>NC_138102.1:167963695-169163695 GCF_964146895.1 Miniopterus schreibersii | reverse complement strand
TAACCACATTGATACCAGCCACAGAACACCATACTGCGCACTTCAGGTGTATTATCATTCAGAGTTCAACATGAGAAAAACAAAAGGCAGAAGAAAATTTCTCAGGGCCACCCAGAGTTGATGAAGTGGCAAAGCTGCAGTTCAAGTCTCACCCAGCCCCATCTCCTCCCTTTACCCCCAAGGCTGCCCCAGCCGTACCTTCTGCCGCAGCCTTTGGAGGGCTTCACCCCTCAATCCCAGGCTGCTCACTGGGGGGCCTGCTGCCTAGGCCTCTGGGCTCTGTCTCTCCCAAGGCTGATGTGTGAGCAGAGCCAGTGTCAGATCCCAGGGGACACTTAACAGGAAGTTTATTTGGAAGAAGCTAAAAATAGTCTTCTCAGTTGCCCAAAGACAAGATCTAAAAGAGATTAATCTGGTTCAGACTCCCCCTTTTGAGCCCCCCATCCTTTTCCAGCCATTCCTCTGGAAACCTCAGTCTCTGACAAATGATTTCTGGGTTCCTAAAGACACAGGTGCTAAGGACTGACTCTAGGAGCTTTGTGGAGGCAAAAGCCTGGGGCTCAGATTCAAGGACAGCTGATAGATGGATGAGGCAGATGCCCCATGAAGGGGTTTTGTGAGCAACTGAGTAAAGGAATGAAGTAATGAGCAAACAGATTCATTATGTGCTTATGACTTGTCAGACATGGTGGTAATGCTATGGGCTCAATACACTTTATTTTCATATTGACCACCACGGTGGGAAGTTGGGACTAACATGCCCATTTCTTGGAGGAGGAAATGGAGGTCCGAAGACTTTAGGTGATTTGTTCAAGGTCGGCCAACAGGTTAGCTATAGAGCCTGTTTAGAACCCAAGTCTCCTGCCTCTCACCCCAGTTCTCTTTTCATTCTATCGTGGTCTTAGAGAGATCTTCCTGACTCCTGTTTTCCCAGATGTATCACCCAGCTCTAGTGCATTTTCCATAGAGGTCAGCACCTTAGATTTTATTTCCTGTTGGTGTAAGTAGCCCTGTGAGGCATAGCCACAAAAATTGTAGCTTAGTATGAGTGACTCAATCATATGCATTCCAGGGAGTAGCTTTGGCGGGGCAGGGGAGAGCATGGAACCTCTATGGGGTCAATAAGCAAGGTTTTACCAAGAGAGGCAATGTTGAGAGAAGAGAAGCTAGGGATACCACAGCCAACTTTGGGGCCCTTTAGTCTAGTGCCTCTATGTCCTGCCTTCTTCAGCAGATTGGAGGGGTGGAAGGGGGCATTTCTCTTCCTCACTCAGGCTTCTCCTTCTGTTTGGATGGTGTCATTTCTATGGGACTATTGTCAGTGTAGTTCTTCCAAGGTGCTCCTTAGAGTCAGGCCAGCATGGTGATGATCTCCTCAAACCAGTGGCCCTGCCAAGATGGGTATCTCCCTAATCCCTGGCCCTTGCGGTGTTCCCAGGGCCCTGCCTAATTGTCATGTGTGGAGGAATGTAAGCTGGGTGATGGGAGCTGCTTCTATTCTCAGATCCTGGGGAACATCTCAGTCTCAGTGGCTTTGGGCAACTCGACTGCTCAGGGGCTTAGATCTTCTCACAGGCCCCCTGTGGGTGACGCCTACTGGACCTCCTACTGTGCAGGACTTATGCGCAGAGTTCTCCTTACTGCCCCTTGTATGATGCAGCTAAGCCCTGGAGGAGGGAGTCAGCTCTTTGGGTCACAGGTGATGCTGACACTCTGGAGGAGATTAAGAAATTGCTTGTGTACCCAGGAGTTAGGGGCAAGCAGCAGCATGCCTCTGGGGGACAATGGCCCTTCCCAAGTTGGGCAGATACTTTGTTGTAACTCTTAATCATTTCTTTAAACACACACAACACTTTGCAGCCAGGAGAGGTCATGTTCCTCCTCTTTGAGTGTTTGGCAAGGGCTGGAGATCATCTTCTTTGTTTTTTTAATGATATGAGCTTTTGTCCAGGCAAGAATCAAGTGAGAGGAAAGGAGAGTCATTTCAGTGAGGCAGACTTTTTAGCCCCAAGTATTGGGGGAGATGCAGAAACAGGGTGGGACGGTCCCACTACCATGGCCTAATAGGTCTTTGCAGCATGCAGGCATCCCTGTCCCCTCACAGTTGTGAGGGCTGCCTGGGCTGTGCTATGACTCCTGATGACATAAACAATGGGAAAGCCCTGGATTAGAGCCTGAGTTCCCTCCTCAACCCCACCTCTAACGTCCTGGTGGCCCTGGACAGGCCCTTTCTTTGAGCCTCAGTTTCCCCCTCTATAATATGGATGAAGGGAATCGTGCCCCCACTTTCACCTAGGCTATTTGTTGGCATCACTGGGAACTGAAAATGTGTCCATAGTAGGAGGCTGAAGACTCAGGCTGTCTGCTCTCTGACTCTTCACACTGGGCCCATTCCTGGGTACCTGCCCTGAGAGGCCTATTGTCCTCACTTGCTCTAGTCTTGAAAAAAAAACAAAAAAAAACCTTGCCTGCCTCCTTATGGAAGTCAAGTTGTTCCCATTCCTGCTGCTTTATTTATAGTTCACCTGGTTTGTCAGGTGTGTTCATTCTTGTCCCCCAGCTTCCTTTCCAGTCAAGCCAGTCCACAAGCCACTCTCCTGTTGTGTCCGTCCTCCCCAGCAAGGACTCACTGTCTGCGGATGTGAGTGCAAACATCTGGCGTGGCCACACTAGGGGCCTGGACTGGCCATCCTCTTCCCCCACAGTTCCCATCAGACCAAAAGGCGCTCCTCCTTCCACTTGGCTCCAGGCTTTCATGTCTGTCACCTTTGCCTGCAATGATCTGTCCTCGCCACCCTGCAGACCACACCTCCCTCTCCATCTTTGCCTTCTCTCAAGTTGCATCTCAAGTATAATCTCCATCCTGAAACGTTTCTTTCTAAGCTTCTGGAAGGATGTCATCCCTCTCCCACCTTTTCTGAGCCCATTCTGTCCCCTCTGCTTGTGTGGACTGGAGTTACAGTCTTCGGTAAATTTGTGCTATTTTTCTTGAGGTCAGTGAGCATCACCCCTAGTAGTGGACATGTCCCCAGTGCTTAGTGCAGTGCTCAGCCTGTAGGGGTGCCCAGTTAGTGTTTTTGGAATGAACAAATTACTGGGGTAAGAGGGGCATGTGGGGGGCAGATATAAGTACTGTGGGGCCTTAAACATATGTTTTGGCACTATCTTCAAGGAAAAGAGCACAACATTTTGAATACAGTAGCCCCCTCCTATCTGCGGTCTCATTTTCTGACAGTTTCAATTATTGTCTGAAAATATTAAATAAAAAATTCCAGAAAGAAACAATTCATAAGTTTTAAATTGTGTACTGTTCTGAGTAGCATGATGAAATTTTGCATCATCCCACTGTCCCACTCGGACGTGAATCTTCCCTTTGTCCAGTCTTTCCATGCTATAGATGCCCATCAGTCACTTAGTAGCCAACTAGGTTATCAGATCAACTGTTGTGGCATCTCAGTGCTTGTTGTGTTCAAGTCACCCTTATTTTACTTAAAAATGGCCCCAAAGTGCGACACTAGTGATGCTGGCGATTCAGATATGCCCAAGAGAAGCCTGAAAATGCTTTCTTTAAATGAAAAGGCAGGTACATATAGGAAAAACCATAGTATGTACAGGGTGTGGTACTATCTGTGGTTTCAGGCCTCCACTGGGGGTCTTGGACCATATCCCTCAGGGGTAAGGGGACTACTGTACAAAGTTAGGCACAGGGCCCTAGAAAGGGCTGAACAAACAAGGGGCACTTCGTCACTTCCCCTCTGAAGGGAGGTAAGCTTATCACTGGCTGAGGGGCTTTCCATGGCCAGACTTTCCCAGCTGATCCACCCCACAGAGGAAGCATCCAGGAAGGGGCTTCAGAGGTTGGTAATTGGGGATGGAGGGAGGAAGGAGAAAAAGTAGTGAGATGAAAAAGGAATATAACACAGACAGAAACCCCAAGAAAAGATCCCCTTAACCTTTCTGCTGAGGGTTCTCTCTGCCCACTGAGTGTTTTCACTCGGCGTCCTTATCAAAGCTTCTAAGCCCCACCCTCCACTTGGCAAGTCTTCCCACCACCCTGCTCTGTATCCCTTCCTCTGCTTCCCCTCCTCCCCTCGTTGCCTCCAAAATCAATTTTCAGCAAGAGCAGCAGGTTCTGCGCCATCTGGGGCTGCTGGCAGCCTCAGCAGGCCGTAAGCAGTGCAGTCTGTTTCCCTTAAAACAGCCCCAAGTCGCTCTGCCATCCCAGCCTGGTGTTCCCCCTTTTCCTCCTGCAAGGAGGAGGAAGGAGGTTGAATCCAGACCCTGGTGTTCTTCTCTGGAGGGGTCCCTCAGCCCTGCAGTGTGCCCCTGGGCTAGGTTTCCGGTTCGAGGTGTGCTGGCCCAGCAGCCAGACAGCAGTCACAAGCTCATTCCCACCTGTGGGGAGGGCTGGATGCGTTAATTGGCAGGAAGAGCACAGAATGGAGGGAGGTGGAGGCGTGCCCAATTCACAGGGTGCACTTTTCCTCACCTCCGCCATGGTGGAAGCTGCGTGACTTCATTGCAGTGAAAGCACATTAGATCCACAGTGCCATTTTTTTCTGTTTGGGGGCAGGGAGGGCAAAATCGAAACCTCCTTACCTTCCCCTGTGCTTTATGGAAGGCCTCTCTGTCTAGAGCCTCCGGGAAGGGCTGTTCTGATGAGCGGGGTGTAGCACTGGAGTATTTTTGGTGTTGGCTTGCTTTGGAGACAACACCAACCCAGGAGACTTCCTTAAGTTGAGGTTCTAATCCACATGTGCCCTGACCCTCACACCCACTCAGGTGTGTGTTCAACTTCCACCTGCTTTCCCAAGTATTTTCTTAGCTTTCTGGTCAGAAAAGTACATTTTTAGGAGACCTCTCCTTGCATACAGATTCCACCACAAATCTCTCCCCATCCCCTCCCAACACCTCCCCTGCTGTTCTTCATTTCCTGTCCTCAGTTAGCCTGACCTATTTCCCTCAGGCCACCAGTTTACACAGAAAACACCCGCAAGATTAATATCCCAGGAAAACAGAGGTAAAGGAATATTAGGCATATGGTATTTGCTTCTGGAAGTTTCCCTGAGTGACTAGAGGAGCTAAGACCTGAACCCAGGTCTCTTCACTGACAGACTGATGCTCTTCCCATTCTGGGGCAGCCAAGAGCATACTCCCAAGAGAACCCGAATGGAGCAGTAATGTCACAGATGAGCACTGGAATGGGAGGTAGGGAGGCATGGCTCTGCCACCCTCTCTGTGACCTTGAGCAATTCACATCAATCTCCTTTGAGCCTCGGCAGCCTCCCTTGTCCATTAAGGGGTTGGATTGACAATTAAATTATCTCCACTTCCTCAGCACCAAGCAGAGTGCCAATCCCAACTAAGGTGCTCAGTTAACAGATGTTGAATGAGATCCTCTTGGTCTAAGATTCTAGGAAGGTGGTGACTCCCACTATAGTGCTTACCACATAGCAGGTGTTCAATAAACATGAACTTCTGCAAGTTAATTTTTAGTGGTTATAGAAAAAACAGTGGGATGCTCATTGAAATAGTAATTCTGCAAATACATAATTGGGTACATTAGGTGTTATAGGAGAACAGATTACAGGTACAGAAGCCCATGATAGCCTCAGAGTAATGGCTGCTGAGGCTGCTGAGGCTGCTGGGGGAGGGGCAAATGTGCTAGTTCTTTCATTCACACTCTGCCCTCTGTACTTCACCCTGGTGTAAATCTCTGTAACAGACGCTCACTGAGCAGAGGATACAGAAATCTTCACAATGTGGCCCTTGACACTAGGACTGTCATAATCTAGTGCAGGATGAAAATTGGTTGCTCTCTGAGCAACGCTGCAGAGGGAAAACCAAGTGACTGGTCACTGGATCCCCCTTAGCTTGCCAGGACAATCCTGACATTCCCATAGTGCAAGGGGGGGCTGGTTTGAGGAATCCAGTACCTGGGCGACAGCTAAATTCCTAGGGCAACTGAGAGAACATTCATAGGCATCAGTCTATGTACACTCAATGGCTGCACTCCCTAGAGGAGAGAGCAAGAAAAGGATAGAAGGGATAGGTCACATGGTCCAGGCTCAGGCTCAGTGAGGGCAGGACTGACTGTCCCTCTCTCTTCCCATAATGGCCACAGTGCTTCTCTGCCCTGAGACTTCCAGGGAAATCAATTCCATTTTCTATGTTTCGCCCCACAAATTATTGCTACATTTGTGCCTTTAACACATGTTTTCAAGAAGCTGTCCCGATGTTTGTTGTCTTCTAGTTTTCCCCAAAGTTTGTGGCTTATGTAGTTACACTGTTGATCATGCCCCATGCCCGTACAAGGCTAGGGACTTGGGCAGTTGGGAGGGAGGAGCAGGTGAGAATGGTGGAGAGCAGGGAGTGAAAAACATGATTAAAGTGTGGTGTTATGTTGGTCCTAATATAGCAGATGTTTCAGTTTCCAGATTCTTACTTTAGGTTCAAATAATACCTGTCCCTTATAATTGCACTTTATGTTTCCAGAGCACTTTACCTACAGAATGATGTTTGCCCTTCACAAAAATATCTCTGCACAATAGACAAGAGAGGTACTATTATTTTTATTTAATAGATGAGAGAACTGAGAAAGACAGAGGTTGTGTGACTACCCCAGGGTTGCCTGGCTAGGAAGCATGGAAGCAAGGGCAAAAGCTAGAATCTTCTCTCTCAGCCTTTTCACCTTCTTGATGTTTGCCATATAATCTTGCCCCCCATGCTACTGTTTATTATATATAATGTGTATTATGTATACTCATAATGTATATATTTATTTTATATGTACATACACAAAGAGACAAGAGTCACTTTAGAAAACTCTGTTGGCCAGGAACTGCATTTGCAATTCTTTGCTCTATTTGGATCATATTTATCTCTACACATGGCATAGGATAAAAATGATAATAGCTGGTCAGCTTTACTGAGTGCTTACAAACATTGAAACTAATACTCACAGTCTTCTTATGAGACAGGCCACGTGGAAGCTCTCTGAAGTTAAAAAAAAAACAGTCCACAGTCATGCAGTGGGTATGTGGAAGATCAGGGGTTCAAGGCCAGCTTTTCTAACTCCTAATGCTACAGGGCATGGCCTGGGACTTGACTGGCCCAGTTCTCCCATAGCACTTGTCATCATTTGGGGGGTTGCAAGCCTCAGATTCACAAGGCTGCTGGATTCTCATCATCCCATTCTAGTCCCTAGTCCTGGTTCCAAATTGGACTATGGGCCTGGAGCTCTCTTTCACTTTAATTCCATGTTGTTGGTCCTGAGGACTAGGCAGCTTTGGTAACGGTGGCCAGGAAGCATAAAGTCCTATTGGCTCAGCTTTCTGTCATAGCAGGCAGAATTCTAGGACGGAAGAGGGTTCCTGGTCACTGCCAACTTCACTTAGGCCAGCATGTGGCTATTGTGTGTCCACCTCCACCAGTCTAAGAATGCTCTCAGTGGAGAGTCTTGTGAAATGCCTTCTGAGAATCAGAGTGGGGTAAGAAAAAAACATCAATACTGGGGTTCCAGGACTGCATGTCCTTAGGCAGCCAGATCCCCAAGACTCCAGGACACTCTGTGAAATCTTTAAGGCCTTGGGACATGATTGATACATCTTTCCAGGGCAAATGGGAAAAAAAAAGTATAGGTTTTTTGTGTGTTTTGTTTTTAACAACCATTGGGTAAAATGCCTAATTCTCCTTTAGAAGTGTTCTCCTAAGTAGGAAGTAGGTTTACTTGATTAAGTAAAACACCCGAAGTTATTTTCTATGGAGAAGGCTACAGTGCCCATGAAAACCATTACTAAAGAAAGTCAACCATCTTTTCAGAATCTCCTCCTACCTATATCCCCCACCCTCATTCAAACAAGAGAAGAGTCATCTTACCCACATGAGCTGAAGTGATACTGGTGGTCACTATGGGGAATTTAGAACATGATCCGTTGAGAAGGGCTTGAACGTAAATCTACCATATGGATTATACTTAGGGATCTTGAACAATGAAACCAGACTTCAATTTAGAGGTTGGCAAATTTCAGTCTTGGAGAAAAGTCCTCCTACTCTTAGGTTGCCTTTAGTTGTTCTCAGTATTTTACATGTTAACCTGATTTCCCTGGACTGTTAGTAAGTTTCCTAAGGTCAGAGACAATCTCTCAAATTTCTTGCAAAATGCAGGCTATATCCACAGAGGCAGCTCATATAGAAGCTTCTGAGTGTGAGAGATGAAATGATTAGCAATGACAAGGATGTCTTTGGGAAGTCCCCCATGTGCTGTTACTTCTCTGGTTGTTATTCACTGTGAGATGGAGATCCCTCTTGAAGTTCTCTCTGGCTTTAGGCAGTTGGCTTCTCTGGAGAGAAGACAATGTGGTATCAGAAAAAGAGCACTGTAAATTAAGTCACTGAGCCCTTTGAAATTCTGCAGTGCCCCTTCCTAGTAAGTGTCTCTGGGCCTCAGTTTCTTTACCTGTAAGAAGGGATTGAAAATCCAACACTTCCTTTATTTCAGAGGGTTGTTGTGAAACAGAATTTGGGCACAAAATATGAAAAAAAATCTTTGTAAATCCCAGAGGTAAACTCGTAGGAAAGTAGCCATCAATAGTGGGATAAAATAGTTGAATGGAGTCTCTGTGAGGAGGATCCCACAAAGTTAAAGAAATGCACTGAACAGACTAAAAAGGGTGCTGAGTTCAGATGGTTTGGCGTGGGAACAGGCAAGAGAAGAGCAAGAAACATCTTCCATGCAGACAATGCAAGCTTTAGAGTTCTTGGCTGTTAATTGCACGAGGAGACCGAGAGACTTGTAAACCCATCTGCTGCACCGAGGATGATTCCATACGGTTGAAATCTGATTCTAGATCTTGGAGAGAGGGTTAAGTTGAGGCAGTCAGGCAGGAGCACTGTGAACAAAACAATAGGAAGGTGCATTTGTCTCATCTTTACCATTGTCAAAGCACTTACATATACATTACCCCATTTAATCCTTATACCCGTGTGAAGTAGGCATTAGGTTCTTATTTTTCAAGTGAAGAAACTGAGACTCGGGGAGGTGAAGTAATTTGCTCAAAGTCACACGATTAGTAAACAACTGCCCATGAACTAAAGTTTTTTGATCCTAAGTTCTTTGCTTCTTCCAAGATTGAGAAAAATCTCACATATTTTACTGAATTTAGGGGGGGAGGGATCCACCCATCTTAGCTTATTGGCAAAGAGGGACTTTGGCCTGCCTATTGCACTACCATTCAGCTTTATTGCCTTACACACAAAACCTCTGAAAAGGTTTTAAATGTTAATGCTCGTAACCCAAGTAGATTGCTGCTCAGATTGTAAAGATGCTTAGAATTAGCTCATGAATTTGAAGTTGTGGAAGCACTGTTGCCTTTGATTCGAGTGGTGTACCACTAGGGCTGTCCAGACAAGGGACATGCATATAGTTTGATCAGAATCTTAGAGTTTCATAGGAATCCCGGTGCCTATGTGCAAATGCACTGTCTCTCCTTAGGTATGGACATCTGCCTACAGCAGATCTCCACCATTGTCTAAGATGTCTAAACAGAACATTTTCTGCTGGCATGACAGTATGTCTCTCTGTCTCAGATGTGTTTCAAGATTGGCATTGCCTATGCTAGAAGAAGGGCCCTCTGTGTTCTGGGAAACATGGAGAAGTTGATGCTTGGCTGAATGTCAAAGTAAGTCATGAGGACAAGCCCAACCTCAGGCCTCCACTTCCCCATGCCTCAGCATATACCCATACCCTTCATGACTAATCCTGGGAGATGTGTCTGTGGTTTATCCCTTTAAGCAAGAAGAATGGCCTAAAATAAATAGTCCACTGTTACGAGATTCTCTTCTGCCTGATTCTCCTTAGATGTAGGGCATACCACTAAAATCAAGATGGATTCAGGCAATGAGGACTCTCCCTTCTAGAAACTTCAACTATATTTGTCAGTTGACTGTGTTCAGTGGATTTAGCTATTACATAGCAGCTATGTTTCTGTTCCTGTGAAATTTCCTTCTGCAACTGAGGGGTTCTAGCCCTGATTTATTGGACAATACCTAGAAAATCACTCAAATTCTCTGGTCTTGATCCCAGGCTCTCTTGATTCCAAAATATCTAGAGAATGACAATCATCCATACTTCTCCACTGAACTTCTGTGAGGACTAATAAAATGTTGAGCAACTATTTTGAATTGACTGTTCTAATTAATGGAGAAGATCAGTATAATTCAAGAAAATGTCTCAATAAAGGAACAATGAAAACAAACAAGTAAATAGGCATATGTGCTTATAATGATTTCAGTTTGGAGCTTTACAAAAGACATACAGGACATAGTTTTTGTCCCAAAGAATTTACAATCCAGCTGTGAAGACAAACAATATTCACAAAGCAATAGGACTAATTGTATTTCATTTATTTTTTAACTAAAACTGTGTATACCTAAATGAGATATTATCTTGAAATAATTATCTTGGAGTTGTTTGCTTAATCCAGTGGTCTTCTAAAGCTCCAGACATTTCTGGCATCCTCTTTAGTTTGCTGATGAATGAATTTGAAAGGGAAAGTTGGCCCCTACCTCTTAGTGGAGAGTCTCTGTGCTGAGCCTTCCACTGCAAGGAACATGGGCCGGGGGTTAGATCAGGGAGCCCAGGTTATCAGCTTCTGGCTTCTGAAAGAAACACCTGGTTGCTTGGAGGTATCAGGTGATTTAAGAGGGAAAATACAAGATGGAAAGGATTAGTTTCAAGAGACAATGAGAGCAGAGGATCAAAGGGCCTGGGAGGCACCAGCAGGCCTGAGAGCCAGAGAAACTCAGTGACACACACCCGGTGTCATTTTCTAGTGGAGATTCCTGATTAGTGGAAGGAATCAGAAAACAGTTGGGAAATGGAGAGCACCCTCTTTCTGTGCAGCCTCTTCAGCCATAAACACTGCCATTTGTGGTTCCAGAGAGTAAGGTGCCAGACCTCTTGCAGATGGACAAATCCCTGGCTAAGAGTTAAAAATTAGGTTGCTCAAATCCCTCCTTTTTATTTTTTCAAGATAGGCTGTTCTTTAAAGATTTGTCTGATCAAATTTCAAGAAAGTTTGGTGAACTCTTAATTCCCACTTTGGATAAAAGCCAGTCAATGGCATATATCTTTATTGAGCAGCTACCCAGCAAAGGTACAGACATTCCCCATGACAGAAGTCACCATGAATAATGCATGATCCCCACTCTCAAAGACCTCATTTTCTAATAGTGGAGATACAACAAACAACTCTGTAATAACTGCAGTACGAGGCAGAATGTGTTAACTAAAAATGGAAGTTTCAACGAGCTATGGCAATTTAAATGGGGAGAAACCATGTATGCATGGGGGCAAAGAGGAGCAGGGAAGCAACAAAGTGAGGGGGGGAACAGTTTGAAGGATTTGCAGAATTTTCTCAGAGGGCCATGGTGGCCTTTCAGGAGGTGGTGGGATGGCCTGGGATTCAGCTGACATGGAGACTTTGAAAGTAAGGGAAGAGGGATAAAGAAGGCTGGATTTGGAAGAATAGAGTACGTACAGATTCTGGAGGCTTTGAATGCCAGGTTAAGGTTTTTCTGAAAGGTGTCAGGGAATCATGAAAGCTTCTGAGCAGAGGAGCGATATGAGCAGTGCTGGGTTTGGGAAGAGTGTTCTGGTAGCAGCAAGTAGAATGGACAGAGGGGAAGATGTGGAAGAAAGCCATTGTAATATTCTGGAGAGAGGAGGTGTGAGTGAGGTGGCCACACTTAGGAAGGAGAAGGTGGTAAGGGAGCATGGCAGAGAAGCCTTCTCTGTGTATCATCTTCAGTGAAATCCGTGGGCTTTCATGACTCCCGGTATGATGCTTACAGAGTCCCAATAGAATAGACTCTGGAGCTACCTTCTGTTTCTGATTTTCTGCCTCAGTGTCTGAGTCTAGGAAGGCCTAAGTGTTGGGGTCCTCTCAGATCAGACTCATCTGATGACTTAAAGTCATTATAGTGTCAGTCTGAAATCATGGGGGGCTGTTTCCTAAAATATCAAATGTGCCTTTTTTTAAGATCATAGGACTAGATGACAAGAAAGATGTCTGTTCAAGTTCAAAGATTAGAGCTAGAGGTAGAGAGAGAAGGAGGGGAGAGAGAGTTGAAAAACACAAAAGGAATTTCTAGAAGGAAAAAAATTCGTTGGTTAAAAAAGATGGCTAAGCCCTTTAAAAACTGGGTCCTGAACCATTCAGAAATATGGAAACAACCTAGGCCCCATAGTAGCCCATAACTGGGCATGTGAATTAATTTTCTCTGTTAGATAATTTCCCAAGGTGGACACACATTGCAAGGTCATTCCAAATGGAAAAAAGGGTTTGTGTTTGTGTGTGTGTGTGTGTGTGTGTGCGCGTGCGTGCACGTGCACGCCTTAAGTTGTTTCTCAAGTTTGTTGCTACTTAGTTTACCATTTTTGATTGCACAGATTTCCAGGGAACCTGTTGGGAGTCTATCCCAGGAGAAACCCCCTTCCTCCCCTACATCTGGGGGAGTTAAATTGTTCCTGCTCTCAGATAGTAACACAAGGCCTGCCCTCTCCAGGTACTTATTTACCATAACCTCCCCTCCAGCTCGCAGGGCATGGGTTGTTCTGAAACATGAACCATTAGATCAAGAAAAAGAAAGAGATTTATTTAATGCAGTAGACTCATTTACTTTGTGCTGAATAAACATCTCTGTGCCTAGTGCCTTGGCTATTCAAGGTTTACATTGAAAAAAACACTGCCAATAGCCACATCGGATAAACTCTGACATCAATGGCTTAACATTATTAAAAACATCTATTTCTTGCTTCGATAACTGGTGGGTCAGAAGGTTTCTCTGTCTTGTAGCTTCACCTGGTACCTGTGGCATCTAAGGTAAAAAACAAATGAACAAAAAAAGATGGAAAAAAATACCATCTTCTATGAAAGAAAGAGCTGGAGGATTTTGTAGGATGTTTTTAAGAGCAGTCTTATCACTGCCCACATTTCATTAGCCAGAAGCCAGTCGGCTGAGGCATCTACCTAATACTAATACTAGCAAGGCTGGTAAGCCATGAGCGCATGGGTCTTTGGTGCTACAGAGCTTTTGCTCTGGGCTTCCTAGAGGTCAGGTGACACTCAGATGACCTGGAGTCACACTCAGGGCACCTTTTTGCTGGCTTTGGAGTTCCAGCATTCTTTCCCATTGTGCTCAGAAGAATGAATGTAAATGTCTTGTTAAAACCCTGGATGGAATGAAGATATGTGCTAGCCCTGGACTTGGGATGAAGCTCAGAATTCCCACCAGGGGGTCCGGTCTGTGCTCTTAACTTTGGTAATGGGGGAGGGGAAGCAGAGAGACAGAAACAATAGGAGGTGAAGAATGCAGGGGCAGCTGGAACATTGCCTCATGGTGTCCCCAGATTCCAATACTGTCATTGGCTTCCAGAACACCCGTGTGACCTCACTGGATTCCAGTCTCTATATTTGTTCACCATCAGTGCCTATTACTGTAAATAATTGAAAGGAATATAATAGGGTGAGAATTATTGTTGCCTCCCTCCTTTGCCTTTCATAAATCTTTTTATATCAGAGGGGTCTGGCCCCGGCCACTCCTAGGTCTATAATTAGTTCTGGGAGCTGTGAGGGGAGAGATTTAGTTAATGACATTTCATGGTTCAATCTTGGGGTCCCTCAGGCCTTTTAATCTTCGACAGAGCAAAGGACTGGGGTTTCAGGTGAACCTGGGTAATTTGTACTAATGATATGTGGGTCTGTCAGTGGTTCCTAAATGTTACAAATGAGCAAGTGAGACCTCAAGCCTGGTGTGCCAATTAGAGGGCCCTCCCCAGCCTCCTAGCTCTGTGAGCAGATGAGAGTGGTTTGGGTTTCAGTAGTTGCAACTGGCAGGTTTTCACTATGTTCATCCCGTCACTTCTGCCTTGGCCATCCTGCCATCCAGATATCTTGAAGGTGGTAAGTACTCTACGCTTGGGATAACACCACCATCCTTGAAGCAGACTGCACTGCAGGAAGTCTTCAGAAGCCTCATGAAGGCTTCGAATCACATGGGTAGGAGGCATAGGCACACAGCTGGACATGTGGTAGGTAGGAAACATCACCTAGGGAAAAAGAGTTGGAGAGGCTCATGAGAGATTTTTTTTGAAAATGAGGCCCAAAGACATTAAGTGACTTGCAGTCTGCTCTTTCCTGCCCGTCTTCTTCATACCCCACCACACTATCCCCTTCCTCTCTGGAATGAGATCCTTTATCTGGGGTGCCAGGCTAGTACATATCTCCTTGGCTTTGCACTTACTCTTCTCTTTGATGGACTGCCCTCCCCTGCCTTGTCCTGCGAATGTATGTTCATCCCTAAGACCCAGTGCAGTCATCTCTCCTCTTTGAAGCCTCCTTGACTTCTGTCTCTTCTAGACTGAGTTGACCACTCCTTCCTTGGTGCTGTTACAGCCCCTTTTGCTAGCTTTGTTATCGCTATAATCACACGATGATATAATGATGTATTAACTGGCTCTGTCCACCAAGCTGTGAGCTTGAGCAAATGAATGTCACCCTCCTTATCTTGTACCATCAGAGCCTGGGATGGTCCAGGCACATGGTCGATATACATGTTTTCTAAGTGAATAAATGCATTTTAAACCTTTACCCTTTCCCTAGGCATAAAGATAACTATAAGATTGAGAAAGAGAACAAATGCAGAATGCTTGGGATGCTTTAGAAAAAAAGGGGACACTAATCAAATATTATTTTGAGACTTCAAGCCTCCATTTGTCCCTATCTCCCAGGAAAGATGGTGAGGACAGGCAGCCGCAGTTTCGTGCAAGACTCTCCCTTTCTTCTGCTGTCTACGCTGGGGGCAAGAGTCCGATTGCTGGGGTATTAGCAGGGCTGCTGTAAAATAATACAGTCTCCATGGCTGAGAGGTCCTGTGGCCAGGGTAAACCATACTCCACCTCCTCATTAAGCTATTGTGCTTGGATATTAATAGCCCTGGGCAGCGTTGTCTGTGTGGGCAAGTGCTGCTTTTTCTGAGCTGTGTAAGCCCCCATCTCCCAGAAACAAAGTGCTCCACAAATAACCACAGCGTGTTCTAAATTCCTCTGAGCAGGGAGCCCTGAGGATAACTCACAGGGCAAGGAGGAGCAAGCTCCACACAGAGCTCCCAACCCCAGCAGCTCCTGGCACCCAGTGCCCGGGTTGGGGAGCTGGGCGAGGGCTGGAGTAGAAAGAGCCTGGGTAGGTAGAGAAGGTCAGCACTCCTGGATTTAAGTCCTGGCTGTAAAAAGAATGAGCTGGAGACCTCAAATACAGCACTGGGATTTTCTGAGGTTTGGTTTCTTCTTCATCAGGATTAAAGTTCTGCTTATTTCACAGTAGGTCATGACAAGCAAATGAAGTGATATTTGTGAAAGGCACTTATTGATCGCAAAATAGTACATCATTGCAAGGGAAAGTGATGATGAGGAGGATGGTGATGATAGTGACCTGCTAGGAGACCACATTCTGGGGAGAAACAGTGGGTCATTGTCATGGCGACCAGCTCTAGAAATCAGTCATGAACAAGGGCCTAGCAGTGGGGTGTGCCCTCTTAGCTTTCTCTCACCCTCTGAGCAAGCCAGATGTCTTAGCCTTCTCTGAACCCAGTCAGCCCACCCACACTTGGCAGAAGCTTCACCTTCTCTGGAGAATCTTCCTTTCATCCCCCTACACACAGCCTTTTTTGACTAGCAAACTTCATTCTTTTATTCTAACAACTAATTTAAAAGATTTTTTTGGGGGAAAATATTTTGATTACTTGGGTCACTCTGTGCTCCATGACATCCTCTCTGTGCCTATTGGACTGGCCTGATATTTGCCCCACTGTCTAGGGCTGTGACCTTGGGCAAGCAACTTTATCTCCATGTCTCAGTTTCCTCATCTGTGAGATGCCTGGATAACAGTAGTATCCATAGATGGCAGTGAGAAGAGTGTCTGTCATTTGGTAAGAGCTCAGTTAATGTCATCTGATAGTGCATACTTTTCCCCATCACCTGATTTGATGTATTTCCATGGCCTGTGAAGAAATTGGGTGTTGGTTTTGCAGTGGAGTAACTCAGAGTGACGTAAACCCCATGACTACTCAGAGGAACCAAAATACATGGGAAAGAAGCAGGCCCCCAGCTAACTCCTGATGACAGGAGTCTCTAGTTTATGACCAACATGAAGCAGCAGGGACTCAGCTGCCCATAGCTTTTCCTCTGGAGGTGGCCCCTGTTCAGCAACTCATATACCACAGTGAGGAAAATTCACCAGGCCCATGTGCTCCGGGAGCTTAGGCGTTGTATCAGTTTCTATGGCTGCCATAACAAACCATCACAAACCAAGTGGCTGAAACAACAGAAATTTACTGTCTCCCAATTCTGGAGGATAGAAGTTCAAGACTAAGGTGTCTGCAGGCTATGCTTTCTTTGAAGTTGCTGGAAAAGATCTGTTCCAGGTCTCTCTCTTAGCTTGTGTAAGTTCCTTGGCTTTTGGCTGTGTAGGTCTAATTTTCACATGCATTCTCCCTTATACATGTCTTCCTGTGTCCAAATGTTCCCTTTTTCACAAGACACCAGTTAGATTAGGGCCCATACTAATCACCTCATTTTGACTTGATTACCTCTCCAAAGGCCCTATCTTCAAACAATGTCACATTCTGAAGTTTAAGGATTAGGATTCTAACATACTGTTTTTTGGGGGGTTGGGTGGTGGAGAGATCCAATTCAACCCATACCGGGCATGCTGTAACCCAGACCTTTATTCCAGCATGAAAGAACTATACAAAAAGGGTAGACTGTCTCTCATTTTTTAGGCAAAGAAATTGAGCACAAAGAAGAGAATGAAAGGGAAAAGAAGCCTGAAGTCTCAGGTCTTCTGACTAGAAATTCCAGACAGAGAGACCCTCCCCTAATTCAGTAGTGGGCCTCAGCAGGTACCCCACAGAACAACTGCGTCTACTCACCTGAGGAGTTGGTTAGAATTCAGATTTTTCCCATCTCATCCCAGTCCTAGTGACTCAGAAACTCTGAGGATGGGATTAAATTCATGTTAAGCAGACTTGCCAGGTAACTTCCTGTTCACTAAAGCTCTGAAACCTTGCCCAGGTATAGAGCTAATGGATCAGGGTGTATCTGTTGCACAGATTTGAAGGCAAAGTGGAACTGGGAAGAGTAGAGGCAGCTGTGGCTCGCAGGACAGCCTGATGGATTCCAGCATCTGGTTGCATGAGAAGCTAGGTTCAGGCCTGTAGCAAAGCCTTGGAGAGTTTCCACTGCCACATTTTCCTGGTGGCTTAGGAGACAACTGTGTGCAGTGACGATAGCCACAGATTTGCACTGAGGTTGGAACAGTGTGGGATTGGTAGGACTGGACCCCTGCATATGAGCCCTCTTAGCCATAGCTTTTGGGGGGTATTCCCAGAGCTCCAGATAGATTATAGGGGCACTAGGGTGTATTCCAGGAGCTTATTGTTCCAATACTAGGGTTTTGCTCTGAAAATCACCCTTTCTATTAACACCAGTAAAATGGGAATAAAAATGATTTACTGCACCTAAAGAAGGACCAATCCAAGTGAATTGTTTGTCAAGTATAGATAAGGATACTCACTCATGCTCAAATTTCTGTTTTAGTGAAAGTGGGCAATAAGAATAGCTATTAGGGTCTAGACAAAACCAGACAATGGCTAGCTTATCCTGACTCCCCAGGATCTGTACTCTAAAGCAATAAAGCAGCTTTGGGGGAACTCCTCCGTCTGGTGCCTCTTACAGTGAGGCTTCCTTTTCTCAGGATCAAAGCAGGAGTACAGTACCAGAGGGAATGAGCTGCTGCATTTAACAATGCCGTAGTTCTCTTCTGTCACTGTAGAAGCTCCCAATTCCCCACAGGGAGATTAGTTCCATTCTACTGAGAGTTAATCTGCTAGATGTCGGGGCAAATACCAGGATGTTTCCTCCACTGATAGAATCAGGTAGAACTCTACTGTTGTGTTCGGAACTTCTTTTCAAGTGATTTCTTGGTGTGGATAATCCCAGACAAAGGACGAATCAAAGACATTATATCAGCCATGGGAAGCTGTATCCTTTTGCGCTTTTTGTGTGTATTTCTGCTTGCTTCTTTTACTTTGGGGGGAGTGGCAAAAAAATTAACTTTTATAATTATGTGTGGTTTTTCAATGCAGAATTGGTAGGAGAAACAGGGTGGGGCTCAAAGCTGCTTTGGAGGATCAACAGATGGATAAACCATGCGTGAGTGGTGAGGAGGAGCTGACCATATCCATGCCAGGCTGGGCTGTGGTGGGCAAGGAGTAATGCCAGCATCTGTAAAAAAACTGCCTCCCCATATCTTCTCTGAATTTGACTGTTTATGGTACCAGACACTTGCCATGTTTTCTGCTGTCACAGGGGTGGAGGGCGATGTATTAATTAATAACAATGGCTGCATGGGATGGTTTCTGTTTAAGTTTGAAGAGGCCGTTAGTTTTCTGACATGACAGTCTTAAGTGATTTTTTTTTTTTTAGAAATTCCAGAAGAAAGCCCAGAATAATCTCTGAATTATATACAGAACAGTTTTCTCAAAGACATGCTTTGGGTTTTCCATATAATTTCCACTTTAACAAAACAAAAGAGGAGATAGTAATCAGTATTACCTGTATTTCATAGGCAGGAAAACTGAGGTCTCATTTCTTACTGTTTAGGGCCATAGAAATAGATGTAGAACTGTGTTCTCTAGCATCTGTGTCCATCCTTTCAGGTCGTCAGCTCCAGTTATAGGATAAACTGTAACAAGGAGGAAGTAGGTTACCCAGAAGCAGTTTCCAAATATTAGCACTTTGGGGCCCTGATGAAAGGAAGGTTATTTTTGTTGTTGCTGTTACTTTTAAAAATATGATGATCAGGAAAAGGGATAGTCAAGTCCTAGGTTAGGTGAGGTAGAGTTCAGAGGTGGGCGAGGAAGGGATTGAATGACCTGAGCCATACCTGGGATTCTTTTACTCCACCATTCAGAATGCAGACTCATCCAAGCCTTAGTGACCACAACCCTTGGGATACTGACCATTAACGTGATTAATCTTCTGATGCCTGTAGTCTTATTTAGAACAGAGTCCTGCAAGGTGATGGATTGTTATCATTATCAGTAGTACTATTTGCAATTAGTAGTAATTGCATGCTCATCTTTGGAGATCTTTGGGAGGTAATTGAATCATACCACTTAAGAATTCAGACCCTTCAGCTCTCCTCCCCCTTTCTTTTTTTTCTTCTCCATCCTCACCTCATGCCTGGAAAGAAAAGAGAAGGCAGTTAATATTAATCAGGTCGTTACGTTTCATTGAGATTTATGAAATGAACTGTTCTACTACATGGTCACGTGTTATCTCTGCAGCATCTTTGTTATTCAGTGGCAGGCATATGCTTAACTCTTCGAGTTCCAAAGCAATTCTTGGGCATTAACTTCCTACTTCTAATAATACATTAGTTCTTTAATTAGGAACCATTAACTGGAAAGACTTATAGATGGCTTATCCCAGAAGGGTGATGTGGAACTTACCTGGGGTCTTATGGTGGGCCCCCAGGCAAATTTTCTTCCTGGAATACATTGCTGCTTTTATTTTTAAAGTCCTTCACAGCATATCAGCACAATCCTTCAATGTTTCCTTCTGTCACCGTCATCCTAGACATTACAGCACCTTTCCTATCAGACACTTTCTACTTTAAGGAGCAAGTTCTTCGTTACTTACTCGTCCATTGACAAGCTTATTGCACACCTTCTGTTTGTTTTGGTGTGAAAACATGTTTGGCGTGCCTATAAAGCGTTAAGCATTATGCTTGAGCCTGGGGCTATGAAGTTAATAAGACACAGTCTCTGTTGATGTCAAGAATCCAAGGAGGAGGCCAAGACAAGCTCACAGGCATGAACAAAGGCAAGTGCAGTATTCAAGTATGTGCCTGAAGATGAGCTACTTTAATAGGGTGACATTGAAAACAACTGAATGTGTAAGAGTAGAGTTTAATTCATAGTCATTCATACCACAGACCCTTGTGAGTGCCAGCTATGTTCCAGGCACAGTGCTAATTACTGGGATGACAACAAAGATAGTCTCTGTTCTTACCTATACATATGTTACATGCTAGTAAAGGAGACAGATTAGTGGGAGAGTGATTTAAGAGTTATTCCTACACCAACTACTATTTTATGGAGTGCCTGTCATGGTCCCTACTCTCAGGAAGTTTATAGTCTGGTAGGAGAGGCACGTAAACAAAAAAAAATGTAGCAAATGGCTAAAATAATCTGTATTGCATGTATGAGGAAAACAAATAGAATGCTGTGATAAATATGTTTTAAATAGATTTTCATTTAAGAGAGACAGAAAGAGATAGAGATAGGGGGATAGAGATAGAGAGATTGAAAGTGAGCAGAGTACAGAGTGCAGTGATTAAAAGCACCCTTAACTGAAGCCAAACTGCCTAGGTTTGAATCCTAACTCTACTACTTGCCAGCCGTATGACCCTGAGCAAATTACCCAAGTTCCCTGTGTCTCAGTTACTGCATCTGTAAATAGGAATTATAGCTTCTTCAAGAACTAAATGACTTAATATTTCTGACAAGCTTAGAACAGTACATAGCCCAGAATAAGTACTATGTACTAGCAGAGCTGATAATGCAAGGACCTGGGGAGTGAATTTCTCTACTGCCAGATGAACTTCTATTCTAAGGTTTCCATGACAAAGGAGGTATACTTTGGGGAACAGTGATATGCTGGAGGCAGCCTATACTAGTCCATGAGGGCCGATGGTTAGAATCTCTTCCCCAAACTCTGCATTCAGTGAATTGAAACTCTCCAAACTCTCTCTGCATTCGGTGGTAGCTTCAGATTGGCATGGCAGGAGCATTTCCACCACAGAAATTTGTAAATGCTACAAATCAGGGCTTTCTTTTCCTTTAAAGAGTCAGTTGTTAAAATTTATCAGCACATCACTAGTACATACATTTAGTAGAGTGTAATAGAGAGTTAGTTGGAATTCTATTTAGTGGTTCCAAACTGATCTACATCTTGTGTGATATATTTGTAAAATACATACTGCTCAAGAAATTCAAAATTCCTGGATTTAATGTGCCTATTACACAAGGCCTAAAGGAATTGGGCTCATTTGCCTATTTGTTGGCAATCCCATTAGAAGACAAGGTTGTGATGATTGCCATTAATATTATGCCATAAAGATAAGCTCTTCATCAGCTGAATATGCTCTCTTGACATAGTGCCTGCAATTTGGATAATTGCCTAACTTGTTAGGGGGCTGCAGAAGCTAACCCCTTATATCTGATGGAAAATGAACACCTACCTAATGATCCAATTACTTAAGAAGTAGCTATAAAACTAATAATGTAACAGTAAACCTGTTTAATAATCACCAATCCCTAAGTACTCAAATGTATTTTAAATAAAAGTAAAACTATACAACATTTAAATAAATGTAAATACCAAGGTGCAAGCTGTATTTTTTCACTTAATGTTATCTATTAATAACATTTACTATTTTCTTTTTCTTTTAAAATATCTTTATTGATTTCAGAGAGAGGAAAGGAGAGGGAGAGAGAGAGATAGAAACATCAATGATGAGAGAGTCATTGATCGGCTGCAGCCCACAACCCGGGCATGTGCCCTGACCCGGAATCGAACCCTGATTGCCTGGATCCTAGGTCGACGCTTAACTGCTGAGCCACGCCCGGCTGGGCAACATTTACTGTTTTCTAATATTAAATATTTATTAAGTATCAAGCAGTCCTGTGATACTTAGGAGGGCGTTATTATTATTCCCATTTTACCAACAAGAAAACTGAGGCCCCAGGAGGTGAAGTAACTAGCTCAGAGCCTCCAGTCAGTAAGAGTCAACCAGGACACGACCTAACGTATACAGCTCCAGAGCCTTTGCATTATGTAATACCACTTCTCAGATGCTTTTCTCCAAAGCAGACGAGACTACGTGTCCTCTCTATTATTGTGATACGACTGATATTGAAGAAATTATATCTGTGCGCAAGAGTGTTTCCTAATAATAAGTCATGGAATAAGGCCATCTTACCCCAAAACAGGCAGTGTTGGGCAGGGCCAGAACTATCTATGGTGCAAAAGTTAAGGTGGCCTCACCTTCAGGGTCATGCTAGTACAGAGTTGGCCCTGGGACTGGATTCCTCCTTAAAATTTTCACCCTAGTCCTGGCTCTGGCACTGAGCCACCACAGGACTGTAGCTCTCCTTAGTTTCATACCAGAAATGCTGAAAAAGAAGTCTTCAGAAGCCAAAAGGGAAAGAAGCAGTAGTCAATGGCCTGGAAAACCCATAGGCAACACCCTTGAAAGCTGGCTGTGTCCACAGACTCCAGGGAGAGACGGAAGGAGGCTGGCCTGCTTCCAGGCTCTTTATGTAACTCAGGCTGTTTTTTTCTATTTAAATTTTCCAGTTTTATTGAAATATAATTGTCATATAACACTGTATTAATTTATGGTGTACAACATATGGATTTGGTATATGTATATATTATGAAACGATTACTATAATGAGTTTAGTTAACATTCATCACCTCACATCGTTACACATATTTTTCCTTGTCATGAGAACTTTTAAAATCTACTTTCTTAGCAACTTTCAAATACAATGTAGTATTAATGACTGTAGTCACCTTGCTATATATTAAATTCTCAGAACTAATTTATTTTATATCTGGAATTTTGTTCCATTTGACCACCTTTACCCTTTTCCCCACCTGACCCCCACCTCTGGCAATCACCTATCTGTTCCCTGTATCTCTGAGTTTGTTAGTTTGCATATGTAAGTGAGATCATACAGTAAGTGTCTGTCTTTGTTTGACACATACTTCACTTAGCGTCATGCTCTCAAGGTCCATTCATGTTGTCGCAAACTGCAGAATTTCCTTCTTTCTCAGGGCTGAATAAGATATATATGCTATATATCATTCATCCTTCAGAAACCTCATGTCTCTGTCTGAATTTAGAAACCTCCTCATGCCCTCTTCAGTGGGTAAGAAAGGAATTCTTAAAATCCATTGTGGCTTTGCTGCTCAAAAGGAGATGGTGAGTGCTGCATCTGCACTAGGAACCCAAGATCTTCCTCTCTTGCTTGGCCTGGCATCTCAACAGCATCTAAGTGAGGCATTGTTTCCCAGAGAATGGGCATACTGGTATGTGGAAGGCATGGCTGAGAGAAGCTTCCTGGGCCCATGGAGACTGTGTAGAAAGGAAGAAGGAGCCCCTCTGCCTGCCTGCTTGCTTGTGTTGGGACATTGGTCTTTTCCTGCTTCTAGATGTGAACTGAAACATTAGCTCTTCTTGGGTCTCCAGCCTACAGGCTTTCAGGCTGGAACTTAAACCATTGGCTCTACTAGGTCTCCAGCTTGCTAACTGCAGATCTTGGGACTTGTCACCTTCCATAATCATGTGAGTCAATTTCTTATAATAAACAATATCTTTCTGTCTGTCTGTCATCTATCATCTATCTATTGTCTATTCAGATACACACACCATTGGCTCTGTTTCTCTAGAGAACCCTGAGTAATAGAGTCTCATAGAGGAAAATGTATTTATTTATTTTAATTTTTAAAAATTTAACCAATTTATAAGAACGCCTGTGCTCTTTTAAAATTTTTTTCTCTATACAAATTATACAACAACAAAAAATTATTTTTTTTTATAGAGAAAAAATTGAAAAAGAACACAGGACTTCTTAAGACTTGTAGACTCTTCATTTCAGTCCCTGCTTCTGTCATCCCATGGTGTTCATCCTGTGTGTGTCTATGTGTCTCTTCTTTTTTTTAATTAGGACCCCGGTCATATTGGATTAGGGCCCACTCTAATGGAGTATGACCTCACTTTAACTTGATTACATCTGCAAAGACCCTATTTTCAAACAAGTTCATATTCACAGATGTGGAAATTAAGACTTCAACATATCATTCTGGGGCACACAATTCAACTCACAACAGTGTAAGAGCTGGACTTCAGGCTATAAGTAGGGATAAAAATCCAGACAACAGAAAGAAGACATAACCCAGGGTTTCAGGAAGAGAGGGATTGGAGATGAAAAGAACTGATCTGAGAAGCATTTGGAGGGCAGAGTCCATGGCATAAGTGAGACAGATTTAATATGAGGGAGCAGGAAGGGGAGAGCTGTAGGTTCCAACACAGGCACTAGATGGATGGAGGGTGATGACCAGAATATACAGGAGGAGTGGCAGGTTTGAGAGAAAGAAAGCAAAGTCAGTTTTGTATATATTGAGTTTAAGGCGCCTATAGGACCCCTAGGTGAAGAGGTGCAGGAGATAAATGCACATGTGAGCCTTGGGAAAGAGGTGTGGACTTCTGGGTTTCAGTGTATAGATGGCTACAGTGTTTGGAGGCCACAGGAGGGAGTGGGATCACCAAGGGGAAATAGCTAATGAAAAGGGAAGGGTGATAACCATGGAATTTGGACAAGCCAAAGATATAAGGAGATATAAGGGATGAACAAAGCAAGAGAGGCTTGTCTATTGGTCTCATGGAGAAAGAATAAAAAAGAGCACAGGACTTCTGAAGATGCAGTTTCTCCCAATATACCTCTTAGAGAATCCATTACTTTTGCAGGGAGAAGGATTCAGTTTTTAGCATGAGAAAGCATTTCATTCTGACTGCATTGTTCTTCTTTCTATCCTCATGATCAGGCTGGACCATATACTCCCACATCACTTTCTATTTCCATGATTCTTCAAGGATGCTGCTGGGTGATGCAGGCCTCAGTAGAATCTTTGGTAAGGCAGAGATATAAGAGGGTGCTCTCCACCCCAAGCCACCTTCCTTCTCCTCCATCACCACTGCAAACCCCTGACCAATGGGCCATGTCATAAAGGAGCTATTGGGCCTCAGTATGAATCATAAAGGAGGCTTACATCTGGGTCTTTGTCCTGCCCCAAGCAGCGCTGGCAGAATGACTAAAACTAGCAGATTTTCCTGAGACAGTAATGCTTTAAGGCGACTTTTGCATGCCCTTTCCTTTACATTTTAATGGCACTCTAATGTTGAATTAAAATGGAATTCCTATGGAAATGTGCAATGTCTAAATCAATACTTGGTGATTAGTGTCATGAGGATGAATATCAAAAGATATAATAGCAGTGGTGGGGCCCAAACCAGGGTGAATAAAGCCGTCTGTGTCCATTAACTCAAGCCTGACTAATGCTAAATCACAATAAAATATCTAGGAAATTCTGACCAGAGCCACTTTAAAGCCCACAAAATGTAGCTTAATTAGCACTATGATGACAAATGCAGGAAGAATTCATTGCGCCCAAAGACCCTTCATAAAGTCCAATTTTACAAACTCTTTCCTTTTTTACCAACACAATGCCAAGGACACAGTTGCTTAACTACCACCGGGCTGCCGCTTAGCACGTGCTTATCTATGTCAGACGTTCCGAGTTTGCAGTCTACTGCTGCCTCTTCCTACCTGTGTGACTTGGGGAAGGTTATTCCATCCCTCAGTTTTCCCATATGAAAGATGGGGATAATATAATGCCCACTCCTAGGGTGGGTGTGTATATCAAAGGAGTTGTTCCATTTATTTAAATGCTTCCATAGTCCCTGACCCACACAGCATGCAGCAAGTGTGAGCTATTGTTATTTTCATTCTTCTCTTTGAAATCTACTCCAGAGGTAGTAGGATGAAAATGAAGACCGTTGAACAACTCTGCCCTGTCATCACCTCCCTGCTCAGAAGTACACAGAAGCATGGGGTGTTAACAGAGGGAAGAAACCTTTAATAGAGAATATTTGATTCAACCCCACTGATTTACAGAAAAAGTATTTGAGGCACACACAGGGAAGATGGCTTCCTAAGGTCAACCAGGTAGTTCTGTCCCATTTAGACATTTATTAAGTGCCTACTATGTCTAGTCTGTGTATTAGTTACAAGATTACAATGATATATTAGTTCCTGTTCTTATGCAACCTACCATATTGTGAGGGAGCAAACACACCCACAAAACATGGAGATATAATTTGTCAGGGTAGGTGACAAGAGAGACAGATGCAGATATTAAGAGGCTATGGGGCAGAGGAGGGACACTAACTCCAACCTGCAAATTCGGAGGTGGTTTCTCAGGGGAATTGATGCTTGAGTTTGGTTTTGAAGGAGAATAAGTTAGCCAGGCAGTGAAAGAGAGGAAGACAATTTTGCACAGGTGTGCAAGAACAAAGGTGAGTATGGGGGACCACTAACCATTTGTCAATGTGGGAACACACAGCACAAGAACAGGGAGTGGCAGGAAATGAAATTAGATGGGCCTTTTATGTCTTGGCAAAGAAATTGGAGTTATTTCTGCAGATAATAGGAAGCCTTGGAAGGTTTTAAGCAGGGGAGTAATATGTTTACGTTTAGATGGAACATTCTGTCTTCATTTGGAGAGTGGATTTTGAGGGAATAATAAGGAAGGAAGGATTTCAAAAGGGATGATTTTAATAAGCTGAGGAAGAGCTGATAAGGATTTGAACCAGGTTTAGCAGAAGTATAGAACAGAGGGAAAGATTTGAAAAGAATTTAAGAGGCAAATTCAGCTATACTCGTTGACTGTTAAGGTGTGAGGAATAAGAGAGAAGAGTATAGGATGATTTCAAGTTGCTCACATGGGTGATAAGATAAATTATGGATTGAGAAAATGAGACTATATAAAAGAGAAGAAATAGCAGGAGAATGGATAATTGCCCGTGACTAGTAGGGAGTTGGAGGGCAAGTGTGACTTTCAGGGAAGAGATTAGGGCTGGAGATAGAGATATGGTGGTCCTCAATGTATAGGGGTTACTTAAAAAATAAGTTACTAAGACCATTCAAAGAGCATTTACAGGAAGAGTAGTAGTGGATCAAGGTCTTTTTCCTGAGAATAGCATATTTAAGAGGGAGGCTGATGTGTCTTCTATGAAGAAGTCAGAGAGAGATCATGAAGAGGTGCAAGCTGAAACAGAAGAGACAAGTACCACAGATGCCAAGGGAGTAAGGAGTTCGTGGTCACAATGTTAAATGCAGAAAGGATGGCTGATAACATGAGGGCTGAAAAGCACCCAATGGGTAGGACATAATGCTCCTGGCTGCATGATGACTTTGGCTGGGGCAGTTGAGATGGAGTAGGGAGGGAAAACAGACTGAAACAGGTTGAGGAGAGATCATGTTGTGAAATAGTAGGAACAATGAGTATAGACATCTATTCCAGGAGCACAAGATTTTTTTCCAGGAGGATGAGACAAGTTGTTGGTTGGAGGAGGATTTGGAACCAAGAGAGAGGTTTTATGAGGAGAGGCGGGAAATAATAAGAGGCTGAAGATGTAGCAAGGAGACAGGCAGTTGTTGAAGCAAAGTCCTAGGGCAGCAGGAGGGGATAGCATCAAGAACCACTGGATCAGAGAACTGGGAACTGGAGAGGAACACCTTGTCCTCTGCCCTCAGAGGAAAGAAGCTGACCATGGATGATAAATTTGAAGTTGATGGTGAGGGAGGTTGGAAGTTGAAGTACTTTATTCTTAATGGTCTCATTTTTTGAGGAAGTAGGATCAAGTTCATGGTGCTGTGAGTGTGGGGTATGAGTTAAGTAATGGACTTAAGGAGAGAATATCCTGGGTATAGAAGGTTCATCAAGCAATGCAGAGAGTTCAGCTGAGGTTTGTGGCCTAGCTGAGATTCACGCCCAGGTCTACAGATCCTTGGAGGATGATAGCTCTGTTGAAGCATTTATCTTCATTGTGGTTTCCTGACATTCACACTATGGGTTTTTAGTTCCTGTATTTCTCATTGAATTCCAAAGCAAGTCATCTGTATCTTCACAGCTTAGGACAAATTCCCAGAATTAATGCTTGGCTCTTTATTTGGACTTTGGTCTATGTCAAGTAAAGATATATACAGTCTTGTTTATAATATAGATAGTGAGTCTGAGAGGCAGGAGCCCTCCATCGCCTCTGTGTCTAAAGCCAAAATACGCAAGTCATTTAACTTATCTGCTGCTCTCAATCCTGTAACAAATCCAAACTTCTTCAGATCACCGCTTTTCCCCTTTCTTGCCATGGCATAAACACAACCATGGAGAATCTGGGCCTGTTTTGGTTCTCAGTGATCTGGAAGAGCAGTGTACTTCAGGGCCCAATGCCTAACAGTTGATTTCTTAGAAGTAACTGCAAAGGGTGAGTACAACACAAAATTCATATGTAAGCAGAGAGTCCTAATTGGTAACCTTTCTCAAAGCCAAGAGACAGCTGTTGGTCCGCATTCTTCCTGTGGGCTGAGATCCTGGGGACCCAGAGAGTTCCCAAAGCACAGAAACAAGCAGGACCCAGATGATGGTGGTTATATCTGGGAGTGTTTGCTGGGGTTGGGAGAATAAGGGAAAGGGGATGGTGAGAGAAGAAACATAAGTCTCCCAGAAACACTGCAATTTGACATTTCCTGACAGAACTAGAGCAGGATTCTAAACTCTGGAGGTCTGTGGTGATACCTCTGAGACCTATCTGAGTCTACTGTCAGCTCTAGGTGTTTGGTGGTTTTGTCTATTCCATTTTGGTCATTGCATTAGTGTTATCAGGAGAGCCCCATGGTGTCATTGTGCTTTCCCGACATTCATGTAACTATTTTAACAATAAAATACACTAGACCCTGCTAAAAGTTGAAATTTTAGGTTGTTTCTTAAAAGTATTCAGAGAGACCCCAGGCCACGTAGTTCAGTTGTTAGAGTGTCGTCACCAAAGCTGTGGGTTCAATCCCCAGTCAGAGCACATACAAGAATCAACCAATGAGTGCATAAACAAGTGGAACAAGAAATCGGTGTTTCTCTCTCTCCCTCCCCTCAAATCAATAAAAAAATAGAACAAATAGATTTTTCTCTCTCTAATCAATAAATAAAAATTAAAAAAAAGTTCAGAGAGAAAAATGAGAAGTGTGGTCATAATACAGGGTAGGACATAAAAAGGTTTACAGTTTGTATGGAAAATAATACAATAACTAATAATAATACAAGAATAAACTGTTTCATGTACTCACAACTGTAAACCTACTTTTGCCAAACCCTGTAGAAGACAAGACATATTTTGAGAATGAGGTATGTTTTAGTTTTTTATTATTTGTGTGACAAACTGCCCTAAAACATAATGGTGTAAAATAGCAACCATTTAATTTGTTCATGATTTTGTGAATTCACAACTGGTGCAAAGGCTCAGCAGGGATAGTTTAACTGTCCCACCTGGTACTGACTAGGCGTTGCTGGGATTAGAGGATCCAAGATGCCCTTAATCACATATATGACACTTGATGCTAGCAGTCAGCTGAGGCACCTCAATGCTTCACTTGGCCTCTCTTTTCAGCAAGTTAAGTTGGACTTTCTTGCATGGTAGCTCAGAGCTTCTATAGCACAAAAGTGGATGCAGCCAGACCTCATAGGTCCTAGATACAAAAGTCACTCAATGTAGTTTCCACCACATTCTAGTGCTCAAGGCAATAATGTCAGCTTAGATTCAAGGAGGGGGAAATAGACATCACCTTCTGATGGAAGTTGTAGCATGTGCTTAGAGCAGGTGGGGAACCTTTTTTTCTGCCAAGGGGCATTTGGATATTTATAACATCATTCATAGGCCATACAAAATTATCAACTTAAAAATTAGCTATGAAAAAAGCTCCTAGATTTATTGAATTTTGAGTCCTGCCTAGGTTGCCTTGGCGGGGCCAGACCAAATGATTTCCTGGGCCATATATGGCCTGTGGGCTGGACGTTCCCCACCCCTGGCTTAGAGTTTTAAAATAGAGTATGTCATAATCTCCATCAGGTCTAGATGTGGATGAAACTCCTGGAAATCTGTCAATTAAACAGACAAATTATTTGCCCATCGTACCCACACAATGGAAGGGTAAGACATAGACACTTTATTTTAAAAGGGGAATATTGAAGAAGCACAAAACAATCACTGATTCAGAGCAATTTTGAAATCCAGACATATGTTGTCAGTTTCCCTGATGAGCATCGAGGAAGATTCCTTGATTAGAGTTCATTTCTGCTTTGTGGTTCCCTGATCTATTGATTTCTTCAGCTCTTGGGTCTGTTCTCTGAGCTTTTAAACCATCTTTCCTTTTCTATAATAAATGGATTGTGTTTTCACCTGAGTAGTTTTCTCAGCCTGCTTTCTAGCCAAAGAAAATTGGGGCCCAAAGCCCTATTTATTTGTAATGGCTTCTGTCCTAAAATCCAAGATCATGGTGCTTTCTTCAATATACTTCTTTTAAAAACTTTATAGGTTTTCTGTGAATCTTGTTAGAGTTTATTCTATGACATTAAGGCAGATTGTTTCTAAGGATGGCCTCTCCTTCCATCAAGATTTGGAGAGTATTCCCCCTCACTGATTGTAGGCTGGACTCGTGACTGCTTTGGCAACAGTATAAGGCAGAAGTGACACTGTGTCACTTCCATGCCTAGGCCATAAGGGACCTAGCAGCTTCTGCTTTTGTACTCTTAGAGCCTTTCTCTGCAATGGAAGGAAGTCCATACTGTACTACTGGAGAAAGAGGCTGAGGAGCACTGAGACACATGAATGCAGACACCTGAGTGAATCCAGTGACATTATGTGTCCCCTTTGAGACTTACCAGAATTTTTGGTCTATAGAATTGTGAGCAATAAAGTAGCTGTTGTTTTAAGCCACTGAGTTTTGGAGTGATTTGCTACATAGTAATAGATAACCAGAGAAGAGGGAAGGTTATCTTCCAAGAGGTTTCATAAGTATGCTTTAATCTTGTTAAATTCATTAAATTTTTGAGGCTCGAAAATTCTCATTGAGATCCCATCATAGATTATAGATAATGATTTGGGCTAACCTAGCTCACAGAGGCTGATGGATAAACTAGAATGTCAGTTCATTCATAAAAAAGAGAAATATGTCTGTCAGGTAGACAAGATGCTTATTCACATTTTTTAGTTGGTGAAGCCTATGCCTATGGGAAAGCTATCTGTGGCAACAATGGATAATCAGGAGGTTGTTTGGTGAAACAGATCCAGAGCAAGGGGATGGGGGAGAGTGGAAAAATAGACAGCTGTGGTCATACCTTAGAGAATTATTACTTCTTAATGCTTGAAGGGACTGCATGTGAGGCATCCTGGCAGATACTTGGATGGGCACTTTTCAAGTTTACCAGCCCCCCCCTATTTTAAAAAAGGTCTGTACATTCTATTACATGAGATTCAAGACTTCCAAGTCCCAAAGTCCTTCTTTCTGAATTGCTCTTTCTCTAGTCAAGTATTTCTCAACAGAGTACAGTTTCTCCCCCATAGGACTTTAGGCAATGCCTGGAGACATTTTTTGTTGTCACAACTTGGAGGTGGGGTGGGATAGTGCTACTGGATGCTAATGAGTACAGGCCAGGGATGCCATTCAATATCCTACAGTGCCCAGGACAGCCGCCACAACAAGGAATTATGGGCCCAAAATGTCAATAGTGCTGAAGTTGAGAAACCTGTTCTACTCTGATTCATTTTCTGTTGGTTAATGATTGAACTCTTAAAGCATACTCTTATTTTTGATGTCTTCAAGTGGTAAGATGTATCATTATACCCATGTACTACTATGCACAAGAAATGTTTTGGTTATTACTGGTCCTTTGTATTTCTTGACTTAGTGTTTCCATACCACTATTACTTGTATCCTTATATAGGATACTTTATACCCTAGTATTGTCTAATAAGTTGCTTGCCCTAAATTTACATTTAAATATTGTCTTCAGTAAAATCAAAGAGTTTTGTGTCATGTCTTTGTAAGTCCTAAACATGTAGCGCCAGTTTTTGCATAATTGTGGAGATGATATTTTTAATTTTCATTTCAAATAAAACAGTTTTTAAGGATACCAGGGTTCTTTAAAAATAAAATTGAACCATCAAGTTCCACGTGGACTTGCATAGCAGCTAAAAGATTTGTCAGATTCCTATGTAGAACCTACCTTATACTGCTGCATGGTGATGGTCAGTTTTTCAGGGGTTTTGGTAAGATGCTGACAAGAACATTCTTTGTCTTTGGGAGGTGACCTCAAAAGGCCAGGCAGCCAGATTCCTCATGGCAGATGGCATCAGGAGGTGACTGAGCATGGCTGAGAGTTGATGTCATAGAAATCTAAGGAAAAACTCTGGCTCCCTAGATTAGATGAGAACTTGAAACCCCATCTTATCTCTCCCCGCTGTATCTAGGCAGAGCCAGCCAAGAGACTAATTGCTAAGACAGTACAAACTTTCCAAAGCATGAGACCACACTCCTTGACAATCCCTCCAAGCATTCAGAATTTCATTTAATTTTCCTTCTCATCTCTTGCAAAACAATAAGCAGACGTTTTCTATCAGTTCTCATTTATCTGTGCTATTGACAAGGAAGACTGACACATAGAATCCCAAAGAGCTAATAATCCCAATAATTATTTCTCTTTGGTTCAGGAATGCCTCCATGGTAGAATGAAAGGGGCTTTTTAGAGCCAGATGGCTTAAGGCTAAGTCATGGTCAGTCACTAAGTGAGCATATCACCATTGGGAAATCATTTAAACTTTTCTAGATTTAGTTTCTTCATTTGTAAAATAAGAGTAATAATATTTTGTCTCTGGTGTTTCCATGGCTCAAATAAGATAATCCAGGAAAGTCCTTTATAAGCTGGAGAATGCTATTCAAATACATGAGGCTATTTTACTGTTATCAAGGTCGCATTCGAACACTGGATCATCTGGCAAGTGCATAACTGAACGCCTGACCTAGGAGCCCAGGAAAGTAGTAGAGCTCTTTAATCATACCCCACCGTTGAGCGCCTAGACCAGCCCCATTGGACAAAAACAGAACTTTACTCCCCACCCCCTTTGTCATTAGCTCACTGTCTGGGGGATTCATACTTCAAAACCACATCTTAGAGGAAGCTGTGGCGTGCTAATTAAGTGTTCTGGTGAAAAGGGAGGCCTTAAGCCTTCTCTTGCTTCCCTCTCTGGCTGCAAGCTGCAACTTAGAAGGGTAAACAAATAAACCATTGCCACTCCCCAACACTACACTGGAAAGTAAGATATCCAGGAGATAAGTTGTAAAGTGAGTAATGAAAATTCTACTGTTTGTCCCTTTGAAACTGGGGGATTACTTTGTTTGGTGCACTAAGTGGAGAGAGACCCAATCTTAGCCCTCTGGAGTTGCATAATGTAGAAGTATTATTATTATTTTTTAATTATAGGGCCCTATATGATATAACTTTCCTGACAACCCATTCAGTTTACACAGTTTGACTTTAAATAACTCAGGGTCAGCTGGTGATTCTAGGAAACGACTTATGCTTCATGAGACTCTGAATAGAGGACACCTGGCCTCCTTGCCACCTCCACCCCCAGCCGATCTGACAATATAATGAACACCCTGGGCAGCCACACTTTGTTGGCCGGAGATGACAAGGGAAGAGAAATGTTCTCACCATTCCAACTGCTGGTCGACACTGTTATCATAGAACTTTCTCTGGTTACAATAAGCCCTTATCACATGTACGGTGAGGCCCTACAATCAGATGAGTCAGAGATATGAGATGTGTGTCACAGGAAGTCCAAACTCGGTCCATGAAGTATAGGCAGAGTGAGAAGTGGATGAGGTCACGTGCCAGAAATGGCAACAGGACTCAGTAAGTCTGGGCCATGAGGCCAGAACCAGACCTGTGGATAGATGAGCTGTCAAAGTAACCAGACGGGGTTCCCCACAGCAAGGCTCAGCCCCAGGGCAGGCTGTGCTTGGTTTAGGTGGGTTCTCTGACCACCATCTTGGGGTACTGGTAGAGGGCTGACCCCCATGGGTACTCTGCACCTGGCCTGTAAGGTGGGTTCTCTGAGCAGAATAGGGCAGGGACCTCTAACTTAAATTTTTATTTTCTGAGTCCAGTTAATGGCTTAGTATGGGGTTTGTGCTTGGTGGATATTGAAGGAATAAATGAGAGGCAATTAGGAAACTTGGGCTCTGCTCCTGGGTCTTCTTTTCCTCTTCAAAATGAGTTCTACTCACTGCTTCTTCCCAGCTCTTAACACAGTAGTAAGCAATAGAAAGCATTGGAAAATTTTTATTTTACCTCAGTCAAGTGAACCCTATGGTAGCATTGGTGAAAAATCCCTCCAAGGAAGAATGATTTTCTCCCTCTTGCATTCTTATGGTATTTTTATATAGCTATATTCCAGTGACATTGATCACACATAATCATACTTTAAAAAATATGCTTGTCATCCCTGTTAGCATCTGAAGTATACAATGATGGAAGACATGGAAACCCTGACTTATCTTGGTGCTTCAGACTTTATTGATGCTCCTCACATGGTCAATGGGCAGTAAGTGTCTGCAGGGACATAGTCCTGGAGGATCAAGTGGACCCACCCTCTTGCCAGTCCACTGCTCTGCCCCGTGTCATGTTAGAGTACAGACAGGGCTATGAGCTCTGGAGGCTCCTGAACCCAGAACCTCCCACTCTCTACAAGCAGCATCCTAGAGCAGTCACATGGCATGTCTCATGTCCACCCACAGGATAACTGTCAAGAATAACATGACTTTGGCCTGGGCTCTCCTCTTTCAGGAAGCAAACTTTTATGGTTCTCTAAATGACCAAAAGTCTTTGATCATATCTCAGTCAACACAACACAACACAACACAACACAACACAACACAACAAAAACTATACCTCTCAGAACTAGAAAGGACCTGCTTTTGGGAAGACGAGCTACTCTTTTGTCTGTTGTCACAAAATCCACACTCACACCCTCTTCCACAGGCTCCATATGCACACTTATCGTATTTTGAATGCATATGTGTGCACACATGTGTGTGTATGTGTGCATCTGAATATATAAGCAATTGTATGTTTGGGCTGCAGCTTTCCCATCCAATATATTGAGAGTAAACAGTTTTGGAAAATCTAATCAGATAACTAAACCCAGATTATTAAGATTACCCTGACAAGGCTTTCAGAATTAAATAATTATAGACACATGCCAATTGGCCCTCATTTCATGATGGAAAGAAGCCAGTCAGAGAAATGGATTTTCTAATGACAACAAAATACTGAGTGTTACAAGATTATACTGAATGAGCCTCACATCTCTGCTTCTCCTTTTGGAAAGGTAAAGGCCACCTTCTCTTGGGCAATAGCTGAAGGGAGAGATGGAGTAGAAATAGACAGGACTCTGCCACTAGGTATCTGTCACCTTGGGCAAGTCACTTTCCCTCTCTGGACTTGGTGTAATTAGGGCATAGAACCGAATGAAGGAAAAAATCTTCGGCTCCTCTTACATTCTGTGTTTCTCTATGTGATCCCCTTCACCTCACTGAGGAACAGGGAACCTGTAAAAGGTGTTTTGACACAGCTCCTTCTTCAATTGGTTGCTCCCTGATTTACTTTCTTGGCTTTCCCACTCTCTCCTCATTAAGTGAGATTCTTCTTGGTTCCTGATTCCTGAAGGAAGGTCATGCTGACCCATAAGTGGTGCACTAGGCCAGTGGAGTTTTCCTGTGGCTGATGGAAGAATCCACTTTTAAGCTGCTCTCCTCAGAGGCTGTCAGAAATGCTTAAGGTGTACAGACCAAAGAATATCAATGGGTTTTATAATTTTAATCAATGAAAAATGCATCTTAATGCTTTGGGTAAATTGTCTAAATATTATATGTTTGTTGATCGAATGATAGAAATATACAGGGTGAGGCAAAAGTAGGTTTACTGTTGTTTGCGTGGAAAATAATGCAATAATTAATAAATAATAATACAAGAATAAACTCTGTGCTTTGTGTATTCACAACTGTAAACCTACTTTTGCCCACGCTGTACCTTTCCACAAGGGGATATTTTAGCGGCAGAGACCTTGGAGAGTTCTTAATACAACCCCTTGTTTATAGAGGAGGAAATCTCAGCTCAAAGGAAGAGAAATGATTTACCAAAGGCTACAGGAATTAGTGGTATGGATTGAATTAGGTCCCAGTGATAAATCACAATAGGAGACTTAAGTGTGACAGAGAGGGTGGGTGGTGAGTAAGTGTTTGACCTCCTTTCTAAACGTCCCTGGTGGCCCGAGTTACAAAAACAGCCACAGAGCTAATAAAAAGTTAGATAAAAGGAGCAAATACTAGCCATGGCCTCTTGGTGCTTATAAATCTTCCTTATGCTCTAGATTAACAGAAAACTATTGATCAGTCTGTTGCAGACCAGCAACCTACATGCAAAAAGACAGAAGGGAATATTTACATTCCCTTCTGGGTTAGGGCAACAGTACCTTCCAGTGACTGGTACCTGACGATTTACAAAGCCCATCCATAACCCACCTAACCAATACAAGGAGTAGATGATATAATCTGAGTCTGCATACAGGGAAATTGAGGCTCAGAGGGTTTAGGCAATGTAAGCAGTCGGCTTCACAGCACACAGATGTTAAGTGACAGGATATGGAAGAAGAGGCCAGTTCTTCTATGAGTGAAAGAAGTCTTCCTTCAGAAACAGACATATTTAAGGTGGACCCACCAATGGGCTAGGCCAGCCACAGGGTATGATGTAAACTAGGCGCTTGGTAGTTGAGGAATAAAAGAAGAGCAGAGGGGCAGCTGTTTTCAGCAGCCTTGCATGTGGCCGTGCCATGCACGTCTGCCCAGAGCATGGATTAATCTGGCCTTGAGACACATAGTTGGCAACTGGCAAGTACTGTTTTACCATACATGTTGACTGCTATTGCTTTAGTGTGCTCTTGGCACTGCAGATCTCAGAATCTCTCATATATCCTTTGTCTTTTTAAAAATTTAGTTTGACACATGCCCACATGTTTCTCATGCTGAGTCTGAACGTGTGCCATTTGTAAACCATCAGCTGCACATACACCCAGCCACCCTGAGAGATGTGGTGCCTGACTTCACAGCATCGCAGTCTATGGAGAGAGGATGGAGAGGTGAACTCTGCATTAAGAAAATTCAGTTAAAAAAACAACTCAATGTACAAAATCAGATAATCTGGAGGAGCTTTTTTATCCTGTTGAAGAATTAACTGCAAAATTTTTCTGAATTTTAAGATTATTTAATATATGTCAAGCCAGTTTCCATTTCCAAAAACAATAATGTTAATGTTTTGTGTATATCTAGGTGCTTCTATATAATAGCATAGAAAACACGTGACTCTGGCGTGAGAATCAGGATTAAGCTTGCTAACTTTTTATTAAGGCAACCATATAACGTTATGTCATATATTGAAAATGCTATAGTATTTAGAGGCACTTTTATGTATTCCTCATGTAATTAATAACAGCTAACATTTTCTGGGTACCTATTATGTACCAGATTCTGATTTAAACATTTTAAATTACTTCACTTGATTCTTACTAGAGCCCTATGAGGTATATATTATTATAGCCTCCATTTTAAAATGTAAAAACTGAGGCACAGAAGTTTTGATTAACTTGGGCAAGGCTACACAGCTAGGATAGGACAGTGTCTGAAATCATACCCAGGGCTTGAGACATAAATGGCATGTTCAACTGCCCTGGAAAATGTGTTGTTGTTATTTTATTCAACAGAGGAGAAAAACCAGCCGAGAAGGTAAAGTAACTTTTGCAAGGCCACCCAGCCACTTAGAGGTAGGACTGGAACCCAAGTCTGTGACATCAAGGCAATATGTTTTCTATGAGGTGGGTCTTGGAGGAGAGACTGTGGGAGGATGGTAGGAGTTGCCCCTCCCTTTGTGCAGAGAGGTTTTGAGTCTGCCAACAGCAAGGGAGTCTCCAGTTGGGTTGTCCCACTGTGGGGTGTTGGCCTTGGGCTATTTGGTTGAGGTAGACAAGTAAGAAACAGAAAGCAACAATGGGGAAAATCAGGCTGTCTTTTGTCTCCAGCAGGCAGCTGGCAAAGCGCTGACCTTTAAGACTTAAAAGGAGGCGTTTGCGCAGTCACACACAGGCGGCCTTTGGGAGATTGGAAAATGTTGATTGCCATGCTTGGGCTCTGCCCTGGTCCTGAATGAGTAATAACCATGGCCACTATTTATTGAGTCCAGTATGTGCCAGGCACTGTGCTCATCCGCATGTGATTCTGAGCCCTTGTAGTGCTCCTTGGTAGCACTGTTATCATCCCCCCCTCTTGCCCAGGAAGAGATGGAGACTCAAGAGGGGCAAAGTGGCTTGCCCAGGGTCATCTAGATAGTAAGTGGCAGAGTCAGAATCTTCTCCCTGTGCCATGTTGCTTCTCAAAAGTCAAGCCCAAGGGGAAACTTCTCTTCTGCCTTCCCTAACTGGTCTCACATTCTTTCTAACTCAGGAATGGCAAGTCCATGCTTCCAGTTGCTGAGGATAAAAACCTTGGAATCACCTTGACCCCTCTCCTCTCACACACACACTCCATTCCCAATCTGACAGGAAATTCCATTGGCTCTACCTTCAAAATAGACCCAGATTGTGACATGCTGCACTCCTTCCATTGCCACACCCTGATTAAAGCCATTGTCATCTCTGGAAGTACTGAAAATGCTTCTATCGAGTCTCCCTACTTTTATCACTGCTTCCCAATAGCCCGTTACCAATGCAGACGCCAAAGTCACCATGATGTTCAAACAGAAGTCCAGTCAGGAGGCTGCCTCCAATGACTCCGTTTCTCTGAAGGGAAAGCCAAAGTCCTCACAGTGGTCCACACAGCCAAAGAGTCTGTGTTCCCCAAGACCCGTTATACTCCTCCCTCATCTTCTACTTCTTTTTTTCTGGCCCACTATACTCCACCTGCTAACCTTCTGACCCTTAGTCAGACATGCCAGGACACTGCCCTCTTGGGGACTTGGAACCAGCTGTCCCCTCTGCCTGCAATATTTTTGCACCAGATACTCTCAGAGGTCACTTCCCTACTTTCTTCAAGATTTTACTCAAGCCCAGCTGGGCTTGGCACAGTGGTTGAGCATCGACCTAGGATCCAGGAGATCGGGGTTTGATTCCTGGTGAGGGCACATGCCCAGGTTGCAGGCTACAACTGATTAATGACACTCTCATCATTGATGTTTCTATCTCTTTCTCTCCCTCTCCCTTACTCTCTCTGAAATCAATAAAGACATATTTTTTAAAAAAAAGATTTTACTCAAATCTCACCCTTTTTGTAAGGCCTACCTAGCCTGCGTCCACTTAAGACTGCAGTCCTCCTGTCTGAAACGCTAGTCCCCCTTAGTCTGCTCTGTGCCTCCCATATCACATAGTACTTAGCACATAAGCAACTGTACATTTCATTATTTGTCTGACTTAGTATGTGGACGCTAAATACTCCACAAAATACTCAACTGGTAGAACATCCCTAAGTCCCAGAAGGAATGAATGAGTGTAAGTTGAATGAATGAATAAAAAATGGGAAAAGGCCCTTTTCCAGCCCGTGGGAGAGAAGAAACTGAAGGAGCAATGCCCAGGTGTGAGGAGGTGTCCTTAGACAGGGTCCTTCCTAATGCTGAACACAGAGGGCCTGCTCCTCCATGGCACAGACCCTACTCTGCCTTCTTGACCAAACTCCAGGTCTGGGAAGCCTGAGACAGATGAGAACATGCTGGAGGCTCTGTGGCTTATATAGATTCCTCAACATGTGAAGGAAGCAGGATGAGATCATATAGGTGCCAACAGAGGCCTGGTCCTGCCCTGGCTACCTGGTGGCAAGTCCAAGGGTCCAACATGCAAGGCAGCATAGCACTTGTTCTAGAGAAAGCACCCTTTCCTTAGGATCAGGGCTTTTCTAAGACTCTTAAATTGGACTCCCCAAAGGAAAGGAACCAGGGAAGGCTCCCTACCTTAGCACAAACTAAGCATCTCCCAGTTGTGAATTAGTATCTCAAAAATTACTTTTTTAAAGGATATGCATTTTATTTATTTATTTATTATTTTTTCAATACTCATCTGAGGAGATGCTTAGGGAGAGGGGAGAGAGTAAAACAATGATTGGTTGCCTTCCATAGGCACCCCGAACCCAGGTATGTGCACTTGCCAGGAATTGAACTGGCAACTTTTCGGTGCACAGGATGACACCCAAACAACTGAACCGCTCAAAAATAACTTTGAAGACTATCTTAATACAGACATTCCCTGACTTATGATAGTTTGACTTATAGTTTTTTGACTTTACAATAGTGTAAAAGTGATACACTGAAGAACACTGTGCCTGCTATACCATCCACAAGTGTCGATGCCCCAGTGCCTTCTACCAACTATTCTCAAGCCTTATGGGAAGAGAGAGAAATTGATGACGCAGTCAGGGTAGCATTCCCATCATCCAGCAATTAATTTTAGTTCAATATTTCTGGTATCCTCAGGCCCAGTGTGCTTCCAGCTGTGTATGTTAGGGTGAGAACCCACACAGCCATTGTTTTTCACTTTCAAAACAGTACTTCAGCAAATCACATGAGATAGCACTTTATTAACCTACATTTAAGGTAGGTTAGGCTAAGTTATGATGTTCAGTATGTTAGGTGTATTAAATGCATTTTTGACTTAAGATATTTTCAACTTTTAATGGGGTTTATTGGGATGCAAGCCCATCATAAGTCAAGGAGCATTTGTATTGATTTTGTTGCTTTTCTTAATGTATGAAAGACAGGCATACTTATATTTTACCCAAAATTTGCAGAGTCCTAAATTTAGCTCTATGATACAGCCTTCTGTAAAGCTATAGGGAACCCCTCTTTTTAAAGTGGCTTTTAGAACTTCAGGTATGGCTTGGACGGTAGCTATTCCTTTGCTCCAAGCTATTTAGACCCTTGGCAATTTCACCCGAGGCATCAAAAATCCTCCCAAGAACTCTTTTCTAAAATCCCATCTACATTGTTTGTGAACTGACATTAGGAAGATTGTTTCTCCATGGGACTATCCAGTTCCAGGCACTGTTCACCTGAAAAGGCAGAAGATACAACTCACATGAGTGGGCTGTGCTAAGAAGGGAACATCTTACTGATGTGTCCTGAAACTCCTGCCAACAGAAGCAGCTGTGGAAGAACAGAAAGAGCCCCGGAACTGGAGCCAGGAGACCTGCATGTGTGTCTGAGCTCTGCTTCTCACCTGCTGTGTGACCTTAGGCATGTCACTTTTCCTCTCTGCTGCTTGGTTCACTGCTCTAGAAAGGGAGGCTTATAATACGTGCCCTCCTCACATTGCCTCGTTAGATCTTAGAAGTTCTTTGTAAAGGATAAAGTTCTGTTTGAATCTGAGGGGCTTTTATGCTTCGAATAAGAGGTCCTGCTCCATAAGTCATTGGCAGGGTGATGTGTGATATTTCAGAGGGGAATGAAGGAGAGGCCAGCAGTGCCAGGCTTTCCCTATGGCTGGACATTCGGGGCTGCTTGAAGGCAGCTGTGTTTGGGGACAACTCCTTCCCTCTGGTCCTGGTGGTGCACTGGGACATTAAGTGGCCAGTAAAGATTGGTCCCCACCTCCAGTTCCTTCCATCATAAATGTCACAAAATGAATTCACACCCCTTAACAATTCAGCTAGAATCACCCAGGTGTAGCCCAAGGCGAGGTTCTCTTTGTCTAGGTGGCATCTCTCATTTATTCATCAACTGCCCCAGGGAAGCAGAGCTGATGTTGTTTGGTACTGACAAGGAAAACAAAGCAGCAAATATTTACAGCTCTGCCCTCACATCTGCAGGGCTTAGGTTGGCACTGAGCATGGCAGGAATATGGGCAGGGCAAGGTGCTTTTCATCATCTGTATACAGCAGCAAGGGGGCACATCCCCTTCAATTTAATGCAAAGGGTGCATGGTGAACTCTGGGCCACGAATGCTGCTGGGCCCTATAAGGGTGGGTGTGAGGTGGGGCCTGGCTCTTAGGTGGGAGGGAGGGGCTCAACTGTTGTCCTGCCATAAAGAGTAAAAAAAAGGGAAAGGAGCTCAGGGCATCTTGGTCTAAATTCTGACTTTGTCATCTATTAGTCTCATGACCTTTGGCAGGTCTCTGAATAACAATACATAGTAATACTCAGCACACAGGGCTCTCACAGGTGTTAAATGTGGGCACCATGTGAAAGCACCTGGCACACAGTAAGTAGATACGCAGTCAACATTTTTTGTTTTTGAATTTTGTTGGAGTGAAAAGACAGCCACATGGGGAAACAATGAAAGAACAATACAAGGCAGTCTATGATAAGGTGCTGAATTAAATATCACCAGGTGCCAACCTGTGTGGCACTGACAGCTGCCCTCGGCCCCCAGCAGTGCTAGAGAGTGCTGACAATAGGGTGTCTGTCTGATTTCACGGGAGGGAGGGCCCTCCACCCACTGTGGAGCCATTCTGTCTGGGCTCTGGCAAACTCCATCTCCCCATGTACCCGCCTATTTCTACATCCTCTTGGCTGCATCAGGGGTTGGAGGATTCTTTCCCTTGCAATTCAATTCAAATTTATTAAGTCCTTCAGATGTAGGCCTGTAGTAAGCATAAAATAGATAAAACATAGGCCCTTCCTCACAGAGCAATCGGAGGACTGTGTGTGTGTGTGTGTGTGTGTGTGTGTGTGTGTGTGTGTAGATATAAACTCAATATATACTTATGTAGCTATAGATACAGGTATATACAGTTGACCCCTGAACAATGTGGGGTGAGGGACACCAACCCCCATGCAGTCAAAAATTTACATATAACTTTAACTCCCCCCAAATTTAACTGTTAATAGTCTACTGTTGACTGGAAGTCTTACTGATAACATAAATAATTGATAAACACTTATTTTGTATGTTATTTGTGTTATATTCTATATTCTTATAATAAAGTAAGCTAAAGAAAAGGAAATGTTTTAAGAAAATTGTAAGGAAGAGAAAATACATTTACAACATTTATTGAAAATTATCTGTATATGTGTACCCGTGCAGCTCAAACCCACATTTTTCAAGGGTCAAACATATATGTATGTATGTATATATATATACACATATATGTACATATGTATGTACATATATGTGTGTGTATATGTATGTGTGTGTGTATATATATATAAATAAATTCTTAATATAAAGATTTATGTCTTGTGACTGAAGTCAATCCTGGAAGGTCAGTTTCCAGCATAAAAAAAGAGAAAAGAATCTAAAAGATAGGGATCAAGGAGAGAGTGATTCTGGAGGTTGGTTGGACTAGAATGAGGCAGGGAGCTGGGGGGTCGTCTCCAGTGAAGGGGAGGTAGGAGAGGCAGGGGTGGAAAGTAGGACCTGCTCACACAGTGGAGGGCCCAGTGTGGCTGGGTCTGAGGGGAGCAGGGGGAAGGGAGAGGATTCTGGAAGGAGGTTGAGGCCCAAGTGTGGAGAATCTTGTGCAGTTAGCTGAGGCGTTGAGCTTGATTTCCTCTTCGGCTGTGGGAGAGGCAGGATCAGAAAAGTGCTTTGACAAAACTTTTCTCCCAGCATGGAGGAAACAATAGAGTGGAGAGAAATGAAAGCAGAAAAGCCTGCAGGCTGTCCTGAAACCAGGCCAGGGGTGAGGCCCCTGGAATAGGAAAGAAGAGGGACAATGAGACAGAGTCATGTTTGAGCCAGACTCGACCTGACCACCTGATGCTGCCATGATTTGGATGCGGAGTGGTAAACACACTCGCATCACAGCCCTGCCCTGGCCTCAGAGCCCCGCCTGTCCTCTTTCCCCCCTTACTCTGCCAAGTTCTCTAGAGAATGGGCACCTGCCACCTCCGCTTCCTCTCCACCCACTTTCTCCTTCACGTCCGGCAGTGTCCCCACCCCCACCCTGCCCAGAAATGGCTCTCTCGAAGGTCACCGGGGCCCTCACCATGGACAAATCCAGGGGCCTCTCCCTCAGTCCCAACTTCTCTACAGAATTTGATACTGTTGACCTTTTACTCTTTGGAGTTCTTCCCTCTTGGCTTCTGCAGCAAGACACTATCCGGGTTAACGCCTACTTTCTGGCCCCTTCTCCTGCTCATTCTGTGTCTTATTTTCTTTCTTTTGGTTCCCTAGCAGAGCATGTCCTAGAGCATGTGCTCTCCTCTCTCTGTCCTCTCTCCTGTAGTAACACCTCCAGTCTCTTGCCACAATTTCAACGATTGCATCTCCCCTATCTGTGTTAAACAGATGTGTCCAGCACATAGGGCTGTGGGACTTTGCAATTGTATGTCCTGGATGACTTGAAACCTTTCCTTCAAGGTTGCCTCCTCCTCCTTGTTTCCCCGTTTCTGTTAATAGACCACCGTTCCCCTAGACACCTACACTCAAAATTCCAGGGCATTTTAAATGCTTTTCTTCTCTCGCTGCTCCTTATCTACCATCATCATCCATCCTCACTCTGTTCTAGGATCTCATATCCACTCTTTCCATCCTCACCTCGGTTCTGGTCCTACCTAAATCATGATTGGGACATAGCAGTCGCCTCTGGGATACTCTCTAATCAGTCTTTCATCATGAGAGACAGCTCATGTGATCACCAAGTCAAGTTAGACAAACCCCTTTTCAGCACCTATTAAGTCCTTTTTGTTAAACTGACTTGTGGGAAAAGAAAAAATTAAGGTGTACATATACTAGTAGACAGACTTGAAAGCCAGTAATAGCCAAATAATAGCAAAAAGCAATGCAAGATAATAATACAAATGTATTTTAAGGAATACATAAGTACTGAGGAAGAAATTACTAACTGCTGAGATGAAGTGGGAAAGCTTCAGAAAAGCTGACATTTAAACTGGTTCTTTATGATAAGTAGGGGTTTACAAGATAAAGAAAGAAGGAAAGTTGCATTTAAGAGAGGAAAAGTAAGTTCAAAGACAAAGGAGCTTGGAAGTACCTGGGTAGCAGGATGTGTGGCAGCTGACTGGATGTCAGAGGGATGTTGGCTGTGGCTGGAGATACGCAGGAGAGGTAGTGGGAGGTCTTGCATGTTGTACTGTGCAGTACAGGCTTTTGATTAGGTGCATTGGGGTGTCCAGAGGTTTCTTAGCGGAGGACACTGTGGTAGTTTAGCCATGAGTAGAAAGGAAACCAGAAGAGGATCATGAGTCAGGTCTGGAAGAGCAGCATGAGGTGGATGAAGGTGAGTGACAAATCCTATTACAAAGTAAGTGACACCAAGTGTCACAGCAAAGCCAGTCAACAGTTCACACTTGAAGGGGTCAGGGACCTTTCAGCAGACTCCTGAAGAGCATGATTATGGAGATGAGGAGGTGCTAATGAAGTGCAGGAGTGGGGGCTGATCTAACTTCAGCAGATCCTGTTTTCCCAGGGGCTGGTCTGTTTCTGAGGGGCCTGTGCTTACACTTCTCAGACATGTGAGATTGCCCTCAGGCCCACTACTCTGGTGACAGGATGGGGGATATAATGAAGGAGAACACTGAGGCAGGGAAGTCAGGAGGCTTGTCCTATGGTCCAGGTCGGGGATAATTTAGCACATGGGCAGAGATGATGGGGTGGAATCGAAAAGTCAGCGATCAGTAAGCCTAGCCACCTCCAGCATCTGGGGTCAAAGAGAGGAAGGATCTAAGCCAACCTATATCACTTTGATTATGTCACTTATTTGCTCAAAATACTCTTTAAAAATACCCATTTTCTAGAAATGTTACTAAAATGTGGAATATAGAAGATTTTTAGAATATATAAGGACATAGAACTAATTGACATCAAGTTTTATAGCCAGCACCTTGTTGATTCAATTCTCTTTTGAGTATTCTAATAAAATCAAGGAGAAACTGTTAAATTCTAGAGTGTATGTGACACCCTTGATAACAACCCTTTCTGAGGACAATAGAGGAGGCCCATAGCTTTCGAGAAGCCACAGTATCTACGCATAATTTAATCTCATTGTTTATAATGTAATCTCTTTTTTTTTTCCATTAAACTTCTAAACTCTCTTTTAAGTGTTTTGGACTTGTTCTTTTTACTTGTTAGAGAAATTTTAGAAGCATTCCCTTTAAAATTAGGGAGATGATAAAGATATTTTCTGCTATGGAAACTCTTCATTCAGAATACAAACGGTCCTGGCCAATGGATAAGTAACAAGAAAAAGAAATGAGGCATAAGAATTGGAAAGAGAAAAATCATAATAGATAAAACAATCATTTACATAGCCCAAGAAAGTCAACAAACTAACGGCAATAACCAATCAGTAAATGTCTTATTTAGGACTTATAACAAGATAATAAACTCACAAAGAGTCTACAAATGAAAATACCATTTAAAATAGGAATTAAAAACTCTAAAGTAACTAGAAATTAATCAAAATGTGCAAGACCTATATGGAAAGAAATGATAAAATAACTAATAGAACATTTAAAAAATTAGAGGACTATACATGGTCATAAATGAGAAAACAGCATAAAAATTCCAATTCTCAACCAAGTAATATATAAAGTTTACGTAATTGCAATGGAAATCTTAGCAGGATAAGATAAAATAACACAAAAATTTGCATAGGAAAATAAAAGTATATGAAGGGCTTATATATTTTGAAAAAGATCAAAAATAGGAGAGATTCTGTACCTACAGATATTAAAACATATTACAAAGACAAATTAATTAAAACCATCACAATGTTGGTACAAGGATGGGGAGATATACCAATTAAACAGAATACAGGATTTGGGAACAGTACCCATATGTGTAGGGGAACTTGGTTTATCATGGAAGAGACCTCACAAATCAATACTGAAAAGGTCAATTATTTAGTAGATTGTGATGCAGACATTGAAAAACAAAGAGAAAAGTTAAATTAGAACTCAAATTCAAATACTTTCAAAAATAAATTCCAAGTGGATTAAAAGTCTAAATGTGAAAGGCAAAGATGTAGAAATATTAGAAGAAAATTTGGAGACTGTTTCTGTGTTCTTTTATTGAACAAGTGTTTGTTAAACAAGATGCAAAAACATATATAGCATAAGGGGAGAAACTTTGGATTTGACCACATAAAAATGAAATATTTTGTTCTGAGAAAGAACTCCCTACACATATTTGAAAGTTGGCAGACAGGGAAAATATGTTGCAAAACACACGACTGATTGTAATCCAGAATATATAAGAAAGTTACGTAAATCTGCATGAAACAATCAGGACATTCAAGTGAAAATGGGTCAAGGACATATGTAGACAATTGCTAGAAGGTAAAAGCTGACGAGATAATGTACATATGAATAGGTACTCAACTGATTACTAATAAGGAAAATGTGAAATCAAATAAACCACTTTATACCTATGAAATTGACAAAAATTGGAAAATATATTAAGTGTCAGGTTAATATCAAGTACTGGGAAAATGGAAACTCACATATTTTGCAAGTGGGAATGTAAGCCAGAGCAGGCGTTTTGATATAAAATTTACAGAATTTGGTCAAGTGTGCATGTGTACATAATGCCCAGCAATTTTACTTCTTACAGCCTTATTCAAGCAGACAAAGAGACATGTGCACAATATATGTATTTTATAGCAAAGAGTTGGAAACAACCTTTGGAAACCAGACCAGAGATTTAATCTGAAAACTCAATATGGTACAAATGGGGGAACCATAAAAATACTTTCTATGACTGAACACAAATGGTTTCTTGACTAAAAGCTAAGTTAAATCCTCTTGGCATCCTATTTCTAGAATGAGTAAAGGTGAATTGACTCTAGGTGATTTTAAAACTAAATCTCTCAGTATCATACCGTTTTATTCCAAAAACTAGGTTTGAAGAGTACTATGGAATGAATTGCATCTCCCCAAAATCACAAGTAGAAACCCTAACCCTCAATACCTTTATTTGGTGGTAGGGTCCTTTAAGGAGGTAATTAAGGTTAAATTAGGTCATAAGAATGACCCCTAATGGGACTAGTGACCTTATAAAAAGAAGAAGAGGCACCAGGAGTGAGCACTCAAAGGAAAGGCCACGTGGTGACACATGAAGAACATAGCCATCTGCAAGCCAAGGAGAGCTCTCACCAGAAACTAACACTGCTGTCACCTTGATTTTGGACTTGCAGTCTCTGTGAGAAAATACATTTCTGTTACTTAAGCCACTGTGGTATTTTGTTATGGCAGCCCAAGCAGATTAATAAAAAGAGCATCTGTAATTGACAGAAAATTACCAAGGAGGGTTCTAATTCTTTAATTTCATTTTCTTTTTTTATATATATCTTTATTGATTTCAGAGAGGAAAAGAGAGGGAGAGAGAGAGATAGAAACATCAATGATGAGAGAGTCATTGATCGGCTGCCTCCTGCATGCCCCCGACTGGGGATCAGGCCCACAACCCGGGCATGTGCCCTGACCGGGAATCAAACCCCGATCGCCTGGATCCTAGGTCGACACTCGACCGCTGAGCCACACCCGGCCAGGCTTTAATTTCATTTTTAATTCATTTTACTAAAGACCACCATGCCAAATGTATGCAGGTCCAATGCAAAGTAGTGTTTTGATCTGAAAAAACTATGTTTGCTTCACCCTCCTCCACACCCTTATAAAAAATCAGATTTGTATCAATCTTTTTATTTTTTAGATGTGTTGTTATTCATAATTAATTACTTTAAGAGCACTCCTTATATGTTCTTAGGGGTCACTGACTCTATGCGATCTCAGGTTAAGATATTTTGTTTTTTCCAATGCACCGCCTTTTCACAAACAAATAATGTTGATTTGGGGACAGGATACAAGATGAGATTCCAATGTCATGAATGATAATCACTTTCCACAAGAACTTTACAGATTAGTTAGAGTGTAAGAAAGTAGCACACACGCATGCAAAGTAAGATTTTGGCAAAGTCCTTTGCAGATATGTGCAGCCTTATCTGGCCCTCCTCCCACCTCTAGTAAAATCCAAAGAATATGAGGCCTTGGTTGGCTATACTAATATCCATACAGAAAGCTTGGGCAGAAAGCTGCAATCAGAGGTCATTCAATATTACAAAGAGTGTATTTTTCTTCAGCAGCCAAAAGGATTAACATTTTGCACTAAGGCCAAATTGCTCTTGTGTGGGAGATTACCCTCACATCTGGTTTCATGCTCAGAAAAGAGATTTATGTGGCCACTGCCAGGCTGGGTGGGGTAGGTGTCAGTGATTCTAATTAATTCATTTTGAGAACCTAGAAAATCATAAAGAGTTACAGGAGAGAATATGTGATGTGTCAGGAGAGAGCACCAACACTCTATTGATGAGGAAACTGAGGTTTATAAAAGAGAAATGCTTAAGTTCATTGTTACCATGCATGGGAATCATGTTTTTTCTACCACACCTCAGTGCACATCATCAGATCCAGGACAGTGCCATTTAATGAAGGACATGGAATGCTTGGTGGTACTGACAAGAGGAAATTTTTCTTGAGAATTATAAACTTTAATTTTTTTAATACATTTAATACATTAACTGGTTTTACTTAAGATGTATTTAATGAGTACCAGATATGTGCAAATCAGAGACAGTGGGCTGGGGAGGAGCAGAGACTGGAAACAAAGATGATTAATGTGGTTCCTGCCCTACATAGAACACCCAGACTAGTTGGGAAGAGACAGATTTGCAGATGGTACAAGGGAGTAAATGAAAGGAAGAACTAGAGATAAGTATGAGAAGGGCTTTAGAATGAAAGTAGATAGAATGGTAATTTTAAAAAATTTTAATTTTTTTACTTACAATATTATTTTGTATTAGTTTCAGGTGTACAGCATAGACAATCATTAACTTTATAAAGTGTTCTCTTTAATATTTCCAGTATACTCACCTGGCACCATACATAGTTATTACATAATATTATAATATTATTGACTATATTTCCCATGGTATACTTTTCATCCCCATGACTATTTTATAGCTACCAATCTGTACTTCTCAATCCCTTCACCTTTTTCATCCAATCTTCCAACTCCCCTCCCCTCTGGCAACCATCAGTCTAGTCTCTGTATCTATGAGTCTGTTTATGTTTCGTTTGTTCATTTATATTGTTCTTTAGATTCCACGTATAAGTGCAATCATATGGTATTGATATTTCTCTGACTATTTTACTGAGCATAATACCCTCTGGGTCCATCATGCTGTTCCAAATGGTAAGATTTCATTTTTTATGGACAAGTAATATTCCACTGTATATAGGTACCACCTTTTTTTTATCCACTTGCCTATTGATGGGCACTTGGGTTGCTTCCATATCTTGGCTATTATAAATAACTCTGCAATGAACATAGGGTTGTACTGTTTTTTCAAATTAGTGTTTTGGATTTCTTTGGATATATACCCAGAAGCGGAATCACTAGGTCATAAGGCAGTTTCATTTTTCCAATTTTTTGAGGAACCTCCATACTGTTTTCCATAGTGGCGGCACCAATCTGCAGATAGAATGATAATTTTCAGTTGGAGCCTTGGTGATGGTGTGGATAGGCAGCTTTAAAAGTCCCATGCCACCAGTTCATTAATTGGTAGTTTAGTGTCCTTCTAGGTCCTATCCAAATCATATACATAATGGCCAATCACCCACAATCAATAATTGTACTATATGCTCAAGGAGGAAGAGGGGCTTAAGGAGAGGAGAGAATAAAGTAAAAGTGACTTACTGAGTCAGAAATGGTATCAGTGGTTTGAAAATGGATAGAGTTGATGCAAGAAGGCTTGCTGGAGAAAGGTGGCCATTTACTGAAATTCCAAGAAGGATGAAACTACTTGGTTGGCAGTTCATGAAGAGTCCACCTTTAATTTTGTGGCTTCTAGGAATCTGACCTTGCCAGCATGAGTCTAATATGCTTCTGTGTATTTTTCTGCCCTAGGAAGAGGTTATGGACCAGGTGCAGTGAGAGTATTCGGCCATGAAAGGTTTGGTGGGAGGACCTAGTCAAGGTGGAGAAGATGAGCATGCTCTTTACAATTTCTGCTTCTAAGCTCTCTGGCTTTAGCTACATTTATGAGGTGTGCAAGACAAGTAGGAGGAGACAGCCCAACCCAGGAAGGCAGGTTGGATTACAAGACATTATGCACAGCGATAAGCAGTATTTATTTAAGCCATTCCTGTCGAGAAGAACTTTGAGTATGGGGAGCAGGATTGGGCAGGGGGAGAAGCTGAATTGCAGCGCAGTGTCGACAGAGGCACCAGCCAGCACTGTAGGCTGCTCTGGAGTTGAGATGAGTATCCAAGGATGTCCTGATGGGTCAAGGAGGCCAAGTCTCTGCACCCCTACCTCAATCAGTCATTAGATGCAGGTTGCCCCTTGGGAGTGGACATAATCTTGGGCAAGGCAGCTCTAGAAATTGCTCCGTTTGGCTGAGGGCAATGCTCAGAGAAGGATTCAGCTATGAGTCCTCAGTAGCCAACACAACAACTGAAAGAATGAGTGTCTTGGTCCTGAACAAAGTGTCTGGGCTTCAGGAGATCTGAGTTGGAGTCCCAAACTGCCACTTAATAGCTATATAACTGTAGAAGTCACGTCCCCACTCTGGGCCATTACTTTCTCATCTGGAAATGAGAGTTAGACAAGACAATGTTCAATGTCCCCTCCAACTCTGAGGCTCTGTGATTCTAATAGTTGCAGAGTATATATTGGCAGCAACAGTCATCTTTTCACTATATTCTATGTTCTTCTTCCACCATCCAAATTTCCATGCAGTTGTGTCTGAAACCTTTCATGATCCCTCTATCTGTCACCTTCAAATTTATTGATTCATAAATGAGAAATATAATGCTAAGTACTGTGGAGAACAGAAAAAAATATATAATCCATGGATTATGCTCTACAGAGACATATGACCAACTGGGGAACAAACGAAGTTGCCCCAAATAATTGGTAGATGCAGGATTGAAGATCTGGTGACAAAAATTTGGAAGTCGTTTGCACATAAGTTAGAGTTGAAGCCAAGGACAAGTAAGTCACTGAATAAGGAGTTTTCAGAAGGTGACTAAAGTCTGAATTCTAGAGAACATGCATGTTGTTGGAGGCACAACTCAGATTTTGGGGGCCCAGCACAGGAATACCTATGGAGAACCACATAGTGTCTAGCTATTTCAAAGATATAAATCAAGCTAACAAATAGTCAAAATAGGTTCTGTCTTCCTACCTTAACAAATATATCTTCATAATGTCAAAGAGAAAAATATGGGTACCTACTGTTTTTGTATGATTGAAACACCAAAAATGACTAAATTTGATTTAATGTAGTGTATTCTTGAATGTTCCGCTGATGAACAGGTGATATTTAGATAAGCAGTAAAAATAAAAGAATAAATAAATAAATAACAAATAAATAATAAAGTGCATTATTATTCATACTTAAAACATACATAATTTGTAAATAATTATACTTTTATCACGTAACAATTATATAAAAACTTCTTTGCTTTCTTTTCATCAAAATGTCTAATTATGTTTTTATAATAAAAATTTGCACATGATTTGCGTTCTAGTCATTGTACAAATTAAACAATATTTCTTGAGTAATTTTAGTTTTAAATAACTTCTTATTCATTTAAATTTGGAAACACTTAGTTCTACAGAGACACTACCAATAAGAATTTTAATAAAATTCTTCAAGCAATATTTATATTTGGAAATCAAGTACAAATTTTACATACCATCTTTAAATATTGGCCTGGAGTGTTATGTGATAAACTATTACTATAAAAATATTACAAAATATTTTAATGTTATTATTATGGCTTATATTTTAGTTTCATCATCCCTATGTAGATCTACATAGTAATATCCAGAATCAATGTCATACTTTATATGTTATGTCTAGGCTTACAGATATACATATTTAAAAGTAATATGACATGTTTGTTATTGCAAAATAATCCTCAACTGCCACGTACAGCTATTGGGAATGCCATGCTTGTGAGTTGTGCTTACCTCTGGAACTAAGAATCAGAACATGAAGATAAGCAAGAATATGGGCTCTTGGCATTATTGGGCATTACATCTTTTTATGCAAGGACCTACTAAATTGATACTAAGAGGAAGGATTTGATAAATTAATCAATTTTCTTTTCTCACCTAAGAGCTTCTCTGGGCAAATCCTCCACCTCAAATGCAATGTTGATCTCTAACATTGACACAACCTACCTAATTTTACCCAAGTCAGACATGCTTGTCTTTCAGCCAAAGATGGATAAAAGTGTTTTCCTGAAGCCTGAAGAGAATTCCAATGGAAAATCTGGGGGTTACTACTCATATTGAGCCAGCACGGAGGACCAAGTGACAGAGATACCCACGTGTTCTTTATTTCTTGTGTTATGGTACTTGGAGCCCTCTACCAAGGACAAGGGCCCTTCTTGCCAGGTCTAATGACAATGCTGCCTCAGTGTGTAATGAAGAGATGAATGAAAGCAGAACAGCATGGAACTAAATGACTCAGGGATTCCTCTGCTTTAAGAGACATGTATCTCTCAAATGAATTAATAGTACAGCCTCCAAAGTTATTTCTTTGTGTCCACTTTCCCCTGGCTCCAAACTCTCCTCTCTGTGATAGTCATTTCTGTGAAAAGGAAGCCTGATGTCACAACCAGATTTAAAACCCATTGATGGTTGCCCATTATTTCCACAACAAAGTCCCAAACTCTTATCATGACTTATAAAGGCATCCAGGCCCTGGTCCCTGTCTAGCTTTCTAGGTTCATCTCTTAAACTCCTTTGCCTAGAACTTTATGATCCAGGCATTTTATCATATTTCTTTCTCCTTCCTAGATGCCCTATGTACTCTAAGTGCTGGGCTCATTGTTCCTTTAGTCTGGCACATTTCTCTCCCCCCTCAACAGTCAAGACTAAGCCTGGACTTCTCATCCTTAGGGACCCTTTCTGAGCCTTTCTGTCTTATGGCATGTGCTCCTGTAATGCTGCATTTTGTCTGTGAAGGATTTTACCCACTTGGTGATTGCTTATTTGTCTGTCCTCACTGTGCTGTAAGTTCTTGGAGTCACCAGCCCAGTACCTGTTTACAACAGATACTTAGTAATGAGCCATTAAATGAATAAATAAGGTTGGAAGTCATTGATACCTGGGAAAACTTTGTCAGAGCTCTGAGCCCAGGAGCCAACAAGACTCGGAGTCAAAATTTTATGCATGTTAGGCATCAAATCACATTAGAAATTTCCCTGATCTTATGACTTTATGAAAGATTGCAGACCTAGATACATGAGATCTGCACTGAAGTCTCAATTCTTCTAATTAATAACTATGTAACCTTGGCCTCTTAAACTCCCTGAGTTGCCATTTTTTATCTATAGAAAGAATAACTATACATATTCTACTTAATTTGCATGGTTTTTGTGCCAAGAAACTGATTTATGTAAAAACCTATTGCAATTTGTAAAATGCAAATAAAATTCAGATATTATCTATTTAAGAGTGATGGCACGGGCAAAATTGATTGTACAGGAAGTTAGAGATTATCTGTGACTTTTAACCAGTTGGTCTGTAGTGGTCTGTAAGTCTTAGCTGTTAAGTACCTAACAAACAGGAGGTGGCTTGTGTTGTTGTTTTGTGTTGAGCTCGATCAATTGCTAAAATATATCTTAATAATTGCCTTATGATAATAATTATAAACTTATACAGTGACACTATACAGTATAGACAAAGGGCTGCTTCATTGTAAATTCCAAACACAAAGTATCTGTGGCCAAGGCTATTGCCTAAATCCCCAGTGCAGCATCATTGTAGATCACCATTGGCAGCCACAAGCTTTTTTCCCTCCAGGACTGTCTTTAGGTGCTCATTGTAAGGTTGCAAACGCTTTGGTGATGCACCTTCATATTCCCAACCCTATCCTTGCAGGGACAGAGGCTATCTGCTCACTGGGTGGAGCTGTGGCCTGCTTCTCTTTGGCTATAACTCTTCAAACAAGGGCCTTGGCTCAACCTGATCTCTAGGTTCTCTTCTGTTGACATTCAGTGACTCCTGGAATAAGCCTAAGAATAAGGCCTGTAAATGAGACATTGGTTATTGTGAGCATGTATATGATTGCATGTGCTTAGCTGCTCCTGAAATCCACGTTGTAGTCAGAGCGCAGCATACCTGTTAGGGGAACAGAGGAACACACTGAACACTGTCTGAGAGTGTGGTGGGATGTAGCCTTGATAGGCCGCTCAGAAACACCCTTATGGATCTATGCCTGGTCTGCCTCTATGGGAGTCACCCAGCTTATGTTGACCACAACTGAGAGTCTCAGAGTCCACAGAAAGAACAGGACTCCAGATTAAGATTGCCCTGAATGCAGTCCAGTTCTACCACTTCCTGTCTGTGTGGATTGAGACAGGCTTCTCAATCTTTCTGAGCATCGGTTTCCTTATCTATTATACAAAGCTTCTAAAAGCTGTCTTGTAGGCATGTGATGAGAACGAAGAGGTAGCACAAGTGCAAACAAAGCACATTTATATAACAATGAGAATCAAGTAGGTAATCGAAAAACTATAGTAAAGCTACAGGGGATGCAGTTTTAACATTGCTGTAAGGCTGAGGTTGGTTTGGAGGGTAACAGAATCACGGAACATAGAAACCAACCCGTTAAACTGTAGGAAATAAATGCCTTTGAGTAGAGAGACTGTCAGGAATTTCTCAGACTTCAATTAAAGTCAAGGAAGGTGATAGAACTCTTTCCTACCAGGTCAAGGGATAGAGAAGGCAGTCCCAGACAGCAAAAGCAGACATATTTTTCTAGTTGGAGGGAATTTTCAAGTTTTTTATGGATTTGTGTGTTAAAAATTAGAAATAAAAGTAGCCAAAACTACTGACATATAGTTGTGGAAGACTGTGTAGTCAAAAACCTAACATTAGGATATGCAGAGCAAGAGAGAGATGCAGAGAGCTCCTTGCATTTAGGAAAGGAGCTTTGTATAGGAAACAGCCACATCGCTCAGCTCTAATGTGCACTAATATGAGGCGCAGAAACAGATGAAAGGCAGCGCAGAACTAAGAGCTCAAAAAAGAAGGGAATCCGGTTAGCAATTGTCATAACCACACCGAAAGGGAAAATTTGATAAGCTTGCTACATTTTAAATTGTACATTACTACATATAAGCCCATACCCCCTTTAAAAAGTACCTTGCTAAGAGGCACACATAAGAGAAATTAGATTTCTTTCCTCTTTTTAAATTTTCTTCCTGTGATAGAAATTGGAAAAGGTGGTAGGAAATTCCTTAGAATTAGAGACCCAGTGGTGAAGTGTGAACTGGTTCAGTGATTGGCTCAAAGTTGGTGATGAACTAGTCAGCGCGGCAGCTTTTTCCTCTGTACCAGTGTAGCTGGAAACATGTGTTCTGAGGGCTGTGCATAGCTTCAAAAACATGGGCTTGACGAATGAGTGAGCTTGAAGAATGGCCTTTAGACAGAAGGACTTTGCTTTGTTCTCCTTCCATGTTTTCCGTCTAATTCATCAACCATAACGAGCTGTGCAAGTGCATTACTGATGTGGATGCTCACTTGCTTGGGGAAGCCATCGTGCAGGCATGAAGTGTGACTCTCTATTTTGGTACTTGGAGAGTGGGTCTGAGAGAAAGCTGCCTGAGCTGCGACCTCCTCAGGGAGAGACCCCAGGCCATCAACGCTGTTTGGGGGGTCAGAGAAACGCCATACATCTCAGGCATGTGGGTGGGACTAGACACTTGCTTCTACAACCACAGACTTAAAAACAGCAGTTTAATTTGTTGCAAATTATTTCAAAATTAATTGGTTGTAAATTATCCCAAAGCCATTCCTTTGATCTAGCTTTTGTTTCCACAGTCTCCCAAATTAAATTGTGCAAAAGCTGGTTGTCAGTGTCACCAAAGACTTTGTGGTAGTCAGTTAATTGCCCTTTCCATTCCAGTGCTACCAAGTCTATAATAACACCCACAATAACAATGATGAATGATGATCACAGGGATGATAGTCACATCAGTTACAGAAACCCACAATCAGCTTGCACTGACCAAAAACAAAAACCAAGTACCATAATTTCAGATGAAGAGAAGGAAGTGGTCAAGGGATGTCTGTAATGCATCAGGAACTTTAACATTTGTTATGTTCGTGAACATCCCAAAGCCCAGTGAGGTCTCTACCATTATTCTCATCTTACAGTGGAGGAAACAGAGAATGTGAAAGGACATGTGCCAGGAAAAATTAGAAATAAATGAAAAAATTAGTTTAGAGATGGAGACTAAACTAGAAGGAGCACAAGAGTAAAAAAACACAACACTTAAGACCTTAGGAGAAATATGAATGAAAAAGGAATAAAACATTAAATCAGAAAGAAATGAAGAAATTAAAAGTATTTGTGAGAAGGTGACAAATATCCAAGACAGACAAAGAAGATCCAACATACCAATGATAGATGTTTCTGAAGGAAAGAACCAAAGCAAGGGAAAAGAACAAATACAAGAAACATTTCCTAAGATAAAAAAGTATTTGAAACCAGATATTGAAATAGTACACAACATACCTGAGGATATCAGTGCAGGATGATCATCATAAAGATGAATTCTAATAACATTACTAAACGTTTTTCAGGTTAAAAAATTATATTAGCACCCAGGTGAGAAAGAGTGCATTGCTTAGAGGGAATAGGAAATCGTTGCACCATCAGACTTGTCATGAGACTTTTATACCCAGAAAAATGGAATCACTTATTTAAGATACTCAGTGGAAGAAAAGGTGAGACAGTTGTTTCCTATCTATTATCAATACCCAGAATCAGAAAAAAAACTAGAGAGAAATAGACAGAAGGACTAGTAGTAATCATGAAATTATATATACACAGACTAAAATATACATACACTTCACCTGAAACCTATATAATTTTATTAACCAGTGTCACCCCAATAAAGTCAATAAAAAATAATAAAGTATACCTATACTGTAGAACTGAGATTAAATAAGGGTAAAGCAGGAGAGAGTATAGTGTCAAATGGATATATGCTCTCATAATGTAGATATAGTATAACCGGTTATAAAAAAAATAAGAGGAAGAATGGAGATAACATATACAACTACTTTCAACTGCTTTGAGTAATCATAATTTGTGGAGGTGGTATTAATATTGGTTTCCTGAGACAGTTGTTTGCATAATGTAGGCTAGAGCAAATTAATTGTTATGAGACATTTTAATTTTATTATTCCTGGTGTCCTTGATATCTAGGAGACACATGTAATTTAGAAGAGACTGAGGAAGTACCATGTAGTCATGAGTTTGAAACAGAAATATTAGTATGAACCTATGAACTCATTATGTGTGTATATCAAAGAATATCTATCATCTATTAATTATATATTCTACATACACAACCTAGTAGCAATCAGCATCTCTAATAACCTCATTGTGGTCTTGAAATACTATTTCCCATTTGAAAACAAAACCAGAAACCAAAAACAGGGCTTCTCAGAGAAATATGCAAGATGATACTAGAGTATTTTGCTCTACCTGATAGCGTGAAAACTATGAGACTCCTAGGGTCATGTCCGAAAGACTCAGGAGCCATGTGAAAAAGCTGTCAGTAGCCAAAGGGGATGATGTGAGCTTCAGTAAGGAAAGGAACTGCAGTGAAGTAAAGCACATCAAATTTTTCTAAATCCACAGACTTACAGTGATATTTACAATTGGCCACCTCCACAGGGTGACAGGGAACCAATTTATTTTCTTAAAAACTGGTCAAGAAAGGGTAAAATTCAACTATTTATTCTGCCTGTCCTCTATAAACTGTACCAACAAGAAACAAAATATTGGATGAGGAAAAATGTTCCCTTATAAAAATAGTTGAGGTATTTGGTGAAAAATGAAACAGTAGATTAAGATGTCACCAATCCCCAATGAATTAATGAATTTAGGTATTGAGCATCAATGGCTACTAACATTAATACACGAGTGAAAACCAGACATAATTCTGAGATGAAAGAACACATCGCCGCCCATCGTCTGGCCAAAGGGATCACATCTGAGTCTGGTCAGATATGGCCTTAGATTCTAGCTGCCAGTCTGTAGGAAATGCAGAGGACAGAGGAACACGGCAAATGGCACCATGAACATGCATCCAGCACAATTTAGACTGCAGGTCAAATGCCCAGAGTTATCAATACATATTGCAAGGAAAGGAAAGAGGCAGGGAGGGAGGGAGGAAGAAATTGTCGATGAAAGGGAGTTTAAAAGACCAACTTTTAAAAATGTGCAAGATTTAACCCCAGCATTTAGGGGTGCACTCATGTGATAGAACCACAAAGTAATTCAGGGGTATGATTTCTGTAGAACTAGGGCAGTGGTTATTTTTAGGGGAAGGACGGCGCTGTGTCTGAGATGAAGTACATGGAGGGGCTACTCAGGTGGCTGGCAAAGTTTTCTCTCTTGACCTATGTGTATTCATAATAATTCACTAGGATATACATTGGTTTTGTAAAGTTTTCTGTTTCTGTGTTTCATTTTACAGCAAAATGTGTGTGTATACACAGACACTGTGTACACATATTTGTGTATTTATATATGTGTGTGTGTGTCTTTATATATGTATAACTATCATCTATATCTATCAATCATCTATCATCTATCTATCTGTCTATCTACCATCTATCTATAATGCTTTAAATTAGATACCTTTCAAGAAAAATATCTCCACCATTAGAGAAGGAGCTATAAATGATAAAAATCAACTTTTATATGCTGGGGTGAAATGGCAGCACTCAACCTCTCCATCAATAAAATGAGAATTAAAAGCAAGGCAGCCTAGAAGCTTAGGTCAGGACCCTTAATATTATTCGGAAAGTAATATAAGCCATTCCTTGCTTGTGGTACTCCACCCTGACATGTACTGCACTAGGGCCTGGCTCTCCCTTTGTCCCCAGCAATTAGCACAGTTTACACTTGAGCGATCATTGTTTTGACCTGCCCTAAGTCTCGGCATCCGGCCTCCATCACCCACCATCTGTGCCCATGTCAGGGGGACTGCTCAGCATCTCTCCTGCAAGCACCGGAAGTGGGTCTTGGCCACAGGCCTATACTGTGACAGGCAGCCAGGGGATAGGGACTTCTGTCACTCATTGTCTCAAGGACCAGAGCTGATCAAAACCAGCCACATACGGAGTTAGTTGTCCAGAATACCCTCTGCTTTACAATGAGAGAAGACAAAGTAGGAGAAAGGGGAAGGAGGGAGAGACACACAAGAGAATGCAGAAAAGATGCTGAGAGGACAAATAGGAGAGAGAAGACGTAGGTAGAAAAGGAACCAGAGGAGAAAATAAGCAGGAAGGAGAAGGGCGGAAAAGGAGAAGTTGGGAATAGGTAGCTTACGGTCAACGAGAAGCAGCATTCCTTTTGAAAAGTAGCCATCGCCAGTTAAGTTGCACGCTGACTATGCTAAGTACTTTCAGCATTAAACAACATACACAACTCTCTAAGAGGGTTTGTTCCATATACTTATGCAAATATTTATTTGTGGAAGGGATTTTCATAGTAACCAGGAAACAACAGAAATTCCCACCAGCTCTACAAAAGACCAGAACAGCTTCATGCTATCATTTTGAGATTCTCGGAAGCCAGAGGTCAGATTGGAGCAGTAGTGACATCAACATGTGGAGGAGGTGGCCTCTAACTTGGGTAGAAAAGTGCTTGGTGAGCAACCAGGGAGATTTGCTAGCCTCGAGCTTCTCAGCTTCTCTTTTCCACTGGCCATTGAGGAAAGCTGTTTGGAATGAACCTGTGGTTACTGGCCAGGTAGGGGAGAAGCCATACCTGTAGCCTCCACTGTGCAGAGTCCTTAAATGCCCCCAAGGCTTAATGCACACTCTTGCCAACCTGGCTTGTCTTGACTGGGTTTCTAAGCTTTTAGAATCTGCCAAGAGTGGTGAGAAGGTACAGCAGCAGACCTTGCATCCAGACTTCTCCCAGTGGGAGGAGATGGGTGATTATGGATGAGTTCGGAAGGTAAAATTTTGTTACTATTGATAGAGTATCAAAATTTGCAGGCAAATTATTTATTTTGGATATAATTTGAGGAGGGCCCTAGATTACCCTTGTAATAATGTTCCATTCCAATGTGTAGTACTGAGTGGGATGGCACTGGACAGAATACACTGAATAGGGCCGAGGGTGGGAAGGTAAATTGCACATAACCTGGCTTTGTTCTCTGGCGTGGAGCTCTTAATCAGGACCTGCACTTGGGAATTTATCCTACATGTGAATGTACCTTGCACAGAGATCAATATAATTTAAATATACAAATAGAATATAAATTCTGTGAGAGTAGGGAATTCTGTCTATTTGACTCACTGCTAAATCCCTAGTGCTTAGAGTAGTGCCTGGCAGACACTTAGTATGTAGTATGAATGAATAAATTGTATCTCTTATGTGTGGTTGTAGAGCTGCTTTTTTGGACCATGTCCTGGGAAGATTATAAAAATAAGACTGTCTAAAAGGCTTTTTTTCTTGGGTGACTTTGCTTCAGTTTCAAGGTTTTTAGATGTTCTGCCCGTTGTGTCAGCTTCTGTCTCTTGAATGCTTATTTGAAAACCTCTCAACCTCTGGACATTGCCTGACCCTGCATCCTGAATGCTGACCCAAATTTGACTACTAACTCTGCATTGACCCCCTACTCGCTGCCTCTGGGTAGTCCATGGGCCTGGGACTTCACCTTCCATATTCTCTCCCTTCTTTCCTAACCTTTGCCTTGACTCATGAGTAGGTCTCCTCAGTACACAGAGGTCAGTGTTAGGGGCCTGAGAGTGAGAGATGCACATACTGGGGGAAGGCTCTCTGGTATCTCAGAAAGAGTTAAAAGATGAGAATCAGCTAACATTTATTGAAGGGCATACTCTATGTCAAGCATGTTCCAAAAACTTTATAATGTACTGATTAATCTGATCCTTGTGCTACACTAGGAAGTAGGTTTTATTATCATCTCCATTTTTAGATAAGGACACTGAGGCACAGAGGTGTTAAATAAATTGTCTGAGGTTTCACAGCTAATAAGAGGCAAAGCCAAGATTTAAACTCTGGTGGATTGCTGCAGAGCTGGAACTCATAACCACTACAGTTCACTGATGATTCTAAGGATTATTTTTGCCTTGATGGGGTGGGTAGATGAACAAGAGTATGATGGGACAGGACATAGGTATGGAAAGAACACAAAACTTGAGCTTTCTTCAGCAATTATAAACAACTGCCACTCAGCCCATTCATTGAGTGTTACTGTGTGTATGCCAGATGTAGAGCAGGATTTTAATTTGTCTCCATAATAAGCCTATGAGATGTGAAACTGGACTTTCAAGGGGCTCAACAACTTTTCCGAGGTCACTGATCTAGAACTGTCAAAAGTAAAATTCATTCTCTGGTCTTTTCTCAGCCCTGTGCTCTTCACCACCACGCTGACTTGCATCCCCCAATCACAGAGCATCCACACACATCCTTGGGGCCTTGGCATGTGCTCGGTCCTCACCCACATTCCTTATGGCTGATGGTTGTGTAGGGACAGGACGCTAAGCTCTGAGTTTGGTATAGTGTCTTAGCATTTGTGCAACAGTAAGCAAGAGGATTACTTTATGTTCCAGATATGGTTAATCTTTTTTTTTTTTTTTAATATATGTTTATTGATTTCAGAGAGAGGAAAGGAGAGGGAGAGAGAGATAGAAACATCAATGATGAGAGAGTCATTGATCAAGTCCACAACCCGGGGCATGTGCCCTGACCGGGAATCGAACCCCGATCGCCTAGATCCTAGATCGATGCTCAACCACTGAGCCACGCCCGGACGGGCCAGATATGGTTAATCTTGATCTGAGAATTTTTTCCCCCTGAAATTGACCTAACACACAATAAAAGTGGGTTGACCTCAAAATAAATCACAACTTAAAATTGCAGAAAGTGGAAGTATTGTGCAGCACTACAAGCTCTCACCATTAATCATATTATAGCTACCAAAACACTGCCTCTGGTGCTTATCCCTTGAGATTTAACAGTTTAACCTGATTATTTTTTTGACATTTCTGATTTTCCCTTTAAGGCAAGTCTTTTACATGTATATTTCCCACCACTTGAATTGTATATATTCTGACCGATGCCATTTTAAGTAAATAAAATTTGTTAAGTGCCTGTTGTGTGTGTGTGTGTGGGGGGCACACCTGGGCTCAAAGCCTAGCAAAGGAAGACAGACACATAAACAACTAATCTGCCAAGTGTGTGTGTGTGTTGGGGAGGAGGCTGTAAAAAAGGTGTTGGGATAGAGTTTGAGGGAAAATCTACAAGGTGATCATTGATCTGCTCTTTGCGCTATGAGAGGTAGTTAAACCGAGGAAGAGAAAAAGTGTAGTTTTTTTTTTTACTAAAGAAGGAGGGCAAATCAGGGAGGCATAATTAAGAGTTATGACCTGGGGTAATGGGGGGCCCCCTGTGTTGGGACTTTTGACTCTGGCACCAACAAACATGCAATTCTGAGTGAGCCATTCTCTGAGCCTTTTGCTTTCTAATCCATCAAATTAGGAAGTTACATGGAATGATCTCCCAGATCCCATACAACATAAAATCCTCTGACTGTGTTCTGAAATGACACACCTTTCTAAATCAGTCCCATGACCCATCCAGCCCATTATTCTGCTTTTTTAATGTGTTATGAAGAAATACATTACCAATTCATGACACAGACCACAAAAAAGAAAGTACCTTGGGATGGAAGCTTGCCCTGTTGTCTGTCTAGAGAGGTTTGGCCACTGATCAAAGTCTGACGGCCATCAGCAGGCAGATTAAGTTGTTCCTGTGCCTATTCAGTTTCTGGATTAGTGGATGGTTTCTTTAGCTCATGACTGTTTCCCTTTTTAGGTTGTCTTAGCACATTCAGTTGTTAATCCTGACCTAAGAGCAGACATTGCTTATGGCCAGAGTAAAGACAGGGCATGTAGGGTCATGGTTGCAGTGGAGAGACACGATGATTCCCTAGGATTTCCCATACATTGTAACTTCTGGGAAGGAAGGATGTGGTTCCTTAAAGTCCTGGCCGGTCACCAATGCCTTTCATTGAAATCTGTTATGTGAGTTTCTGCTGAGTGAGGGGCACATGTAATGGGCAGGCTCCAACAGGCACTGATTGACATCTCAGGTATGCCAGTTAAGTCCACCGTAAGCCAGAGAAGAGGAATTAGAAAAAATGCTCCCTTAGTTTCCAGGCCTGGTTAAGGCCTGACCCATCCCCCAGTCATTTACTTGTCCTTACCCCTTCAGTCTTCTGATTCCACTGATGGTGGTCACTCCGTGCACTATGCCAAGTACATCTTCCAGAGCCATGGATCTGAATCAACCCAGAGGGAACCTTTCCTATCTTGTTCAGGCCTCATGGGCTTTGCCATGGACAAGTCTCTGCACTGAAAACAAGTAACAGGCAGTGGAGCAAAAGAGAGCAGTGCTGAGCCTGCCAACGCTTGGGGCGGTGCTTCCTTGGCCTCGTGTCTGTGATAGTATAATGGATGAATTATTAATTATGATTTATCACCAGGATAAAGGAAACTTGTAGGCGATTTTCTCCAAAGTCAAGAGTACAAAAGGCTGTCCCTGGGGCTCAGGCTTTTATTAGAGGCAGGTGAACATTTGGAGTAGAATAATAGAGATGATGTTTGATATTTTTCATCTCACCTTTCAGCCAAGCATTTAATAAGCACTAATTTATTAATTTTCAAAACAGCCTTGTGAGCAAGGAAATATTATTTCCATATTTTTCTCCCTACTATTTTAAAGGTTGAGAAATTAAGGCATTGAGATATGTTACATTGCTTTTAAAAGGCATTCTTAAATAAAATATATTTTTTTCAAGTACAATTCAAATAATTTCTTCTTCTAAATAAAGGGAAATGCTCATCATACCAGGAAATGTTTAAGAAATGGAAGCATTTGTTTTGATTCTGACTGTCACAGCAAGAATGTTTCGAGACTTAGGAACTCAAATAAATATTACAGCAGCTTTACATTCATTATTTGCCCCCAAATCCAATTTGTTAGAAATAATTTTACCATCTTCACGGCCTCAAGTGTCATTGGAAAATGCTACCAAAATGTTTTCTTAGTAACTACATTTCCTAGAATTAGTTCCTAGAATCAAAAATTAAAGAGCATTTGAACTCTATAGACATACTCAAGTTTTAAATGCTTCCTTTTTAAGGGCATTCACCATCTACTTGAGACATATTGGCTTAGGCAGAGGCAGGGAGAAGATCAAGAGGAGGCACGAGGTTAGTGGCAAGGACCAAGACAGAGAAGTTCATATTTCAGTTTATTGCTGTTATCATTCTTGACACCATCATCATCACTATTACATCCTTAATATCCCTCTAACAAAATACTTTTCCAATGCGTTAGTGTTTATCTGACATCTTCAAAAAATTACCCACCGTCTTTATATCTTTTCCTTCCTACAAGCTTCTTTTGGGAATGAATTCTCCATACTTATTGTAACACATGTCTGACAGATAAGGTTTAATCTGCACTCCTCCAAGAGGCTTTGCATTTTAATAGAGCATAATGCATCACAATCCAACAAACATCAGTGGAGCCCACTTGCATGTGAGGAATCCTAAATGAAGAATTGTCTTTCACTTTTGAAAGGGGTTCACAGATACATAAGGCTAAATTATTGCTATGCAGAAGCATACAATTGACAGGCCTAAGTTGAAAGAATGAAGCTATAGCTATAAGAAGGGAGATTTGGGGGAAAGAAGTGGCCTTGAAGGAAGGGCTGGGTCCTCAAATCATACCAGGAAGTGACCAGTTGTCTCACCTGTCAGGTTCTCTAGGTTTCCCATGGTACAGAAATTAAGAGATTCACATGGCCACAACACTCTCAAAAGACAATCTTATGGGTAGGGTCAGGGGTAGAGCAAGGACATCCAGTTAGACCCTGAGAAACAAAGGAATACCATCCATGATATAAGTCTTCTAGCCAGTACCCCTTAGGAAAATATTCCCTCTGGGACTATTGGGTCCACGTCATGGAACATTCCATGGTAAAGGCCTTGTCTCCCATGGGGTACTTGCCAGGATACATTTCAGTCATTCACATCCCCCAGGGAGGCAGTGAAAAATGAAGGAGTCAGTTCTCGTTCTGATCAGATCTATGACAATACCTACAGTGGAGGTACGAGCCAATTTTCTGGGTCTTGCCTTTTCACTACACAAGTGATCCTAAGAAAATCATAAATAGTCCTGGGTCTGCAGTTTCTTCCTGCACTGTGTCCAGATCCCTGCCCTCTTCCTCTTTATTTTCTATTGGTAATGCTCGCCACTGTGAGCTTCTTCAGCCCATGTGCAGAAGCGTACCTTCTGGGCTTGTTCAACTTAGATACGATCATAATCTAGACATTTTGATGTTTTCTCATTTCCCTTCATAAAAATGCGTTGGTGCATTAATGGCCTCAGTTGTTTACTGATGATAAAGTAGTCTACTCTAAAATACCCTCACATCTCTCTGGGGGTTCAAGTACCTTATATTTAAACAAATGTCTAGTACAGCTTTAGTGGCAGTCATCATGACAGGCAGTGAGGGAGATACTTAGAGGCAAAGGGGCTTTTCATGGTGTGTTTCAGAACATACCATATAACAGCCACCTACTTGGCTTCTGTGAAAAGGGATCTCTGGATACTGGGATGGTGACTGGAGAAGTCTTGAAGGAGTTGAAAATAGTAAGAGAATCTATCATACTTTGTGCCACCTTAAAAGTCAAGAAGATCAGTTCCACACTTTTGATGATGTTAAGCAAATTTATTTCTGGAATCTCTCACCTATCCTGCTAATACAATTACAATTACCCTTTTAAAAATTCTTAAAGCTACTTTAAAATTTAATTTAATTGTGGTTGAAATCATGTTTTGTATTATTTCTACCCTCTTAGATGTATAGAGACTTGTTTTATGGCCTAGAATATGATTTATTCTGGTGAATGTTTGATGTGCACTGACTCTGTATTCTGCTGTTGTTGGGTAGTGTTCTACAAATGTTAATTAGGTCAAGTTGGTTGATGGTGTTATGTTCCAAATATTTTTATTTTTGTCTACTTGTTTTGTTAATTACTGAGAGAAGAGTCTTGAGATATCTAGTTATAACTGCAGGTTTTCCTGTCCTTTTAGTTCTATCAGTTTTTGCTTCGTGTATTTTGAAACTCTATTATTAGGTACATACGCATTCAGGATTGTTATGAGTTCTTAAGGAATTGGTTCATTGATAATTACTAAGTGCTCTTCTTTGTCCTTTTGTGATCCTTTTAATGAAGTCTACACTTTGATATTAATGCAGACATGCTAGCTTTCTTATGGTTGGTGTTTGTATGGCATATATTTTATTTTAACTTATTTAACTTATCTTAAATAATATATTTAGCTAAGTGTGGTTGTCTTTTTCAATCAGACAATCTCTGCTTTTTAACTGGAGTATTGACACCTTTTATATTTCCTGTATTTAATGTTTGGGTTTAAATTGATTGACTTGCTTTTTTCCTCTATTTGTGCCATCTGTTCTTTTTTCCCCCTTTCCTCTTTTTTAGTCTTTTTGGGGGTTAGTTAAGTATTTTTATGATTCCATTTCACCTCTAATATTGGCTTATTACCTGTACCTCTTTGTTTTAATTTTTAAGAGGGTTCTCCAGAGTTCACAATAATCATCTTTAAATTATTAGAACCTGTCTTCAAACAATATTATACCATTCAATGTATAGTCTGAGGATATTCCAATGGTATATTTTCATTTCCCCTCATTCTTGTATGCTATTATTCTCATACATTTTATTTCTATATATGCTATATACACAATAAATGATGAGTTTTGATTTAAAAGTAAATTTTCTTTTAAGGAATAAATATATATTTTAATGTATTATTTCTCAATTTAAAATGTTAGCCAACAATTCATAAAAATCAAAGGCAAAGGACAGGGCCCATTCTGTACAGATCAAACAGCATGTATTTGTAGTTAGGGATATTACATTGAATATATTATTCTGCAATTTGTTTTTTTCACTCACTAGCATGAGGCATAGATTTTTACACATCAGTACCATCTTGTTAGCTGCTGCATAATGTTCCTTGGATAGACATACAATGGCTTGGTTAACCTTTTCCATGCTGATGAGCCTTTAGATGTTTTCAGGCTTTTGCTATTACAAACAGATCTACAGGGGCCATCCTTGTCCAGGCCTTTCCACACACGTGTATATTTCTGTAGGGTAGACACTAAGAAATGGAATAGCTGGTCAAAGGGTAAGACTTTTACATTTTAATAGATATAGTCAAATCACTTTTCAGTGTGGTACCTCTCTATCAGTTATGACTAAAGGTATCTCCAGAGTGCTTATGGGGGTTATGAGTCTTGGTATCAAGATATTCACAGCTTTTTAGTGTTATAGCAATGTTTAAACATTAAATGTTCCATATGGACATATGAGAATTTTATTTTTAGAAAAGAACCCTATAGCCACCATTGCTAAAAATGTCCATTTGTAGAAATTAGTGAACTACCTTCTAGATATCCTGTGTCAGGGACTGAGACAAAGGAATAGAAAAAGTGACACTTTCAATAACTGGGGTTGGGAAAACTGGACAGTCACATGCACATGCAAAAGAATGACACTAGACCACTATCTTATACCATGCACAAAGATTAACTGAAAATGAAATAAATATTTAAATGTAAGACCTGAAACCATAAAATACATACAAGAAAACATAGGTGCTAAGCTTCTAGACATTAGTCTTAGCTATGTTTTGTGGATTTGAATCCAACAGCAAGGGAAACAAAAATAAAAATAAACCAGTGAGACTACATCAAACTGAAAAGCTTCTGTGCCACAAAGGCAACAAAATGAAAAGGCAACCAGCTGAATGGAGGAGATTTTTTCAAATGATATTTCCAATAAGGGATTAATATCCAAAATATATAAAGAACTCATACAACTCAACCAAAAAACAACAATCAACCAACCCAATTAAAAAATGAGCAGAGCTGTGGCCAGTGTGGCTCAGTTGGCTGGGCATCATCCAGTGTACCAGGAGCAGTTGCTGGGCCCAATTTCCAGCCAAGGGCATATGGCCAGGTTTTGGGATCAATCTCTGGTAGGGGGTGAGCAGGAGGCAGGCTATAGATGTTGTGCTCTCACATCAATGTTTCTCTCTCTCTCTCGCTCTCTTTCTCTCTCTTTCCTGCTGCCTTCCTTTCTCTCTAAAAATCAATAATCTAGTCTTAAAAAAAAAAATAGAGCAGAGGATCTGAATAACATTTTTCTAAGAAAGACATACAGATGGCCAAAAAGCACATCAAAAGATGTTCAACATCACTAATTATTAAAGATGTGCAAATCCAAACCAGAATGGCTATTATCAAAAAGGCAAGAAATAAGTGTTGCAGAGGATGGAGGGAAAAGGGAACCCTTGTACACTGGTGATGAGACTGTAAATTGGTGCTGCCACTATGGAAAATAATATGGAGGTTCCTCAAAATGTTAAGAATATAACTACCACATAATCCAGTTGTTCCACTTTTGGGTATTTATCCAAAGAATACAAAATCACTAATTTGAAAAGATATATGCACTTCTGTGTTCACTGCAGCCTTATTTACAATAACTATAATATGGAAATAACCTAAGTGTCCATCAACAGATGAATGAATAAAGAAAATATGGTGTATACATACAGTGAAATAAAACTCAGTCATAGGAAAAGATGAAATACTGTCATTTGGGACAATATGGATAAACCTTGAAGGTATTATGCTAAGTGAGATGTCAGGCAGAAATGGACAGAAACCATATAATTTCACTCATATGTGGAATATAAACCAAAAAGAAACAAACAAACAAACCAAAAATAAACTCATAGATACAGACAACAGATTGGTGCTTACCAGAGGGGAAGGGGGCTGGGAGGAGAGGGCAAAATGAGTTAAGGGGTCAAATGTATGGTGATGGATGGAAACTAGATTTTTGATGGTGGGCATGATATAGTGTATACAGATACTGAATTATAATATTGTGCACCTGAAATTTACATAATGTTATTGTCCAATGTTACCTCAATTTAAATAAAATAAAATAAAAAGATGTATTCAAGTAGATCTTGGAATTTCTACTTGGTAACAAGATTCCCAAAGAGTCTAGTTCCAGTGATAATTTCTCTAACTCAGTTATTTTTACAATTTCACAAAAAGTAAGTGGAATATTTCTTTTAAGAGTAGCCTTAGATGTTCATGTCATTTGTCCCTCTCACTTTCCAAATGAAAACTTGAAGCCCAGAGAGATATCACATGCCCAGCTGGTTCTTAGTAAAATCACATTTGAAATCCAGATCTCATGATTCCCATTCCAGGGTGTTGATCTGGAGGAAAAACTCACCTAGATACAGAATCTTTGGGTTGGAAGGAGTCTTAGAAAGGACATAGAAGTCATACATTAATTCAGCCTCCCGTGCTTTATAGAAATCCTGTCAATAGAATATCTGATGTTTCTTACAGCTTCAGTTTGAGCATTTTCCTTGAAAGGCAGCTCATTAATTTGTAAGAAAAAGACACCATTATTGGGCAGCTTTGATTATTAGAAAAATCTCCCTTTCATTGTGCTGAAATCTGCTGTCTTATACTTTTTTGAATTTCTTGGACCTTCCCACTCCTTGGAACATGGATGAATCAGGTGCGTAGTGCTCACCATTGCAGTTCCCGCCCTCTGCATATGCCACTATTTTTTGATGTTCCTCTTACAATGTGATTTGCAAAAGAGGACAAGGTGATAGTCCAGCTGTGGTCTGATCAGTGCAGAGTGCTGTGGGGGCCCTCATCTCCTTTGATCTGTTCTCTATACTTCTATTAATAGAGCCCCAGCGGTGTTTGGCTTTCTTGGCAGCTGCATTCCTGAGATTACGTCAATGAAAAGCCCAAGCCTTTATATTTTTCAAATTGACAACTATTAAGCCAGGTGTCTTTCATCTTCTGTTTATGTAATTGATTGCAGGAATTTGTATTAAAAATTTTATCTGTTAGCTTTTAGTTAAACATTCCCGTCTTTTCAGAATGTTTAAACTCTCATCTTGTTATTTAAAGTGTTTGTCTTTCTCTTTAATGTACACAAACCTGATAAACTTCTATGTTCTTGTAGAAATCGCTGAAGAAGAGCGAAGCAGGGCATGGTGGGGGAGGACATGGTCATGGCACAAATGACCTTCGTCCAAGTCGATTGATTACAACTGTGAATCCACATGCAGTACTCCGAATTTTAGGAAAATAAACAAACCTCTATTTCTCTGTTTTGGTTTTGTATTTTAAAATATGGCGATCAAAAATGCCTTTCTGAAATGAAGATACTTTGTATATTTATGGCATTCTTCTGATTTACTGCCTGGTAACCATTTTAAAAAGAGAAAATGGGGTTAGTTCCACATGGCCAGTACTCAGTGAACCCATATTGGCTTTTAGTGATCATCATCTCTTTGTAAATATTAACTCATGGATAGCCTAAAAGCAAATAGCGAGGGCATCCAATGCCAAACATATAATGCCAAAGCAAGAGCAAAGGAATGTCTTAGAAACAGCAGGAACAATGTTCTTCCAGCAACTTACTGTTTAAACCTCTATTGATAGAGAGCGACACACAGAAATGCATGTAGGGGAGAGGGAATGAGCAGATTGATTGTGTAAGTCCAAGGCTTTCGGAGGTCTTGGGAGGAGAAAGGTAGAGAAGTCATTGTGAATGATGCAGGCACCCTCCAGGAGAGCCCAAGACAAGCTGAGACTTGCACCAATCCTGTCCTTCCCAAAGCACCAAACCTTCCCTCCTCTCACCCCTCACTTGTCACCATTCTGCCTGCAGCACTTGGAGTCAACTCTAGCCTTTTTAATAAGAGGGGTTTGGAAGAGAGACAAGCCTTTTCAGTCTGAGAGATAAAAATAAAAATGTCAGTGATCAGAATTTCCACATATGGTCTCAAATGATAGATGAAATTTAAAGCTGGCAAGCATCCTGAGTTGGAAGGACGTAGGCAGCAGAGGCTGGAGGAGGTTTAGGATTTTGTTTTGTTTTTCTTTTCCCAAGTGATAATGGACTGTCCCAAAACACAGCAAGTTCTTTCCTTTTTAAGGGCAGCGAAGGTTGCCAGGCCTTGTGCATTTGCAGCCGACCTGTTCAGAGACGTTTTGCAGCCCCTCCTCCACCTCTGTGAATAGGTTTTCCCAAAATTCCAGGAGGGAGCCCTCCACAGACTACGCATCTGTTCTCAGGCATGCAGGGAATCTGGGTGACCCTTGCATTTGGGAATCACCTGTTGGAGCTCTGGAAGAGAGACCATACTCTGCACCAAGCCTTTGGAGATTTCTCTTTCTCTGGGACAGTTTTGCTTTTGGGTGTGGTTAGAAATTAAGAGGAAAGATTATAAATGGTGGTGGGTGGGGAGATTTGCATCTCAGCTGAAATGGGTCAAAGCTCAAGAAAGATTGGTTTTAACACAAGAGATGAACACATTTTTAAGGCCAGAGCCAGAGCTCATGGAAACACTGTAATGTGTTCTGAATTCTGTGATGTGTTTTTTTTCACTCAGTATGAGGTTTAGATTTTTACATAGACTCTTGTTAGCTGCTGCATAGTGTTCCTTGGATAGACATACAATAGCTTGGTTAGCCTTTTCCATGCTGATGAGCCTTTAGATGTTTTCAGGCTTTTGCTATTACAAACAGATCTACAATGACCCACCTTGTCCAGTCCTTTCCACACATGTGTGTATGTTTCTGTAGGGTAGACACTGAGAAATGGAAAGTCAAGGGTAATTTAAAATTTTTATAGATACAGTCAAATCACTGTATGTGAATCCATGAAACCTGCACTCTGCTGGGAATGTATCATATCTTTTGGAAAATCATTCCAGCTTTAATTCACTTGCCTGAAAAATGAGGAGGGGAAACAAGAGGATATTTAAAAAGACTTCTTTGCGATTCCATTCCAAATTCTAATTTGAAGAATTCCGAGACTACAATATTGTCTAAATCAATGGTTCTCAAACTTGAACATGAACCAGCTGGAGAGCATGATAAAACACAAATTTTTGGGCCCCACCACTGGAGTTTCTGATTCATTGTTCTATGGTGAGGCCTAAGAATTGGTATTTCTAGTAAGTTCTTGGGTGATGCTGCTGCTGGTTTAGGGACCATACTTTGAGAACCTCTGGTCTAGATACAAAGCACTTAGATGAACTCCCAGCAGGTTAATGGTCCTGCTTGGAAATAATGATCTACAGCCCTGGCTTATGGACCTAGCTAGCATGAGATGACTTCGGAATGTGCTCAGTGGTATGGGAGGGGGATTGGGAAGATGAGTAGTCAGGGGTCTGAACATGTGTACCTTGAAAGATGTCATCAGAATTTAAGAAAATCCATGCAGATGCCAGGAGCAGTTGATAGCGTCTGTAACCCAGCCCTGACCTTACATTACACATCCATTATTCCCAGGAAAACCTAGTCATAGAGCATGAGCCAGTAGAAGCCCAGCCCTGCTGCTGAGAAAACATCTTCTAATACCTACCCAGTTGACAACACATCAGAATTATCTCCTCTACATAATGGACAGCTCAGCATAGTGCCTTTTCCTGTTAAAGGACTTCTGCAGCCATTATCTCAACTCCTTGAAACAGCCCTGGGAGACAGAGCACAAGGACAATTATCCTACTTGGGAATGGGGTGGAGAATCACTTGCCTTTGCTGACCCAGCAAGGACAAGACCTAGGTATTGTTTCATCAGCAAGGCAAATGGGTATGTGTGGAGCCATGTATAGTCTTCCCTGAAGCCTGTATACCAGGAAATTGATAAGCTTCACGTCATAGTTCTAGTCCCCTATTCAGCTTCATTCTGACTGTGGCCTCATTAATAACCCAGTCTCAGTAGCTGAGCTAACTGGGTCACAAAAATATGTTAACGAGTTCCTAAGGGTCATAGGGGTCTACATTCTTGAGTAAGGATTAGCAAGTGGATTCTCCAGCAGAATTACTATGTAGCCAAAAAAGCTGAAACTTGTGCTTTTAGACCACTCTGCTTCCTAGTTAAATAGTGGTTCAATACTAAGTCTAGGTTACTATACTGTTGGAGGAAAAACAAATCCAAACTCAAAATAAGGGAAGAAGTTCTGGTTTGTTGAGAAAACAAAATCTTAAGGTCATTTAACAAATATCTACTGAGCAACCATACTGCCAGGTGCTTGGGACGTACTGGTGAGTAAGACAGACACGATCACTGGCGCCATGATGGAGCTTATAGTTTAGGGCAGGAGACATAATTTAAACAAGAAAGCCCATAGGTCATTAATCAAGGCTGTAATAAGTGTCATAGTGCAGAACAAGGAATCGAAGTAAAGTACAATACTGTAGTTTTCAAAGCTGACCCAGGACACAGAGATGGAAATCAAGGCTTCAGCCATCATTGTGCAGAATTAATCACATGAGGCCTTGCCCCAGTGCAGAATCCTGGTGTGACTGAGTGTGGCCCTAAGCAGATCTTTGCCAGAGCCCAGGCTCCATGACCATTCATGGAGAACTTGAAGTGAGGTCAGGAAGGACCTTGGAAAAGTCGAAAGAACTGGGAAAAAGGATAAGGAAACTTAAGATAGTTCAAGAATTTGAGAGTCAACTGATTTGCTCTTTCAAAGTATGTACCTGTTACTAGAGGATGGCGACTTCTCCTTTTCAATTTGATGCTCACCTATGACTGGAGTGTCCTGGTCGTTGATGATGGGGCATTTCAGGGGTTAAAACAACAATGCACACCCACTTCTACAGTTTGGTTCTGTCTCTTGGGGACCTTCATTTAGTTGAAAGGAGATGCTGAATCTTGAATAATCAGGCTAGGATTCTATTACAGTATTTAAGTTTTAAATATGGAGGATCCACATATTTGGAAACATGATATAACATTGAGCTTTTAGGAGGGACGGTCACTGGGAGGGTCACCTCACTGACTGTCTGCCTCCAGACCAGGCCACACTAGCATCACTAGTGAGATGACACCACCCAGCCACCTAATACGCTGGGAGACTCTGAAGGGAATAGAGGTTCTAGCAAGGTCTCCACCCTAGGCTAGCTATAGAATGCCATGGAGAGAACCTCATGGTTATGTTCTTAGTTTAGGGTTTAGCCTGAAGTTAAAGTGCAAGTGTCAGCAGAGGGGTAGCAGTTATTACTGTCTCTTAATACAGTATCAGGAATCACTTTATTAGATCCTTTCCATCAGAGCTAGTGAAGAGCAAAAGAGAAAGGCCACCTACCTGGGGAAATGTAATGAGGGAGAGAAAAGAAAGAGCGAGCCTTGGTAGGCTGCATGGAGAAGCAGGATTCCTGAGTGAAGGAGGGGGCAGTGGTGTGCTGTTTGGAAGCTTCTGCTGATTTCCATGATGTAAATACTCCCACCGTGACTAATTTCAGTCTCCCACTGTGGTGTCGACTGGCTCACAAAATTCCTGGAAATTAACAATTGACTGTGCTTGCTCCTGGGTCATTGCAGATTCCCACACACCGGTGGGGGTCTCCACCAGTGGGCACAGAGACACTGCAAGGGGAGATAGGAAGTCCCCAAATGTAAAGCTGGCTCATGGTGCAAGTCTGAAGCTTTCAGGGATATATTGAGATTCTTCTGGTTGAGGGTAGGAGGTGTAGTGGGGCCTGGGTGGCCCAGGTAAACATGGGTGGGACTGAAACTACAGGAGGGTTCAAAGTTTGGTGGGCCCCTAATTATACTGAATTTTGCCATCTGCCTTTTGTAACCATCACGTAGAGAGGCAATCCCAGCAACAATGGCATGAAAGAAATTATAAAATGATTGTCGCTAATATCCTGAAAGCATGCTTCTCAGCATGGGGACACCCATTCGAAAACAATGCCCTGGAATCACAGAGGGAAAGTGACAATGAGAAGAAGGGAGGGTGAGGCCAGCTGTTCCCCTTTGTGGGGGAGGCAGGGACAGGCAGGGTTATTAAAAGCTCCATGACATACTTTGGCTTTGGCGGTGAGGTTATGTCTCAGCCTGTGGGATCACTCCCTTCAGAGCAGATTGGGAAGACATCAGTGTCAGCCTGGTCGAGTTATTCGTGTCCATGGGGCCTAATCCTGCTACATATGTTCTCTCTTTGATAAGGGTCTGCCTTATGTCTCCAAGCTTGATTTTTCAGTTCTAGACAGAGCAAAAAGAATGATTCCTAGAATCTGGGCAGAGCTGTGCAGTGAGTGAAAGCTTTGTCCTTGCTCTCCCATCTTCCTTTCAATAGCTTTGCCCAGGCTACCTGAAGCAAACATCCTCCTGTTGCCCAGATTCCCAAGACCCCACACTCTGGCCTGACATCCTTAATGGGTCACAGGACCCCTTTGCCCTTTTACCCAATGCTTCTGTTTTATTTCTTGTAGCCTCATAATTATGTCTTTCCTAATTTCCATGATGAATGAAATCGCTGTGAACTATTTCACACTAAGGAGTTAATGCCTGATTTTGACTTAGGGAATCATCTCCTCCAGAGATATATGTAGTTTTATAAAACATTAACACTAAAGGAGGGTTCTCATATGGTAAAACTGGCTCTCTGGTAGATAAATGACAAGATTTGGTTGGGGCAAGGCCTTTGGTGCTCCCATAATCATACCCTATGAGTGAACATGTAATCCCCTCATGGCAGTCCAGTCTGGATCTGCTTAACAAGGAATGGCATCCAGTTAATTTACCAGTAGGTCCAAGTAGGTGCATCAAGTGTAGGCTATGCTTGGCTTTTTTAATGCGGATGAAGCCAGGTCCCTAAAATGACCCCACCTTTCCTCTGAGTCCAAAGACCAAGAAGAGACCAAGAGAAAGAGAGATGTTGAAAATTTAAGAGTATGTGACTGGCAAGTTCTTTCCTGTGGAAACAGCCCTACTGGGCAGAATAAGAAGCAGGGTTTGCCCAGGACATGAGCGCTGCCTGTGGCTCAGACTCGGGACTTGCCTTTGTCAGAGATTTTCCAACCTGGTTTGGGGCTGAGCCACACCCATGATAATTGCAATGTTCTTAGGACACACCTCTTGACCAACATACACAACCAGCCACACACAGACCCATCACCTTCCCTCAACCCTATTCAAGACAGAACCACCTGAGCAGGGCTGAGCAGGGAATGCTCCAGAATGCACTAAGTGATATAATTATATAGGTATCACTTACCAAGTGCTTACACTGCACAGCTGCTATGCATAAGGGTTCATGGATGTATGATCTCATTTAATCCTTGCAAACGCCCATTCAGTTTTGCATTATTATTATTGTTGTTAATTATTATTTTTATTTTACAGATGAAGAAACTGAGACTTAGGCTAAATAACTTGCCCAAGGGCACACAGCTAATAAATGGCACAGTAAGCGTAGAACCCCATATATTATGAATCCAAAGAAGCCTAGTTTTCCCCCAAACTCTATGCCCTGGGAGCTAGTTCCACTTCTCCATCTCAGCTCAGCTGGGCCACCACCAGTGCTCCCAGGTGCAGGGGCTCCAGGGCCATAGTGATCTGCAATCAGATTCACAGTAAAACCAAACAGGTCCCAAATCCAGAAGAGAAATGAAAACCAGCAGATAATGTTTTCATACCTGAGGCAAAAGCATTCATATATCATGCTACCTTCTCACCTAAAATTTTGATTTGCAAAGGATATAAGAAGGCCATCAAGATAGATGTGATGGGACAATCTAAATGCTTTCTAAAGGCTTCCAACGGGATTTGAAGTAGTTTTGGGTGTTAATATTCTGGACTCCAGCTGTTCTTTTTTCTTAGATTTGGCATCTTCATGAAAATGTCTCAGCAGGCAATGGGAGAAATGGGGGATTTTTTTCTTCCTATTTTAATGTTAATCTTTACTTGCTTCCTGACTTCTTTTTTAAATTATTATTTTATTTTTCAATTATAGTTTACTTTCAATATTATTCTGTATTGGTTTTAGGTGTACAGCTTAATAGTTAGACAGTCATATACTTTACACAGTGTTCCCCTCAATATTTCCAGTACCCAGTTGGCACCATACATAGTTATTGTAATATTATGAACTATGCTTTACTTTGCATCCCTGTGACTATTTTGTAGCTACCAATTTGTACTTCTTAAGACCTTCACCTCTTTCTCCCAGTCCCCCAACACCTCTCCCCTAAGGCTTCTTATTGAGTGCACCTAATTTCTACTCAACATTTAGATGCTGGGACTATGATTAATGGCTTATCAAGAGCAGAGCTGAGATGGTCGCTGCAGTCTTAACAAGAGAAGCACAGTTGGAGGCTCCTTGTCTCCACCTCTTTCATGTGCCTACCTCCTGACTTCAACACTCAGGAAAGCCTTGGGATGAAGCATTAAGAATTTAAGAGGCAGCAGCTCCCAGAAGGCTAGAGCCAGAAATCATATCCAGATTCCACTTGGCTCATTTAATAAATGTTTAAACTGCATTGGGTTATGGGTGAATGCCACAATATGCTAGACACAGTCCTTATTCTCAAGCGGTTTACCATTCTGTTGGGAAGATAAAATTTTCAAATGAGATGATATAGGCATTGAGGTAACTAAAACTATACGAGACACATACAAGAGTGATGAGCGCATGTTGGGAGTTCAGAGAGTTCTAGTGTTAGGAGGGGTTTTGTAAAAGAGCAGAGCCAGGGCAGGACCAAAGATGAGGGGATGGCAAAGGGAGCCTTCAGCCGAGCTCACTTCCTCATGCCACCCATGCTAGTCCACGTGTTTTGGCTCACCCCACAACCTCTCCTAACCCCACCCCCTACTTCCCACTTCCCCTCTCTTCTTTCTCTTCTTACCTTCCTGTTATGTGAGTTATTGAAATATTTCCCACAGTTACTCTTGAAGCTTTCTCCAACAATCCCAGAATGTGCTGCATTTTCTACTTACTGATTTTTAAATAATGGGTAGATCTGTTCCACACCTTGGGGAAATTAATTATATTCTGCCTTATATCGTTTGCCAGTGACTTAATTCCATGTTCCTAATGACTCTTTAAGCCTCTTATGGGCAGGGTTGTATATGGCATTTCTCATGTATCCAGCACATTACTAGATGCATAACAGATGCTCAGGAATTTTGATTGAATGTCTCATCAGCCAGGGTCATTGGTTATCTAATCTCATTTCAGAATTCACAGGGGCAGAAGCTACACAGGCAATTCAAGACTATTCAGATATTTGATGACCTGGGGAGTGGCTTTGGTGCCCTTCCAGAATTCCTTCTGTTTTAGAGCCCAATATATGTTTAATAAAACCCTTCATGCTCTTATAAATAACCACTAGCCCTCTCACCTCTCTGCTTAACAAATTTGGATTCCCTTGCCCATTCTTTATGGCCCTGGGACACATGAAAATTTAGTGTTTCTTCAGTGACTGTTATAAAGTTTCAAACAATTGTTTGAAGCTGTCTTGGCCTCAGTTTCCATATTTGTTAAGATCATTAGCATAATTATGTCTTTGCTCTTAGATTATTTGGATTGTGTCAAGGAAAATAAACCACATACAGCACAGCAATAACTAAACGAACAAACAAATAAACAAAATATAACTAATTATAAAATATGGGGGTATCCCATGGGACTCAAGAATAGGAATGTGGCCAAAGCTAGGTGTAGACAGTTAAAAAATTATCCACTATACTTCTCCCATCCTTCTTTTCTCTCTTACCTCATTTTTTTTCTCTTCTACCTACTCCCCTTTTGCCCCCCCCCCCCCCACTGAAGCTTCTAACTTGGCTCAAATGATCATTGTATGACTCCTGGCTCAGGGTCTGAAGATGACCAGAAAAACTTGTTCTGGAGGGGACAGAACCCTGGGCTTGGATGAGTACAATGTCATTCTGGTGTACACTCCTAGCAGCTCTGGGGTTAGATCTGTAGATGCTGGTTTCTCAACAGAGATCCTTAAATGCAAACTGATATCTCTTCTTCCATACTCCATTCCTTGTCGTCAGTGCATCATCAAACCATGTCAGCCCAATATTCACCTGCAGGGCGGGACATGGGCTGAAACCCTGGAACCCGATGGGGAAAATATAAATTCTGACATCTTAGTCCAAAAAATGAAGGGCACATGTATAAGGATTGAAGATTCTGCTCAAGGATCTCATGTGAAAAAAGAGCTGTGGGTTCCACAGATTGTAATAATAATGTGAGTTACTTGTGAATATTGTTGCCATGAAAATGAATGTAAATTTATACCAATACTAATAATTTTATACTAATTTAATGAGAATGTGCTGTCTAGAAGGAAGGTGCAGCCCCACACTGTTCTGTTGGCTTTTCAATACTGGTTTTAGTACTCTGAGGAGCTGGCCGCCTGGACTGTGTTAAGAGAGTAACCAGGATGGAAGAGAACTTGAAACCATGTTACCAGAGAAGTTGTTAGATGAAGTGGAAGGGTCTCACCTGGAGAGGGGAAGGTGTCAGTGGTGCTAGATCTTGGTCTTCAAACTTCTGTCATGTGAAAGGTACAGTGGGAGCACTAAGGGTCTCAGTTAAGACTTGCAAGCTGACACACTTCAGCTAAATATATTGTGGACATTTTAGGACTGCCCAATTTATGGAAAGACTGGCCAGTCATATGTCAAAACCATTGGGGGTGGGGGTTGGTGGGAATGAGGGGTAGGATCCAAGAGGGTGTAGGATTTGAAATAGACTGTGCTAGATGATTTATAACAACTCTTGCAGTTATGAAATTCAGATGGTCAGCATGCTGACCTGAAGAGTGGCCTCTTGATGCCAAGTGGAGTGGTCTGTGCACCACACTTCCCAGCTGCTATTGTTAATCTTCCCCATGACAAATACCCTTCTCGCTGGATTCCAGAATAGTCTCTTAATCCCTAAAGCACTCATCAGAATAGAATCAGTGTGACTTTCACTGGGGAATCAGAGATCTAGATTCCCATTGCATAGCCTCCCCTTCTCCCACCCCATCCCATCCCTGGAGGAGATAGTCAGAGGAAACCAGCCTCACCCCAACCTGCAGCTGGGAGAACATCCAACATGAACTCATGTCACTGGCTTCTCCACCAAATTGTGCATGAGGATCTCATTGTAGAAGTTTTGTCTCAGGTTTGCAGACAGACAAGTGGAAGTGAAAAGAGAAAAATTCAACAAAGGTCCTAAACGGACTGGCTGGCTATGCTGTCTCTTCATGAAAACCCGCAGAAGCTCATATTTGCAATGGCTCTGGGGTGGGACTCAGTTTGAGAAAACCACATATTTTTAAGATAATATACATACTGAGCTTTAAAACAGAAGGAATTCTGGAAGGACACCAAAGCCACTCCCCAGATCATCAAATATTATAGCATTACAAAATATATGAATTTGGTCAGGAATATATTAATTTATAAAAAAAGTATTTGTTTTGTAATAAATTTATTGCTGGTTCCTTTATTTATTTATTTATTTATTTATTTATTTATTTATTTATTTATTTATTTATTTAAATATATCTTTATTGATTTCAGAGAGAGGAAAGGAGAGGGAGAGAGAGAGATAGAAACATCAATGATGAGAGAGTCATTGATTGAGCCCACAACCCGGGCATGTGCCCTGACCGGAAATCGAACCCCGATCACCTGGATCCTAGGTCGACGCTCAGCCGCTGAGCCACACCCAGCCAGACTGTCTAGTTCCTTTAAATTGCCTGCTTTCTTCTCATGCTTTTGTTCTCCTGTGAGGGCTTTTTAAAAATGCTTTACTGAGATATAATTCACACAGCCTAAAATTCACCTTCTTAAAATATATAATTCAGTGTTTTTTAGTATATTCACAGAGTTGTGCAGCCATCACCACTGTCTAATTCCATTTCATCACCTTGAAAAGAAACCCTGTACCCATTTGCAGTCACCTTCCCTTTCCCCCCCAATTCCCCCAGCCCTAGGCAACCACTAATCTACTTTCTGTCTCTGCGGATTTACCTATTCTGGACATTTTATATAAATGGAATCATATAAAATAGTCTTTTGTGACAGAATTTCTTCACTTAGATTAATGTTTTCAAGAGCCATCTGTGTTGTAGCGTGTGTTAGTACTTTATTCCTTCTTATGACTAAATAATATTCCATCATATGGACATACTACATTTTATTTAACCATTCATCAGTTAATGGACATTTGAGTTGTTTCCAATTTTTGGCTATTGTGAACGCCAGATAGCATACACATTTTTATGATATTTTCATTAATGTGCAAGGGTCCTCCTTACTCCACATCATCACCAACACTTGTTGTTTTCTATCTTTTTTATTCTAGCCATTCTAGTGGGCATAAAGTGGTATCTCTGTGATTTTTATTTGCGTTTCCCTCCTGGCTAATGATATTGAGCATCTTATCATGTTCTATCAGCCATTTGTATATCTTTTTTGCAGAGATGTGTCATCAGATTTTTTTGCCCATTTTTAATTGGGTTGTCTTTTTATTCCTCCTGTGCTTTTGGAATCAAACTAAGGTGACATAACCCTTTATGGGAATGGGTCCACTGTGACAACACCAGCCACAGGTCCAAACATGTCTGGATTACGAAAAAGGTGACTGTTGGGTAAACTGTGGCCTTGCACAGAGATGGGAGAATAAACTATGTAAGGTGGCATCTTAATTGCCTTTTAAGCCAAAGGGAACCATGAGATAAGATTTATTTTCCTTAAGAGATAAATAAGTATTTATGGGGAGAAGACAGAGTAAGTCTAAGAAGAAAGTAAGACCAGTGAGACCAGTGAGCCCTTGAGTGATATAGCTCAGGAACCCCCTGGGGCCTCTGACATGCACCCAGTATTTTAGGTTAGCTCCTTATGTTCCAAAGTCCTGCCTGTAGGATGGAGTCTGAGAAGGAGCCAGTCCTCCAGTCTAGGTTCAGTTCTTACAGTTCCTTGCTGAATGAGCCACATCACTTACTCTTCATGGCCCTCAGCACCCCCCCAATAAGATCACCTCCTGTCCCAAGTTTCTACAAGCAGGGGCAAGAATAATTTCTCTCTGCTAGCTCCTGAAGCAGGACACCAGGGCAGCCTGAAACTCCTTTTCTAGAAGTCTTAAAAGAAAGGTCAGGGAATTCATCTTCCTGACCCAGCTAATCCTCAGCTCTCCCAGAAGATAACCTCTACAGGTTAAGTTCTAGACCCAGGATGCTTCAGACGTGTATGTACTACACCAGGTCACCAGGAAAGTCTGGTCTCTGCCCCCAGGAAAGTCTCCATACTTAATGTATTGCGCATTTTAAAGTTTCCAATGTGTAAGCACATTCTGCTTTCTATTATGCACTGACCAACATGGAACAATGGATGCCAAAATGGGAAAAGGGAAAAAGTTGAGTAAACTAGAAAAATATCCTGGCAGTGGTAAAACTGCCCTGAGATGAAGACAGTCATCTCCCTAGCTGGTATCCTAGGTAAAAGTGGGCAACGAAGTCCGTGACATGCAAATGAGTTCTGATCAGGCCTGCACACTCCTCCTAACCCCAGACCTTCTCCTAGTGGGCATCTGCTGCGTACATGTGTTTGAAGTGGGCTTATTTTGGGAAATCTTTCCTTGTGGTTTTGTCTGCAATTAAAGCATTGGAGACTGGGGTAGAATCCAAAGCTCAGGCATGTGCACCCCAGGCAGCCAGGCTGAAGGACAGCTTTGGAGCTGAAGAGGAGGAAGAAAGATCGCCTGGAGCCGATTCAAGATGTGCATGGACCTCATAAAAGGCTGTGCCCACAGCTGCTCAGGCAGGGAGCTGGAAAGGAATCGGCCCCACTTCTGGATCATGTCAGAGGCCGGAGGATGAGGTCAGATCTTCAGGTGTGCATGTACTCAGGTCCAGAGAATAACGGATTTGGAAACAAACAAGGAAAATTGTAAATTGTCGATGGAATGTCGGTGATCGTCGGCCAAATTAACCTCTCCTTTTAGTATAAAGATTCTTTGGTCCCCAAATAAAGAAACCATTTGGGGAAGTTTGCACTTTGCTCCCGGGGAGGACTGGTAAAACTTGTATCTTTTGAGCTAGTGGGAGTGGAGGGAATGGCAGGATGGGGGCATGTAGTGAGCAAGGGGTTGAAATGGCAGAGTGGGTGGTGGTAGAAGCCCCCAGACCAGCCACAGACTAGCAGTGTGACCTCCCCCTTTCGTTTCCTGATCTTTAAAAGAAGGAGGTAAAACGTAATGGTTTCAAAGATTCCTTCCAGCAGTACCATTCTAGATGCCATTATGAAGTCTGCTATGCAGCATTTCTTCCTTTCCCCTCAGCGCTGGGTATAGGAAGGAAAATGTAAACACCGCTGGGGAGGATTAAAGTTAAACCAAAGGAAGAACTTTTCAAGCTTTGGGGCTGTGAGTGACAGAAGAGGGGCTCCCTGGAGAGTTGTAGAATCGGTTTCCTGCCTAAGGTGGAAGACATTTGAAGATGGTGGAGGCTGCGAGTGCCATGGGTGGAGGTGGTCTTCATCCTCAGCAACTCTTTCGTCCCTGCTGTAGCCCACAAAAGGCTTTTTCTTACTTCAGTTGTCTCTTTCCTTTCCCTTCAAACCAACCTGTATCAGCTTAGTTCCTTCCTTCCTTCCATGATGTCACTTTTTTGCTAATTATCTACAACTATTCTCATGCAGCATTATTTCTCTTTCTGATTTCCAGCTCTCCGTACTGTCCCTCTCCTATTTATGATCTTCTACTCCTGCAAATGATTTTCACTAGAACCCATGTGTCCTGTAAATACATCTGGAATCTAGGTCCTAGACCATTCCCACTGCCATGGCTTTGTTCATGTTTGTACACATTCTGAATGTGCTTCATCTCCACCACACCCATTTACCCTTCAAGGCTCACCGGAATTACTGCCTCTTCCCTGACCCATCCAGCCCTTTCTGAACTCTCTGACCTTCTTTCTCACATACAGCTCATCACAGCTGAGCCTGAAAGATTTGTGCACTTGATAGAGGTTTTTCTCTCATCTCTAAAACTAAATTGAAACCCAATGTTAAAGATGCTAGGGTTTGAATACACTTAGGACTTATCTTTTCTGTGATGAGCCTTAAGAACTTACTGCGTCCTAAAGGACTCGGCACCACTCAGAGCCTCCCTTTTTGCACATGTAAATAAGAGGTGTGCCTGAGATGGTTGCTAATGTCCTATAAGTTCTGACATGATAGGGATCTAAGAGAGAAGTTGTTAGGACTCTGCTCTCCATTCTTTGACAAGGGATGTAGGGAAGAGAGTAAGTAGTAGTATCATGCTATAGGGGTGAAGATAAAGTTAGTCTCAGGTATCATCCATTCATCCATCTATCCACCCATCCAACAGATATATACTGAATACGTACTCTGTGCCAAGCTCTGTTCCAGGCACTAAGGATTCATTGAGCAACAACAAAGTCTTTATTATGAAGCTCAGATTCTAGTGATGAGAGACAATGAACAAATATAGCAATATACACATAATATGTCCTCTAAAGAGGGACCACTGCAGATGGGCATACACAGGCTATGCCCTGCACACTCCCAGGCAGCACCTATACTGTAACAGCTGAGCGGTGATGAGTACTATGAAGAAAAAGAAGTGGGTTGGGAGATAGAGAGTGATGAAAGTACTACTTAATGTGTGGTTGTGAAAAAAGGACTCTGCAAAAGTTTTATTTAAACATAATCTTGAATGAAGTAAGAGAGCAAACCACACATACGACCTGGAGAACGAGCATCCTGGGCAGTGGGAATACTGTATATTATACTAAGGTGCTGAGGTGGGGTGGGTTGGCCTACTGAGGAGAAGGTCTAAGATGCTATAATCCTGCAACAGTCTCTCAGACAGCAGCAGCACCATCAGCAAGTTAGCCAAAAAAAAGAATTAGCACTAGGCACAAGTGCCTTGAGCCTTTGGCCTCTAGCTTCTGCCATTTACATTGGCAACCCTCTCACATGATTACCTAGCTCTTATTCATTCATTCAACAAATATTTAATAGCACTAATTATAGTGCCAGGCACTGTTGGACTTTCCCTACTAACTTTAGTATCTTCTAAAAAATTCCATTTTTCCCCCTTAAGATCAGAGTATGGAGATTGTGCTAGAAAAAATACACAGAAGGCAGAGTGGAGCAGGGCCCATCATGCATATCTTAAGAGGTTCATTTGTCACTTGGCCTCAGCTCTCAACTTGGAAAACATCTTTGAATGAGGTGCTGCAGCTGTCTCTACCTTTGGTTTCACCACAAAGAACTTTTGCTAGAACCCAGTTTTCCATTTTATAAAATGCTGCATTCACTTATATGAGACAGAACCCAAGGGTGAGGGATGGAGAGGCCATTGAAGTGGGGAAAGGCTAAGTCAGCAATAAGTAATCAGTACACAGATACTAGGTACTGAGGGAGAAGCACTGATGAGCAAGATAGAGCCCTTTCCTTAGGTAGGAAGACAAGGCATGCACAGACATATCTTTAGTAAAATTAGAACACAGTAAATGTAAAATGACCAGGGCTGCAGAAGCATGCTGAAGGAATTGGGAAAAAAGAAATCACTAAATCTAAGGTGATTAGAAAAACATTTAAAAAACCTGGGGCTTGAGGGTGGGCAAGATTATTCCAGATAGAGTTGAGAAGATGAAAGGATGCCAGTAAGACACACAGATGAGAAGGTACATGACAAGTTCCGGGGACTGGAGGAGGAATTGGGAGCCACATAGCAAGAAAGGATTGCATAAGTGTATTGGGGCTAGAATGCCAATTTCATACATTCAGGTGTTGCCATTAGGCCTGGGAAAACTCTAGGCACCATAACTAGAGGGTTCTCTTAGGCAAAGGTGGACCACCACATTCTATTCCCTCACTGGCAACCCACTAGGCCTCATTCAAAGGCTTCACTGTCAGCATCTCCTATGATGACAATGATAATAATACTCGTAATCGTATAGCCCTCTGAAATTACAAAGGCAGAGGCCATATCTCTCTCCATTCAGCTCTTGGAACTTGACACTGTGCTTACCACAAAGAACTCAGTAAATTCTGGGTTAGTTAACAACAACAAAAAATAGGAGACCCAATTGCATCGTCTAATTTGAGCTTCGTAATAACCGTCTAGAACAGGGAGATCAAGTATTCTCATCCCAGTTCCATAGATGAGGGAAGTGAAACCCAGAGCAGGTATATGGCTCGCCCAAATTCTCTTCGGTACTGTGTTGTAGACTTTGTATTAAAAATTGAACTGCACTAGGAACCAGAAGACTGAAAAGTAGGGAACTAGGAACAGAGCTTTGTCATTAACATCTCTGGATCTTCTTCTTGCCTGTTAAATAGGCATAGAACTAAACTTCATTGATTCCAAGATACATAAACACTCATCTGTGCACACAGGCATACAGATATGCATGCACACACACATGCATTTACTTAATCACATTTTAGTATCTCTGAAGTTAGGATATGGTATGCCTATTTTAATTTGCAGCATTTTTTCTTTCTTGAATTTTATGAAATGCTGTAAACTGTATCCTGTCTGTCTGCTGGAATGTGAATAAGAAAATACTTTTAAACTGGGAAGTGCTGTCCAAATAATGACTAGTAAAACAGAGGTTGCTGCTGGCCCCCTTCAATCCCTGGTCCCATGCTTCCTAACCATTCTGAAGAAGGCAGCCCCCCAAGTGGATTCTACCTAGAGTCCCTGAGCAGGCTCTGGAAGAGAGGAGATTAAGTGGCATTAACCTGACAAGCAAATGCTGGCATCTCTGAGACACCTGGTACAAATCTTTGCTATTGATTAAAGGAATTAGTGGTCTGAGAATCCATGAATAGACAAAAAGAAAAAGGAAATGCAATCCTTTTCCACAAGCCCAAACACAGACCAAGCATTCACTGATTTCTTTTTTTCCCTGTTTGCGCATGCCTGTGGTTCCATAAAGCTGAATTCCCAGAAGGAGCCCCTTTGACACAGGGACCCTGCTCCAGCAGGACACCCTCCCCTACAGACCTTCCTTGCTCATGCCATTCCACACCCTCCTTTGTTTGCAGCAGTCACTGGCCAGGTGGACAATGCACAAGGGACTGCTGAGAAGGCTGGCAATGTCTTTTCTGAGTCTGCTGCAGGTACATTGCAAATTATAGCTACTGGACTGCATAACTTACGTGCATTTGGCCTCCATCACCCACACTTGTAAAAAACAAAGAAAATAAAAATGTCAGCATTGGGGAGGGGATGGTGCAGGATGAAATCAGTAGCAGAGCTGGGGTGTTAAGTGAGGTGCCTTCAGAGCAAAATTTAAGGAGAAATATGCTTTTGCTGTAGAGCCTGTGTATAGCCTTCTAATGTTCAAAGTTTGTCACTCATCTCTGCTAATCTTGGACAAATCGTTGAATAACCCATATTTAAGGGCTCCAATACTTCCAAATACATAAAATAGAGTTGATAATCAGTTTCACTTTGAATACTAAAACTTTTTATTGCACTTAATTTATAAATTTTCCAGACACACTGTCATTTGCTCTTCACTACAACTCAAGAGTCTATTATAATTATTACGATATGCTGTAAACAAGAAATCTATAGCTAAGAGTGTAACTTGATCAAGAGGCCAGACACAGGTAAGCAACAGGATGCCACCACCTAAAAATAAGTTGCTGTAGAAATTTAGTTTTTGTTTTTATGCTTCTTACCCATGATGGTTCCATAAGTATTAAAATTAAGGCAACAATCTTGTCATATTACCTGTGTCTTAGAATGGTAGTAATGACTATGAAAAACACTAAACAGGAATTGCATGTTTCTATCCTCTGGACTATTGGTTTAAGAAGGCATGCTTCAGCTATGTCAAGTTGGACCTTCAGTTTTCAGGAAGATGTAAGTGGAAGGTAGAGTGTATCATTATAAGGAACGAAAATAAAGGCAGTGTTTTGCCATTGTGTCAGAGAGAATCAGATGGGGAAAAAAGAAACTGGTTTGAAAAACAAATCTGATGGGGGAGTCAGTTGCCAACATCTGTAGTTATCTCAGTGGGAACATAACAAGACTCCTCTTAATCTTTTGAAATTAAGAAGGGAGGAGTTTAGAAAACACTTCTGGAATAGTGGAACAAGGACCTCTGAAAATTTGCTCCTCCATTAAGGTAAAGAGAGCACTTTAAAACTCATCAAAATAAAATTTTTAGAACTCTAGAAATTAACTAAATTAACCCAGGAAGAATTTACTCAAGAAAAGTGGCTGAATTTCAGAACAGTGAGATTTATTGTATTTAAATTTGTCCTATTTTCATCGCCCTCGCCTCAGTTCCTTGGTAACCTTGAAAACCAACAGTTTCCCAGTCATGGTAGCTGTGAAAATGAGCAGCCTAGTAGCCACTGCTAGAAGGCATAGTGGATTTGGAGTTTCCCCCAAAGTCCCATCCCAGGAAAATTGTCACTGTCTGATCTGTCTGAAAGCAACCTAGAAAAGCCCCATCCACAGCACTTGTCTTCATTTTACCTGATTCAGATCCAACAGCCCTATCCTCAGAGTGTATGTTTAAAAATAAAATCAATGACAATTGTTTAACATCACAGATGCTTGAGGTAGCAAGATCAGGTAACATAAATAAGATGTTTATTAAAACGCTTAAAAGAAAAACCTAGATGAATTGTCCATAGGAGACATTGATGAACTCTGACATATTCCTAGGAATTTTTAAGGTCATACACATGTGCAGGGCTATACATAACCAGGAAAGACCTGAGAAGGCACCAGTTTCTCACTTCTGGCTGACATTGAGGCTCTTACAAGCAGGAAGTAAAGGCTAAGGCAGAGTTGTAAACTACTAGAGCACAGAATCCATGCCCAACACACAAACGCTGGGAGACATATTGGTTAAAGGCATTTAGGGATATCTCTGTCCAACCACTAAGCTGACCAGTGGAGATTTCAGCGGCCACACACAACAAAGATATAAACTTTACAGAAATAATTCAAGAGAGACATTAAACAAACAAAACAACAACAAAGAGCAAGAACAACAAACTTGGTCAGAATGAGAATCTGATTTCCAGAGTTACCAAATGTTATTTAAGAATGTTGGTTTTCAACAAAAATTATGAGACCCACAAAAAATTAGGGAAGTATCACCCACAGAAGAAATAAATAAAACCCAAACTTATTTCTTTAAGAAGATTTTTAAAAATTGATAATTCTTTAGCTAGACTTATAAAAAAAAAAAAAGTAGGGAGACAGATTAGGGTTGGAGGAGAGAGAGAACACTAAAATTACAAAAATCAGGAATGAGAGATAAAAGAGTGAACATCACTACCAACCTTACAGAAATAAGAAGTGGTATATTATCAATAGTGGCCCCAAAATAATAAGATAACCTAGATGAGATGAGCAAATTCCTAGACAGAGACAAACTACCAACTCAAGAGGTAAAAAATCTGAATAGACTGTTAACAAAGAAAGAGACTGAATTAGTAATCAAAAATCTTCCTACCAAAAAACCCCAGGCCTAGCTGGCTTTACTGGTGAATTCTATCAATCATTTAACGAAAAATTAACATCAGTCCTTCACAAACTCTCCCAAAAATTAGAGGAGGAAGGACTATTTCTAACTCATCCTGTGAGGCCAATGTTATCCTGATATCAAAACCAGACAAAGATATCATAGGAAATGTCAAGGCTAATATCTTTTATGAATATAGGTGAAAAAAATCTTCAACAAAGTACTAACAAAACAAATCTAGAAATATATAAAAAGGATTATATATCATAACCAAATAGTATTTATCTCAGGAATGCAAGGTTAGTTTAACATATGAAAAGTAATCAATGTAATATATCATATTAATAGATTAAAGGATAAAATCCACACAATCATCTGAAAGATGCATAACAAGCATTTGACAAAATCCATCATTCTTTCATGACAAAACACTCAACAAATTAGGAGAAGGAAACGTGCTCAACATGATAGAGAACATCTACGAAAATCCCATAACTAACATCATATTTAATGTAAAAGAGGAAAACATTTTCACTAAGATCAGGAACAAAACAGGGATTCTTATTCTGACTACTTCTATTCAACAATGTACTGAAGGGTCTGGCCAGAGAAGTTAGGTAAGCAAAATAAATAAAAGGCATTCATATCAGAAGAAATAAAACTAGCTCTATTTTTTTTATATCACATGATGTTGCATATAGAAAAATAAGCAATCCACAAAAAATTTAGTTCAGCAAGGTTTCAGGATACAAGATCAATATGTGCTATGAACAGTTTAGGAAAACTTTGCCAAAAATTAGTCTAGGGGCAGCTTATAATCTTGGTGTAGTACGTACTCAGAACAGAGAAAAGAATGCGGAGACTTAGCTTCCTGCCCCACCTAGAACCCAGCAACCTCCACAACCCCTCTCCTCTTCCTCCTGGTGCCCAACCATCCCCATCTTCAGCTGGTCACCATTTCTTAGCTTTCCTAGCATTTTTGGAAGTTACTGGAAGCCCGAAGAAGTGTGATGTCTCTGCAAAGCAGGATTCTGGTAGCCCCAGATCAGAGACTCTGGGGTCCTGCACGGGCAAGGGCAGGCAAAACTGGGTGGTTCTGAGAGAGATTAGGGAGACTGTGTCCCAGGTCTTCTCTCACTCTCGCAGCTAATTCCTGCTCTGGAGTCATATGTGTGGGTTTCATCAGAGGAACCCTCCCATCTAGTCACAAGGCAGCAAAACCATGTTATGTCAGCCCATCACCATTGAAGGGAAACCATGTTCAGTTCTCCTCACAGTAGTACCTTCCCATATATGCTCCCCAGAATCATCTCAAGGGCTTCTGGGGTCACATACCAGCAAGTAGAGCTGGGATTGCAACTCAGATCTCTGACTTAATGTCTTTCAAGCCGCTAAAAAAACACATAACAAGGAAGCATACAAAATGGGTGGCTGAGGAGCCTTCCTGGGATAGGTAAAAGAGCTGGGAGGAGCTTTGTAAGGAACAACCAGGCCTGCCTATGGGAGAGCCTCCGAGTTTGAGGCTTGTTCTGACAGGCTGAGTGGCCACAGTCGAATCACAACCACACTCAGAGCACTTTTCTTAGGTAATCCAATGGGAAGTGGGACATAATTTCGGAGATTATCAAAATGCTTTCTGTGAAAGAGATGGAAAAATAACTGGCTACACAGGAGAAGTTTTACCAATGAACAAGAAAAGGGATAAGATCCAGAATATGAATGGCTACTGCCGCTTAAGAGCTGCTGCCTGCTCCTCCCTCTCCCTGCCCAAGTGCACACAAAGTCACCTGCTAGAGATTGCCTAGAGGGCCAGGCTTAGAGCCCATGGAAATTCAGGAGGAATTGCTGCAATTACTTGCAAACCTGTTCTCTGAAGCAGGATAATTTTCATGAGCCAGAATAAATCCTTCCGTGACAATGAGTAATTTTTATGGTCTTTCTGCAGCCATCTAACTAATTGCGCAGCTCACATTTTACAATTTTCCCTCCCCCCATCAGTACAAGAGTAGTAGTTAGCAATGACCTCGCTCTCTTCTATCTCTGACCTATTCAGAATTGTTAGAAGGGGAAAATACGTGTGTCTGGAGGCTGCGCAGAACCTTCACCCCCTTCTCCTGTCCTGTTGTTTTCCAGGCCTATGTGGTAAAATCAGCCAGTGGTGGTTGAGAGGTTGTACATTCTCTAAAGTGATTAGGGCCTATATGAAGCACAGTTAGCCCTTCTCCCCACCCCAAGTTGCCCTTCTAAAAATTTAATTCATTAAACTTTTATAAGTGGGCGAGGTTTGAAAGATAATGAAATTCACAGACATGGGAGTGGGAGAAAAGGCAGATCCATACACAAATACTGGCCGGTGAGATGAGGGCATAATTCAGCCAGACCATGCACTCAGTGGGGACCCAAAGGAAGTCTTTCCTTACCCAGTGGCCAAGGGAGGTGATGTTTCAGTTGAGCCTTGAAATTGAGTAGAAAGTCTCCAGGGAGAAAATCCAGGGAAGAGTCCCAAGGGAGGGGAACAGCATATGCAATGGTTTACAACAGCTCTGCAAGTTTGAGGAATGGTAAATACTACAGATACTATAGCTTGCTTGCAGGGAGTTGGTGGCACAGTGGGCAAAACAGTGAATGAGGTGAGGAGTGGTTATCCGAACAGGGTTCCTAAAGACCTTGCAGGCCATCCAGAGGAGTTGGGCTTTAACCTGAAGGCAGTGGGAGAACTTCTAAGTTTTTGTTTGTTTGTTTTAATGATGAAGCAACATGGAATTTCGGGAGACAGCTGCCTGCAGTGCAGAGCAGGGAAGAACCAGGGGGAGGCTGTTTCATGGGTAGGGGTAGAAAGGATAAAGAAAATGAATGGATCTCAGAGCAATACAAGTACAAGAATCAGCAGAACATAGTGACTGATTCATTTGGGTGGCAAAGGAGAGAAGAACGTGGAATATGTCTGGCTTTAGTGCCGGGATGAATGGTGGTTCTGTTCATTAAAATAATGAATATAGGAGAGTTGAAGAGGAAGATACAATGCTTGTAAGGATGTGGAGCAAGAGGAATTCTGTTTCACTGCTGGTGGGAATGCAAAATGGTAGAACTGCTTGGAAGTCCGTGGCAGTTTCTTACAAAACTAAACACACTCTTACCATATGATTCAGCAGTCATGTTACTTGGTAGTTACCCAAATGATTAAGAACTTATGTCCACACAAAAACCTACACGTGAATGTTTATAGCAGCTTTATTCATAAGTGCCAAAACTTGAAAGCAACCATGATATTCTTCACGAGGTGGACAGATACTGAAACTGTGGTTCATCCAGAAAATGGAATGTTAGTCAGTGATAAAGGGAAATGAGCTATAAAGCAATGAAAGGGCATGGAGGAAACTTAAATACATTTATTGCTAAGTGAAAGTAGCTAATGTGAAAAGGCTGCTTACTGTACAATTCCAACTGTGACATTCTGGAAAAAGCAAAACTATAGAGAGAGTGAAAAGATCAGTGGTTTCAAGAAGGAAGGGAGGAGGGAGGAGAGATCAATAGACGGAGCACGAGAGATTTGTAGGGCAGTTACACTATTTTGTGTGATACTGTAATGGTGGCTACATGTCATAATACATTTATCAAGACCCATAGAATGCACAACACAAAGAGTTAACCACAACATAAACTACTGACTTTAGTTAATAATAATATATCAATAAGGGTTCGTTAGTGTAACAGATGTACCACAGTAGTGCAAGATGTTAATAATAAGGGAACCTGCAAGGGTATTAGTTGGGGTGAGAATTCTCTGAACTTTATGCTCAATTTTTCTATAAGTTAAAAGCTGCTAAAAAAATAAGTGTCTATTAATTTTTTAAAAATTCAACAAAAAGGTTTTGACTTTTGTCGTCGTTTATATACACTTTTTTCTACCCTTGCCTGAGTAAATGAAGGTAGAGGGCATATATGGTCAGGATTTAGCCTTCTGATCAGTAGTAGCTGTCAGCATTAAAAAAAAAAAAAGGACATGATTTCGGACCTTGTGAAGTTATAATGGAAGAGAGAAGAATCACACAGAGCAAAGCCTAGAATATGACAATTAAAAGGGACTCTATATGAATGATCCATTTTAAAAATAGAGACCTGACTCCCAGAGAGAAAAATGATTTGCCTAGTGTCACCTAACTCATGTTTTAAAATTCATTCATCCTCTATCAAATCCTTTCTGATAGAAGCTTGTGTTTAGGGTTGCTGAACTGATGCTGGGCAGGTATTTACACACAGCAAATAAAAACGTGTTCTGTCACTTGTCCCTTCCAGGTAACCCTGATACATGCTTCAGGTGGTTTTTCTCAAGTGTTTCCATGGTTGTTTTCCTTCTGAATTCCTTCCACAGTTCACTGTGGAGATAGGTGTCCCTTCCCCATAGTATTGTTCAGGCTTTCCTGCCAGGAAAGTGAGTGTGCTCACCTGACATTTAGTGTGTTTTGTCTTCTCAGCCCCTCTTGACTTGTCACATTGTCACTGAGGTGACAGCACTATCTAGGCTCCTCACAAACACACCTCCATCCCATTTTGGAAGAGAAGCTATTTTTTCTACTTTCCCATGTGGCTTTAAAAAATTTTGAAAATCAGATATTTTATATCAAGTGACAGGCAACAACTAGAAATTTGAAACTCAGTAAAAAGTCCTTCTTTTGATGAAAAAATCTCTTCCATATGTTTGGAAACCAAACTCTTGTATTAGTTGAATATACTCGACACACATAAAGCAAAAAAATTTTTTAAGATCTTCCTTTTACAGTTCTGGGTTCAAAGGCTTTGGTTTTCAAATGTTTCTGACAAGGTTTACACTGTTTTTCAGATATATTATGTGTTCCCTGCTCAAGCTATCTCATTTTTTTAGGCCAACCAACCCAATTCTCTGAATCACTATCCCTCTACATTTCAAATGATTTCCATATCACCATGTCACAGGAAACTACAGATTACCTAAGAGGGTGAATAACATGTAGGTAAGATTTGAAATTAGGTGGAATCATAGGTGTAGTGGGCAGATGCCTGGACAGAAAACCTGGATCTTCCATTCAGCCCTGCTACTTACCAGTTGTATGCCTCTGAAAGATATCTGTTTTTTAAGGTTCTTTTATGTTTTTGCCACTCTGAGTCTGTCAAATAATGGGGAACACAAGTCTGTGTCCCATTGTTTGGAGTGAAAGAGATCAAAGGAATTAAGCATTCAAGAAGAAAAAAAATTTCCACAAAGGTCTCATGTAGCAATTATCCAAAAAGTTCCTCTGACTCTCTGTACAGTCAGTAGGACAGATAAATGGGTCAGTATTACATGGGTGAAAATTAAGATTTAGCTTCATAAGAAGCAAACATTTTGAGTGTATACTCTTTTTTTGTTGTTTTACTTTTTTCAGATTCCACATATAAGTAAAGCCATATGGTATTTGTCTTTCTGTCTCACTTATTTCACTTACCATAATACCCTTGTTGTTACAAATGAGAAATTTCATTCTTCTTTATTGCTGAATAATATCTATATCTATCTATATCTATCATCTATCTTTTTTATATCACTAAAATTTATGATAAACTCAAATATGTATATGAATGCACCCTAACCCCCACCCTCACCCCCTGGAGAGCCTGTTATTAAGCATCTATCAGCATATCACTAGATGCAGAGAAGAGAGATATCAGAAGGGACTGGAGTAGTCAGAGGAGCTACATTTATAGAGAAGGGACTGGACAGAGGCCCTAAGGGTTAGAGAGGGAGGCTATGTAGAGGGAAGTAGCACTTTACTCCTGTCAGGAAGAGCAGCACAAGCAAAGCTCAGAGGTGGGAAAGGCTCCATCTGTGCAGGAAACAGGGAGGAGTCTGGGCTGCTGGGAGAGAGGTGGTGATTGGGAGCCATAGGAGATCAAGCTGGACAGGCTGGGAAGGGCCCAATTCTGGAAGTCAGTGCAAGCGAGAAGCCTGGATTTGATTTAGCAGGCAATAGGGAGCCCCCTTGACTCCTTACAAGGGGGGTGATGAGAAGTGAGCAGTGATTTAGGAGGATTAACAGGGCCACAGTGTTCAGGATGCAGTGGAAGAGGGAGAGACTGGCCCAGTCCCTCCAGAAAGCAGAACAGAGATGCAGGGCTGAGGGGTGAGGTAATGCAGCCCTCTACCTCTGGTCTCCATCCACTGTCTCTCCTGCTTTCCTTCTGTCAAGCTCAGCTATGCCCCCCTCCCTTGAGCTTCATCTCCAGCAGCCCTTTTTTCTGGGGTCTATGATTAATTCTCTCTTAAAAGTATCTGGTGATAGATCCAAGGGGCATTTCATAAATCCTGCCTCATTATGTGAAGCCCAGTTTAAAAACTTCCTTTTGTCTAGATCAATTATAAAATAATAAAACCTGACCTGAACCTAAGCCTGTATCTCTTCTTTCTCTGAGAAAAGGATTCAGAGATGATCACAGAATCCTAGGAATGAGAGAGTTTGACTCTAGTTAAATAAGCCCAAGCAATAAATAGCTAAATCAGCATTGACAATGCTCTCCAAAATCTTGTAGAGATTTCTTCTCTATTCATTCTCCATATATGTTTGTCCTGCCCTGACGTATACACACTCACACATCCACACAGACTCCCAGTACTTAGCAGTATGTCAGTTGGCTGTCTACAGGGCTGCCATTCTTATTAGCCAGACCACTGAGAAAGAGAAATGCTCAAAAGGGGGTGATCAAACAAAAAAAGTCAAATATCTGCCATTTACCATTTTTTCAAGGGTTCGGGTTGCTTTTAGGGCCACCGTGGCACCTAAATCATGGTCTCCTTCAGGAGTCATATTTGCTCTGCTGTTTAAATGGCCCAGTTGCATCCATCATGCCATCTGAGGTGAGACAATGTCTGGCTAATAATTCCATGGCCACAGCATGGTGCCCTATTAGGCCAAGCATTGATTGAATGGTCTTTGGGTCTTGAGGTTGGAGTGGTGGTGGTTGGTGTCAGTGAGGCAGAGATGGCTCCTTTGATTTGATGGTCTTCTCTTGCAACATTGATCTGCCCCTTTTTCTGAGGCACATGTTTGGGAAAATGCAGAAAAGACTCTTTAACTGTAAAAAATGAAAAATATCCGAAGTGAGTAATATATTTTTTCCTTTAAAAATATGATCTATTGCAAAAAAAACATGCCCCAGGTTGTGTTTTGTTTTTTTTCTTTCCACATTTTATTGTCTTTCTAGGAGTTACCAGCATAGGTCCTTGAACACACTCTTGTATGCAGTCTGACGCACTTGCGTGCACACACACATGGTATTTCTATTTCACCTTCAAAATGCCAATCGTACAAACATGTCTACCGAAATTCCTCAGCACTTATGACTGCTGCTTTCCTGCTCCATTCCTCCTCACTCCCTGTTGACAACCCAAATGGGCTCAGCTCCCTAATTTTTCTCCCTACTAAGGACAAAAATAAAAAGTCATAAATACCAGAAATTTCTAGGGACTAAGTCAGCTCCTTCTCATGGGTGAGTTGTGTGCTTGACTCTGTCTGGCATCTGATACTCAGTCGCGTGGTAGGTTGAAGGCAGGCTGGTGCCCACACCTCATAAATTCAAACCTGTCAGTCCATGGCAATCAGCAAGCCCTTCTTTCTTTGCACTGAGTTAGGCAGTTGAGAGATTCAAAGAGTGTAATGTGTTTTCTGCTTTCAAAGGGAAAGAAACTAATGTGCAAAACCATTCTAGAATAATTCAGTGCTAAATTGAGCGGCACTGGCTGGAGAAGACAGTGCAGTATTGTCAACAAGTACTAGATTAGGAGTCAGAAATTCCGGCTCTTTCCACCCTCTCCCCGTCCCTGCACCACACGGACCCCAGCACCCTCTCTTTCACTACCCTAATACAGTCCACTCCTTGGCCCATACTAGGATTTTCTGAATTGGGTGTTTAGTAAGGTTCAACATTAGTCTGGGAACAAAGATAGTAGGGTTGTATTTCACAAGTAACAGAATACAAGCTGTTCCGGGTTTCCATACTCACAGCTCCACCTATTTGGGTTGTGCTTCGACTCTGAACAAATGAGCAAGCTGAGTACATAGAACCCCAACTGCCAACAGGGTCCTAACCCTGAAGCATGGCATTTTGATTGGTTGTCTTGCTTTGGTTTAAGTGTTGGTTTGCTTGTTTAAATTTACTTTGAAAAAATCCTATGCCTATTTCAATTTGTGACACAAATAGCTTTTGAAAACATCCACCTCTCTGTAGTTCTTTAATATCAAAGATTCTCATCAGTGAATTTTTAGAGTCCAAGGACTATATGAGATTAGAAAGTTTATTTCTTCCCTTACCTCCAGGTCTATCCTTTTTTGCTTTTTTTTTTTTTTTACAAAAAGTCTACAGTCTCTCTCTCTCAATTGTCTTTTATAGTCTGTCATTCCGCAGTGTTAAGAAGTCATCCTTTGGGTTTTATCTATATTTTGCTCATAATTGATCAAGCTCATTTTCTTTTAAGAATTTTTTAAAAGGAGATTTGTTCATTCATTTGCATTCTTTCAACAAATATTTAGTGGATGCCAACTCTGGGTTAGCAGTATGATACCTCTCCAGGCACCATACTGTATATAATTCAACAAAACAGACCAAGTCCCTCAGGTGCCTAGGTACTAGAGACAAAATGAAGAGGAGATACAGTCCCTCATTTCCCCCTACCCAAGAATAGTCATCATTTGGAGCATGTATCATGTGACAGTCATTTTGCATACAGTATCCCTAATCCACACCACAATTCTGCCAAATGAGCGTGACTGTTCTCACAACCAAAGAACAGATTGAATCTCAGAGACCCAGGGTCCCATGGCTAGTCTAACTGGTTGCAGAGCCTTTGTTCTTTTGATGATGCCGCACTTTCTCTGGGGATGCCTTCTCACTTAGACCTAGGGAACAAATATGTTAAAATTCAGCAAAAACTTAAAATAAAATAAAAATAGTAAAATTCAGCGAAAATTTACTGTCATCAGCCAAATGAGCAAAGAGACACAACCTCAAGCTAAAAACTTCAACAGGTGGACCCTGAAGAGAGAAATAAGGAATTCTCCGCATCCCCTCTTCCCTGAAACAGGACTAGTGAGGTGATGAAATACTGAAAATGCATATTAGAACTCTTGAATTTAAGTGGATGAAGTGGGTGTCTTTATCTTTCTCCTCCTCTGCTGGGTGGGAATAGATGGGACCGTTAAAGAGAGAGGGGCGAAACAGGAAACAAACATAGGCTGACCCTCTCTGTTGGAAGCTAAGCAACTGGGATCTGCTCTGAATACGGAGGGGGGATCTCCCCAGGACAGAAGGACACATACCATGCGGGGGGAGTGAATTCTAGTATAGGACATTAAACAAATAGGCATAGCCCCAGCTGACTTCCCTCTAAGCCATCAGACCCTCATACAGAGAAGTGGAGAAATGCAATTGTCATCCTCTCTGACTTTGATAAATAGGGAAGCCACACAGGTCTCACATACAGAAGGGAAGGGAGCAGAGCCAAAAATCACCTACGGGTATCAGAACGATGAGAAGGTCTGGACAAATCGTTCACATCAAGTGCAGACTACAACAACCAGAACAATGCAAAATACAGAAAAAAAATCTCAGCATGGAAGAAATATACCCGAAGGAAGAAAATCAAAGTGTTTATGTTTCACACTCTGGAAACATTTAATAAGAACTTGAACTAAAGTTTTAAAAATAGCCCAAAGATCAGATGATAAAACAATGAAATAAGATGTTTTCAGATCTAAGGAAGATTTTTTTGAGGTAAAGACAATGGCATTACAGAACAATAAATAAATAAGAAACAGTGAGGAAAGAGACAGTTTGAGCTGCAAATCAAAGTATTAACATAGAGAAAAGGCTCCATATAATTTTCACAAATGCAGAAGAAAAATATAATGTGAGATAATCAACTGCAATATAATAGACATGGAGGAGAGGAAAGACAATTCAACATGTGGATAACTTATGTAATTGATTTCCCTGAAGTAGAGAACTCAACAAAGAGGCCATAAAAAATATGACATATATAATAAGAGAAAATTTCCCTAAAATGAAAGAATTTAATATCTGATTTATTTGAATCTTCCTTGGAACCTAGCAGAGTCATAAAACTAGGTAAAGATTATTAGAACCAGTTGTGCTATCAGATAATTGCAGCCCAGGTTCCACCCAGCACCTCTAGCCCCTCCTCCTGTCTTCCCCTCCCCCAGAGGAAGAAGAGAAAACACTCATTCTGATTATTCAGAGCTTCACAGTTTAGTGGAATTTTATCACTCAGTTGCAAGTGACAATAAACCCAACCCAAACTGCCTTTACTCAAAGTATGAACTTATTGGTTCACACAACTAAAACCCTGGGGGAGACTAGGCTTGAGGCCCAGTTGGCTGCAGGTGCTCAAGCAATGTCTTTCTCTATCTCTCACCTCTGCTTTCTTCTGTATAGGCTCCATTCCCAGGAAAGTTCCCCCCTCATGAGGGAAGTAAAATGGTTGCTGGTAGTACAGGTTTACATCTACACAGTTCTAAGTCTGGCAGAAAGATAAAGCCTTTATTTTCAGTGGTTCCATCAAAAGTCCTAGAACGGAGCCACTTTAGACCTGATTGGATCACGCGCCTGTCACTGAACACAGCCCTGTAGCCAGGAGGGCTTAGTGCTCTCATTATCCGGAGCTGAATCACAGTCCAGAAGCATCGAGGTCAGCTCTACTCCTGGTATATAATGTGAGAGTGGAGGAGGAGTGTTACCCTAAGAAATAAACGTTGGGAAAGCAAAAATAGTATCGGTCCTCTACATTGAAGGACACACATACACACACACACTCTCGTAGATATAGACCTTCTTATGTGCTTAAAACTATAACAGATAAAAAAGTGCACATTGATATGATACAAATCAATGACCCAAGGCTTAAGAGAAAAGATGAAAAACGATGTCATTCAAGCGGAAAGAATGCTAATACCCAGAGTTTCCGTATGCTCACAGTGGTGGCTCTGTCATCTCTGCTGTAGAACAAGTCAAGCCTCTCTTGTCACAGGTGTGTTGGAATAGGCACCATGCTGATAGAATGAACTAGAAACAGTTTCTTTTAAAGGCTCACCCTACAAAATAGGGAGAGTATGGAAGATCACTTGTAAACAAATGGAGAGCAGATTTAAAGACGTGGAGCTAATATGAGAAAGGACATTCATAGAATCATAGAACATTGATGCATTCATTCTACAGGTTTTCATGTTGCACCTACTACCAAGCAGGACTCCATGTCCTGGGGATTCAGTCCCTGCCTTTAGGGAGCTAGAGGTTAGTGTTTCCATGTCTTACAGAGGGGGAAACTGAAACCCAGAGAGGATAAGAAACAACCAAGATCACAAAACTAATTAGTGGTGGACCTAGACCCAGAATGACTATCACCTGCATGTCTACACTCTGGGTCTGTGAAAAGACGTGAACTTGGGGTTCAGTAGACCTGGGTTCCCATCCTGACTCTGTCACCCACTGGCTATAAGAAGCCCACCACCTCACCTTCTCCAGATCACATGCTTTATGGCTGCCCGGAGGAGTGAATCAGGTGATGCGTGCTGCCTCTCTGGGCATCTGCTTTGTGAGCTCGGGAATATTTCATGGAGATGTTCCCCCGACAGGTTTATGGCTGGTCTTGGCTCAGTGCCTTGAAAACACTCATCATGTGATGAAACAAGAATGTCATCCTGCCGACTATCAATAAACCACAATGGCGTTCTCACCCCACCCAAGAGCAACCCAACCACACAATCTCTCTCCCCTTCAGCCCACTCTCTGCCACATCCCAAAGATATCCAAATCATCTCATTAGGAAGTGACACCCAACAGGATTCATAGCTCCAAGTCAGAAGAGTGGCCAGAGCTTGCCTTACAGACACTTATGTTTTGTGTTAAAAGCTAGAGTTTGGAAGTGAGCAAGAGCCATATCTAAAAGGAAACCAGGGAGCATGTTTGAATTCAGGATTGAAAACCCAGGAAGTAAGAGGATCGTAATAGATCCCAGAATAAGATCTCAGTTCCTACCTAAATAATCATAAAATAGACTTGAAAGAGGCCTGCTCTCTGGATTGCAGCCCAGGTGATTCATACTGGGCTTTCCCTACCTGAGGAAGAGTGGGTTTCCCTGAAGAAATCGCATGTGGGCCTGAGTTTCTGGGATGCGGGCTGAAATGGGTGTCACTATGCTGAATATCCATAACCCCGAGAAATACAAGGAAGAAACTAAAAGGTTCAGTGACGGCTTCGAGGAGTATCACAGTACTCTCCTAGTGCCTCCATGGAAATCGCATCAGCCTTTTTCCACCACTGGCCCACTCCCCTTGCCCAGGACACAGGCCCTGATACTTCATACCAAGGGTATTTGGAGGTATGAAGCGAAATATGATTCCTGAAGAAGCAGGAAACAACATAAAGAGGGTAAGGCACATTCATGCCCAGGAAGGAAAAGATACAACAGTGTTTTGGGGAAGCCCATGAAAGTTTAAACGGGAGACTGGGGCTGAAAGAATGGTGATGCCAAGGTCCTTAAACCATCAAACTTGTGAATAAGGGTGTTACACCACACTCTCTTAACCAAGCGAATGGGTATCATGGTCCTCATGGCCCATCCTAAAAAAGGTGGCAGAGTGGTGTGGAAAAAATCCTGAACTAGCAATTGAGGAAATTTCCTGGGCTCCCAGCTCCCTCAGTCTATTTCTCTGGTACACTGGGCAGTTCACTTCTCAGTGCCTTGATCTGCAACCTGGGGATAATAATAGAACTTCATATGATTGCTGTTTGAAGCAAATCTAATGATGGATTTGAGAGAATTCCTTATCAATTGGAAACACTAAGTTTCAGTCATTGTTATTTCCTGTCCATTTCCTACCTATTTGCATCTTGTTGATATGATTATGAAGTTGTGGTCTCTCTTCCATTTAGACTGTAAGCTGCGTTGACTTTCATATAACTGGTGCTCAATGAAAGATTCTGAATGAATGAGTGGAGAAGGAATGATGGGCACTCAGGGATTTCTGTCCTCTGCCTGCCATTCCTGGGACCCGGGAGCACTGTTGCATGCCTGTGTCTGTGTTAGTTCAGACCTGGCTGCTCTGGGTCAGCCCTAAAGCTCACCAATTGGACAGGGCCATGCTGGGCTAGAGTCCAGCAGAATGTCTTTGCTCGGACTGCCCATCTGTTCTGCCGCTGAAGCCAGCACTAAACTTAGCTGTGGTGACTCATGAACACAGGGCTGCCCCAGGCCTCACAAGTCATCCCAACAAGCCACCTGGCTGCAGTCAGTACCTCCCTGTCTCTGTTTCCATCACCCCTTCACCACGCTTGTTGGGCCAGTCCCCAGGATGCAGGGCTGAGAGGCAGAGCTTACAGGGGTAGCAGCCCCACGAGGACACTCTCCTCACCCAATCTGGGATGCCAAAAGCATAGGTTCTCTCAGAAGTCACTGAGCAAATGCTCTGTGGTCCCTTGGGGAATCATTCCTTATGGGAATGACAGTGCTGACTCAGATACAGGGAGGCAAGGAGGGGACAGTGTCTGGAGCTCAAAGGAAATACTTAGTAAGGGCTGCCTGTTTATTGGCTTAGTGTTTTAGTTCTGCATTCAGTACACCTTCTTGGTGCTCCTCAGGATCTGCAGGATTTCAGGGCAAATCTCAAATAGAGAGAAGCCATGACAGCTTACGTCAGCAGCCAGAGACAGCTGGTCACATTTATTCTGGTTTAATTCACTGTGAATTGGAGCTTCTCCCTTCATTCATTGGCATGAGGCACACAGAGGGCTGGAGAGGGTGTTCTGCACTGGGTGTAGGCAATAAGGGAGTGCATTGTGGGCAGAGGATTTAAACATAATAGTAAAATGGTTTAAAAGTCTATCTGCTTTTTATTATCACAATGAGCTAAAAAATCTAAAAATGTCCGTGATGAAAGAATCCTTGCTGCTGGGCCGGATGTCTTCCTTCAGTCCCTGCCTCACCTTAATATATGCCACAGAACTACACCTTTCACCAACTCTTCCTTTCATCGGTACATTCAGCCAGTTGGTTATTAATACAACAAACTTCTTTGGAGCATCTCCCGTGAGAGAGACTTTGTGCTTGATGCACAAATAGAAATGGCTATGATGCAGCCCTGGTTTGCAATGGGCTCACACACAGATAAGAAAAACAAGGCCACCAACAATTACTATAGGAAACAGGAGTGTCCCTGAGCCTGCCAATCGTGGGTGGGGGAAGTGACCCATCAATTCAGTATTTAACTACTGTATTTCTTCATTTCTGAGGGGCACACTGATTCACATCTTAACATGTCTGAATCAGGATCCATCTCACAATTGATGGTGTCTCACAAATATAATTTGTGGAGTTTTTTCTTAGTGGTGCATAAAGCTACAATTCATCTTACAGTCACTTGGCATTTTAAAGTCAATGTAGTATGGTAATACAGCCAAGCCCCCAGTCTGTGAGTCTTCAGGAACCCAGTCTTTGTCCGGTCTCCTTACCTAGGGTGCCTGGAATGCCTCAAGAATGGCAAGTCCAGCATGCCCATCCTGCTGGTCACCTCTGACTAGGTTGTCTCTGGCCATTCATCAGCAGCTTAGTATCACTTCTGCAGGCCACTACCCCTTCCTTTTGCTGCTTTGCCCTTAAGTCTCTAAGTAAGAACTGACTCTGGGCTGTAACAAACGTGTCTGAGTGTGGAGAAAAACATGAGAGAATTAATGTGCAGGAAAGGGAAACCCGACATGGGTAGCAATGACCACAACTGCTCAAGCACATCAGCTATGCCCCTGCAGGGAGTCCCTTACCAGGCTGTGACATCCCATGGGGGATACCCACTACCCCTTTCCCAGCCCTCACACACTCCAGCCCTGGACCCAAACCCCCAGGGGAAGCAAAACCCTTAACAATATGGTAACCTCTGCTTCTCTAGACAACCCATGTTCAACAGTTCAGTTCCTCATGGTCATCCTTTGTCCATTTCAGAACAGGAGCTGAGCTTTATCTTTTTTACAACCAAATATGAATTAAAGAGTTTTTCTCAATAGAATCACAGTCTTCCCAGGACTTCCCCAGACTCCTGCTCTAGAAATCCTGCCATGAGCATGGGAGTCCATAAAATAAAATACATGGGATTAAAAAGGATGCCAGTTTTATCAAGATACAGTTTTTGAAATAATAAAGAAGTGATTTGTGATACAATGATAGATGCACTTTTTTTTTTTTTTTAACAATGCATTAAATAGCATGGCCTATAGGCAGGTCTAATAAGTACTGCAGTTTGGAAGTAAAGAATGTACAGCATATTTCCAGAGACCTGACTTGGAATTCTGAGCAGTGGAGGGAGGGAAACAGTGATGGGGACAGTGAGACATTGTCTCCTGTTTCAGGTCCAGGGTTCAGCGGCCAAGGTACCAAGTAGGAAGCAGCCTGGCTTACTGAAATAACTTCTTAGGTGAACTCCCTGGATCCAATACTATCTCAGCGCCATCCATTCTACAATCCTGATCAACCTTTTCTAGAAACCTTTCCGACATGCCACTGAACTGCTGTAAGTGCTTCCTACTTATCTCCTGTCGCAAGAGGCTTGCATTTCAACCTTACCCATTTTTCAGAAGAAGAAACTAAGTCCAGACTCTTTAGCCCAAGATGCAAAATCCTTCAGCTATTTCCACCTTATCCATCCAATTTTAATTCTGTATCGCAGTCAGGCTATGCTCTTTTCTGTTCCACGCACAACACAGTGTTGCCATCCTGTAGGTCTTCCGTCTTCCGTCCCCTAACAGGGTGGTGGGTTGGATTAAAGCACAGCTTCCTGGGCAGACATTTTTACCATGGGAAGCGAAGATGCAGGGCCAGTTGTCATCCCTGGGCATCTCCATGAGAACGTCTCACCACGTTTTGTGGATAAACAGTGCCTGGGAGGAATTCAAAATAACCTCTGGGAAGAAAATGTCAAAAGAAGGGGAATAAACACAACTGACCAAAGACCCTACGAAGTTGCTTGGTAACAGCCAACAACAGGTGTAGGGACAGATATTTCCCCTCTGAGCCAAAGAAAACTTTTTATGGGGTACCTGGGTTTAATAACAATGGTGTGTTTCAGCATGATAGGGTTGGGGTTTTGACTTCCTTAATGTTCTCCAGATGCCCCCCCCCCACACACACACACACAGAGCTAACCAGAGCAGTAGTTGTGATTCAGGGTTGACCCTTGGATGCTAACATGGGTCTGCAAATCATACAATAGTAGTGGGTTCTGAATAGTTAAGACATTGTTCTCTGCGACCAAACCAGCTTCAGCAGCAGCAGAACTATCATCTCTCAAGGTCTGCAGGGCCTACTGGTTAGCAATAGGAGAGAGGAAAATGTCTGAAATACAGAGATGAATCTAGCCCATCCTTGCAAAGCTTCAAATCCAGAACAGAAGCCAATGGAAAGAGTGAAATTCTGGCTCTAGCTCTCCCAGGAAGACTTGACCTTTGTGTCCCACATAGACTTGCACCTGTGTCTACCCCTGTAACTCTCAATTGCATGTATTTCTCTCTCCCATCTCCTCTCTTTAGGGAGCATGTGCACTCTTTGAGAGCAGACACCCGCCTTACTTGTCTTTGTATCTCACGCTCATACTGTACCATGTCTGATAAAGTAGAAACTTGAACAAGTTCTCAGGTGATGCTGAAGTGTGGTTTGGTGACCACACTTTTAAAACCACTGCTATTGACTTCTTTCCTACATGAAGCACTCTCCATCTTTGTCTTCTATGGTAAAGACTCCTACTGATTGCTTATCTGATATATATTTCCCCTTTTACTTACTAATAGACTCTGATTTGATTCTGGGCAGCCATGCAGATAGTACATTTCCCTACCTCATAGTTGCTCACTGTAGCCAGTAATATGGATGCAGAAGTTTTCTGATAAGACTTATAAGAGAGTATCTTAAAAGTAGTGCAAAAAGTGACACAAGCACTTTTGCCCCTCCCCCGCCTTGCATTAATTGTCATGTGGACATAATAGTTGGTGCTGCAGCTGCTGGAGCTCCATCTTGAACCTTGAGGCAAACTTTAACAAAGAAGCTGTATACAAAAGATCATGGGACAGAAACATAGAATGAGCCAGAGTCCTTGATGACAACATTATACAGCTATGCCAAACCTTTGATTGTTCATCTCAGATTTCTTCTGTGTTAGAGAAAAACGAATCCCTAAAAGTTTAAACCATAGTTACTTTGGTTTTCCATTTGCCCTGCAAACCTGATCTTATCTGATTCTGCTCCCAGTGCACTGTAGTGCTCCTTTTGTCTCCTAGCTCCTCAAATTACTCCTCTTGGTCACTGTTCCTCTTCCTTCTTCTTTCCCCCCTCCTCCTCCTTCTCCAGTTTCTTTTCTTTTTAACTTTTCTTCTTTTTTCCTGCCTTTTAAAACATGGCTTATCCAAAGATCTGACCTCCCCTCTTTTCTCTGTTCCATTCTTCTTTCCCTCGACTTGTTTTTACCGTCTCAGCCAGTTTCATTGCTCTGATCATAACCTCTGTTCTGAAGACTCTTAATTGTGAAACTACAATCTTGCATTTGTAGAAAAAGAGCTGCTCCATATCTCTACCCAGATATCCCAATGGACTGACCCATTCAGTGTCTCCAAAACTGAATTTCTGATCTTCCCTCCAAAGTCAGGTACTTTCCTTTTGTTTCCCATTTCTCTTAATTGAGCACCCTGATTTTTACTTCATAACCTAGAAACCTTTCAAGTCATCTTGAGCTTTGCCTTTTTTCTTGGTTTGATAAAATTATAAATCCCACCATTTCAATGTCTGTAATTTAACGTCTAGCCAAACTGTCCTCTACATCCCATCTCATTGTCATGGCGAGGTCTTTGTCTTTCTCCTGGGCCACTGCAGTAGCCTGATATGTTTCTCCTGCTTCAGTTCCATCCACCTGCCCAGAGTGTGGATGAAGTACCACTCCCATCATATCCCACCCCCATGCAGCCATCATAATCCCCCCAATACGGTCCACCATCTGACACCTACCTATCTCCCCAAATGTAATTTCCGCTGCTTCCCGTCATACGCTTTATCTCTACCACTTACCATCTTCAGTATTTAACCTATAACTCCTGCTGCTAGCTTGTTGTTCTTGCAGGTTCATTTGCCAAGAATCCCTACTATCTCCCACTTCCTCTTGCCTGAATCTGATGTGTACTTTAGGCCCAACAAAAAATGTCCTCTTAAGACTCCCCAAAACCTACTATGATCTATTGAACTGAAAGTTTTCTCTCAAATCCTGTATTGTTTTATATGCATATCTTAATACGCTGAACTTTCTCTTTGTATTGTGGTAATCAGGATACATACTGTAGCTTTTAACTAGGCCCACTGAATCCATCTTGCTTGCCCTTCAGAGTACCAACACGATGGGTATTCAGTAAATATACATTGGGTGAATAAACAATATTTTTAGTTGCCGAGTGCATGAATAACTATGTGTTAAATGCTTGACTATTTATTACTCATAGCCTATCCTCTCATCACCATGGTCACTGCCTCCTTCACATTCACCTTCCAGCCTCTCCTATTTTGAAAAAAAATTGGTAAAGAGACAAGAAAGGAAGGAATGTAAAGGCTATGCCAGTATGTTCCCTTTTTGAAAAATAAATAAAGCAGAAAGAAAGGAAGAAAGGAAGAAGGAAAGGAAGAAAGGAAGGAAGGAAGCAAGGAAGGAAGGAAGGAAGGAAGGAAGGAAGGAAGGAAGGAAGGAAGGAAGGAAGGAAGGAAGGAAGGAAAGAAAAAGAGGTAAAGCTTTTATTGAGCCTTGAAGGATTAAAAAAAGGTTGTGAATTTTTTTTTTCTGCAGGGAAGATATTTTTGCTCCTTTAAAAATATAAAGTATCTTCGGGAAGGAGTGGAGTGCACTTGATCCCCTCGTAGCAGACAAAAGGGACTGTCTACTTGCAGCACACTTTGTACAATTACACTGCTCCATTGCAACCAAACGGTCCTTCAGGGAGGTAATGTGTCCTGTTGCAGTGCTCAATGACTCTCAAAGACTCTCCTGAGGCTTTTTCTGAGAGCAAAGCCCCTTTCAGTCTCTGTAACATGGAGGGGGGAAGTTAAGTGTGACGAATCACACATCGGCCTTCATTAACCCTGTGTGGTGCTCAGAATGGGACATCACACCCAACCCTTCGGCTGTGTACACAGGTCTGTTCCCTGTGTGGCCCCCCAGAGACCATACAGGTGGTTCCCCTCTCTCTTCGCAGGAGCACAGAGACAGTCAGACATGGGGAAGAGCACGTGCTTGGTGTCCTGGGCTGGCATGGTGCTATTTTACCATGATGCTATTAATAGACCCCTTTGGTTCTCAGGTTTTTAAAATCTGAATATAACCTGCATAGAGGACCTTTGCTCATTGTCCCCCAGAGAGTGACACTAATTAAGGGAAATTTTATTTCCCTTTATCCAGCTGCTGGTTCATAGTCTGAGGAAAAGACTTCCTGCCACCCAATCATTCGTAAAGAGAGCGTGTTTTCTACCTGTTAGGCGACCACAGGGATGGGAGTGGGCAGGAACTGCCCCTCTTTTCCCCTTTCTTGTCCTTTCCACCTGAACACAGTCTGGGTCCCAATGAAGCAGCTGCCTACTGAGGGGGTCTGGTCACTCTGCCCTTGCTCAGGTTGTGCCTGCCTCCGAGCCAAGTGACAAAATCCCCTTTTGCTCTGCCTCCTTATGCCTGAAACATCCACTTAAGCCCAATGACATTTTTTAATATTCCATCTCTATGGCTTTGGTAAAAAGGAGGACCATGCTCTGGTTTCTAAGGGGTGAGGAGGAGTGGAGTGGAGAGGGAGTTCTGGACTAGCCTGTGGGCAGAGGAGGAGAAATGAGCGCAAAAAGGCTTCCTCTGGACGGTGCCTGTTTTCCCTAGAAAGGGTCTGAAACCAACACATCATGAGGATTAATGTCATTCTGAAGACTCTTGTCTGGTGTTCCTGAGAAATTCGTATTCCTTTTACTTTAATTTTATTTCTTGCAAGGCAATAATCCTTACCTTATTATGCTAGAGGAGTGCCTGCCCCTTCCCTGCCCTGTGCTTTATTACACAGTTTCATCACAGATGCTGACAAGGAATAGTCCCTTGTCCAAATCAATTTTCTTGAACACCCAGTCTCCTTCCATGATCGCAGTGGGGGAGGGAGGCCTCTCTTCAGATCGCCACGTAGAAACATGGCTCTGGGCTTCAGGGAGGGGATGGATTTTAAACCTATAAAGTAGTCATCTGCATTGTTAATGAGTGCCCCAGATGACATGGACGTGGCCTACGGCTGGACAACACTCTGAGAGTCCTAATAGAATGGGCTCCTCCACGACCGATGGGGAGCAGCCCCCACGTCTCAGGAGATGAAGGAATGGGTGGAGGCTCTGCCATCATTCCAGGTTTCAGTGAGCAAGAATTTTCACCTTTGCAGACCAGTAATTGCATACCCTGGATAGTTCACAGCAAGCTATTGAACCCATAACATTCAGACATTTCCCAAGCATCTATTAGGGGCCTGCCATGTGCCAGGACATATTAAAGCGCATTCATGAGCAGTGTAGGCAATGAGAGGCACTGATGATGGGACAGGGCGGTGTGTACTGCAGTGTTTAGGGAAAACTTCCTAGCACAGTGGAAATTGGTTTTCTAATTAAAATAAAAACGTGGCCCTGGCAGGTGTGGCTCATTGCTTAGAGCATCGGCCTGTGCACCAAAGGATTTTGGGTATGATTTCCAGTCAGGGGCATGGGCGTGGGTCACAGGTTTGATCCCCAACCCTGGTTGGGGCGTGTGTGGGAGGCAACCAATTGGTGTTTCTCAGATTGATCTCTCTTTCTCTTTCTCCCTCTCTCTCTCTCTCTCTCTCTCTCTCTCTCTCTCACTCACCTCTTCCCTCCCTTGCACTCTCTCTAAAAATCAATGGAAAAAATATCCTCAGGTTAAGAGTAACAACAACAAAAATCTGCTTTTATCTTTTCTCATAGGTTCCAGTCATGTAGTATATATGAAATAGTTTTGTACATTTTGAACTAACACATAATTCATAAATAAAAGGACTCTCACACTGGAGGCCACCTTCATTTTACAGATGCTTATCTGTTTGGTGTGTTCTACCTGATGAGGCTATGCTTAGAGCATTAGCAAAGGAGGGTCATCAAAATCATTTTTTTTTTTTTTTTTTGGAAGAAGATATTTTCTATTTTAAAATATCATAAAATCATATTTGCTATCTTAAAAAATCACCATGAAAAAATCAGAACTTAGATGAATTTATTTATTTATTATTATTATTATCATTGGAATGGCATGGCTGGGAATGTCCTACATTTTTTCACTGCTCAAGGCTTCAAAGGGCATCCTGTCCATGAAACATGGTGAGCAAAGTCTGTCTGTTATGAATAAATCAGTGAGGAGTCACCTCCGTTTCCCATCACACAGGAACCAATAACTTTCTTCTCTCCTTTAATTCTTCTGCTCCTTCCTTTTCTTTCTTGTTTGCTGCCTTTCTCCAGTCCTTGCTCCCCTACCAGTATCTCTTTTATCTACTTTCTCTTCCTCTTCTTCCTCTCCTCTCCCCACTTCCCAGTGAATACATGTCAGACACCTGGGTCCCAACCCAGAGAAACAGCTCCTCCAAGTTATGAGGGGCAGGGCTGGCTTGACACCTCATTTGGACACCGAGGGGCCTCTGAAATCTTCCCAAATATCCCTCTTGACATGTAAGACACATTTATTTATACTAAAGCCTTCTTGTCCACTCCGCCAGGCCTGCTCAGTGACTGCTGCCCAGGGCTTTCAAAACACCTCCTTCCCTGTGTCCATGTGGAGGCTGCACCAGAGCCTGGGGCTCAGGGCCTTCATGGGTCATTCACAAATGGAAGATGTCACTGCACTCGGAGATTGGTGGGGAGCCAACAAGGAGGAGTCCCAGGCACACACAGCCGTTGCTCCAGCCAGCCAGGAATATCTCAAAGGGGTGAGAGGAGCCCCTTAGCTCTCTGAAAGCCAGTAACCTGCTTTCTTATTGGCTCAGGTTATTAAAATTTTTGTACACTTGCAGACATGTGACTATAGCCATCTGCTAAAGGTCTTTTTAGCTAAGGGTCTACTAGCATAGGGCACAGCGTCAGATTGAGGTGACAAGAAATTGGTCTTGACAGTCAGGAGGGGAGAAGCCACTGCTCTATTTCTGATTGTCTGAAACCAGGAGCTGTTTCCATTGGTAAAGAAAAAAGCCCCTCCCTTATTCACCCACAGCCAGCTGAAGTCTGGTTGGAGCCTGACTGTGGGATCTACATGGTAGCTGGCTGGAGCTTGGGCCTTGTTTCCCCATCTGTGCAGAGGACAAGCATCACCTCTTCCTTCTCACTCCTTAGCCAGGCTGTTGTGAGAAGAAGGTAAGCCCAATGATGGTGAAGTTCTAGAATGCTGTAACCATCCAGAGTCAGCCATGGAGCCAGGAGATTAGGATGATAAGGAAGGCTGTTCCTGGGGTCCTTGATCTCCTCCACTCCTCCTCAATGTCTCCTCTCATAGCTCCTCACTTGCTTTTTCTAAGTATTAACTTGCTCCTAACAACCTCCACCCTCACCCTCACCACCACCACGCAACTTGTTCACACTGTGGTGTAAAACAGTGACGACAGCTTAAAATACTGTCTTCTGAGAGGGGACTCAAAATCCTAAACCTAAATAATAAACCTCATGCATCGTCAAACATGGAGATGTGAGGTGCAAAGGTCTTTCTGAAATCCACCCATCTGCCTCTGCCCTGTGTGCGCCTGTTGTTAGGAACAGGAGGTAGCAACCTCCACCAACCTTGCACCCATCGCCACCTCTGACGCCTGGTCCATCCACCTTATCACTGGTCTTATCTCTCCACGATGACTTTCTCTTTCCCTCCTCTTTCCTCCTGCTACTTCATGTTCTAATTGCTCCCTGGGGGAGACCATCCGTCTTGTTCACTAGGTGTTCATTTACAGTGGACCTCAGCCACTCAGCTGCTCCCTTCCTCTCCCTCCCTCCCTCCTGCTCTGCCTGCCCCCAGATGTCACCCTTCAGGAAGCAATATATAACACCCTCCTTCCCCGGCAGTACACTGGCCACCCGCCATTCCCAGCCTGAGTCCCCATTAACTACGCCAAGGCAAGGGAACAAATAAATCTCTAAGTGGGGACAGAAAGAGGAGGAAGCAGCAGTTTGGAGCTAATGAAGGTCACCTCCCAGCCAGGCCTCCCACTCCCACTTCTGTGAAATGAGCCCAGGACGGGGGAGGCAGCTTCCTCCTCAGACAAGAATCCCGTGTGTGTGTGTGTGTGTGTGTGTGTGTGTGTGTGTGGTGTGGCCCTGAGTCAGTTCCAGGAGCACAGTGTATTATCATAGTTTTGCTGTTATTGCTCAGCTTAATTTGGTCTTCACACACCATGACAGCTTAGGAGCAGACAGGCACAGCACCTCTTGTCAGGACAGACAATGCCTGCTTGATGACCAGTATAACAACACACCATGTGTATGCTGTACTGTGAAGTCAGTCACTGTAGGCTGGTGGAGAGACAGTATTATAGCATCTCAGGGATGGAAAAACCATCTGGCCCAAGACTTGAGGTGATGGTGGAGTCAGATCTGCTCATTCCTATCCTAATTTTTATTCACTGACAATAGTATTTCTCAGAAAGGGGGGCACATACCTCTGAGAATGCCTGGCTTTATGCCAGGAGGTACCTGAAACCATAGAATAAATGAGATACTTTTTCCTGGATGGTCAGTTTTACCTGACTGTGTGAATAGAGACATAATTTAGTATTAATACTATCAATCGTATGTTATATTATACACACATACATATATGGTATGGAATAGAGAAAATTTTACATTAACTTTTATGATAAAACAGAGGACAAAGTAATTCCATGCTTGCTCTCTATCGCATTGGTTCCCTGGGCTACACTATCACCCTCCCCTGAGTTAGGGATGGCCCTGGACAGGCACAGTTTGAGAAACTCTGCCCATGGACTCCCTGGATTGATCTGGTGAACTGACTCTAACTCCCAAAAAACACGCACGTGCGCACACACACACACACACACACACACGCACTAGCTGGACACAGGCCAACTCACAAACTATATTTCTCAGGATTTTGCAGATAAAAGTAGCTTTATGACTTAAGTCCTTGCCAAGATGAAAAAGTGACATGTGCAAATTCCATGTCACTTGCTTAAAAGCAGTGGCCTGCCCTCACCTCTTTTCTTTCTCCTTCCCCTCATCTGGAAGAGAGACTTGGTCAAGACCCAGTTTCTGTCTTGCAGAGGATGATACCGAGGGAACAGCAGAGTCACAATGTGAAGGGATTTAGGTCCCTTTACGATCTCAAGGAGCAAAGCTGCCTTGCCCGTCCCAGTCCCAGCTGCTCACCTTGGGCTGTTATAAAATAAAAAAAACCCCACATCTATCCTGTTTACGAGATTGTATTTCCAGGTTGCCTTGTTATAGTAAATGCCCTTGTTTCTATGGCTTCTTATTGGGAGTTGTACGAAGAACATCATGTTGAGACTCACAGTTTGCTCAACCTAATTCTCTCTCTCAAAGTGGTGCCAAGGAATGTGATGTGGAAGGTAGAGGTTGTTCTCATTGAGGTCAGCCCTGGACACTAGAAGATACCTATCCATCTTAATATCTCATCCTAAATCCATCACCAGGCACCTGACTCCTCACTCTATCCTAGTAACCCCAAGCCCTGGCCAAGTCACTCTAACTCCTGAGCCTCAATGCGCATGTCTTGAAGAATGGTCATTGTATTTCTCCTACCAACCTCATAGAAGTATCTGCGTCCTATGAGAATGTGTCCTGAGAGTGATGACAATGTTTGTCACCCGCTCCTTGGCCGCAGTTCTCAGAGACTCTGGGGAAGCACCACTTTCACAAGTGTTCTCAGCTTGCTAGGGTCCTTCAGGTTGGGGAAAGTAGGTGTTTATCTTTCAGGTCTGGGGCAGCCATGCTTTGTGCACTTGCCACTATTCCAGCTGTTTGGGCTCTTTCTTAACGAGGATGCTACCGTGCAGCACATCATCTTGTAAGCTTGTAAAGCAGCTCCTGAGACACGTCTTCCAGGTTAATTACTAAGCTGTGGGGTGTTCCTGAAGAGGATGCCAGAATGGAAGGGATAGGGTGATCGGAAAAAGTCAGCTCCTAGACCAGGAACCGTAGGCGCTGGACCCAGTCCAGCCACGACGTTGAGTCACTCTGTGTCCCTTGACTAAGCTCTTGCTGTCTTCGAATGCCATTCTGGAAAGTGACTAAGTTGGATCTGGTAATCTAGAAGTTTCCTTCTAATTCTAAAAGTCTGTGATTCCAGGCACTGTTGAAAAAAGGACAAGGACACCAGTGGGTTAGGGTAACACGGATAGAGTGGAACTCTAACAGATGGGAATCAATTCATTTGCTCATTTATTCATTTCTTTCTTTCTTTTAGCAAGATTTCACCAAGCCCCTACTATATGGGAATCCCTGTGAGGATGAAAAACAAGGGACTGCCTGCTTTCCTAGGTATTGAGAGGGAACGACCACTATCTCTCTGGCACCAGGTAAAGCCAATAGTTGTCCACTGTGTAGTGAATTCAGCCCAGTGCAGGTAGCCAGACAGCAGTCATTGACTCTGAGCCCATTCACTCATCCCTATTTTTCTTTTCTTTTTAAACTTATTTTTATTGTTGTTTTTTTTTAAATGTATCTTTATTGATTTCAGAGAGAGGAAGGGAGAGGAAGAGAGAGAGAGAGAAACATCAATGATGAGAGAGTCATTGATCGGTTGCCTCCTGCACGCCCCCGACTGGGGATCGAGCCCACAACCCCAGGCATGTGCCCTGACCGGGAATCGAACTGCGATCTCCTGGATCCTAGGTCAATGCTCAACCACTGAGCCACGCCTGGCCAGGCTAAACTTATTTTTATTGTTGAGAGTATTACAGATCTTCCCCATTTTTCCCCCTTTGCCCCCCATCCACCCGGCTCCCACCCCACCCCGGGCCTTCACCTCACTATTGTCAGTGTCCAAGGGTTAGACATAGATACATATATTATCTTTGGTTAGCCTCTCCCCCCCCCCCCCCCCGCCGAGATCTGTCAGTCTGTTCCATGCTTCCATGTCTCTGAACTTATTTTGTTCATCAGTTTATTTTGTTCATCCCTATTTTTCAATGTGACCTTCAAGCAGTGGTAGCTGAAATAAGAATAATAAGAAGAATCACCAATGTTTAAAAATAAATGATGAACACAAACCTCAGCATACTGGATTCCAAAGACCACAGAATTGCTATGCCAGAACCAAACAGATAAGGCAGCAACATGAGCTAGGAATCTGGGTTGTTGCCCGAGATCTGTCACCAACTACAGTACGAGCAAGGAACTTTCTCTCTCTGAGTCTTAGTTTCCTGTTCTTTAAAGTCTGGGATTGAGCTGGATTGTCTCCAAGGACTCTTCTAGGTCTGATGTTACATGAGTCTGTCCCTGATATTAGTCCATAAGGTAGTATTCCCTTCTAATAGCACAACATAATGAAAATTCCCCAGAGCCAAATGCAACACTTCTGTTTCCTTCGTATGACTGATTAAATTAGAGAAAGCCAGACAGGCTCTCACTGGAGAGCCTGAGAAACGGCTGGCTATAAGGAAGATTTCTGAGATCAGTGCACGGTTCCCCTCGGCTGGATTATGAAGTCCCCACCCCAGAGTTTTCTTCGTATTTTAATTAAGCATAAAATAGAGAAGTTCAGCTATGTAGAGACAGGTTTGAGCCTTTCCTTAACAGAAGCTGCTTCTACACTTAAGAGATCTTTTACCCTTTGATGCAAGGAGGGGCATTTATTCTTTGACTCATTTTTTATATCTTCACAACCATTTTAATTACCTAAGGATGTAGAATCAAACCTGAAAAACATCTTGAGGTTCAGCTGACATCAATTCAGTGTACTAGAAACTGAACAGGAACACATGGTAATGCTCTTTGAGAATGTATCCCAAGGTGAGTGTGTGTGTATGTGAGAGAGAGAGAGAGAGAGAGAGAGAGAGAGAGAGAGAGCGCTCAGTGCATGTGCAGAGAGAAGGCACTGAGACAGGAATTTCCTCCTCTGAAGTTCTCTGAGGTGACAAGAGTACCAGTGGGTTACAGGATAGGCATTGGGGACGCCTGTGGTTCTGTCTTACCCACCCCTCAGGTCCATGTGGAGGGAAGCATTTTCAGAAGGAGAGGTGAATATGGCTTAATTCAGTTTCCAGGATTAAACTGGGAAGACCTAGAGGTTAAGAGTTATTGAAGACCTACTATGTTCCACATACTGTGATAAGCACCTCGTAGGTATTTTCTCTTTTTAATTCAAACACACATATGCATACACACCTACTCACAACTCTTTGAAGTAGGTATAATTATCCCCATCTCATAGATGAAGATGAAAAAGGCCTAGAGAGATGAACTGCTTTGATCAAACCAGAAAACTGAAACCCAGGTCTTATTAATTCTGAAGCCTCAGTTTTGTCACAAAACCAGTGGTTCCCAAATTGCCTGAGTGGGGGAAAGCCTCTATATAATATTAAATTCTTCGTCTTTGCACTTCTCTATACTGCTAAATTAAAAAAAAATCCATTCGACAACTAATGCTTGGCGCACATGTGAATTTGGGGGAACCATAGGATCATTGCATTAGCCATGCACAAGTATCATGTCTTCCTTGGGCCCATGTAAGAAAGTGACAAGAAGTAGAGTGGATGACAGTAACACCTGTGCTATATCACATGTGGTGTGCTCTGACCTACAAGACTTCACACCGAAAGCCTACATTTTATTCTTTCTTCTCTAGCACCTATTTCTGAGAACAATGAATTTTGACTTTCCTGTACTTCCAAGGAGATGTCAGAGTGTCCTTGAGAAAAGCAAAACAATGCTGCTCTGTAAGTAAATATGTGCTGAATGAATGAATTACCGTAAGCCATTCATTCTAGGTTCATTAATTAGCACTGCCTCATTCATCAGCTGCATTGTCCAATTTACCTTACAGGACTAGCCGTCCAGCTCTGGAGGGCCAAGACAGAGTTGAGGTCATTAGTTCCCACATCCCAAAAGAGAAGTAGAGACACAGTCTTGCTCTCTTGCAGGGTTGCACCCTGAGAAACTGAGAAGCAGAATCAAATGAGTTATTGACTGAATATGAAATAATCAGATTTATGCATATTCAAATGTTATAGCTGCATAAAGCTATAGGAGAACGTGTTTCCTTTACTATATTAAAGATGTAAGTCAAATCAGGCCTCTCTCTAAGCTCTTCATCAAGGTGGAAATCCTGCAGCAGTCTGTCTATATCCCAAAGTGTCAAGCAGAGCCTCCTTAAAATGCAGGAAACACTGCGGTATAATCCCAGGAAGCCCCCTCTCTTGAAATAATCTCTTCCCCATTGTCCTCCCGGCAATACTTTTCCTGCCACCACTCATTTCTTTGGACTGATCTTTTTTTTCCCTAGAATAGCAGCAATTGACATGAAAGCTGAGATCAGACAGTTCTGAGAGGACTGATGAAGAATTAGCAGTCCAGAGCATGAGAGTCTGTTTAAAGGCAAATTTGGATGAAGACATCCTGTGAGGCAAGTGAAAGTTTGACAGCCCATTGAACTGGGTGGGCTATCAAGGTAAGGATATAGAATGGAGAATCAGTGTAAGTATGTGTGTGTGTGTCTGTGTGTGTGTCTGTGTGTGTGTGTGTGTGCAGAGAAAGAGGCTGTCTAAGAGAAATTCCCCATCCAGGCTCCCCAGCAGAGCTTGTAGGAAGAAGGACAGTTGTGGCTATCTTCTCTCTAGTTTATTCCACCTCTGTATTCTCTTTCCCCAACTTTATGTAGAGTTTCTTGAAAACATATTAGATGGCTTTCAGAATCACTAGGAAATCTAGTGAATTAATCTTCCAAAACAAGCAGCCAAAGGTAATGACTGGCCCTAGAATAGAACCAGTCACAAGGCCTTATTTTCATTCTGGCTCTGCCAGTATTAGGTGAATGACTTTAGTGTCTCTGTGGCTCTATTATTTAGTGTTTTATTGTCTAAGTTCCCTAGGAGCATCTCAGTTCATTGTTTTTCCCTATGTTTTCCAGCTACGCATTCAACCAGATCAGCTCTCTTCAGGCACAGGCAATAATAGCCAATCAACCAACACAATGTCTGTCTGTCTGTCTGTCTGTCTGTCTCTCTCTCTGTGTGTGTGTGTGTGTGTGTGTATTTAGGCAGAGGGTGGAGATAGGGAAGACAAGCTTAATCTTGTCCATCCATTCATACATTAAACATTTGCAGAGCACCTACTGGGCATCAGACACTAAGCCAGGCAGTCACACCTTGAAGCAAATGCTTTGTGAACTTCTTAAAAAATATATACTAACAAGTATAAATTGAAGGAGTTTACAGATTATACAAGTGGATGAGAATATAGGTAAAGGAATATTACAATAGGTAGGGTGAAAGTGGAACGTTAATCCCAGAAGACATCTGGAAATATTGTAGTTTGAGTAGGAAGAGAGGGAAAAGGTCACTCTGGGTATAACTTGGCTCCAACATTAATTTTCCCTCAAGCAGAAGTTGGCCCAGCAAAAGCAGAGTCCTCACTATTCCCCTATAAATGGGCTGAGATCTTTCCCCAAAGCACTATTATGCATTCGAACATTCTCTTACTATATTTATATGGGAAAGAAAGAAAGCGATTCACAGCCTCCCAGTTCTTTTTCTTGCTGCTCTCCATTTGTCTTTGTGGCTGGCATGTTATTTCACTAAAGAGGAATGTCCTATTTTTAAGGGGTGGAAGGCAGTATGTGGGGTGGATATTATACCAATAAATTTTGACATGGAAAAAAGGAGACCTTCTCTTATTTCCTTATGATAAAGGAAAACCAATCCACGAATCTTGAAACTCAGTATCATCCCAGAGTGACATGAAGGACTTTGGATGGGATGAGATGTCTTCAGAGGGTAGCTGAGCATGTGCCTGGCTGGTGATGTGGGAGTGAACAGTAGTGCCTTGAATCCCCTACCATTTTTATTAATGCCCTAGACTCTGGGAGCTCCCTAGATCTCCTCTGTGATGGAAATGTCCTTTTCCCCAGGATGTGGTGCTTACACCTATCTTCCCTGAGGTGACTCCAATCCCAGATGCCTCCTGTCATTTGATGTACTTTTTTTTTTAAATCATCTTCTACATCCCCGGAGACTCTAAGTACTAAGAATTTAAAGACTTAAAAGATGAATAAAAAAATTTTCCTGGTACAAGTGTATTAGTTTGCTAGAGCTGCTATAACAAAACACTGCAGACTGGGTGGCTTGAACAACAGAAATTCTGGAGTCTAGAAGTCCAAGATCAAGGTGACAACAGCATTGGTTTATTCAGGGGCCTCTCTCCTTGGCTTGCAGATGGCCACCTTTACAGAGTCCTCCCATGGACTTCCCTCTATGCACAACCCTGGTATCTCTGTATGTCCTAATCTCCTCTTCTTATAAGGAAACTAGTCAGATTGGAGTAGGGCCACCCTAACAACCTCATTTTAACTTAGTCACCTCTGTAAAAGCCCTGTCTCCAAACTGAGTGTTAGACTTCAATGTATGAATAAAGGGGGATATAGTTCAGTCCACACCAGCAAGGCAGCTCTCTATATTCACAATAAAGCAGGTACCTTAAGTCAACTCACATTTAAACACACACACACACACACACACACACACACACACACACACACCCCTCTACAATTTCTGTAAAGGACCAACAAATTGACCTTCTGGCCACAAATCTTTCTTACATATGTGCTGAACTGAGCTCCTCTAAGGTTGTGGGCATAGCCCCACAACTCCAGACTCTGTTTCATATTCCAGTAGAGATGTAATATGCAAAGGTAATTTCAGGCAGAGGGAACAGATGATGTAAAATCACAATCATGATAAAGTTCTAATGAAAACAATGGGTGTGTAGGGTGGTATCTTATAGGGGAGGGTTAGGAGATAAGACAGAAAAGGTCAGTTGGGCCCTGAGGGTAAGGGGCTGGGCATGTGTGCTAAGATTCCAATTTCATCCTGTAGGTTCAGCAACAGGTTTGGTGCTTGGAGAAGGGAGACTATTTTGACTTGACAATCTTTGAGTCTCAGGTATATTACTAAAGGTGGCAGTGTGGAGAATAGACCAAAATTGGGAGAGACTCAGACAGCAATCCCACTGGGAAGTGATGGGAGTCCATCTTAGAACCCTGAAGAAGCCGCAGAGGTGGGGGTTGAGGTTGCCCTCATCACAAAAGTATGGGATCTCCCCAGAAGATCTGGACAGTGCTCTTTTAATCTCTCAGAACAGACAGATGCCAACGAGGTCAGATTTGAGGGGAGGTCATTGACCCACAGGCCAAATGCTATTGATTTCCCTTGTTCTTGAACTAAAGCCATGCTGAGAGGGAAAGGAATGAGATCAGAGGCCTCCAAAGCTATGTGTAGTTTCCCTTAGCTGTTATATAATTAAATTACTTCTTGGAAAAGAAAAATATAGTTCTTCTTTCCCATTATAGTATTCTTGGGAGAAAAGCATGTGCCTTCTGTTGTGCTGGTGTGCCCAATTCTAAATGTCAAGGCCAAGTCCTGGAAATATAGTTCTGGAGACCTTTTCTCTGAGAGGTGAGTCAAGGTGGGTCCCACCCAGTGGATCAAATGAGGTTTTTCTGTCACTGGGAACAGAAACCCGCCTTCTGCAAATGGGAGAGCAGAGCATTTTCCTGTTTCAAGAAAGCCATATGATATGATTGCTTTTCATAGAGTTTTCTTTCCTTCACTCAGCATTTGCCAAGCACCTTGTATGTGATGAGACTAACGTAGATGCTGGTGGTGCAAAGATGAGTAAGACCCAGTTCCAGAGAAGTCTCTTGCTGTCTAATAGGGACCAGGCAGATATAAACAGATGAATTAAAATACATATAATACATACCTTATAGGAACCATGAACCCAGGGGACCACAGGGGAAGAGCCACACCTGAGTGACTGACATGCTGAAGCAGAACATACCATGATGCACATGGTGTGATGACCTACCAAGATGCTGGTGCCAAATATATAGATCATTGGCCTGTATTGGTACCAGAAATTTTTACATTGATTATTCCTTGGATTAAAGCCTATTTACATCTGAGAATGTTTTATTCTAGCTGCTGCTAGAATGCTTTTAAAATGAATTATTCAATAAATCAGGGAAATTTCAGTGGAGGTTATTTATCATTCTGATGGGCTGGTGCTCAAGCATAATAATGTACAAGATAAACTATCCAGTGGAGAGAAAAAGGAAGTTCCTTGCACTCAGCTGCAGAAGATAAAGCTCTGCCCTGGGACTCACAGGGACACTACTACTAATTGGTTATGAGGGACTTAGGCCCTGAGGACCTCGGCCAACACCATTTCCCCTATACCTCCAACATGTCTGACCAGTTTACCTGGGATTAGCTCCCTCAAAATAGAATCTCAAGCTGTATCAACATCTGTCTGTGTTCTACTGAACTTCCAGCTGTTTTTCACATGAACTGCTCACTCTCAAGCCAGATCACCACCCTCCTATCCTGGCAGGTTGCCTTTTGCATCTAAATGCAGGATTGGAATCTTGTGCCCTTTTCTTTAATTTTTAATTGGATATTGCTAGTTTTTACCCAGCTGTTACAAGTCTCAAAATTCTTTTGAATGTTATTTCTGCCATTTATCATATTAACAAATATTTCTAAGATCAGAGTAATCCACCAATTTGGAAAGCTTGAATGTTTATCTTCTTCCAAGTCATTGATAGGAAGTATGGATCATGGACACAGTTCTCTGTTTATATCTCTTGGGACCTGACTACTGGCTGATCTCAACCCACTGAGACAGCCTAATTCCCTGGGGACCAGTCTAGCTTCTGTGGCATGATTTCAGGGAACCATTCTAGATACTAGAGACTGTTACCTTCCTGTCTAAGAACTCAAAACCATCTATTTAATAATTTATACTAAAATGTTGAATTTAACCTATAATGTCCTGAAGTCCTCTTTCTCTCCTGTTTTGAAAATAAAAATGTGCTCATTTTTTATGACATCTCAAATATTACATTTATCTAAGATCATAAATACTAATTCACTTGATATGTTAATATGTAGTTTGTTCAACTCTGAAAATTAACAAACAACAAGTGCTGGCAAGAATGTGGAGAAAAGGGAACCCGAGTGCACTGTTGGTGAGAATGCATACTGGTACAGCGACTGTGGAAAACAGTATGGAGTTTCCTCAAAAAAGTTAAAAATGGAACTGCCTATGACCCAGCGATTCCACTTCTGGGAATATATCCTAAGAATCTGGAAACACAAATTCAGAAGAAAAATGTACTCCTATGTTCATAGCAGCATTATTTACAACAGCCAAGATCTAGAAACAGCCCAAGTGCCCATCAGTAGATGAATGGATAAAAAAGCTGTGGTACATTTACACCATGGAATACTATGCAGCTGTAAAAAAGAATGATCTCTTACCCTTTGAGACAGCATGGAGGGAACTGGAGAATATTATTCTAAGTGAAATAAGCCAGTTAGAGAAAGACAAGTACCATATGATCTCACTTATATGTGGACTCTAATGAACAAAGTAAACTGATGAACAAAATGGAAACAGAAGCATGGATACATGGAACAGACTGACAGCTGTTGCGGGGGGCAGGAGGGGATGGGGGACTGGATGAAAGAAGGTGAAGGGATTATCCAAAGGACATATATGCGTAACCCATAGACACAGACAACAGTGTGGTGATGGCCAGAGGGAAGGGGGTGCTGAGGGCATGGTGGAGGTAGGCAAAGTGGGGGAAATGGAGACATCTATAATAGTGTCAACAATAAAAATAGAGTTAACAAATGAAGATCTGAATTTTAAAAGTGACTAGGTATCTTTTTTTGGTCTCTTTCCTTCTCCATCAGGGCTGCAAATAGATTTAGAATCTATTTATTGCCCCATACACACACACAGGAAAACCTCCCCCATTATCTATTTATCCAGAACAAAAAACTTTCGTTATTCACCCAAAACCACAGGGTGAGGAATGGGAAAGATGTTTCTCTCATGAGGTCAGCTGGCAATGTCATCTAGGCATGGCATGTCCCAAACACACTCATCATCTCAGAAGCTGAAACCGATTGGTAAATTACAAAGGATTCTAAAACTTTAGAACTGGGGGTGGGGGTGGATTTAGAGATGATCTAGTGATAAAAAGAGAATCTCACAGAGGAAAAGTGGCTTCATGAGTACTGCCTGGTGTGTCTGTGATGTAGACAGATTTAAAACCTTCAATCTTCTAACTTCTAATGCAGTGCTCTTTCCACCATGCTGGATTACTTTTCAAACCCTAGCTGGCATATCAGAGGAAACAGTGATCAATGGTGCAACTGATTTTAGCAAAACAGTAACAAAACTTTGAGCAATTTTATGAAAGGGCACCATAAGAAAGGAACCTGAAACAGAAGCAAGCACAACTGTTGTAAAAATTCCTTAGAAGGGTCCCCATACCCTACTCCCTGTAATTCCCTCCATCCACCATCATCTCCATTTTTTTGATGTGGAAACTGAGGCACAGGAAAAAGGCAGTACTTTTTCTAAACCAGAAGAACTGCTAAGGGATTTGAATCCAAACAGAGTGACTCCAGAATTAATGTTCTTAACCATCAGGCAAAACTCTCTCTTCTTCTCACATATGACTTATAGGGGTTCACTGACCAGCCTGGCCCCCCAGTAAGGGGCAACTGCTTCTTTCCAACAGAAAGTGCCTTCCTTACCTGAACCAGCTGATCTGATAGACTGATATGTACTAATCAGCACAAATGCACTCCGCCTCTCAATTTATACTTTTTAGCAGAGTCCTTCTGGAGATAATGTCTTTGCATGAACCTAATTCAACAAACATTCTTTGAGTACAGGCCCCATAAGGGGTCTATGAAAGATTTTCTCAGGAGAGTTAACCTTGCCCTTTCTCTCAAGTGATAAAGACATCTGCCGGGCGTGTGATAAATAATAGCACCCTCTTCCTGAGACTCACCCTACTTTGAGTTCACTTTTTCTGTCCTGATCTCTCTACTGAAGCAATAGAATTCTTATGCAATGCGGAACCCATCCCATTGCGGTGCCTGTATTCTAGGCACTGTACCAAGGGCCTCACATACGTTACCCTATTTCATTGTCACAACAATTCATTCTACAGATGAGGAAACATTGGCTTGTAGAAGCAATTACATGTTAATGATCTTGTCCAAGGTCTCCAGCTAGAGTGGCTAAGAAAGTTGGGATTCAAAACAAGTTTGTTTGATTCAGCCCTTGTTTTCCTTCTCTTCCTCCCTCCCTCCCTCCCCTGCTTCCCCTCCCTCCCTCCCTCTCCCCCTCCTCCCCTCCTTCCCCCCCTTCCTCCCTCCTTCCCTCCCTTCCTTCCAACTTCAAAAATCACAAATATGTTTGGCTTCTTTTAAAAACTCCTTAAAAAGGAAATTATGATATTATGTAATTTCTTGTGTTTGCTTTTTTTTGTTGTTCAACATCATGGGTAGTCAGATTTATCTATGTTTGTGGCAAACAGCAATAATTCATGAATTTCCATCTACATAGTATTCCATTGTAGGAATACACTATGGTTCACTTGTTCATTCTATAGTCGAGGGGCATTTAGGTTGTTTTAAAAAATATTGCTTACAAAAACATTCTTGCACATGTTTTTTGGTGCAGAAGTATAACATGTTTCTGTTGAGTATATATTTTGGAGTGGAATTGATGGGCCAAGATAAGTATTTGTCCACATTTAACAAATACAGATAAAACAGTTTTCTGAAATGATTATACCAATTTATATTCACATCAGCAATATATGAGAGTTCCGGTTGCTCTTCACTTTACCAACACTTGCTATTGTCAGTCTTTTTATTTTTAGCTATTCTGGTTTGGATGCAGTGGTATTGCATTGTGGTTTTAATTAGTATTCCCATTTTGACTAACGAGGTTGAAAACCTTTGCATTTAGATACTCTCTTTAAATAAAGTGCTTTTAAGTTCAAGCTTTTCACCCATGTTTATATTGAATTCTATTACTTTTCTAATTTATTTGTAGTAGTTATTTATATATTCTGGACACAAGTCCTTTGTTGATAACAAGTATTGCAAATATCGTCTCTCACACTGTGACTTACCCTTTCACTTTTTAATGGTACCTTTAGATAAACATTCTTAAGTTTCATACAGTCCAATATATCAATCTTTTCCTTTATGATTAGCACTTTATGTCTTAAGAAATCTTTTCTTAGGGCCATGAAGAAATTCCCATAATATATTCTATATGTTTTATTGTTTCACCTTTCACATCTAGATTTAAAATTAATCTATAGTTGACTGGTATATAGTCTGAAACAGAAGCAAGATTAATATTTTTCCATGTGAATATCTAGTTGACCCAACACAATTTATTTTTTAAAGATATAATCCTTGCCCTAGCTGGTTTGGCTCAGTGGTTAGAGCATCAGCCCTCAGAACCTGAAGGGTCCCAGGTTCGATTCTGGCCAAGGGCATGTACCTTGCTTGCAGGCTGGATCCCAGGCCCTGGTCAGGGTGCATGCAGGAGGCAACCAATTGATGTATCTCTCTCACATCAATGTTTCTTTCCCCCTCTCTCTCCCTCTCTCTCTCTCTTAAAAGCAATGGAAAAAAATATCCTTGGGTGAGGATTTAAAAAGAAAACTAATCCTTTCCCCATGCTCTTTAGTGTCATAGATACCCATATACTATAGGTCTGTTTCTGGATTCCTTATACTGGCCCATTAATCTATTAGTCTATTCTTGTGCAAATACCATACTGTTCTAAATAATGTAGTTTCATAATTACTTAGTATATTAGGTAGTATAAATCATCTAACTTTGCTGTTCTTCAAGACTGACTTGGCTCAAATTGGTGGTTTTCAGAATAAATTTGAGACTATAAATTTGAGAACCAGTTAATCAATTTCCACACACAGAGACCCACAGACTTTCCTGTGATGTTATTTGGGATTCTAGCGAATGAATAAATCAGTTTGTGAATAATTGACATCTTTATAATATTGAGTCTTCCAATCCATCAAACAGTGTATCCCTTTATGTAAATCTTCTTTAATTTCTCTGTTATGTTTTATACTTTTCTATGTAGAGGTGTTGTACATCTTTTACTAGACTTATTTTTAGATACAAATGTTTTTATTCTATTGAAATGGTATTTTTAGATTTTATTATTTAATCATTTGTTGCTAATAAATAACAGAGATATTTACATAAGTAACTGACATATTTGGGTTCAATTCCCTACTACTTATACTTTAGTTGTGTCTCACCTGCACCATGCTCCTTTTTCACCCCTCTTTTCTGGCCTTCTTTGAGATAAGTATTTTTCCCAACCCCCACAGTAGCATCTTAAATAAACCTTCTTTTATTATTTATTTTGTGGTTATCATAGAGACCATAACATGTAACCTTCAATTATTAAAGTCTAATATACATTAGCACTAGTATTACTTCCCAAAGAAAGGAAGGACCTTTAACTATTTAAAATGTATTGTCTTTTATGCTTTTGTTGTCATGAATTTGATTCTACAAGATATTTTAGGGTTTCAAGCAGTTAGTATCCACTCACATTTGCTACATATATAATCTTTCTGTTATTTTTCTTTCCTATATTTTCTTATTATATGAAATAATTCTCTTATGTAGGAATAACTCCTTTTACTATTTCCTTTAGCACAGATTTTCCAATAATGAATTATCTCAAGTTTTAATTATGAGAAAATAACTTTATTTCACATATTTTTGAAGGATATTTTTACAGGGTAAAGAATTCAAGATTGACAGTTATTTTCTTCTATGCTTTGATATTCGTTTGTCTTCTGACTCCCATTATTTTTGTTGAAAAGTCATCCAAAAATCTTATTGCAGCTGAAGGTAATGTCTTTCCTCTCTGCTACTTTTCCTTTTTTCTTTTTGTCTGTTTTCAGCAGATTTATTGTAATGTGCCAAGTGTAGTTTTCTTTCTATATATCCTGTTCCAAGTATGCTGGACTTCTTGAGTGTTAATGTCTTTCATCAAATTTGGAAGATTCTTGGCCATTATGTCTTCAGATATTGCTACTGCACTATTCTCTATTTTCTCTCTTTACTGGGACACCAATTAATATGTGTATTAATCTTTTCTCTGTGTATAATATGTTCTTACTTTCTTTTACATATTGTCCATTATTTTTTCACTGTGCTTTTGCCTGGATATATTTAACCTGCATTCTTAATTTTTTTTCGTTTTTTAGTTCTAGCATTTGATTCTTTTAAATAGATTCATGAAATTCTTCATCTTGCTATAAATTTTTTATAAATAATTTTTAAAAGTCTGTCTCTAATAACTTCAATGTATGGGATATCCTTGGATTTTCTTTCTATTGTCTGTTTTTTCTTCCTGTTTTTTAATCACTTGGACATGTTTCTTGACATGTGTAAAGAAGGTTATATAAATAATTGAAGCATAGTGTATTCTTTGTTCCAGTAAAGATTTTCTTTTGTTTGTCAAGCAGTTAGGCTAAGGAAAGATCATCTTAATTCGTTTTTGGATTGAGCTGATTAAACTTGGGTTTCTGTCATTGCAAAAGTGGTTCTATTTTTGGCCCCCCCTTACCCCTAAGAAGTGGACTTTCAACAATCAAAACTGAAAGCATTTCTTCCTTATTGAATCTTGACTTTCTGATTTTAGTCTTTGAAGTCTGGAGAGATTACTGAAGTTCACCTCAGCTTTTGATTCTCTTAGGTGCCACCTACAAATAAGCAAATGCCTCAGAAGGAAAATGAAGCTGAAAATCAGTCCTACCTCTCTGTGTTTCCCTTTTCTCTGATATCTTGGCCCCTCATGTTCATGCTGCCATGGTAGCTCTCCAATTACTTCAAATATGTTTTTTCCCCTCAACATTTTATTATGGGAATTTTCAGACAAAGAAAAGGTTACACTATTTAACAGTGTACAGCCATGTACCCACAGACCAGATTCTATAGTTTATGTTTTTTTCATGATTTGCTTGTTTTATGTCTCTCCATCTATCTATTCCCTTGTTCATCCATCAACCCATCTTATTTTCGATGCATTTTAAAATATACATTAGCATGCATTTCATTCACTAAAGTTCAGTATTGTCTTACAGATATTTTTCTTTAGTCACAAAATTTACATAAAACAAATTGCATAAACTTTAAGTGAACATAGATTGGGTTTTGACGAATGTATACACTTTATAATCCAAACCTCTACCACTCCTGAAACCTCTGTCATTTCACATATCACTGTATAACCCAAACCTCTATCATGCTATACTCTATTCAGGGATGGGATGTCACTGTATAATCCAAACCTCTATCACTCATGCCTCTTTGAGTCACTTTCCACTCCCACCACCCGTGAGACAACAGCTATTATAAAATTTTCACAATAGAGTATTTTTGCCTGTTGTAAAACTTCATAAATATGGAATCACATAAGATACAATTTTGTGTAAGGCTCCTTTAATTCAGTATAATATCTTTGAAGTTCATCCATAACATCATTTGTATCCATAATTTGTTCTTATTTACTGCTGAAGAGTATTCCATTATATGAATATATAGCAGCTTGTTTATCAATTTTCCAACTGAGAGATAACTGGGACATTTATATCTTTAGTCTTATTTCTGATCTTAGGGAAAATGCATTCAAAAGTTTATCATTAAGTATTATGTTAATTGCAGCTTTTTTGTAGACTCTCTTTATCAGATTGAGAAAGTCCCCTTATTTTGCTCTGTGTGTGTGTTTATCATGAATAGGTATTAAATTTAATATTGTTAAATGTGTTTTTATCCCTGCATGTGTTGAAAATATCCTATGCCTTTTCTTCTTTTTCTATCAGTAGAATAAATTATAATGATTTGTTTTCAAATGTTAACTAGGCCTTGCATTACTAGGATAAACTAAACTTGGTCATAATATATATTCCTAGATTCTATTGTTAATATTTTATTACAAATTTTTGCATTTATGTTCATGAGAGATATTAGTCTGTAATTTTCTTTCTTTTTTTTTTTCTTTATTTCTTTCCATTTTTTTCTTTCTTTTTCTTCTCTTTCTTCTTTTTAAACAAATAATGTCTTTATCAGACTTCTGTGTTAGCATTTTACTGGCCTCATAAAACAACTTGTGAAGTATTTTAAATCTGATTCTGTTTCTTCTTTAAATTTTGATAGAATTTATCAGTAAAACCATCTTTTCCTATTGTTTTATTGGTGGAAAGGCTTATGATAATAAATTTATTTATTTTTAATAGATAAAAGGCTATTCAGGTATCCTGTTTGACCATTTGTTAGCTCAAATAATCTTTCCATTTCATCTAAGTTGTCAAATTTATTGCATAAAATTGCTTATGATGATCCCATTTCCCTTTTTATATTGATAAAATCTGAATGATAATCTCTCTTCCATTCTTGATAATGGTAATTTTTTTTTCTCTTTCATTTTTCTAGACCAGTCTAGCTAGGAGGTAACCAATTTTGTTGATCTTTTTTCCAAAAACAAATTTTTGCTCTATTAATTTTTGTTTCTTTGATTTCTTCTCTCATCTTTAATATTTTCTTCTTCCTACTTACTTTTTGTTTTTTCTCTTCTCTTTCTAGATTTTTAAAGTGTGGAATCTTAGGTGAGTAATTTTTAGACCTTTATTTTTTTATTGTAAGCATTTAAAGCTATAACTTTTCCCCTCAGCACTGTTTTATATGCAGCCCAGAGATTTTGACATGTTTCATTTTCATTATCATAGCAGTCAGAATATTTTCTACTTTCCCATATGAGTTCTTCTTTGACCTGTGGAATAACTAAAATTGTGTTGTTTAATTTTTAATTACTTAGGGTTTTCTAGACCTCTTATTGTCATTGATTTCTAGTTTTACTCCATCGTAGTCAGAGAATATACTCTTTGTGAATTCATCTTTAAATTTAATAAGAGCTTGTTTAATGACTCAGTATATGGTCTATCTTTGTAAACATACCATATGTACTTAATAAGAATGTGTATTTGGCATTTATTGGGTGTAATTCTACAAATAATAATTAAGGCAGTTGATCATGTCATTTTTGTCTTTACTGGTATTTGGGTTATTTGTTCTACTAATTGCCTAGTCTAGGGTATTAAAATCTCAAGATATCACTGGGAACTGTCTATATCATATCTGTAGCTTTTAGTCTGTGGCCTGCCCTACAGCTAAAAATTGTAAAAAACAGCAAACTCACTCCATCTTTTTCTCCTTTTTAAAATATCATCTCTCCTCCAAAATCTGACTTGGAGATTTTGTTCATTCTCTGCTCCCTAGTATATGTAGCTCAAGTTTGGAAGGGATCTTAACTGTTCAACCACCTATCTACATCTGAAACCCCTCTACAACATTGTTTCAGGGTGGTCCTATGCCAGTGACAGAGAACAACTCATTCATTATGGAGGCAATTGATTCTGTTTTTGGAAATTCTGTGTCAGAACCATCACCTTTGTCTTTACTTGAAATTTGCACCCATGTAAATGCCACCCATCAATCCTTCTACCCATTAGAGTCTTGCAGAATAGTCACATTTTCATTTAATCATGACCCTCTGGATGTCTGGGTCTTTTCAGTTACTATTTATTGGATGCTTCTAGGCTCCTGAGATCCATAATGTCAAGGGTAGATATTGCTGTCAGTTCTTTTACACGGAGGGAATTAGGAGGTAAATAGGAAAGTAAAGAATTTAACCCTAGGGTTCCTTTGTTTATTTATTTATTTTGCTTTATTGCAAAAAAAATTCAGAATTCTGTTTTTATTGAAACATTCCCTTAGCAAGATAGATTTTTTTTTTTTTTTCCTGTCTTTAGTACAAAGGAAAGGAGAAGAAAAAACAAGAAGGATGATACGGGGAAAAATTCATTCAGATGGGAATTTTAAAAGGTTATCTATAATATTATTGAAAAATAGGGTTCATTTAATTAATCCTCTCTCTTCAGAAAGAACCAACACTATGTTGTCAAAAATAGGAAAGTATCCATTTCAATTTTAAAGCTGTCCTTTAACCTCTGCTGTGATTAAAACTCTTTTCCAGTTCCTACCTTGCCTTCTGCATGTTAAATTAATTTTCTTTTGTTTTGCCAGTAGTGCACAATGTGACAAAATAAAGGAAATTAAATATTAAAATAAGTTGAAGTAACAAAATAGAGGAAAGAAGAAAAGGTAAGGAAGGAATTAGAGGGAAGTGGAACAACATTTCCAGAAGGAAAGCAGGAGATATGTCTGTTTCCTGAGGGTTGTATAGAGAAAGTAGATGAAGAGCAGCATCCTGGGAGTCAGAAGTTTGGGTTCCACACCCTCACTGATGAGTCTCATTATCTATGTGATTTCCAGCCCATCTCTTCAGTTTCCTGAGTCTTAATAACTTCCACTGTAAAATGAGGGATTTTTAGAGGAATCTCAGGCACCTTCCAAATGTGAAAGAACATAAGTCATTCATTCATTGGTTCTACATTGTAGCCACTCTGTCTTCCAGTTTGAGATACGGAGTGTGGGCCAGTGATTCACACTGTGAATCTCCTGCCAATTATTATTCCATTCTCATCTTTACCATGAACTCTCTGTTAACCCTGGGGAAAAGACAGTTTTGGGCTTATTAATTTATATGTATAGAAGGCTATTTCCAACTTTGTTGTTTGCCTCTTTTATTTACTTTATTTTTAAGATGTCCATAACATCAGTTGGGGAGATCAATACAGGTGGAAAGATAATCACTGTTATCATTTGCAATGTTATTCTTTCTATTTGCTCCAAAGGAGCTAATTTCTCAATTTGCACTTACTATTGAAAACTTTTGGCAAAAGACCTTTTGAAGCAGTGGGAGAAGGACCAGTGGAAGTCTCTTATCCTTGTCTGGAGGCAGAGAGGCTGGACATGGTGGAGCAGTGAAACACAAATCTGATGCCTCATGATTACTATCTTGGCAGCAGCTCCAGATTTTAAAGCTCATTCACAGGCAGGTTTTGAACGCTGGCTTGTCTGCTGAGTCTGAGCTCTAAGTGGCATTTAAGTCTGTGTCTGTGCTAGAGGAACAGACATTTGCATGAATGTACATTTGTGGCTGGATGGGATTCAAATGAAACATATGTAACAAAACATCAATTGCCCATAATGTTCCAACCCAGGGTTCTGTAGTTTCTACATGGGCATTTACAGACTTATTATGTGTTAGAAACCCAAGGCTTAACTTTTTCTCTATGTATCTTGATGCTGCAAACACTAGACGTTTTGATTAGAGGCCTTTTAATCTTTGGAACATAGCCAGTGATCTGCCCCTTTGGAAAAATGTCTTAGTAAGTAGGCACTGTGTGACTTTGTCCTGCTGCTGCTGGGGGCTCTCTTATCCAAGGCTGTCATGTAGTTATATAGGTGTGTCTTGACAGAGGAACCTGATGAGGAGACGGTAGGTGCTGGAATCAGTCCTTTCTCCATGTACCAAGTCACTGTCGTGGTGTGAGTTCATTCCCTCAGAAAGGTACACAGAGGGTCCGGAGATGGACCTGATTCTACTCTCCTCCGTCCTCTGTTTCCTTCCTTCTCTCACCACCTAGGACACCCTTGAGCCAGGAGAATTCACGATGGATACTGCAACGCTGCCACTGCTGGCCTTAGCTATGGACCAGAGACAGGAGGCCTGAGCTCCTCTGAGTGATCTTGGGCAAGTTGTATATCCCCTTCTTGGCCTCAATTTCCTCTTCTGTAAAAACACCACCCTCTCAAGGTTGGATGGTGTAGCAGGAATAGGCAGTTGGGGTTCAAACCTCTGTTTTGTCACTCATTCATACCCATGTATCCTTGGACACATTATGTAAACTCTTTACACCTCAATTTGGAAAATCTGTACTATTATTATCTCCATTTTAGAGATTAAAAAAAATGAGGTCTAAGAGGGGATAGATAACGTGCCTAAGATCACATGGGAGCTCAGACATGAATTCTGTCTCCTACTCTAGAAGTCTAGTGCTAAGGCCAGTATTGGGTACTCTTTGTTGCTTAAACATTATTTGCATTCTAATGGGGGCCCTGAGGACAGTCTGCTCTCAGTATGGGAACAAGGGCAGAACTGTCAGTGAATTAACTGGTAAATATAGCAAACCATCAGATGGGTTGGCTGCAGGGGTGTGTCTGTCTGTATATGTTTGTGTGTGTTGGGGACAGTAGAGGTATGTAAGCTTATTTTAACTTGAACTCAGTTTTCCTTGTCCCCCAAGAATTGTTAACACCTTTTTTGCATGTTTCGTGAGCACTCTTGGCACAAGGCCTTTAAAGTAAAAGGCTCAGTGATTAATCAATCACTCCACTCCTTGCTGGGTTTTCCTAGACTGCTGGAGTGCAGAGAATGTTTTCAGTGGGATATGGATAACAGAATAAACCTTCCTTGCCCCCCTCCATATACTTTGCTTCTGTCTTGTCTGTGAGAATTGGTCTTGGGGGTATGAGGTAAGTGAGGATTGGTCTTGGGGGGCAGGAGGATGAATGAAGTGACTTTTGCAACATCCTCCAGCCTCAAATTTGGAGGAGAATTGTGTAGAAGAGTACCCATAGGACATATTATTATAGGTCACTGCCATACGCATGGCTAGACTGGATGGGGCTCCTAATTAGGGGTAAGGAGACCTGGGTTCCTGTCCTATTTAGCCTTAAATCCTTGGGAAAGCTGCATTTTTGGACTGCTATATATTTACTTTTCCAGACTTTCCCTGCCTCTTACTACCCAGTAGGGGTAGTAAATGAAGGGTGTGGCCAGAAGACTATTCTAACTCTTAATCCCACCCAAGTCCCCAGCTAGAGGTAAAATCCCAAATGGTATTCCCAATGGAAGAAATTGTGTGATGGAAACACTGCTGGTTTTCCAGTTGACTTTTCTAGCCATGAACTTGTATCTTGTGTCCTTTTTCCAGCAGGCCATGGAAAGTGCAAAAGGCAGGCTTTACTCACACTGACTGCCCAGTAGTAATGGGTAGGAAAGCTGCTGCCATGGACTCAGCAGGGAAACTCCCATGCTTTGCATAGAGAAGTCACCTGGCTGTGGTTTGTAATCAGCTGGAGCTTTCACTCAGAGATGTCACTCTGGGCTGTGCAGGTGGAGGAGAGCAGATAATACAAACTCCCAAGTGTATTCTTTAGTGTGTTTCTTTGTTTTCTTATTTATATTCCCAGTTATACAAGAAAATGGTGAAACCAAGGAACTGAGAAGTTTATCAATTTCCCTAGTTCCCAAGGCAATGACAAGGCAAGCTCTCCATTCTCCTCCCCCCAGGCTCCAGGTCCATGATTCTCTGCATAGCATTGCCTTTCATGGTTACTCAATGTTCTTACAGCATAAATTGAAGCCTAAGCTACACTTATAATCTTTTATTTCCTCCTAAGCACTTAATGTTTAGCATCCAGACCCTTCCCCAGATAAAGGAAACCGCAGTGAAAAGACTACCTGGACACTCTCAGTTCAACCCTTGGGTCCCAGCCTTCTCTTGATGCTAACAGACCTGCTCCAAGGGTCTCTAAAATCAAAAGCATCTACATATTTTGAAACATCCTAACTGACTGTTTTTCATGTTCATCTCAACATTTGGTTATGTCTAAATACAACTGTGGGAGGCTCTAGAAACAGCTAGCTGGTGAGTGGACACAGCTCAGCAGATGCTCGGAAGGGACTGATTACTCTCAGCATTTGTGAATCTGAACCTGAAATATGAAATGCTGGCATACGTGATGAGAAGGATGGCCTATGGAGTATTTTATTGTCTGAAGATGGAATTAATGGCAGTGCCATATCTATGTCGAGCCCAGAGAGTAAAATTTTATGAGTTCTTCCCCATGAAATATTTTGTTTATGTCACATGGGTCTAAACTAATGGTTTTTTCTTTTTCTTTACTTCCCTACCCCCACCCTTCCCCTGCCCTCTTTGTCTCTTGAGGCTTGTTCCCTTTGGAAATGCATTAGTTACCTAGGAAACCTTAATGTCATTTTTTTATGAGTGGAGTTTGGTGCAGCATAAAGTTAATTTATAGGGTGGTTAGGAATTCATGTCATGACTGGTGAAATGGGAGACTTTATTATGATTTCTATATCCACCTGTGTGGTAGGAACACATACCTTCCCTCTGTCATTATGGGTAATTTCTTGAAACATAATTATGAATATGTATGCCATTTCACAAAATGAGTTGATCCACTGTTGTTCAGTGTAATTCGTTATATTGTTCAATGTAAGCCCTAGAACATAATTAGCAATAAAAACAAACCAATAATATACCAGGCAATCTGTTAAGAGTTGAAGGACATGGTGGAATTTCCTTTTAAATGACAAGGTGGTTCTGCCTTAGAGGCAAAGAATGAGTAAGATGAGATTTTGAAATCCTTCAACTCTATCTTTCATGCTCTTTGAGTTCACATTAGGAGTTTATGTAAATTCTAAATACATCCACTACTTCACTCTACCAATTTCTTTCTGTCTTTGTCCAAAGGGGAAAATGCACACCCATGAAGTTACATTAATGAAATGTGTAGTTTAACAATTTACAATTAACAAACAGGACATTACAGAGTCAAGCTTCTTTCTAAAGGCTGAGATCCCCCACCAGTAGGGTGGCAGTGTTTTCAGTTTAAGGACTATTTAGGTTGGGAGTTAAAGCTTACAGTGTGCAGGCACTGTGCTGAGTGTTGTAAATAAATGAGTTCATTCAGTCCTCATAATCCTCCTATGAGGCTGGCATTGTTTCTGCCATTTACAGATGGCTTCTGAGAAGTTCAGAAACCTGTCCAAAGACACATAGCCTCTAGGTGAAGAAAGCAGTGTGGAACCCAGGTTTGTATGACTCCAAAATCCACTTTTTCAATGAGTTCTAGTTCCTGATCTGTCACTGTGTGGGTTTTTTTTTCTGTCTCCCTGGGGGAAAGTCATTGAGAGGCTAGAGCCTCAGTTTTCTCAACTGTCAAATGCAGAGTGGGCACACAGAAGCTGAGAGATTGTGATCTCTAATACCCTGCTCTGTTTAAAGAGCGATATTGGTAACAGCAAAGCTCTGCTTTCTTGAGATGATATAACTCTTAGTGAAGACAGGGCTTGCTTAACAAACATAGACAAGTCACTCAGTGTCTGTGGACAACTGCACCTAGTTTGAAAAGAAAAAGAAAAAGCCTCATACATGACCCCTGAGGACATTTAGGCAGAGTTGCTAATTAGCATGATAGCGATGTGACTGTTGGTTAGTAATGCTGCGCTTAATATGTGTATAGTAATAGAGTGGGCAGCCAGGAATCTTTTGAATGTCAGAAGGCAGGGTAGCACAAAGCCCTTCCTGACCCTTAAGTTCCCAGTCCCTAAGCAAACACCTTTTGCGCTCACTTAAATTGTTTCAGAAACATAGACTTTTGGGCTCCATCAGCTCATGCAGCTGTCTGGGTGACTGAGGGTGGGGATGGACGGGGTAGAGAAAAAGAAAGTAGCTGCAACCACCCTGCCAAACTTCTCCACAGTGCCCTCCAGCAGCAGCAGAGGCAACTTGCAAATATTTTAGGCTCAGCCAAGGTGTGAAGTATAGCTTAGCAGTATTTCAAAGACAGGAAAGAGAAAAACAGTGAGAGAGAACGAACATTCTAGGCTAGCTATATGATCTTGAGGGCAAATAACCAGGCTTGTCTTTGTTGCGCATAGTCACAGAGGAAAGGGTCCTTGGAGGCCATTTAGCCCAATTCTCTTATTTCCTGGGTCAGCATGTCACAATGAATTAGCCACATGCTGGTACTGCCTCCAACACACAGTCCACTTAACTGAAACAGGGAGTAGGTAAATGCTGTTTTTCAGAAGGTAAAGGCATAATTCATTCTATTTCCATTTTGTTTCTGTTCAATGCTTCAACCACAGAGTGGTGCTATTGCAAAAGATAAGGGTGGGCAGAACACAAGCACCAGAAATTTGCTTTAGGAGAGAGTTTGAAAAGGGGCTTTCAAACACTAGATCTGGTTTCTGCTCTCACAAACCACTTTCAGGAGTCAGAGCCTTACGTTCAGATGCAGCAGGGGAAAAAGAAGGTTCAGGGGCCTATAGATACAGTCAACTGATGGACGGACAGCCAGGGCCATGGCCACAGAGTCAACTTGGAGGGAGGCGATTGCCTAGCTGATTAAAAAAACCTAGTTCTGTATGGATTTCCAAATCCAGCACTGCCCCTCCGGCATGAACTCAGCAGCTTACTTCCCAGTTCTGTTCTTTGCTTTAACTATCTATGCCACTAAGATCTTTCTCTATTTAGAAATTCAGGCTGGCTTACAAGTAACAACGTTCAGGAGTTCCAAAGGGACTCCCTATTACATACAGTAATCTTTTATTCCATCTTTAAAAAACAAACAAACACTTTTCTACTCCTTTTTCTGGCCACCTCTTCTTATCACCTTGCTGCTCTCTTGGAAGCCCCCAGGTGGTAGTCCCTTGTCTCCGTTGGAGGGGAGGAGAGAACCTTTTGCTCTGAAGTAGAGAGGTAAATACAGAAAAAGGCATTGCGCCTGCTCGGGAGAGATTGCCTGAAAAATGTCTTCCACAAAGGAAAGAACTAGTGGCTGTCCATTTGGAAAAAGTGAGGAAAGTGGGGCTTTCACCCTCTGCTCTGCCTGGTTCTCTCCCCCTTTCTCTCTTTCCCCCCAGCCCCTCCCTTTTTCCCCCCTCCCCCAAAGGCACTGCACATATTTGGCAAGATTAAGGTGTCACCTCTCATATTACAAGGCATGTTGGTTGCACGCAAAGACAGACCCACCAGCTCAGGACAGAAAAAAAAAAAAAAAGAAAACAAACAAAACCCCACTGGAGTTGGGAAACAATACAAACTCTTCCTGTGATCGTCTAGGTCCTGGCAAAGTGAGGCGACCAGTCAGTGACCTGCATCTGCCGAACGAATCGGAGTCTTAAACTCACTGCTGACTTTTTTTTTTTCCTTCTGATTTTTCAAATTCAAGTTTACCCCCACCCTTCCCTTCCCCTCCTCCCTCCAAACTGCCGGTGACAGGGAAGCTGCAGGCCCTTCGGCCCGCACATGTTTTTAACTCTTTCCTCACTGACGCGGGAGCAAACCGCCTCTTTCCTTGCCATCTCCTGGTTACCTGAGGATCTGGAGCTCCAGAAAGGAGACCCTATAACTTGGCCAGTGGAGCGGAAACGGGGGCCCGAATCTCCCCTTTGAAAACTGGCTAGGCTGGGGGCGGGGAGGGGGGGCGGGAAGTAGGGGAGGACCCGGAGGCGGGCTGGAGCGGAGGCAGAAAACCAGAAGCCAGCAGAGCACGCCCAACCCAACCTTCATGGTGCTGTGCGCCAGGTGGAGGGAACTGCTCGGCAGCCTAGTCTGGCCCGGAGGAGGACCTCGACGTTTGCGCACGAGTGAGGCACTGCAGGAGGACCCTGTTCTTCCCAGGGACCGCGGGAGGTGCCGCCCCAGGGCCTCCGTGCGCGCTCGTGGCCGTTTTCGATGTGGCAGCCTCCATCAGCCAGGATAATGATGAGGCAGGTACAATCCATCTAGTACGCAGCCCTGCACTCCCCAACCCTTCCTCTCCCAGCAGCCTCTCTCCGGGGGGTTCGGCCTGATCTGATAGCAGCAGTGCCTGTGCTTCTCAGTGTGTGACCAAATTTTCAAACAAGTCAAAGAAATGTGGGTTTTTTGAGCCCGGACCCTAGCTGAAACATAGACCCCTGGAATGGCAGGGCAGGGGGTACGTACTCACTTCCCTCCCCAACCACGCGTGAGACAAAAGGGCCTGGCAAGAGATGGACTGGGGAGTGGCTGAGATGGCAGAGCAAGTGGAGTGGGGGTTCGGAGATGAGGTCCGCACGCCATAACCCGGGGAGCGGGGTAGGAGGGGAGCTGGAGCGCAAAATTCCGCTCTGAGGCTCTGGATTTCTCGTTGACCCCTAAGTGACATTCTCCCCTCCACTTCTCTGGATTGCAAATGGGTGAAAGCAAGATGACTGAACTTGGTAAATTTAGAGAGAGCGATCAGAGCAAGTGCTGTCTAACGGACAGCTAAAATTATCTCGAAATAGGAGATTTTGCCCCCCACCCATTCCGTTCTTCCAAAAATCTACCGCTGGGGAAGTGAGCGTCACTACTTTCCGAGGTCAAAGAAGAGGTCTGTTTGTTTCTTGACTTTCCCGCTTCGAGCAACGTCTGCGCTTGCAGGCTGGTGGGTGCTAGGCGGGCGCTCAGCTGCGGGGCCCGATCCTAGTTTGGGAAAAGGGGGCTTAGGAGAAATTGGAGGGTGGGTGAAATGGAGGGGCTCCGATCCACCCTCCTTTCCCTTCATGTCACACACAAGCACGCACGCACACGCACCCTTGGTCCCCTTGACCCCCGACCCTCTCTCCCCCAATACCTCTGACTTGATCTCCCCCGACCGCCTGCACAGCGCCCTGCTACTGGTCCCCACGAGCAGCGAGTTCGCTGGGGAGCGATTGTCCTTGGGCGTGCTCGTGTGTGAGGTGGGGGAAGGAGTGACGGGTGGGCTAGATAGGGGGTGGGGAGCGATCTGGAGCTGGAAGGGTCTAAGGTTTGAAGGAGGAGTTTACACATTAGACCCAAGCCGCCCAGAGCAAAGGGGCAAGAAAGGCCCTTCTGTCTAGTAAAGAAAATCTTAAATAAAAAGGAAAAAAAAGAAGAGCAAAAAGAATTTTGAAAGGAAAAGAACAAATAAAACAGGCTGGAGACAGTAACATGTAAAATGTAGTGAAGAGGTGAATATTTCGTTTTTTTCTTGGATCTCTAAAAGAGAAGTCAAGGGGGAGACTTGGCTTCAGAAGCAGACTACTCATCTGGAAGTTTTTCGTGTTTTTCTTTAAGAGGGGCTAGGAGGAATGTCCCGGTCCTCCCACTGCCCCCCAGACCCAAGTCGGAGGGGCGCTGGGGCGCAGGCCCACAAGGCGCGGGACAGGCCGGGCGCGGGGGCGGGCGACGCGGCGCGCAAGGGGTTAAGGCGCTGAGCGCGGAGCCATCTGGCCGGGTTGGCTGGTTATAACCGCGCAGATTATGTTCACGGGACTCAGAGTTGAAGGCTCCTCTCCCTACCGAACAGCTCCGCGCGCGGCCCCGCGAGAGAGCCCGGAGCTACTTTCCTCCCTTTTCTTTCTTTCTCTTTTTTTTTTCCCCTGCTGGGTAGTGGCGGCGGCGGGGTGGGGGAGACTTTGAATGACCAAGTTTGCGTCTACCTTTCTCTTCATGTCGACGTCCCTGGAAACAGTCACACGGATGCCATGGTTACTTCTGCCACGGTAAGGGGAAGCGGGCACGTTGGGTGGGCAGGTTTGAGGGTTGGGAGCCTAGTGGGGGTTTTTACAGTGGCGCTGCAACTCCGCATCCCGCTCCACCCCCACTGACCCGCACTACCGCACTTTCCCCGGCTTGTGCCTTCCCCGAAGTTTGCGCCGCGATCACCCCGGGTCGAGACGCAACCGCAACCACCCCCTACACACTCACTCACTCTCTCACTCTCTCTCTCCCCCTCTCCCCCCTCCCCCTCCCTCCCCCTCTCGGCCCCCCCCCCCCCTTGTCCCTTGGCTGCCCGAGAAACCGCCTGGTATCTGGGAAAGTGATCAGGTTTTAGGGACATGGATTGCAAACGAAGGGCGGAGGCGAGGGGAAATGGGGACGACGGAAGGGCAGGGAAGGGATTCAGCAGAACCGCCACCCCTCCTCCCCAACACGCGCGTGTGCTCCTGCAGAGCGGGTTCCCGTGCACCCTGCAACAAAAGGGGGTGGCAGAGAGGTCCCGGACGGGGAACGGGCGAAGTGCCGCCGCCACTCCCCGGCACGCCCCCCGCGCCGGGCTCCTAGCCGCTCCTAGCTCTCCGCAGGCTTCGCTTGCCCCGGCCCAGACGTGGGCTGGGGGAGGGGACTCAGAGCACCGAACCTGGAGAGTTGCTTCCCAGTTTAGGGAGTTTAGACTCCTCGCGCTCGCGGGGTACCTGCTCTGGAGTCCCCCTGCCTCCGCGCAAAGCTTTTCTCGGAAACGACGCCGCACCCGGGCTGGTCTTGGCCAGCGCCCACCCGCGGCTACCCCACCCTGGATCTCTCCGCAGATGTTGGAACTCAGCGCGCAGCCCGCGCATCTGGGACCCTGCGGAGTAGCCCGGGGCACAGAAGACTGTGCCATCCTTGGGGAAATCCTGGCAGTTTCTCCGAGCCAGATCTGGGAATTTGAGGCGGAGGTGTGGGAAGGTTGGGAGATGCGGGGACTGAAAATGACCCACAACGGTCCGATTCTCTCCAGTGCCCCAGAGCTCTACTCATAATCCTAATGCTTTGGGGATGCTTGGGAGTTGAAAGTTCGGGGAAGGAGCCGCATGGGGGAGGGGACTCTGCTTGTAGCTTTCGTGCGCGAGTGATTGCGTTGCTTCTTTGGGGGAGTTTGTCGCGTTCCTCCTTTGCGCTTCAAAGGCACGGAACTGAGAGCCCTTTGCCGACTGGCGAGGACCCCTCTGCGTGGATCCGTGGCTCAGGGGAATTCCAGGTGGAGGAAGCCCCCAACCTGAACCTCACCGCCTCCTCTCGACCTCTGGCGGCGGGCGGCAGGTTCAGAGTCGGAGCGCCAGCAGCTCCCTAGACGCAGCGGGAGCGCTGGGCGCAGAGCTGAAGAGCTCGGAGACTGCGCGCGGGTGGACTTTTTTATGAGCATGAAGAGCTGGGGGTGGGAGCTAAAAGGGGGTGGGTGTCACTCCTGGAGTCTGATGTTTGCAATTCAGACACTGAATGTGCTGGACGACCTGCTTTTTAATAAAGAGATACCCTCTGCCACCCTGCGGAACAGAGAGCAAGAAAAACATCTAAGCCCTCTGCCCTGCGTGTCCGGATGGGAGACAGTTGGAACAGAGAGGGAACTTTTCTCTCGGTTCTGTTCTCACAGCATTCGGAAGTTCTCCAGCATACTCAGCCTGCCTTGTCCCCCTCCCGTCGGCCCCCTATTCCGTCCTGACATGGTGCACAAAGAAAGTTCAGCGGTAGAATTCAGGGGATAAAAGCCAGCAAGCAGCCTCTGCCTTGGGCTCAAACACTGAGACCTGGCTTGGGGGGGGGGGGGGAGGAGGGAAGAAAACAGGCTCTGTAAACAGTGTTGAAGGAAAGTAGAAAGGTTGGGGGGAGCGTTGTAGTAGGGAGTGTGTTGGTAAGGACTGCATTGTAGCTGGAAGTGGAGGTTTTGATCTGTGTGATGGGGTCTGCTTCCCTGTGGGGGTTAGATCTGGACCCTTGGGTGCTCTGTTTGGTCAGGGGAGGAGGTTTTTGGAAAGTTTTTGCCTGAGAGTGTGTTTAGGGGGTGGTGAGAGAGCAGAGGCTCCACCCTGCCCTGTGTTCACAGAGGGTGGAGGCGTTTCTAAGGAATCTGTGAGATGGGCATATGTTTGACTAGCAGGAGAGGAGAGCAGGTGGGAACATAGGTGTAGCTAATGAGAAATCTGTGCCTGCGAAGGGTGTCAGAGCAGGAGGAGAGGTTCAGTGTGTTGAAGACAGATGGCATGTGTATGTCTGCACAGACACATGGAGTGGGTGTGGCGTGGGAGGGCAGCTAAGCTGTGTGTGGGAGTGGAAGGTGGATGTGTGGGGAAGGTTGGGTGTCTGAGGATTACCAAAGGGATATGTGTGGAGGTGGGGGAAGATTATCTGGGAAGAGCAGAGTGTGAACTTTATGAGAGTGCCCTGGGAAATTTGGCTGGGATGGCATTGGGGCATGTGGGGGATAGAAAAGTGTGGGCTCAGACACTCAATATGGAGAGACTTGTCAGGGAAGGATGCTGAGCTGGTTTTTGCCTTCGCCCCTTCCCCAGCTCCCCAGAGAGGAGGAAACTGGAGAGGGCTTAGGATGAAGGATGTACATTTAAGGGGAAAAGTCCTGTGTTGGCACCGCATGGGAATCAGGGAGGATGCATGCACAGGATTGGAGTGAGTGGAGGAATATATTTTGCATGCCCAGTGGCAGAGACACATGTTGTATTATGTTTTATAATGAATTTCTTATTTAATAGAGGAATTCACTGTCACCAATTAATATTATCAATTAAAATTTATGGAATGACTACTGGATGCTCAGCTCATTGCTGGGTACTGGGCCATGGCACAGTGCCCTGGAAAAATTCCTTTTTGGAGCTCAGCTGACTGCTGCAGTTTTGCCAGGAGGAATGAAGCGAGCTCGATGCTAGTTGAGGTTTCTTCAAGAACTATAATTCAGTTTCTAGAGATGTTTATGGATCTTGGGGGCCAAAGGGACGCTGACTTGAAATATATCTGTGGTTTAGTAAAAAAAAAAAAAAAAAAGGCATAAAGATGGGGATGATGTATACTTTTGTGTGTTGGGGAAGGAGCTGAAGCATGTTACTGTTTCTTGTAGGGACTGTGAGCTGGGAACTGAGGTGGGGGTGCCTCAGTACAGGTCAGAATGCAAGTCCTGATGCATTGGAGGGGTGAGATTTTGAGTGTGTAGTGCCTACTTACTAGCAGGAACAAAACTTGATATGTGAAGCTAGAGGAGGGTGAAGCCCTGATCAGGGAAGACACAGGTTAAGTGTTTGTTAATGTTTTCTGGGCTATGAGTGTAAAGCTAACCTGGTGTGTGTGTACATGTGTGTGTGTGTGTGTGTGTATGTGTCTGGAGTTAAATAACTGGGAGAAAGTTAGCCAGGAGGATAGGAGGGCTATATTCTGGCTCTTGTGAGGGGATGGGTGTATGTTTTTGCAGGAATTCTGTGTGTCTGAGGAAGGATGCTCAGATGTGCACCTGAAGTAAAAAAGGTAGAGATAGGTAAAAGAAGAGTCCCAGGTTTCAGAGCCTCTGGGAGGTGAGGGGAGCATGAAGTCCACGGGGTTCATTCCTGGGAGAGCTAGTGGGGTAGCTGCATCAGAAGAGGGAGAGTGGTGTGCTTTCGCTGCATATGCTTGCTTGCCTGGACCAGGTGATAGGGAACCTCATTTATTAGGTACTAATCACGTGAGAACATATTTTGGGGGGACTTTATTTGCCTCATGACATTTTTGAATTCATGAAATTATAGCTGTGCCATTTTGAGATTCAATTTTTTAGGGTATAAATGCATCTACATGAGAGAATTAACCAGGGTTGGAACACTGGTCAGAAGAAGATCTTGAGGCAGATATTTCTGAGGATGGTGAGGTAGGGGTGGAAGCCTGTTCTGTTTCTCCTTTTACAAAATGGCAGTGTCTGTGATGCCTCTTCTCCAAGTCAAAGCTTGGTGTGTTTAGGAGTACAGACTCTACTGAGAGATGAAGTCCAGTTGAATACAGGTGCCAGCATGCATGTGAACCATTGTAAAAACGGTATCTGTACCCCTGCCCCCCTATATTGCAAGTTGGTAGATAGTCTCAATGCCCTCTGCATGTCTACTACTCACCCACTGTGTAAATGGAACTTTCTTTAACTGCCTCAGTTTACTCATCCATAAAATGGAGGCAGCCAAACCTGGATTATAGTTTATGTAAATCTGTATTCATAAAAGGTCTTTGAACTGTTCAGAAGAAAGGTGGTCCAAAAATCAGTGTTATTATTTATCGGGAACAGACATTGTCCTGTTATTTAACATGACCTGTGCAGACCATGATGCCACAATGAATGTGACTTTGAAAGGAGAGAAAATAATCATGGTCCTTGACACATTTGAATAAGAGGAGCAAAGCCCAGCCATCCTGGGTTACTGTGAAGGTCTGTTTTCCTCTGAACTGTGGGTCCTTGGCGGGCAAGAGCCTTTTGATATGTGGAATGGCGTGCACCCAGTGCAGTGAGCTGGTGCAGCCACTTTCCCCAGAGACAAAAATGGAGGCAGAGGGGCAAGGAAACCCACTGAAGTCTCCAAGTCCTCCCAGAAGTCAGTACATGCTGTTGACTCCTGGCTCAAAGTCAGGCTCCCATCCTTGAGTTCAGTGGCCATAAATAGTCAGGAGCTAAGCTATTTCCATGAGGCACTAAACCAATTCTGTTGCTTTTCTTGGCGAGATTGGGCCAATTAAGTTGATTGGAAGAGGTCACTGCTGATGGGTCTCACATTCCCCAGGCGGGACAGGCCAGCAGAGTTTAATTACATAACATTTCCCATCTCTGCATTTCCACTCCCAGATGTATCAGATGTTCAGGCCTCTCCTCTTCCCCTCCATTCAGGACGACTAATTGAGCGGCAGCTTCTGCTCCAGGCTTCTCCAGACCTTTTCCTGCAGTTACTCCCACCCCAGCTGAAGGGAATGTAAATCCCCGTGTTGGTTGAAGTGAGAGGGGAGTCAGGCCGGCACTGAAGATCTTTAAAACCCACCGAATGGCTTCAAGACCTCACCAGCTGCTCTTTTACTCTTTAATGAGGCAGGCAGTTTCTGGTGGTGGGTTGAACTAATGACCGTTGCTAGGGTTTTAGATTTAGTTTTATTTAAAGTTGAATTTGTTGGAGGAGCACCAAATCTTCTCCTGGAGACAAGCCCAAGCCCCGTGAGGTGCTGCTGATAAGGTCTGTGGATGTACTTTGTGTGTGGACAGGCGTGTGCAGAGTGAGAGGAGAGCACAGGACGTATGTACATGCTGGGGGCCACATGAGCACAGGAGTGGCCCTGGGTGAGCAGGAGGTATTTGTAGAGTGTGGGTGACAGGTAGATGGCGTCTGGCTCAGATTGAAGTGTCCTCATATTGCTTCTTATAGAAAAGCTAGCTTGTGGAAAAAGTCAGAAGCAACTTCTTCCAGCTCATTCGTATAGGGGGATGGAGGATGTATGAGCTTTTAAGAAATATGAGGCCAGTGTAGATAGTACTTCACTCTTGCCTGCGCAGATTTCTATTAAGATCAAGGCTGGAAAAAGGAAAACCTTTCAGAAGACTCACTTCAAAACCTGTGAAAGCACACATAGATGGCCCAAGATCTTTACAGTATATTTTTGTTGTTGATAGTTTTCTATAACTCAGCCTTTTAGTCTACCCCAGAATACCAAGGGGCTAGACAGTGCATGCACCCCTGGGTGATCAGAATGCATTGGCTGTTTCCTGTCCTCATCTGTGTCCTGGCCCTTTTCAAGTGATCTTAACTGTGAGCCACCAGAGGCTGGCTGTGTCTCCAGATATCCTCACAGGACTAACCTCTGACAATAAATGATTTAGCTTGAGAAGAACAGATTTTGAAGTGAAATTGGGTGGGGTCTGTAGTGGTTGCGCACTTTTTAGTAGCATCTCCAGAGAAGACATTTGTTGAGGCCCAAATCTTTTATGGATTTGTTCAGTCGGGGATTTTTGAAAGGATGAAGTTTCTTGCTCATTCAAGGCCAGAGCTGTAAGTAGCTTACTTACTGATTGCAAAAGACGCCAGGCCAAGGTGATCTTGAGCAGCATGGGGCAGCAGAAAGCCTGCTGACTTGGAGGTGGGGGACCAGGTTTGGAATTGAGCTCTGTTACTAATTAGCTGTTGTGTGATCCTGGCCATTCTCTTCAGCCCTTGATTTACCCATCTGTAAATGAAGGGCTTGAATGAGAAGATCTCAAAGTCCCATTCCAACTCTACCATCCTAGGATTCTTCAGTAGCCCAATCCTCCTGTGCAATCACTGCTAGTATGTCTTAATTGAGGTGTATCTTGGCACACCCTAAATGAGCTCCTGTTTTTATCTTTGTGGAATGGCTGAGTCAAAGGCAGAAAGTCATGCAAAGAATATGTGATAGTGTTTTCTTTTGGCCAGGAATGCCTACAAAGTTGGCTTAGCCTGAACAGTGTATACAGAGCTGAAAGAGGTTGGGTTTGGCTTTCTGGTAGGCCTGATGCTAATTAATCATCTGGCTTCCGTGTGAATGCCTCTTAGTGTCAGTGTTTCTGACTAAGATAAGGACCACCTTTAAGATGATTGATGATGATGATGATGACAATTAATATTTGAATACTTACTGAGTGCCAGGCATGATTACAGATAATGTAGGGCATTATCTCAGTGCCCAAAATAATCTCATTTACCGATGGGGAGACTGAGGTAACGTGAGGTTAAGGGATATGCTTACTGTTATGCAATTAGATATTGGTGTGCTGGCTTTCTGTCCTAAAGCCTGTGGCTACCCCAAGTCCATCACCTGCCAGTCAGTTTCTGTTTTTTGCATTCTGTGGTGTCATCCAGATAGGAGATTGTTTGATAGACCTCTGCAAAGTCTATCACCCCACAGGGAAACTTGCTCCACTGGAGGGTTCATTTTCACTTGCAAGATAAATGTTGAGGTTTTCTAGCCACCTGCTGGCAAGCGTGTGTCAGATCTGTCTTAGCTCCCATTGGCCCTCCCCCTTTATTTCCCAATCTGTTGACAAGGGACTCTGCCCTTCCAGAATGGGGGTATTGATTTAAGCCACAATTGCCTCCTTGTAAACTCTATAAGATTGGAGCTGGACATCTGGTTTTGATCCACACACCCACAAGAGGTGGTAGGTCCCAGAATTCTTGAGTTCTGTGATTGCACAGAATCAAAGTAAAAGAAAAGTCTGAATGGAGACCATGAGGGTTTTTCAGAATTTGGAAAATGGCTTTCCTTGATAGGCTAGGGAATTCCCTTCACTTGTACTGGGGCCAATGTGAATATAGATTTTTTTTGCTGAAAGATTGGGGTCAGCGGTTACTGCTAAGAACTGGTGTCCCCAGGCTCTGTTTGGTGCAGAGCAGAGCAGTTGTAGAGTCCTCCAGCCCTGGCACTTGCCTGCTGCATGCCCTCCTCTGGGCAGTACCAGAGGTAGAGCTGCCAGAGGGGTGCTTGGGGTGCACATTGCCATCTCTGAAGGGTATGACTAAAGGCTGCTGTTGTTCTTCCTCCCTCTGCTGATTTCCCCACAATACCACACTCTCATCTTCAAGGTAATGGATGAGCATGACTTTGTTCTGTTGCTTAAAGGTATTGCAATGTGCAAATAAATGTACAACACCAACCTAATGCTTGGGAGGTGGTAGGTGCTCCAAAAATATGTATTTATTTGGTTTAAAACAAATGTGTAAGGTGATGCATTTCTTCTTTATAATAGCCCTTCTATTATGATTTTTTATTGATAGCCAGGTCCTTGAAATTTACTGCCTCCCTCCCTCTGTTTCTAGGTCTAAGGCCCTGGCATTTAAAAATATCCTCCCCCTCTGGTTCCCAATGACCCCGTAGGGAATCTGCTTCAAGTTCTCAGTCTGGGATTATTTCCATCCTGTGTCCGGCAGACCTAGTCCTGGTGGTTCTCAGGGCATGACCCTACTTTCACTGGGTTCGAGAGGTAGATGTAGCTCTGGAAATCACCTGATTCCCAACAAGTGTGTCCTGTGATTGGGAAGGAGCCTAGCTTTCCTGACACCCAGCTTGCCATACTTCTCTTTGCAAACGACTCAAACTAGCTGTGTGAACTGGAGCAAATCACTCTTCCCCCTTGGGCCTCTGTTTGTTTTTCTGGAAAAGGAGGGGTTTGGATTCACTAGAAGGTCAAAAGGACCCTGCCAGTTGTGACAACCCACATATTCAGTGATCTTGCTGGTCACTGAACCTCACTGTGGCCCAGGCCTGAGATTTGTAGGTATCCCTCTGGCCTGCACAGGAATGTGCAGGGGACGAGGGGGAAGTTGTGTGGTGCCAGATAAGTTATTGAGCATATGGATGAGTGTGTGTTTATAACGTGCTGAAGAGGCAAGCTGGCCAGATTTGTGGCAGATTTTGGATTGGAAGTTGGGAGCATAGAGAGAGGGTTATGTGGGATCAAATTGTCTGTGGGTAGCTGAATTCAGTAATCTAACTGTGATCCCAAACTGTGAACAAGGAGACCAGGCTCCACCCCAGCTCTTCCAGAGATTGACTGTGCATTTGGGGAAGTACCTGAACCACACCAGGTTTCACTTTCCTCGTGTGTTAAATGAGAGAATTAAGGGCTACTGGCTTTAATGATCCCCAAAGTCTCTCCTGCCTCATCATTTATGTGGGAATCAGGGATTAGTAGAAAAACCTGGATGGATGGGTCCATAAGGGGATATGGCTTAAATGTAGAAGGAGATGTCATTTGATTGCAAAACTATACTAATGGCAGGAATATACTTCTATTCTTGAATTTGAGACGGCCTTAGAGGATACATTCTGTGTGTAAGTTGTATTTAGAACCATCTCCCCTCCTTCTCCACCAAGGATATGGAAATCATCCTTCACATCTTTGCTTCACCATTACCTTCTCTGGGCAGCCTCCCTGCCTTCCCCAGTGCGCCTGTGGCTCCTTCTCCAGCCATCTCATGTTCTGCCACTTAGCTTGAGTTTTATTTGCATTTCTATCTTCTCATTGGAATATGAGCTCTGCAAAGAAAGGGATCTGGTCTTTTCATCTTTGTGTCCCCTGATACCTTGAACAGTGTCTGCCACAGAAATGAGTTGGGGGAATGAATGCATGACAAGGTATAGCGAGTTCCGATTATGCAGGGATTAAGTCTGGGTTCAGAGACGCCGTGCACTTGCCAAGGGTCCAGAGCCATGTTCTCTGTGTCTTCATTTGGCCTGTCTCTAGCCTGAGGTCATGAAGCCTGCTCACCAGGAAGGGTGGTTCTTTCTCTCTTTGGAGACCCCTTTGCCCCATGTCTTTGCCTGCTTAGCTCTTCTGCAAATTTGGGCTCTTGGTCACAGGGGAATTGGGTGTCATTGCACATGAATTAGGGCAATTGATGGCTAGACACTAGGAAAGCAGATGTTGGAAGATTCTTCAGTAAGCATAGTGTTGGTAGCTAAGTCCCAGGCCTGTACTAGATGATGGAGAAGATGCGAGGTGGCGGCTGCAGCTCTGATTCTGAGAGTCTAGGAGGGAGAGAGGTAGCTTACATCAGTGTGCTCCAGGAAGGGGCAATGTGAGCATGGAAGGTCAAGTGCAGGGGTCCTGACTGGAGTGTTGTTTTTTAGTGTGAATGATGGTGGAGAGTCATCTTGGTCAGGAGCAGGCGGAAGGGTCTGTGAACAGTCTTCACTTTGGCAGGGCATTGGTTTTCTTGTGCCTGAGTTCCCAATGTCAGATGAATTCTCTGAGCCTCTGAGTCCATTGTGATGTGTGCCCCTTGGTTCTTCGTGGGGAGAGCTGGGGAAGGTGCATGTTGTACAGGTGTTGGGCTTCGATGTGTAGGTGTGTGCTCACAGGTGTGATTTTCAGAAGTGCCCTGCTCATGACTGCAGTCCACACACACAGGAAGGTGGGTCCGCCTGGGCACCTAAGCTCTCACTGCTTCTCCCTGCTGCCTCTATGCAGAGATGCAGAGCGGCTCTGTGACCATTTCTGACACAGGGACAGACTGCCATCTACTGTCCACTTCTGTCCTCTGAGTCCCTCCTGCTTAGTGAGTTCCTCAGCATTCTTTTTTCACATCCTGTTTTTAATTGGTCCAGATACAGGGAGAAATAGAGTAGACATCAGGTCCTTATTTAGTGATTTCTTTGGAATTTAGAAGGGAGCTTTTAAAAAACATAACACATCTGTTAGATGTTTTTCTTGTCTGCCTAACAAAAGTGTTATTTTAAGGGGGCTTCCTGTCTTTCTTGATTCTTCTGAACCACCCAGTCTAGGTGGAATACCAAGAGGTGAAAGGCAAGGCCCTACCTTCATGAGCCTTGCATTCTACCTGGGAGCTCAGGACAGACATGTGGAGGAATAGACATTAGAATGGGGCAGAATATGTTTAGTAAGTGGCAAAGACCACAGAGGCTCTGGAAGTTTGGAAGAAGGAGGAGTCCTTGCAGGCTGGAGTGATTGGGAAAGACAAGTGTTGGCAGTTTTTAAAAAAAATTTTTTTGATCGATTTTGAAGGAGAGAGGAAGAGAAAGGGAGAGAGAAACATTGATGTGAGAGCACAACATCAATCGACTGCCTCCTGCATGCCACCTGTTTGGGATTGAGCCTGCAACCTGGGCATGTGCCCTGAGTGGGAGTCAAACCAGCAACCTTTCAGTGCACTGGAGGACACCCAACCAACTGAACCACACGTACCAGCCAGGGCCAGTGTGGACAGTTTTTAGCAACCCCAGGGTTTGGTGAGAGTCTCCTGTTAGAGCTGCCTGATATCATAGAACAGGCTCTGCACTGGGAGTTCTAGGACCTAGAAAACCCAAGGTCACTGCCTCCTGTGACCTCGGGGCTGTGGATCTTATTGTCTGAGGGTTCTCCCATCCCTGCCCCTGCATTAGGTACCACAGCTGCACACAGTAGGAGGTGGCTCTTGTTTCTAGCTTGTCAAGGAACAGTAAGGTCAGTGTCCCATTTGGGTCCCATGCAGGGAGGGGCACTCATGGTGTGGTCCTGTCCTAACAACCCCACATACAGTGGGAGAGAAAGTCTTTCCCAGAGGAATCTCAGGTGCTGTACAAATGCGAGGGATGAATGGCTTCAGGAGGGGTCTTCCAGGCTACTTCTCTCCAAATCTCCCCTGGACCTTTCTTCCAAAGACATCTCTGTATAGTACTTGAGTCAAAGACAGTTCCCCCAAAAGAAACTGCAGTTGTGTTGGTCATAGCTCCAGTGTAAGATTCCTTCATGTTAGAATTTGTTTTACCATTCATTTCTTATGGAGTTTTTTATGTATCTGAGACTTTTTGATGGCTGTGGAATAAAATGGGAAAAATGTTTTCATAACTCTTTCATATACATATATATATCTTTCTTAGCATTTAAATGATCAGGGAAATCTTCAGAGTGTTTATTTCATGTTCTTGTTTCTGTGCGCGTGTATGTGTGAGAGAGAGAGAGAGAGGAATTTTAGATTGTGGTCTATTAGCAAGTCTAGGAAATCAAATTGAACTTGGGTTGGGTTACGGGTACAGAGATCTCAGCTTGTCACTATAATCCTCTGACATTTCCTTTTTACTTTTGGCTCTTGTATGAATTGGCAGTATATCTTCCCAGTCCCTCCTTCAGTGTTTACATCTCCTTTAGGGGCTGCTGTATAAAATTACTGTCTGTCTGCCACAAGTCTCCTCAGCTCTTTGAGGGACCACTTGACAGAGGCACAGTCAAGGGTAGAGCCACTAGAGAAGGTCTGACCTTTGTCTAAGAGGGAAAAGTGTGTTAAGGAGTCAGAGAAGGGTTCCAGGGGTTTTTCATGTGCTTTCCTGTGGCACAAGGATGTCTGTGGCTCTTGTTCAAAGAGAGAGAGTGAGCAGGGGCTGGGATAGAGACAGAAAGGGAAATTCTCCCAAGAGCAGCCAGTGTGGAGGGAGATCATCTATTCTGAGCAATGGTGGCACCAAGCAACCCCAGGAAATACCAGGGAGGAGTTCTGATGGCCGGTGATGTGATCTGTAGTCATTGGTGAAAGTAGGAGACGGGAAAAGAGAGTTTCAGGTGAGGAAGCAGGTGGAGAGAGGCCCAAGGTGAGGAAAACAGGGGCTAACAGAACTGAAAAAAGTCCAGGTAGGTGCTGCACAGAGACAGTGTGGGGTGGTGTGTACAGTGAGGTAGGAAGTAGCAGGAGCCAATAGGGAGCTTACTCTTTACCCCGTGGGTAGTGGGGAGCCATGGAAGATGTGGCATAGACATGGGGGAGAGCACGATCAGGCTTTTGTTTGAAAGAGGATCACTCTGGCAGCAATGTGGAAGATGGCTCTTAGTAAATATAGTTGTTCAATGAAAGGATGACTGTTGGCTGGATTGAGAGAAGAATGAATGAGTGTGTGAACAAATGAATGAAATGTAGGAGGGGAGCATTAAGCCTGATTTTTATCTCTGATTACTCTGGGCAGTGCTGGCTCCTGGGGAGAGGAAACCAGCTTGGGAGGATAGGGGGGTGGGGGCTGTCGATAAACTGATTATTAGCTCTAGATGTAGGAAACAGAGACTAAAATAGTAATTCTTAATGCTAAGAGTTTCGGGTGGTTGGTGGGGGGTGGGAGCAGTATCTCCTAGCCTTATTCCTCCTTCTGTACATTTCCATCCTAATTTGATTTCATTCAGAATCAAAAATGAAAGGGGCTTTGGAGTTGCGCCCAGGAACTGAAACTGACGGTGACTTGCTCCAGAGGGGGCTGCTTGAACTTCAAACCTTTTCAAAGGCTCAAAGTGGAATGTGGACAGATGCCAAAGTTTCTGGGACATCTGAGGGGGACTCGGGTTATTGGACATTAACTGATTCCTATAGATTTGTGTGTCTGTTCGTGCACACATGTGAGTTTCAAAGTCTCAAAAAATTACCAAATTCCACAGAACTTTTTTTTCCATTAGTGGATCTATATAGGGAGTTACTTGCAAGGTCGCATTGCTTAGCATATATAGGAGAATGTGTATGACAGTGACTCAGACAGACACCTGACATGCCATCCAACAACTTGGGATGTGAGAACATAGGAACTCCCCTTGGTAAAGCCAAAGCCAAGGAGAAGCCCTAGTGTCATCTCAGAGGTTTAGATCCACAAAGACTCTCCCATGTTCTTACTGTTCTGGTCTCACCATGCACTTTGAGATCTTTTAACTTTGGTCAACTGAAGTTGAATATCTAGGGTTGAGCCAGAGGCATCTGTATTTTTTAAAGCTCATCATGCGATTCCAATGTGCAGCCAAGGTTGAGAATCACTAGCTTACAGCCTGACCTCTGCGCCCCGCCCCTGCCTTCTGCAACCTCGCCCTGGCATCTGTCCCACCTGGGTGTGCTGGTGAGCACTCCCTACTTAGTTAAGGGTGTTCAGTTTATTTGAGCTGAGCTCTCCTACTCCCTACCTGTCCAGAGTTTGCCTCCAAACCTGGAGACCAGGAAGGCACATCACAGGTGCTCAGAAGACTCTGAAATGCACCCCATCTCCTGAAGGGGGTATTGTGGGTAAATAGCAGGGAACGGGGGAGAGAGAGGAACATAGACCAGCATTCCCAGGACATTCATGCAGGTACTTTTGTGTATGTCATCTCATTAGTTACTTAGAGGCAGTTATTACACCAGGCTGGAGGGCGCGGTCTCCACAATGCAGAATGGTTTGCAGTCTCCTAATGATGGGTTTCCCTGGGGAATGTCCATATCAGCCATGAACCAGGGCTGCTGCTCTCTGGCACTGTCGGGTCAATGGGAAAGGGAGCACCTCTGTTCCCTTTCAGTTCTGTGGGATCAGCCCAAGTGCCAGTTTTGGGATGGTGCTTCCAGAAGGCCCAGCCCAAGGACCTGCTTTAACCAAGCGGTTCTCTTTCTCTCCATTTTCCTGTTGCAGGTCAGGGCTTGCCAGGGGGGCTGCAGAGTGGAAGGTCAGAGAAGAAAGCTAAAAATCAATGTGTGAAGAAATTAGTAAGGTCTGACAAAGTTACGTTCCCAAATTGTGAAGTGCACCATGCAGAATCATTGCAATCCCTGGGTTTCTAATCAACTAAAAAATATTCCTGTGCATGCTCTCAAGCAGTCTGGGGTCAGATGTCTCACACCCATTGCTAAGTGCGTGCTTCTGTAAGCATCTTGGACTTGGGATTCTCCAGACTGCTGAGTGGCCTAAGCATAGAGCTATAATGTGGTGGAGTGAGGCCCATTGACCTGATGTGAGGATGGTGGTCCCAGGGAGGAGGCTGGACGGTGGTGCAGCCATGATCTGCAGCAATGGGAAATGAGATGGGACAGGCCTCCTGCACAAGTAACTCCTAGAGGATTGCACGTCGCTGACAGAGACGAACCCTGTAGAGAGCAGTGGGAGCAAAAAACCACAGGACTCTCTCAGCTTTCTCTGTATATCATGTGATGGCACTGAAGTCATTCTTGGCAATGTGTAGTGCTACCATCCGACCCTCTCCCTGTTACTCCCCCCTCCCCCTATTTCTAAGTTCAGTCACCTTAAGCAGTGGCTTTGTTTTTTTTAAAAAAAATCAAGGAACAGTATGTTTTAAGGAGGGAGGAGAGAGATGAGCTGAAGTATTTTTATGTGGACTCTGGGCAATTTATTTTGTTTTCCAAAGTCTCATCAAAAACATGTTCATAAGGGACCATGAACTGAGTAGAAAGTTGACCATAGTATTGAGGAACATTAGCCGCCTTGACTGTAAGAGGTGTTAAGAGTGGTCCTCCAGCCCTGCTGGCATGGTTCAGTGGTGGAGCATCGACCTATGAACCAGGAGGTCACGGTTTAATTCCCAATCAGGGCACGTGCCTGGGTTGGGGGCTCAATCCCCAGTGTGGGGCATGCAGGAGGCAGCCGATCGATGACTCTGTCTCATCATTGATGTTTCTGTCTCTCTTTCCCTCTCCCTTACTGTCTCTGAAATCAATAAAATCATATTAAAAACAAAACCAAAACAGTCCTCCAGTAATTACCTAGGCCCACAGGATCATGCAGGGGAGTTTAAGGAGAAAGTGCTCCTCAGGCTATTTCTGCCTTAGAGCTAATGGTGAAGGAATGTAAACCTCATTACAGGGAAGGAAACCGAGAACTAACATTTAAGCAAGAGGACCCAGGTTCTATTTCCACTTCTGTCAATCACTAATAGTCATAACCCCTGGGAGCCTTAGTTCCCTCTTTTGTAAACTGGGATAATAAACCCTAACTACTTAATTCTTGTGGACTTCTAGATGAGCTCATGCCTAGGGAAGTGTTTTGCAAGCTGTAAATTACTTTACAAGTATATGTTCTGGTTTAAACTGGCATAAACAGTTTGGTTGAAACAATGCTAATAGCACATGTTCTGTTTGGAAGGTGGCTCTCCTCCAAGTCAGGCCGAACATGTTCTTAACAAGGCACTGTCAGCACCTGGGTGCTCCTGCCACACTGGGGGTTTGGGAGATGGCCGTCAGGTGGCACCCATAAGAGATGGAAAGAAATGCTAAAGCTATGGCTGAAAGAATCAGTGCATGCCTTTACTTTTTCTGATGATGTCATCTAGGATGTAAGCTCAGGCTACTGCTGTTTGTGAGGGGCAGCTCGTGGAACAGAATATTGAGAGTGGACCTGCTGTGCAGGTAAGTTGAGTTTCTTTCAGTATGTGTCACCCATCCCTTCTGCAAGGCTAGTCACTGAGTTTTTCTCCAGCTGTTTATCCTTGTTAAACTCTTTCTGAACAGTTATAGCCATAACTGCAAAACAGAACCTCCCTTCCAGCACCACTGTGGGCCTGGTTGCAGATTTCATAGATGACCTTTTCTGTGGCACTTAGCCCCACCTCTCTGGCTGACTTTCTTATTATGAAAATCCCCTTGAATCATCCCTATGCTCATTTCGTGGATGCAGTACCTTGTATCTTTGAGATCATGGAAAGTTCAGAGTCCGTTTCTGATTGCTCTTTGCCTCCTTGCTTTTTTTCTGGTGGTAGACTTTGCCATTTCTTTTCACGGTGCTGGCTCTCCTCAGACCGGTGGTCAGTCATTCTTGTTCCCAGGTTATCTTTTGTGGCAAATTCTCCTGGATTCCTTGCATGTAGTGCCTGTGCTTGGCTTCAGCTTCTTACATTGTCTATGGTTTCTTGAATGTTTACCTTCTTTTAAGATGCCTTACAGTTTTTGAGCACCGGAAGTCCCCCTTCTTATTTTCAAGCCAAGGCAGCAATAAATCTATGTCGAATGTATTTTTGTTACATGTATGGATTTGATGTGGAAGGAGGAAGATTGTAGTGGGTACTTGGTCTGCCACCTTGGAATGGGAATCTCTTCCAGGTTCTTAAGAAAGCATTTAAGCAGATCACTACAGTGAAGATAATGGTGATAAGAGCTAGGTTACTTAGCACAGGGCCTGCCTCGTAGCAGGGACTTGTTTTAGATGGAACTGTTTTGTTACCTGTATAATATTATGATTAAAAAGAGAGTATCAGCCTGGTTTGAAATCCCATCTCCACCTTTTCTTGCCTAGGAGACCTTGACAGTATCTCTCAGGTTCAGTCACCTTCCTCAAGTGTAAGAGGATGACGTTACGTTGTTTGAAGGATTAATAAGGGATAGTATGTAACTCAGCCTGGAAGGTGGTCAAGTTTCAATAAATGTTAGCCATGACTATCATGTCATGATGTTCTTATTTTGAATATCACTAACCCAAAGTGGCAACAACAGCTACAGTGCCACCTTAGGGGAGCCACAGGCAGGAACCGCAACCAGGCTCACGAGGGACTAAGGAGCCTGGAGGCCATTCTCTGTCTGCAGGATCAAGTGGCTTGCTCTGTGCCCCGCCACCCGCTCTCCTCTCTCTCGTTCTGGGCCTACGAACTGACTGTCCCAGGGCCCCAGTTCCAGATTCCTCAGAGGGACCCTGATTGGCCCAGCTTGAGTCAGAGGCTCATACCAGTTTATTAGCTGCAGACCAGGGAGTGGGGGGTGTCATGTAGAAGGCAAGTAACTTCAGAGGCCCAACCTTTTCACATAGGTGCGCTGTTCAGAGTGCAGGCCTGTGGACTAAGTGCTTACCCCTGAGTTATCCACTAAAATGATCAGGGCATCACGTCAGAATGGAAAACAGCTGTGGGACACGTGAGGCTGCTCAGGTGAGCTTAGATAGAGGCGGTCTGAAGGATGTCAGCCTCTCCTGAACTGCTCACAGCCCTGTGCTAAATTGTAGGGCAGAGCCTCTCCCTCGGAGCTTCTCCACCGGAGAGGAGAGAAGCGGTCAACAAAATGCAGGTGAATTTGAGTGACAAATAAGTAGACCTCATGGAGCACCCAGTTAGGAAAAGGACGGGTTGATGTGTCCCAGCGAGACTAGTTCTTGCCGAGTCTCAGGCCATGTTCAGTTCCACCCTGATCTTTATATTGGGGAACCATTAAATCAGGCCTTTTACTGGAGTACACAGGCATGAAATGAATTGTGCATGTAGTTTAGGGAGGCTTGGTGAGGTGTGATTGGGCAGGTTCTCCAGTCACCCTCACAGGTGCTGTGTGGCCCCGGGAGCCGGAACACGCCTTCCAGCAGGCAGGCCATTGCTCAGCTGCTTTTCCTAAGTACAGATCTTAGGCTTTTCTCCATGAAGCTTCCCCTGGGCTCTGCCTCTTCAGTTCAGAAAGTGCAGATCCTCAGTATACACAGGCAGTTCCCAATTTGTGTGAGCTTTACCCTGTTAATTCCCTGCATTTTTCAAGCTGAACGCAAGATTAAACAATGATGGCTTTAGGCATATCCAAAATGGCAGGGATTCAGATCCTTAAATCCTCACAATTAGATAACCAGCTTGTGATTCAGGAGGAGAGTTTTTAATGTGATAATTTTTTTGATTCGTTCAGGATTTGCTGGCTTAGTTATTTGCATATGGGATCACGACACAGGGATGACACTGTGCTGGGTGCTTTATGTTCACTTTCCCATAGCAACTTGACAAAATGGACTAATTTGACCCATTTTACAGATGTGGAAACTGAGACTCAGAGTTGTTAAGCAGCTTGTCCGACAGAGCCTTGATCACAAGCTAAATCTCTCCTGTGCTGTCATCAACACTGTATCTCCTCTGTTCAGGAGTAGAGTTGTCTATCTAGCTTCCATTCATTGCTCCTTTAAGTGAGGCTACATGCTTTCCTGTAAGAAGTATGCAGTGTCATTAGTGAAATTCTCCTGGAGCCTTTTATCTCATTATTAGATTAATTTTTGAGTTAACTTCAAAAGGACCTGAGCCATCATCTTGCCTTTCATTCTTTTTTTTGCTACATTAGCTGGGATCTTGGTTGATGAAAAATTTTATTCTGATGGAAGACAAGCGTGAATACAGCCAATATCGCCTAACACTTGTATGTTTAAGAATGCGGTGATAGAAGAGTCTCCATCACACGCCAAGTACCATCAGGCTCCTTGAATGCGACTTCCTAGCCCTCCCACCACACACCGTGCCTGCCCCACGTTTTATGATTGAGTGTCCTGCCTCCGTGGGGTCTCCCACAGCCATACTTTTGTTCCTGTTGTTCCCAAAGCTTTGAACCTCTTTCCTGACTTTGTTTGCCTGGCTGACTATTACAGGTGCTCATGCAGGAAGCCCTTCCTAAGGCCCCAGACATCTCCAGTTTGCTATTATTGCATTATATATGCTCGTGTCCACCTCCCCCATGAGTTTATACACTCTTTGCGGGTAAGGGCCCAATGCTAATTATCTTTTTATCCACCAGAACTTAATACGGTGTTAAAAAAAATATTGGTTATGCTAAACTGAACTCCAGGCAAACCTACAAGGGGTCCGGAATTTGGCAAAAGTCTTTTCAGCATTGATGTATCTTTGTGGGAAGCTTTGTGGCTGCCTTTAACAGCCTTCTTTTGGTCCATGGGAAATTCATCCAGATAACTTTAAAAAGCAGCTGACTTATTATTGGCTAGCGCTCTAAAGTCAGCTTTTGATTTCTGATCTCTAAGAATTTCTTTTGGCATTAATTGACATAAGGGAGAACTCTGCTGGCCGGTGATTCTTATATCAGTACCAGAAAGATCCCTCTACCCATAAATATTCAGTAAGCTCCTGTGATGTGCTAGGCACTGTTCCAGTTGCTGTAGATGGAGCCGTGAATGAGAAAAATTAACCCTCTGCCCTCATGGAGTTTACATTCCAGTAAAGACATCCATAAATACAGAAGTAAACAAGCATATGATAGATGGATAAATAAATGAAATTCTCCTATGGGGTCAGTGCCATGATGGAAAATAAAACAAAGTGAAGTGATAGACCATGGGAGAGGGTATTTTAGATTGGCATGTTCAAGACCCATCAGGAAGTCTTGTGTGGCTGGGACAGAGAGTGAGAGAGGCTGGCCAGCTCAATTGTGTAGGGTCTCACAGACAGAATTTATTTATGTAATGGCTTGAGGTGTGTGATAAGAAGCCAAAGAAGGTTTTCCCATGCCCCCTCCAAATATATTGGGAAGCTTCCCACCCAAATGTGATGGAAAGTTATAGGAAGCTTTGGAGCAGAGAATGTTGTCATCTGGTGGACATTTTTTAAACGGTTCTTCTGCCTGCTTTGTGGGGGACAGGTTGTGGAGACCATGAGACAAATCAGATGGCAATACAGTGGACAAGAGAGAGTGGTCACTAGAGAGGCATGAAGAAGCTGGAAGACTTGGGATCTGTTTTGGAAGTAGGGCTGGACGGACTTGCTGATGGATGAGCAGTGGAGAGTGAGAGACAGTGAGCTGTGCTGAGGAAGGTGCAATCACAGTCCCAGAAGGGAGACACACTATTGTTCTTGTCAGGTTCCTAAGCCCCACCCCCTGAAGAGCTGCTTTCCATGCCTAAGCTCTGCGTCATTACCAGGAGCACAAGAGGAAGACAAATAGAATGTTCACTATGCTTCATTTATCGCATCTGAAAAATGAACTCTGCTCGGTGACCTAATGGGCATAAATTCTGGCTCTAAAAAAGTCACTCATTCAGCAACTAGCTACTGAGTGCCTGATATGGTAAGGAATTGTGTCCCGTGCGGGTAGGGGTTACAAAATGCATGGTTCCTCACCTCCCAGAACTGAGAGTATTTCCAAGGAAATAAGACATCTCCAGCTAAATAAAACTTGAGATGGAAATGAGAGAGCCATGGGAAGGTGACACACAGAGGGCAGGTGGAGTTTCAAAGACCTCTGGTGGGTGATTGAGGAGACCCCTGATCAGGCAAGAGAATTTTAGCAGGTAGATCTGGTTAGCACAAACTGAGGCACCGAGGTGGGTGAACGCTTGGGGTGTTTTAGGCTTGGCCAGTATGCCTAAAAGGGGGAGAGTCTCTGCAGAGCAGGAATAGAAGCTGGGTCTCAGCAGTTTCCCCCCACCTCCCAGGGCACTGTGGTTTGGGGGAAAGCCTATTGTATCCCCTCATGGCTTCTCTTCCCTTTTCCTGTTTTTGGTTTGCATTATTTCCCCCTAAGAGCATTCTTTGAACTTTCTGGAAACTCCTCCTGGAGTCTTCTCATCTGTTCCTAGTTTAACACTATAGGGTTCTGCTTTGTAGGTTGTAGCCTTCCGGAAGCGTTTCTCCAAATTTAGCATTGGGTACCTGTTTTGCTGTTTTGTTGCCATCCCAGTCTGTCTGGGGAAAAGAAGGACTTACCTTGAGTGTAGGAGCAGGGCTTCTGAGAAAAACCTAACACTTCTAACTCCCAAGTTTACAGAGCTCTGCCAAAGGTGGATTTACAGAGAAGAGGAAAAGCACTAACAAGCTATACTCTGTCAAGTGCAAAGAAATCATTTAGCCTCTCTGAGATCCACCAGAAATAAGCTACTGTTTGTGAAACTCTGGGATAATCCACCTGATTTAAGCCTTGCATTTAGTTACTTAGAGCATTCCTGCACATGCATTTGCTGGCACGCGCACGCACAGATGCACATATCTATCTCTTTGTGCCCTTCGTCCAGCCTCTGATGACGTCTGTCCTCTCCAGGAGGCTGGAATCCAAGGCTTCTAAGACGTGGCTTCTGGAAAGCTCTTCCTTCTGCTTAGCCAAGGGGACATTTCTCTCCTTCTTCCCCTGGAGAATCATTGGCCATTGGTGCAGTGGTTGGGGCATGGATCAGAACCACCCTCATGTTCTGGGGCTTCGTCTCTAAAGCACAGGTAGGCATCTGCATTGTGGTCGGTAGTCTGGCTCCACCAGGCTTTGGGAGAACTCCGTTTGAGTCTTTAACCAATCTCATGACTCCCAATGACCCCAGAAATGTGTGGACGTGGAGGAGCAGTAGACGCCTTGCCTTTGCTCTGGGCCTCTGCCCTCTTTGGAGAGACACGGGGGAGGAAATTAAAGCAGAGTAGCGTGGGTGCAGGTGAAACTTCCCAGGGTCTTGTGGCATTTGTTAATTTTCATCCTGCAGTGGGAGAAACCGAAGAACAGATATTATCTTTATTAAATGATCGTGGAGGCGAACAGGGATTCTTCTGACTTCTTGTGGGGTTGGATAAACCCCAAAGCGAGAAAAAATTTTCCCTTTGTTTTAGTTGTTAGGAAACTCAGTACCCTACTACAGTGTTTTTAGTTTTAATTTTTCCTAATCACTTTGGGTTGAATCCCCTTTGCCTCTGAAATTTCTGAATGGTTGCAGCCATTTCTTGTACTTTCCCTGTGTTGTCACTCAGACACGAAGAGTAGATTTGGCTCTTGTAATCTCAAAATAATGGTAACAGTTAATATTTATTGAATTGAGACCCATGTTCAGTGTTTTATATGTGATCTTGTGAATCCTTGTACTACTCAATAAAATAGCTGTTTTATTACCCCCCTTCCCTTTTGCAGACAGAGCAACTGAGGCTTGAACAGATTTTTCTACATCGCTCCTAGGATTATCTGAGAAACTATATATTTTGCTTGTTTTCTTCTTTGTTTACAAATCTTCCCCTTCTCCCATTCTACCCCTCTTTTGTGCCTTCCATCCTCTTGCTGTAACTAAATAAAGAGCGTGGCTCTCACTGTTAGGTGCAGTAAGTGACAGGACCCCTCCACATGGTACCCTCATCCCAGTCAGCCTCCTGAGCAAGATCCTTTGTTGATTTCCTGTTACTCAGCAGGTATAATGAACATATATACATGTATAATTAGCTCTTTGATCTAATCAGAAACACAAAACATTTGTCTCCTTAATTCCAATGTTTTGTCTTCTCCTGGATTAAGATTAGGGTCAGAGAAGTACCATAGAGTGGATTGGGGCTGCTCGGGGTTCCGCTTTCTTGTTCACTGACAGCTAAAGAGGACAACTAAAGCTTTGGGGGTCTTTCCAGAAATAGTTATAAGATGCAACATTGTTTCCTGGTTACTAAATAAATACCTGGTCTGGGGCATGTTCATTTTAGAAAATCAGGAACATGTTAGAAAGAATAAAGAGGAAGCCAATTACCAGAAATCCCATCAAGATTTTAGTGTATATCCCTTGAAGTTATCCTTGTCTTTGTGTTATTGTGTTTCCTTTTTTAAATAAGGGAGCTCATCATACTTTATAAACAAGTTTTAATTGGCATTTTCCTCTTAATGCTGGACTGTATGTATTTTGCCATGTCTTTAACTGTGCTTGCATAAGATGATAGACTAGATTCCATCATGCACCGTACTTTAACCATTTCATTACTGTGGCGCATTTTCATTGTGGCTGCTGTTTTACTACTGCAGTTAACTGGCCTTTTATATACATTTTTATACATACCTGGCTATTTTCTTAAAGTGGATTTCTAAACGTTACCTTTCTGGGCATAAAGATGTTAACATGTTGCCTGACCGGCGTGGCTCAGCGATTGAGCATCGACCTATGATCCAGGAAATCGAAGTTTGATTCCCAATCAGGGCACATGCCCAGGTTGCGGGCTCGATCCCTAGCAGGGGCCGTGCAGGAGGCAGCTGATCAGTGACTCTCTCATCGTTGATGTTTCTATCTCTCCCTCTCCCTTCCTTTCTCTGAAATCAATAAAGATATTTTTTTTAATAAAAAGATGTTAACATGTTGAAGGAGGGTGGTGATTTTTGAAAGGTATATCGGCTCTGAGTGCAGAATCACAGTTGGTAGTTATCATGGGACATCAGAAGGACTCATTGGCCAGCTCTGGGCTCCCTGCCTTCCCCACCTCCCAACATGCAGCCACAGCGAACACTGTGGATTAGGAGAAAGACTGCCACTTCCCCTTCGGTCCCTCAGCTTGATCTTCCAGGCCTGTGTGTGTTTTTGATGTAATTTTTGGATTGTTCTCCTGTTGTTGTCTGTCCCCACGCCACCCCCAACCTTGCAGCGAGTACACATTGCAGAGAGCAGTGGAAAGCAGCTCGGGTGCAGGAGCCACACCAGCTTGGCTGTGAATCCCAGTTCCATCACCTACTAGTGGGTGACCTTCAGTAAGTTACTTTACACATCTGTCCCCCTCAATTTCCTCATCTATAAAGTGGGGGAAATAATCTAATAAACCCATCAGATTGTGCAAAGGTTAAATGATTGAATCCATGTAGAATGCTTAAAACACTGCCTCACATGTGGGAAGCATTTAATAAATGGCAGGTTATTAAATGAATTTTAAAATGGATAAATCAGTAACGGAGCATTATTACTAATATATATTCCTATTGTTTTGACTTCTAAGGTCTTTTGCAAGGTGTTAGCACTACAGTGTGTATGGGCCTTGCAACAGTGCTCGGTACCAGCTTTCTCCCTTTTAGTGTTTACCTGTCCTCTTCTCTCCTTCTCTAGGACACTCACTATTTTACAGATTATGGTCTTTTTTTCTGGCTTCCCCATCTGCCCACATGCACACATTTCCCTTTCTTTTGCGTTCCTCTCAGGTTCTCCCTCCTTACCAGTTTATTTTTTCCACTTAGGAAGGATTGGAGCCTAGCTGGCAGCTTTTCTGGTTGGCTTGGTTGGTGCTGCACTGTAAAACATTCTCTGTTACTTACAAATCTCTTTGATCCATGTCGCACTGTATTTGTTCTCCCAACCGATGTGTTGGGTAGTTGGAGGGTTGCCTTCTCCCATTTGCCCAGCCCCATGCCCCTTGAAGTTCCCCACTTGTTTGGAGTCTTTCCTCCAGCTGACCACAGACCAGGGACATCTGTGCTGAAGGTCTCCTCTGCCCAGAAGCACCAGGAGTGGCATGGCCACCAAGATTTTCTGGAGTGCCTGCTTAGGAAGAGGTTGGGGACTGTGCAGGTTACAGTTTAAATTTCCTAGACAAGTTCCAGGAGCTCTTTGGTGGATGCACGTGATACATGATGCAGCTCGGAGTCTGTGGCATGTTAACAAGACCTCAACCTTCCATTGTCTGTTGTAGACAATAGCATGAAGCCCTAGGGGATGGCAGGTAGCCCAGGAGACCACGAGAGTAGGTTAGTGTATGAGTTTCTAAGGGCTGCTGTAACAAAGCATCACAACCCAGGTGGCTTAAACAGCAGGAATTTACTTAATATTGTATCACCATTCAGGAGGCCAGAAGTCCTAAATCAAGGTGTTGGCAGGGCCAGGCTCTATATGAAGGTACTAGGGAAGGAACTGTCCCATGCCTTTCTCTCAGCTTCTGGTAGCTTGAGCTGTGTCCCTTGGCTTGTAGATGCCTCACTTCCATCCTGCATCTTCACATGGCATTTTCCCTGTGTGTTTTCACATTGTCTGTCTCTGTGCATGTCTGTCTGTGTCTAAATTTCCCCAGTCATATTGGATTAGGGCCCACCCTCATGACCTCATTTTAACTTGATTACCTCTATAAAGATCCTATTTCCAAATAAGGTCACATTCTGAGGTACTGGGGGTTGGAACTTTAATATGTCATTTTTGAGGGACACAATTCAACCCATAACAGGAAAGAAAGACACTGAGGATCCATAACTCCACACAACCACCATGCGCAGGGCAGGCTCTGCGCAAATATGCAGTCATTTCGTCTCAGGATGAGGATGAACAGGGAAAGACCTTCAAGCAGGATCTCTGTCTCAGCAACAGTGAAGGCCAGGGAGGAAGGTGCCCTGCCTTCCTTGTCTCCAGCCAGTTTTATTTTCGATATGACTCCTGCCTTTCTCTTTCATCAATTTGGGAGTTTCTGAGAGCTGAATAGAGAAAGCAGCACAGCAGAGCCCACCTGGTAGGGGACAGAGGGAAGTGATGGAGGTCTGGGGAAGCAGAGGATGGAGGTAAGTGGGAAGGGGTGGAATGGTCAGGAAGAGACAGTGAGGGAAGCACCAGATCGGTGGGGAGGCTGTGGAAGGTTGCTCGGCAGCCATGAGTTCTTGTCACAACCCTGCCACTAGGCTGCATGCCTTTCGCCTACTGCGCTTAACTTCTCCGGACCTCGGTTTCTCCGTGGGTGAGATTGGGAGGTGGCTGGTCACTGCCTAGGATCCCCTTTCTGGCCAGAACAGAGTTCTGAGCCTAATGTTTGGAGCAATTAACGTTCTTGGCCTCGGCCCCTTGCAGAAAGAGCAGCCCCTCTTCCTGTGGAAACACCTTCTGACTGGGCTGCCCTGTCCACAGGGTCACCCAGTGCGCATCTGGTGCCCCGCCTGTACCTTTTTAAATGGCTCCCGCTTCTCTGCCCCCTGCCTCCTGTTCCTTTCCACATGTAAGCTTGCTACTCCTTTTCATGATCCCCATTACTCTTTGACTGCTCACATCTGTGTTTGATTCTTGCCGGCTCTGGGAGGCTGTGCCAAGCTTCTTGAACACAGCCTGTGACTGCCTGGGCTGTGTGCTGAGTTAGCGGGACGGCGAGAGGATAGGCCGGGTGAGGGACGGAGTGCCTGGGCCTGGCTTCCAGCTTTGACTGCAGAAGTGCTGCCCTAACATTAAATAAATCTCTGAGCTGTTAGCTTGAAAATAAAAAGGACTTTCAAAGTGAGAAGCAACAAGTGTTTATCTGAGATCAGAAGAAGAGCTATTCCGGCAGCGCTGATTCCGGCAGAAGCCCAGTGTTTTGATTAGGAGACAAAGACAAGGGGTGTTTATGAGAAGGGGAAGGGGACCAGTTACATCAATAAAAGGGAGGCATTTCTATTGGTGCTGATAACATAACATAGTGATGTTAATTCTACACAATGTGTTTAATTTTCAGTCCAGTGTTTTCAGTCCGGTAGTTGTAATAACTGCTTTCTTATCATCTTTGCAAACAGTTCTTCATGACACAACGTCCAAAGGTTATTTTGCCCTGTTTTAACATTCCAGGGTTTGAGATATAAGACAAACAAAGCAGTTCCTCTGGATGGCAGCTCTGGCTCCATTTTAAAGTGGCCCTGTTTATACTGTTGTTTACAGGGCTATGGTTGCCTATTCACCTCGCCCCACTGCCCCTATGCTCAAAAGAGCCCAAGCCCTGGTCATGCCATTTCATTTAGCCTCGCTGCACCCTGGGTAGGGCAAGGCTAAGGCCTGCACCCTGTTTAAACGGGTGATGGGGAAGGGCAGGGTAGGTGTGGCTCACAGAGGTGACTGTCTTGCTCAGGGGCCCTTAGCAGCTGAACTGCGGACACACTGTTGACTGTGACTGCCATGCAAGAAGCTGGCTCTGTCCATCCCTTAACTGAAGCCCCTTTTATTATGGACAGAGACTGAAGAATAACCATGGGGAGGGTTGAGAATGAAGGTCGATGGTTAGCATCAGATAATTCAGAGAGTCTAGGGAAACAGGCCCAACTCTGGTGCACTGTGAGTCGTAGTGGCCCACCCCAGACTGAGCGAGCTTCAGAGCTGCATGGGCCAGTAGGGAGAAAAGGAGGGTGTGACTCCACTGCAGGGCAGGCACGCTGTGTGCTTAGAGATGACTTCTTCCTTCAAGTGCCCTGGGAATCTCCCAGTCAGTGGGCGGGCTTCAGGAATATTGCCGTCAGTTTGCACAGGACGGTCCTTAGCAGTGCAGGATGTGCTGCCAGCGTCAGCTATCCCCCTTCCAGTTACCATGACAACCAGGAACACCTCCACACATTTCCAAATGCCCTTTCATAGGCCCAGTACTAGCCCTTTTTGAGACTCACATAACCCAACATTGATTAAATGAGTGAAAAAACAATGAATGATAAACTACCTTTGTGTTTTGCAATTTACTACAGCTTCATTTTCTCACCCCAGAAATGGACTGAACTCTACCCTGATTCTCTCCTCCTCTTCACAATCAATCTTCCTTAATGGAGACTCCATTTCCACATTTCCTGTTCAATGCTCAAACCCCCCGCATTCTGGCCTCCATCACTGACATATCACAGAGGCCCGTGGCCATTGTGTCACTAACCCCAGTGTAGAGAGCCAGCCTCATCGCGCTTGCCCTTGGAGCACCTTTTTCTGTGTTGTCTTCTTGAAATTCTCCCTTCCCTTGATCTACCATGCTTCCTGCCTTTGGTCCTACCTCTGTGGCAGTGTCTTCCCACTTTTCTTTGCAGTCTTCTCCTCCAACTGACCCAGGCTCTCCTCTCTTCACACACGGTCCATAACCAATGTCAGGCATTCCAGTGGTCCCCTATATTTGTATGAGGCTGACTCCCGAACATGCAGGTACTTTCTCTGAAGCCACAAATCCATATATCCAGATGCCCAATAGGCACTCCACCCAAATGTCTTATGGGCATCTAGACATTAGTGTGTCCCAAACTGAACAGGAGCCCCCTCTCTGCCCCAAAGCTGCTCTGCCTCCAAGTGAATATTCTCCATTGTTTCCCAGCTTAGTAAATGGAGCCACCTGCTTGTGCTGCATTTGTTTAAGTCGGAAACCTGGGAGTCATCCTCAGACGTCCCACTCTCCTTTCCCCCACGATCAGACAGCCTCCAAGTCCTAATTCTAACCTCTAGACATCTCAAGTTTGTCCAGATCTGCCACTACCCTAATCAAAGCCACCTCGTCTCTTGCCATTCTGTGCACCTTGAAAAGCTAATGGGGTCAATTTTCTACTTGAAATTGTGTAATGATTTCCTCTCTCTCTCTCCTCTTCCCCCCTCCATTCCCCTCTCCTTTCTTTCCCCCTCTTTCCTCCAGCCACACTGGATTTTGTTGTTTCCCAGAATTCACGATGTACCTTCTTGCCTCTGAGCTCCAGTACTTACTTATTTGTTCCTACTACTTGGAAAAATCTCTGTTCCACCTCCTCTCCCCCCATGCCTCCTGCCTGACTCTTGTCACCCTTCAGGTGTCAGCTTGAGCATCACTTCCTGTGGGAGGTTGTTTCTAATCCTAAGCCTTATGCCAGGGCTCCCTGCCACACTCTTCCACGGCACCTGTACTTTCCCTCACACACAACAGTTCTTATTGTAACTGCTGGTTCATCTCCTTTCTTACTAAACTATAGACTCTAGACTAGACTTCTTGAGAACAGGAACTATATTCCTGCTTGTTCACAGCATCATTTCCAATCACACCTAGCACTGTGCCTGGCTTATAACAAACAGTCAATAAATAGCTGTGAAATGAATGGATAAGTGAACAAAAGGTGTTTGCCTAGCAGAAAGTTGGAACAGTATCAAAGACCAGGGCTGGAATTAAGAAAAAAACCTTCCTCGGGGTGGCATTATGAATTCCCAGAACAGGTGACTAACCCTCACGTGCTTCAGCAAACATTTATTCAGTGCCACACAGCCAGGTAAAAAGCTGAATGAGGTTTAATCCCTTCTCACAAAGAGCTTATTCCTCCTTTGAAAGTCTCTTAAAACAATCTTTGAAATGATTTTTGAAAGGTAGATGAACTGGTCCTTCCTTCTCTGCGACCAGTGATATAGAAAAAAGGAGCATGCACGCAGGCGTGTGCATGCGCGCACACGCACACACACGCGCGGAGACATCGTGCTCACAGACGTGGACATGCCCAAACCCTTCTTCTCTTTTACAGGATGGTAACTCAGTTTGGGCTCTTGGCATGCCATGGACAGTCCCCTCAGCCTTAGACCCAGGGAAGCAGGCGTGACTGTTGTGGTGAAGCTTGCAGCTCGATCTTTGCTGATATGTCCCCATTTCTCACTCATTGCCGCCACGCTCCCCTTCCTCCCAGAGTTAACACCCGACTTGGCTCCCCCAAAACTAGCTTCCTCCTTTCTGTGGTAAGAGTTCACCCTTCTTCCTCTCCAGGGCTCTTGCATGGGGTGAAGGCAGAGAGAGGAGGGAGACTGACCACACCCTCCCTCCTTGACCCTGATGAAGTTTCTGGGAAGCTGCCCAGAGGCAGCCAGTTCTTGAGGGTGGAGGATCATCTGAGGGGAGGCCTCAGGCAGCTTAAGGCTCAGTTCCTGTCCCCCAGTCCCTCTGTGAAGGACATGTCTGTCCCTCACTCTCAGAGCTGTTGCTGTAATTCCCCTGCTAGGGTGACACACGGTGCTGGCTCCTGCCCTTCGCACCCCAGCAAGAGGCTGTTTCCTGGAGGCCTTATATGTGATTCCATCTTCTTTGGGGCTGTTTTCATTTGTAATTATCTTCAGGGAGGAACATACGTATTGGACCTTTGCCTGGCTGTGAAATTTCATTTCCATCTCTTTACACCTGTGGGTGCAACATGAGAAACCAGACCAGAGCCCCGCTGATGTTCCAGACCTAGGTTATCAAGGTGCTGTGGCTGTTGTTTCCCAGAAGGGGCTGTGTTCCAAGCACAGATTTCATCAGCGGAGCCTTTGAGCGGCGGCCGCATTTCTTCAGCTGCCTTCTCTTCGGGGGTCTCTGGCCTCTAATTCTTTCTCCTGCTTGGTCACATGAGCTCAGTCTGCGTGCTGGGTCCACAACTTTAAGTCTGCCGTTGAAAAGATATTTGATTAGCCATTCCAGATGCTCATTCCAATTGCAATTTGTCCTACGGGGCCAGCTTATCCTCTTGCTTTTCCCCTTTTTCTGATCCCACCTGGCAGCTTCCCCTGTGGGACCTCACAAAAGCAGAACTGGGCTTTGCTTTGTCCCTTTGTTACCACAACGCCAGTCATCAGAGGGATTTCTCTATCATGATAGGTTTCTTTCTACCTTGAAGGATGCCAGTGCTTGGAATATAATACACACGCACATTTCCTCTCAAGACCTGGGACACCTTCCCAGGGACAACAAAAGAGGGTGAGGTCAGTACCAGCACCCCACCCCAGATTTCACCTCATTCTCTCCTTCCTACAATAAACTGGATCAGAACCAGCAGCCCTATAGGAATACATTTCTTTCCCTCAAAACCAGGCCCCAGAGAGCATTTGAATCCTTGGCAGGGAGGTGCAGGCTTAATTAATTTTTCTCTTTTTCCCTTTGAATCTCTTGGAATACGCACACAGACTCACATTCGTGCACAATTGGGTGCATAAAAATTTTAATGGCAAGTGGTGTTAGCAGTTCTTTTCCTCCTGAAACAGACCAGGGTTTTTCCATCTGGACTTTTGAGCAGAACCTAAGAATATTGACTTTCTAACCACTTGGATATGGGTGGAGTGAGCAGAAGGGGAATGGGGGAGATGGTTCAAGGGGGAAATATGCTTCTATATAAATCACATGTGAAGGGGGTTTTGAAGTCATTATTGCTTCAGGATGTGTGAACTGTAATTATTTTTTAAGGTCCTGATTTGCCCAATGAGCATTTCCCAGGGTTGCTGCTCCAAGCATGACGTCTTTGCTATCAGGGGGTCCCTCCTGGTCTGATAGGAGTTTAATCGCTTTAAAGGGGTCTCAGGGTAGGATCCGGTTTCTCCAGGTCCTCAGCTGCGGTCAGTCCTGCCTGCAGCACAGCATCCAAATGACTTCGATGATTAAGACAATGGAGTTCAAATGAAGAAGAGACGTTTTCCCCACTCTCTTCCCTTTTATTTCTTTTTAATGGTTGGCTGCACAAGGCAGTAAATCACTTTTAGGCTGCAGGGCTATTGGCCATTAAACTTGCTCTTTGCTCAGTTTTCTGCTCCAAACAGTCAGTGCTGTTTTGCCTAAACTCTGAAAGTGACTTCTCACTGCCTGTGCGCAGCCTTTTGACTCTCGAGCCTGGTCCTGCCTTCTCACCACCCTCCTCCCATGGCCTCATGTACTCGATGTTTCTGGACTCCATTCCTCATGCTCCATCAGCTGCAGCCCTCGGTCAGTAATGGTTATTCCAGGGAATAGTTGTCAAGGGTCACGTCAAACATGCCCCCTCTGTGTTTTGAGAGTGTTTTCTATCCCCAAAGGGCCTTTTTGGATAAGAGGAGGGTCAAACTGGGGCGGCTCACAGGAAGGAGCCCTTAGAAGAGAAATCTGCATCCATATGCCATGCTGATCCAAGTCTTATTTTTTGGGTTAGCTAATTAAAAAGAAATGTGGAGAACTTGGAAAGTTTGAAAAAAAGAAATTGAAAAAATGTTGAGAATATTTGAAGGGTCTATGTATGGGGAAACTTTAAAAGGACGTGGTGGAAAATGGGATTTGTGATAAAACTTTGTAATGGCTAGCTGTTCTTTCACTGAAGTATGTGTTAGTGCAGGAATGACAAATAAATTCAGCACATGTACTACCATTCTCCATTTTCCCCCATAGCAGACATAACTATCAATCACAGCACTCTTTCCCTGTCACTCCTTTGCCTGTAGCAGACATCACTAATCAATCATAACACTCGTTCCCACTGAGCTTTACAGTGCCTTTTAATCCTCAACACAGGTCTCCAGGTAGCTGTATATATCAATCATTTGGATTTGGAACTTAGATTTAAACCCACTTGCCATCTTTAGTTTAATAGAAAGAACATTAGGGTTAGTCAGCATACCCGAATTTTAATCCCTGACCTACTACTTATTAATAATTAATTATTAATAATGATTATCTCAGTTTTCTCCTCTGTATTAAGAAAATAATGCTTTATTACAGAGGTCTGAGGTAAGGATTAAATAAGATAACGTATGTGGTAGCGCCTAGAACATTGGTACATCTAAGTATACACAATGATAGAAAATAACGAATGTGAAGTGGTACAGACACATCGTGCCCGTCCCCCCCCCCCCCGAACAATGGATGGCTCTTCTTTCACCCTCACTGCTTCTTTTACTGTCCTCAGTGAAGGCAGATGGGGAACAGCTGGGCCCTCTAAATCCACCTCACGTTCTTAACACTCTTACAGAATCTCTTTCACAAACTGATGAAATGATCCCTCGTTACTCTAGGAGGACAGAGTTAACACCCACATGATAGGCTGACACACTGCATGTGTAGACATGTGCCAACACCAGGCCTGTTTTGGTATTTGGCTCTCCAGAACATCTTCATGGTGACTGGGGAAAGTCCTGACAGAGATCCGAGGTGAGACCTTTGTACAACTTGTTTTCATGGTGTTCCCACTGGTGCGATGACAGAGTGGGTTGACGTGGAGGTGGTAGGACAGGCTCTTGAGAAGAGGTTTCGCTGCTGTTCATCTCATTCCAAGGTGAAGATTAGGGAAGGGTGTGTAGGCATCCCCAGGAATTCCTTCTCCAAGATGATATCAGGCTGCCTTGGACCTCACCTCTAGACTGGGAAGGTGTTATTTTCAGGGCAGCAACCTCAGGAACATTCTTTGAGCAAATTGGACCCTTAATACCATAAATGTACATATCCTGCAACATCAGTGACTTCAGATGCTTTTCTCAGGAGCATATATGTGGTATATTTTACTACCTCAGGTATATTTTCCTGTCCTATTGATATGCTCTGAAAAGGCCAAGCCAAATGGATCTCTTCGACGTGGCTTCAAGTTCTTTCTGGACTGTGCTTTGTTATTCCTTCCATTCAGATGGGGGTTCTTCATAACAAAGGTTAGTCAAGGGCATCATGTCCTTCTGGACCCAGACAATTGCATCAGGTCAAGATTCAGTTTTATTAAGCAAATACATCTTGATCATTGAAGTGTGTGCTAGACAATAACGGGATACTGAAAGGTATAAAACATAGTCCCTGCCCTTCCACGGCTTAAAAACTGGCACGAGGGAAGGATAGGGAAAGACACAAAGGACAAGGCAAAATAGAAGATCTACAAAAGAGATCATCAGAATACCTGGGAGAGCCAAGGAGGCAGATCCCCCAAGGCTTTCCTGCAGGAGATGGGATTGTAGCATTTGAGTTCAGTCTTGCAGCCGGGCTCTGGATGGATAGGCAGGGGTGGTTGAGGGCGGGACAGTAGCGCCAGCAGCAGAGGGGGTGAGACTCTGAGAGCAAGAGCCCTGAAAGGTAGAGATTGCTAGGAGGATGCATTTATACAAAGGCCTAAGAAACAAGACTCTTTCTTTTGCTGAGGTTGGGCTTTCGAGGCAGAAGTCTGGTATGTATGGGGAATGTGAACGAGTCCAGTGTGGGATCCTGGCAGGTCTGTAGAATACTTGGGTAACTGCACAGCTGGCTCAGGCCTCTTTCCTTTATCCACCCCACTGGGGCACCAGGCTGCTGGGAGAACTCGGCCAAGCTGCTGCCTCTCTCTGGGCCTCTGTGTCCCTACCTGTAAAATCAGGAGGTTGAGTTAGCCCATTCTAGGTCAGACACCTATGATTTTGTGATGATGATGATGATGAAGAGGTGATATGGTTATTTATTTATTTGATTGTCATGCTTCTTTGAGATGGGAGTGGGAACAAAGTGGTGCTTGTTTCCACATGTAAGTGGAAGTCAGGGCTTCAGTTCTGGGCTTGGTCTGAGCTGCGCTCTGTCTGTGGTCTGCACAGGCGCAGGTAGACAGCCGGCTCCTTCCCATCTGGAATCCCCGGCGGGTCCTTCATTACAGGGCCACCAGGAAAAACTTGGAATTTCAGCTGAGTTCAGCAAATGCATTTTTTTAGTAAAGTGTAGTTGGTATGCAATATTATATTAGTTTCATAGTGATTCGGCATTTATATACCTTACTTTGTGATCACTGCGATAAGTCCAGTGATCATCTGTCCCCATACAAAATTATTACAATATTACTAACTCTATTTCCTGTTCTGTGCACTACATCCCACGACTTATTTATTTTACAACTGGCAGTTAGTACCTCTTATTCTCCTTCACCTTTTTTACCCATCCCCTCATCCCCCTCCCCTCTGGCAACCATCACTTGGTTTTCTGTTTCTATTTTGTTTTCAGCAAATGCTTTGTGACCAGCTTCTGTGCCAGGCATTGTGCTGGGGTTGTGTGAGGCGAGAGGGTCCTGCCAATCTTGAGGCTGTCAGGTAGACATGGAGGGAGCAGTGTTTCCCACACCTAGTACTAGAGTCACCATGGAGGATTTTTTTAAATGTAGATTCCTGGGCTCCATCCCTTGATGTGTATTTAGTAAGCCTGCAAAAGGGCCTGAGAATCTGTAATGTGCAATATTAACTGCTCCCAGATGGCTGTGATGCTGGGCCAAGCTCAGGGAGCTCTGACCCAAGGAAGACTGTCAGTCGTCATATTCAGAATGACTATGTTCTACCTTATTTGTATTTGTTTGAATTTATTGAATATCTGTTGTGTTTTGTCCTGTGTGCTTGATACAGACATCTACGTCCTAGGGGTGGGGGATAGAGATGGAGAATGTAAGTCAGAACATGGTAAGATCTCCAATTCTGAGCACCCACACAAGTTACAACCTCTTTAGGAAGGCAAGTAATTTGCGTGTGAAATGACGTCATCATCATCTTTATTCTCTGTAGTATTTATCTAAGACTCACATTTTATCCACTGAGACTGGAAAGGGCCCCTTAAGATGGTCAGGTCAGGTGTTATTATCTTTGTTTGCCAGATGTGGAGACTGAGGCTCAGAGAGATGAATCAATATGTCCAAACTCACAGGAGTAGCAAATCTTCCGCCCTCATTCCAGGGCTGCTCCCCACTCCATGCGAAGTCAGAAGTGCCCTCTTCCCCCAAGAGTGGTGGATTCTGGAACTGGGAGAGGCCAGTGTGGGCTGGGGGTGTTGGGGACAGCTGCTTGGAGAGCCGGAATCAAGGTGGCAGAGAACTCAGGCTGGAGCTTGTTGCCAAGAGCAGGGCAGCTGGCACAGCTTTGATCTGGAAGGATTCCTGCTACTGAGAATGACAGCTTTTTATATCTGCTTTCTAAGATAGTAGCGCCATGACAACCTGTGTTTATGTTATTTCATTGCACAGAATTCACAGGAGGCAGAAGGAAGGCAGAGTTTAGTACCCAGAAATTTACCAGTGGGGAAATTAAGGTGGAAGGAAGGAATTTTCCTAAAGGAATGGAACAGAACTACTTTTTATGGAGTGCCTACTATGTGCCAGGCTCTGGGCACACTGGACATTAATCATGAAATGCCTCATTTATTCCCCATTACTACTCTGTGAGGTAGGCATTATTAGCCTGATTGACAGTTGGGAAAACTGAGGCTTACCAAAATTACGTGGTTTACTCAGGCTACTAGGAGGTTGGAGAGCAAGCCTTTGAGTGTGGGTCTGTCTGACTTCACAGCCCAACCTCTTTGCATCAAAGCCCCTGACTGCCCAGCTCACCCAGTGGAACTGGATCCCCTGACTCCCAGGCTAGTGGCCCTACTAAGCTGCTCCATCAAGGGAACCTCAGCATTAGCAGCAACAGCAGAGGCTCAGCCTTTCTTCCAATGCAGCCTCCATGCTAGTAGGAGCCACGAACCAGGATCGGCTACTCAAGGAACATTTCCATAAGACACTTCTCTTAGCTCCCTGTTGAGGCTCAGAGAGATGACAGGAGTTGCTCAAGTGGAAGAGCCAGGACAAAAATGCAAGTCCCCTGACTCAGCTATCCATTCTGAGGCCTCACCAACCAGAAGCCAGGCCTGGATCACACCTGTGGGTATCCCTTGGCCCATGCGTCAGCCCCCAGGCTGAGCTGTCTTTAGCCTGTCTCAGGACAGATCCATGCTAGAGCTTTGCATATCTTCAAAGGAAGCTCTATTGTCTCTCAATATCGCAGTCAGCATGTCGTTCCGGAAAGGCTAGCCCAGCTCTGCTCTGCTGTGGCCTATGATGATGCACCTTGGAGAGGGCAGCTCTCAGTGTTCTGCTCCAGGGCTGTCCCCAGTGTCTACACAGAATGAGGCCTGTCCCATTTTGTGCAGTTGACTTCTAAACCTAGCCTGCAAGGATAATGCCAGAAGAATGTGCTGCCAGCCCCAGGGGTGTCTTTTACGACAACTGCTTGTTCCCTCGTAATTCTTCTGACAAATTCTCCTTTTGATCCAGACTTTCCTAGGCACTGATTCATTCCAGAAGTGACGTGTGCGCACACATTCATGCTTGAGGGGGATCCGGAAAAGGGGAAAGAGGGGAGATGGGACTCTCAATTTGCTCAGATCTGGTAGAGAAATATGTTCAGGAATTACTGCCTACTCACCGAATTGTTATTTGCTGTTTTGTTTTTTTCCTTCCTGGGTAGAGTCTCCTGTTCAGACTTGAACGTGAACATTCTTCCACTTTAGAATGAACAGGCGAGAAATGCTGCAGGTTGGGATTTCCCAGGACTGGCAGCTGTCTGCCCCGGGCCTGACTAGGGAACCTGAACTCCCTGTACTTGTTTATTTCGTCCTTGGGAAGGATGGGGGGAGAGAGAGCAGCAGGAACGGACCACCCCTAGGAGGTTTTCTGCACACCCTTGGAGAGAGGGGACTTCCCAGCCTCCCTTTTTGGAGTATTGGGAAGGAAATTGGGAGGAGCTGCTCCTGGGATTTGGATTCTGTATCTTCATCAGACCTTCTCCTCTCTCCTCCCATCACCTCGGCAGCGGGAATGAGTCTTGCATTCAGAGGAAAGAGCTTTGTTCTCTCAAATGTGGATGTCCTGGTGCCTGAGGAAGAGGCCTTCAGGGTGCTGCTTGTTCATCCTCATATTTAACTTGCCTGTTCTTAGGCCGTATTCCCTTGAGTGTCTTCTGTGATTTAATCCATCTATTGAGGGTTACAGAAGTACCAAAACAGCAGCACAATTTTTAAAAAACAAACTTAAAACAGGTAGAAATATATTTGATTGGGTTTGCAAAACCCAGCCCTGCTCAGTCATTACCTCACTGTGTGACCTTGGGCAGCTCACCTGAGCACCTTGGGCCTTGGTTCCAAGGTTGAGGAACAGATGATCTCCAAGTTCCTCGGAGTGCTAAAATCCTGCTCTTCTGTGATTACTATCTTTTAAATGCCACCGTCATTTCAAAGCGTGTATGTGGGGAGATTCCCCCAGCTGAGCATGACCTTGTGTTGTGTTGTCATTCAGTCAGGCTGGGGTCACCTGCGGCTGCGAGTGGCTTCGACTGGCCCAAAAGGGTGGAATTTTGAATTTGGCATTTTCTTCTCCAAGGGATTGGCCAAATGCCAGATTCTTCCGTCTCCTGCCTCTCACCCTTCCCCAAATGGTTGTGTCTAAAACGATTCTTTTGATGCATCCTGCTAGACCTGTCCATTAATCTTACTTCTTTGAAACCGACGCATGATGAATGTCCATCCTTGAATTCCGACAGTTAGAGATGAGGTATGTTTCATCGCTCAGTTATCAAATTGGAGTGAATTTATTTCCCAGTTCGAGACAGCAGAGGGATAAACGGACAGGCCCTTATTCCCTGCCTTTCCTGCTTCCTCCTCCCTCCCTGCCCATATTCCCCTTTGTCCCGCTGTCCCCCTGGTCCCCTGGATTTATCACACTGTATACCTCTTACTTGCTAGTGGAGAAGTGGATCTTTTTCATTTCACTTTCCCAAACTCAGCCATAAAGCGACTTTGCCTGCTCCGCTCCCACCTCCCTGCATCTACCCCTCACCCCCCATGGTTTTCCTCTGATGAGATTTCCTCTCTGAGGGAGTATTATGGTCCTGTTCTCTGTTCCCAAACAAATTCCCCTGGTTCTTTAAATCTGGTTTCAATCAACATAATCACAGTCTTTTCAGTGATATCAACTCTGCCTTGATTTGTTCGTGTAATGCACTCTATGTCCTCCGTGTCTTGGGCTGTTTTATATATACACACTTAAATGCGTATATATGTGTATATATTACATGTAATGTATGTATATTCTATATTGAAAGGGAGATACATTTTTCCTCATGCCTGTAATTTCTTTTCCTCTTTCTCTAAATCAGTATCTTAATGCACATCACCTAAACCAATTCATCTGGGAATCCTCGGGGCTTTGTTTTACTTTTTAAGAACAGCTATCTAAATCTGGGTCAAAAACTAGTTATAAACTGAGGGTAGACTCCTTTTATCACTTGTCATAAATCTCATCCGCATAACCCTGTAGTGAAGAGTGAGGTAAGTGGTTTGCTTCTCCACTTCTCACCAATACCGTGGTGTTTTCTCCGTGCTCCTTCTTCGTTCCCACCCAGTTATAAAGTTCTTTCTTTTGACGGAAAGAAAAGTTAGGAGGTGGCCCTGGGACAGCTCTGACACTTGGGGGCCATAGCAGATAATGTAGACGTGAACTTGAAAATGGCAACTTAGTAGTAGAATCTCGGTATACCAACCCCACCCTGAATTCTACCAGCCCGAGCATTGCACCGCCCTGTTAGGCCGGGAGGTGGGGAAGCAGGGACTACCCTGAGTGACAGTGAAGTCCCCCCACCAGCCTGTTGGGCCATTAACACTCATTGCCTCGTCAGGGAGGGTAGATACCACCTGGAACAGAGAAATCAGTTGAATTGCTGAGTGGATTTTGTAGATGTGTAACAGACGAGTCTGGCAAGTCGTGGCTTTAATGATCGGAAGTAGGCACTTAAGAGAGAAAAATTTTTTGTGAATTCTGAAAATTTAACTTTACAACATTCGTAGCCACAGGGTGGAGGAGTCAGAGCATAAGGACATCAGAGACAGTTTCCCAAACAGCAGGCTAAGAGGGGAGGGTTTAGAGGGGAAGCGACAGAACTTAGATGTGCTCCATGGAGGGAGGCAGGGTAGGACTGGAGAGTGTCCCGTCCGTCCTAGAGGAGGAGCTGCACTGGGAGGCATCACTCGGTGGGGTCAGTGACATACCCTGTGGTGCAGTGACCATGGCACAGTCCACAGGATAATGGGGAAAGTTGAATACCAACATTTAACTACAGGCTGGATAACTGTAGAACTGGATGGGATTTTATAATTATAATTTTATAATTAATCTACAGCCAACCCTGACCAGTAAGGCAAAATGTCGAAACACTGGCCAAACCTTCCTTGAAAGTCACAGATCTCACTGGATGGGTGTCTCTTTCACATTCCAAAATAATATAAAAATAATTTTTGAAACATGCATTTTTTTAACATTTAATTTTTTAGATTTTGAGATAATTTTAGGCTCATGGCATCCATTTTTTAAATTACACATGTCTTTGATTTAGTGAAACTCCCTATATTTAAAAAAATGAGAAGAACCCCATTTCCCTCTCTCACTGTTATCTGTTCATGAGTTCATTTTAAGGGAGACTTCTGGCATAGAGGTTCTCCTAGGAGAAGAATCATAGGATTGGAAATCTTCCCCTTCTCTGATATGGGGACAAGAGCTCTTTTAACTCCACCGAGAGCAGGAAGTGGGATTAACTGCCACAAGCTCCAGGAGGCAGTGTCCAGGACATGAACATTTTGCTGCAGGAAAACACCCCCTCACCCTAAGTTTAATTCCTGAATTCTGTATCATGGTCTGGATGCCGAAGTGGAAGCAGGGACATCCGTGTTCCCGGGACATTCCACTGGGAGCCCTGCTGTAACCCGAGTGAGCCACTTCTGCAGTTCCTGTTGATAAACCACCCCGCCACCCATCTGCCTTGGGCTGCAGGCAGGGGCTGTGCCCTCCTCTTTACCTCCGGGCCTGGATGAGTGTGCTCGGCCTTCTCCTGGGCCCCTGGTGTAGTGGCTGAAGCAGGGGGACCAGGGTGGGGCATAGATGGCTTTCACCCCTGTCCTTCCTTCTCCTGCCTCTGCCTACCCTCACTGGCCCATCTGAGCTGTGACCAGAAGCCCTAGTGTTTCTCTCACCTACAAAGTCCCAATGCATACTCTGGGTATGCCCTCCAGCGTTGAGGCTCCTCTGCCATAAAATACTGATTATAAGATGAGTATGTAGCCCAGTGACTTCTGATAAAGGCTGTTACTTTGAAATACAAAATGTGTGTCTCTCCACTGCTGGTATTCACAGAAGCTGGGCATGTTGTCAACACCTGCTTTGAACTCCTTCCTTTTCCACCCTTCTTTCTGGCACACAAGTGGCAGTCAGTTCCTTTCTTCCATTATTGGTCTCCTCTCCCCTCTCCTATTACTAGATTTTGTAATAGACATTTAAATAAGTTATTTATTCACAATATAGTCTATGTTGAGAAGCATGGACTCACTGACTTTAAGGTCTTTTCTAGCATTAAAAGTTCCTCTGGTTTTTATACACCGTTTTGTGGGCTATTTGGAACAGACCACCTCTGGAAACAGCAATTCACAGGGGTTGGGACACCTGGATTTGTGCTTCCCCTGTGTCATCAACCCGGGAATGGCCTTACATGTGTCACTGTCCTCAGTGGGCCTCAGTTTCCTCACCTGTCACATAGAAGTTTGGAATGATGCAATAACATATTAGAATTATAAATTAATACTTTAATTCAGAAGCATGATTCTGTTTACACTCTGTTCCCACCAAAAGGAAAGGGCCTGACATTGCAATAAGAAGTTTTTGGGTAGACAGCGGGGAAGCACCAACACATGGGGCAGGGGCCCTTCCCAGAGGCCTTTCAGAAGGATCAGCTTCAGTATTGGCTGTGTATTATGTGCATCTCCTCTGTGGCCAAACTCTTAAGGAGCTCTTCTTGGAGACAAGGAAGGTGTCTGGGTGGAAAGTGGTGAAGACCTGTAAGAACTCTACACAAAGAGGTACTGGGAAGAGGGAGGACTTCTGCATAGAGATTTGAATTTGTTTTCTGGGGATAGATTCTTGGATCTCTGTGGAATTGAGGAACAGATCTCTTAATGGGAAGTTTCTGCTTCCTAGTGGAAGGTAGAAAGTGGCCTTTAGGTGTCCTGGAGGTTTTCTGTCTTTGTCGGTGGTAGGAAGGCTGAAAGAAATGGGGACATCAACTCCCCAGCGTGTTGCATGGCCCCTGCGAGTCTGATGCAGGAACGCATTATGTACAAGACAGAAAACCAGCCTGGGGCTCTGAGACCTTGTCTGCATACTGTCAATTTTCACCTGGTTTCATGTTGATAAATGTGATATCGGAGATCCTGTTGAGAAAGCAGCACCTGGCTAGAGGTTATTTAGCTATTGGTAAGGTGCCATCTAGACATAATTAGGCTCTAAAAGAGGTTTGGGATTGATTGATTGATTAATGGGAATAATTTGAAATTTTTATGCACAGACTTGACCTTCATGGGATGGGTAAGGATCCCAGGGCTGTACTGGTGAACAGGGCTGAAGGACGGTGTGGTGGGAAGGGCAAGCACAATCAGGCCTGTAGTGTGCGTGAGTAGCCAGGAAAAAGAACGAGGGGCAGAGGATGGGGGACCTGTTCCCAGCTCGGCCACGTACTGGCTATGTGCCGTTGGACACATCATTTAACCTTCCTAAGATTCACTTTTCTTAAATTTACAATGAAGTAAATATTGGTCTATCTCATCGAGCTACTGTAATGATCAATTTGAAAACTTATTCAACAGTTTATATGTTAAGAATTATTACTATGACATTTGACACCCCACCACTGCCGCTAACCTCGCCTTTCCCCTTTAGTGGGTAACAGATTATTTACCCTCTGGTCCTTTTTCTTGTCAGTTTTTTATTGCTGTCATTTGAACCTGCCTGGGGTGGGGGAGAGGAGGCATGGGGGAGGGGAAGCGCTGACTTCCAGTGATGTCGGGGACTGGGCAGTTTCTCAAGGCTGGCTTGGCAGCCATCACTGGTCACTTTTCCCCTTTGCATCTCTTTTCCCCCCACTGGGCCCAGGGTCCCTGGGAGGGTGATGCTAAGGAAGAAAGCTGCACAGTGGGAAGCGGCAGGATGAGGGACTACTATTGCCAGGAGTTGGTCTCGGAGCTTGCCTTTTGCTTTCTGTTCTAGAGAATCAGCAACCTCAGATTTCTATGTTGAGGCAGAATTAATTTATCCCCAGAGAGGTTATTCATGAACTTTTTAAGTGCAAAACATTTCTCAAAACTCCTTTATCTTTGGGCCAGGAGAGCACCCTCTCTGAGGCTTACTTATAAGGTATATATATTCTTGGGAGGGTCCAGCAGACTTTCTGTCTTACTTTCTTCAAAAACAGCCTCTTCTTCCCTAACTGGTCTTGCTGAAGACATGAACGTGAACCTTCTTTTTGTCACTTTAGAGAGTTAAGCCTTCTTTCTCTTTACCTTTTGCCTGCCCAGCTCTTTCCAGATTCTTGTGCAGCTCCTGGGAGTAAATTCTCTGTCATCTATACCTGTAATCGTACAGCTCATGTTATGCCAGGCACTGTGTTAGGCACTGGGGCTGCAGAGATGAATATATGTGGGTCCTGCTGTCAGGAACAATGAAACCCAGTAGTTACCTAGAGCCGCCGAGCCCACTGAGCTGATAGGAGGGCCTCCCAGGGACTTGTTCCAGCCTGTACTTGGACTTCATGGCAGTGGCTAAGGGATATGTTGGCCCAGCCCTAATCTCACCTTCACAAGTCCTGTTGGGTGCTGGTTCCCACTTGCTTTTATTTGCAGGTTCTCTGGTCTTATGTATTCACTTCTTTCCCTAGGAATTTCCAATCTAATCCTGATCCTATGCCAGAGCTATAGGGGCAGGAAGCCTGTAGAGAGTAAACTGTGCTGCTTCTGGGCTGTGGGCCAGGGCTGCTGGAATTGAAATTTTTATTTTCCTCATTGGCATCTGGATCCTTCTTTTGCAGTTACTGACACACAGTTTTGTATGTAAGATCACTCTTGTCATCTGTCATCAGCCAGCACGTCCAGAGAGTCTTCCTGCTGACACTCACATAGGCATCCTAAACTGATTACCCTGTTGCTCTTGACTCTGAACAAGTCTCTTTAAAGGGTGCAGGTGGTCCATCTGCAGAAGGGAGAACTAATAATCACTATACCAGGACAAAAATCACAAATGGTCCTGCTTCTTAAAAGGTTCATCCCTTTGATCCAATGACATTGTTTCTAGGAGCCTTTTATTGAGTAGCTACTATGAGCCAGGTGCCATTGTAGGTGCTAGGGAACATCAAACACAGAAAGGAGCTTACAGTCTCTGGGGAGATAGGCAGGTGAAAGGATGGTTATAAAAGAAGGTGGTGAGGGCTAGGGGAAGTCTTCTTCAGGGAGGGGAATGTGTGAGCATTATCGGGTACGTAAGTGGGAGTCAGCCAGGTAAGGGGAGTGGTGGGGAATGTTCTAGGCAAAGCGAGTAGTCGGGAATCCTCGCAGAGGTGAGAGAGCACATGGTGTGTCTGCAGAACTGAAGACCCTCCCTGTGGCTGGTGTGCACAGTTAAGAGAACTGGTAGGCGAGGCTTTATCTTCAAGGTTTTACAAATCAGACAAATTTATCTGGCTGGAGAGTGGCCCAGTTAGGCTTAATTTTATAAAGATCATTCCATTTGCGTGTGGAGAAGAAATAATAGGGAGGCTGGGAGAGGGCAAAAGTGGGTTCTCAGACCCGTCTAAGAATCCACTAAAGTTATTCTGGCAAGAGGGATAGCATGGGCTATAGAGAAAAGAGGGATGGATTCTGAGAACTTTGAGGAGGCAGAACCAACTGGAATTAAAGATCAATTTGATATGGGGGCCAGAGAAGAGAGAGGACTCCAGCATGAGCTCTGATGAATGTTGGCTCCCTTTCCTGAGCAAGCACACGGGGCTGGAGGACAAGCAGGGCAGAAGATAGTGACCTCAGTTTTGGATATATTGCCCTTGAGATGCCTCTGAGACATTCAAGTGGAGATGTGCAGCAGACATTTGGATCTATGGGCTTGGAGTTTGGGATTGAGGATTGTTTGGGATTGAGGATTGTGCTGGAGGTGTGGATATGGAATTTATCCACACTGCACAGATGCGTGAGGTTGCACAATCGTGAGCACAGATGAGAAGAGAAAGGCAGGGCTTGGGCAAACAACACTGAAAGAGTGAAAAGGTAAGTTCTGGTAGCAACTGGGTAAAAACCATGAGCATGTACAGTCACAGAGTGCAAGGAGGGAGATCTGAGAGGTTAAGGAATGGGGGACTGAGACACGCCTGATTTTCCAGTGAGGATCTCGGGTGTTGTAGGAGGGACCTGGTGCTGGAGGTGATGAGGGAAGGAGAGAATTCTGCCTGTTGCAAGGGGATTGAGGAGCTGGAGGTAACTGATGCAGATGCTCTTCTACGAAGCTGGGCTGGGATCAGGGAGTCATCCCTAAAAGAAGACGACTATTTCCTTTTCTGTTATTAAGGTTGGCAACACCCGGACATTCTGTACTGAGGAGAGGAGACCTGTAGGGAGGGGCAGGTTGAAGGTATGGCTGGGAGGGAGCCCTGGTAGAATGAGGCTTCCAAGGAAATGGAAGGGTGTGGGACCAGCCTGCCACTGTAGATGCTGTTAGAGAGGGTTGCGTGACAAGGATGACTCAGCCATTCAGAGCAGATTATGGCTTAACTCAGGGTGGCCACAGGTCCTGGTTGACACAGGACAGACCTGCTGTGCAGCCATTACCCCAACCAGATGATGAGTCCTGCCCCCTTTTACTTTCATGTGTGTTCTGATTTGGGTGATAAAGCATCTGGTCACCTCCGTTTACGCATTTGAGTAAATTTGTAGGGGGTGTTAAAGAGGGAGGAATTCCTACCTAAGGGACTCTTTCTCTTTTTTTTTTCCTGTGAGTAGGAGGGAAGATTTTCTATGTTCTAAGAGACCAGGAGACAAGTGCAGTTTTCAAAGAGCTGTGTGAGGAATGGAAGAAAGACCTGACATGAGTATAAAAGCACAAAAGCAACAACTTGTGGATCTGCAGCAGGGCTGAGCTGAACCGGGGAACACACACTTGCCTGGCACCACACAGTGCATGTGTGTTTCCCCCTCTCAGCAGCTGGGGTGTCAGCCAGGAGAAATGGATGTTTGAATTGACCCGAGGTGGGGACATGTAGGGTAGCTGTGACCAGAGGGTAGAGGGTGGCTGAAGCGATGGACCATGGGAGTAACTCATGCCAGTAGTCAGCTCCGAATATGAAGACATTTATTGTGGCATAGTTTGTGAGAGTGGAGAATTGGAAATGCTAAATTCCCTGCAAAGGGAGTGTATCCAGTGAATTACGGCACATTCCTATGCTGGAATATTATATAGCCATCAACATTTTGTTTATGTAGAATTGTAATATGATGGGATTAAGATATTTAATATGCTTAATGATAAGATTAAGAAAGTTACAGAATGATATGTATTAAGCAATCTCAACTATATAATCCATAGAAAAACTTTGCATGTTTTAAAAAATGCTGGGCACAAATATTCCATAATGATGCTTGTGAGAGCTGGATTTCTTTATATATTTTTGTATTTTTACAACGCTCTTTAATATGCTTTTATTACTTTTATAGTGAGAAAAAAGAATCTCTCTAGAAATAAGTATTTAAGGAAAAAGTTCTTTAAGCATGTAAAGGGGTGTATGCAACCACGGTTTAACCTGGGTTCCTTGGAAAACCACAGAAGGGAGTTTTCATTTTCTCAGGCCCCAGGGTGGGGAACATGACCAGCATGGCCTGGTGTTTGACACTGTGGTTTTGGTGTCGGACACGCCTGGGTCTGAATCACAGCTCTGCTACCAATCTTTTTTGTTGTTGTTAATCCTCAGCTGAGGATATTTTTTTTACTGTTTTAGAGAGAGTAAGGGAAGGAGGGAGGGGAAGAGAGAGAGGAACTGAACCTGCAACCGAGGTACATGCCCTTGCCTGGGAATCAAACCCGCAACCCGTTGGTGCGCAGTTCAACACTCTAACCATAGAGCCACACCAGCCAGGGCTGCTCCCAGTCTCGGCAACAGTGTGGCCATGGTGTGATCGCAAGCAAACTACTTTCTCTTGGGCTTTTTTTTTTTTTAATTTATGAAATAGGATGATACATGTCTTCAGTCTCTTCTTTATAATTCCAAATCCTAAAAAGCTCAAAACTCAGAGTCATTTCTTAAGGTGATAGCAGATCCATTTGGCTGCAGGATATGACCTGAGTTGACATCATCTTTATCTCACTTAAGTGAATATAATTTTGCAGTAGAAATATGAGCTTGTCTAATCATGGGATGCTGCCCAGGACCCATTGAGGATATTAGGTAATATTCAGTAATATACAGCGTTTCCGATAAAGGATTGTGAACCGTAAGACCTGCCTCATAGGCGTGTGGTAGAAATAAATCTGATTGCCATTGCACAGTTCTTAGCACCGTTCCTGGCACGGAGAAAATGCTGAGTGATGTTGGCTGTTGTCATTGCTGAAACTGTTGTTGTTGAGCCTTCACCAAGCACAGAGTGCCTAACTTCTGCCCTCTCTTCCTTCCCTTCCTTTCCTTATTGGGATTTTTGAGAAGACTGAAGTGTCAGTTATTATGGGAACTTGGGCTGACATTGTTTAGGACGTAAGAGTGGAAAGATGGGACCTTCCAGCAGAGAAATTCTCCTTCCTCTTTTCGTCTTCTGTATTCTAGCCTCCTGAAGAATAAATCATAGGGAATGATGCATGTTATCAGGGCACCCAGATTGTCAAAGAGCTAATCAAAGAATAAATCTTACTCCCTTGGTGGAGACTTTAACCTCAGAGCATTTGTGTTCAAAGTGGAATTGTAAATATTCTCAGCGTAGTTGCTTTACATTCAAAGATGTCCTTTGCTTTAAACTTAAACTAGTCAGTATATACTTCTTTAAAATTGAGGAGCTATTTATTGCTTTCGATAGGAATTTACAGTAAGATTTGTTATTGCAAGACCTCCTAGTGTTTTAAAACATAATTCAGGTTACGGACATTTGGTTTGCACTCACCCTTTTCAAAAGCGTCAGTAGGATACACACTCAGGTCATTACTTCTTCCTTTTTCTGGGTGAGTCAGTGCTTCATAAATTCCATGAGGGTGGCATTAGGCAGCTACATTATTAACATCACCAAAGGGAACTAAAATGTATCGTGTTGTAGAATCAAAGTTCCACGTTCTGAACCAATGCCAGGATATCTCCAGACCCTTTAGTTTGGTCACAGTCAGTGGTGATCTTGCCTCAACCATGTGACTCACTGACATTGGGATGGAAGTCCCTCTGCTCCCACAGGTCTCTGTGGCCCCACAACCTCCCTGTGGTGGAGTGTTTTTGTCTTCACATCATCAACATTAAATCACAGGTCTGGAAGACCTTCTTAGTGATCCTCTCTATAAAATTCAGTTAACTGGTCATTTAGACTGCACGCCCAGAAACTCGCTATAGCATTCTTTCTAGTAAATGGAAATAGAGTTCCCTGGCAGAGATGGCACTAATGCTTTGCAGATTAGTCCAGTGGCAGAAGAGCTAGTCTGTTGGCCCAAAATGACTGCCTGTTATGAGGTCTCCAACCTTTTTCCATTTCAATTCATCAGGTCCTTGTTGGGCCCCCCCACTACCGCGTGCCCAGCGCTGTGTCAGGACACATTCCTGCACATTCTTGGGTTCCCACTTATCCTCCGTGTTAATCCATTCATTAGCACCAAATTGCAGGGGTCTTTGCCAAGCCAATCAAGCATAATTGGAGCTTCTCAAGTCAGATCCCCCCAATTACATTAGTTCAGTTGTCTCATTAGCCTCCATGCATCGTCTGAACACATCATCAAACATATTTTCCTTCACTCTTGTCATTTTCTAATTGTTGAGAAAAATAGTTTTTAACACACAGTTTGGCTTCACCTGTTGTTTGATCTCCAGAATACAATAAATCTTTAGGCTGAATAGAGCCAAGACTGGGGAGGACAGGAGTAGAGGAGGCTTAGAAAGAAGTAGGTATAGGACGTGGGCCAACGACAGGCCCCATCCATCTCCCTGGATGGGATGCTCTGGCAGTGGAGGTAGCCCAGCTTTGGAAATGATCCATTTTGTATAAATCGGTGCATTAAAGAAATGGGAAGCCTATAGAAAAGTGCTGTCTGCATTTTGTACTATAGGAGCTCTCCCAAAGTTCACAGCTAGATGAGGGATCTCTACTTCCTGGGTGATCTGTCCTCTGGACTCGTTAGGACTTTGATAATAGAGAGAGGGTTATCTTTCATGAAGAGTGTAGGATCAGGAGTCAGGTTTTAGCTTTACTGCAAGCTGTGGCAACTTTGAGCTCATCACTCACCTACTTTATGCCCTAAATTTCTCAGCTCTAAAATAGCAATACTGCCCACCCAGAGTAGCTCAGTTGGTTAATCATTATTCTGTGCACCAAAAGGTTGCCGGTTCAATTCCCGGTCAGGGCACATACCTGGGTTGCAGGTTCAATCCCTGGTTGGGGCACATACTGAAGGCAACCGATCAGTGTTTCTCTCCCACATTGATGTTTCTCTCTCTCTCTCCCTTCCTCTCTATAAGCATGTCCTCGGGTGAGGTCTAAAAAATAAATAAATTTAATAAATAAATAAAAATAAAAATAGCAATACCCTCTCTCTTTATAATTTTCCTAACTCTATCTCCGCCAAAAAAGCTAGAGACAGTGGGATTACATTTTAAATTGCAGTCCTTGGCATCTAGTTGGTTCTCAATGCACCACCCTTGCACCCTTTCAGAGTTGATGGTCTGCCACGCCCCTAGGTGTGTTTCTCTGCCTAAGACCCATGTGTCTGTTTTAGAAAGCCTTGAGCCCTGGATTTGGGCCCTGGGGTCTCATGTTTTCCCCTCTCATTCCCGCCTGCACTTGTTAGGTTAACGGGTTGCCTCATTTCCTGTTGCAAGATAGCCTCTGTTGGCTCTACAGAGCACCCATAGGGGACTATAGCCTTTAACACAATGATGCTTTTGAGAAAGAGGAGCTGCATGCAGTTCCCAGGCTCTCTTGACCATTTTGAGGTAATCTTCAGCCCACCCAACTCCACCCCTCCACAAAAACCGGTGTGAGGCTGTGCACTGTAGTTTTTTTCAAGAGTCAAGCTCAGTGGCCAAAAGATCTATCAAAGGGGGCAGGATGCATAGGGGAGGTGCATGGGGCAGGCGAGGAGGAATGGAAGGTCTGTTTGCATCCCCATAAGGAACACTGGAAGTTATGTTGGAAAAACCTCTTCGGCCTTTATTTCCCGTGGTGGGTCGCCACGGAGGAGGGGGTGGCGCAGGGAAGGAAGACAATAGAATGCTGTGTCGCCTGCTGTAAAAGCGCACGCTGAGCAAATAATGTGGCCGGCTCGGTGGGAGCACTGCTCAATTAGCCCCAGTGCTTAAAGGAGGGTCTCCCACAGCTGTCGTGGCGGCGGGTGGGCTGGAGCAAAGGCAAGCCCTCTGGGCACTCGGGAGGCAAACCTGCAGGACTCCTAAATGGGAACTGACCTGGGGGTGGGGAGACAGCACAGGGTGCTCCAACCTGAACCAAACTCGTGCTTCTTGAATAGAGGGTCCGAGAGGGTCTTGGTAGGCTGTTCTAGGGAGAGGCCGAGTGCGGAGACCACAGAAGAGGTGACCAGGAAAGTGAGTGCAGACATTTCGTGCAGAGTGACCGACATATGGAACGTGTTATCCAGAAGGGTTACAGGCTAGAGGAGCTCCTAGAGCTTTTCAGGGGTGGGATGGGGGAGGGGGAAGGCTCAGAAACTCAAGGAGGTTTCTAAACAAAAGGAATTTGAGAAGGGTTGGAGAAATAATGAGAAATGCAAACTTGACCCAGAGTTTCTCTATCTCCCGGGCTTCTCCCCTGCCTGTCCTTACATGTTTCCAATTCACAGGGACCCGAGAAGGCCCCTGTGCCTTACTCTGTAAATTAGCAGAACTGATGGGGTGTGTGTGGCAGGGGGCAAGTAGGACCCCCAGAGCCATCTCTCACTTCTCTGTGTCCAAGGGGACCAGAGAGAGAGCATCGAGCCCAGAGCCTTGTTTAGACCTCCTGTGTGTAGGCAGACAGCTCCAGCTATGAGCGCTGGAACGATCATAGAAAAGCAAACTGATGCTTGGGAGGAGGGAAAAATAGGCTTGTCCAAGGTCTCACAGTGACTGAATAGGAAAGCTGGGGGGTGGGCACCTATTCTTGGGGTCCCTCTTAACCTTTGGATTTTTTCCCCTTCTCAGCATCCCTCTCCCAACATACAGCACAGACACACATATCACACACATACATTCAAGAGCACACACAGACATACACACAGAGATAGAGAGAGTGCCTGGTCCACATCCCAGCAGCATGTGTATTGGTTGGAATTCCTCCTCTCCCCACCTTGGAAGGCAGTGCTGCTGGGCATTGGCCCAGCCACCCTTGGGACAAGGTACAGATGACCGGTACCGTCGTGGGCTGCCTCATGGGCCTTTACGTCGCTGCCAGGGAGCTCTTTGTGAAACAGTGTGCATGCCCTCTTGCTTTCTCAGAGCCCCGGGACTGTGGCTACCAGCCCGGCTGCAGCACCAGCCTGTTCATTTCCCTGGCGGGCGGGAAGAAAATGTAAGCAAATGAAAAGATTTCACTGGCTGTGGGATAGTGGCCGGGTGAATCTAAGTGCAGACACCCTCTGGAGCTATAGCAGTAGTGGCTTGGTAGGGGGCATCCTCTCTCGCTACCCCATTTTTTCCTAGCCAGGTAGAAAAGCCACCTGTCCAGGGAGCTGAAACCCCCATTCAAGAAAAACCTTGTCTGGCTGTGTCTCCCCCCCACCCTCGTCTCCTCTCTCTCTCACGTACTCTCACACACTCACACTCTTACCCTGAATGGAGGGTGGCTTCACATCTCTGGCTGCCACTTTGCAACCAGACCCACTGGGATGGCAGCACCTCACCTGGAGCACACTTCCAGGGGACATTCCTGTTCTTCAGGGTTCCAGCCTTCAGTGGTCAGTAGGACGCAGTCATTATCCTAGAGATCCATTTCCTATCCAGCATCCAGGAGCTGACCCAGACCTTCTAAGCAAATTTAATGACCTGTCACTAAAAGATGATACCTCTGATCCCCTCTATAGCTTTCCCAGCTCTGGTTGTTTGCTTATCTCTTGCTGTGTAACAAACCACACCAAAACTTAGTGTTGTAAAGCAACAGCCATTTACATCATTTGTCATGATTTTGTGCATCAGGGATTTGAGTAGAGCTGGATTGGGGGATCCTTTGGTGCCATGTGGCATTGACAGAGGTTGCCTGGTGGTCGTCAGCTGGCCCAGGTCATCCAGGCTACCTTGGCAGGGCTGGCTGTCACATGACCCACATGGCAGATCAGGGCTCCAAAAAGAGGAAGAAGCTGCATGGCCTCTATGGCCTCTCCTTGTTACTTCACTGTGGTCAAAACAACCACAAGCCACCCACACACAAGGGGAAGGCACCTGGACACCACCTCTAGATGAGATGGGTCAAAAATCAGCAGCTGGGTTTTAAATTAGAAACATGCTTGTGCCCATTTTCTGGCCCTGATATATTTTCTGGCTAGACCCTGTTGTAGAGTGATGAATTTACTCACTTCTGCTATCTGGTATATCAGAGAGGCGCTGTTTATGCTGAAGCTTCCTCTCTCAAGCTTCCAGGCGCTCTCCCTAGGCCAGTGTCCTGTGTCTGCCCTGCAGTCCTCCCACCTCCAGGACCTCCTCCTGAGGGAATGTGTAGCCAAGCCCAGTGCTCCTCATCCCTGGAGTCATAATGGCAGCTGGCTCTTCTGAAACAGTAGAGTTAAAAAGATAATGGGGAGCACTGGTCTTAAGGATGCTTCAGAACACAAAGACCATAGGGATGGAAAAGCCAGCAGGTTGGAGGTGAAGCCATCCAAAGGGGTGCAGGATGAGAGGGAGAAGGGAAAATGCACAAAGTCCCAAAGCCCTTGAGGAGTGCGGATACCACTTGGTGGTGCTACACGAATATTTATAAGAGGAAGAAGGGAAGGATGCTGCCTCCATGGGCTACCTCTTGGGCTGGGTAAGGCTGCCAGGGCCCCAGCCCTCTCACAATGTAGTGTTAAATATGCCATGTTGGTCAGGCTCACATGGGACCACTATGCCTCCCTGTGAAAGCCCTGCTGGCAGTTGAGGCTTGTGGGCAGATTGCCTTCCTTGTGTTCTTAAATATACTGTTCTGTGTTGGTTCTAGATGAGCAGCCCAGGGCTGGTCCTCTGGAGAGCTGGGTTCTAGTTCTGGCTCTTCCACTAATTTACTGTTTCATTTTGGGCAGGTCACTTTCTTATCATGAATTTCCTAATATGTGCAAATCCTAGTAGATTAGGATGCCATTACCTGGCTTCATAGCTTCAAAGGGACACAGAGAAGCACGTAGGACCAGAAAATGAGACCAGTAATGAGGATCATGTGGACTAGTGAAGAAATGACTCAGGGTTGGCAGAGGGTGATAGAAGCACAAAGTATTGTGGCCAGAAAGAACCTTTGAAATTCCTTAGCTCAAGAATTCTTCATCTAGGATCTGTGGGTCTCTGGGTTAAGCTTTAGGGAGTCTGTGAACTGCCTTGAAATTACTTTGCAATTTTTTCCTTTATGTGCACATGTATGTTTTTTAGGGGAAAGTTTTTTAGCTTTTATTACATTCTAAAAAGGGTCAGTGATCCAGAAATGGCTAAGAACAACTGCTTTAGTCCACTAGCATTGTGTTAGGTGACACTTAACCAGGACAGCTAAGGCCACCCCAGGGGGTATTTGGAAAAGTGTGAGTGCTTTTCTTTTTTAAGTTGTCACCATAAACTGGGGGATGTGATTGTTATTTAGTAGGTGGGGGCCAGGGTTTCGTATGTAGGAAATAAAACTGAACACTGAAAAACTGTCCTTCCCAAAATACCACCAGCACCCCCGTGGAGAAATGCTGTTAGGAACCAAAATCCCAAGACTGGCCACGGTTCTCCCCCAGCCACAAAGCTGATTAGTAGCAGAGTTGGTTTTTATTCATAAATCAGAGCAGGAGATGTGCCAAAAGTCCACGTTATTTCATTTCTCTTGTCAACTGCAAGTAGACTAATACAAATAAAAGCCAAAGACTCAGAAATCTGTTTTGACTTCCAAATTCCAGCAATTTTTACAAAGACTCCCTGGGTTACTGGTCTTCTTTACCATCAAATAAGGAAATAGGAAAGGCATAGTTTCCATTTGGGGAAACTGAAGCATAGATAAATGAGCCCCATGTAGCAGAAGTATGCTTTTCAGCTGCTATGAATTGGTGATGCCAGCCTCAGACAGTGAAATGTCCTCGACGTGTCAGAGAGCCTGTCTTGGATCTCTTTCTCTAAAAAAGAAGAAAACCAGTAGTACACCAGCATGGTGCTCACTGCCTAGTTCACTGCAAGCCAGTGGCAGGCGCCTTAGACTCTGGAATGAATTGGGAGGTGTTACACGGTATTGTCTAAAAATGGATTCTATGGGGTGGCACACACAGGGGTTTGCATCGTGGCTCTGCTCCTCAATTGATATGTGATCTCAGACAAAATGACTTAATCCCTATGAGCCTCAGTTTACTCAGCTGCAAAGTGGGGTTAACAATCGTATCTGTGAGGATTAACTGAGGTAATCCATGTGAAGTGTCCTGCAAAGTCCCTGGCACATGGCGCAGCTCAGGAAATGCTAGCTGTTATTACTAGTGATTATTATGACTGTGTCTGTGATTAAAGACAGCTTTGGGTTCAGGGTGTTGGTGCCAAAAATTGCTTTCAGAGGACAAGCTTTGGGTTGGTTTTTAGTGTCACCCAGCTGCCCAGAAAGAGAGTCAGTAGACTGTTTGGGATTGTAGTCATAACGTTTATGAAGTGCCTGCCACACACTCTGTTTGGGTGGGAGATGGATTTTCTTTCTGTGTACACCTCCCAGCATAGCTTCATGAATGGGCAAAAAGGGGCTCGGGCAGTCACCACATAGCCACCCCTGTCCGGGTGAATGGTGGCAGCCAGGGTGAGCAGAGAGGGGAGGCGCCCACAGAGGGGAAGGAAGATTGCCCTCAGAATCTTCACACATGGCGGTTTCCCGGAGAGGAGATTCAGACCAAAGACAGCCACGGCCCACTGCCAATCCCTCATGCTCCTGAAGGGAGGTTGGCTGTGGGGCCCGGCGCAGGCGTGAGCGGGAGACATAGGCTATATTTGCCACAGGCCTGACTGTCAAGACTGGGAGGAGAAAGGCTGCCATCCCAGCACACTTACTGCGGCCAAGACCTCATGGGGCCAAACCATTATGGTTTGGGTTGATCCCGGCCTTGCTGTTGCTGCTCTGGCTGGTGCACAGTCAAAGGTTTGGGTGTTGCCAAGCCAGCTGTGGTCTTGGTTTGGAAGAGGCATCGAGTGTGAAAGAAATCATGCTTTGGGATTTCCCTGAGCTTCTATCTCTCAAGATGAAGCCAACTTCTTTATTCTGCCATCTTGAGACTCATTCTTTGTCTGGCTAGACAAGAATGATACTTTATCATCATCATCATTATCATTATTTATTGTAATTATTAAAGATCAATGCTCAGCAGCCCCCTCCCTGGAATAACATTAACTTATAGCTATACAGCACTTTGCAGGTAAGGCGTATGCTTGATTCATATACCCAGCTCAAACATGAGGCATAAGTTAAAAACAAAAAGGTTGACTTGGAGCAGTTGTTCCCTCATGCTAAGAGGTGAACACTAGGTGTACCCCGAACTGTGCATGAAACTGAAGCGGCCTTACCTTGTGTATTTTCACACATGGAAAATAAGTTATTGCAGATGCAGAAAATGAAACCGAAATAAAAATGTCTCAGAATATTAAATGATATGATAATTTGGGAATAGCCTAACTGTAAGCCATCCTCACCTTGGGGAACTACACTGTGTGTGCTTGCGCATGTGTGTATGTATGTGTGGTGTGGTGTGGGCGTGTCCATCCACGTGTGCACACAAGCCCATGCACGCTTACCTTCATGCACAGTGGTGGATGAGTGCTAGTGCCCAGAACAAAGAAAACTAAATTTACTAGCTAAATGCCCTTGTGGCTGCTAGCTGGATTGACACAGATTTTCTCTGCAGATCCTGCCTTTTCCACCCTCTGGCCATGAAGTGAGAGTTTGTAGTATGGAAAGGACAAAGTTAATCTGGGGTTCCTGGTTCTTGTGTCGGCATACCAAGCTCCTTTCAGATCTCCTTGCCAAGATGGGACCACGCCAGAGGGTTCCTTAGCCTGAGGAATAACTGCACTACCTTCCTCTTGGAGCTGCTGGTGCGCATTGTTTTGACAACTGCCATACCTTCCATCTCTCAGTGCCTTAGGGCCAGAGGAGGGGATGCTTTGAACAGTGTAAAATTCCTCCCCAGCAGCCGTGCAAAGCAAACTCACAGCTTTCAACTTCCATCTCAGGGCATCAAGCATGTTTTTTGAATATAGGTCCCTTGTCCATTCAGGGGTCTCTGTTCCTCGTTTTCCGGCCTCTGAGAGGGACAAGTTTAGACAGTCCTTTCTGAGGCAGGCGAGCCAACCTTCCGAAGTTCTCTGTTTAGTTTTGTTTCACTCTGGAATATGCTTTCCCTGTGGACTGTGTCCTGTTTCCCCTGGGAAGTCAGCATCTTGTGAAAACTAAGGACCTTGTCCCATTCCAGACCTTGGGACAAGTATGTCAGTCAGTTTCAGAACCCTGAGTTAAGTAAGTTTTAACTAAGGAACTATGCAGAATGAGGAATTTTTAAAGAACAGGCCAGGAATCTATCTCCTTGCCTCTACTCTGTCCTGTATTGACTTTCTGTAGGTACAGTCCTGCCCCAAAGTCACAGATTCTCAAATGAGGTCTCAGAGAAGGTGTCTCTTCCTTCCCTAGATCACCCATCACTTTTGTTTTGGGGAACTTAGAGCATGCTCGTTGCATCTTCTGGTGGCAATTATTGACTTGCTCTCTGGTCTTGGCTCCACTTGGGGCCTTCTCTGAAGCTCAATTTATGTATTTTTTTGTGCTTTCTAAGACAGGGAATGTGATAGTTGTTACCTCTCCAAAGGTGTGCTGAGAGTAAATGAGGTGGATTTTGGAAAAGAATGTCGAGCTATCGGGGAAACCTACACAGCCCTACTCCTGTGAGTTCATTTCTCATTTACTCTGGGTAATAATTCTAAGTCACTCCTTCCTTTCGTGCTTTTATAAGCCTTTCCCGCCTTGTTGGTTTTGGACTCATCTGGCCCCTGGTGAGTTAACCTATGTGTTTGCAGTTCGAATCTCATCATGCTGTTTCCAGGTTGCCAACCCCCACGGGTGCTGGGGAATAATTGGTCTGTCCTCACCGGTGTTTGTAGCACCTGCCCTTTGAGCGTCATCTGTGCATTTTAATTAATCTGCTGCTTTTTCCCTCTCTCCTGCTTCGGATCATTAATAAAGAGATTAACCAAAACCAGACCAATCCCCAGCAGAGAGCCGCCAGGATCTCTCTCCCCGCTCCCTGCCTTGTCACAGGTCAGAACTCCTTCATGTGGCCCCACTAATATTTGGACCTCGGGACCTGTGTTCAGAACAAAGCCCATTTGAATTAATTTTGCAATTAAGATATGGGGAACAAGCTTAGCTGGTCTTTTCCACCGCATTCCTTTCCTTTTTGTCATTCTACTTTTAAATCTATTGTTTTCCCACCTCTCTCTCTTTCCATTCCCTGAACAAGATGTTAGGGTTATCTGGCAGGATGTGGTCTTTTGAGCCCTTAGCATTAGTCAGAGACCATGTCATAGCTGCAGAAATTCTCCAAAGAATTAGGCCCTTCTGGATACAGCTGGATGGTGTCCTGGTTCACCCCAGCCAGAGGATGCATTTGCTTCCCAAACAAGGAGCTGTATCAGAAATCATGACATCTCTTGAATTTGCATATTAAAAGCTTATCACATTTAAAAGTGCTTCCACATTTGAGCTCATGCTTCCTCCCTGAAGTAAGCTGGAGTCTTTGTGTCTTCTTGGTAAGTCACCCTGATTTCCAGCACTGGTGCCAAACTCAGAGCTGGAAAAGTTCCAGCCAGTGCTGTGTCCACTGCAACATGTGGCGGCCTCTGCAGGGACAGGTGACCTGCAGAGGGACTAACCTGGGACAGCATCAGGCCCAGGAGGGACAGGAGTAACTGAATTTTGTTCATTGATTTCATGGGAGGAAGAGACCGGAGAAGTGGCCTCAAATCCCTGGAAACTCTGCTTAGAGCTGAGGCTTCTTGGGGAGATGCTCAACCTGCTGGTGGCAGCTGTCCTGGCTCCCGACTTGGAACTTGAGCTTCCTCTGGATATAAACTCTCTGGAATGTTTGAGAGCAGGGACAGACAGAGAGACAGCACAGTCTAATTGTTAAGAGCATCAACTACAGAGCCATACTATGATCAGACCATGGCTCTGCTTATTAGCTAGTTATTAAACCAACTTGTGCCTCAGTTTCCCCATCTGAAATCTGAAATGTAATTAGTGGCCTTAGAGGAGTTGTTATCAAGATTAAAGATTGAATGTATGTCAGTACTTGGCACGTAGCATTTTTGTTCCTGGTGCTCCCACTCTGACCAGGCTAAAAGCCTACTCCATATGTATGCAGTAAGTGAGGTTTCTGGTATACGGTCAGGAGGGACTAGGGAAATCTCGGGAGAGGAGAATCGGAACGCAGCGGGTAAGGCTCTTCGTATGTATCAGGGCAGACCTGGTGCTTGCTCTGGGCTCAGATCCTGTACCACTCTTCACCCCAGCTTCCTTTTCCATTTCATCTGCTTCTTGAATACCCAAACCCCTCTGTGTGTATTGTAAACTGAGCCAAAAAGAAGGAATCAGAAATTGCTCTCTTTTGAGTATTTTGAGGGATGGTGAAACCTTGTAGGAATGTTGCTCCGGGGACTGAGAAAACACCATATGTGGGAAAGCATTTCTAAGTGAGGAAAACAGCATATGCAAGTTGGTCAGGATCTTGGAAAGCGCCGAGCAGGGGAAATGGGCACTGGGGAGAGTGTAGGAAGGAGGTTTTACTGAGGTCTTTAACAGGTCTTTTTCCAATTATAGCCAAGAAGAGCCTAGGGACCATGGCCTACTTCAGAGCCAGGGCCTGTATTTTCTTTGGGAAAAGAAGGCAGAGTTGATTGGCTTCCAAACCAGACTTGGCAGAAGTCCATTCAGGTTGCGGGCCAGTGAGCAGTGTCTTGAGTAGATCGTGATTGTAGTGGGCGCTCGTTCAGTAAATGAGACCAGCCCTGCGCTAGGTGTCAGGCACGTGTGGATAAAGAAGACATGGCTTCATCATCAAAGAGGAGAGGCGCCGACAGTGATAACACAGTAGGTTCATTGCTTATAAACTACAGTGAGCACCAGAGAAGGAGCATAGACGTCTCTCTAAATCTAAAACTTCACTGATGTGCCTGCCTGGGTCCTGCCAGCACTGCCTTCCCTTTTCACAGCCTCTCTCCAGGGAACTAGTCGTCCGGTACTTCATGTGAGCATATGGAGGGAGACACACAGCATCGCTGATGCCACAGATAACTCAGGTTTATGTTCAAAGCCTATTTCCACTGCATCACTCTATGCCTGTTGCTGTGCTGAATGCTTTCATATAGATTTCATTACTTGCCACTCACAGTAACTTCAGTCAGGCACAAACCATGTGATTTTTGTTGAGCTGAAGAACCGAGTGTTACCTGTCACTCTCTGCTGCTACGTAGCCGTCTGACCTTAGACAACTCCATTTGCCACCACATCAGGCCTCAGTTTCCTTATTTGTAAAAATGAGGAGGTTATCTAGGGGCATTTCCTGCTTCCAACATTGTGTTCTGGTGAGTTCTCCTACCAACATTTATGGGCTTGCTCTTTAAGGAAAAAGCTGAAAGCAGATTATTGAGTGGAGTCCACAGGCAGCCTGCTGGGTTTAATGCAGCCTTGCAAATAGTTCAGAACATTTACCAGCCTGCAGATGGTCATTCCCCTGCTGATTACAGAGGATCATGGCAGGGTTTGGGATGTGATGGTAATAAACAGTACAGATCCTGAACTGTCAGGACCAATTCTCAGGGGCATTGAGCAGCTTTTTATATTAGTAACTTTTTTCATTTGTCCACCCCACCCCCACCTAGGTAGCCTGATTTCTCTGTGCTGAGTTTGTGTGTTGGGACTCCAAAAGGGGCAGGGCTGTCTAAAAGAGTCAGGAGACCTGTGTTCTAACCCACCAAATGCCTTGGGGCTCCCAGAGGCAGTGCACACTGAGGTGGGAGGGTAGGAAAGTCCACCAGGGTACAAGCAGTAGTATTATCTGTAGAGAATTTAAAAACAATAATAAAATCAGCTAAAAGTCAGTCTGCTTTTCATGCTCACTGTACTTTCAAAGCAAGATCAGTGATAAAATATTTCTACCTGCCCTGCTGGGAGCTCAGCTGGGTGTTGTCCTGAGGACCTAAAGGTTGCCGGTTCAATTCCTGATGGGGGTTGTGCAGGAGACAGCCAATCAATGTTGCATTCTCGCATTGATGTTTCTTTCTGTCTTTCCTTCTCCCTTCCTCTCTCTCTAAAATCAGTAAACTATTCTTTAAAAAAATATTTTTCCCTGACAACCATGACCTCTCCCACCTCTCCATTCAGCTCCCTCCCTCCTTGGTCGCAGCTGCCAGAGGAAGAAAGCAGGCAGCCTCAGGAGCCTTTCCTTTTCCACACCCCAGGCTCTCTCTGTCAGGTTATAGCCAAAGTCATGGCTCCAGTCCCCCACTCTGAACATGACACCCTGCCATGCAGTATTCGTGGGCTTTGCCCATTCCTCTTGACCATAAATAGATTTCTACTCTTAGCTTCACACAACTTCCCCGAGATGAAACATCTTAGCTCCTGTAGCCAAAGCTGGCTTCCTGGGTGTGGAACCAGCACAGTGGCCCAGGGTCCTGCACTCAGAAAGGGGACGCCATTGAACTCAGGGTTCAATGCTCTGTGGTTGCCATCTTGAAATTCTTGAGACTTTTACCTCCGAATTTGTGTTTTGTAAGTGAAGTGCAATGGGACAATGAAACCACATGCCTAGAGACTGCATGTTGGCTCAAACAAGGTCATACCTCCTGCAAACACCCTGCCTCTGAATAACTTTTGCACAAGGCTCTGCACGTTATGTAGCTGGTTCTGCCTTCGGCCACCCTCACTTCCAACTCTGACTCACGGCACCCAGACCTCTACCTCCACCTCCACCTCCACCTTGTGTGCACTGTGGTGTGGACACCAGGGAGAGGCTGCTGGCCTCGGAGAAGAGAGAGTCTAGTGAGTAAGCTATGTAATGCCAGGAAGGATGTCATGCTTGCCACTATGGCCATTTGGAAAACATGCCTCAGGAAATGCAAAGGAAGTGGCCATTGCTGCTGGTGGGAACCTAATAGAAAAGTTCATTTTTGAACCAGGCAGTGAGGAATGGGTAAAATTTCCACGGGAGAGGTGATGAGTGTGTGCAAGGTGAAGGGAATAGCATGTGCACGTGGATCATAAAGCATATCCAAGTACCTTTTGAATAGTGAATGGGGCTGGGGCATAGGGTATACGAGCGCAAACATAATATAATGAAAAGGGAGGTTGGGCCCGGAGTGCAAAGAACCCCTCTCTTTCCCTTGTCTCCCCTCTTCTTTAAACTGCGGCTGAGGGTTTCCTTATCTATAAATGGAGTTGGATTAAATACTCTTCTCCTTCTAATAGCCTTTGGCTCTGTACAGAGGCCACGAGCCGTAAAGATGCATCCCCAGTCCATTGGCATCATCCATCATTCTTCCTATCGACTCACCCCTGTAATGACCTTGCAGTCTATCCATTACTCTTATTCTGCCTGGGACCTCCCTCCACCAACCACACTTGATCTATTTCCTTATGAGCAGGTATTCTATGTGTTCTGAGTTTATAGTGGCTGGGCTTTGGAGGGATTTAATAATTTTTTGAAAGACATTCAGTCTCAAATTATTTTATTGCAGCTGTATTCTGTTTGGGAGTGGGGAGGTGGGAGAAGGGGGTATAATTCTAGTGGTATGTGTGCTATACTTCAAGTGTTTTCCAAGTTTCATTTTGTTGGTCCTGCAAGATTGAAGGAAATGTCACATGCAGAGTGAGAGGGAGATGAATTTCCCTGTGGGAACCATTTTCCTGGGATAATACAATTCCTAGGGAAAACTCTAGGGTTGAGCAGCAAAGCTCAGATCCTTTGCTCAGCTTTAACCTTGAGGGAGTCAGTTGTCCAGAAAGTGGTTCCCATGGAAGAAAGATGCTCCCCTTATCAGCGAGACAGGCCAGGAGCCAGGACGCAGAAATTGGAACAAAGTGCCTGCAACATTGCTGGCCTTTGGGGACAAGAGAGCGGTTCTTCAGACAAGATGGGAAAAGAGGCTGCGTCTGTGAGTCCTGGGAACAAGTTAGCAAGGGCGGGCTCAAACACAGGTATTGGGGAAACGGGGCTTTTCTATTTCTCATGGCACCTTTGTTATTTCCCTTCCGTTTCCCCCAGGATTTAGTAAAGTCTCTCTGAAAATACCAAAGGTGAACCAAGGGAAGGGTTTTTATTTTCCATGCCTAGATACAGCTTTAAAGAGGAAACAGTGTACCCCTGGGGGCCAACGAGGTGGTAGCAATGGTAATTAAAGAATGGATACCTCCCAGTGGGTGGTGTGAATCACAGGGTACAGGTCCAGATTACTCATGCAGCCACCCTGAGAGCCTGCTTCCAGGGCCAAGCTTTTGAAAATCTGAGCTTTGCTCTAGTGAGAGAGAGACCAGCAAGGACAATATCTTGAGATAAGCCCACTAATTCCACAAGGACTCAGTGGAAACCCCATTTTGAGGTTCTGCTATGGCAACAGAATGAGTGTGTTGACGGGTTAAAATGCCATTGAAACAAGGACATAGCAGAATTAGAAATCTAACCACTAAAAGAAACATTTTATAATGACAACTTTAATAAGGCAAACAAGAAAAATTAATCAGCAAGGAATCTTGCTATCCAGGGCAAGTCCGGCTCATCCATTTCAGCTGGTTGTTGCTGCCTCTCCAGCTTTTGCTGCCGGTGTGTGAAGACGGTCTCTGGGGAGCAGTTGGGTGTCCTGGGGAAGCATGACCCTTGGAGAGTTTGACAGCACCCTGAAACTCAGGCCCTCTCACAGAGCGGCTAATGGGCCCGCGTGTTCATTTACAAGGATAAGAGAACAGCTCCACTAGACATGGCCCAGCCAGGGCTGAGCTGATCTCTGATGTCACAATATAGAAGCACCCAACCCACCCCCCGGCCACAGGGTACTCCTTTGAGAGACCCCAGGGGCTGCAGTTGGGGGACAGTAGAGCTCTGTCTCTTGAGATATTTGCAAAGCTGCTGCTGCCAATAAAAGGCTGCAAACATGCATTTATAATGTTCAGGTTCAAATTCTTCATAATTTGCCAAGGTGAAGTAGGTTATGGTCTTTTCAGGCCCAGGTGATTTTTAAAGAAGTGCACATCGTCCACACCCAACAGAAGGCTGCAGGTAGAGCAGACATCAGAGGCGAGTGCAGTGGGTGCTGTCTGTCTAGGGAGGCGCAGAGGCGGGAGGGCTGGAGTGCAGTCTCCTCCTGCCTCTGCCTCCCTCATAGGAAGAGACCTAAACCTTTTAATCTGTAATTCTCTCCACTGATGTTTTTGGTTTATTTTGTTAAATATGCTTTGCCCTCTCTCTTGTGCTTATACAACATGTGCATGTGTGCACGCGCACACACACACACACACACACACACACACACACCCGTCTTTCCCATCACACAGCTACTTGGAAGTCTAGGAGAGAAAGGTGCTTTGGAGATTCAGAGGACTGGAATGCAGGCAGCAATTGCTAGGGGTGGGAGAGAGAGAGGAGCTCTGTCTCTGGCCATGAGAGTTTTGTTTGCTCACTTAGGATGGTGACACCCTGCTCTCTCTCACAGGGACACTCTGGCTCAGGTAGCTGGTCCCAGAATGATATCAGCTACCATAGCCTGCTAGTAACACCTGTGTTTCCTTTTCAGATCTTACAGGTGAACAAGGTGATGTCCATCTTGTTTTATGTGATATTTCTCGCTTATCTCCGTGGCATCCAAGGTAACAACATGGATCAAAGGAGTTTGCCAGAAGACTCACTAAATTCCCTGATTATTAAGCTGATCCAGGCGGATATTTTGAAAAACAAGCTTTCCAAGCAGATGGTGGACGTTAAGGAAAACTACCAGAGCGCGCTGCCCAAAGCAGAGGCCCCCCGGGAGCCGGAGCGGGGCGAGCCCCCCAAGGCGGAGTTTCAGCCGATGATTGCGATGGACACGGAACTGCTGCGGCAGCAGAGACGCTACAACTCCCCCCGGGTCCTGCTGAGCGACAGCACCCCCTTGGAGCCCCCGCCCTTGTACCTCATGGAGGATTACGTGGGCAACCCTGTGGCGGCGAACAGAACATCGCGGCGGAAGAGGTACGCGGAGCACAAGAGTCACCGAGGGGAGTACTCTGTGTGTGACAGCGAGAGTCTGTGGGTGACCGACAAGTCGTCGGCCATCGACATTCGGGGACACCAGGTCACGGTGCTGGGGGAGATCAAAACCGGCAACTCCCCCGTCAAACAATATTTTTATGAGACGAGATGTAAAGAAGCCAGGCCCGTGAAAAATGGTTGCAGGGGGATTGACGATAAACACTGGAACTCGCAGTGCAAAACGTCCCAAACCTACGTCCGAGCACTGACGTCAGAAAACAACAAACTCGTGGGCTGGCGATGGATACGGATAGACACCTCCTGTGTGTGTGCCTTGTCGAGAAAAATCGGAAGAACATGAATTGGCATCTCTCCCCATATATAAATTATTACTTTAAATTATATGATATGCATGTAGCATATAAATGTTTATATTGTTTTTATATATTATAAGTTGACCTTTATTTATTAAACTTCAGCAACCCTACAGTATATAAGCTTTTTTCTCAATAAAATCAGTGTGCTTGCCTTCCCTCAGGCCTCTCCCATCTGTTAAACCTTATTTTGTGACCCAGCTCCCGGGAGCCGCTCTGTAAAATCTGTGTACACCAGTATTTTGCATTCAGTATTGTCAAGGCCATGACTGTCGTTTTAGTAAACTTGTTGAACTCGGATGATGTCAGAGTTGTGTATAGACACAGTAGTACTCCCTGCTGGTATACCCCATGTTTGATGAATTAATTAAAAGAACTGTATTCACCTCCATTGAAAACGATACCTGGTAGCTCTGAGCCCCACGCTTAATCCGGGCAGCACATTAGCTGTCAAGCACTCGCTCTCCGTTGTCTGCCAAACAGAATTAGGATTTGCCACAGTGCTGTGGTCCCGGAGCAGTAACAGTGAACCTGGTAATTTTAGTTTTGGAAGTTTCTTTTCAGCACATTTGTTGTTTGGGTTGTTTAAGGATTGGATTTTTTTGTTTTGTTTTGGCTTTGGTGTTTGTTTTGTTTTTGTAAGTGGCTTGCATTCTTTAGACACGTAGGAAAAATTTTTAACCATTTGTAACAGAATAATTGTATGGTTACCCAGAGGCAAGCTGACATGGATCACGAACACTCTACACACAGAAGAGAACTGACTCGTCAGAGGTCCTTTGGTGCGAGGCCTCCCCCTCCTCTGGGGCGCCTCCCGAGCTGCGTGAGGAATTAGAAAATGCTCCCTCTCTGCAGCCAGACCTGGGTTCGAATTCTAGCTCTTCCCCTGTGACTTGGGGAAGGTTTGGAAACCTCCTTGAGCCATGTCTCTGAGGGTCAGAAGGTCAGCTGGGGATTCCAGCTACCTCACAGGGCTGTCATGGGGAGTTAGCTAAGTAACCCCTGTAGACTTCTAGCTGAGGGTAGGCTTTCCAGAGTGATGGTCCCTTCTCCTCTGCCCTCCTCTTCTTTTTCAGCTGGGTCCCTCTACATCATTTTTGGTTGATTCATCACTTTGAAATGTAAGAGCTCAAATGGAAGGACCCTAGTGCCTAGTCACGGCAACTGAGGGGTCCCTGTGGGGATGGCCACACCTGTCCTGCCACAGCAGGCCTGAAAAAGACACTAGTGGTCCCCCAGGCCCTTTTCTCACTGGGAAGTAGTTTGTCCTCTTGGGGCTGGAGCCTCAGGAATCTCATCTCCCATCTTGTCCAAGTTGTAGGCTGCCCCCGTCCTTCTATGGAAGCCGCCATCACTGCCCTGCGGCCCTGCCCTGTGCTGTCCCTGGGGTGCTCCGCCTTCAAGGCCCGTGTGTTCTCTGTCCAGAACATCCCACACCCTGAGGTCTCTCTGTCACGTGCCTAATAGAAGATACGTCCTTTATGCGCCATGAGCCCTTGAAACAGGCCCAGCAGAGAGCAGTGGTTTGGTTAAGAGCATCACTCTACTGCCCTTGATTCCAGATGCCTAAAATAGGAGGGCAGCAAACGAGGAATTTGCCCTGTGCCCGCTATGTGCGACGTACTTTTTTTTAAAAAAATATATCTTTATTGATTTCAGAGAGAGGAAAGGAGAGGGAGAGAGCGAGACATCAATGATGAGTCATTGATCGAGCCCACAATCCAGGCATGTGCCCTGACCGGGAATCGAACCTGGATCACCTGGATCCTAGGTCGACGCTCAACCGCTGAGCCACTCCTGGCCGGGCTGTGAGAGGTACTTTCAAACACAGCCCACCATTACTTGTCACAGGCCCTTTGAGGTAGTCGTGATCATCTCCAGTTGACAAGTGAGGAAACTGAGGCTTGAGGATTTAACCTGCCCGTGACCACTGAGCAAGTAAGTAGCAAGTGAAGATTTAAATCCTCATTTGAATGATGACCCAGTCTTTTTCCCTCCTCACTAGTCCCTCCCTTTCCCCCATCTGCATGGCACATTGCATTTCAGAGTGAGCATCAAAATCTTAAGAGACATGAAAAGCATAGTTCTCTGCTTGGAATCCTTCTATAGCTCTTGCTTCATGAGCCTACAGCAAACCCACTGAGAGGAGAAAGCAAAGCTGGGGATGAGTGAAAATGTTCCTGAAAGGACCTCTAGGCTTCAGGCCATGTGATAGCTCTGCCTCTCCCATGCTGGGTCGCAGAGCAATGAATTACCCAGTTGCATTTCAGTGACTTGATTAGCGTTAGAGGGTATTCGCACACTGCCGAAGTCAACACGTTGGGCTATGGGTCCAGGACAGAGACTTCTGTAAGGTTCGCAGCAATGTAAGCTTCACAGCAGGCTTCTATCCAATGTGCACATTTGCCACTGTGATAGGTTGAAAATTAAACTCATTTCTGAGACAGGAGGGCCTTGGAGGGTTGGTGTCTAGCTCCTGGAGAATTCCACACACTCTTCCTCTCCCCTTCCTGCTTGGATATCACTGGATAACTCCCCTGTCCTAACGGGAGCTTTCAGCAGCATCATGAGAGTCTACTGCAGACTGGACAGTCCTCATTTCCTTAACAGACACTGTGCTGAGAAGCCTTGGTGGAGGCTTCTCTCTGCCCTCTTACCTGTCTCTAAGGTTCCCCCGTTTATAGACTGTGTGAACTTGAGCAAGTTACTTAACCTCTCTGAGCCTTTGTTTCCTTGTCTATAAAAATGAACATAGTGCTCGCTTCATGAGACTGTTCTGCAATCTAATGAAAACATCCAGTTCCTGGCACATAAGCCCCCTGGAGTGATGATGATGATGATGACAATGACTAGCTTTTGGGGATTTGCAGGAGCCCTCATTCTGGAATTCTGGTAGGAATGTTTCTGCTTCACAGTGGGAGTGAACCAATCATCCACCCCCAGGGGAGGCAGTCCCCAGCATAGCATTTGCTTGGTGGCACTGACCTAGTCTTACTCACAGGCCTTGAATCTTTTTCAGTCAACACACAAGGGGAGAATTTCTAACCCTTCTCAGCAAAACTACTAGCTACCTACTTGATTTTCTGGAGTGTGTGTTGTTCCTTCTTGCAAATTTATGCGACAACTTTCTTCTTCTTCTCGTTCTCTCCCCCTCCCCCTCTCCCTCCTTCCCTCCCTCCCTCTCTCTCTCTTTCTCATGTTCAGCGATGCTTTCTCCAGGTCAGTGTTTTAGGGTTGGTGTTTTTGAGGATTTCTTTGTTGAGTCCCTTTCCTGAGTGTGTGTTTATATGTGCTTTTTTTGGTTCATTTACTCGATGTAAAAACCCTCCATGGAGGCTTAGAGAAACCATCTGCATTTATTTTATCACCTTTGAACATGTGTTCGAGAATGAAATCTGTGTAGTCAGTTTATGGCTACCTGGAGACTTGTCTGGCTTCACCAGGAAGATGCATCCCCCCGGGCTTCAAGCTCTGACAGCCCTGGGTGTGCAAAGTCAACACCAAGTCCTCAGCAAGGCCCAGCTTCGCCTCACAGAGCTCCAGCTCTGCTCAGCCTCAGAGAGGGTGCTCTGAAAGTTGGAGACCAGACAACTGTTAACCACCCCCACCCCACCCAGGACAACAGCTCTGGGCAGAGGGTCTGGAGCAGGCTCGGTTCCACACACCCAGGAATTGCCACAGCCCCTGAAGACTGATCCTCTCACTGGAACCTTCTTCAGCCTGACCCTCTTCCTCAAAGTCCCCACCCCCAAATATATGGATACCTAGTCCTTAACACAGTCTCCTTCAGTTACAGTGGGTGAGTGGACCTCTCAAAGGGCATGTGTTCCACAGTTAGCTGAATGCAGGTGCCTCTGTGGTGGCTGGAAACCCTGGCTGTTCGGTTGGTTCCAGATGGAGGCTGGCCCAGCTTGGAAGGAAAGGACCACAGAGCAGGTCGAAGCATTCAGAAGGACCACAGACTTCTTGTTGCCTTAAGTCTGCAGCCTGTGTTTGGTTACGGTGTATGGAAGGCCAATGAAACAAGAACAGATGTGCCTGTGGCGGGGAACAGAAGTAGGGAGGAGTAAGGAGGTGCAGAAGGCAATGACCCAAAGGTATCAAAAGTCTTTTCTAGAAGCTGGCCACCGCTGATGAGTTTGGCTGAGCTGAGTTGTTGCAGGGCTCAGTAATGGCATTGCCTGTTCAATTACAGAAGTCTCTGTGGCAAGAAAACATGAAAGTTTATTGGGAAATTGTGAAACACAGCCTAATGAGTTAGGTGGCTTTCCATATGGAGACATATGGAGGTGGGTTGGCATGCACGTGTGCGTGTGTGTGTGTATGTGTCCATGCATGTGTGTGCATGTCCATGCAAGTGCGTGTGTGTGTGTAGTTGCTTTGATATCCTAACCATTAATGTATTGCATTTTTTAAACGAAAGCTAATGCTTGAAAAGAATGCTCCGGAACACAAGTTTAACCTTTAGGAGACTGAGCTGGGAGCCAGCTGGGGAGCATATGGAAAGTGAACATTCTTGGGGCTAGAAAACAGGCTGGTCAGGGGTGAAGATTTGCAGACAGAAAAGGCATCAGGCTGGCTCCACCAGCCAAAACAGAAGGAGGTGGAGTTGTGGACCTTCTGATTTGACAGGAAAGCACTGGAAGCCAGAGTGGGTTTAGGGGTGGAAGATAAAGTCAGCCCAAAGAATAAATAATAATAGTAATGGTTATCATTTACTGGGTGCTTAAAGCACTGTGTAGTTTAATTCTTTGGAGCAGTTGAGGACGTATAGTTAAGAAAAGTTAAGTAACTTGCCTGAGGCCATACAGCTGGTGAGGGTAAGAGCCCAGAGAGGAACCCAGGCGGTCTGTGTGCTGTGGGACAGCTATTAAATGGGTAAGTGAGACAGTGATGGAGAAGATGCTGAGTGCTTCAGGGACCCTGACTGCTGAATTTCAGTGGGGTGAGGGAGTGAGGAGGGTGGCGTGCCCTTGGCACACAGGAGATATTCAAGTGTCAGTACAGCAGGGATCCTAACAATTGCCCCACGTGAGGGAGGTTCCAGACTCATTGGTACAGCAGCTCTCTGCAACGGGTTCTCAGTAGGCTGGGGAGAAAGAGTGGGCCTCCCACCCCAAACCCTCTACCCCCCGCCCAGCGACTTCATGATCACTGGACTTGGGAAAGGTGGTTGTAGCTTCTCCTTAAGTATAAAGGTCAGCATTGCTGTCATATCCCTTTGGGACTCGTCTAAGACAGGAATTTCAAATTTGGACAGAACCACTTATTCTCCCTTACAAGGCAGAAATTTTTTACTCATTCAATACATTTTTAAATAACTGAAAGCCAGGTTTAGAGAAGGTAGATGCAAGAGTCAGACTGCGGCAAGGCCACTTCATCACTCATCCCCTCATCCAAGTTTGACCATCACTCAGCATCACGCTGTGCACTCCCTGGTCCCCTCAGCCAGCTCTGGTCACTGCCCTTTCTGGCCTCCTACAGCTGGAAGGCCAGATGCGAGGTCTCAGTCCTGGGATAATTGCACTGTCCACATTGCTTCCTCTCCCTCTTATCCTGTCAAACTTCCTCCTGAACTTTTGACACGAACCCTGCTTCACGTCAGTGTGACTGTCAGCCCAGCAGAGTTGGCCTCCTCAGGGTGGGTCTTGTAGCCTTGCTTGGCCTCTAGAACCCACAGGCCCTGTTTCAGGCCGCTGACCCACACTTCCCTGTTCACCCAGGGCAGCAAGGCTGCAATTCCTCAGGAGGGTAGGAAGACAGAGCACAGCTCTGGTGGCCTTAGGAGCCCAGGCTCCTTGCTGCCCCATAGATTCCTTTGTGTTGCTGAACAAACAAGGCCAGTTCCCACCTCATCCTGCAGGAGCCTGCAGTAGAGTTGGCTTTTCTTTTCCCTGATCAGGCTTTTTGAAAGAGCTAAATGAGAATAGTCCCAGACAGGAATTTTCATCAAATGCCACTTTCATCAGGTCCCACCCAAATGCTTTGGGGAATCTCCATTGTCTAGAGTCCAAGGTTCCTGGCTGGGCATTTGGGGTCATGGACAGTGCAGCCCCAGCTGCTTTACTGCCTATTTCCCTCCCTCACTAACACTGAGAATGGCCCCACTGATCGGCTCCCCATTTCTCAGACCTGCCTCGCACATGCCCACCTCCAAGCCTCAGAGTAGGAGATTCCCCATCCCAGCCCTGCCCATCCTTCCCTGACCACAGCCTTCATCACACACAACAGTTTCTCCTGCTCTGACGCAAAAGTGATGCCAGGAAAAGAGAGGTGGCCCGTGGATGAGGTCCTGGCTCTGGCAGTGATGACTTTCCCCCTTTCACAGGTGACTTTAAAGCCCAGGGGCAGTCAGTAACTCACCCATAGGCACAGGTGGTGAACAAGAACACTGGTCCTCAGACCCATGTTCTCCACGTCCAGAAGTCAAGCCTCAAAATGTCCTCCACATGGGATTTGTTTCCTCTGACTCCTGAGGAGGGAGAGAGGTCTAGATGACACACTCATTGCTCCCTGACTCTTGTCCACATGTTTTGGCACGAGGCACTTTCCTTCTTCCTGGAGCATTCAGCCTCCACTTTTCCTGAAGGGAAAACCCCAGCCAGCCTTGAACAGTACCCTGACCATAACCAGATGCTGCATCTATTCCCCTCCTTGGGCCTGGCTACAGAATTTGGGGGGCCTGGTGCAAAAGGCAAACAGTCTTTTGTTCATAAATAATTAAGAATTTCAAGATAGTGACAGCAAAACATTAAACCCCAAGCACAGAACCCTTCTACACACAGGGCCCCATGTGACTGTCAAGGTCACCACCCATGAAGCCCACCTTGCAGCTGCTCTGGGCTCCAGAGGACCTGGTGCTTCCCCTCCTAGCACTCACTCCCCAAACCCCATCCTAGGCATTGGAGGAGCAGCCCTGTGACTGTTTGCTGAAGCCCCAGTGTGAGCAGTGTCTGGCACACAGTAGTTCCTCTCAATAATGCGTATTGCATTGAAAAGACATCCTGTATGCAACAGGCTATAAACTTCAGAATAGGTGATTCTAAGAACAGAAGAGATACCCATATGTCTAGGTCCAGATTTCCTGGTGCTTAAAACTTGAAAAAAAAAAAAAAATCTGAAACCCTCTTTAAAAAATCAGTATGAGAGTGGGTACCATTATGGGTGTAATTGCGCCCCCTATTCAAGTATTGAAGTCCTAACACCTCAGAATATGACTGTATTTGGAGGTAGGTCTTTACAGAGGTGATTAAGTTAAAATGAGGTCATTGTGGTGGTCCTGAACCCAATATGACTGGTGTCTTTATAAGAAGACGAGATTTAGGACACAGACACGTGGAGGGACGTCTAGATGACCAACCGTGGAAAGACAAGGAGAAGATGACCATCTACAAGCCAAGTAGAGAGGCCTGGACCGGATTCTTCTCACAGCCCTTAGAAGAAACCAGCAATCTCAGACTTCCAGCCTCCAGAACTAAGACAATCAGTGCTGCTGTTTAAACCGCCCAGTCTGTAGCCCTTTGTGAGGGCAGCCTAGCAAACTTAATACAGGTGCTCAAAGAAGAAAAATAAATCACAACAAATTATAAATGTTAAAAGCTGACAGGAACCATAAACAATCAGAAAATATACAAGACCTAATATTAATAGCTCCTTAACTGCTTAGCACACCTCTACAATACTTTATGTCTGTATTTTGTCTGCATACTCTTCATATCTGACAATAGGATTATATATTTTTATAGAGAGAATAGGCAGGTAATTTCGCTTCTCTTGTCAAATGCTGGATCAAATTTTGTTTTTTAATATTGATATTTCAGCAAAGTTTCTTTCAGGTTCACGACTTAAGCTTGGTGATGTCATGCACATTTTCAGAATTGTTACCAAGTTTAGGAAAACATCTATGGGGGTTCTTTCACATCAGCTTCAAAATGCCAGGACATTTCCACCTGTTTTAATGCAGTTGTTAATCTTAAATGCTCTTTGAATTGCCAACACTCATTAACAAATGTCATCATCGTTCACACTTGTAGGGTGATGGTATCTTTATCCATTATATCAGATTATGTTGAATCAGCAAAAAAAGGGGACATTATTTTTCCAATGTGAGCATGTAATTCCTCCTTTTCCTTTAATTGGATTATATAACAATCCAAGAGCCTACTCATTACTTCTGTTTGAAATGTATCATTTCTATTGGAAATTTAGCTCTCCCTCTTAATGAAATAATACTTCAGTGCAATCTGAGATTTTTTTCATTACAATTTGTTCCTTGATATCAAAATAATTTTAATCTTCCACAAAATTTTAAAAACCATATAACATATGAGTACATTGCTAGGGCACCTCCCAGTCTTTGGAAGGGGCTGGAGCCAGTGAGGGAACCTGAAGCTGAAGCTTCATCAGCTTCCTAGTGAGTCAGTCCTGGTCGAGGTTGGAGGCTGGGGCTCAGAAGAACTAAACCAACACATACTTCCAGGCCCCACCCTTGCCCCAGCCAGCATCACCCATCTTCAGCCTCACAGTCCCAGGCTGCAGCAAATTCCTGTGAGGTTAGGGTGAAATCACACACATTTTCTGCATTTGTGTGTTGAGAAAGAGAAACAATTTTCTAAACCCCAGATACAGTTGCCTTTGGGGGCATTGTCTACTCTATCCATCTGGTCTACCCAAATAAGCTTTTCTCTGGTTTTGTGTGTAAAGTTTTTGTTTTTCTTTTTCAGCAGTCTTAAAGGGGTTGTTTTTTGTTATCCATTCCACACTGAACCTCTGCATTCTCTCAAGGTGAGAGAATTGTTAAGGGAGGTGAAAGGGGTCCCAGGTCCCCCAGAGTGGCCCGTGTCCTTGCGTGGTCCTCACAGTGGTTAGGAATGTGGGGTCTGGAGCCAGAGAGCTGGGACTCTGACATGAACTATACTAATGTACTGGCCAGACCCTGGGCCATCCAACCCCTCCGATCTTGCCTTTCCTCATGGGTAAAATGGAGGGAAGTGTACCTACTAACACAGGAGAGATGTTACAATGAGAAGTGAGTGAGTGATTACTACAGGTAAAGCACCTAGTATAGGACTGAACACTTCACTTGTGCTCCCTATAGGACAGTTAGTGTTTTTATTTAGGGGATAATCGGAGAACTAGGGAACCTGGTAGGGGAACAGGCCCTGTCCTTGCTCCAGGAGCTCCTCTGATCCCTTCCCTCAAGGCTTCATTGGAATTAGAAGCTACCCCGTCTGCTCCTCTAGCCTGAGGAACAGACCGAGTCTTGTCTCGTTTCCTATCAGACAGAGGCAGGGAGGGGGCCCTATCAGGGAGACTCAGGGTTTCAGCTCCTTCCAGGCTGAGGGCACAGGTGGCTGTCCCTGCCACACAGGCCAGCCAGCAAGCACCCAGTGAGTGTTCCAGGCATGCTCAGGCTGCAGTTCCCAGGCCACCGCTGTTGGACCAAGACCTGCTGAGAAACCTGACCCAGTGTGTGCCCAGCATCAACCCTGAGAAGTGCAGGTCACACTCTTCTTCCAGCAGCCTTCCCAGATTTCACTCTCCCACCCTGAACTCTGCCCATAACCAGAACCTGCTCCAACTCTGGGCTTAGCTTGTTCAAGAGCCAGCCCCTACTGTCATGCAGAGTATGTTTCCAAAACTGTCCACTAAAATAAAATATTCAAAAGCATGATTATAGACTTACATGGCATAGGGGTATTTCCCAGGAATCTAAAAGAAATAGCAATATCATAATTGTACCTCACTCTTTTTGGGCAATTTTTGCAATACACTACCCATATTTTGAACATATTTGTTAATTTATTTTCTTTTACAATTCAACATTCATTGATAGTAATATTGAAAAACAAAATGGTGCTGTAGGTGCCAGACACTAGTCTAAGTGTTGGGAATATGTCTTTCATGAAGTTGACAGTTTAATAATGGAAAGAAACGGACACTAAAAAGGGCGCGTAATACAATCAGTCTGTTAGCCAGTGATAAGTGCTGTGGGGAGTGGGGGAGACAAAGAGAACAGAGTCAAGAGGACCCGGGATGCAGGTGGAGGGTGGAGTGGGGGGTGCGGCTAGAAACAGGAGGGTCAGGGGAGCCCTACTGATATGCTGAGCTCTGAGCAGTTGACTTGGAAAGTTGGTGAGGGACTGAGCCACATGGTAGGCATTCTGGGCCTACCGGGGAAATGGGTCTGGCCTCCACGGCAACCTAGTCAGTCGGCTTAATTCTGGTGAGCCTCTGCTGGTGGCTTCTTTGCTATGCTTGGGCACCCCTGATGACACCTATCTCATTAGCATTATGTTTATGGGACATATGTTTTCTACCCTTGTTTCCTGCTGCTTTCTTTTTATAAAGGTATAGGACGAAAGTCAATGGAACGTGTAAGATAACTGCACCAAGTCTGGGCCTGGTGGGGGGGGGGCAGGCGGCCCCTGAGCTGTCAGCTGGCACGCTGCGCCCCCACGTGGAAGCTCGGAGAGCTTGGCCCCAGGCATGGAAGCTCCAGCCTGGCACTGGGGAGGAAGTCCGGGCGTCAGTGCACGGTGCCCCAACCTGCTCGCTGAGCCAGAGGAAATTCATGCAAGTCAATGACTTCTTGCTCCATTAAAGAAGAGCCCAGGGCAGAAGCAGGGAGCTGGGGAGGGTGTGCGGTGCTGGTGGAATGCAGGCCACACCCGTTTGCTTCTCAGAGCCAGTGAGGGCTTTCCTGTCCTTGAACCAGAGAGCAGTCTCCCCGAGGCAACTGTGTACATGGGCGGGGGCGTGGTTCTGGGAGAGGGTGCGGTGCCAGGGAAGGTGCCCTGGTGGATGGCCTGGGACAGACGAACATGCACTTTGTGCTTCTTGGCAAATGTCCTTCTGTTCACTGGATAAGGGTGCCTTTTTCCCCCCAGTGTCCTCTGGGCCAGGACCTCTGAGGCACCCATGCTGCTGTTCCCAGAGGCTTAAGGACAAGCTGTGGGACATGTGGGCGTCTGGGGTGGTGAGCCTGGGAATCGGGGAGGGGGCGTCTGTGCAGAGAAGCTGGCCCACCCCAGTCATAAATGCCATCCTCTTAGGGAAACGCAGGAGTATTTTATTGTTTCATTGAAAACTGAGCCCCCAGTGCAGCTGTTCTGCCCAAGAATTCCAGGGGGCAGGACCGGTGCGAGAAGTGGGGAGAGGGCCCGCTTGGCAAGCATTGGAGATCTTGTTACTGGGGTTGGGGGAAATCGGATGCGGTTCCAGGGCTCAAATCTTTCTTGCCCCACACACCAGGGCACTGGCTCCGCTAAAGGCCATCAAGACACAAGGGCCATGTGTTTATTCCCCTGCCAGCCAAGCAAATGGCTTCTGAGCCAACTCTGGCACAGTCTGTTTTCAAACAGGAAAACGTTTTTAAAAACTCTTTGTGTGGAGAGAAAAATCTGCTCCGTGTTAGAGGTGACATGTTAGGCTACGCTGCAGACAGGACCTCCCCTCCTGGGCTTGCTTATGGAGGCTCTTGTGCTAGCTGACCTGTCCACCTGGAATGCTCTTTCCTTGGATTTCCAGTTGGCCATCTCCTTCTTGTCTTTCCGATTGCAACTTTAAAGGTCACCTCCCCGAGGATGCCTTCCCTGGCCACCGGGGCACTTCGTCCTCCCCATCCTGCTCAGCCCTCTCCTGGCAGCTCTCTCTGCTGATATTTCTGTGTTCACGAGAATGCAAACACCTTGAGAGCAGGAACTATGTCTGTTCTTTTTGCTGCGCCATTACCAGCACTAGAGTACCCAGCACATAGCAGGCATTCAATAAAGATATTTTATTAGGTTGAATACAGAAATGGGTCCTAAGACCTGGGTTGTACATTTTCTTTGATGAAGAGGTGGAGAAAATATAACATGGAGGAACAAAGGAAAGGGATCTGAATCAGAACAGAAAAATAATGCCCCGCCCCAAACAAGCTCTTCGAGATCAGAGCCCGTAATTGGTCCTGCCAGGCAGCTTGGGGACACTGGGATGGTCTCCCAACAGCCGTGACCTCAGTTTTCTCTCCCTTTGTGAATAACATCCTTCCCTTATACAGTCCTGAAATCTCTTTCTCATTTCTCAAATGTTTTCCTACAATTTAATGAGTTCAACTTCCTCCCTCACTTGGGAAGGGGTTGTGATTTTACATTTTAAAAATCAGGAAAACACTTTCTGTCCCTCCAAACATCTCTAGATTCTCCTGCAGCCAGTAGTAGCTGTTTGACCTTGATCAAGTCACTTCCCTTCTCTGGACCTCTGTTTTCTGTAAAGGGAGGAGAGGCCACTGGCTGATGTCTAGGGTCCATCCAGAAAGCTGTGAGCTTCTGATGCTCATACCCAGGGATGCTCATACCCAGCTCTCCACCCTGCCATTATCTGTGTCCTTTGCAATGTGAGTTCATACTCCTCTCACCAAGAGGGGGAGCCTATCCCCCTACTCCCTAAATTTGGACTGGCTTTATGGCTGCTTTGGTCAAAAGAATGCACTAGAAGTATCAATGTAAATTTAGAGCCCAGGTTTTAAGAGAACTTGCACAATTTCTTTCTGCTTCTTAGACCCCTGTAGCTGCCATGAAGGTAGGTCTACGCTAGCTTGTTGGAGGATGAGACACATGGCACAGTGGCAACAAGCCCAGCCACGGCCATTCTAGGTTAACCAACAGCCAACTGAGCACCAGACACACGAGTGAGCCCCAGCCAAAACCCGAACTGCCCAGCCAACATCAATCAAGCTTGGCTCAGGTCAGCAGAGCTATGCAACTGACGCACAGACTTGTGAGCAATAATAAATGGTTGGGGCGGTTTGTTATGCAGAGCTAGCTGGTTGATGACACCCCCTGGATCTCCCCCATGGCATCTCAGCCCTCCATTATTTTGTGCTCTAGAGCATCCTTGCATGTGCTCTACCCTTTCTGCAACTGCATTGCCTAATTTATTTCTTAAAAATACAACTTCCCTTCTGTAAGTATACATAAAGGCATATGGGTAACTGCCTACGGGATGTAATTTTATTTTTTTCATTGTCTCTTAAAAACTAGGTGGCAGAAATCACAGCTACTTGGGCCGGCCATGATACCTGATACTGTCACCCCAAAAAATCAGTCTTTTAAATTACAGTACAGATTGCACACTGCATGTAGGTGAGCACATGACCTATGAGGTGACGTGGGAATTCGATGCAGGAACCATCACTTTTATGGTTGGGAAGGGGTCCCTGCAGGGATGCAGATTTGGTGGGGTAGAGGCCTTGTGATGTCACTGGAACTAAGCAGGCCAGGGAAGCAGGACCCCTAAGGTGTGTCCATACCCATCATTCAGCTGAGGATTGACCCTGCATTCTTGTGCAAACATTCCATTTCCCTCACATGTTCAATTAACATTTGTCAGACTTCTGTTGTAAAGCTGGCAGGCACTGGGCTAAGCCCAGGAGATGACAAAGGTAAATAAGGCAGAGCCCCTGCCCTCAAGGAACTTACTAGCTCATAATCCCACAGGTGCAGAAAAACACTAGGAGCACATGCCAATATATCAGGGGGTTCAGATTTAATTCCTTCCCCTAAAAGTCTGGCAATGAAGCCAGAATAGTCACTGATCAATAATTAGATACTTACATTACTTATGAATTTATAGTCCTTCAAATTCTACTCAAGTTGCATTTTTCTTTGCAAATACTGTTAAAAATCAAAGGCAAGCTCTTGATTTCCAGCATTCTCCCAAACCCGTCTCCCTCAGTTTTATCCACCGCTATAGATGATTCCTCTGTTGACCTAATTGTTCAGGCCAAAAATATAGGGGCATCATGTAAAAACCAAACGAAACTGTACATATTTATATATAAGACCTATTATTCCTTTTATACTATATCTTATCCTTTGCAATTTCTGTGACTCTACCCTCACAATATGTGCAGAATGCCACCAATTCTTACAATCTCTGCCACCATCATCCTAGCACAAGCCACCAATGCCTCTCACCTGGACTTTTGCAGAAACCTCAAAACTGGTTTTCCTGCTTCCATCCTTCTGCCTACATTCTTTTCTAACCAGTGGGCAGAAATAACCTATTTTAGCATAAATCAGGTTATGCTACTCCTCAGCTCACAACCCTCCAGTGGTTTTCCATCACACAGTAAAATGCAAACTTCTCATTAGAGCCTGCCAGTCTTCAGATGACCTGGCCCTGACCACCTCTCGAATCACATCTCCCAGCGGTCTCCCCTTTGCTAACACTGCTCGAGTTATATGGGTGTTAATGCTTTTCCTTAGATCTGCCAAAACATTCCTACCTCAGGGCCTTAGCACTTGCCGTTTCCTCTGCCTGTGACCCTCCTAACCCAGATCTTCCCATGGATCATTTTTTCATGACATTTCAATCTCTACTCAAATTCTAACTCTTCAGAAAGAACTTCCTGGACTCCCAGAGCTAAAACAACCACCATCACCACTACCCTCCCCCCTCTGCAAGGCCCTTCACTCTATCCTTTTACCCAGCTCCCCACTACCCTACATTATATTATGCATTTGCTTATTTACTGGTTTGTTGCTGAATGTGAGCTGCCTGGGTGCAGAGGTCTCGGCTGTGTGTGCATGGTGATATATTCAGCACTTCGAACAGTCCCTTGCTCTTCCCAATAGTGTAATAAATGTTTGTGGAACAAATGGCTAAGCGTTCACATCAATTCTCCTAATATTTCCAAATGTTTCAATTTATAAAGTAATCATTAAGTGAACGGGCGAGTTTATAGAATAGCTCAGACTTGACTCTTGGAATTCAGAAGGTGTGAATTACATCCCACTGGTTCTCCATTTAAACAAAACAAAGAAACAAACATTTGTTTTTCCTTCTTTAAATCATGCCTTCCCCCCTCTCAAGCTGAGAGGTACTATAGTTGTTTCCATCTTGCCAACAGGGAAACTGAGGCACAGAGAAGGGAAGTCAGCCTCAGTCTTTGCTGCCTTACCAAGAAGTTTGACATCTAGGATGCAAATTCTGTCCAGGAATCGTGGCCAGGGGAAGTGATCTGAGGATCACTTATGACCCCAACCCCCCCCCCCCCCCCGGCACTTTGTGTCTTCTGCTCCTGCAGCGAGGGAGCAAAGCGCCCCTTCCCGGGCGCAGGGCAGGCCGCGACTAGCTTTTGTCTGCGAGCGGGCTGTGCATGCGGGTCTCTGGTTACCAGGAACACTGCCAGCCTCCGGGAGCCCAGGGCTGCATCTCCAGCACCTTCTTGTCAGGCGCAAATAAACAGTTGTTAACGTCTTCCTGGGCGTATGTGCTTGATGTCATCACAACAAGGATCTCGGCACTTGGCACAGGCCAGGGTGCAGACACCCGAAGCCTCCAGGCTGACAGCTGCATGGGGTCATTTTCAATTAGAGGATGTCTTAGAAAAGAAAAAGAAACCCCAGCAGCACAGGCTGTCCCGCAGCCTGCCCAGGGCCGGGACTCCCAGGTGCGGCCGCCGCCACTCCCCCCGCCACGCCTCCGCTTGCGGGCCAGCAGGCAGCAGGGTGCTCAGCTGGGGGCAGCTTGTAGGATCTTGCCCCGCTCGGCTGCACTTCCAGACGGGAGGGGAAAGCCCAGGGGCCGCAGGAGGCTGATGGCCTCCTGGAGAGTCTCCTTTTTTGAAAGTCCTGTTCTCACAACGGAGAAAGAGGCCACACGGCACAGAGGGGTGGGCAAGAACTCTGGGGTCCTACAGAACTGGATCTGAGCCCGGGTGTCGCTCCCTGCTAGCGGTGTGACCTTGGGCAAGTTCCTTGACCTTGTTGTATTAGCAAGAACTCCAGCAGAAAACAGTCAGATTGGGTACTTTGAGGGGAAGTGTATTAAGGGACTATTTACAAAGGTTGGGCATAAGGGGTCTCGTGGCACCTGGGACTAAGAGCAGCAAGGCGCCATGACCCAGGGAGGGCCACCATGAGAAGGAGCCTAAAAGAGGGTGCCACAAACTCACCCATCCAGATCAAGAATATTTTAGGGACGTGTGGGTGAGAAATGGACTCAAAGCTGTGACGCGACCTCAGAGCCCCAGCACTGGGGGCCAGAGGCACACCTGTAACGCCTGGCAAGCTGAGGAGGGACTAGCTGCGGCGCAACAGGGATCCTGTGTCAGCCAGGGGACCCCTCTGAGGGTCTATGCAGTCCTGCTGTGTTTGGCTTTGACCCTAAGATGGCACATCTCCCCTCGGCCTTCACTCCTCACCTGGGCGATGAGGTGGTTGGACTAATCCAGGGTTCCACAGTCTAGGTGTTCAGGGGAACAACCTGGGAGTGTTAAAAAATCTACTTCCCTGGGCTTTTGCCCCTAGAGATTCTGAGTCTGGACTTGGATCACAACCCCAGAATCTGTAATTTTTGCAGGCACCTGCGGTGATGTTGAGGTGTGGCCACACCTGGGAACTGCAAGTCTAGGTGGTCTCCTGGGTCCTACCAGCCCTGGCTCCAGCACTCTCTCCCTCTGTGGGTAGAGGCGCTAGGGATGATGGGTTTGGAGCAGAATTCCACAGAAGGCAGGAAGGTGAGGGGGTTTCTTCAGTACAGGGAGGGTGTAGGGACAGCTGTGGTAGGCAAAGGCCTGGATCCTTTTATTTCAGCTTATTCTGAGTTCTGGTTGGTTTTTATTGCTGTCACCAAGTAAAATTATTACACTGTCTTGACTGTTTCCATGCCTCATCTAACCCCAGTAAAATCTAGCCTTAATTGATCAAAAAAGGTTGTAATATCGACACCCAAAATATTGTGTGAACCTTCTCAATGTGCTGACAATTTCTCTGTGTCCTGGAAACAATTTGCAAGGTGCTTGCATCCAGATCTAAGTTCCTCCCTAGCTTGACTGTTCTGTAGACAAGCAGGTGACTCCAGAGGCTGTGTCTCTATGCAAGGAGTGGTCAACTGGCCACGGGGAGTATATAGAGCTAAGGGTGGAAAAAGCCAATAGGAGATGGGGCAAAGTGACAAGCAGGACAAGAAAAGCTGAGGCCCAGGGAGTGGGTCTGGATGTTGGGGTATGGCACAGCCTCACTGGATTGGTCCAACCACAGACCTAAATCCAGGGTGAGACTGGATGCTGCAGAGGCCCTCCCTGCAGAGGTGTTAGGATGACTTGAACATGAGGCCTGAGGCACACATTAGCTGGGATCCATCTCAGAGTGAGGGTGGTGGACAGGGCTCCAGGCAGTAGGCAGTGCTGAGGCTCAGCAGTCCCATGAGTTCTACTCAGAGCCTCAGCCATGGCTGGACACCAGGGTCCAGCCTCAGGCGCAAGGACTGGTATGACTCAGATGCTAGGTATGGGGCAGGAAGATGGGGGAGGCCAGGGGGAGGAGATTTCCACAACCAGGCCTGTCTTATGCCAGCTGCTACGCTGTGCTCCTTCCTTCTGTAAGACACTCTGAAGTCATAGGATCCCCATTTTATAGGGGAGGAAACTGAGGCTTAGAGGGGTTCAAGGGTATGACTGTTAGGTGGCAGAGCCAGTATTTAAACCTGAGTCTGTGTGACTACCAAGCTTGTGTTCTTTGCCAGGGAGCAAGTCAGAAGCCAGGAGAGGGAGGCTGGGCAGAACCAGTCCAGGGAATGCACACCAAGACTGGAGGTGGTGTGAGAGGTGAGAGCCACATGAGTGCTCATTGGCTCCCCCGCCTTCCAAACCTTGGGTAGTGTTGGTCACAGAGAAGGCCATGAGGTTGAGGTGAGGGGCAGGGGCTGGTGCTGGCTCTCTAGTCTCCATCAAGCTTGGCGGGTAAGCCTGGGAGGGGCAGTGGTGGAGACAGCGGGACCACAGAAAATGCCCAAGGCCTGCCCAGGGCTCCACCTGGCATCAGTCAACATTCACCTAGTGTCTGCAGGGACAAGTGCAGTCTGGAATAAGCCAGATCTAAGGAGGCTGCTGGAAAGACCTATCGTGATGATGTTGGTGAGAGGTGATCAAGGCTTGGAAGGTGGGGAAGGCTTGCCTGGCAAAGAGACCAGGAGAGACACCGGGTTGGGGCAAGAATGGGTGTGGGAGAGCTCAGAGATGGAGGCGAGCGAGAAGCAGGTGCTGGAGTCGGGCCCAATCGGGTTCACATTCCAGCCGCCACTTGATGAGCTGGTGGGCCAGCCCATGACTTACCTGAGTCTCTATTTTTTCACCTGTAAAACAGGAAGGAATAACACTAACCTCTCAGGGTTGTGCTGTGAGGAGGACGTTAGACCATACGTGCAAAGCATTTGGCAGAGTCCCCAGGAGCACAGCTATGATTGGATCATTACTGATGCTACTGAGTTTCCTGATAGCGAAGGTGGGAGGAGAGAGGAGGTGCAGGGATGCTGAGGAGGGGTTGGTGAAAGGTCCCATCACAGCGCAGGAGGCCATAAACGGCATCACAAACAATGCCTGAGGGCTGCCCACACGAGCAGAGGGAGCAGAGCACAGGGCTTGTCGCCAGCTTTGCAGAGGTGGGCTTTCAAATCCAGAGTCCAGGCTGACAGCACTGCCTGGGTGGTGGCTGCTCCACTCTGACGGCTTGGGCTGCCCACCTGCCTAGGCTTCTTGGCTGGTCTCCAGGATGCCAGGCAGCCAGACGTGAGGTCATGTGTTTACTAGAGGGACCTGTGCAGCTGGGGGTGGGAGACAGAGGGGCAGGGCTCGTGCCATTCCCAGTGCTCCTGCTGAGGCCCAGGCTGCTCAGAGGGACTTGATCAGAGGCCCTCAAGCAAAGCATGCATTAGGTGCAGGGGTGAGAGAAAAGTGTCCTGCATCTCTGCCCTCCCCGCTCTTACCCTTATTTCTTTCTCACTTCCTGGACCAGGTGGCCCCTCCTAAACAGAGCTCCTGAGCTTGGTGGCAGGTGTTGGCATAGACAAAGCCAACAGGTCTGACAGGCACCATGTGAGAGCACAGTCTGTTCAAGCTGCCTTTCAGTTACTGCCCCAACACCTTGGGCAATTGAAACTCCCCAGGAAATAGCTCTGGTGGAAAGGAGAACGTGCCCTCCACCTGCAGACACGGCCTTCAAGGCCGAGAGGAGAGGCAGATCCTTCTGCTTGGAACAGGAAAGAGACCAGGGAAAGGCTGCCCCAGCAGATTGGGTCATGGGGTGAGGTGAATGAAGTCATGGCATTGGAAGGGTTTCAGAGGCCATCAAACCCAGCCCTCCCACTTCACAAGTGGGGAAACTGAGGCCCAGAGAGGGGAAGTAAACTTCTCAAACAGCATGAGGAGTGAATAGCTGTAGAAAACTGAAAATGGCCCCCAAAAGATATCCACACCCAGATATCCATGTGGAACTGATGAATGTTATCTTATATGAGCAGGAAGGAGGGAATCTGTAGATGTGATCAAATTAAGGATTTTGAGATGGGGAGATTATTCTGGATTATGTGCATGGGTGTTAAATGCAATCACATGTATCCTTGTAAGAGGGAGGCAGAGAGAGACTTGAGGATGCAGAAGAGAAGGTCACGTGAAGATGAGCAGGCAGGGATCTGAAGGTGCTGACCTGGAAGATTGGAGTGAGGCAGCCACAAACCACCAGGCCCTATAAGAGGCAAGAACAGATTTTCCCACCTCTGGAGGGAGTGTGGTCCTGCCAACACCTTCGTTTGGCTCTAATGGCACTGATTTCAGACATCTGGCCCCCAGACTGTGAGAGAATAAATTTCTATTGTTTTAAGGTACCAAGGTTGTGGTGATATGTTACAGCAGCTGCAGGCAACTAATACGGTGGTTTATGAGGACCAGGCCCTGCCCCTGGAGCTATGCTTTTCCTTTCGTTACCGGCTGGACTGATAAGAGGGAGTGGTGATGGGGGCCAAGAAAGCAGGAATCCTGATTTTCATTATCTGTTCTTTCCACCAGCCCTGCTATGTCCCAAGGGATAAAAACAGAAATGCACTATTTGGGGGAAGTGGGGTGGGCCTGTGAGGGAGGAGCCACAGGAAATGAACGGCAAACATGTATTCATTCTGTCCTGTGTGTAAGGGGCAAGCTAGCAAGACCAGACTGGAGGCAGGGCCCTGGACCAGCGTCGGGCTGCTAACCGAGCCTCTAATGCTGTCTAAACACAATTTGGGGTATTTACAGTTGGAGTTGCTACTGTGTGGCACGAGCATTTGGAGTGGCTCAGCCAGCATCTCCCTGCAGGCCAAGGGGGAGTTCCTGGGGTTGATTAGGAGAAAAGCTGTTTAGGGAAAAAATTGCTGGAGCTGTTTAGTGTTTCCTCCCTCCTGGCTGAAGTGGCTCTGAAGGTGCCCTGCTTCTGTGGAGCGGGACAAGCCGGAAGCCCAGGCCCAAACTGCAAGGCACAGGCAAGGTGTGTTCCACTCACGAGCAAAAGGCAGAGATCTGCCAGCCTCCACTTATCTGAAAGAATCTTGGAGGTGGGTACAAAGGTTGCAAATCCAACCTGCCCCAGCCACCCACAGCTGCATGGCTTTGGGTGAGGCGCCGGGCCTCCGGAAGTTTTAACAGTGAAATATGAAAGTGTATGTGAAAGGGCTTTTGTAAGCTGTAGAGGGCCAAACTCGCAGGGCTGTTATTTCTACCCCATTAGCTTTGTTGGCTTTCTTAATTTCCTATTACGCCCTGGTCAAATAGATTAGATGGGAGGGTGGGCAGGCTCTGATGACAAAGCATGCCTGACTCAGGGCCAGTCCATCCCACTAGTAGAAAAACTGCAGGACAAATTATCCTAGGGCACATGCTCACACTTTTCCAAGGAATCGGGCGTGGGACGGCCTTCCCCCTCGAGAGCTATCAATCTAGCAGGAGACACTGAATGCATACACGGGAAATGACCTTATTAGAAAGCAACAGATCTAAAAGTGCCAATGACACAGGCCAGACAGACATGGAAACGCTGAAAGCCCACACAGCTGGAGCACAGGGGCGAGGCTAGACCAAGCCAAAGTACACTGCACTCCCCCAAGTCTGACACTGAGGACAGCGAGGAGGCCCCAGGCCAGGCCATGTGCTCCCCAGGGGGTGGGGCTCTCTGGGAGAAGTGTCACTCATCAGTCTGAGGAGGGCCATGGTAAGAGGAGGTTCTGGGGCAGGGACCTGTGGTCCCCTGAGCTGTAATAGGGGGAGGCATCTTGGTGGGAGGACCCTGCTGAACTTAGCACTGGGTGGGTAGGATGGAGTAGGGTGGGCCTTAGAGAGGAGGAATCTTGCCCCCAAAGCACCATGCTGGCTGGGACAGAGCTCGTGTCAGTGCCAGCCACTGAGTGACAGGTGTCCAGCCTTAGGCAGGGGGCCTTGGATGTGACCAGAGTTCCATGTTCTAGGAATTGCACAGTGGAGAGAAGCCATGTCCCAGAGCCAGCCCGAGTTCTGGCCACAGTAACCAGGAAGAAACCGCGGAACCGGCTCCTTAGGGGCAGGCGGCACCTGAAGAGTGGGGCTTCTCTTCCCAGGCGGTGGGGAGCGCGATGGCAGTCGGGGAGATGGAGCTGTCACCCTCCTCAGACCGTGGCAAACTGTGGCCATGCAAAAGCATGCATTGCTTTTGTTTCATTAATCTTTTTTCCCTTCATCCTTGACCCCCAGTCCTCTCACCCACCCCCAATGTTTCTGGTCTAAATCCTTGAACAGGAATGTACTTTCTAAAATACATTTGAAATACACTGTGCATGGTGTGTGTTTCCTGTTCATAGATGGCACTGTGCTACGGCCTTTCTGATTCTTCTTCCTCTGGTTTTAAATTAAAGTTTTGTGTTTAAGATCTGCCGGTGATGCCATATGTGCCTCTAAGTCTTGGCTTGGACGGCCACTGCCTGGTGACCCAGGGTGTACCCACCCCCCTTTGACTTACCCAGGCCCCTGGGGGCGCGTACCTGCCTCCTGTTCCTCCCCCAACTCTGTCCATGTCCCCTTGTGACCAGGGCTGGAGTCACCACATGAAGCACACTGGGCTGTTCTCACCATTCCCAGGTTTCGGGCAGAACCTCTGCACTGGCCCATCTTCCTGCCTGCAGAGCGCGGAGCTTTTCCCCACCCTTACCAACGCCCTTGGCAATGTGATCAAAGTAAAGATTGGGGTTTTGTGGTGGTTCAGAGCGTGGGTTCAAATCTTCCCTCCATTAATTAGTAGCCATGTGACCTTAGGTAAGCCACTGCTCTGTGCCTGTGTTTTTGCATCTATAAAATGGGGATAGTAATATAATTATCTCGTGGGGTTATTATGAAGATTCAATGAATTAATGAAAAGTGTGGTACATATTTAAATGTTCAATAATTATAACTACAATGAGTATTACTTGCTGCTGCTGCTACCAGTATGACCACTTCTAGTATTTTCCTATTGTGTAAGATGACTATACTGACTTATTTTTCTTTTTAAAAATTTAATTTGCTATTTATGGATCTATATTCTTTGATACACATTTGGAATAAGTTTATGTCCCTCAAAAAATCTTTATGAGACCTAAATTGGAATTGCAGTAAATTTATGAATTACTTTGGAGAAAATTGACATATTTACAATGTTAGGTTGACCATTCATAAATAAGATATACCTCTTCACTTATTTCAGTCTTTCTTATTTACTTTAATTGAGTTTTTAACTTATTTTTATAAGGATCTTGTACATCTTTTATAAAGCTAATTCTAGTTTTTGTTGTTATTTTTTAAGGTCTTAATTTATTTTTATATTTCTAATATATAAAAATATATATAACATAAAAAGCTTTTGCAAAAATAAAGTAATGGTATTAAGTTTTGTAAATTGATCTTACATCTGTCTGTGTAGGTGAATTCATGTTAGTTCTGGCAGATTGACAATTCTATTGGTTTCTCTATGTGGATAGTTCTACCATCTACAAAAAATTTAGTTTCCCTCTTCCCTTTCTATCATTATTTCTAATGCTTTTCTTGCCTTATTGTATTGGTCAGTAATTTCAGTACAATGTTAAAGGGTAGTAGTCAAAATGAGTATTCTTTGTACTAAGCCCCAGTTTAAACAGAATGTGTCTAACCTTTCTCTCTTGAGAATAATGTTCACTGTGGAATTTTGGTATATATTATTAATCAGGTAAAGAGACATATTCCTGATTTAGTGAGAATTATTACTATTTTTGCTATTATTCTAAAAAGGTGTTGAGACGTATTTAACACCTTTTCTACATCTATCAAGATAATTATATCATATTGTTCTTCTGTGGTCCATTATTTTAGTGAATTACTTTGAAATAATTTTTATATTGTAACTTCTTCCTGAAAATATTCATTTTGATTATAATGTATTATTTTAAATACACGTTAGACTTATTTAACAAAAATATTTTGTTGTTCGAATAGTCATATGTATGTTTAAAATGAAATAAATCTTTTGAATTGTCATTTGTTGGCTTTGGAATCAAGGTTATAATAGCCTCATAAAAAATTTCTCTCTCTCCTGGAAAAATTTGCATAAGATAATTTATATATTGCTTGAAAGATTAATAGCACTCTCCTATAAAACTTTATGGGTTTGGGGATTTGTTGGCACATGTGTGAATTTGGAGGGAGCATTTAGTGTTAAAATTTTTTAAAGAATGATTGATTTATTCAATTTGTCTAGTTTTTGTTTCTGCTACTTTTACTTTTATTCAGAATTTTATTCATTATACCTAAATTTTCAAATATTTTTCTAAAATAATGCATGGTAGTTCTTTTGTTGTTTAAAATTCTCTGTTATATCTATAGTTGTTTTTAATTTATTCTGAAATTTTTAATTTGTGTCTTGCCTTCTTTCTTAAAATTTTTATGTCTTGCCAGAGATTTATCATAAGTATAAACTTTTCCACAAAACCAGACTTTAGTCTTGATAATTTTGCTTTTTTTAGTTCATAATTTTGTTGATTTCTGCCCTCGATTTTTAATATTTTTTATTTTTTTAAATACATATTTTTTTTATTTCAGAGTGAAGAAGGGAGAGGGAGAAAGAGAGATAGAAACATCAATGATGAGGGAGAGTCACTGATTGGTTGCCTCCTGTGCGCCCCCCTCTGGGGATCGAGCCCACAACCCAGGCAAGTGCCCTGACCGGGAATCGAACCTCAATCTCCTGGGTCATAGGTCGACACTCAACCATTGAGCCACGCCGGCTGGGCTCTGCCCTTTTTTTTTTTCTTTCTATTTTTCTTTGGGTTTACTCAGTTGCTCTTTTCCTAACCTCTTGAGTTGAAAGCTTAGCTCATTTTTGTTGTTGTTGTTCTTTTTTGCTGTGTGATAAATGTATTTAAAGCTGTAGATTTCTCTCAAAGAAGTGATTTAGTTGTGTCCCACATATTTTGAAATACGGTGTTTTCATTTTGTTCAGTTTTAAGTATTTCATACTTTTCCCTGTGATTTCCTCTTTATCCTAAGGGTTATTCAGTAATATGTTTTCTAGTTTCCTGGGATATGGGATTTTTCAAAACTACCTTTTTGTTACCAAGTCCTACTTTTATAGCACTATTGTCAGAGTGTAGCTTCTACAATGTTGGTTCTTTGGAATTTATTGAGGCTTCCTCTGTCACCCAAGTTTAATATTGACTTTTGTGAATGTTCCATGTGTTCTTGAAAAGAATGTGTATTCTATATTTATTAGGTATAAAATATATATGCATTAATTAAGGTTTACTAGTGAATAGTTGTGTAATTCAAATTTACCATATCCTTTTTATTTCATTTGCTTGATTGATTAGGCTCATGAAGGAATGTGTTAAAATCATCAATTGCAACAAATTATCTATTTATTTCAATAATGATGTTTCAGCTTTTTAATTTACATATTTCAAGGTTTTATCATTAGGTGCATTTCTGTTAGTGATCATGTATTACCTTTATCTATTTTTCATTTTACCAATGTATACAGTATCTCCCTTTGTTCCTTTGGATGAACCTCAAAATCCATTTTGCCTGATAAAGTTGGCACCCTGGCTAGGTTTTGGTACATATTTGTTTAATATATATTTTTCATATACCTTTATTTTTATATGCTGAGTATATACAAAGGATAGTTCTAACACAAAAAAGAAAAGTGTATAAATCAATAAAATACACTCATGAAGCTGCTGCTGAATTCATGGTAGAACATTAATCCCCTGGGTGCTTCTTCTAGATCTCATCAAGTTTCCTTAACCCCCAAGGTTACCTGAATTTTTGTCTTTTATTCCTTCACTTTTCTTTATGATTTTACATAATCGTGTATCCCTACACAGTAAATACTTTTTCAGAAGCTCCATTTGATTCATTTCCACATCTTGTTGGCTTCTTTTATAGTCATTGATCCTCACTGATTTTTTCAAACCTCAGTTTTATCTCTTTAAGCATAGCAAATATACTTAGTTTATATTCTATATCTGATGATCCTAATATCTAAAGCATTTGCAGGGCTGACTCTGATTTCCTTTTCTGGGTCTAGAGATTAATCAAGGGAGAGGTAGCTCAGTGAGATTACTTCAAATAGGCTTACTCCTGGAATTGGATTCACGCTGTGGATCTGGAGAAGCTAATCCCAGGAGCCAGGCTTCAACAGAGGCTCTGAGGCCCCAAGCCAGGCCTTCCTATCTATCTCTCCTCCTAGCTACTCCCCCTCTATGATCCACACTGAAAGGCACAAAATGAACAGGTCATGACTCTGTGATTCTCTGAAGGATAACTCAGGAAGCAATGAGATTGATACAGGGTGGGATTAATAGCCTTTTCTATTTGTAGAGTCACATGTGGAAGAGGTTTATCATCCTCATGTTGGCTGTATCCTGCCAGTGTCTTTAGAGCTGGGGTAGAGAAACATTATACTCCTCACCTCTGCTAGGCAGGCACACAAAGACTCGGGGCTGGGAGAAAAGGGGGGTTTTCTCAGAGGGAGCCAATCCTAAATGGGAATTGTAAGCAAGTCATATTTATTGCCCATCCAACAATCACTTCTCCTTTGTCCTTCCTAAAAGACCCTTGACATTTCTCAGGGATCCCCCTCCCTAAAGCCTGTTCTGCAGGGGAGACTGAGTTGGTTTCTTCATTCTTAATGAGAGATCCAAGAAAGAGTTGCTTTCTGTTCTCCCGCTGGACATTGTCATGTCTGGATGAGATACCAGGAGCTGCTGCAGCCAACTTGTGACCATGAGGGGAGTCAGCCTGAAGGTGATGCCAGTGGTTGGAAGAAGACAGAGCCAGAAGAATTGTAGGATGAGGTACCAGAGCCCTGGCGTACAGAGCTGTCTCTGCTTGTGACTTTTCATGTGAGAAATGGATAGTCTTAGTCCTTAAATTCTTGAGTCAAGGCTGTCTGTAACTTGTAGCCAAACATCCCAACTGAATCAGGGGTAGGAGAGAGGACTTCAAAATCACAGTCATAGAATGGAAGAGAGCTAAGAGAGTGCCCAATGTCCCCCATAACTTTCCATAGAAGACACTGAGACCTGGGTCCATGCTAATTCCTGTCAGAGCAGTGACTGGAATCCAGGTCTCCTGGTCCTGAATCAGTCATTTTTTCCATGACTGACTGACTAACGAGCATTTGCCACAGTTCCCCAGTAGTGGACACCTGTTACTTTTTTTCTGCCCCAAGTTTCTTCTTTATGTGACTTGCTCCTCACATGACTCCATGTGATTCTGATGGGGGTGACAATCAAGGGACACCACTGGAGGAGTAAACATGTGACCCATGCTGGCCAGTAAGACATCATTCTTACTCTAACCAGTTCGTTTTGAGATGAGCATGTGACCCAAGTCTGGCCAGTCAGAATACTTTTCAGGAATTATTACATGTGATAGGAGGGGTGGAGTCCAAGTGCTTCACCTCAGGATCTTAGGAAAGACCTAAGGTTCTTTAAATGACTAAGTATTTCATTTAGATCTGATTTTTTAAAAATTTATCTTTATTGTTGAAAGTACTACAAATGTCCCCTTTTTTCCCATTGATTTCCCCCACTCTGTCACTCTGTACCCCTCCCCCTAGGCCTTCACCACACTATTGTCTATGTCCGTAGGTTATGCATATATACATATAAGTTCTTAGATTAATCTCTCCCCACCCACCCCTGCCTTCCCTCTGAGACCCGTCAGTCTATTCTATGCTTCTCTGTCTCTGGATCTATTTTGTTCATCTGTTTATTTTGTTCATTAGATTCCACATATGAGTAAGATCATGTGATACTTGTCTTTCTCTGGCTGGCTTATTTCACTTAGCGTAATACTTACCAGGTCCCACCATGTTGTCTCATAGGGTCAGGGATCCTTCTTTTTTTACAGCTGCATAGTATTCCATGTTGTAAATGTCCTAGATGATGCTTGATATGATTTCAATCTTCTTGAACATGTAGAGACTTGTTTTGTGTCCTAACATGTGGTCTATTTTTGAAAATGTCCCATGTGCACTTGAGGAGAATGCCTATTCTGCAGCTTTGGGGTGAAATGTTCTGTAAATGTCAATTAAATCCATCTGACCTAGTGTGTCATTTAGAGTCCTTATTGATTTTTTTGTCTGGAAGGTCTATGCAGTAAAGTCAGTGGGGTGCTAAAATCCCCTACTATGACTATACTGCTGTCAATCTCTCCTTTAAAGTCCTCCAGAAGTTGTTGTGTTGTTTTTTTCTCAGCCTGTGCGAGTCTTTTGTTCTGATGTGGGTCTCTTGTAGACAGCATGTATTTGGGTTTGTTTTCTTATCCATTCAGCTACCCCATGACTTTTGTTTGGAACTTTTAATTCATTTATATTTAGAGTTATTATTGGTAGGTACTTATCTATTGATAATTTATTTCTTTATGTCTATGTTTCTCATTCTCTCTATTTCAACTTCGTATTACAGCAGTCCCTCTAACATTTCCTGCAATGCTGGTTTGGTGGTGATAAACTCCTTTAGCCTTTCTTTGTCTGGGAAGCTCTTTATTTCACCATCTGTTTTGAATGATAGCCCTGCTGGATAGAGTAGTCTTGGTTTCAGATCCTTGTTTTGCATTACCTTGAATACTTCATGACATTCCCTTCTGGCCTGTAGAGTTTCTGATGAGAAATCAGCTGACAGCCTTATGGGAGCTCCTTTGTAGGTAACAGATTGCTTTTGTCTTGTTGCCTTTAAGATACTCTCTTAGTCTTGAATTTTTGGCATTTTAATTATGATGTGTCTGGGCATGGGCTTCTTTGGGTTCTTCTTGCTACGGACTCTCTGTCCCTCCTGAACTTGTGTGATATTTTTCTTGATCAGGTGAGGGAAGTTTTCTGTCATTATTTCTTCAAACAGGTTCTCTAACCCTTGCTTACTTCCTGCATCTTCTGGCTATTCTATGATGCAAATATCGTTACGTTTCATGTTGCCCCATAGCTCCCTTAAACTGTTCTCCTGTTTTTTATTTGTTTTTTCTTTTTGGATCTCTGATTGAATGACTTTTTTCTGGCCTCTCTTCTAATTCTCTGATCTGATCCTCAGCTTCCCCTAATCTGCTGTTTATTCCTTCCAATGTTTTATTTATTTATTTATTTATTTGTCATTCTTAATTTCCTTCATAGTTTCCATTTCTTTTCTCATGCTGTTGAGCATCCTTATGATCAGTATTCTGAACTCTATATCTGATAGATTGCTTATCTCCATTTTATTTAGCTCTTTTTCTGGAGAATTCTTTTGATATTTAATTTGGGGCTTGTTTTTTGTCTACTCATTTTGACTGCCTATTTGGATTTGTTTCTATGTATTAAGTAGATCTGCTAGGATTCCCAGTCTTTTGGATGGTCTCTGGTGCAGGCCAATGTCAGACACTGTTTGTAACTGGCCTTGAGTAGCCTTTTTGAAGCTTTCCACACTCCACAGCTTGTGGTTCCCTCTGCTTGGGCTGGGTGTTTGGACACGACTAAGATGTGCACCAAGGTCTGCTTTTCCAAGCCCTGGGCTCAGAAGCAAATCAGGCAAAGACTCAAAGCAGCCAGAGGCTGTTATTCAGTCTCTTAATGAGCCTCAGGCTATAGAAACTCCACAGGGTAGGTGGCTGATTGTTATTCAGTCTCTTAATGAGCCTCAGGCTGTAAAAACTCCACAGGGTGGGGTGAAAGGTTTTCCAAAAGGGTGAGGCAATTGCTTCACCCCAGGCAAAAGCTGCTTGGATGGTAAATATCTGCCTGAGAAAGATGTCTTCTGCCATATGGGGGAATGACTCAGCACAGGAATCCAGATGGCTGCCCCCTGAGCACTATCCGCCAAGCCAGCACCTCTGGATTCTCCTTACACAATTCTACTCTGCCCTCCCTCTGCCAGAGCCCAAGGTGAGTGGCTGCACATGAATCTTTTTGTGTTGGCCCTTTCCTTTAAGAGGGTGTTTGCATTTCTAGCTGTCTCTCCCTGACAGACAGAAACCCCACTGTTTTTCATAGCCATATGTTATGTGGGCACCTTTCTCAGTTCTGGTGCTCTGGGCTGGGAAGCCCAGCTTGGGTTTTAGACCCCAAAGTTCTCAGTGGGAACCCCCACAGCTGAGATATCCCTCTAGATCTTCAGCTGCTGCCTGTGGGAGCCCAGCTATCCCTCTCATGCCTCATTTCTTACCAGTCTCTTTGTGGTCTCCACTTTTCCTCCTTGGTTATGAGGGTGCTCTTCAGCTAGTCTTCAGTTGCAGTTGATTATTCAGGATGGTTTTTCTATATTTTAGTTGTAATTCCAGTTTTGTCCTGGGAGAGTGTCAGTGTAGCTTCCACTCAGTCCACCTCCATCTTGGAATCCTAGATCTTATTTTATTTTTATTTTTGGCTAAATACCTTTATTCTAATTAAGTCTATATTTCCAAAATTTATTATTTTCTCCTACTTCTTTTCTGATACAATGCCAGTTATAACTTCACATCCTATTATTTCAAAGCTTCAATAATTTAAAAAAATATTATTTTGAAAGTTAGTTGAAAATATCAATTTTCGTTATGGTCACAATTATATGGTGTTTTCTTTTCTTTTTCTTTTTTTTTATTCATCAGTTTATTTTGTTTATTATATTCCACACATAAGTGAGATCATGTATTTGTCTTTCTCTGACTGGCTTATTTCACTTAGCATAGCACTTTCTAGTTCCCTCCATGCTGTGCTAAAGGATAAAAGATCCTTCTTTTTTATAGCTGCATAGTATTCCACGGTGTAAATGTGCCACAGCTTTCTTATCCACTCATCTACTGATGGACACTTGGGCTGTTTCCAGATCTTAGCTATTGTAAATTGCGCTGCAATGAGCATAGGGGTCATAAGTTCTTTGTGATTGGTGTTTTGGGTTCCTTAGGATATATTCCTAGAAGTGGGATCACTGGGTCAAATAGCAGGTCAATTTTTAATCTTTTGATGAACCTCCATACTGTTTTCCATAGTGGCTGCACCAGTCTGCATTCCCACCAGCAGTGTACTAGGGTGCCCTTTTCTCCACACCCTCGCCAGCGCTTGTCATACGTTGATTTGTTGATGGAGCCATTCTGACAGGTGTGAAGTGATACCTCATTGTGGTTTTAATTTGCATCTCTCTGATGATTAGCGACGTTGAACATTTTTTCATATGTCTCTTAGCCATTTGTATCTATTGGAGAAGTATCTATTTGGATCCTTTGCCCATTTTTTATTTGGATTGTTTGTCTTCATTTTGTTAAGTTGTGTGAGTTCCTTATATTTTTTAGATATTAACCCTTTATCCAATGTGTCATTGGCAAATATGTTCTCCCATACAGTGGGCTCCCTTTTTGTTTTGTTGATGGTTTCTTTTGCTGTGCAATAATAAAGACTGATACAGAGCAGAGCTACAGCCTGCTTACCCTGTGAAGGACACATAACATGGATAAGAAATAGACTTTTGTAAATGTAAGACACTGAGATTTTGGGAGTGGTTGTTACTGCAGCAAAATTTAGGGAAAGTTGATTATACATTGGTTAAATTCACTGAAAAAATAAAAAATTATTTTTCCTTGAACTAGTTTGAACTAGGTTGCTGTCATTTGCAACTAAAAAGGCTGGGTATTCTCTTATGTTGTTCTCTTTTCATTTGTTTACAATTTATCTTCCTCTCCAGAGTGTGAAGACAGACATCATCATCTCATTCCCCACTGTATTCATAGGATCAAAGATAGTATTTGCTCATTACTTGTCTGTATTTTGATTACTTGGTCTCTGCCTCTACAGTCAAGCAATTCAAGACAGAGGCAGGGGAGGGAACTTTCTGGCCTTCAGTCATTCCAAATTAAGAGTATTCTTGTTCACTTTTAAACATTCCACTCTTCCATCTTTCTCTCTTATGCCCACTGACCTAACCTATTTCATTAAAATGGAGAAATAGCAAAGGTGCCTGCTCAGGTGGTTGTAGAGCAAGGAGTCCTGCCAATGAAACCAGAAAAGTAGGAATGAAAACAATGACCTGGAGCAAAGATCTGGGCTATTCTGAAGCTCTCGTCTCTTTATATGGGGCTCTGACAGTTTACTGACTTTCAGCTGAGGGTGCCATATTTTGTTTTTCTAAGTAGAGTAAAGTTTTTGGATCTAAAAAGTAGCTCAAACCTTCTGTGAATAACAGATGGGGATAGATGAGAAAACTCATGTGGATAATCAGAGCCAGTATAGTCCTGGGTGGATGAATGATGACAGGGCTGGTAAAATAGGCCCAAGAATAAGAAGTCCATTGACCCATCCAGTCACCTGTGAAAGGAAATGGTTCCAAGTGACTTCACTGTGGTGTAGGGAAGACTAGTAAATGATAGGTAACTGTCCTCCAGACCCGTTGACACCAGGCAATTTGGTTTTATGACAAGACGAAAGGATCAAAGTTTGACCTGAAAGAGAGTGTTCATGAAATTGATTATGGTATACTTCTAAGTCAGGAACACAAACACATCTATGTATGTGTGCAGTGCACAAATGCACATGCACACACATGGGGCACAACATAACATACATCTGTCTCTTCCAGATGGTTCAGAGAGGATTTTGAGTGAGGTGGTTTAAAGAAGGGTTTTAAGCCATTGATGAGTCTGGTAGTCTGTTGAAGCCCATAGACACTGTTACCAGACTAAAGGGGTCCATTTGCCTGAGTGCATCACAACCCAATAAGACACCAACAGGAGCTTGCAGCAAAGCAAGGGTTTATTTTTAGGAACTGGTCCATGCCCAGAGACACAGATGAGCCAATGCTCAAAGACTTGGCTCCCTGATGGCTTCCAGGGGATGGATTATACAAAAGAAAAGTAATTTATTATGGTAACTAAGGGAGTTAAGGTCATGGTCAGGGTCACGATCTCTACTGATTGGTCAGCACTAGGGTAGGGAGTAGCTGCATAGTGTATCTGGCCCTGATGTCAACCATAACATCACTTCATCTGGTTTTGCTGCTTTTCTGAGCCTGAAGCTGAAGCACAACTGAGGCCTATATGTTATCTCTAGTTTGACCCAAAATTCTATCTCTGTGGTTAATGGACCTGAGGGTTTATTCCTAAGGTTATTTGATGACGACCAGAACCTCATTGTCCTGAAGGCTTAATCATTAAGGGAGTGGCCATGCAGAGGAGAAGAAGACAGGTGAGTCAGCGTGCTGGGTGAGGCCAGTTTGAATCAAAAGGAAAAAAAGGAGAAAAGGTCAAATTAAAGAAATGAAGTTTCCGTGTGGTTACAACACTTCTCAAGATAATGTTTTTAAGATCCACATAACATAATGAAACACATAGGATTACAAACAAAGCTAATTATATTAAAACACAGTTATCAAAATAAGATGACAAAATATGATTAAAGACATCATTAGTAATATATTAAATAACAAGATATTGCAACAATTCTAAAAACTGCCACATTTCAAAGTAGTGATGAGTATGAATGATATTTTGTGACATCTGCTATAACAAGAATGTGATGAAACTATTGGTGAATCCTGTTGGTGACAACGTCCCTAGTCCCACTAATAGTAATGTGATTAGGGGCTTATACTCAAAGTAGAAGGACATGCTACCCTTGTTAGAGGCTTGTTAAACAGAGTTCTGTTTTTTCCCATCCAAGTTTTTGGGTAAACTCTATCTAAACATACCTTGGGGGTTATGGAATCTTGGGTAAGAACCCTTCATTTAGAGATAGTCCATTTGAATTCAAAGAAAAAGATATAGTATTTTCTTGGGATCCCATCCTGCCCTATCAATTCAGACCTAAACGACCCAGATAGTCAGTGTTTGACTCAAGGAGGCAAGCTGTTACCTGCTTTGTTGTTCTGGCCCATTGTGCCAGGGAGCCAGACTGGGCTTTGAATATGCATGATCTGGGTTAGTGCTTGTCACTCCTCCCAGAGCATCACAGAAGGCCTGGTGGCACAGATAGGGTCTGCTCTGTGTCCTCCAACTCAGCAGGCCTGGGAGCCATCCCAGCAGGAGCCATGGCACCAATCCCTGCCACCTCCACCCCCATCTTCAGCCCCTGCCTGAATCTATGTCTCCATGTACTCTTGTGTTCTTGAAGCCATATGTCCATTTGGGACTAAGAGAAAGAAGGGGAAGGGAACCAACTCTAACTATGCACCAAATATGTGTGGAACATTGTAATCAGCACTTTGCATACACTGTCACCACAACCCTGTGACATGAGTGTTATTTATTATCCCATCTTATAGATGAGGACACAGAGGCCCTGAGTGGTTAAGTGAATTGCATCAATTGAAGTTCAGGTTAGTGGAGCCCATATTTCCTAACATAATGCACAGATTCCCAAAACTGAAAACATGCCATCTCTTTGAAACAGCTCATTCAACCTGGGGATAGCTCTGACTCAAAAATTCCTCCTTATTCTGAGTGTTAGCCTAGCAAAAGGGAAGGTTGGTAATAATTATTAGTTTTATTCACTAACAGTATTTATTCACTTGTTCAACAATTCACTGAGCACCTACTAGGTGGAGAGTAAAACAAAACCCCTTCCCTCTTGTGGAGAAGACAGGCAATAAAAAACAAGTCAACATAGGGCATGTCAGATTGTTGAGAGATCTCTGGACAACAATACTGACAAGGGAGATACTGGTGTTGAGGATGCTCCTGTGGTCAGGATGGGCTTCTCTGAGAAGGTGAAATTTGAGCAGAGGTCTGGAAGAGTGAGGGTGAACCATGTGGATAAGAGCATCCACACAGAGAAAACAGGGATGCTTGGCACATGGCAGTAGGGAGGCCAATGTGACAGGAGCACAGTAAACAGGAGGAAAATGGTAGGAAGAAGGCTGATGTCCAGCCAATATGCACCTACATGGGAGTGCTGGTCGTGAAAATATTGAAAACCTTCCAAGCTGGTTGTTAAGTAGGCACTCTTCCAAGCCCTCAAGTGCCACCCCAAAACCACCCTGGCCACACCAGCCCTCATTCTTGGAACTTCTCATATCCAGCAACTACAGGGGTAATGGCTGGCACAGCAGGGCACCTCCGTGACTTTCCTCCAGCCCTATAGTGAGCACCCATTCAGATCGGCCTGTGCCCATGCTGTCCCTTTTTGTGCCATTTAATATTTTGAATATCACCTCATGTAGCAGATGAAGTCAGAGAAGGAGCAAGGATCCAGATCAGGGGGTAAGGAATTTGGTTTTTATTTTGAGTAAGAAAGGAAGTGCCTTGCTGGTTCTGAGAAGAGAGAAGGCAGGGACAGCTTCCAGGTTGAAATGTCTAATCCGACTGAGATGTGGAGAATGCTGAAAACAGACTGTAAGGGAGCAGAGCCCAAAGCAATGAGCCCAGAAGGCTATTGTCAAAATCCTGCAGAGGTGGCAGTGGTTAGGAGCTGTAGAGCTGGTAAGATGTACTCAGATTCTGAAGATATTTTGAAAGTAGAGCTGACAGTATTTGCTGATGGTGAAAATAAGGGTCATGAAAGAAAGCAAGGAGGCAGGGGTGATGCCAAAGTTTCCGATCTGAGCAACTGGAAAAATGGAATTTCCAACAGAGGTAAGAAAGACTGTGGGTGGCCATTCAGTCCTGGCATTTGGATGAAAGACTGACTCTTGGGACTGAATAAAGTTGGTAGAGGGTTGAGACAATGAAAGGAGGTTTTTATCATCCAAGCAACTGGAGAGTATAGTCGCTCTACACTGTGTTGGAAATATTGCAGGAGTTTGGTTTGGGAGACATTAAAGTTGAGATAAAAGTGGATATTCATATAATGTCCAATAAGGAGTTAGAGATAAAAGCCTGGAGTTTGCACTTAAAACCCTGCCAGTGGATGATAAATAATGGAGTAAGGGCAGGGAGAGAAAATAAGAGATCCAAGGAATGAGCCCTAGGGAAGATATAAAAAATAAACAAGCAATCAAACAGACAACAAAACCCAAAAGAACCAGAAAAGGAGGCAGAGCGAGAGCAAATAGTGAAGAAGGAGGGAAATTAAGGGGCGGGATGCCCTGCGGCCAGATGCAGGCAGCATATCAAGGAGGAGGGGCTGCACCTGACTGTAGCAAAGCTACCAATTGGTTATTGACTAAGATAAAGACTGAGGCCACCATGAATGGAGCAGCACGGAGGTCTTTGGTAACCTGGACAAGTAGTGGGGACAAAGGCCAGATGGTGAGGGTTCAAGAGAGACTAGAAGAAAATTCTTACCAGGGGATACAGTTAAGACTTAGAACTCTTTCAAGGAAATTTGCTCTAAAGGAGAACACTCATCAGAGGGAGTTCATTTTATTTTTACTCTAAGATGGGAGATATTGCAGCTTGTTTGTATACTGATGGGAATGATCCAAGAAAGAGGAAAAGCGATGATGCAGGAAGGGCTGGCTGCCTACCTGAGAAGGAGAGAGAGCGGGGTCTGGGATGAAGGGAAGTGGCCCGGGAGGAGCACTGGGAGAGCTCAGTGCTGGAGGGCAGGTGAGCAGGCTCAGGGGCCACAGCTGGAGGCTGTGGGGACAGGAGTGGGTAGGGCTTGTTTCTAATGGCTCCAGCTTTCTCAGTGAAAGAGACAGTGAAGATGAGGGAGAGGATGTCTTCTTCTCCACTTATTCTATGTTTTAGTATCAGGGTCCAGGCCCTTGTCATATATTTCTGAAGCATCAGCACATAGCACATGGTGGGAACTCTGTAAATGGTGATTGATTGATTGATGACAGCCCTTTCTCAGAGTGTCTTTTCTAGAGTTTTACAAAGGACCAAGCCCTAATTCATATTTTACTCATTGTCTGCCTGTACCTCCCCCTGTACACCTGCAGTCGCTGCACCATCTAGCCCACTTACCCACTGCCTGGACAACTGTAACCTCCCACCTTTTTTTTCCATCTGTAGAAAATATGGTCATCCTCCTTGGCTCACTTCAAATGGTACCTCAGCAGCTAACCCTTCCCTGTCCACCAAAAAATAAAAATAAATTGTGTTCACTAATTTGGCATTTGGAATTACTTCCTGAGAATGTTTTCAAGTGCATCTGTGAAATTGCCCATCTAAATCTCAGTGCCTCCATGTCTCTGTATCCCTCTTAACACTTTACAGGCAAAGAGAAAATGCTCAGTGAAGACTTGTCAACTGATGTTTAAGCAAGATTTGATACTGACACTCACAGAAAAATAACCACTGGACCAACTCTCTTCTACACACCACCCCCAACAGCATGTAACCCAATAAAAGTGAAAGTCTCCTGATACATTCAGTCAGCACAGGCAAGATTAGAATGCAGTTTCGTGTCTATTCCACTCCCCTTATCTCTCCCTTGTCATCACATGTGAAACACGCAAAAGAACATCTGAGCAGAGAGAAAATTTGGAGGAAGGGATTAGAGGATCTGCATGGCATGAGCTAAAGCGTGTGTGGGGAGGAGGGGCAAGGAAGAGGCCGGGAGAAAAAGCACTCATTCTACACTCACTCTGATGAGTGTCAGATGAAATCAGCTATTCAGATCAGAGGTCGGGAAGAGGGCAAAGAGCATGCCAGACCTGAATCCCCTCTCCAGGGAGGTACTTATCTAGGCAGCCAGAGTCCTTTGCTGGGTGCTGCAGCCACCTGGCCAAGAGCATGAGCCAGTGAGCTACAGAGGAGAAAACACTGGATGTGTTTTCTAGCAGGCGAGCTCCCCACTTACTATAATGAGATAAGTTTCTCACCTCATCTGTAAAGCAGAGATGATAACTATCTGCTATCATCACATCCAGGGAGGCATGGAGGGATGGCTTCCATGACCCAGTGATCAGGGTTGCTAACAAGGGCTTTATACTAAAGATATTTCAAATACCCAGAAATACTGTAATCGGCTCTCCCAAGACTTCAGCATCCCGAATCCACAGATTGTGAATGTTTGAAAGACCTGAAAAGTTCATCTAGACCCACCACCTCACTTTGTAGATGAGACGTTTCCTTTCTTTTCCCTCTCTCTCTCTCTCTCTCTCTCTCTCTCTCTCTCTCTCCTTTCTTTCTCCCATCCAAGGATATGTTTAGAGAGAGAGAGATAAACATAGATGTGAGAGAGAAACATCAATGGGTGCCTCCTGCATGTGCCCCAACAGGGGATCGGACCCGCAACCTAGGTATGTGCCCTGATTGGGAATCGAACCCTCAGCCTTTCAGTGTATGAGACGACGCTCCAACCAACTGAGCCACACCAGCCAGGGCATCATTTCTGAGCACATAGGTCATGTGCTAGGATTCCAGAGGGCCATTCTGCCTGGGGAACTCGGCTATCAGGAAAGCCTCCAGGAGCCAAACTTACGTGGGGACCCTCAGACCACCTGGGAGAAATGGCAAAGGTTGGGAACCACATGCCAACTCCCTGTGAGCCAGGTTAAACCCCTCTGTGGCCAGACCTGGCTAACATAGAAAATGATGCCCATGACTACTGCGAGTGGCCCAGCGATAGGCTTGTCACCCCTTCAGAGTTTTCCCCTGGTCTTCTAGGTATAGATGCCAGGTGAATTTCTCCCGCTTCCTTCTGCAATCACAGTGTTGGGATGTTGTAAACATAGAGCTATCCTCAGCCATACTCTCCTCCCTCCCCCATGGAAATGGAGAGAGGGAGGAAGGAGACTTGGTTAAGTGTCCATGGTTCTTGAGCTCAACTTTATTCCTGAACTTCCCAGTTATACAAGCAAGGTTTCTGCCACTTGCAATTGTGAGTGAAGTATACTTGTGTAAGATTTTATGTTTAGTGAGGCGTTGACAAACTTGGTTCTTAATTTTCCGGTCTTAGCGAAAGAATTAAAGGATGGGTCTCTGTGCAGTGATAGCTGCAGCTCAAGGGGAACTTGGCAAGTGAAGGTGAGAGGTGATATGCCAAGAAGCAGGTTGACAGTTGGAGCCAAGCTGCTGACTAAGGAGCATGTGGCAGCTGAGGCACATGGTTGGTACAAGCCATGATTCCCTGGGGGTTTACCAGAAATTCTTGGGAAAGGAGCCTGATACGATGGAATTGGAGCCTGAACTAGGCAATAAAGTTTCACGTACCCTGTAGGTTGCAGAAGCCTGGAGTCAAGCTTATTTCTTCTCTCCCTCCCTACTTTCCTTCCTCCCTTTCATCTTCCCTCTCTCCCCTACAAAAGTCGGCTTCTTTCATGGAGTGAGGTCAGGAGGGGCATGGCAGACGAATGACCCAGTGGCTGCAGAGGGAAGTGGGGTCACTCACCTGGTATCTCTCCACATTTGCTGAGTCCACACCACTTCGGTACATTTCTTCGCTTACTGGATCTTAGACACGCACACCATGGGGCCGTGCGGTACTGGGCGGGGCTGTGGGGATGTTGCTGGAAGTTTAAGTATAACCTCACCCCTTGGCCCTTGGAAGTGCTCAGGCGACCAGTCTGCCCAGATTCACTGGGGGCAGGGAGCTGAGCCTTCCTGCCCTCTCCGCATCATCAGCACCAGCACTGTTTCTGCAGGACTGTGGCATCTGACTGGGTTGGAGGCTGTCTCCATCCTGACATCTAGGCTCCATGGACTGTTGCTGATAGAAGGAGCAAGAGGGCTGCTGCAGGACCCAGAAAAGGAGGGGGTCTGCTGGGGAAAGGAGCCCGAGGGCTGGTGGTGGGAGAGATGAAAGACCAGGGCGAGGGCTGGTGCACTGGGCTGCAGAACCCAGAGGCTGTTGCAGGTGGGTAAGAGCATGAGGTTTAGAATCAAACAGAGAGGAAGAGAGCCAGGCTTCACTACTTCCAACCTCTGACAAGACATTTACAGCCTCGAGCTCTTCATCTGTAAAATGGAAGCTATAAAATCCACCTCACGGCATTGTTTTTAGTATCAAATGGAATCATGTCTATAAATGCACTTGCCTTTGTGCCCCGCGCATAGCAAGCTCACACACTGGAAACTATCACTACCTGAGGCTGCACGAGCCATACGTCGAGTCTCTCCATTACTCTTAGCCTGGCCTTCAGGGCTGGTTATGATCTGGCTCCTTCTTGCATGAGCAGCCTCCCCTCCCCTGCTGCTTCTGTGTCATTCACTCTGAACTTCAAGCTAGAACCTTCTTTTTCATCTTTTTAAGGTCTAGGAGGAACACTTGGAAGGATAAGGCAGAGAGTACTAATTGCTTATGTAAAACCTAGTTTTCTCTTTTCTCTCACCAATAGAACCCTGGCTTTGTCTGGAGAAGGGGCAATATGCCCAGTAAAGAAAACTACATTTCCCAGAATCCCTTTCAGATAAAGTGGCCATGTGACTGAGTCCTGGACAAATAATGCAAAAACAGAAATTATAGGGTGGGGCTTCCAGACGCTCCTAAGGAAAGTGGGCTACCTTAACTGGCAGTCTTTTTTACCTCCCCTTTACTCTTTCTTTTCCCCTAGAATAAAGTGATGGCTGGGCCAGAGGCCGTCTTGCAACCCTGAGGTGGCCTTGAGGAGCTCTGCAACGCCAACCCTCTTGATCCTGCAGGGAGTGTCTTGAGTTTGCTCCCCATGTCTTCCAGTCATGCCCCTCCCAGCACAGTGTGGAGTATACCCTTCTAGACCGCTTTGCAGATATTCAGGGCCCTAGAATTTTCTTAGTGAATGGCCCTAAGCCCATTCCTAGGGCGTCTGCCTTCTTCCCTGTGTCTGCCCTTAAGAGTGGCGCATGTCACCAATGTGTGCTGAGTCCTGGGGTGGTCAGGGGAGGTCTCTCTGCAGAAGTCATATTTGAGCTGAGACCTGAAGAAAGTCAGGGAACAAGCAATGTGAGAATCTCAGGCAAACGAACCTCAAGCACAGAGAAGAGGTCTTAGGTGAGAAAAGGTTAGCGTGTTTCTGGAAGCTGTGGGACCACCCCCCACCCCACCCCTGGGAAGTTGGCACTGCAGCACCGACCTCAGAACCTACTCCTTCTGGTTCCTACCAAAGCCACCCCATTCCACTGGGCATACTGCCTGCTGGCTATGGAATTCCATTTCCAAAAACAATTTGAATCAGATACCTTCTGAGTTTAAGTTCTACATAACTAGCCTGTGGCCCCCTCTCAAATGTTCTCTACACCATTCTCACCCCTACCAAGGCTAGAAAGACACTGGCCTTGTGGCTGGACCTTTGGGCATGGGCAATATGGTGTCAGAAGGCTGGTCTGTATTATCAGTTCCAGTTGCCATTCTCTCTTTCCTGGAGCATGGTTTCCTCTCATCTTGGACTACTTTATTCCTGGCCCTAGTCTCCTTTGCCCACTCAGTCTTTGGCATCTTAGTCTGCGATGAGTTTGACATGGTTCCTGGCCTGGAAGCAGGGGGATGAGTGAGGTGACCTCCAGAGGTGACCACAAGCCACGGGAATGATCAGTGTCTCCGAGTTATGTCACCACCAACCAGGTCAGAGTTTGGTACTTTTCAGTATCTTGGAGTCCTTTCTCAGCAGGAGGGAGAGAGGGGATGGAAATAAATTAAGTGTAAGCAGGGAAAGTAGTGTGAGTGCTGTCCTCTGTCTCCTGGAAAAGATTTATTGCATGGAGGAGATAGCAGGTGTTCATTAAAATGGGCTTCTTGGTATCTAGATCCATCATGTAGTGTTGAGAAAAGATAAATTTCCTTGAGTGCAGATAGATGCATCTCAGTTGCATAGTTGTCCTTGGAAAGGACCCCAGTTGGCTCAGAATACACTCATTACAACCTAATGAAGGCAGAGGGTCTCCAGGGCTTTGGGGATGTGATGAAGGATGGGCTGTGATTAATACACTTCCTCGGGATCAGATTAGAAGTGCTAATTACCTCTTTCTTTAGGAAGAGACTGGGACTTGGGGAGGTTAGGAGGGGAAGAAGGGGGACATGAGAAACCGCAGACACACAAACCTTTGCCTTTGCTACAGGCTTGTCAGGAAATCTGGAAGGTCTGAATTCTTTTGATAAGATTTCCATAGAGAAGCCACTTGACAGACACCAAAGGTTTCCCACCTTGTATCTCACTTATGTTCCGGAATCAAGGCAAAGGTAGGCAGCCACTTGGCTTGGCTTGTTTCTTTTGGAATGAACTCGGGCAAATTCCTTGTGGGTTTGTTTATGTTGGCTGCCTGCAGTGACTTAAGAGCCTTGAGACAAGAGGGAGCAGCCTCTACCCAGAGGTTCTGAGCAAATTCTGATGATTCAAAGCTACCAAAAGAAGTTTCTGAGTGGGGTAGGAGGAAGGGCAAGTGGGAATTGACAAGAATCCCAGGATTAGGCTTCCAGGAATTGGTACTTTTATGCAGAGATATTTAAATGTCCTGCATTTGGTACAGCCTGGACACCTACTGATTACAGGGTCCTGAGGTCTCCTGCTGTGACAAGCATAACTCCTTTATGACTTCCAGGATCATAGGGAGGACCAGGGGGCCTCCAGGGAGTAGCTGGGGTGGCTGGGAATACACCTGGGGAACTTGGGAGGGGGGCAGTGGCTATTTATAATCTAATACAAAATTATTTCAATATTTTAGTTCTCAGTATGGCCCTGCTGGAGTGCCAGTGAAATATCAACTCTGATTCTTTATACTATAGCTGTGGAGAGTGAGGCAATGAGGTGTAGAGAGGGGAGGGCAGTGGCTGGTCATTGTTGCTTTCCAATAAAAGCCTCATTACCAACCCACCTCCTAAGTGCCTCAGTGAGGACTCCAGTCCACATTGCTTCTTGCCTCCCTTCCTCAGTTCCTGCCTTCCTTCCTGGAACATATTCATCTTTATTGGGTGCAGACTGTGTTTCAGGGACTATCTTAGGCTTTGAGTCCTAAAGATAATTAACATGAGCTCATTTTCCCTATGGGAAGTCAAGCCCCTAAGTGAGCCATACATAGGGTGAGGGCTCTAACATTAAGCCTATAGATTCCCAGGCATGGTTGCAGTTTGGTGATAGAAGAGTGAGGAGCTGGGGGTGGGAGAGAAGATTGTGTCAATGAAATACAGTATAAAGAAAAGGCTGGCTATTTGGGGTGGGCAGCCTTGTTGGGAACCAAGGGTCAGGTGTTAAGACCATGGGTTATCTGGCAGCAAACAAGAAATGAACATTCTAGATGTAGCAAAAGCCCAGGAAAGGAAGATAGGAATATATAAGAGATGACAACAGATGGGTTTGGCCAAAGCAGAGAGTTTATATAACTAAATCATGGGAGGGGGGAGATGGTGGCAGGATGGCATAAAGGAAATTGCCTGACCTTCGAGACAGACCTAGATTATAATTCTGGATCATGAACATATTAGTTAGGTGGCCTTGAGTGAGCGAGAGAATGTCTTAGAGCATCAGGTTTCCATCCATAAAATGGGGTTATTGGTATGGGCCATTGGAAGGATTACAGATAATGACTATGAAGTGCCTGGTTCAAAACAGGCCCCCGTGAGCAATTGTTAAATCTGTGTATGTCCATCCCCCTCACTCTCCCTACACCCCTTCCAATCCCAGACCCACACTTCTTACATAGTTTTGAAAGTAATTGGGAAAGCGTTTAGGAAGGGAGTTGGTGGACCTCTAAGCCTGACGCCAGTGGGCATGGCCACAGTGGACCAGGAGACTCCCCACCTGCCCTGAGAAACACCATGGAAGGGCATGCCAGGGACAAGAGAGAGGAGGGGCCCTGCGCATGGGAGTGAGGGACAGGCACAGATCTCAGCCAAGTGGGGACAGAGCAGGCGAGGCAAAGGGTCAGGCCAGGGCCGGGCACCACATGAGCACATGGGACATGGGCAGTGTGCAAGGTCAGGCAGCTGGGAGCCACAGCCAGCCTGAGTGGTGCTCCTACTCAAACAGTCAGGATCCTGTATACCACGGGGTCCAGTTAGCTATTCAGTGAAGCTCGGCAGCCTCTGCTGTTTTAATCATTTAACAACTTGATAACCCTTTTGTTGGCTATTACCTGACACACTTGGCGTATTGTTTCTGATCTCTGTCTCTCCCTCTCTATCAGTTTAACTATCTTGTATGTTACAACAGCAATTTCAAATCTCTTCTGAAAGTGGGTGATAGACAAAGAAACAGAAATATCTTGTGTTCTTATAAATCTTTACCACTGACGCATATTTTTATCTGACCCCTGGCTTTCCAAACCATACCCTGCTGCCCACCCGCCCACCGAGGGGCAGGTAAATGCCTTCACATGCCTTTCCGGTACAAATTCTCATCTGCGTTGGCCTGTCAGTGTGCAGCTCATTCTTCATTTCTGCCCTTACTGGAAATGGGTTTGAGATGGCAAATGTTCACCAATAGATGGAAGACAGTGTTTGGAAAGCCTGCTCTTGGTTGTCGGCTCTGAAGGGTCCTTTGACATTTTCTGACTTAGCGATCCTGGGATGTAATTGCCTCCATGTGGCGTCCCGAGCAGGCAGTAATGTAGCCAGAGTCACCGTTCGGGGTTCCAGATGAGCTGTGGCGCTATGAAGCACTCATCCAAAGATCAGTCGGGAAGCCAGTTTTCTTCTGAGGAAATTTCAGTCTTGATGAGGAAGCGTTTCAATCTAAAGTCTCCCCCGCTCCCACAATAGACTCTCTTTTCTTTGGTACACATTTATAAGAAACCACTCAAGGAAACCACAAAAACCATGAAAAATTAGTTTAGATTAATGCATTTTCTGAAAATCATGGTCCAGAGACTGAAATTCATACTTGGGCATCACTCGATATGTTTTTAATGGAGTTGGTGCAATGTTTTTAAAAAACCGCGACATATTTACTCGACGTCAAAGCAAGGAAGGCATTTGTTTTAAAATCCAAGGCATGTTAACAGAAGTGGGTGTGTGGAGGGGGAGACAGTAATTCTTTGGTGAATCCTGGGCAGTGACATCTCACCTGAGGTCCTGCTGCATAGTTTACTCATCTGGAAATGCAGCCCGAAATGGAATTCAGCAAACGTGCTGATGTCAAGAACGCTAACCGGGCAGTGCCAGGTGCTCAGCAAGCCCTCCATTTCCTGGCATCTGTGCCACCCTCTGGGAATTGCCCCACCTGGACTCTAGATTTACTGTTGGCCACAACAGTCTCTACCAATGGATCTCATACTGTACCTATTTTTTAAAAAAAATACGTTTTTATTGATTTTAGAGTGAGAGGAAGGGAGAAGGAGAGAGAGAGGAACATGGATTAGAACAGAACATTGATCAGCTGCCTCCTGCATGCCCCCTACTTGAGGTTGATCCTGAAACCAGGGCATGTGCCCCCACCCAGAAAAAACTGGCGACCTCTGGGTGCGTGGGAAGACTCTCACCAACAGAGCCACACGCACCAGGGCAGGACCTACATTCTTTTTAGCCATTGATGATAATGTTCCTCTTCTTAGAAATGTATGTGTTAATTATAACATCACTCCCTTATATCCATCTTGTGCTCTGTGGCTTACCAGGGATAACCCTGAGGAGGAAGCAGCAGGGCGGTCTCATTTCCAGGCTTCAGAGGGAGAAAGCAGCTCAGAGAAGCGATGGAGCTCACCCCACTGGGAGAGTGGGCACTAGAACCCCAGTCCGGCTCCCAAACAGAGTGCGTTTTCCATTAGAGTAAGTTCCCTCGGCACTGTACGGAAGACTGCCTCCACAAAGTCTTTACCAAAGCCACATGGACAGCTGAGAGGCGCCTCTCCTTTTTCTCCGATGGGTGGTGAGAGCACACAGGCCCTGGGAAGAGGTGGGCTACGGTTTCCTTCCAGCTCTTGAGCAGAGGCAGAGCTGCTCTATCTGCATGTGGCACAAGGTTGGCATCTTCCGCCATAGCCCCACATGCCATCTCTGGCAGGTCAGATTAAAGGCTCTGGGTACGGGGAAGGCTGCCACTATACAGAGGTCTCCTTTCATGTAAGGAAGGCTGCCCGGAGCGGAGAGAGAATGACGCTTTGGCAGGTTGAGGCGCAAACCCTTGGATTCAGCTTCGTTTGGAGGGAAGAAAATGGACTGATCCTTTTGACACTCTGAGACTCTCAACTCACAGTCCAAAATAGATGTTTATCAGAGTGGATCAGAGTAGCAGAAAAGACCACCAAGGCCTCAGAGCGGATGTTCCTGTGTGGAAGGAGAGTGGAGGCTGGTGACCCTGCCTTAACACAAATATCTTGGAGTTCCTAAGTAAGGGGTGGATTTGGCACATATGTGGTGAGACTGAAAGACCTTGGAGACCTTGGAGACCTTTGGGGACCCAGCCCCTGTTGCACCATGGGAAGATAAAACATTGGGCAATGAATCTAGGCAAGGAAAAAAGAATTAAAAAGGATAGGTGGAGCACAGTGAAGTCAGCGGTTGGCAGTTAAGTCAGGAGTTGGAAGTTTCAACTTAAAACCAAGTTTGAAGTTGAAAACTTCTCAGAGAAAAATTTCTGAGAATGTAGTAGGAGTGAGGCCCATGGAACAGGGTTGAAGAGACCTATTTTAGGGACCTCATCTGTTTCTCAATTAGCAGCCTCGCTCAGACCAAGCAGATGTGGTTCTTGATAGAAGCTGACACTTACTCTCTGAGGAATTACATGCAGGCCAGCCTGAGTCGATCATGCTGGGAGAAAAGTAGGAGCAGGTTATGATGTGGGATCCATGTCAAAAGCCTGCCTCTACTCCTTGGGGTGTGTGGCTTCATTCTTCTGATTGAAGAAGACATCCTGGCTTGGAAGCCTCAGTCCTCTACTCCTTGCTCTGTTAGGCCAACAGGAAGTGAGAAAAAGGTGGGGCAATAAAGCACGAAGGTTCCCCGAACTCATATGGAGAGCTGTGTTTTTTTAGTTCCCATGGGACTTTTGCCTTGCATTTCCTTTCTGCAGATCAAGCTGCATGCGACATGGGAAGGTCAGAAGAGTAAGTGGGTTCCTCCGTGACTGGGTGAGAGTCCCGGTGAGAACGTCTTCTGAAGGGATATGGTTCTGGGGCCACTGCCATTCACTGTTGTGCAGAACAGGGAAGCAGGGAAAGGGGAGCAGGAGGCTAACCCGATATGCAAACAGGCGTTCTGAGGAAACCTCTGCTTTGTTTTCCAGAATGTGTGGCTAGGCCTTGAAGGGTGGGTTCTGCTCTCTGGCGCCCTCTGCTGTGGCCGAGCGGATCAGATGCCACTGTGGGTGGGGGCGAGAGTGGAAACTCGACCGCTTACGTGGACAGGATGGGGTTAGGATCCCCAATCCTGCAGACACAGATTCGAAAGACGAGTAGAACGGTAGCCTGAAAGAGAAGACCGAGCCAGCAACACTCAGCCGTGCTCTTCATTTGTGCCACGCCGTGGTGAACGTGCAGAATTGTGCATGTCAGCGCAGGAGTGGAAGTTAGCGCCTGCCAAGTTCAACCTCTTCGTTTGCTAGCAAGGGACGTGTCTTGGTAAATACACACTTCAGGTAAAGGGAAGGGCAGAGGCACAGGAAGTTCAGAAGAGGAGGGTTATGAGGAGCTAGTGGGAGTCACCTCTCTTCCAGGTTCTCCACGAAGAATTCATATAAGCCAGAGCTTAGAAGCCGCTGGGGTAATACATTGGCGATTATACAGCGAGCCTCTGCCTCACGAGGTTCTTGGATAATGTGACTTTAAGTGAAACGACATCTAATGAAACCAACTTTACCATACGGTGATTGATATAAATAAGGGTTAAGTTCCTTCAGAATATTTCTGGTCACAAAAAAATCCCCAAACTTCTAAATAAAGACCCAAATACTTGTAATATTGAACATTAAAATAAACATAAAATAAACATTAAATGTGAGCTACATTTAAGAAATGTACATTTCTTAATTTAAGAAAGATTAATTTTAAAATTAACTTAAGAAAGATTTAACTTAAAAAAGATTTAAGAAATCTTTTTAAGATTTAAGAAAGATTAAGAAAAACAGGTAAGATTATTCTTTTCCAACCCACTGATTCTAGTTCAGGGTTACGGGTGGCCCGAACCTATCCTGGCAGCTCAGGGTACAAGGCAAGCACCTACCCTGTCCAGGATGCCCTTCCATCGAAGGAACACTCACTCACACACACACACACACACACACACACTCACACACACTCACACTGGGACAATTTAGACACACCAGTCAATCTAACAAACACATCTTTGGGATGCGGGAGGAAAACAGAGTCCCTGGAGAAAACCCACACAGACATGGGGAGAACATACAAACTCCACACAGACATTGGCCCCGGGTGGGAATCAATTCTTCTCTCTCTCATTAACATTATAACAAAATGACATTGAAGGAAATGACCTTATTCGAGGACTTGCTGTAGATGGATTGATCCTGTGGGGAGGGGTACCTTGGAGTGGGCATCGTACTGAAGGATAGAAATAAAATGTTGAAAAAGAAGAGGTGGACATGAAGATTTAAAAAAACTGGAAAACCAATCTAAAACTTCAGTATTTTCTTAAAGTAACCAAAAGAGTTGGAATGGATACACTGGAACCCATTCCTATATTGTAAGAATACTTTTCAGAGCTCAAAAAGAAGTGAAATCATCCTATTGCAGGCATATTAAATAAAAGACACTCATATCAAGACATATTCCAGTGAAGGTTTTGTATTACAAGAATAAATTTTAAAATCCTATTAGCATCAAGCCAGGAGGGAAAAAATGGGGACGGATTGTCATAGCCACATTGTTTTGAGGGAAAGGATGGTGACCTGAGAATGGTGAATCCTGCCAAATCATCATTCTGACAATAAGGCCTGTCTTAGGTCAGGTTGGAAAGCTGACCCTGACCCTGAGACCTGCACCCCTAGCAGGAGGTTTACGGGGGAGTGTGCTACTCCTGGGGGAGGGAAGCAGAACTAGGCAGAGGGGAAGCTGAGCTGCAATGAGTTGCCATGGAGACATCCACCAATCCCACAGGGGGCTCTGGAGCGGGGTGCCCTTTAGAGTCATCCCGCTGCAGTGATGGGTGGCTGGATGGGGCTGTCCCAGAGCAGAGGAGTGGCCTTGGTCCAGGCAGACCTTTCACTTAAGGCAATTCCGACAGGGACTGGACTGCAGCTGTGGAATGACACCTAAATCCTGAAGGAATCTTGGTGGCATCTTTAACACCAACTTGTTAAAAAATTTTTTTACTTGAAGGTATACTCTGGCCAACTAAGGGACGACTGTGACAATATAAAAAGACAGGAGAGTTCGCCTCCTAATTCATTTTTATTGCTAAACCTCTTTGGTTTTATACAGGGTGGTGCAAAAATATCTTTACAGTTGTGAGTATGCGAAAAACGGAGTTTATTCTTGTATTATTATTTATTAGGTATTGTGTTGTTTGCCATACAAACAACTGTAAACCTCCTTTTGCCCCACCCTGTATTTCAGTGCAGCCATGGGGCAAAGTTGGTCCCTGGGTTTCCCTGTCTTGTTCTTGTCGTTGCTCCTAGAAACGCCTTCCACGGCCTGCTGCAATCTCCTGCTACAATTTACAGCCACTTACAAGAGCAACTGATACATTTCCCTCCCATTTTTCTTAACAAAGGCTAAACTGCTTACAAAGTTAGAGTATTGTGCTTGGGAGGATTTGCAAACCAAAAGGCTTCCATTTCTCTCATGGAAAAGCAAAATTAAATGCAGCAAAATCATGGCCATTTTTTGAAGGAACATAGTGATGATTTTCTGCATCTTTCAAATCCTTGTTGAGTCGGCCTAATTCCAGGTTCCCAAGTCGAGTTATACTGGACAACGCTGACCTGGAGGGGCCATGAAAAGGGAGGGAGTGAAGGCTAGTCTTGCCTTTTATTTCACACTCTTCTTTTTACCAAGAACACATAAGGAAAATAACCATCCAGACTATTTTAGTTAAAGCAACCATCAAGTTGATTTAATTTCTTTTTATTCTTAATAAGGAAAGACTGATGAACTCGATGGTAAATACTGTTTATTACCAAGCCTTTCTTCATAATAACCTCTACTGGGGCTTTGTGGCTGTTTCTCTGTTAACTAAGATTAAAAGTTAGTACGTGCAGGGAGATCTCAACCATGTGTGAAAATAAGTGAACATTAAAAAAGACTGGTTGCAAAGCATCTCTTTGAGGTGAAAATTTGGGGGAGTTAAACTTCTCTGAGTGTGTATTATTTTTATAAGTAAACAGAATAGACACTATTGTATGTGACTACACATATACCATAAGAACACAAATAAAGTTAAAATAAACTAAAATATTCGCTATTATCATTTCTGAAGAAAGGGAGTAGGGTAAGTGATTATTTTTCCTTTCTTCAGTGTTTCAGATATTTGCTCACAATTTTTTGGTATTTTATAAAGAAATTTAAAAATGTATTATTTCCTTATAGAGCTCAGAGAAGGGGGTTTTATTGTTTTCTTTTAAAATTAAGACTCTACCTACCATCTCTCCGTCCAGCTTAACAAGTCCTTTGCCAAGTTCTTCCTACATAACCTAAATTCCTACTGCTCTTGTTTGTGTAAGGCAGGCCCCAGGCCCATCCAGCGGCTACGCTAGAAACATGGATGCTGCTGAGATTATCTGGACCTAGGGGTGGGGCAAAGCACAAAATTCCTAATTCACTCATAGTGGTAGAGGGGATCTTTTGAGGGTAGAAACCGGAATACAGTCAGATAAAATCTCCCTTCATCTAGACCTCCCCAAGAGGCTCTGTCTGACCTGATCCCCAGGGCGGGAGCTATGGCCACCACGGGCGCCCACACCAAACCCGCAGTCCATCGTCTGGAAGGAATGGAGCAGTGCGAAAAGGAAACAAAGGTCCACCCATACGATGGAAATAAAACGGAGCCCCTCCCCTCACTAATAATCCCTTTACATGACTCTCCTTTTTTTTTTAATAGGGCTTATCACCTTTTAACACTCTATACAGTTTACTTTCTTTGCTTATTTTTTGTCTTTCTGACTCACCCACAAGAACATAAGCTCCCCGGGGGCCAGAATCTTTGTCACAGTGAGTGACGTAGCCCAAGTGCCTACTCCAGAGCCTGACACACAGGAGGTGTTCATCATGTGCTTTGGAGGGGATGGACTTAAATTATGGGATAAAAGGATTGGTGAGAAATAATATAAGACAGCATATACTGCATAATTGTAATGAAAAACACAGATGTGCTTGAGAGAGCATGGGAGTCTGGAAAAAACAGCAACCTTCACTGTTGATTATAGGTTTTGGGATTGTGGGTGATTTTGCTTTCTTCTTCATTGTTTTTTAGATTGTCTGACTCTTTTTTGGTGTGCACGTTTCACTTCTAGGATCATATGAAAATGGTCAAGTTAACAAAGGAGGAAAAGAGGTGGGTCTTGAACCAGACATGGGTGGCCAATGGGCATGGGTGTGGCTCAGGCACCTCCTGACTGTGGACCATCACTGGCTCCTGGAAATATCAACCCCGCCCATGCTGGTGGGAGTCACTGAGGATATCCTTCTTTTTATGGGCCTGGGATCTCCACATCATTAATGCCCCTTGAAGTGAAATTTTCCTCCTGCGGCCTTCACTCTCCCCAGGTTAGCAGAAGCCTGCTGTAAGGTGATGCGATGTTGTTTTGCTAGTGTAGTTTGAATCTAGCCCCAGTTTGAACATTAAGATGTGATGCAATTAAAAGTTATTATGAGATTTCTTGTGTCTGAGTGGCCTGGGACATGAGTGCTTGTTGCTCTTACTAACAGCTGTATCTATGCCCTGGTAGCCTTTTAAAAGGAAGGCCCACTTTCCAGAGCAAGGATTGGCAGCAGTGTGATCTTGCATGTGGCCAGGAGGAAATAAGAAGCCATGGGGAGCAGCAATGATGACCAGCCTAGGCACCCACAGGCCCTCACATCACCGGATGTGTTGAAATATCAGAACAATAACTCTCATATCTCCTCTGGAGCATGGGTCACTTTGCAGCTTCCATTCAGGCACTGAGTTAGACTCCATGGGACTGACCTGCAAAACTGGGGTCAGGACCAGAGGAAGAGGACTGTGCAGCTGGATTCTGGGCAGCAGGTGGGGTTGAGGTGTATGAAAGACAATGATGAATCATCTTTGGTCCTTGTTTCCAGCTACACTTGAAAAATCTTCCCACTACAGAGCTCTGGGAGGCTGCTACCAATCGATGGTGTTAGCATTGCAAGATGTAAGCTCTTAATCATCCTGGGTTTGAAATGAATTTTGTATATCAAATGGTAAGTCCCTCGCTTCTTGTGTCTTCACACTTCCTGTCTCTCTTATTCCTTTTGTTTCTCCATTACACTTATTACTGTCTAAAATACTATACATTTATCAGCTTATTGTCCGTCTCTCCCCATGATGTAAGCTCCATGAGGCAGGGATTTTTGTCTCATGTATCTCTAGTCTGAGATCAATGCCTGGCACACAGTAGGTGCTCAATAAATATTGGTTGAAAGGAAAGAGAGGGAGCAAAGGAAACCAAAGACAAGGAGAAGCATTTTATAAAGAATGTCTCAATTTATTTTATTATTTTAAATCTGAATCTGCATAAAATGATGGTTAGTTGCATTTAGCTCAAAACATTCCCATAACATGAACTGAAGACAAGCCCAGGTTTGAAACTTTGCAACTCACCATCACATCCAGTACCCACAGTAATTTGCATCCACTGAGGCTATAAAAGCCTCAGGGTTTTCTCAGATGATGGTGGGAAGGGGGTGATGATCACTTATGATGGGTGCTACCACAGGGCCCTGACTACACTTCTGCCATAGCCTGCAGCCATCTGAAATGAGAGGGCACCTGCGGAAACATAGGGAAGGCTCATGGTGCTGTTACCGGAACCCCCATGTTTTTCCTTGAGTCTGCCTGCCTGTGCACAGTGGCCCAAAGAAAAGCATGAACGGGAGTTTGCAGTATAGAAAGAAAAAAATAGTGTAATATTAAATTGGCCAAACAGAGGTGAGAGTTTAGGCTCTAAAAAAAACCCCAAACAAACCCAACTTTCTAATAGAGTATAGGTTACAGATTAAATAGAGTAAAATCACAAGACACTGTGGGTTAGGGGTTCAGGGTTTTGCTGGGAGCTGATTGGTGGGAGGTGAGGTAAGGGTAATAAATCATTTCTTCAGTCCTTGAGGACAGTTCTGAGTTCTTTTCCGGTATCCCTCTGTCCAGTCTCATGGGAAAGTAGCCAGGGGGTCGTTCTACCTTAAGGCTCAGAAACTGAAACGTAACTTAGGTCAAGGTGTTATCTTTAGCCTGTCAGAGGTCCAGACTGTGTGACCATTAGTCAGATCCTGGCTACTGTCTTCTGCTGCCTCAGGAGTTGCTGATTATACGTGGGGGGAGGGTAGGTCTCTGAGTGGTATGCATAGAGAGAGAGAGGGATATGATTTCTAGAGCTAAGATTTAAAGCTAAATTTAATCAAAGTCTAAGGATCCTTAGTTTCAATGCCTGGGAATCCTGGGGTAGAAAGACTCAAAATTGTACCAATCCTCCAAAAGGCTACAGCTCCAAAGAGGGCCTACAAGAAACTTGAGCTTGAAGTTTCTAAGAAGCAGAATCAATTCTCCTCCTCCCTGAGTTCATTCTCTCTCTTCACACACGCATCCTTTTCAAGACCCCCTCAGTCCAGATCTGGGCAGATGACAGACACCACACTGTGCGAGTGCACAGACACACTTGTGCATGGTCTCTCATGCTGCAGTGCCCTGGGCAGCGGGGCTGGCTCGCTCACACGTTGGTGTGCTGAGAACCGGAGGACCCCATGCTGCCTGGCTGGCTCCGGCCTGAGGGAGCGGGGCTGGCCGCCCGGCTCCTGCTGCTCTGATGCCCGCCTCCCTGGCTGCTGGGCACTGGCTCATCCATCAGCTTGAGCTTCTCATGTTCCTCTTTCAGGAAGAAGTCCACCAACAAGCTCTTCTCTTTCTTGATCTGGTCGCTGATGTCTGTGGGGATATCCGGGATCATCCAGTCCACGAGGACGCTCAGGAACATCACAAGGTTCTGTCAAAAGCAAGGGACAGGGGTTGAGAGCTGGGAACACTGGTGTACCACTGTCTACCCTTGCCTGGCAGTGATCGTCTCAGCAGGGGGCTGGCGGTAGCGAGCAGCAGAGAAGAGCACAGACCCGGGGGGCAGATACCTCTGTGTTATTCTGGCTCTACTACTTACCAGTGGGTGATCTTAGCCATGAAGCACAAATGTCCCTTGGTGTCCCCATGCAGAAAGAGGCATAGTTAACAGTACCTACCTCTTGGAATTGTGTGAGGATTAAATGGGTCAACACCTCGCACATAGTGGGGCTCCATAAGTGTGAGCCATTGCTTCTTCCCCTCCTCCAACCCACCTCACATGTCCTCCTCTGGCTTCGTGGCCTCAAAGCCTCCAGGCCCCCTGCTCCAGAGCTCCTGGGAAGTGACTGTGAGACCCAAGGGCCTCTCCAGGGCTTTACCTGGGACAGTTTCTTCTCTCTTCTTTGCCCCTGACCCTCTGTCTTCCATATGAGATATGGAACTTTGGTTTCTACACTGAATTCTGGCCTTAGCCAAACCCACCCACTACTCACATTCACCATTGCCTGCTCTCCACCCCATTGCAGCCACTCTAGTCGCAACGGCCTGCCTGGGACCCCCTGCCTCTTCTGTGCACGCTTGTAATTGACTTTCTCCTCTGTCTGCTAAGCTATACTCGCCACTGTAAATACAGGCAGTATAAGACTACATTTCCCTGGGAGTATTTTCTGTTCAAGTGGGTCTGCTTCCCAAGTACCTTCAGCTAATCCCTACCCAATACCCCCTCTAATTGTTGTGTTCTGAGACTGACAGTTATAGGCTGACAGGTCTTCTCCTCTCTGAGATACAGTGAGGAAGCCCAGAATGAGATAACAGAGCACTGCTGTCCTCCATGCTTTGAGCCTGTTCCTGCTTGACCTTGAACCTTGTGTGCTCCTAGGAGCCCAGGGGAAGACTTGGGAACCAACTGCTATTCCAGAGGCTCCAGGCTGCCTTAGGTCATCTAGAGCTGCTTCAAGTCATACACTCTTCCTTTAAACCAACTCCTTATAGTGCCAGTGAATGTTACAGGTGACCTATGGTAAAGTGAGGCGACACCTGCGGGTGGGGCAGCAGGGGGATGTCTGAGCTATTTTTCAAATGTATCACCCCATCTCTCCAGAGGAAGAATGGCTGTCTTCTTTAGGTGAAAGACTAGTTGGTGGGCTTCTCCACTTGCTGGGCTGGGGTCGGGGGCAGGATATTTTAGAGCCCTCCAGAGATCTGCCTGCAGGGAATACAGAAGCCTGCGGGAGTCCAAGAGAAAAGGATCGGGGCCTGTGCTCCAGCCTTGTGCGATGGCCGGCAGGACCCCGAGTGGGAAGGGGGGCCACGTGCTCAGAGAATCTCGGAGGTGCAATTGGAGCCGCTGCTGCTGTGGGAGATAGGGATCACTGGGTTCAAGTTTGCTGTTCATTCAGGGACGGCTCTGGTGGCCCTTCCCACCAGATGTCTCAGGGGCTAAATTAGCACTAACAAAGGAGGGAGCCAGCCGAGGGGGCTGGGAGAAGGGTTCAGGTGGGGTTGTTTGCCTGCGTTCGAGTTGAGACTCTGGTTTCCACTGCTCTTCCCACTTTCCTTTGTTGTCTTAGGTTGAAATGGGAATCTACCTCCACCCTGCAACTTACTCCACATCTGCCTTGTACCCTTACTCCATGTTTTAATCTCTTTCTGCAAACCCATCAATTCGTGGAAGCCCAGGGAAGGGAGCGCTCACTGCCTGCTGCATGCGAAGGCCCCCTGTGTCGCCTCTGCCACGAAAACCTGGAGGTGAGGGACAGGCAAGGAGACATGGCTGTCTTTACTCTTGCAGCTTGAATTCTAATTGGCAATTTTTTATTTGAGTAACTCACCTGGAAGATTATGACAAAAGCCAGACGAGCAGACAGAACAGACCAGTACTGCTTGGAATACTCATATGGATTCGGGGCCCACGGTGGCTCTCGGTAATCCTTAAACCTGCCCGGAGAGAAACATGGTGTTCAGACTGAGAGGAAATGGAGGAGAGGGAGTACTGCTCGAGGGGAAACCTCAGGGCTCTCCGGCTTAGAAAACAGCTCCCTCTGATGTCTGGATTCTCCTTCCAGAGGAGCCAGGTATCATCACAGGACCGAGGACAGTGAGTCCACCTTGGCTCCTACTAGCTTATGGGCTCTGCAAGGAAAGGAAGACCACCCCCGAACCCTCATACAGTTCTTTGCAGCCCATGGGCTCAGTAAAGATACAGGTACCAGCAGACAATCCCAGGCTTCATGCCCAGGTGTTTGCCTTGGGACTGTGGCCTTGAGAGGGGCTGGCCTCGCTTGATGACTACATTCCTGTACCCAAAGGAGAGTGACCAAGCAGAAGGCTGGATGATTTTAGGGAGGGAGGGCTGATGGTCATAGTTGTGGTTGATGAGTATCACCCTCTTTTACTGGCCATCTTTATAAGCTGTCTATGTGGCTTAAGAACCAAAATGTCGGTGGCCTCACGTGAACTCATGCCTCTTCCTCAGACCCATGGAGAGGTGCAGGGCTTTTCCTCACCATTGCCTTTTCACCCCCATCCTGGGATGACTCTGTTAAAAATGGCTTATGTTCTCAGGTTCACTTTTTTTCTAAGCCTGGAAAAATGACAAAAGCTGGTACCAGAAGAATTATGAATCTTCATGAAACTGTTTCCTCCATGGAATTCAACAAAGCTTTGATGCTCAGTAAAATCAAAGCAAGCCTGGGGTTGGAGGAGGAGGTGGGGTGGCATCAGGCCACAGTGTGGGGTGTATGGCTATTGAGTGTGGACTGTGTCTGAGGAGGGGCCAGTAAGGGAAGCAGGCAGGATATGTCCATCCCTGAGCAAGAAACTTTTCTGGAAGTTTTCTCATTTAATCTTTACAGCTGCATCTCCACACAGGCATTGATATCCCCAAGAAACCCAGGAAGAAACTAAGGCTCAGAGAAGTTCAAGTACTTGGCCAAGGTCTCCTGTCCAGCAAGAGGTGGAGTCAAGGCAAGAATCCAAGTCTGGCTAACTTCAGGATTCCCTCCTATCTTCACACAGCCCCTCATCACCAGCAGGGTTTGGGGGTGGGGGATACCGAAGGGGGTGCTCTACCCTGAAAGCACCAGCTGTTCTGAGAGATTCACATCAAAGCTCAGTGACTTCCAATTGCCCAAGGAGAGATGAGGGGAGAAGAAGAAAAATAACAAAACACCTGAAAAGAGATGCGCACGAGAAGACAAAAAAGCCTAGCGAAGGAGTCAGCAACAGAAACCGACAGACTGAGAGGTGGACGCTAAGCATTTGACTAGGGCTGGGCAAAGGGCCAGGAGCTGCCCCCTCCCCACTCAGCTCCCCTTCTTCCAACAGCTGATCACAGCTGTTGCGGGCTTGGTTTGACATTCGGATGAAAAGCAAAACTAGCTGCAGCCCAGCAGAACACCCCGGCATTCATCACATCCATCCGTGGCTGCGGACAGAAACACGGCCAGCTCCAATTATGCTTGCTAATGGGGGAGAGCGAGGGAGCGTGGCTAAAGGAACAAGGACATTGGGGATGGGAAAAACTCAAGCTCCCCACCCTCCTGCTGCCCCCCAAAGGACCCCATGGCAGAAGGGAACGGATCCTACTCTGTCTTCTTCAGGCCTCTGAGGAGGGGTGTCACACACACACACACACACACACACACACACACACACACACACGCCTTTCCACAGGGAAATCCTTCCCCAGGTCTAGCCCGATCCCTCCTGCTGCAATCAAAGTCTGTTTCTCTTGTTCTCTAGCTCCATCTATGAAGGAACAGATGTTCACTGACCTCAGTATGAGAGCCATTGCTCACCCTGCTTTTTTCCAGTCTGGAAAGAATCCATAAATAATCTAATTCTGGTCCCACTTCTGCTACTAACTCACCACAGCTTTTGAAAATGTCACTTTGCCCTCTCTGAGTATCCAAGACATGTTTTGAATCTAACAGGAACATCCATCTAATTAAGGACCTAGGGAAAGATTAACATACAGATACGTCCAGAAAGCTCTACTTGAAATACGCATAGGCCAATGGGCTAAGGAGCTACAGGACAAGTTATCCACAGAAAAGAACAACATGCGACTTAATTAATTATACATCTGTTCACATTTCTCTTTCCAAAGCTAACTTTTTAAAAACTGTGACCTACAGTAGTAACAAATACATTTTGAATTAACATACACATAAATATATGTCACCGACATGAAAATTACACAAAGGATACTCTTGCTGGGTGCAATGCACTGATATTTTTCTATCCTATCCTATCCTATCCTATCCTATCCTATCCTATCCTATCCTATCCTATCCTATCCTATCCTATCCTATCCTATCCTATCCTATCCCATCCCATCCCATCCCATCCCATCCCATCCCATCCCATCCCATCCCACCCCATCCCATCCCATTCTATTCCATCCTAGCTTATCCTATTCTATTCCTTAAGATGCTGATCATGACCCACTAAATTGATTTCATAACCCACTAATGAACCATGACTCATAGCTTGAAAAACACTGATTCCAGTAAGCCTCTGCCACCAGCTAAATGATTGGCTGTTTATGTTCCAATATAAATTCAGATTTCATAATTTAAAAAAAACACTTCATACTAAGAAGTTAGGCTTATCACATGTTTTCACTGAGTAACTAAAAGACACCAATTAAACAGGAGATAATTAGTTTTAAGACTAGAAATGTCTACAAAAGACAAAGTGGTTAATAGGCTTAATTGTGTCCACCACGGTGACAGTTGTCTGCTTTGTCTGTTTTGCTTCTAAGCCCAGGGCACAGAATTGGCAAAAGCAGAGGCTTTGGAGCCAGATATCTTGGTGCCATCTCCACTGCTTTAGTTCTATGGCCTCTACAAAGTGACCTAATATTCTGGTGGCCAAGGCCATCATCTATGAACCTCAACATTCTCCATCTCACAGAATTGTAATGAAGATGAAATGTCAGTGAAGGGCACTCAGCATCCCGCCTGATCTATCAGATATATACACCCAGTAAATAGTAGCTATTCTTTCTCCTTTGACTGAAGACAACTTATGAAACACACCCTTCTGTTAAAAGAGGACAGAGAACATATACATCCTTGCTCCCAGTTCCTCCTGGCATTCTAGGATTTCTGAGCACACATGCTCCAAGTTTCCCATGATGCTGATATGAATCAAAAAGAGTCAGCCAATGCCACACAACTGCAAGGGGCTCCTCTCAGGATCTGTGTCCATGAAAATGTAGGCAGGCCTCGGGCTGGTGGGAATTAACTTCTGCTCCATTCCCATCAGCTCAAGTGCCTTCTGAAACCAGACCCTTTTCCCTGGTTTAGGAAGCTTGGTTCTCCCACAGTCCCACTGGACAGCCAAGCACTGGGTGACCCCATGTCTGGTCGCTTCCTGCAATCTGCTGGCTGGGATTTAAGCTCGGGATATAACTTTAGGAACCATTCCTAGATCTCACCCTCACCCCACCAGTCCTCCTTTTTATTCTTTGATGTTTAACATTAACTTTGAGAGCTCTCTTTAGTCTTCTAATAAGGAGCGTCTTTCATAATGAAACAACTAGAGTGTCTATAAGGCAAGTGAGCACTTGGAGTGGCTGTCACTAACTGTAAGACCCCGAGGAAGTCATTTCATGTCTCTGGTCCTCAGCATTCTACTCCATAACGTGGAGCTGGCAAAATGTGCAGTTCAGTGCTGAGTACACAGTGGTACACACGCCAGCTCTCTCACCCCAACCACAAATAAACGCATACACACATGTGTGTATGTCTGTACATCAAACATGAAAGAAAGACAGTGAGAATTAAATGAAATAACACATGTGAATGTGATTTCTGGAGACTTCCACAGAAAATGGACGCAATGGTTTCTTCTGGGAGAGTGACTGGGGTAGGGGCTGAGAAGAGAGCCTTTTCCTTATATTTATATAAAAATATAATTAATAATTATATTAATTGTAATATTAATTATGTAATATATAAAAATTAAATATATTTAAATTATATAGCATGTATTATATATACATACATATGTACACACATACAGAATTATATATATACATATATACACATGCATATAGAATTAGAGGGCTGAGAAGAGCCTTTCATATATACACATTATAGATATACATAGAAAATTACTTTTATAGTAAAAAAGATTCATCACTTCAAGAGAAGAATATGATTAATAGCAATATTCAGGTGACTCAAATACATATTTATACTAAGCTTTCAGGAGCGAAATTATAGTGTTAACTGAGACAGACTTGCATACAATAAGTGAAACTGGTACAAAAATTAATATTATATTTTAGCTTTAAGATAACATTAATATTTTATCTGGATCTAACACTAAGAAAAAGCACATTGATTGAATGGAATTTATATATTGCCTAAAGATATAAGGTTCCCATGAACTCAAAATATACTGCATTATTATAAAACAAATTCATGAAACAATACCTTAAAGGTTCTACAAGTTCATTTTATGTGAATGCATGGAAAAATGTCTGAGAAAGACTACTGTTGAGAAGATACCTAGGACTAGGCGGGGGTTAGGGTGGAGGTGGGACAGAGTTGGAGAGGCTGCCTGTAATGTTTATTGTTTTTTTGTTTGTTTTAAAATATTTTTTTTATATCTTTATTGATTTCAGAGAGAGGAAGAGAGAGAGACAGAAACATCAATGATGAGAGAGTCATTGATCGAGCCCACAACCCAGGCACGTGCCTTGACCGGGAATCGAACCCTGATCGCCTGGATCCTAGGTCGACTCTCAACCTCTGAGCCACGCCCAGCTGGGCACTGCCTGTAATGTTTAGAATTGTTATAGGAATCGATTAATGCATTACATGTGTTATTAACTGTTATTTTTTTTAAGCAGAAAAGACTCTTTGGAGATTATTCTAAGTCCTCATTTTTACAAATGGGGAAACTGAGGTGCAGAGAGGGAAGAAAGACTCCTGGCTCAGATGTCCCCCTCCCATCATCACTTGCAGAGGTGACCAGTGACAGTGACATCTGCTACAATTCATCACAATACTCAATCGCTGTGGGCAGAAAGGGTGCCTAAATAACATACCAAGGAGTCGGTCATCAACAACCAGTGGTGGTTTTTTGTTTTAATGAGGTTTTAGTTACATTACGAATCAGTTAGTAAATGCATTTCTCAGCTCCAAACAGTGGTATGTAAAAAATGTTTTAATAGTCCCAGTGGAAATTAATGTTATATTAATGCTGAACACAATTACATACAATATTTTCATACCATCTGAGCTACTTAAAACCGCCTTCTGAAATTGGCCTTCAACAAGGGAAAACACTATAGCCAATTAGGAATTAACAAGAACCATGTCAATCCCATGGTTGATAGAGATCAGGAAAGGCAACACATGGAAAAGCTGACTTTACCTCTGGTTTCAGCAAGAAGCAGATGAGAGGTAGCTATGGGCTGGAAGGAAACTTGCCTCTTCAAAGACTTTTGTAGGCTCTCAGGATATGCAAGAACTTAGGCCCTGCAGAAAACTCCAGCAGGGGCCACCCAAGGATGCTGTCTCTTCAGGCTAAGCACCTCCAAATAGACCCATTGGGTTGACCGTGCCCAGGCTGACTTCTCCAGCCTGGGACCCAGATCCCTGGCCAGACCCTGCCCTGCTGATCACTCTGCTCCCTTCAAGCTGAGCCAGGAGCCCAAGCCATCATCCATCCTCCAGGACACAGTGGTCCTTCGACCTTGTCAAATGGGCACTAATCATGCCTGCAGATTGACGTCACAGGACTGTTTATGGAGCAGCCCTGCCAGAGCGGTTAGATGGCTGAAGCCAACATTGCTCCAGAAATGCTGGGAATGTCTCTCAAATGGGCAGTGGGAGACTTGCCTGACTTGCCTTAACTTTTATTGCTATTTTTAAGATACCTCTTCCCTGGCAAGGCTGGGTTGGAGCTGGAGACCTCAGTTTTATTTGACCACATGTATCTCCAGAGGTCACTGAAAGCTAAGAATAAGAAGGGTCATTGAGTTCCCAACACTATTTGCCAGAAAATCAGGGCAAATTTCATTTCCCACCATGGAAGCAGTTTCAAATGCAGGCTTTGGGACTAGTTACAGAATTGTCTCTCTTTCTCACAGTCTCTTTCTCCCTCTTTCTCCCCCACCCACACCCCCATTCCCAATCTTTCTCTGTCTCTCTCTCTCTCTTCCTCTCTCCCTCTCTCTTCCTCTCCTTTATTTCTATTTCTTAGCCACTGGCAATTCCTAGCTTACAAAGACATCAGTAGGTTAGGCCTTCACTCCCTAAATCTCCAGAGAATTTGGTGACCCAGACAAGTTCACACAGCATGCACTGAGCAGTACCATCTGAGGTGGAGATTTCCATCAGCAATTCTCACCCACACACCTTCAAATGGCCAACACGCTCTTCTTGGTCTGATGGTTGTGCCTCTTTCCAGCCTCATCTCGCATAGCTGACCACTCTCACCTCCAGCCCCAGTCACTGAGCACAAGCTCGCCCCCCCACCTGGAAGACACTGCTCTCCCTGGACCTCCTCCTTCTCCACTGGACACCATCCAGCATTGCTCTTCCCACCCCATTCACCACTCAGGCCAGCTTGGTCATGGGAGTGAGGCGTTTCAACAAGATGAGCTCTCTGGCCACTTTTGTACTGATCATTCTTCAGAGTCCACCTCCGTTGAAGATTCCTCTAAACACTTAAGTCTGAGTGAGGTGCATGGCCTCTGTCCTCAGGGCTCTCAGGGCTCTCTGTAGTGACACTACTGTAAATGGTTAAAGCTGTATTTCAATTGCTTATTTACTTGCACGTCTCTATCTAGGCTCCTTGAGGGAGGCACTGTGTCTTATTCCCTGTCATATAACCAGTGCCAGGCCAATAGTAAGATCTCAAAACCAGTTGCCTAGCGAGCCTATAATCCTCACTGGTACCAAATAAGGAAAAGACAGTCAGATGCTACAAAAATCATTTTGGTTTGATTCCAGAATGATCTATTTTCTGTAAATAAATTTTCTTGGCAGAAATATAAAATACACTTCCCATGTATGCACCCATTGATAATTCTGCCACACCGTCACAGAATTTTAAAAAATGGGTCAAAGATAAGCCATAATCCCATCTACTTGCATGGAAATGATGGAGAAAAGAGTTCCTGGGGCCTTACAACCAGCTGGAAAACCCAGTGACCCTGAAGGCGGATACAAAAAAGCTCATTCTGATCCATGTGTACTAATACCTGCTCTCCTGGGCATTTGTTGTTTTAGCCAAGTGGTATCCATTCATCTTGTCTTCTCACTAGGGAACTACCTCCAATCCAGACATCATGTGCTTCGGTTGGAGATGATTTCACCCCCAAATTCCACAATGGCCCCAAAGGACATGGAGAACATCACATTTCTCTGGTTATAGTGATTGGTTCCGGATAGGGCATGCATACTGATCCTAGTCAATGAGCTGCAGTAGGTTTTTGCTGAGGTCACTGGGAAAGAGGTATGGGCTTTTATCCCATTGGCCTGTAGCTGCTGGCAGTCATATAGATCTTGGAACTATAATCAACATCATTTGGAATGGACTTGGAAGATGGAGAAAGATTTGGTTGGAGCAGACTTGATCGAATGAAACCTTGCCTAAAATTAGGCCTACCCTCAACTTTCAATATGGGGGTCATCAAAGTCCCTTTGTGTTTAGGCAGTTTAGGCCACTGATATATCTGGAAAGCATATTCATGTGTTACTGGAAGATCTGATGGCCAGGGGCAAGGTCAGAGAACCTCAGTGCTCTGGACAAACATGTGCTTCTAGACTAACTAAAGAAGCAGATAGCATTAGCCTTGCCTCCCCACACAAGTCACACCAGTTTTGCTCCCCCACTGCAATGGGGGTGGAGGCTTGTGTTTTGGGATAGCTATGAATTTTAGCTCAGGATTTATCACTAGAAACCTCTGTAATCTTGGAGAACTTTTCAACTTCCTAAGCCTCAGTTTCTTTTTATGTAGAATGAGGAGTTTCAACAAGATGATTTCTGTGGTACCTTCTAGTTATAAAAATGATTGTATAATTCTCACTTTTCAATGCCCGTTTTAATATAAACCTGCTGACTGACTCCATGGACCCTGCTGGAGCAGATCTAGATGCTACTGGAAAAGGCCTAGAGCTGGTACAGACCCTCTCTGAGCAGTAGAACTATGTCTGTTGGATCCACAGACCAAAATCCAGCACCATGGACAGTCTGGCACTCCAGACACACAGAGGAGTGGTCCCAGGTAGTGCACAGTCTAGGAGCAAATGTGCTTGCATACGACTTTAGTCTAAGAGCCAGAGTCTCCATAGCCCCAGATGTGAACATTCCTAAAACATTGAGGTTGATATAAATTGATACCTATGAATAAATTTAATCATCTATTCTTATATCTGGTCTCTCATTTTGAGTCTTGGTTGGCTAGAGTTGAACCCTAAAGTTATAGCTCCTGGGTCCAGAATACCCTTCTATTTAAGTCACAAATTAGTAAGGTTGTTTAACTCAGCCATTTAGGTTGGAAGACAAATTCGTTTTCTTTTTTGTGGTCTCAGACTGTGAAATTGAACTTAAGCAGCCATCTTACAAATAGCTGATCTTGAACACCAAAGTGTCCCAGGTGCGAAAGCATGACAGATGTGCCCAGGGTCATCACTGCTGCAAACATAGCAGAAACACTGCTTCTTTGATGGAGTCATCCACAGCTTTTATATCAGACACCACTGGGCACGGTCTGAGAAAGCCCTATGTTTTCCTAAAAATACCTTTCCCTAGGTCTTTATTTTTGTTGTATTCTTCTTCTTCTTTTTTTTAATGATGTGTGACCTTTGATTAAGTCCTTTATGGGGACTATCATTCCACCAAGGTACAAAAGCATTAAATAATTTAGTCCCCTCTGATCTTTTTCATTTTATTTGCCCCTCTTGGGTAAATAGTGGAGAGTTTTTTGTGTTTTTTTTTTTTTGCTTCAATGGTCCCTGTGTTGATGGTTTTTAATCATAACTCTAACCTGGACCTCTCTAGAATTCCAGCTTAGTGTGTCTAGGAGTTAGGTGAAAATTTCCTCTTAGATTTCTTGCCATTATTTTCAATGCAACATAATTGAAATCAAATTCATCATACGTACCATAAAATTAGATTCACTTAGCAACATTCCCATCTCTGTCAATGTAGCCACAATTTCCTACTCTGACTTTAGTCCAGTATGTTAATAAAATAGCTCATCTTCTTCCTTCCTCCTCCACCACCCTGGCCTGTGCCCACCATGGTTCATGTCTGAATGATGCAGCAGCTCAGCTGCCCTCCCTGAGTTCCCCCAATTCTAGTTTATCTTCCTCTCTAAGACCAGATCAATTTTCCTAAGCCTACCCTTTATCCTGTCATTCCCTGTCATTCAAATAGTCAATATCTTCTATTACAGCACATTAAAATTCTTGCAATATTTCAAAATTTCCCATCAACTACTTTATCTTATCTATCCAAGTTCAACAATGTTTTGGGCTTACATTATCCTAGGAATGTCTACACATATTGTATTTCCTATATTATCCCCTATTATTATCTCTTAAGCACTCTCTTTGCTAACTACATCACCTAGCCCTCTAATATCTGACACCCCAGGTTCATCCCCACCCCCACGACTTTGCCCATGCTGACTTCCCATCTAGGATACTCTCTTTCTGTCCTAGAATTCCTCTTGGCCCATCCAGGAAGCCTACCCTCTCCACTCTAGCCAACAGTGACCTCCCTCTCCTCTGAATAGCCACGATGGTGATGGTCCATACCAGATATAATCACTGAATAACCTGCTATTTCCTATATGTTCTGCTTGTTTTTCCCCAAGTCAGGCCATAAACCTCTTGATGGTAAAGATGAGGCTATGTATTTCCTTGTTCCACAGTGTCTAGCAAAAGGCACACAATAAGTACTTGTTGATTCCTGGAAATTGATTTATAGTAATTGGAGATGGGGCAGGAGACAGAGGGAAAGGAGATCAATCTAAGCCTAGGTCATCCAGATAATTATTTGGATCTACCATTTCAGGTCCTCTGTGTCCCTACTCCTCATGATTACCTTACCTGCAGAACTGGACATCCTGGTCAAACTGTGAGTTTTCAGGTTGCGTTCCCTCCTTCAGCTGGCTGACGTTGAAAAAGGAGAGGGTGTGGTTGACAAAACCATGCAGAGTCCCGTTGTGACTGTAGGAGTACTGGTATACAAGGCGGGGGATAAAGTCGGAGGTGATGGCAATGACAAAAGCCTGAGGAAAAAAACCACAAGCACTTGAAGAGAGGTCAGAATGATGCTGTCCAGTTGGCACAGGGTCAATCTGGCTGAGAGACTGTCCCCTCTTTGGGCTCACATCCAGAGCTGTTGCTCTGACTGATACAGAAGTCTCTATCTCTGAGCTGACATAGCTGACTTACCTGGCTTTTCCATCTTTGATATGTGTAAGTAAATCCACAAGACAGTGACTAAGAGAGCAAAGGATGCTACGCCATTCTGGACTATTTGGTGCTGGAGGAAATAAATCACCTCTGAGATAGTTGGTTATTGGCCAAGCCAAAGCAGAATGGAAGATTTTCTGAGAAAATTACCAAGTGATGAGAGTGCCACTTAGGTAAACAGGCAAGGACTCTGGATGACCAGGTACATCTGCCCCTGAGTGACACCAGAAAGCCAGAAATACGAAGGATATGGTTTCACAATTCCCTCAATTTGACCATTACCTGTTGCCATGTTTTGGCACATTATATCATGGAAGTGGTTACTTAGGAAAAGTGAGACATAAAGGGGAAATGAGTGGGTCCTGCTGGATAGAACCACACATACCCAACACAGTGTCTGGCATGTCTGAGCACTCTATAAATGTCTATGAAGCAAACCAAATCACAAATGAACGATAACATGTTTGAATGTAGATGTACTTTCTGCAAAGAAAATCTTAAATCTTTTTGGCAAGTGTTTATGCTATATTCCACATGAACAATTAAAGCCCTTTTTAAAAATGTAGTTTAGGTATTGTTTTCTCAATGTATACATAAGTGTGAATGGCCATAACCATATTTGAGAATGAGTAACATACTTATAATAATCACAGCTACAACTGCTGAGGACTGGCTATCTGCCCTTTCACCATCCTGTTTAATCCAGGGTGGTCCTGTTTGGGGGGTCCATTCTCTCCCATTTCGCAGATAAGTGAAAGAATCTTAGAGAGGCCGAGGAAGTACAACTTATTTCCTTCTATTGTATAGATGGAAAGTGCTTAGTACTCAGGGCCTCTTTTTAGTAGACACAACTCCAAAGTAGCTATTGATCTATTTTCCAAATTGCACCATATTTCTCAAAATGTGTGTTTCCTACATCAAACATTTAAAATGCAATGAGCTGATTCTCTCTGCCTCCCCTGACACCTCTCCAGCCAGTTGCTGTGTTCTTAATAGGGAACCAGGTCACACTAGAATCGATGTTTCTCTCCCAAGGGAAAATGGGCTGTGGATTTCTTGGTTATCACTGAGCTGGCTGATATTTTCTTGGAGATGGAAGAGGAGGCCCTGCCTGGCCACCATCCCTATAGAAGGCAGAAGCAAAGGAGCTATTGGCTCGGGCCCAGCAGGATTTCCTTTGAAATGTGGACATGTCTGGCAAGGCAGTTAAGGAGGTCACAACAGGTAGGACCCCTTTTCTTCCATGTCCTATCTCACCTACACAGTGCCAGAGTCCATGGGGATAATTAAGACTTCACATTGACAACCTGAAGGAACCGTAATTAGGAACTGCAGCCTGGGCAATGCTCCAGGTATTGTTTAGCTCAGGAGTAGAAAAGAAAGGAAAAAGATGGATAGATACGTGAAATTCTTTCCTCATTATTCTTGGCTCTGAGCAAAGATCTGATTTTCACTCCGATTTTGATTCTTAAGGCAAAGTTTTGCATTGTGGAGGGTAATGACCCTTTTTCTTAGTGAAATTAACAATTAAGTGGCATAGCTCTGGCAACAGCATGATGAGTTAGAAGGTTTGTACATGCTATTAACCAGGGGGCTGTCTTAAACAAAGCTCCAAATGGAAAAGGCTGAGAGGTAACAAGGGCTGGTGTCCTGCTTGGAAGACCTCAGCTCCTTGGGAAAGCCCTTCCCACAGAGCTAGGGTGTCATGAACACAAGCACTTACATTGCTGATAACAGAGAACTTGCCAATTCCGGAGAGAATGTCAAACCAAATCCCTGTAAGACAGAAAGAAGGGCGTCTGGCTCATTCCCACCCTTGGCCCGGTGATGACAACCTTATGGCTCAGAGTAATGCTTTGCAGGCATGTTACTGGGGAAGGGTTGCTGGGCGCCCCAGGAGCGGGCTTGTCTGGAGAAGCTCAGGTGCTCCCCTGTCTGGAAACCAGGGGCACACTGGGGGCGGATAATAGCCTCTGAAGGCCTCCCAGTACCTGAAGATCTGAGGATGAGGAGCTTACATGGGGGAAAAGGAAAAGGTTTCCCCAACCCTATGGGTTCCTGACAGTGTGAGGCTGGGGGATGGGTCTTCCTCCGCCTCTAAGCAGGGGACATACCGATATCTTTGGTTCTCACAGCATCTGGCCGTCTCAGCTCCGTGACAAACTTCTTTGCATCAAGCCGCACTTCAATGACATTGTTGAGGAGGGCAAACACAGGTGCCAGAGGAAAGGAGGCCACAAAGAGGGTGACAAAGCCAAACTGGATGACTAGAAAAGAGCACAGCATGAGAAAAGGAACTAGACCAATTATGCTTTGTAGCTTATGGCCCTAGTCTTTTCTTAAGGAGTCTCTTTTCCACCTTGCTCTCTTAGGCTCCCTTTCCTCTTGGCCCACAGTCATGGGTGTTTCTTTCTCAGTCCCTGCAGGCCTACTGGTCAATGTTATCATTTAGAGTCCAGCATTGTATTAGATAAGAGAAAAGGAAGTCTCAACTCCCTCCTCTCCATCGCCCTTTATCTCCAGTCACTAATCCTGGTCACTTAACTCAGAGGTTGACAAACTTTTTCAGGAAAGGTCCAGAGAGTAAGCATTTTTGCATTTGTAGGCCATCTGGTCTTGTCACAATGAATTAACTCTGCCATTGTAGCGTGAAAGCAGCTATAGACAAAACGTAGACAAATGAGCTTGGTTGTGCTCCCACAAAACTTTATTTACAAAAGCAGTAGAGAAAGGCCTGGGTTTGGCCCATGGGCCATGGCTTTAACCCCTGATGTAAGTTAAAAAAAAAAAAATCATCACCCAAATTTGGTCTCTTCTTTCCATATCCATAGTCACTGCCTTTATTTAGTAAGTTTATTCATTCATCTCACATTTATTGAGAGCTCACTGAACGTCAGGCACCGTGCCAAGTATTTAAGGAGGCAGAGGTCTGGTTCTGCCTTCAAGGAGCTGGGTGTAAGCAGAAAAGAGAAATGTACACAAAGACGTGCAACTTGATTTTATGTGCACTGAGGGAGAGAGGACTGTACTGGAGACAGTGGAGCACCGAATCGGGGAGAGCACAAACCTGTTCTAAGGAGTCTCCATATCGAACACCTATGCTTAGTCTTGAAGGATGGGCCTGTAGTTCCAGCATGACTCGGTGAAAAAGAGCAGTCTTGAGCAAGCCCCAGGAGCAGTGTGAAAAAACAAGTGGAGTCAGCCTGTGCCCATAAGATGCTGTTAGGAGTCCAGGCTCTCATTTCCACCTGGACAACTGCAGCAACCTCCTCACTGGTTTCCCTGTCCCTAGTCTTCCCATGCTTTACAGTCTCATTAGTTCCGATTCTGTCACTTCCTTACTCATAAATATTTCTGTTGGCTCCCCTCTGTTTGCTGGGTATAATCCAAATTCCTAATCTCTGGTATTTTATAGTCTGCTCCCAACTTGCCTCTCTAGCCTGGTCTCCCAATATCTCCCCCACGACAATCATGCTTCTGCCTTCTAGCACCCTGAACTTCTCACCCTTTTGAGTTTTCCTTGAGTACATTAGGTCCTTCCATCCATTTGTGCACAGCAAGCACTCATTCATTCTCCAGCTAGGAAACTCCGAAGCATCTCCAAGCCCACTCCAATGCCCTCTCATTGGGGAAGCCCATTACCCCCTCCTCTGCCTCCCGCCCCCCTCTGTGCATGCCTGTTGCAGGCATCACTGTGTGCTGTTGGGATGGAGCTACTCACAGGTCTTTATTTCCCACTAGAAAGGCAGGGGCTTCATCCATCCCAGAGGCTCAGTATATATTTGCTGACGCAAACACAGTCCTGAGTCCCAGGAAAGTCACAATCTACTAGGATTTTCCTATATACTAAGGGCAAGTTATTTAACTTCTCCGTGTCTCAGGTATCACAATAGTAAATTGATGGTTATACTAATTCCCACCTAATAAGGTTGTCATAAGGGTCAATGTATTTGCATATAAAATGCTTAGAGCAATGTCAGCCACTTGATAATTATTCAATAATGTTATCTGTTATGTGTAATTTTACTCTTATTGGGATAAATATCAATGCATACAGATGGCTGCAATGTATACTGCATACTTACATGCTAAAAAACCCCACAAATTTAAGGTGAAAGCACTGAACAAAAGTCAGGAGGCTCGACTGCTAGTCCTGGATATCACTGGCTGTATGCCCTTGGGCAATTCTCTATGCTTCAGCATCCTCGTTGATAATAAGTTGAAGAGAATGGTTTAAATTCCCTTCAGTTCTGATTTGCTATGAGGCCATGATTCTTACTCTCTTGGACAAGCCACAAGATTCTAGAATATTCAAATAAAGAATGAAAAACCAGGATCAAAGACTAAAAAAATTAAGAAATAAAAGTTCACAGAGGGACAGCCCTAATCACAGTAGAAGTTTCAACGAAGAGAACATGCGGAGAACTTTCGCACAACTGCTTTTGACCTGGCAGTTTGCTTGGGCCCACAGTTGGGTGTTACTGCTCTGATACAGCCCTATCACTGCCATAGTCCTTGATGCCAAATGGGTGCTCAGCAGGCCGCAGGAGACTAACAAGTGCCAGCTGGTGGTAAGATCCACCAGGGGCACAGATTTGTCAAGGTTGGGCCATGGGATGACTGCCTGGCTAGCTGGAAGGCCAAAGGGGGTTGGGGTGGGGTTGGGAGGAGAAATCTTCAAAACCAAGCTCTGGGAGCCAGTTCAAAATGCAGGGTCTGTAGCATCTTTTAAATGAAGTTTTGCAAGGAATTCACTTTAAAGTTGGGGGTGGGGGTGGGGCGGGGGTGAGGGCAGAGGGTAGAGGGGGATGGAATTAACAAGGAAAGCAAAACAGATGTTAGACTGGTTTTCTAAAACCTGTAAAATGCTTGCCTATGTTTATGTATATATGAGACTATATCTTTATTTAGAGTTCTAAATTGATCTTCTTGACTCTATGAGCTAGCTCTGCAGTGTAAATGTTCTTTCCATAAGTGACTTCTTCCAGCAAAACTGTGCGAACTCTTCAAAGCCTCAGCAAGGGCTTTGCCTTGGCAGGGTGACTGGTGGGGGTGGGGAAGGAACAGGTTACTTTTGAGTGACTGTAAATAGATACAGCATGCCCTGCCCTCTCCACACTCCCGCAAATGGCTCTAGGAAATCCAATGTCCTCCCAGGATCATAGGAAAATGGGACTCTCCACTCCTCTCTTATCTCACATGAACTCCAGAGACAGACATGAGCCCTCTCCTCTGGGCTTGCCCTGATGGTTTGCTCTTTAACCTCCACAAACTCCACACACAGGCTCTCTTTTGTCCCTCTTCTGTCAACACAAACAACTTCCAGTGATGCATCAATGCTAACAGCGTCCATAAATTACCCCAGCCCCATAGCACAATATCTCTTCTTTTTCCCCAGCCATGTAGGTCTCTGTGTTCAGGACTGGACAACCTCAAAGGAGGGGGCTCAGCCAAAGCCAGAGGTGCTGAGCCTGCAGTGACAGGAAACCCCTGTCCTGTCTTCTGAGGTCACTCCTCAGTCTCCTGGGTCAAGAGAAGCTACTCTTTCAAGATGTTCCATTGCTGCAGGTATTGCCTCCTTGGACTGTGTACCCTGAGCATTTCCACGAATCAATCCAAAGAGGCAGAAACAAATAGGAAGTTTTGTTTTATCTTAGGGAGAAAAAAAACAAAAAACAAAAACAAAACATAGCCTTCCAGCATATAAATGCCAAATCCAAGACTCGCTCTTTGTAGTCAAAGGTCCAAATGCTGTATCAGATGGGCGTCCTTCTGGGTTTACTTCAGAGGACACAATGATACCGGCCTTCACCAACACCAAGATCTGCTTCTAAAAACAGTCAGCCCCCATTAGGATAAGAGCAGCACCGGAAATCCTCAGTGCAGTGCATAATAGAAGCCAGCTTGGCTTGACCAGTAACAGATTAAACCTGGCCAAGGCAATTAGGGAGGAATCCATAGTTGATTTTCAACTAAATCTTTACAAAGCCTGCTGTAAGGTGCCCCAAAAATGCTGGGCTGGAAGCACAAAGACTGGGAATACTCCTGGGCACAAACCCCATTGATTTTCTCTTCTCACTCCCAGCAGCCAGGGACCTTTTAAAATAACCACCAGCCCTATACTGCCTGATGCTGGAGACAATTAAAATCTTGGCCTTGATTACCTGGCTTAGGTTAAAATAACAAAGATGAGTGGATTAAACTAAACAAGATGGCATCCAGCAAGGACATTCCAGGACCATCTGCTTAAAGGAAAATAAAAAATAAAAAGAACAGTATATCAGGTAGAATAGAGTGGACTGGCCAGGACTGGTGGAAAAGCTCTTGATGGAACACAACTCTAATTTTTTATTCATTTATTTAAAATTCTTCAGTGAAAATACCTACCTTCCTGTCAAACGCACACATACATGCACATACACACTCACATGAAAAAGTCCAGATCCTTGGTCTGGCATTCAAGACTCTTTGTGATTTGACCCTAACTTATTTTTCCAGACACACTGCCTTCCCATCTATGCTCTGGTCTTAGGGCTAATATTTAGCTCCTATGCGTGGGGATCAACTCTGCCTGTTTTCCAACCATTTCAAAACCATTTGTACTTCCCCAAACTCACCATGTTGCCTACATTTTAAAGCCTTTGTACACACTACTACTGTCTGAAATTTTCCTTCTCTTCTTGTCTGCTGGATGAATTGCTATGTATCTTTCAGGTTCAACTCAAACCTACCTTCTCTAAAAAGACTCTCCTCCACCCCAGTCCTACCACCTCACCCAGTGGACATCTCTTCTCCTCACTCTCATGTCTTGCACATGTCACTCTATTGGTTTATTTCACTTGCTCCCTAGATGGTAAATCCCTTGAGACCATGAAAATAGTTGATTATTTTTTGAATCCTCACCATTTAGTGTGTCCCTCATCCTATTAGCAGATGCTCAGGGGTTATCTGTTCATAAATACAAACTGATTGTCATCAGCTGTAAACACAAAACAAACACAAAAAGAGGCAAACAACTAAACTGTGAATGGAAAGCATTATTGCACTTAGTGATGGTGAGGTGAGATGGGGACATGAAGTCCAAACACCTCCACACAGCAGTTCTCAGTGCTGTAATTTGCACAGAAGACTTTGAAGAAAGTTGGAGTAAAAGCAGTCAATTAGGAGAGTCTAATTCTAATGAAAATAACTATAGCTTTGTTTTCAACTTTCTATAGTTTAGTAAAAGCAACACAGACTGCTTAAGGGGATTGAAAACTGGGGACTGAAGAAATCTTCCCTTTCAAGAGCCCCTAATCAGCAATATGAGGACATAATTGAGGGACACATTGGTATGAGTTTGTCTTCTAACCCGAGGGGCAGATATTCAAAAGATTCATCTAGAAACAACCCATTAATACAGACACTTATGTAAAAATGCAGCCAGGGAAGGTCATCACTGTTTATGTCATCAGACCATATTTTAAGGCTGTGCCCAGTGTAAAAAAGAATTGCAAGTGTAGATTGACTAAGATAATGAGAAGAAAGGCATGAGCTGGTTCCTCAGCATGGTCCTCTATTGCTTAGAAAAGCAGTAGAAGTCTTGACAGAAATATAAGAGCGTTCTCAATGTCCATCATTCATTTCATTCATTCATTCATTCATTCGTTCGTTCGTTCGTTCGTTCGTTCGTTCATTCATTCATTCATTCACTCATGCAGTCATTTATCCAACAAGCATTTATTGAGCACATTCTATATACTGGGTACCATGCTCATTGCTAGGAAACAAAGATGATTACATTATTGTGCCATCCTTCCAAGAGCTCAGAGTATGCAGTGGGGAGATGAACATGTAAACAAACGCTGCCAGGGTCATGGAGTTAAAACTCTAATGGCACCATTAACAGAGTACAGTGGGAAAGGAGTAACTCACTCTCTCCAGTGGGTCCATGAAGACTTCACAGATTCACAGCCAATGGGCTTGACTTTAAGAACAAGTGAAAGAGGCACCTGAAGGTTTGCTATATGGCTAGTTGTTAAGATCTTTCCTGCAAATCCACTGATCCAAATTCACAAACTACTTAGGAAGTAGAGACAATAAATGGAATTCCCTTTCAATCTGCATGGAGTCACCTGGGATTTATACAATGGATCAGGCTCAAAACCCTGGAAGTCATAACAGGAAGAAACATGCTGGAAATTAACAGCTTAACTATTAAGAGTTTACTGCATACAAATCAATGTAATACTGGGACAGATCAGCAAGGCACATTTTCTTCATTTCATTGTGATTAAAGGAGACTTAGTCTCCCCTTTTTCCTCACCTACACATAAATGGTAAAATATTAGCTTCTTTAGATGTGGAGAAGACCAATGATTTCTTGAGAATCCTGCTACTCAAGCAGTCAAAGTCTAGTTATAACAGTGGATCTCAGGTTGGTCATGTGACACAGACCAGTCCATGAGAAGCCCTCTTCTCTGCCTTGGGAGCCAAGCTAGGGTCATGGAAGCCTTCAGAGGTAAACCCTACTGAGAGTCACAGGAAAGGGCAGGAGAATTTGGCTCGCAGCCACAGGAGGCTTAAAAGCCTGGACTATGGCCTTTAGAAAAGTCTACCCATTGTTCCCTTTCCATATCCTCTAAGCCAAACTCCAAAACCTCAGAAATCATGAGCTTTGTCTGTTATGCTCAGGCAGCATGCTCTCTGGTGTATAAAATAATCTTCAGTGTCAAGTATCATTATCTCTACTTTACAAGTGAGAAGACTAAGTCTCAGAGAGGTGAAATAGTTTTTCCATGGCCACACACCTACCAAACGATGGAGCTGGGCAACAAAGATAGTTTGTGATGCCAACCAAATTCAATGTCTTTTTATCACATAAAAATGTAAATATTCAACCCTAATGTAGCAGTGTTCTTTCCCGCTCCCTCGTTACTCTCACACGTCTGAGGTTTCCTTTATTGGATCTTCTCCAATCTGATTTGTATTCTTCTTGTACAGATACTTTCATTCTCTGTAGGGTCTTTAGTCACATATACATGTCCTCTATCCCTGCTGTTTTCTGTGTTATTGCTCCCGTTGGCCTGCACTTATGTCACCTCAAAAATCTTATATCAATGGACCTAGTTCAGATTCTTAAAACTAGAGAGAATTGAGTAGGTGAGATCTACTGATAATTTCTGGTTTCCAGAGAACAGCGGGTGAATTTCCACTAAATGTTTATTGTCTGAACCAATGAATGACCTGGCTTACTCACTCTTGTTTACTTTCTCCACCTGCAAAATGGGAATATAAGGGCCAGCTATTCATCTGTTCGTCTTCCCATCCATCCTCCCATCTACTTATTTGGGCTGTGGTCATGCAGTCATCGAGGTGGAAGGTCAATGAAACTAGTCATGATTAGAAGGAAGTTCCCAAGCAACAAGTCATTACTAAGGACTTTGGTTTGCTTTAGGCCTTTGCTCTTACATCTTCTCAAAAGGCTATGAAAAAGTCAACCAAAAGGACACACAATTAGATTTACGGAATTTTAGAAAAAAGGAAATGAAGAAAAAACCAAATATGTAAACTTTAAGAACCTATAATAGGGCTATAGTTGAGCAACAAAGTTCACTCTGAGCTTCCTGGTTGTTAAAACAAGGAGAGAAATGGAAAAATGATGGAGTTTTCATCAAGTTTTAACTTAAAATACTGCCTTTCATTCACTCATTCATTTCTCCAGTATTGACGGGGCATCTCCTGGGTGTCAGGAGCTTTTTGTGGTACACTGAGGGGTGTGTTATCCAGGTATATTCTTTCCTTTTAAGTATTTATGGGGAAAGGGACTCCTATCACAGATAATGATAAGCAATGTATGCTTCAGAAGCAAAAGGAGAGAAAAGACCTGTGACTCATGTTACTTCCCAGAAATACTGGAATGCAACCCTGGATGCTGCCTGAACTGTATTTAGGTGCCATTTGGAGAAGATGGCAGATGCCTGATTATCCAGTGGGATGACTCAGTTTGTATAAACAGGATGGCCCAGGGAAAGGAATTTCCTGGTTCTCTGAGCCATTGCCTTGTAGTACAAAACTCAGAGTTTGGTGACAGAATGTGCAGGCTTCAGTGCTAAGAGTTGGGCAGATATTCTGGAATATTTTATCACTTACAGCGAAGACACCCTTGTGACTAGTTTTATATATTCAGCCTCTGTTGGAAACTTGGAAATTACCCAGTGTGATCTCTACCACCCATGGCCAAAGATATCAGAGTTGGAAGGAATCTTGGGTGTCACCTAAGTCATCACTCTATCTGAAGCCTCGGTCCCTTCTATTTTTTCTTTAATAAGAGGTCACTTTTGCCTGATCATTTACAGGATAGGGTACCTAGTGATGTATGGAGCCAGCTCTTTCCATTGCTCTTTATTCTCTGTCTCATCTCTAAGTCACTGAGACTTTGGGGATATTTGTTAAAAAGCGTTATCATAGAAGAAGCTAACTATCACATGGGATATTTTGCTAGAACTACCTAGATAATAAGTCCACTATTTTGAGTTGCTGTAGGAGAACTGCCCTTATTTAGGAGGATAGCATGCCCTAATTACAAACACTTCAAAATAAGGAATCTTGGCCCCTGGAGACAGGAAGGGGTGTAGACTGTCCCAGCTAAATCAATATAGTCAAGGTATCTGGAGAACTCTGATAAGCACTGATGTCTACAAAGTCGAACTGTCATCTCGTCTTCAAGATCCTCACTAAAGATGACCTCTTTCATTTGTTCTGTGTCTTCCTTCTTCATCAAACATTTATTGAGCACCTACTGTATGCCAGGCCCATGTGGTTAAGTGCTGTGAATAAATAAGACACATTTTGCCCTCGAGAAGTTCCCGTCACAATTTAGTGAATAACAGGAACCTAGGCCATTGGTGTTTGGGTGAGAACTGACAATCAAATCACTGATTTATCTGATAAAATGGTAATAAAACTTTATCAGGAGAGTCTTTTGGAACTTGTCACTAAACTCTTCTTATAGGATTAAATTCAGGCCTATGTTTTTATGCCAAATTCCACTCTGTAAAAGTCAAATTGCTGCAAGTGTCCAGACAGCTTCACTTGCAGCTCTTAAAGCAACTGAAGCATTTCCTCTCATTGGGCCCAGAGGAAAACTCACAACTGGGCTGTGAGGGGCCTGCGGCAAAGCAGCTTTGAAGCCTCATTTTGGGGTTGGGGACAGTGATGATTAATGTCAAGACTTGCTCCTGGGCCAGCATTCTTTTTTCCCCTCAGAGATGGGGGATGGGGAACTACCCTTGAAGTCCTCCTTAGTAAGCTCTTCAGGAAAAGGGTTTGATATTGGAGATTCCCTCGAAAGCTTGCTGCTCCCCTCACAGGTTTTTCCAGCTTAATCCCTCACTCTCAGGTTTCTCTTTGTCTGGAGCCAGCCCATCCCCACCATGAATCCTGCCCAGAGGTAGCTCCCTACCCCCAACACACCCTCCTCAGGCTGACTCCCAGCCTTACCCTCCTCCCAGCTTCCCCTTCACCTCATGGCCCCTCCCCCATGCCTGCTGGGCCCTGGGCCCTGGTTCCAGCACAATTTAGAAAAATGTAAATATAATACATCTCTCCCTGCTGCCTCCCTCAACTGATGACCTGCCTCACCATTACAACTGACAGGCTCCTAGTGGGCTCAGCGCACTTCCTGTCTACATGGGTGGTCCCGGGGATCACGAGGAAAGAAGCTGACAGCTGAGAGCAGGGCCAGGGATCACCATGTCAGGCACACCAGAGGGAGTGGGCCGCTTTGGTTTCACTTCTCTCGTTTTTGTTCAAAGCCCAAGACAGGGGCCCTTCTGGAATTGGGGAGGTCTAGGTTATTGGGAAGGAAGGAGAAAACCTCACTCTACCCCATCCCTTCACTGAAGCCTAACTTCCCACAGGTCCTGAATGGGCTGTAGATTCAGTTCCATTAATGAGCCTTTGGGGTGACCTGAGGCAACTTGCATCACCTGCTGGGCTCTTGGCTTCCAGGAGCACCATCCAGCTCCTATGTAACAACTAAGAGGCCAGCACTAGAAGTGACCCTGGAGGTCACCTGGTCCAGTAGTTGGAAACTGTTTATTCTTGTCAAGACGCTAGAAAAATGACTGCACACACCACTCACTTCTATCGGTGTAGCCAGGTTTTGAAACCTCCCTTGCTCTCTCACTCAAAATTAATCTAATTTTGAGAAAGTGAGGATGACATTGACACTGTTTTACTTTTATTTAAAAAATATATTAGTAGTAGTGACGCGTTACTGTGACTCATTACACAATTGGTTATGACCACAGAACAGGAGGTAGCATCTCTACAAGAAAAAACTCATCATCTGGTGTAATTCCCTTTACACTTGACCCTTGAATAACACAGTTTGAACTGCACAGGTTTTTTTGTTTGTTTGTTTTGTTTTTAACTCAGTGGTACCAACAAATGCAGTACAGTACTGTAAATGTATTTTCCTGATGATGTTCTTAATAACATTTTCTTTTCTCTCACTTACTTAATTGTACAGCATATGATACATATAATGTACAAAATCTGTGTTCATCTATAGTTTATGTTACCAGCTTTAAGTCAACAGTAGGCTATTAGTAAAGTTTAGGGGGAGTCAAAAATTATACACAGATTTTTTACTGGGAGGGTGTTGGTGCCTCCAATCCCTGCATCGTTCAGGGGTCAAATATAATGTCAAGGAGGAAAGTGAGGCCCAGGGAGATGATGTAGCACCCCACGGTCACACTGCTAGATAAAGGCAGAGCTGGATTAGCACCCAAGTCTCCCCTGACACCCTGGGAAGATGGGAAGGAGAGCTACTGCTCTCACTGGGCCCTACAGTGATCATCTGAGGATTAAAGGGACTTTCGCTTTGAAGACAGGGGTGCAGAGAAATCAGAAGTAGTGGTATGATTACTATCACCAAGTTGTAGTTTTCCATGGGGACAGCAGAAACAGTGGCCTGCAGCTAAGTTTTGACGTGTGTGAACTCAGTCTTCTCTCCCACCAAGCTATTTCCCAGAGCCGCTACCTATGGGCAGCATGGATGGGTTCACGTTACGCCTTCTCTTATTTCCCCAGCTTCCTCACTGGAAAGGAGTTCATAACAGGCCTGCAATGGGGGAGGCGAGAAGGCGGGGTGAAGGGGAGAAGGGTGAGGGAGACACTAACGGAAGAGGAGGAGAGAGAAAGAAGGATAACCACCGTTCTTGATAATCCACTCCCTGGATTAGCAGCCCATTAAACGAGAATTGATGTCAGCATCACTAGAAGTGAGACTGTTTCAGCCTCGGTAAGAGAAAGGGAAGGCTGCATAAGTAACAGCCTCTTTATTCAGTTACTCCTTTACTGGTTGCCCAGTATGTTTCCAGTGCCTGTGCTGGGGCGGGCGCTGTGCAAGGCCCTGCAGTTGGGGGAAGCTGCTCTCATGAAATTAATTACCAACAGGCATCTCTGATTTAGGAGGCAGCCTCTCTGAAATGCTGGTGGGGAGGGGCAGGCTGAAGTAGGGGGGAGATGCAGAAATAGGGGGAAGGGGCAGAAATGGGGGGAGGGGACTGAAATAGGGTGAGGTTAGGGAAGGGGAGGCGCTTTGGGGAGGAGGGGACACAGAGCTAGTTTGTGAATGGGAAGGCACAGGGAATTCCAGGGCAAGGGGAACATGCAAGATCAGGCAGGAAAGGAGTGACATGTAGGCTGTGGGTGAGAAATGGTCCGTGGGGTTCATTGTAGCTGGACCTTGGATGTATAAAAGGGCTTAGGGTTCAATAAATTGACAGGATGTCCCACGAAGGCCTCGTTAAGGACATGGGACTCTGGAAGTTTCTGTATCATGGATGATAAGACCAAAACTAGTCTCAGAAAGAATTAATAGGGTAGTAGTGGGATGGTGGCTCTAAGTGGCTGTGTCGAGGGTAGAGTAGAAAGAGCGGCAAGTATAGGAGGCTAAGAGGCTGCACCAGGAGCAGCCTCCAGAGCTGGCGCAGGGGAAGGACCCACCTGCTGGAGGGGGCTGTGTGGAGGCAGGAAGCAAAGGACCAGTGATGCTGAGGCTTCTCAGCAAGGGGCCTGGGGGATGGGGGGCCACAGATGTGGTAGCAAACTCAGAAAATAAATAGTCACAGGAACCAAGTCTCCAGTCAGGGGGCAGAGAAATGTTTTTCCTGAGATGGAGTCTCTTCCTGGCCTCATCTAAAGTCCCAAAACAAGCCTGAGGTGGTGCTGGGAGATGAGCCCCTCGTTTCCAGTACTGAGTTTGTGCTGACTCAGGTGGAAGTTTCTAAAACCCAAGGATGGTCAGTGAGTGGGCAGTTACAGGCCAGACGCACATGAGAGCAGACAATTCTCTGCAACACACCTCTGCTCCATCAAGTGAAAGCTGCAAAGGCCTAACCTCTCTGAAACAAGCAGTTAGCTGCATTTTTTTTCTATGACGACGAGGCCTCTTCTTGTGACTGTTTGCCCATTTCTCTCTGCCACTAGATTCTTGGGGCCTGCAGTGCCTGGGTCCATTTGTTGCCTCTGTATCCCTAGTGCCTGGCACAGGTCCTTACACAGCGTTACCCTTAGGGATGGCTTGCAGGGGGTGGTACAGAAGGAAAGACTTGAAATTGGAGTTGAACTTAAATCCAAGTTTGAGTGAGAGCATTCCATTCTGTCCACTCCGCTAATGACTTGATCCCTGAAGGCAAAGGAGCAAATTAAAACCAGAAGTGACTTTTCTTTGAGGGAAACCCTGATAATAACCAGGGCTTACTTTGGTCTTGGGAGATGAAAATTGCCGCATATTCAAAATACACATAAATATGTCCACGGTGAAAAGGGGGGCTGGCCCGGATATCATAGAATAAAGAAAAGCAGGGTCTCTAGTTCCCTGATGCTGAAGGAAGGGGAGTTAGATATTCATTCGAGAAATATTTTATTGAGCTCTTACTATGTTCCAGGAACTGTGCTGAGTATTGTGGCTAGGGGGGAATAAGGCTTAGTCTCTGCCCCTAAAGCACCCACATGTTCTCCTATATCAAAGCAAGTACAACAGGCGAGAGGAAATGAGGATGGGAGAACCTGTTGCAGGCAGGTAGGCAAATTCAGATCCAGTAACAGGAGAAAACCAGATGAAACGTGTGGCACCGTGAAGGGCCTGCAAAGCAGAAGCCAGCTCAGATGCCCTTACATGCTACACCAGGAGATTTGAATTTGATTTTTCAGTAACATTGAAGGTTTTAAATAGAAAATATAACATGCTCTGGATTGCATTTTAGAAAAACCATTTTTAAAAGTGAGAAGGAAAAGGGGAAGAGGGAGAGAGAAAGGAAGCTGGGAGACAGGCTAGAAGGTGTTTGCAGTAGGTCAAGAGTGGCAAGGGCTTCAATGAGAATCCAAAATTCTTAGTAGAGGCAAAGTTAGTGAGGTAAAGAGCCATGAGCAAAAAAGACTCAGGATCATACAGAGCAAGTCTCTCCCCAACTAGAGTTGATGCAAAGTCAGAGAGGAGTCACAGAGAAGACCACAGGGTCTATGTCAAGTCATGGATGCTCCTCCTGAACCCAGGGGTTCAAGTTTACAATTTCATGAGACAACTGGGATGCAGCTGCAAGGGTGTTGCTGGCCTGGTCTCTGAGGCAGACCTACCCCATGCATGTCTATCAGCTGGGTGATTCTTACAGGCCTTGGAGTACAAACCCAGAGAGCAGGGGAGACCAACAGCCTCTGGCCCTTCAGAATAATTATCTGGCTTTTGTTCCAAATAAACAAATAAGTAAATATGCAATCATCAGCACAGTTTCCTTTCTATTACAGTTTGACAGGATGAAAACTCAGGGCTGAGAAAAATGAGATTTCCTCTAATGACTCTGTGAATTAACAAGAAATGCATCTCATTGCCCACATCAACGGTCCAAGGGCCTCAGAGCCTGGGCTGCATTTATGAAGTCAGAGGAAGACTCTAAGGAGGATAATTGAATTCCTGAGTCAGGAGGACAATTGTGATTACTTTTTGGATGACTAGAAGAGCAAAAGTTTGTGGATTTTAGATAAACAGATGACAGTAAGTGTGCATTTGAGACACCAGATTTGTCAAGCAGAGCCCTAAGGGCTCGAGATTCTCTGAAAGGACAGACATCTTGGAATCTTTATATCTCAGGCTTCCGAGGGTGAGTCAGACTTGCTTTGGAGTCTGGCACCCTCAGTCTTTAAACATGACTTCCCAACCTCACACCAGTGGGATGGGAAGACCCTCCAGGGCTCACAACATTCAGAAGCTCCAAACTGTGTTTAATCCATTTCTAGATTAAAGAGAAAGATATTTGGCTCCTGACAATAACAATGGTGGCTAATATTCATTGAGAGCCTATGTGCATCAAGCACCACTTTATATAGATCACTTACATCTCAGAACCATCCTAATAAGGTAGGTGCCATTATCATCAAATTCACTTTTGAGATGGGACAATGGGCCTGGCTGACTTTCAACATCAAGCTCAGAGTCATGTAACGAGCTGCACAGACTCAGGCTTCAAAGCCTGGTGGTTTGACTCCAGAACCCACCTCTAACCACACTTAGCCCACCCACAGTGCTAGACAAAGTCGTCACTTAGTAAAGTTTATTCTGCAGCTTTTGATTGTACATGGAAGCAAATACTCCCTTAAAGGGCGAAGAGGGTAAGCCAGAGCTGAAAAGAACGAAAGAAATCTAGCTCAGAGTGAATTTCACTCTCCATAATCTTTGCGCGAATTTCTTCCAGAAATCACCAAGTCTTCTAGTTTTAGTTTTTTCCTCTTCTCATTAATTTGTAAGTATCCAAGTTTGCGCACAGAGTGGCTGTCTATCCAAGGTTACAATGGCTCACAAAGCGGAACACATTTTCCTACACTCTGCCTTCCTAGGGTCCCGGGGCCATTAAGAGAAACAACACTTGACACTTAACATAGCTTTTATATGTGCTAGATACTTTTCTAAGAACTTCACAGGTTCTTACCTATAACAATCCCATAGGTAGATACTATTATTATTATTTTTTTTTATACCTAAAGCAAATTGAGATGCAAAGCTTGGCCACTTACCCAAAGCTGCCCAGCTAGTTGGTGATAAAGCAAGAATTTGAACCCAGGGTGTATGGCTCGACGATCCCTGCTCTTAATCACTCAAAAGAGGAAGCTTTGAACTAGTCAGCTACCTGGACAGACAGCCATGTAAAACCTACACAGATAATTGGGTGGTGAGGGTAAGGGACTGGAGTTGGAGGGTGGAAGCTCAGAGACGGGGCTCAAGGATTTCTCATGTAAGCCTTTCCCAAATGGAAGCCTCAAATCTCTGGCAGCCAATTTCTTTCTGAGAGGCTGGCAGGCATAGAATAGCATCTGAAACGCGAGTGATCATCTCTGTGTAAATATCTGCTTGGAGAGGGATTAGAGATAGCACTTAGCCAAAGGTGAAAAGCATAAGGGAGCTATGTGTTTACTTAAACTGGGTCTTGAGATTTTCTTTGCCTGTTGTTCCTAAAACAGACACAGTGATTGTTTCTTCTCTAGTGAGTTTATTTAGAATGCAAAGCTCAGGCTTTGCCTGGAATTGTAGATCCCCAGGGCCAAAACGGAACTTTTGAGGTCATCTAATGTAGACCCTGTCCTTTTCTCTACCCATCAGATACAAACACACATCTTTACAACTCAGAAGAGGATAAGTATCCATTAGAAATAATAAGCACCTGGTGCCCAGAGAGGCTTTGGTGGCCCTCTATTAAAAGTGATTAACCAAAGGAGGCAGGAGGCATTATGGAAATACAGTGATATTAAGTATTGAGTGATTCTTTTGTTGGATCTAATTGATGTTTCTCCAACACTCTAGATTGAGTAAATGTTTAGATGATGTCTGACCTCTTGTTCCCATGTTTTTAATTCATTAGTTCCAAGTCTTGGAAAGAGGCTTCTCAAATATCCACCTCAATAAAAGATCAGAATCATTCACAAGTAGCCAAGAGTCTGAAGGCAGCTGGTCTACGTTGGGATACTTCTCATAATGGAAAACTCATGGCTTCTGAACCACATGTAAAACAACTGTGTTTTATCAGTCTGTGCTACATGCATTCCTGTTTTAAAGCCTTATTTAAGGACAACCAGAGGCTCAGTAACTAGAAATCTACTTCTCACCCCCATACAAAAAACATCCTCAAGTGTTTTAGAGAAAAGTTGACATCTTAGCCAGCCCTACCTGATCAGAGCAGGGGACTCTCCTATAGTCTCCATGTCAAAGATGTATATACCCTTGTCCCAAGTGTCATAGGACTAGTTTATTTTTCCTTAATAGAAACTCTATCCTTAAATTTCAGACTTTACTATTTCTCTTTCAGCTTCATCAATGATGGAAGCCATGGGAAGGGACCTGAGAGACCAAACTTCTCATTTCAAGATGAGGAGAGGAAGCCCAAGGAGATGAGGGCATCATCCTAGTATCAACTTGGTGTTGAGAGTTGCTCTTGGTTTTCATTCCGGGATTCTTTCTGCTCCACACTCCTCAACTTTTATGTGGCACTGAAAGTGACATTGTGTAACCAGGAAGCCCAGGAAGGTACAGTGGCTGCCCCAGTCCTTTCCCTAAGCCCTTCCTCACTCCTCTCCCAGACCCCATGTCTGAACCTGCACCCAATGGAAAGCTCTTACTCATTTCCATGTACTCTGGAGTCAGTCCAGTATATGGTTCCAAGCTGTAGTCTAGGTCCCACTGCTCTGGATGCTTTGAATGCGCAGAGTCAGTTTCTCCAGGTTCTGTGTCATCTTTTAGCTTCCGAAATAGTTTCTTTAACTTCCTGAAAAAGAAATGGACCAGTCACCAAAAGTCTTTGGAGGACAGAGTTAGTTATGCAGACAGGAAGGAGGAGCAACCTAATGTTGACACTAAAGTCATCTCTGATCCAAGAACAGATAGAAGGATATAAAGGAAGCTACTTTTCTCTTAAAGACAATCTGAGGAGGTCCTTCATCAGGATAATGAAAGACTCCCCCTCTAAGAATCAGGAAAGAAACTGAATTCTTCTTGCTTTTAATAAGTAACAACAGACCTGGCCCTTCCTGCCAAATACTGACACAGTCTAACAGGACATCTATCTGCTTTTTTCAAGGGGAAGAGAGGGTGTCCAGAAAATAGTAGAAAGATGCTCTCCTCCAAATTCAAATATTTTTCAGGTCTAAAGGGCATCATCTTTCCATTAAAGCCAAGCTAAACATTGTCTACCACTGCTATGGGTTGAAATCAATCCTCTGAGCCATCACCCCCCCCCCCCCCATTCATATGTCAAAGTTCTACTCCTAATGTGACTATATTTAGAGACAGGGCTTTCAGGAAGTACTTAAGATTAAATGAGGTCATAATAGTGGGTCCTAATCCAATAGGATTGATAGCCTTATGAGACAAGAAAGAGACAGTAATCTCCCTGTCTCCACCATGTGAGGACATAGCGAGGAGATGGTCATCTGCAAGCCAGGAAGAAGGCCCACTCTGCTAGTACTTAATCTTAAATGTTCCAGCCTCCAACACTCTGAGAAAATAAGTTTCTGTTGTTTAAGCTACACAGTTTGTGGAATTTTGTTATGGCAGCCCAAGAAGACTAAATCAATCACATGCAGGACTTTTTTTGGTCTAGAATGGTAACAAGACAATAATGGCCCAGCCTCTATGGTATAGAGGTTTAAGTGAGAGGATGTTTATACAATTTTTAGTACAATATCTGGTCATGGTAAGCATTCAATAGATGGTAGCTATTATTTCATACTTCCCATTGATACACAAAATATAGAGAATGAAATTAGATGAAGGAGCAGGATGCCAATTCTGCTAATCATTCTATGAGAAAGTTTCTAGGAGATAGTTGCAAGGAGAAGTAACAGCAGAACAGACAGAATCATAGGCCTGAAGAATATAAAGGGATTTTGAAATCCATGCTCCATCTAAATACAGGAAACTACCTCCACCCTCCTCATTCCTCACACAAGATCATCCAACCCCTGTGTAGCTATTTCTAGACTAGCACTCCTGTCAACATTAGGCATCTCTTTCCATTGTTAGAAAGTGCTCTTAACAGTTAATGGAAATCTAGTCATTCAAAACTATGTTCTAATCAATGTCTATCTAATATCATTTGCCATGAAGTAGATGTAGTATAGTGTAAAGCCTGATCTTTGAGGTCAGAAACTAGTTGTTTAAAACCCAGTTTCACAGTTCACCAGCTATATAGTTTCTTGGGACATTTATTAAGGCTCCATAAGCTTTAGTTTCTCAACAATGAGGAAATGTTAACTAGCCCATGAGGTTAGTTAAAAGAGATGATCTGTGTAACATGCTTCACTGAGGGCTTGATACATACTAAAGGCTCACTAAATATATCTATCAGTGTCCCTATCATCATCATCATCATTATCATCAAAGGAGGATTTAAAGAATGAGTTGAGATCCATAGAAGCAACAGTAAAAGAAAACATTTCATAATAAATTAGCAAGCAATAATTCTATGATCATAAGAAATTGAGAAAAACCTAGGTGGAGCCTAAAGATTCTGAAGCCAAATAGTGTGGACCAGCTGAGACCCTGTCTGTGGGTCAGGACAAATGGTGAGGATAAGGGGGGGAAAAAGAAAAGAGAGAGAGAGAAGAAAAGAAGGAAGAATGGAGGGAGGGAGAGAAGGTGAAAGGTCTAGAACAAGAACTCAAATAGGACTTTTCCTCCAGGTACCAGTAATCAGAGAACTTGGCTAAATCTTTAGTAAAAACTGGTGGATTTCATTAAACATGGAAAATTGAGCACATGCATATATTCCTATCTACTTCTGAAATGCTGCAAAAATTATAGTGAATAAATTTTAAAATGTATAAAATCACAAGGTTAAAGAAAGAGTCATGAATATAGAAGTATATGAGAAAAGAAATGAATATCTTGGAAGATGAACAGTAGATGAAGGAGTTAGCAAAGCTGTTATGGTTGAATATCAAGTGTCTATTGTGAAAGACAGCAGAGAAAAGCAAGCCAACCCCTACTGCAACATCTCAGAAAGGCTCAGGAGCTGCAGGCACCAGGTATCACCAAAGGCAGCAGGTAGTGGCTGGTCCATGCACTGTTTAAGGAACAGTAGGCCCTAATGTGTCTGTCTACCCATATTTCCCAAGTGACTACCACTGTCCAACACCAGCAGGAGCAAAAAGTTTATTTGGAGGAGAAAGTGAACCAGGACAACTCTAGATCTGAAATAATGATGGGAAGTTAAAAATCAATAAACTCTCAGAAAAGAAAAAGTACAAAAGACAAATAAATGGACAACAGTAAACATAAGAAAATTAATCAATCTAGGAACTCCAACATTTCATCAGAAAGAGAAAACCAAGAAAATGGTGGGGAAGAAAATACATAATTTAAGAAAATGTCCCAGAGGTGAAGAATAGGCATTTTCTGGTTGGAAGGACCTTCTCAATGTAATGGTTAAAAAAGAAAAGAAAAAAAAAAAGGATCTCCATGAAAGCACATCATTATGAGATTTCAGAACTCTAAGAATAATGAAGCTCTAGCCGGTTTGGCTCAGTGGTTAGAGTGTCAGCCTGCAGACTGAAGGGTCCCAGGTTCCATTCTGGCCAAGGGCACGTACCTTGGTGGCAGGCTCCATCCCCTGCCCAGTCGGGGTGCGTGGGGGAGGCAACCAATCAATGTGTCTCTTATATCGATGTCCCTAGGATATGCTCTCCAGGAAAAAATAAATGCAACCAATAAGACATCCGATGTATTTAATACCATAGTCTAGCTGCAAAACAAGTGTTACCAATAAGGTGTAATGAGTGTTATGAAGAAAGAAGTTTAGATAATTCTGAGAACATAATAAAGAAACCTAATGTGGCCTAAAGCAGAGGAAATTTTCCCTGAGGAAGAGATGCATAAATCAACTAAATAAAGAGAAATGATAGAAAAAGCATGGGAAAGGAGAGTTGTGTGACAGGTGAAGGTATGTTCTAGGCCCAGGGAATTATTTGTGCAACAACCAAAGGCAAATGTGAGAATGGCTTGTAGAAAGGACTGAAAGGAATTCAAAATGTTTGGAGCACAGAGCAGGAGAGAGAAAGTGACAAAAGATAAGAAAAATGATAAGGCAAGTTCACAGCATCGAAGGCCTTGTAAACCATCTTACACAGAGCTTCAGGAAGAGATTATGGAAGAGATTAGGGTCTCGGTGATTGCAATGGACTTGAAGAGACGCAGACAGACTGACACATGCTTAGGAGGTAGAGTTAATGAGCTGGCGGTGAACTGTATGTGGGAAGGGGAAGAGATTAAGGATTGAAGGGTGTTTGGGCATGTGGTGGATGGTGATACAGTTTATTAAGACAGGGGACACTAGAGAAGAGGCAGTTTTGATAAAGAGGAGGAGTCGTTGAGGTGGAAGATGCCGTGAAACAATTAAGTAGGGATGTCAGGTAAGCAATTTTCTATATGGGTCTAGAGCTCTGAAAACAGGTGTAGGTTGGAGCTCAAGATCTGAAAATCATCATGGAGACAACAACTGAAGCCCAACTGAGCACCACAAGTGAATGGAGCAGAGGGGGGAAATATCCACAGTTAACGGATGGATGGAGGGAAAAGAACCTCCAAAGGGCAAGGAAAGAGCAGTGGCAAGGGACAGGAGGCCAACTGGAAGACCACGTGGCAAGGGAGAGGGCAGCAGACGAGCTTTAGGAAGAGCTTTGTGGTCAACAGTGTAACACTGGGGGTGGATCAAAAATGATGAGGGGGAAAAGCCTATTAAAAAAAGTAATGCAGAAAGTCCCTCAAGAACTGCATTTAACAGGGAACCCTGCAAGTTGTATAACATACAGATGGGCCGTTTGGAAAACTTCAGATTATGATTCCAACCGTATGATGCACTCACTCGTTAAAATAACTCCTTTGATGTTACCCCCTTAGCCTTTTCATCTGCTATTTTTCCGTCCCTTTTTTAATGACAAGTCTGAGAAACTCTGTCCGGAAGGCTCAGAGCCTTTCCTTTGCTTGTGCCTCATGGGCTCACCCCAAGACCATGGAGAGTGTCTGTCATACCTGGGGGCCCTGCCACAGGAATCTGGGCCCTAGGCTGTCATCCACAGACCGTGGCTCCACAGCCACCACGAGCCTCATTAAAGAAGGCAGGACCAAGGCCTGAATGGGCTAAAGAAAGGAAACATCTCAACCTCTGAGCTGTGTATTGCTTTTCTTGACACCTGACAAGGTTCAAATTTGTTCCTTCAACTCCTGATTCATGGCTAGATTCCATTTATCTGAGGAGAACACAGACCGCCTCCGCCTGTGATGACTTTAAAGAGAGACTGTTTTATGTCTTAAAAGATAATATTTATCACATTTACCAAAAAAAGTAGAAAGTTTATAAAATCTTACTGGCTGTGTCCAGGGTTATAGTCCAGCTATTTTGGGATGTGATCTTGTGCTTTTAGGAAGAATAGGGATGGGGGACATTTTGCCAGTGGAAATATTGCTCTTACCTGCTCTGTCCATCCCAGACTTTGCCCAGGAGAGAATCTGGCATTTACCCTTTCACAGACATGCACCCCCGCCCCCATCTTTCTGAATGATACAAGGCCATTTCCAATTCTGCTTCAAAGAATACGAGACCTAGTTTCAGATAAAATTATAGCGAGGAGTTGGGATGTCTGTGGCATGTTTTAGAGGCACCACATAGTTTGCTTTCAAAGTATATTTTGCACAAACACATATGAGAGAGGGAAAGGTGGGGTAGTGTGAAGGGGGCAGGGATGAGGGAAATCCCCAGTAGTGGACTCAGGTAATAAATGGCACAGGGTCAGATTCTGCCTTGACTCTCACCATGCCCAAAGTCATCTCAGAAGTCACTGCTGCTGAGCATTATTCTGGGGCCTGTGTTGTTTAAGATCCTCTGGCTCCTCTGGAAAGCATCTGCCACAACTCTGTCAGGCCCAAAAGCCTGGGTGGTGTGAGTGGGAATAGTCTGAGGCACACCACACAACCCAGTTTTATCTGTTACCATGTCCTCCTGGTGCCCTGGGTTTTACTGCTTCCCTGGGAAGCACTTTGCTTTTGCATCTCCAGGGTCTCTGAACCAGGCCTAACAAAGGAGAGATGTGCTGCAGCCTGGTGGAAGGTGCCTGGACAGAGTAGGGCTTCCATAGTGGCCCTATCTGGGACACCTGCCACATTTAGGGGTGAAAAATGGAAAGTCTGAGAGAGCTGGAGAAGCTTATCCAAGGTCCCAAGGGGTGACTGTGCAGGATTCTTGGACACGCCTGCTATCTGTGCCAGCCTCGTGGAGACCCGTGGGATTAAGAGGTGATATTATTACTCTAAACCAGTGTTTCCAGCAAAGGGCACATTCCACTAGCAGTGCATGGGACACCTTTGGAGGGTCTTTACACTTGGCCTTGTATCTCATTAGGGCACCTGGGAAAGTTATTTCCTTTCCTACTCTCATTCAGTCCCACTGACTGCAGTCAAGGACAAAACCCCATCTGCTGCCTATATGTACTTAACACCTCCCCAAGCTTATGTATCTACCTTTAAAAAAGAGAATGCAGCCTTAGGCTAATGTCATTGGTTAATAATGCTCTAGTTTTATCGTATTTCTTTCTACTGTTATTTGCTATTTGTGGTAAGTGGTAGTGTTCGTTTTCTACCTTCAGAAATGTTACGAATTTAAGTAAGAAATGAATTGGTTTAAATGAAATTACTATGCAAATAGCTATTCATGTCCATGTGAGGAAAAAATTTAAAAGTTGGTTCCCAAATGACTGAAGACTGGGAAACAATGTTCTAATTCAAGAAACCTACTGGATCATAAGATTCTCAAAGCCATCAAAATTGTAGTTGTGGTACTTTTTGCAACACACACACAGAATCTAATGAGAATGTTGAACCCTCAAGGAGAGAGATAAATTATATCAAACTGCCTGACCTACAATAAAAGTCAATGAGATAGTCTTTCACATTTTAAAATTTTCTTTGGAAGAATGTTAGAAAATTGTTCTCAGAAGTAGACAATGAATACTACAGACAGTCAATCTTACAACTGTATAATCTTATATTTTTTACCCCGAATATTATCTAGTATGATCACCTACCTAACTCCTCAGACTTGAATCTTAATTAAAAAAATCAAGTCTGGTCTCTAGGATTAATATTTATCTCCTGGGGGAAAAACTTTGAGGCAGGCTCTGAAGGTACATAAGAGCTACCTTTTGAACCAAAAGCCCCTGGGCCCAAGAATAGTAGAGGAACATTGTGTTTCTGAGTTGCTCTTTTCAGTCTCCTCCCTGAACTAGGGACACTTACAGAGCATCTCATGTAAACATACAAGCCAATAACACTCAACAACACCTTGGCCACCTGGAACCCCCAAGAATGGTTCTTCCTTTCTCAGATGTCCCATATTTTTCATTTTCTAGATAGTTGAGCATATATCCAAGCTGTATTTTCACATAAACATGTTGGATAAAAGTCTTTGTAGAATAACTTTTCCAGTGTCACATAATGAGTATATTGTGCTGCCTCCACCAAAGAGCTAAAGACCATGGGTCTAATTTTTATAATTTACACTGCTCCTTCTTCACTGTCAGGCTCAACTGTCATTTTTCTTTGGACTATAAAATACTCCTTTTTATGTTCTCACTTATTTCAACTGCATCACACATAAGGATATTGCCAGTTGCTGAACGCTGGATTAGGTGGGTCTAATTTATTGAGAGTAGGTTCTGAGTAGAAAGTGGAAGATCCACAAATCATAATCATAGTGATTTCATGTGACCAAACTCAAAATACAACCCGTAGAATTATAAAGAGCTTTGGAGATAGAATACTTAGGGTTTGGTGGAAGAACTTTTTGTTCTACATCCCTGAATTTAACTACATAATTATGTTGGGTGTGTTCTTTAGCAGACTAGAAACTGAAATGAGAAAAAATATTTTGAAACAGGAATTTGTGTTTGGAATCAGCAGTGACTAGCTTTATTGACTAGAGGAGAGGTTCACAGAATGTCAGAGCTGAAATGAGAGCACCTTCGAGATGATTATAATGTCGTCATTTTCATCATGAGATGAGGACAGTGAGGCTTAGAGAAGTGACTTGCCCACAGCTTTATGAGTTACTATGCAGTTACCATCAATTAACTGTGGCAAATTAAACATACGTCAAGTATAAACTAGAAAATGTAGCCTTCAAGGCAAACAGGCGTGTGTTAGTTTCATCTGTTATGGAGCTGATGGAGTTGATGGGTGGGGAACAAGCCAACACACTGCCCAAACATATGCCTGAGTTCTTGCCTCCCTTACACTCTATCAAAGGATGCTGGGTACAGAGTGAAAGGGCTAAATGGTAGACCAGATGTCCAGAAATGAAAAATGGGTGTCTCATGCCCATAAGCTATATACAATTCCATCCAGAACAGAACAACAATGTACTGGAAGGGCAGATGTCTTCCCCAGATGTTGAAGGGGAATGTAGACTTTCCTTTGTAGCAGTGGTGGAGGGGCTGGTTTCATAGCTTCCCAGGGGCTAGATGTGGCTTTGGTACATCTTTTTTTGGTCTGCATATTTTCTGGGTATTTGTCCATAACAACTGTGGTCTCTCTTAGATGGTAAACTCTTAGAGAACAGCAACCATGTGTTTCACCAGCTTTGCTTGTTGGCTATCACTGAGTGGCTCTCAATCAGAAAGCTAGAAAACAGGGCACAGCTTCAGAGGGTTCAGTTTCTCAAGATTGATGATTTCCTGACTGATGCCTAGAGGCTAGCTTAAGCAGGGAGGTAGAACAAGATGCCCAGGCACTAGTTAATGCTTTCACCAACCCTCCTCCAAGAGAAGCATGTGCCTGAGGGCCACCTGAGGTTGTCCCAGTGTGGGGACAGAAAACCATTCTAAGCATTCAGCCTAATTAATGGTGGATGATGCTGGGATCTGTTCTGAGGACTGGGATGACAAAGTTTTAAGAGGGAATGTTGAAGATTCTCATTCCTTGAAGTAGAGCTCTCACTAAAACGGGTTTTCTTTCCTGGTAAACTACATTTTCTCCATTATAACTTTAGCTCTGTAAATGTGTTTCTGAGGAAGACCAAAGAATAGTTTTCTCTGGAAACCTTTCAGACAGTTACAGCTCCCTCCTTCCCATGGAGACAGGTGACTTGGATGTAGTTTCCCATGGAGAAAGGAGTTAAATTATATCCTCTAATGGTTCTATTCAGCCCAAGCAACCTGGGACTCGCCAATCTTTCAATAGATTTAGAGAGTCTGGGCTCTTGTCCTTGCCATGACCCTGACACGCCCCAAGACTTTGATCAGGGAGCTGCTATCACTATGAACCTTACTTTCTCCATCTGTAGCACCACCTAGGTCAGGAGGTGATTTTGATAAGCCTGAGTCAGTCTGTAGTTTGTTTAGAAAAGATATCCACACCCAAGAGAAATTGTTTCTTTAAACAAAATAGTTGCAGACCATCTTGTTACACACGATGGTGGCAGACTTCTTCAAGAGAACTGTGAGAAATATATGTGTTGTTTAAGCCACCCGGTCTGTGTTATTTGTTATAGCAGCCTGAGCTGAGGAATACAGCTAGTTAAGTTCAGACTGCAGTATTTGTGAGTGTGGACTCTTTGGTATACAATTCTTGTCTTTTAATATCTGAGTCATGTGAGTCAAGAAGTGAAGTCCCTGGCAGCAAGGAGAGAGATGAGAAGCATTCATTACGTACGGAACTCCAATCTCAAAGACGTTGTTCTGGATCAGCTGCTTCCCCAACATGATGATGCTGAGCTGAATACAGAGCTCCATGAGGCAGCCCCCGGGAGCACACTGCAGAGCAGAAAGACAAAGGAAGGGGTGGTTAGACCCAGTGAGCTCAGAGGAGCAAAGGTGTGGATTCAGCTGTGGTGTGATGGGGATCAGGATGGAGCTGGGGGAGGGAAGAGACTCCAGCGACAGGCTATACTTACCTCTTCCATGCGGTAACCATTGAAGACATAGACATAGCTTCCAGGTCTGCCCACAAACCTGAAAATGAGAATTGTGGGAAAAGTTAGGGAAATAGAGAGAGTCAGGGCTGTTTGGGGGCGTGCCTCCAGAGCACAGCCACTGCCCAGTGTCCTTCTTGAAAGTACTGGCCAAGGCAGGTGATAAATTACCCGGGGACAGTTTATATCCTGTGTTCAGCTAACAATTATCTATAATGCCTAGGGTTCACCTCAGAAAATAGGGAGTGAGGCTAGTGTGGGACTGGAAAGGTCACACGGAGGGACTGCGTGCGTGTGTGTGTGTGATAACTTCTGAGCTTAAACACAACAAAGTTTGGATTACCTCTAAGTGTATCGTGTGTGCATCTTCTCTCAACTAGTTTCAAGAACTGAGTTCTGACTGCAACTCCTCAGTGAGCACTTCTGATTTCCCAGGAAATGAAGGGTGAGACGGACTCAACCTTAAGTGGAGATTCCTGGGAACAGAAAGAAGAATCTAGACTTCTTACCGAAACCAATCAAAGGAATAGAAGAAGCCTGCCTCATTCCCCTTCAAAGTAACATCAATTTAATTGGGGGATAAGAAGACTGGGCAGGTGGGAGAAACACCGAGGTAAAGCCAGTCATGGAACTAGAGGTAATCAGAAGAATCCTACTTATTTGAAATTCCTGGGTTCACCTGTTAAAACCCTACGCATCTATTTAAGACTCAGCTTAAACCTTTGCTTCTCTGTGATGCCTCCTTGTCTCCGTTCATCTTTGTACCTCTTATTACAGTACTTCTTACAGATTATAATGTGCTGTTGCCAAGACTACTCTTTCAATATACCACAAGTTAATCTAAAGTCAGGACCTTATTTATTTATTGCCTAGGATATCATATGTATGCCATTTGTTACTGATATTAAATCTAGATAGAAAACACCAATGAAGTACATACTCATTAATATGAACAGTTTCTCTGCTACTATAATTTCATAAGAGTCAAAGACAGAGGTCCTGGGAAGGGGTTGTGGTTTGGGCCATAAACACATTTATAAGAAATTATCAAATGTAGATGATGACAGTTCTTGCTATCAATGTCTGTTTGATAAGCATCTAGTTCTAGGGAAGCTTTCCTGACACAGTTGATGCTTACTGGGAAATCTCCTTGTAGGTAGCCAATTGATCTGACCACAAACACATTTATCAGAAGTGATTTTACATCCAGACCTATTATATAATGAAGAATTGGACTGGCCTTTGTTGCCGGTTCCTGGAAGGAGCCTCTAAATCCCTGGAATTTCCTGATGGGAGTGTCTTTGTTATTTTTGGTGCGCTCTTGGGACTATACTTAAATTTATGCTAATGAGATCACTCAGGATGAAGCAGACCATGCCAGAAGGGCCAACAATGTGATCAGAGGACTGGGGCTTTGAGCCAGGTAAAAGCAGCCTGACCTCAGGGGAGGTGAGGGGGACTGGAGATTGAGTTCAATCACATGGCCAATGATTCAATCAATCAGACCTACGTAATGGAGCCCCAATAAAAACTCTGAACCCTGAAACTTGGAAGAGCTTCCTGATTGTTGGTACACATCAATGTGCCAGGAAGCTCACATGTCCTGAGCACATGGAAGTTTTGTTTAGGACCCACCTAGACCTCACCTCTGTGCCTCTCTCAAATGCTGGTTTGCGTTTGTATCCCTTTGCTATAATAAAACTGTAATTGTAAATACAGCACATTCTTGAGTTATATAATTTTTTCTTGAGGAGTTAGGAGCTGTAGGGATTAGTCTAAATCATGAGTGGCCTGGGAACCCCTTAGTTTACAGCTGGTGTCTGAAGTGAGGAGAGTGTTGTGGAAGACTGCCCTTAGTCTGTGAAGTCTGTACCAACTCTGGGTAGTTAGCATGAGAATTGCATGGCAAAACCTAAGAGCCACTGTCTAGGCATGGAATTCTCTCCTGCCTCATCCTCAAAGTTAAGCAACACAAATTCTTCTAAGGGAGCAGAGCCAAACCCCTAGAGAGTTTCCCTATTTATCAGAATTTGAAGATGCTAATACAGAATGGTTTAGTGTTAATGCCACTGCTTTCTGAACAGCCAGGTGAGGGTAGAAATGAAGAATGGGGCTGAGGATGTGAGCTGACAATGGTGACGGGCTTACTCCAGTGGAGGACCCAGACTTAGTGACCAATTTCTCTTCTGTATATGATACCAACACACTCACCTCCCCTTGAAAAAGGCCACATAGAAGATGGGCGAGTAGGCATTGACAAACTTTAGCAAGAAAGCTTTCAGTATCAGGCGTTCTTCAAAAGTTTGTTCTGTTTTTGGAACCTCTGAAAGAGAAGAGAAAAGCTGATAAGACAGAGAGAGATTTCTCATCTCTCTGAGTTTTGACCCCTTTAGAATATAAAACAAGAGATCCAGCTCTCTGGCACTTCCCTCTTTTTATCCACTCAAGCAATGGTTCCACATTGCGTTCCTTGCAGAGGGATCTGGGCAAGCTAAACTTCCTCTGGCCACCTTGACTCACCAAGGGAATTCAGCCTTTGCCTGTATAATGACCACTTCTATAAGATTTTACTTGAACAAAAGTCCCTGACAAAAAAAGGCTTATCCAACACTGAACTAGAGTAAAGAGGCAGCAAAGACCTATCTTGAGCACCAGGGCATCGTTCCTCTTTCTCCTGTCCATTTCTAGTGGGAAGGCCTCAACTGTATGTCCTCTGGATAGGCTGAGACATCTTGAGTCCACTCACTCAAATGATGAAGGATCAGCAGATAAGATAAGTGAAACAAACACAGCCTAATGTCTCAAACTTGGGGGTCATAGTGCCCATATGTTCTATCAGGACCAAGCAGAGGATACAGCTGATGTTCCCAAAAGGACCCTGAGGAACACTGAGCAGAAACCTCACTGGTGCCTTCAGAAGGCTCGAGGCCCATGGATGCGCCAGTGGGCAGCTATGCAGAGTGCTTAGTGGGTTCTCCACAGGCCATGACAAATAGATTGACAAAGAAAAGAGATTGCAGGGCCATACTTCAGGGGCAGAAAGAAAGTGCCAACCCTTATCATGTGCACTGATGAGTATGGCCTGAAAGTGTGCTGAGCACAGGGTCAAAATGCCAGGGAGTTCGGTGTCCAGATGAGAAAAGTGTGTGGACCTTCCTGACTTGTCTGCCCACCTGACTCACACATGGCTTTTGTAGGAATCATTAGAGAAGTAGACACAAAACCCTGTTCTTTCCGCTGAAGTGCCCTTCTCTGACCATCTCCTCATATACAAATCCCTCTCATCTTTTAACATCCAGATCAAATGTTACCCATAATCTCCTTTCCCAAACCTTCCCAGATGTCTTCAGCTGGTAGTAATCTTCCTTCGTTTTCTTCTACAGTATTTTATATTTCTCTGTATTAATTCACTACATCCAGGCCCTATGAAAAATTACAGTAATAGTAGCTTTCATTGATTGTCTGTGTCTTAGTTTGGATTACCCTCTAAGTCAAGGATTTGGGAGGAAGTCGTTTGTTTGGGAGGTGCCCCAGGAAGCTTGATGAGGGCATAGGGTGGTAAGACGGCCAGGGGAAGGAAGTCAACATGGATGTGTTCATGAACAGGTTAATGCCACAGACAACTAGGACTCAGTTCCACTAGGGACCTTCTAAGAGACTGTGTGAAGCACAATTAAGAATCATCACACTGAAGGGTGAGCAAGCAAGAGTGAGTCTCTCACTGGTTCGGGTTGCTGCTGGACTTGACTCCCTGGCATTTCCAGCTTGCCCCATGCATGGGGTAAGCATGCCCCACAACCAGAGAACATCCACAGACAGAGAACTGCAGTGACCTCCAGGGTGGCAAGCTGCTCTGCAGGGGACATTGCACATGGGTGCATGCGTTTGCTACTCATTTCATCCCCCCATCCATGTGAGGGAGATACTATGTTCCACTTTTTTGGATGAAGGGAACTGAGGCCCAGAGAGGTTAGAGCCTTGCTCAAGATCACGCATCCAGTAAGTGACAGAGTTAAAATTTGAACCCAGATCTGCCTGCCCTCAAAGATAGTTTTTACTACCCCCACACTTTGAAATCAGGATCTTTGATTGATTAATGATTGTATCGCACGTTCTCTTTCACCTCCTCACCCCCTCCACCCCTCGTCTGACATTATGCACCAAAAACCATTTGTCACTGCTCAGTTCCCATCCATTGAGGAGCAGCTGTGTGCCAGGCACCATGCCAGGGTGAGTGAAGACTTCATCGCCTCCTTCAAAGAGCTGCATTTAGCAAGGTCTCTGTTGAAAGCTTTTTGCAAACTGACAAGTCTCTTCCATGTTTACTCTGTGAGCAACATGGTATCATCTCCCTTCTTATCATAGCAGGGGACCCTAGGGAGAAGAGTGCTACATTCCCAAGTCTGCTTTCCCACACGGCATGGTGAGCCCCTCATTTACATGCAAACCTAGAACACCATCTAGTGTATTAGAAGATGACACCCTACAGCATCAGCAGTGGTCCAAGCATGATCCTCTGCTAAGGAGACTGTCACAGGCATACATGAGCCCCTGAAGACCCATGGCCCAGGAGGGGACTTAAGAATGGAAAAGTTGAGCCCTAGTCCGTTTGGCTCAGTGGTTAGAGCGTTGGCCCATGGACTGAAGGGTCTCAGGTTCGATTCTAGCCAACAGAATATACTTTAGTTGCAGGCTTGATCCCCGGCCCCAGTCTGGGCATGCGAGGGAGGCAACCAATCAATGTGTCCCTCTCACATTGATATTTCTCTCTCTCTCTGTCTCTCAATATCTCTCCCCTTCCACTCTCTCTGAAAAGCAATGGAAAAAATATCCTCAGGTGAGAATTTTTTTAAAAAAAAAGGAATGGGAAAGTTTAGAGACCCCATAGTGCATTATCACAAGTGTGATTCCGCCTTGATTTCTCCCTCAGGCTGAAAGGGCCTAAGGAAATGAGAGTTAGTTGCTTGTCTTAGTCCCCCTGAGCCCTGAGAAACAGTGTCACTCCTGTAAACCCAGCAACATGGAAAACTGATTCAATCTCCAAGCTCCCCTTTATCCTGAGGCCCACTTTAGTTCATTTATGTTAGCGAACAGTCCTCGAGGCCCTGGCCGGCCTTGCTGAGTCTAAGAGCACACCGTCATCGTATCTGTGGCTGAGCTGTGTGTTACGGGGATGGATTTTTTTCTTGTTTTGTTTGGCTACAGAGATGGCTATAGGTGTAGATCTTAGCATCAGACATATTTGAGTTCAAATGCAGAATGTAATTAGATGAGCAAAATTATATAAAAAGGAAATTACACCTGTCTCACAGGGTTGCCCTGAAGACATGATGGGAATGTTTATAAAGCACTCAGCCTAGTGCTTGGCACAAGGTAGACCTCAATAAATGATAGCTCTTATTGTCGTCATCATCATCATCATCATCGCCATCGTCATCGTGGTCAAACAGGTCCAACAGCCCTGCTTTAAACAGCACAGTTGGGCTGTCTGTCGCCAGATGTTAGTGCACATGTCTAGCCCCTTGAGGTTCTGGGCATCATTTCCATATTGACTTCTGACTGCTTTCTACCAGTCGATGCTGAGCATGGCTGGTAGGTGACCCTGCTGGCACACAGCTAGGAAAGTTGAATCAATACAACTCCTGTCCCCACCCCCAAAGAACCACAACCCAAGCATCCTGAGGTCCTGTAGGCAGGTTTGAAAATAGCCTGGCCTGCTAGGGAAGCTAGAGACATTGCCACAGTTCTGTAAAAGAGGGGGCTGGAGAAGTCTACCGTGAGAGCCCTCAGCCAGCAGACGGCACTGTGGTTCTCTCCTTCCTGCCGCGCCTGGACAAACACACGCACAACCCCATGAGGTAAAAGTCCTGGCAATGCTGCACGGCCTCACCCAGTGAGCATTTGGTTAAAGATTTGTTCTTACCATTGGCAGTTAACACTGCTACTTCAGTTAGTTCATATATGTTAGCAAAGTCCCTCAGATCTCTTAGGCCTTGCCCTACCTGTTACAAATCCTGCTTAAAGAGTTCAGTGCCTCCCTGTTGATTGATGCTGATCAGGTCCTCCCTGGGCCCACGACCCATGTCCACATTTTCAGCCTGACTCGTAGTCTCCCTGACTGAAGGAAACAATTCTGAGGCCCAGGTGGAAATGCCTACCATCAATTTCTAAGATCACTGTTAGTTTTAAGATCTCATAACTGAACCTCCATGTGGCTGTGAACCCTATAACTTTCTGATCCTGCCCCACCCCACCCCCACCATGGACAGTTTAGATGGCTTTTTTACAATGAGCACAGTCACAGCTGTCACCAGATATACTCTACTGTGCACACTTATTGAACAAATGAGTGACACAGGGGAAACATTATTTGGAACAGTGAAAACCTAAGGAGGGACCTTTGTCTGCTGAGCAAGATAATAGATATGAAGACACAAGAGAGGGGCAGTCAAAAGAGAGTTGCCTTTTACTACATAAGATACCAGATGGGGGTGCTGGAGTTAGATGCAGGACCCAGGAAAGCCTAGAGCCAGTGCAGTGGGAGGGGGAAGGGCAGAGAGGGAGATGAAGGGGCTGTGACCAAAGAAGAAATGTAAGTAACAGGCTGGGGGGTGGAGGTTGTGGAGATGCCCAGTGGAAATTTTCATTAACTTCCACTGTGTGACTTGTAGTATGAGCCCTCATTTGCCTCTCCACAGAATCTTTAGTGAAGATTCATTAAAACCTGCTTTGCTTACCAGTGCTTGAAGAATTCTGGATTTGTTCTTGGGGGAGAGATGTGCCCACGGACTGAGTCCTGCTTCAAGATGGGCACTGGGGCATGAATAGAGATGGCCCATGGTGCCCTATTGTAGCTCAGCTACAAAGGCGAGATTGGGAAGAGAGAGAAAGGAGATGGAGACAGAGAGAGGAGAGAGACAAAGAGAAAGGAGCAGAAAGAGAGGAATGAGGCAGAGGGGAGAGGAGGGAAAGGAAGAAAAGAAGGAAGGAGGGAGGGATCGAGGGAGGCAGGGAGGGAGAGAGGGGAGAAGGGAGGAACTGAGAGGGAAAACTTTTCAGTAGGAATATAAGCCTCTACCCAGTGTGCCTGGGCAGCAAATTCAAACTGCATCTCATCTCCAATCTTGTCTCTCACTTATTTTATTATTAATTTTAATTTTTCCCCTTTATATTAAATTTATTGGGGTGACCCTGGTTAACAAAATTATACAAGTTTCATGTGCACAATTCCACAACACATCATCTGTACTCTGTATTGTGCACTCACCACCCCAAGTCAAGTCTCCGTCCGTCGTCATTTACTCCCCCTCTACCCTCTTCCACCTCCTCCCTCACTTTTAAATGTTTTGTGGATAAGAAAATTAAAACCAATGTCACCCAAAAATAAGGAATCAGGTCTGAGGAGCTGAAAGCTTGGAGAACTAGTAAGTGCAGCTAGGAGGTGATTGAGGAGGAGGTACGGAGAGGCACGTGTCTTTGATTTTCTTTTATAATCCCCTTTGAACTCTTGGTGCTCAGATCTCCCATCCCCTGCAGGAATTTCCTCCAAGGTCTCTGGAAAGAGAATCGGGTTCTTTCTGAGCTCTTTGCTCCAACTGGAATGAATGACTCCCTTCCTCCATACTGATAAATCATGGGCCTAGATATTATTTATTAGTTTTATTTTTAAAACAGCCTTTGCCTGTGTTTGTAAGGCCATGAGCCATCATAAATAATGGGCATTTCCAATAAACAATCCAAATCCACTTGATAGGCCACTAAATCAGCTGGGTGCCCCCACTGCAGAGAAGCTCTGTGACCATGTTGTGTGTTTTGCTGAGAAAGGAGGCCCTCAGGGAACACCTCAAGGGAAGGAGAGAATTGGGGGTACAGGGGAGCTTCAAAGCCCTGGAGCTCCAGTTAAATTTGGGAATCTTTCAGTATCTCACATGCCTATGATAGAGATAATGTGACTGAAGAAATGGAACAATTTTCGCATAGTCCACTAGGGTAGGATGATGTCTTCAGGACAAGTAGGGTGACCTCAGGCCACTGAGCAAGATCCCCTCACAAGACCCAAACCTGGAAAGTGGTCTGAATCTGAGCCCCATGAGAAAACGGCCCAGCCTTGTGCTTCATAAGACTCCAAATACGGTGCCTTTGAATTTCAACTGCTCCAGGAATGTAAAAGAGGAGAGTCAACATGGAGAGAGTGTGAGTAGGCAGAGGGCAGCCCCGCTCCATCCTTCATATGCCCCTGCAATCCCATGGCCCCCAGAAAGCCACCCAGGTTGATAAGAGGCCATCTGAGGGTTTCGCCCGCTCCCGATCTGTGGAAACAGATTTCCATCAGAGAGCAGACTCTGTTTAGTACCAGGAAGGACAATCAGATAGAATTCCTGTGCAGAGCCTTTCCCACCCCACTTTCTCTTAAGTATTAAACCTCTGGGGTGCTGTGTCATGAAAAAATATGGCTACAAATGACCCAGCTGTAAACTGCTTTGAAAAATAATTAGTATGGAAACCCTAGTTAGCCCCAGGGGGCCAACTAAGAACTTAGTCTCCAGAGTGCCATTCTAATCCTCCAGAGGCAGAATGGCCAGCAAGAGGATGCCAGCTGCAGAACGTGAACTTTGGGAAAGCAGGTCCTCTTAACTGATAGCCCCAACAACCCAGCCGGTAGATACATGGTGATGGCAACAAGACAAAATGATACTTCCAAGTGTGTATTTCAAGTAATCCCAGCCCTGGCACTGCGCTGGGCAGAAAGACGGAGGGCCTGAGCCTGTGCGGCTGAGTCAGAAAGCAAAGGCGCCTGCTCCTCACCCTGCCTCTCCCCCAGGGCAGAGCAAGCTTTTGCAAACAGCAATGTTTTCTGACAGCCCAACCATCTGCCTTCTCTTCATTTGTGGTGTGTGTGTGTGTGGGGGGGGGGGTGTCTCAGCCTCCTGGGTGATGTTGTTGCCTTGTTTGTGCCACGGGGAGGGAATCACCCTAGGAGAAGCCAGCCAGCTGGCTAATTAGGCAGCCAGTGCATCGCCTAAGGGAGCTGAGAGCCCCAGAACTGGAGATTAAGGATGGGTGTTCCTGGGATACTCCTGTAACACAAGGGATCCCTCCCTCTGAGTCAGGGAGATGGCTCTTGCTCCCAGATATAGGGATTGAGACCTACTGTGCTGTCTGGGAGCTTAGCCCAAAGTGACAGCACCCCAAAAGCATCTCATTTTAAGGAAAAAAGATAGTAAATAGAAAGGAAGCACCAGGAGAGGGAAGAGGGAGAAAGGGAGGGAGGAGGGAGAGGAAAGAGAAGGGGGGAGAGAGAGAGAGATAAAGGGAAGGAAGGAGGGAGGTGTATTCTGCCATGGACCTATCATGAAAACCCCATATCCAGTGCCCACTGTATGCCAGGCACTGCACAAGCACTTTATACAGATTCCCCATTTGACTGTTACAACTGTCCTATGAGGATTTTTCTCCCCATGGCAATTACGGGAGCGGGGAGAGAACAGGTAATGTGCCCAGTTCATGGCCCCAGACACTGCCATGAAACCAGTGGGTCACCTCCCGAATGCACACACTTGTCTGGAAACCAGGTCCCCAGTGAGTGGGAGTAAATCCATCCTCAGTCCAGCGTCATGTCTTCCAAGGGAAAGACAACCCAGGGGAAATGTGTTTACCTTTTCCATCATTATCTTTTTATTCAACAAATATTTATTAAGTGACTATTACATGCCAGGCACTGGGCACTGGGAATACAGTGGGGAGTCAAACCAATAAGCTCCCTGCCATGTGGAGATCAGAGTCTAGAAGAGGAAGGGGGACAAATAAGACCATTTCAGAGAGCAATGAGTATTAAAGGAACATTCAGGAAAATGAAGAGGAGAAGAAAAAGCTGACAGGAAGATTGCTTTAGTCAGAGTGGTCAGATGAGGCCTCCGAGGAGGTGACCTCTCAGCTGAGACCTGGGGGATAGGAGGAGCCAGCATGGAGGAGCTGGGGGGGACTCAGAGGGTGGCAGCAGCAAGGGCAAAGGCCTGGGGACAGGAGAGATCTAAGGATATACCAGGAATAGATAGGTCTACATGACCGGGGCATTCCAAGCAAGGAGAAAGTAGAGGCAGTGGAACTGGGAGGAAGGCAGGGCTGGTTAAGGGGGCTCTGCAGGCCACAGGCAGTACTTCAGATTCACTAGAAGCACAGTGGGAAGTCACCTTAGGGTTTTGCTCAGGGGAGAGGTGTAGTGATATTACATTTTAAAAGGATGAGGGAAAATGAACTATGTATGTGTGGTAGGAGATCGGGAGGGGCAGCAGTGAAAGCAGAGAGACAACTAGAAGGGTATAGTTGTCCAGGTAGGAGATGACCAATATCAGAACGAACTTGTGCAAAGTGATCAAAGGGCCTGAAGGTAGAAGAGTCGATACGTAATTGACTTGATTCTAGGGATTAGCGAGAAAGAAAGAGGGAGAAAGAGAGAGAAAGAGAGAGATCCAGGATGATGCTTGGGTTTTGATAGGAATAGTAGAGTGGTTGGTGGTGCTATTTCCTGAGATGGAAAGAATGATGAAGAAAAATTAAGAGCTCAAAGTTGGACACACTGAGTCCTTGGACCTCTGTGCTTTTGTCCTCCCTGAGTCATGACCCAAGGGGGTGGTGGAGCATTGAATGATTGACAGTCATCCCTCAAAGTACCTGGACAACTTTGAGGAATCAGAACCTCAGGAAAGTCACAGCCTCAGTGTAGAGGTTGGACTAGTGATTTCCTAAGTCCTTCCTGATTCTGGTCTTCTGTGTCCTACAGTACAATCACCGAGTCTATGACAGGATAGAGGAAGACCCTGGGCTGCAAGTCAGAAGACCTTTCTGTCCCGGAGTCCCGAGGTAAGTGACTTACTTTGCTGAGCCTCACCATCTTAATTCCTAAAATGGCATCTTCTTGAAACAATTGTTGTTAAGGCCGAGTGAAAGAAAGTATGGGAAGCACCAAGCATAGTATAAGGTCTCAAACATTTGCTTTTATTATTAGAGTATGGCAAGCTCTCTATTAGACATCAGTGTGTACATTTGCTTCCTCTCTTTAGTGAGAAAGGTGCTAGCAAGTTAACTAAGCATTCTTGACAGAGCCTTCTTAGAAGGTCAGGGGTGAGCACTTTGTCATCACTTGGGGTGGCAAGGGCCCCTGGAGTCACTGAAGGTCACTTCCCTCAGAGAGAAGTGAAATGAGGTATCATGAGATCTGTGTTTTGAAAGTTTAAGACATGCTGTATGCTCCTAGGGTGGATTTCCAGGGAGAGAAGGGAATCTTTGGTTCTGGGTCTTTGTGAGGAGTGACAGCCTAGAGATGGAGGAGGAGGTGTTTATGTGCCCTGAAAGCAGGGGACCCTGATAGCTGTAGACCCTTGAGTGAGCTTACTCTGAAGGAGAGGATCATCCTTCCTTGAAGAGCCCAGGACCTGCCATAAGGAGGGATCATCTCAGCAGGGGTCCAGCCTCTTCAGTCAGATGGGTCCGGGCCAGCATCTAATAGCAATGCTGCATAGCAATGAGACCTGAAGGAGTAAAGGCCTGGCCATGTCCCTGTTTAAGCCTGGATATTGGGCAGAGGAAACAGAATTCACCTCAGATGGTTCAAAGGGCATGATTCTAATGAAGGCACTACTTAGAGTAGTGAAAGAACAGAAGAGATGGTGTTACTGGAGCCCAAGAAGGACCATGAGGGAGGACTCATCCTGTAAAAGCTATAATGAAAAGATGCAGTTTTGCCAGAGATGTACAGTGAGCCTTGACTGACCAGGACCCAAAGGTTCATTCATTTCCCTAACAACCTATCCCAATACTGCAGGCTTCAGCTTGACCCCTGTGCACCAGTGCTGTGTAGTCTCTGGACTGTAGCATGTCTTGCACCCAAGCCAATGAGTATTGCTACTATGGCAACCAGGAAGACAATTACTGCCTTTATTCACCACTGCTGAGTCAATCACTCTCCAGGCATTAAACAAAATCTGTCTTTTGTCATAACTATCTGTGACAAGAATGAGCCTCGGATAGGCCTGACGCCTGGGCCCACTGAGGGATGCTCCCAGGAAAGCAGCCGTCCATCACCCAGCCTAGCAGGAAACACGTGGGAACTTGCTGGGGTTGTTTACAGCAGCTGTTTGCACCTGGTGAGCAAAGTACGTATTCACAGCCTCCTCATCAATCAGGAGATCTGGGGCAGGAAGCCAGATGGGCATTAAACCCAGCGTGAGAATGGCAAAGGAAGCCCCTAAGCCTGGCAGAATCCTCATCCCATTGGGTGGCATTAGCCATAGCTTTGTGTCCCCAGGGAGGCCTGGAGGACTCTGAAACCACACCTTTGCTTACAGGTATGCTGATCATTCCCAGCTGTGTACAGCCCCCACCGTTAGTGTGTACACACTTTGCCATTAAGGGCAATTTGAGTCTCCTGATGTCTTTGTTGCACCTTTCAGTCACTGTCCCATGTGAAGACTTTGCCTCATTCATCTCAATATTTCCTCAGATACTTTCATAAGCAGGCAGAGTTGAAATAATGAATACATAAATGCTTGTTGTGGCCTCTACTGAGGCATACAGGATCCCTAGCCCATGGGCAGTCCTTGAAAAGAATTTTTTTGAATGCATGAATGAAAAGAGAGATGACTTCACCAATAATTTCATCAACAAACTTATGTTAAGATCTACCATGAGGCAGGCACTGTGCAGGAAATAAAGATCAGGGTAAGACAGAGTAGCTGTTCTCCAGGATTCTGTAGTCTGGTTGCAGCAACTGGCAGAGACCTTTCAAGTCCACAGAATACCCTCTCATGTGGACATATTTTCCAATGTCTTCACAATTAGGCTGATTCTCACCAGTGTGCTTTGAGCAGAGTGATGGATGGCGCTTCCAGACTGAAGTGTTTCACAGCCTCTGTGTGACACTCCCTGCCCCCCGCCCCAGCTCTCTCTTTCCCTGACATTGTGTCCACGTGGCCTCCATCAGTCTGGGCTCTTGAGCAACTGTGTGAAGCACAGAGCCTGGCCTGTCACACTAGACATGTAGTGTGAGCAAGAACAAGCAAACAACTTCACTTTATGTAACTAAGACCTGAAGATGAATTTATTACCCTAGCATAGCCTCACTATCCTAATACTGGGAAACGCACACAAATACAGGAGTGATAGCAGGCAGTTGTGATAAATTCCAGTGAGCAGAGTAGATACTACACTCCAGGCTGACTCCCATCTTGCTGGATTATAAGCCACCAAGTGTGTGGTATTGTGTCCCTTCTGCTTTTGCCTTCGCTGTGGCCTCTTCCTAGAGCCCTCCCTGCAGGTCTCCATGTGGCTCGTCCCCTCCTGTTGACCAGGTCTCACCTACGTTGCTCCCACTTCGACAGGCCTTTCCTGACCACCTGATCCAAAGGGCTCAACCCCAACAGCTATCCCATCTCCCTGTTTTGCTTTCTCACCCTCCATGAAATGCTCTTGTCTACTGTCCATCTTTCCCTTACTACAGTGTAAATACAAGAAGGGCAGGGACTAGATCTTTCTTGTTTACAGCTGTGTCTCCAGCATTGGGCCTGGCACGAAGCAGGTACTCAATGTCCGAGGGATGAACAAATGAACAAATGATCTGTGGCCCAGGAGTTCAGATGTGGGCGAAAGGAAACTCACTGAGGGCTGAGCATCCAGAAAAGGGTTCATGAGGAGGCAGGCCTTCAGAGGTCCTCTAAAGAGAGAGTCACCAGGGTTCATCACAGCAGTTACAGTAGCTTGAGCAAGGCACAGGGGTGGGAACACACAGGCAGGGGGTTTGGGGTGACTGTGAGTTGGAGGAAAACAGTGGGAAGAAGGTGTTTGAGAGCCTCGGATGCTAGTTTATATCTGACCTAAGGGCAAAAGAAAGCTCTCTGTAGGAGCTGAATGGGAGTGATGCCCCCCAAACGCACTGTTAGAGAAAGGCTGACTGGGTGGGGATTTCCAAGACAGAAGCCCATAGAAAAGAGGCTTGAGGCAAGGGCACAGTCATTAGGTTGTGACAACAGTCCAGAGAGGGGTGATGATCTGTGGACAGGAAGGAAGAAAATGATGAAGGAAGGATCAAATAAATTTGGTCCAGAAGAGGTTCCTCTTTGCCCAGTGTCACACAGCTGGAGGTGGGAGGGAGAAGGAGCCAGGTCTAGAGCTCACAGGTTCTTTCCACTGTGCTCCTTCTACTGCACAGCAGCACCTCTCTGAGCCCCTGGGGACATCCAGTCTAAGACAGACAGAAACAGCAACCTGGGATAATGCCTACCTGGGTCCCTGAGTGGAGACCCAACACACCACTTCAATCCAGACACTAAGGAGCTTACATTAAAAATAGCACTAAACACATTTGCATTTTAGAGGTAGAATCTGAGCTTGAACTCTCATATAATGAGGATATAACACTTCTCTTGCTGACCACACATAATTTTTGTGAAGATGAAAGGGGATACAGACTATTTTTTTTAGTTTAAAAATAATTTATGAGTACTGCTATCACAAAGGACAAACTATACTTGCTAGAACTTCATCTCCTTCCCAGTGCACAGAGCTCCTTATGGACACAACTGGGCACTGGGTTAGCAGCCTGGAGGGGCTTGAACTTTTGGGATGAGGGGGTGCTATTAGAAACAGTGGGCAGCTTCACAGTATAGAAACTGCTCTGTGGCCCAATGCAAAGAGAATTTGCCCAGCCTTGTGCGTGGGAGGTACTCACTAAATACTTGCTAATGAGTTTTTTATTGTCAACCACTTCATTTGTGTTCTGTTTTTACCACTCTCTGGAGCTGTGTAAGAAAAGTGAAATTAAAAAAAACAAAAAAACAAAAAACAGAAGACAAGTGAAATAAAGTAAGGCAAACAGAGAGCAGGAAGACATTCCTACATCACTCATTCCCTGTCCTCTCCTCCCTTCTTCCCACCCACATGCTCAGTAACCTCCTTTACATTAGATCCCCAGCCCCTCTCTCCTCTGGCATCCTATATCCCTGCCCGAGCAATTCTGCAAACATGCAGCTCCCATCACATCACACCCTTCAAAAACCCCTCAGTGGCATTGGGAGCTATTGAGTCAGGAGCTGTTGGGTGACATTTCTTTCCACTGTTGGTGTTTCTTCCATGTGGAGGGAGTGGGATCAGTTGTGATGTCTTGCCTTGTCTCCCTCACCTCACTCATTTCTCCTCTTGGGTGACACAAGCAGTAATAGCTCATCACAGTTGTCAGTCTAGAAGGCGACACTGGTGCTCCTTGCCTACCCACTCCTCTGCCCTTCCCTTGGGGAGAAAAGGGCCCCCAGGAAGCAGGTGTTCGGTGCCTCACTATTCATGTCCCAAGACTTGCAAAGCGGTCCTGTCCACTGCTGTCCACCACTGGGAGGGTAAATGTGTCTGGAATCCAGTGTTAGGAAGCCGATTTGGCTCTGCTGCTAAGATGCTTCCTCCAGTGTAGCCTTTTTCAACTATAAAGGTGATAAATATCCTGGCTTGTGTCTATATCTGCCTGTGCTTTATTGCTCAGCTGGTTCAGCACTCAGGCCAGGACAATAGCGACTTTTCATTAGATGCCCCTTTGAACTCCTGCAAACACTTTTCCAATGTCTATGAAAACAAGCAGAGTCCTCAGCTTGGCATTTGTGATCTTCCACCCCCCCAAAAAAGGTATCGTCAACTTTCTGGGCCCAGTTCCCCCCTATGCTGTGCCCTGGACATGCCATGGGCCCGAGAGCAACCCTTATTCTGGGTTCATCCGGTATCCTGGAAATGCTTTGTGCTTTCTTTCTTCCATACGCTAAACTCTGCTCCTTCCGCTCCCTGGCATTTAGACCCACCAAAATTCTACCTCCCTACTCATTGTATAAGCCCAGGCATGTGCCCCTTTTCTGTGTGCCTTTCTTGGACCTGAGGGATCTGATCTCCCTCTTCAGTGCCGGGTTTCTCATTGTTTCCTCTGCCAGGAACCTTCTCCTTCTGCCCACTCCCTCCTCCCCCTGTGTGCCTATCTGACCACCACTTATCTCTGAGCTCTCCAACTGGATGCCTTTACTCTGAAGCCTCCCCTGAGCCCGCAGGAGTGTTGGATGGTCCTCCTAAGTGCTTCCATAGACTCCCGTACACCACTAAATACGCGGAAGTAAATGCTCTCCTACTTGCCTCGAGAAGTTTATGAAGGGATATAGATAACACTTACAGTTATGTACAAGCCTAAAGAGAGCAGAACTGCCACTCTAGATGGTAAATTGCCTATGTCCACATAGAAACCAAGGGTAAATGCTCACTGCGAGCAGAGGCCCAGCCGGGGAAAGGCGCGGAATGAGTAACTGGAATCATGAAGCCTTCCCGGAATTCTCTGGTCCCCTGGGGAAGGCTGTCTTGAAGAGGGGGGCATCCTATCAAGTGTCCAGCCTCCAACTGGTCAGTGAATTAAAGACATCATGTCATTCATTCAACTTCCTGGAGGTGAGTAAGGGGCCAAAACTCCTAGTCCCTGGACTCAACAAGGGAAAGGGGTGCATCAGGCCACCCAGAATAAATCCGACGAGAGAAGGGTCTCGGCTCTCAGCCCTCCCCCATCTAAGAAGCACAAATGCCAAAGAGGGGTGTGCAGGCAACAGCAGGTTGCGGCTCAAATGACACGTCTGAATACTGAGGCCACTGCATTTTTCTCACTGGCTCGAAGCTTGGGAAGTCTGATATGCCTCTTTGAAGTCTGCTCAGGGCACAGGGAATGTGTGGATTTTCTGGGGCCCCTGACAATATGGGGAGAGATAAGACCCTCTTGGGCTCAAGTATCAAGAGGCTTTCTCAACTTTATACACGCTGCTGGGAAAATGACGAGAGCTGAAACTCTCAGATTTTTAACAGGAAGTGCTGAACCTGCCTTGCTTCTGAGAGTAGACCCGTGGATTATTCTTAGGGGATGGTGAGGCAGTTGACCTGGGAGGGAGAAGGATTGATCAAAATTGTTGCAGAGCCCTGGCTGGCGTGGTTCAGTGGTTAGAGCATTGGCCCATGCACCAAAGGGTCATGGGTTCGATTCCCGGTCAAGGGCAAGTACCTGGGTTGCATGTTTGATCCCCAACCCGGGCTGGGGCACATGCGGGAGGCAAGCAATTGATGTGTCTCTCTCACATTGATGTTTCTCTCTGTCTCTCCACCCTCCTTTCCTCTAAGGATTTCTGCCTGAGGGGAGCACTTAGTAGGCACCTTCCAGCATATAACCACTGTGCTTCCTCATTTCTCCAATTAAAATACACTGTACAAAGCATCTTGCTCGGGTTCCTTTTTTCATGTTGGGTCATTACCACCACCAAAAATGTCACACACACTGACTTGACCACGTTCCAGGGGGCCTATTGCCAACATGTGACGTGGGGGCACAGTACCGATTTGGGTGAGCCACTTGGCCACAGCACCGTAGATCTCATCCAAGATGAGGATGACCACGAGGTTGATGATGACTGCTGTCGCTGTCACCGTGACCCGGACATTGGAGCGTGTGTCCTTGTTGAGAGACAGAGCAGCTGCAGTTGTGATACGATACACAATGACCGCAAAGACGATGGAGAAAGTCAGGGCAATCTGTAAAGGAAAAACAGGGAGAGTCACACACCCATGGACAATTATTGAGCACCTATTATTTGCTCAGCCAACAGTACTATTTGCTATGTAATGTGTTATTATTTTGTAGTCCATTGGTGGGCAACAAGGAGACTGCAAACTCTCTAAACTCTCATGCAAATTCCAAGTATAGGTGCATTTTTCAGGAGAGGGTGTCTTCCATTTTTATCAGATTCCAAATGGCCCATAACACACACAAAGAACTAGCAATGGAAATGCTGGATACCATGGTGTGTGCAATACACATGATGTGATTTCTCTCATTAGAGAGCATTCAGTGTACTGTGGAGAAAAGGTGAATTCCTGTTAAACCATAGTAAATAAAACCTGAGACTGTATTAAGTACTAAATGAAGAATATGGTTGTTGAAGGGACTACGAATAGAGAGGAGCAAGTGGATCCGGGTGCTCAGGGAATAGTTTGTGGAGCAATGGGATTTAAGCTGGGACTCAGTGAAAGGACATAGTGAAGGAGTTTGAGCTGAGAAGGATGAGTGAGAGCTTGAGGGGCTGGGTGCAGGAAGGTGGACCAAAGGAGAAGGGAGGGAGAGGAAACAGGAGTGAGATTTTTGCACTCTCGGTCCTTTGGGTGAACGAAATATCACTCTAAATTTCCCTGCCAGGCAGTTTGAAATGGAGGGCTCAGATTTCTCCTTTGGTGCCGAAATCTCTGGCTGCTGTGTTTATTAGGGAAGTTTAGCAGCCATCTGACCTTGAAAAACACCCCCCATTTCCTCTTTCTAGAACCTAAGGATAACAAGGCACTCTCCCGGACTGGCTCCCTCATCTCCCCCATCACAGCCAAGGAAGGGCCATCTCCCTGAAGCACAGAATATCAGGAGAGAAAAGGGCTCTAAGGAAGCCTCTTAGATGGGCTCAGAGGGAAGAAAGGGAGCAGCTAGGTGTTTAACCTGCTCAGAGAAAAATTCTAATTTGTTTCAGTCAAGTGAAGTATTCTTTCTTTTTTCTTTTATATATGTTTTTACTGATTTCGGAGAGAGGAGGAGAGAGGGGGAGAGAAAGAAACATCAATGGTGAGAGAGTCATTGATCAGCTGCCTCCTGCACGCCCCCTACTGGGGATCAAGACCAAAGCCGGGGCATGTGCCCGGGCCAGGAATTGATCCAAGATCTCCTGGATCATAGGTCAACACTCAACTGCTGAGCCACACTGGCTGGGCTGCAGATTCTTTCTTAAGATTTCTTTTTGCAAAGGAGACTCTTCAGGTCCTATTTCCTCTGGGGGCAAGGAATAGTGAGGTGGGCACTGGTTATAGAGAGCTAATTAGAAAATATGGGGAGAGAAGGGAGCAAGTAAAAGGGTCCCTCTAGAAAAACAAACTGTCCCTCAAAAGGAGGGGTGAGGTGGGGGTCAGGCTGGGGCAGTGCTTTGCAAGCTGTGTGAATGACATTCTGGTGGGCTGTGGATGGGGAAAAGGCTGCAACTGTGTCTGAGGTATGGATGTCTTCAGACCTCTGGGGGTAGCTGGAGGTGCTGAAGCCTGGGGTGTGCTGGTGGCAGCCTCAGCCTTTTATCCCCAAGTGCTTTACAAATATTAGTGCTTGCCCTGTGGGCCATGGTATGAAAAAGAAGCCCTCCCTAAGGAAGAAAGGATGTCAGTGTTCTCTGGACAGAGGGTGGAGGAGAGGTTAGACGGGAAAATCACTCTGTGGGAGGCCACTCTTAGGAGGCAGGCTGGGGGCAGGAGCAGCAACCCCAGCCTCCAGGACTAGGGAGAAATGACTGCCATGTAAGAGGGAAAGCCTGGACGTGACATCACTGCTCTCCAACAACATAGACATTTTCACTTCCCGCTCCTCTGGGACTGTCACTGCCAGACAGTAAGGGCCTGGAAAACGTGGTGTGAGAATTTTTCCCCAAAATCACTTTTATAGTTAAGGCCAGTGATGGAAGTGGAAGTAATGATGAGGTTGGGGGATGGGCATTGAAGGGTGTGTGTGTGTGTGTGTGTGTGTGTGTGTGTGTGTGTGAGTATTTGAGGTTGGGTTTGGGGGAACTACTGAGGGAAAAACAACAATGGCAAAAACACCCTTTGCTTTGGAGTCTTGGGGGTGGTGTGTGGAGAAACAAGTGCGCAGGAGATCAGCTTCTATTCTTCTTCTCTAAGAGGCCCAGCTGCTAAACTGGGGAAGGAAGAACACTCTTCCTGGGAACACAATGTGATCCTTGGGACATGCTCATCAGCTGGGAGCTTGATAAACATGTAGGATCCCAAGCACAACTTCAGACCCACTTACTCTATCTGCACTTTAACAAGATTCCTATGCAACTTCTAGAGGCACTGCTCTCCCCACTGGGAAATCCCTTCTTCCCACCCTCCTTACCTTCCCAGCCCCACTTCCAACATGTCCCTCCCCAGCCCTCTGATGCTGTTCTTTGCAATGTTAACTTCTCTGGTCTTGATTTTTTGATCCCATTATAGAAATCAGGTTTTTAATCTCTCCTTCAGTGTTTCCCACAAGCAGCTCAGGGTTTATAGTTTTTAAACTTGGAGAGCAGCAACCCAGTGCCATGACCATTTTGCAGATGAGGAAACAGTTGTGGAAAGTGATTTGCTCAAGGTCACAAGGCATGGATGACCACCCTAGTCTCCTGGATCCTGGTAGGAGTTAAAAAAAGTTCAGCATTTAGGGATCAGCCATATTTAGCCTTTGATCTTATATATAAGAAACAGCAATGTGATTGGTCCAAGGTCTGGAGGGTACACGGTAGAGCTGATACGCTATGGTGATGATACCATCATCAACAACAGCTGATCCATTTGTATCCTCTCCATGTCATTATTCAATGCATATCTTCACTAGCATCAGTCCTTATAATAACCACATAAGACACAGCTTTTGTATATGCAGTTTTGTAGATGCAACCCTGCTCTATGGCTGCAAAGTCTATAATCCTATGCTGACATTAGAACGCACGTATTCTAGCACTAAATCCAGCACTATTTTCACCATTTTGGCTTCATTATTGATTTTGTTAATTCAATAAATGTTTTCTTACCAGTTATTGTGCAAACCACTGTGCTTGGAATATTTCATGTTTGTGATCAGTCTCCTCCAACTAGGCCAAAAGCAGGGACTGGTCTTGTGCTGCATTCTGTGCCTCCTGCCATTTCATAGAGGCACCTCAGGTGTGGAATATGTTTGGTAAAGATTTGCTGATCCCCTGCACATGGTCACGTTATTGTGGTCCTTGTTGCTTTTGGTGTTTTAATCCCATAATTTACTTCTGGGCAGAGCCAAATTACAATGGAAGCCAGGTTACAGAGTCCATAGCCCGATTTGACACACTAAGAGAGACAAGGAGAGCAGCAGGTCTGATCCCTACCCTCTAGGACTTGCATTCTGAAGCAAAGTTGAGAAAACCATTGCACACGTAACAACTGTTGATCCTGGTAGCAGCTGGACAGAGTCCCAGGCCTCAGTTCTCGAGCTTCTGGTATGCTCTGAGCAGACAGCAGGGGGATTGGTTAGAGGAAGCTCCATGGCAGCTTTGGGACCATTTTCGATGGGAAAGGCTTGGAGGAAAGAATAAGGAGAAGCAGGTAGAAATGCACAGGCAGAAGCAACTAGTGGGAGGTTGCCCGTCAAGGGCATGGCACGTAACAGTAGCTCAAATTTTTAAAATGCACACACTAATGACTTTATCATTGACATACTAGGTTGTCTCTTGTATCTTCTTAGTTCATTTATTTTTTATTCTGTCATTCATAAAAGATGTCTTGAGTACCAGTCACCATTTTAGGTGTTGGGGATATACTGGTGAACAAAGATACAAATTTCTTGGCTGTTGATCTTCTAACAGGGAAAGATAGACAATAAACTAACAAATAGGTAAAATATATAGTATATCTGGTGTGATAAGCACTGTGAAAACAAATAAAGCAGAACAGGGACATAGGGAAAAGTTGCAATTTAAAACAGGGTGGTCAGGAAAGGTCCAGGTGAGAAGGTGACATTTAGGCAAAGACCTGCTTGAGCAAAGGGAGGGTTGGCGCAGAAGGTGGATGGTGGAGAGGAGGGCCAGCCCTGTAGTGTAAGGATGTTGGCTCCACATCTCAGTAGATGAAAAGATTTTAGAGAGTTCTGAGCAGAAGAATGACATTATTGGACCTGGATTTTACAAAGATCAGTAGGAGGACAGTGTAAAAGCAGGGGGATGAGTTAGGAGGCCATTGCAATAATCCAGGCAGCGGAGGGGGGTTTCTGATGGCTGATTCCCAATACACAGGGGTAAGTAAGTGACTATCTTGGGCATGGGAGAAGCGCTCAGGCGCCTAGCTCTAGAGGAAGGAAGGACATTGCCTCTGATAATCCCGTCATATAAAAAGAAAACCAAAAGAGGGTTAATTCAAAAAGAAAAGAAACTTTAGCTCAGCATACTGGGTTGGAGAAGAAAGAAAATTTATATTTGTCCATGCTGGCCTCTATCATGGTGGGGAAGATGGACACGGCATGTGACATTTCTTGGCTCTTGTCATCCTATGAAAAACATCCCCAGCTGATCTGACACACTGGCATCCCTAAAATCATCCTCATGGCCCTGGTCCCAAAATCTTCTGCCAAGTTTCAGTCACAGGGGACGGAGGAGGGAACGATATTTGATACTCCCTTTTGTTGCCCAAATTCCATAACAAAACACTTTTTCATAAACACCTCCCTGAGCCCTTGATCCCATGCTCCACACATTGCTGTAGGGTAATGGCCTGGTCCCCTCGAGTGATAAGCCAGGCTGTGAATCCGCAATGGGGATTGCCCAAGGCCACTTCTCAGGGACAGGGTTTTGTTTCCCTTTTCATCTTCTTCTCCCTAGAACAGAATTTTCTCTGCAGGCCCATAAGTGGGAGATGGGGTAGATTTAGTTCTATCATCTTTATTCTGAGACGGTAGCCCTTTGAAGTTCCAATTTAATTTAGTGAGAACCTCCTGTTAGAATCCCCACTTTGACCCAGCCATTCTCCCTGATTTTTACCCTCCCTGCTCCATAAAACCACCAAAACCAAAGCCATTGGCCTAGATGGGAAAATGCCCTCAAGGTAAAAGCACCTCCCATTTGCCCAAAGAGTTTAGCCTCACTATCCTATCAGCCCTTCAAGGCTTAAAAAAGATTGAAAAATATATTTACCCAATTTTTATTTATTTATTTTGGTTAGTTTCATCAAGATGGGATGTTACAAATATCCCAATCGATCACTACTGGATATAGAAGCATTTTACTTATTTATTTTCTTATTTATGTATATATTTGTTATCTATAAACTCCTTGAGGGAGGGATTATTTTGTTTTATTTTCTGCTCCATCCCCAATGCCTAATAATAGCGTCAAGCACATAGTTGGCACCCACTAAATATTTCTTGAATGAATGAATAATCTCTGACAACAAGATGCATATTGTGGGAGGCTTTGAAGTGCTAAATTAAACTTTCTATCATTCCAGCTTAACACATTGCAATTCACCACATGTTGCTGAATAAATTCTACATGCCTTGCTCTTGTTAAACAATGAGGAGATAACAAATGTAGGCTTCTAAATTCTGGCAGGGCACCCGTCACCTCTGCAGTTCATCTGTGAAACAAGTTGTTGAATTCAATACTTCCTTCACTTTTTAAATTTCTGAGACTAGGACATGGTTCCTATCTTCAGTGGTAAGGATGGCAACAATAACCTCAGGCCAGGATCTGTGGCCAGTGGGTCCAGAAAATTATTAAAATTTCAGTCCCATTTTTTTTGGAATAAGCCATCTCTGCTCCACCCCACAACTAATGTGTGGTCCTGCTTAGACATGCTGTAAGGACACAACTCTCCCTTGTATAACAGAAGCTCCAGTCTTGAATACTAGAGGGGGACTACCCATAAAGAGGGGGCAGATGTCTTAGCGGCCCGTGCTCAGTCCTCTGAGTTTCACCTTTTGTTATTTTCAGCAAGATGGGATGTTACAAATATCCTAAGATCTTCTTGCTGCAGTTACTGTTGGCTCACTCATCCTGGCTCCCAAGACCAACCTGCTACCACTTAAGGGCTGCTCAAACTCTCAGGGAGCACATAGAGAAATAAACACAGCATCTAGAGGGAAACTGAAGAATCAGCTTAGAAAGCTCAGGCTGGCTGTCTCCTGTGGCTCTCAGACTCTGTTCTATCCCACAAACCATCAGAGAGAGCCAGCCCACAGCTTAAACAGGCTGCCACAATTCTGCAGCCATCTCACCTGATTACTTCTTCCAAGGTCTTGGTCTATCCTATCCCAGTGGAGGGCACTACCTCATGACCTACCCCTTGGAAGTTCCAACTTCAAACATCTGCAGTCAAGGCTGGGAAGGCAGAACCCCTTTCCATTCTCTTTTTTCTGAGAAGATAGAAACTCCTTCACTAGCCACAGAAGGTCACCGACCCCTTCCAGGTTTGGGTTTCTGTCCGGAAAAATTACCTTCCCCTGTTCAGGTGACTGATACCAGCAATGGCCTCATTGTCAGAGAAGAGCCTGTCCTTCTACACAGGGACTATGTCTTCATCTTTATTAGTCCTTCATTATTCCCAAAGTGTAACAGAACAGCACACCCACAGTATTCACTTAACAGGACCTAACAAGCATAAGCCACAGGCAGGTGTTCCCTCAAGGAAATTACCATGAACAAGATGGAGACGAAGTTTATCAGGTAACCTGGGAAACGATCTTTCCAGGTCAGCTTATCTTCATCATCATCCTGGGTAGAAACAGGAGAGTAGAGACAATCAGAAGGCACAAATAGCAGATAATAATTTCCTCTTAATTTTGCATAAATTTGCATACCATTAACAATTCATCACTCTATAGGGGTATTTTTCTAGTTTCTGATACCTTACCTTCCATATAAACAACAGCTCTCTTGATTTTGTGATTTCTAGATAGCCTGGAAAAACTATGGTGAAAAGAGGACAAGATTTGAGTTCAGCCTAATTCTGGGCTAAAGTTTTAAAAAGTTCAACCACTTATCAGCTGTACGATCTTGAACATCCCTCTTAACTTTTCTGACCCTTTGTTTCTTCATCATAAAATGGGCACAGTCACAACACCCGTCTTGCCTACCACACAGGATGGTTTTATTTGTTTTGTTTTAATGAGAAACATGTGAACATGTTAAAGCAATGGACAAATGACATATACAACCCAACCACAGGGCAACATCTTAAAATAGATCATTCTTTAAATAAAACATCAACCCTAGATTTTATTCAATGTACAAATTACCCACAACTTTTGTTCTTCAAAGAACCTGTATGTGTTGTTATTTGTTTACTCCAAAATGACTGTGTTCTCTCCTGGTCCCAAATGCACACATTTCTAGGCACAGGTTAAGCTGATGCCTTGCAGTCAGTCTGGCTAAGAACCCTGCCTTTTCCCCTCAGACTGGGTCCAGTGCACCCAGGCCACCCACCTCTGGTACAGCTGTACAGCTGACCAGAGTCCTTTGGCATACTCTGAAGACACACGTGTAGTCAGGTGAGGCCAACAAGGTACGTATGAATGGTAAAAATCCCTGCCAATTAATTGTCATGTAACTTTAGTCCAGGCACTTGCTTTATCTGAGCTGCAGGTTTATAGAATTAGAATTGATGCAGGGCTGTTGCGAAGACCATTTGAAGCCATGTTTGTGAAGATGCCAGGAAAATGGCAAAGCACTCTATGCTGGGACGGTAGGAGTCTTGCATTTCTGCAATGCATCTGAATCAAACTCAGCCAGTGAATGTTCCAGGACCCCGTCCTCTACTCTCTCTTCCCTCCTCACCACTATTTCAGAACACACCTGATTTGGCTCTAGCAACAGTGCCATCTAGCCTTTGAAAGCTTGTACTGTAGGCGAAGGGCTTTCTTGGCCTAGAAGACATCTTTCTGAAAACCTTTGTGTGTCCACTGTGTGCACACCTGGTGCCAGGAATGGTGGGAGACAGATGAAAGTGTATATGGCCACTGCCCCTGGGGGCTTACAGCCTAAGAAGACCCACATACCCAAAAGCTTCAGGAAGCACTTGCCAATGTGGGAGTGAAGGTTATCTTGGGCCTGAGCCTGTGGGGAACTCGAGGAAAGAAATGATGTGTCTCTCTTGTTACATGTCTGGAGCTGAGCACAGGGTTGAGTTGTCTTAATAAATGGGGGTGGAAATGAGTGTTAGGCTGAAGTCATTTAATAATTAGCACTTTCATTTACAGATGATGTAAACGAGGTACACTCAGTTTTTCTTAGACCTTGTGATTGAATCGGGTCTCTAGACTCCTAGCCCAGCAGCCTTTCCATCACACAACTGAGAACAAGGTAACTACAGGTTGTGACCACTCTGAATGAGTGAGAGTATATAAATTTATTTCTATTAGGACTGAAACAATATTCATTAATATTCTTCTAAATTAAGCCAAACATCAAAAGGGAATAGCACCTCTTTCTTTTTGCTTCAGTATTAAGTCTTAGTTTTCCTCACACTGGTGATATTTTCCTTTAAGATTTTGACAAAGAAAACTGAAGATGGGCTGGTGGATAACAACACTCAGTAGGGATTCTGCAAAATAAAAGGAGGAGCACATGACAGGGTTCTTCCTGGGGTCTCCCTCATTACAATGAAGCTTTTGATGAGTCTTTGACTCTTTTTCTGCTCTCTGGCCTAGAGATGAAAGGTTCTGCCTTAAAACCCAGCAAACCAGATGTGTTCTGAAATGTCAGTGGTGAGTAGAAAAGAGAGAACTCCAGTTCATAGGTTCAGTTGCTCCATAAAGGAGCTTCATGAATGAGGAACAGAGCAGGGAGAGGGAGAAAAACCTGTGCTTGGTCCCTGAGATGAGAGGAAGGGGCAAGAAACATCATGGTGAGACCAGGTTCAGAATGGCCCTCAAGGCAGAGTTGGAAAGGGAAGTATGAACAGATGATCAGGAAATGTGGCCCAAGGTGAAATGGGTTCAAATGAATAAGTACAACTGTAGAGGATGACTAAAAAACTCATGGAGTCAGGCATCTGAGATGGTTTTGATTAAGGTTTCGTGCCAAATCGCTGTCCATCTTCTTCAGGCCAGGGACCAAGGGGGATGAGATGTCTTTGGACCAGCCTCTACCCTGCAGTGACAACTCTGTCCTCGAGAATGAGTTTTGGTTCAGTTTCATCCAATAAACACGGTCTGAGCACCTTAGAGGGCTGGGCTCTGTGCTGAATACCGAGGACACAGTGGGGAGAAGGCTCATCCCTGCCCAGAAGGTGCTCAGAGACCACAACAGAAACAAGGAAAGGGATTTCAGCGCTAACCCTGGCAAGGAAGGTGCGCCATGAAAAAGCAATTGACTTGGTTGCCCTCTCAAAGCAACTCTCTTAAAGAAAAATATCATTTTGACATAGATATTCTAGTGTTTGTTGAGGAATCACCCCCCGTCATGTTTACATTCATGAGCCCCCTTTTCTGGGAGTCATAGTTTCCATCTCATACATTGAGACACTATCGAAACACAAGAGGCTGAGAGAAACACAAAGAATACCCACCATCTGCCCTCCAAGCTCCCAAAGTAACTGGTAAAGATGACAGTCAGTAAAGCAGACTTTACATATAATAACTGGTTCTGCTAACAGAAGCTAATTAAAACTCTCCACTCACTGGCACATTAAAGATGTGAAGGTTCATGGCAAAATGCTGTTAATTTGACTACATTCTACATAATCATCACATAAACAGCCTGCGGGATACTGAAAAGAGAAGCAGCCTTGAGACGTGAGCATCAGAGCTTAACTCTTGGCTCTAATACTAACTAATGAAGTGATCTTGGAAGATTCCCAGAACCTCAGTTTCTTCATGTATAATTATATTTCTTATCTATAAATTTGTAAAATGGCAGTACCTGTAACACCAAATTACTATGCATTTTATATGAATTAGCCAACCCATGGAGAGGGTCTCACTGGTGCACCTGCACGCGGAGGTTGGGGAGAACTCTTAGCACTTCCTTCTCCTTTTAAAACAGAGATGACAACACTGGTCCCACCTACGTGGCAGAGGTACTGTACAGATCACCTGAGTGAATGCCTGTGAGAAAGCTCTGTAAACTGTGAGGCGTCATACAAAAGTAAGGTCTAGTCAGCTTCATAATTATATCAAAAGCAGGTGATTAGGAAGCACTTAGCTAATGTCGCCATTGTTAAGACATGAGCTTAGCTGTCATCTGTGCTTGTTTCTTTGTCTATGATGTCCTGTTTCTGTCCCTGGACTATGGCTCCTACTTCTAAGTCTCCAATAGCAAGTAGCACAGTGATATTCATGTAAAACCATGGAATTGCCCTTTTGAAAATGTTTATATTCAGGAAATATATTTTCTGTACTATCATTGAAGCTTTTCTGTACACATGTACACACACACACATACGCTCTATACCCAGTTTCCCTATTACATCATATGGGTGCATTCTTTATAACCAACAAACAAATATTATAAGTTATTATTAACTAAAGTTCATACTTTATTTGTATTTTCTTAGTTTTTACCCACTGGGCTTTTTCTGTTCCAGGGTCCTGTCCAAAACATTATATTTAGTCATCATGTCTCCTTAGGCTCCTCCAAACTCTATGGTTTCTCAGACTTTCCTTGTTTTTGATGACCTTGACAGTTTTGAGGAGTACTAGTCAAGTATATTGTAAAATGTTTCTCCACATGAGTTTGTCTGAAGTTTTTCTCATAATTAAACAATGAATGTGTTACCAATGAGATCAAGAAAGAAATAAAAAAATTCCTGGAAACAAATGAAAATGAGCACACAACAACCCCAGTTCTATGGGACACAGCGAGAACAGTCCTGAGAGGGAAGTTCATAGCACTACAGGCCTACCTCAAGAAACAAGAAAAATCTCTAATAGACTATCTAACCCTACAACTAAAATAATTATAAAGAGACCAACAAGAAAAACCTGAAGTAAGTAGAAGAAAGGAAATAATAAAAATCAGAGAGGAAATAAATGACAAAGAGACTAAAAAAAAAAACACAACATAAAAGATCAATGAAATCAAGAGCTGGTTCTTTGAAAAGATAAAGAAGATTGATGAACCTTTAGCCAGACTCATCAGGAAACAAAGAGAGAGGACCCAAATAAACAAAATCAGAAATGAGAGAGGTGAAGGAACAACTGACACCACAGAAAATACTATGAAGAGCTGTACACCAACAAATTGGACAACCTAGGCAAAATGGAGAAATTCTTAGAAACATAAAGTCTTCTAAACCTCAATCAGGAAGATTCAGGAAACCCAAATAGACCAATAACAACTAATGAAATTGAAGCAGTAATCAATAAACTCTCAGTAAACAAGAGCTCTGGTCCAGATGGGTTCACAGGGAGTTTTACCAAACGTTCAAAGAACTAACACCTATTCTCCCCAAACTATTCCAAAAAATTCAAGAGGAAGGAAGACTTCCAAGCTCTTTTTACAAGGCTATCATTATCTTCCAAAACCAGATAAAGACACTACAAAGAAAGAGAATTATAGGCCAATATCCCTGCTGAGCATAGGTGCTAAAATCCTCTACAAAGTATTAGCAAATTGGATCCAGCAATATATATATTTAGGGAGGGCCTTTGAGTAAAAACCAGAAGACCTACTAGACAAATTCAAAAAGAGCTATAAGCACTACAGCAATATATTAAAAAGATAATACACCATGACCAAATGGGATTTATTCCAGGTATGCAAGGCTGGTATGATATTTGCAAATCAATAAATGTGTTACATCACATAAACAAACTGAAAGATAAAAATCACATAATCATATCAATAGAGCTACTATTTAATGTCTTATGATGCTACTGACAATCAGACATCTAAGAGTCTTAGATGTCTCCCATTTAATTCTTGCAATAACCCTTAAAGTTTCAGTTATTATCCTCATTCTATAGCTGGGGGAAGGAAGTGAACTCCAGAAGCTTAAGAAATTTGGTCACAAGCTAATAAGTTGCAGCTCTGGAATCTATGTGTCTAAGTCCAGTGTTTGCACTCAACAGCCTCCCACGTGATGCTGCCTGCCCAGGGTTCTGTCACCTAAAAAATAAGTAGGCCAAAGAGTAGCCACAACACAGAGAGAAAGTCAGCAGAGAGCAGTGCCACCAAAGCCCAGGGAGGGAACTTGCAAGAAGTGGACACAGGTTTTCTTGAGGAGAGATCAAGTGTCCCTTTGAATTTGCCATTAAAGTTATCTGCAACCTGTGAGAAAGTTTCAAAGGAATGAATGGTGGGAACAAAACCAAGACTGCAGATGAGAAAGCAGATGGGAGGTGAGAGGAGAGAGCTGCTGCAGTTTGCTTTCTTAAGAAGTTGGAGAGAACAAAGGGTTGAAGCAGAATTTAAGACTAGTACTCCCCCATGCGGGGCCCTCTTCCTGGCTAAAATCTTGGCTTTATTGACCACCTACCTGTTGAAGATTCTCAAATCTTTATCACCAGCTCAGACCTCTCAGCTGAGCTCCAAACTCATTTGTCCAACTGCTTAGTGGATATCTTTAGCAGAACGTCCCAAGTTCGAAATGTCCCAGAAGAATGAATCATCTTGCCCCTTAAACTTTCTTCTTCTTTTATATTCTCTAACTTGGTGAACGGAGCCACGACCCTTTGAGTGGACAAAGACTGAAACCAAGGCATTCACTTGGGCTACTTCCTCCCACACACTCGCCTCAATCAGCCTCAAGCCCTATAGTCTCTCTCCTTAAAATTCTCCCAGTCTGCCACTCCTCCACTTTCTACTGCCAAGCCCATGCCATAGCTCAGGCTCCGCACACATCTCCAGTTTCATCAACCTCTGCTATAACTGGTGATTTTCTTGTCTTTACTCCTCATAAACTGTCAGCTCTAGAAGAGCAGACACCATGTTTTATTCACCTCTATGTATCTAATGCTTAAGCACAGTGTCAGTTACCTGATACAAGCTCAATAAATGTTTGTATAATCAGTGTGTCTCCTATCAGGTTCCTGGACCTCAACTCTGAAAACAATTTTGGTGACACTTAACTAGCCTCACCTGGGTCTCTCTGTGCCAGGAGGCAGCCAGGGCATGGCCTAAACACTGTGAGAACTCATGAGGCCAATGGCAGGTGGGAATCAAATGGACAGTCCTTCACCCCTTTCTCCAGGACACTTGGTCTGCCTTGATTTCCTGAGACAACGGATCCAACTAGTACAGTAGGGGGAGGTCTTCCACCAACCTGGAGGTGACTTCCCCACCCCCCATCCCCGGTCAGGGGCAACACCATGGAGAACCAGGGATGGGGAGAGTTGGTAGTGCCTGAATGGGGTTTCTGAGGGAAATTATAATGACTTGGGTGAATTGGGGATGGTAAAATTGCAGGACAGATGGGAGGTGGTCCCAGACAGGGGCCCTATGGAAGAGTAGGATTGAGAGACTGACTTAAAACAGGGATTAGGTGGAAGAAAAGTCTTGATGCAGGTTCAATTGTGTCTGAGTAAGGGTCAAATAAAGGTCAATGAGACAAGAAAATCCCAAGTTCAATTTGGGCAATGCTTCCTACAGCACAGACCCAGGGGCCATTCTTTCTGTTCCAAAGCTACCCAATTATGTGATCTTGTTCTGTCATTCTGGTCCCTTTCTCCCCTCAGACACAGCTTCTCAGTGCTTTCTCTGCTGGGTGAGCCTTCAAGACCTCTCACAAACACTCACTCTAAAAACAGAGATTCTACTAACTTCACCATCTTCTCTCTCTCTTTAGTTCTCTCTCTTAAAATAGCTCCTCCTCCAGGCAGCCTTCATGGCCTAACCAGAAGTGTGAGGCCAGTATTGAACTGCATATCCCTCCTCTCACTGAGCATAAGACCCCCCCCCCACAGCTTCTATCACCATCATGTAAGCCCCCAGAATGGTCTTGACCCCTCACAGCGCAAGCATATACAGCTTCTCAGACTGAGTCTCCAGGTCTGCCCCTTGGCCCTACAGACTTGCCCTTGACCGACCCCCAGAGTTATCTAGAGATAAAGACTTTTAGGGACAAAGTCTCAATCTAGGAGGAGAATCTTAGCAAATGGGCATGAGGCAGTCACATGACACAGCACCTAAGTCTACAGGCATGCCTGAAGCCCAGGGCACAATGCAGTGTAATTTGTGGCTACAATGGAAAACATTCTTTATTCTTCCCACTGCTTGGTTTTCCTAGCAGACACAGAAAAACAGACTCTGGCTCCCTGGCTCCCATCCTGAGGTCCAGCCTGCTTACTCGGCTTCCTCTGGTGCCCTAGACAGCATGGTGCTTCACTTTCTCTGTTTTCCCTGGGGGCTGCCTTGGCCTTTCTGGGCTCCAGTACCAGGCTGAGCTTCTCTCCCTCTCTTACCCCAGCCCCAACTGTTCTATTGTGTGCCCTGCCTGAATTTGGATTGCAGGCAGCCCCTCCCCACTCACTCTTTCAAGGGGAGACCCTTCTACATATAAGGGTAAAATGAGTCTTAGATGGGCTACCCTTAACAAGATATGAGAGCCTGGGGCAGGCAAATTATTGTCCCTCTCCAGGCCTCCTTGACTGCAAAAGGAGGAGGCTGGGCTGAAGCTATCAGTACCTGCACTAGTGCCGTATGTCTAAATCCTTAATATATAAACTTACCTAGACCATCACACAACACGTTAAGCCAAATGACCATGGACTTAGAATATATTTAGAGCCTGTGCCATGGTCTCCAAGGCTTGACATGATCTGAGCTCTAGTTCCTCTCACACTTCATATCATCCCATTCAATCCCTTGCTTACCCCATTTCAGCCACACTGGCTTCTTTCCTGCTCATTGAATGTGCCAAGCTGGTTTCCACTTCAATACCTTTTTAAGATTCCTCTCCTCTTTACCCAGCTGGGTCCCTTTCTCACTTTTCTTTTGTGCTTAATTTTAGCACCACCTCCAATGAGGTCTTTCTCAATGCCCCAGTCCATGCCCTGGCCCTTACTTTTCTCTATCACAACACATCACTATCTGAAATTACCTGTTTGTTTATCTCCTCTCTGTTTCCTTCAAGAAAACATGAGCTCCATGACAGCAGGCAGCCTCTGTGTCTAGTTCACCACTGGATCTCCAGTGCCAGCCTCAGCCTGGCCTGAGGATTCACCTGTATGTGTGACTTGGGGGTGAATATCAGTCTCGAAACAACAGCCTAGCTCACTGGGTAGTGCTCAGTGCTCATAAGGTTGGGATTGAGTACTTAGTCTCTGGGCCGGTCAAATCTAGTTTCACACAGGAAGAGCCTGCGAAATAATTTTGTGCCACTGTCTCAGGTTACACACCAGTACCAAAACCTAAGGGGAAAATGCAAGGTTCATGGTAACCTTTTAACACTTTAAGAAAAATAGTCAAGCCCAGCTGGTGTGGCTCAGCGGTTGAGCATCAACCTATGATCCAGACGATCGCGGTTTGATTCCCAGTCAGGGCACATGCCCAGGTTGCAGGCTTGATACCCAGTAGGGGGTGTGCAGGAGGCAGCCAATCAATGACTCTCTCATAATTGATGTTTCTATCTCTCTGAAATCAATAAAGACATATTTAATTAATAAATAATATTCCATAACTTAAAAAAATAAATAAAAAGGAAAATAGTCAAGTGCATGTCCCATCGACATGTGCCAATAAAGACAGTTTTTTTGGGTGGAAAATAATACAGGGAAGAGTGTTAGCCTGAGCGATACCCAGCTGTGTTCTGGCTAATCATGAAGACCTTTGTGACAGAGGTCCTGTAGCCACACTGAGCTCCTCCTAGTGTCTTGTCCCTTTAGGTCACACGTTATTTCTTAGTCTAAAGCCTCTAGCTTCAATGTGGGGTCCTTTCCTTATGTTCTATCCCATAGAATGGAGAACTGATCTGTAGAACATTTGCTTACAAACTTGAAGTTCTGCATGAAATCCCTCCTTACTCTTGCTTTCATCAGGCCCAATACCCATAACTCCTATTTTTTTCCTACTAAACAAATATGGAAGAAACTCAGTGGTTCTACATTCCTGTTTATATTTTTCCCCCCTGCACCATTATGCCTCTCTAAGGGTATCCACACCTTACTGTGCTGGGGGAAGGTGGGAGGACTGGGGAGCAGGTCCTCAGCCCTGGAGAAAGGAAAGAAGAGTTGTTAGCTCAGCCCCCAACAGATGCTGAGACCACAGAGGAGACAGGTTGTCACTGTGTAAAGGGGAGGATGGAATGGGACAGCCAGGGCAATGTCATGACTCCCATGTTAGCTGATCATTGAAATCACTTAGGTGACTTTTCAAAATATGCTGATTTCTGGCTCTGCCCCAGATCTACTCAATCAGATTCCTGGGGGTGAAAGAATCTGTTTTTGAAAATGCTTCATAGGCGACACTGTAGATCAGCCCAATTTGGGAAATACCATTCTACAAAACTCAGCCCTCCCTTGCTGTTTTCCCTCCAGGGCATATATTCCTGTGGCTTGTCCCTCTGTGAACAGATTCGCTAAGAGGCGGTCACAGGGTGGAAACAAGCTTGGAGACAATTCCCTCATGCACAGAGTCCACACAGAATTCGTCACATCAGCTGCATTGCGAGCCCAGCCCATGTGCCAACTGGCTCCCATCCATGTCCCTTCTCCTCTTCTTCCCCCATCCACAAGCTGACTGCAGGCCTAGAGCAGGCAGGCACTGATCAAACTTGAGGTCAGGGATAAATTTCAGACCCACTCAGTAACTCATAGAGTAAGAAGAGCAATGTCAGAGAAGGCCTAGACAGCATCTGATTGTCTTAATTTATGCACTTACCTTGAATTTTGTGAATTTATTGGGCTTTAAAATTTCCCACTATGGCCCAGCCCGTGTGGCTCAGTGGTTGATCGTCAACCCATGAACCAGGAGGTTACCACTTCAAATCAGGGCACATGACCAGGTGGGGTATGTAGGAGGCCACCAATCAGTGTTAATGTTTCTCTTTCATCGATGTTTCTATCTCTCTCCCTCTCCCTTCTTTCTCTAAAATCAATAAAAACATATTTTTAAAAAATTCCCACTACGCACAGAGCACCATAACAGGCTCTATATTAAGAAAGAAATGGTCACTGCCCTTCACTCAAAAACAGAAGTGGCAGGCTTCTGTTTGACAAATGACATTTGGAAACATGTTGGTAACTTTTATTTAAACACCGTTCCCTTTGAAAGATTTCACGTGCAAATGAATAAATAATGAATCTTGCCAACATCCAGTGTTGTTCTGGTCAGAAGAGTAAGGTCACTTTGTTCATTCATTGTTTTGTTAACAATGTCAGTCACTTCTGGCCTGGATCCAAGGACAGAGCCATCACTGTTATACCACAGTTAGACAATATACTTCTAAAATAGTGTTTGTTTTTAACTAGGAGAAACAATTTTCAGCAATTTGCAACAACAGTAAACTGGCAAAAAGACACTGCAATTAACTCTCATCATGGTATTGGGTAACACTGGCTCCTTTAGCATGCAATGTTTGCTTGTTGGTTTGGTTTCAGATTTTGTTAGCTGATAGAGAACAGTGGTTAGTTGCTCTTCCTCTTCATTAAAAACAAGTGCCAGAACAAATGGGAAGGGACCCCAGCAAGGAAAATTGGGTAAGACAAGCAAAAGTGCTTCCCAGATCTTCAAATCTGAAGTCACAGTCAAGGGAGGCTTCAGAAGAACAGAATCTCCAGTGCTGGCCCTGGAACTTGCTGTAAACATTCCCAGGCCACTGTAACACATGCTGTTCAGTAACCTGATCTGAAATTAATTAGTGAAATAATCCATGAAAGGGATCCTCTTTCCTGTGAGGACTGTAGGTGAGGTGAGATCCTGCCCAGCCACTCATGCCTTTTCTTTGGGTTCGGTGAGCAGGAGTGGGTTCTGTCCTGCTAGGCTAAGGACATCCTGGACAAAGCCACAGGGCAGTGACAAAAGTCAGTGTCCTCAGCATGCTCAACTTCAGCTGGGCATGGGCCTCAACTTGCCAGGTCCTGGCTCAGAGAGGGAGAAAACTCCTTGAGGAGGGGGAAAAGGAGGGGGAAGGGAGAGAGGTCGCTCTGTGGCTGAGGGTGCAGGTAGTCTCTGCCCCGCTTTCTTGTCCGTTGCTCACAGGGCCCAGGATGAAGCTCTGCACACAGAGGGCTACTGAGCGGACTAAGAATGTGCAGGTCCCAGCGTGGGAGGGTGGACTGGGCCAATTCCAGGAATCCAGCTCAGACCCACAGCAGCTGCTGCGTGTGACTACCCACCATGCGACGTGGCGAGGAAGAGAAGTACCTGGGGAGTCCAAACTCCTACCCTGTGATGCTGATGTTGCTAGAGCTCCCAGGACACACCTCGTCCCCCTGTCCATACCTGACCTGTCATCAGGTCAGCTGTCAGTGCCGAGATCAGAGCATTTATTTCTGACACTCGAAAGGGGTTAAGCTACATTAATAAAGTGAGGGGGTCAGGCCTGCCCAGACAATTGAGAAGAGGCACTGACAAGCCCTTTGACAATGATTTTATAAGCATCTACTCTGTTCCAGAAACTGTGCTGTGGCCTTTGTGCCCCAGACTCTCAGTGTCGTGAGAGAGACAGATGGGCAACAGTTATAGAGCAGTGAAGTAGTTGTTGTGGAAGCATAGTAGAGGAGCTCCTAACTTTTATGTCTTTGGAAAAGATTCAGGAAATTTCATTTATGAGTGCTTGCATGTCCACATGCAGGAGTTCGTGCACACTCACACACACACAAAAATACACAAACTCATGCTTGATGGTCTGGGTATGCCCCAGAACAATGACTGCCTAGCTAAAGTAGTGGTCTAAGACTGAATGTTCTACCCATCCATCCATCCATCCATTAATTAATGTATGCTTATTATGTTACAGGCACTTTTCAGGATTCTTTACATATCTGATCTTATTTATTTCTATAAATAACTTTATGAATTAGGAATTATTAGTCTCATACATGAGGAAATTAAGACACAAGAAGGTTAGTTACGTGACCACAGTTACACTAGTAAGTGGCTGAGCTGGGATTTTAATCCAGATCTGAATTATTCCAATCTTATTATTTTTTTATCTCTTCTGTGTTCCCTACACTGAGTTCTTCAGAAAACTAGATTTTCTAGGTACTCACAGATGTTCTTCATGCACAATCTGTCTTGCTTTTAGGAAATCTAATATGCTAGTGCTAATAACATAGTATCTTTTTAATCCAACACTCACAGACTCAATTGATCATGGAAGCTCTATGGTAGCAAAATATCCAGGTCTGTGGCAGTTTGAGAAAAGTTGCTTTACCCCCTTACCTGATCTAGGATAACAACACAGAGTGTCTTCCCCCCAGCAGAGCACTTTTTCCTTCAGCCAGCAAATAATGATTTGACCTTAAACCAATCAATCTTTCATCCCCTTGCATCTCAGTGATGTTCTCCTTCCACAGGCCCTTCACCTGTTCTTTCCCTGAGCTGCAGCATGCTTCCTTGACACACAGAGGGTAAAGGAGTCGTTAGAACTAACAGCAGTGATGGGTTTGGTCTGCAAGTTAGTGCTGAGCATACACTGAAACTCTCACACTGTCCTCTGGCTCTGAGTCTTACACTCTTACTGGCCGGAATGAGGGCCCATCTTCCTGGTTATTCCAGCCTCATACCTCAGACGCTATTGCTGGACTGTCAGGACAATGGCCTCACTCTCTACCCTCCGTCTCTCAATCCCCAGCTTCAGCATTAAGGAGAATACCTATCAGTACTTATTTCTCTAGTTTCTCTTTCCATCTGTCTCATAGCTCTGCCTGAAAAAAAGACAGACTGGCAGGACCAACCCAGACATGAGCACCCCATGCCCAGAAGGGATTTTACTCACTGCCCCAGAAAGAGAGAACCTGGCCCTGCCTCTCCCCACCTGGAGTCAGGTAGCAGGAGCCAAGGGAGACACAGTGGCGTGTCTGCCTGGGGGAACCCCCTCCACTCTGCAGCCCGCCCCACATCCCTGTCCTCACCTCCCACCCAGGGAGTCAACATATATCATCTCCTTGCACTTCAGGCCCTGACTCACTGCATTGTTGGGACATGACTACCAGGGAATCTGCAGCCTCAGCTGCTCCAGCCAGGCTCCCTGCTCTGTGCCACAGGGTACAGCCACCTCCCTGTCACCAGCTACGGGAATGTTTTTTCCCAATGAACTCACGTCATCCCAAATGCTTAACCCCCAGGAGCGGCTGGAGTTGGCCTGCAGAGCATGCACAGGGCATCCCTTATTTTAATGAACAAAGTGCACAGCTTAACATAAGAGCTTGCCCTCTGCTAAGTCTCTCCACCATTCATCCGTCTCCAAGCCCTGGGCAAAGAGCAGCCAGGGCTCTCTGGGATCCCACATAAGCCAGATCGGAATTTGTGGATGATGTATTACATTTTGATTGTTTCTGATACAGAAACAGAATAGTGAAGATTGAGGATGAGAAAGAGAAGGAAAATCTAACTCCTTGAAAGTAATAGGCAGCCTGGAAGAAAGCTGCCAGGACAGTCAGTGCCTGCTGGAAATAAGGAGACTCTCCTCCCTTTCTCTCTTTTATTTCTGTCCTCATTTGCAGTGCAGCCAGTAAGCATTGCTAGGAGAGGAGGGAAAGAATGCCTCCTGTCTGGGGGCATCCTCGCTGCCCTCTTCTCTCACCCCTCCTAGGGAGCAGCACGTCAGGCAGTTAGCCCAGGGTACCAGGGCGAGAGCTCGCCATCGCCCCGGGTCTGTGCCGAGGAAGAGCTCAGCACAGCTGGGTTCTAGCCCCAGCTCTGTAATCTCTTTGCCACTTGACCTTCCATGAGCCGGGGGTGGGGGGGTGGGGGGGGTGGGGGGGGTGAGATTCCTCATTCCCAAGTTTTACCTTGAGAAGGTAAAATGACTTTTAGAACTATGTTCGTTATTTCTTCCATTTCCCCTCTTCCCCCAAAGCTTCCAACTCCCCTCAAAGCTGGCCCCTGATACGTTTTCAAATGGAGACTCTGGTGGCTATGTAGCAAAGAATTAACCTTAACTAAGCTGAGGTCTGGCCTTTGCCCTCAGCGACCAGGAGGTACTCTCTAGGCCCCTCACATGTCCTACTGATGGGAATGACTTTGTTTGCTTGGGGCATTTGGCCATTAGACAGTCTAACAATGTGAGTTATGATGGGGTCTTTGGGCCACCTGGAATCACTTCTACCCTCAGAGAAGCTAAAGACTAAAGGTCAGTCATACAGAATCAAGCCCCAATAAAACTCTAGACACCAAAGCTCAGGGGTATTTCCCTGGTTGGCAGGACTTTGTGAGCACTGTTACACATTGATCCTGAGAAAGTGACACTGTCCTGACTCTACAGGGAGAGGACACTCTAAGTTCTTTGTTTGACATTTTCTTGGACTTCAACCTCTGTGCTTCTTCCCTTGGCTGGTTTCAACCTGTATCCTTTCCCTGTAATAAACTGTACTGTGTGCACAGCAGCTTTCAGTAAGTTCTGTAAGTTCTTCTAGCAAGTTATCAAATAGAAGAGTGGTCTGGGGAACCCCCGCATTTGCAATTGGTGTCAGAGGTGAGGGTCCTCCTAATCGCAGTTGGCTCACTCTATAGTTGGCCTAAACGTTCATGGTGGATAATACTGATTAATAGATTAGGAAACGGTACTTCCACTGGTGGAGCCATTCTCCATCTAGTGGTCTGTTAAACTGACCTAATGAGGACTCTCAGTTAATGAAGATTATACAGGTATCCTTACGTCTACTAATCAGCTTACAGAATTGTGTAAATGGAAGCACAAATTGCCACGGTGCCAGGGTTGCAATTTTTGGAAGTACTGATAATCCTTCGTGGAGTCAGCAGCTAACAGTTAAATAACCTTCCTGCACACACCCTCGGCACTTGGTCCATGCTGCTGACATGTACTCATTGCTTTCTGCTGTTTGGTTATCTGTGTGTCTTGGTACACTGAGACTGTGAGCTTCCTGAGAGCAGCAATTGTATTTTATACATCTTTGCTTTCTGGAGATCAAGGAAAAATGTAATTCACTAAGTGTTTGATGGGTTGAACTGAATTGGCTAGTCCTTTGAAGACAGTAAGCAGTTGTGTCCATGGATATGTGGTTATTACAGTCCCATAAACAAGTTCTCTTTAAACTGTGAGCCCACATAAAATTTTACAAGTCTCCTGTTTCTCCCTAAGAAGACATTCAAAAGGAAAAACCCAACACAGAGGCAGCAGAGCACACAGCTAAGAGCACACATGTGGGATTTGGAAGACCTGGGTTCTAATGATAGCCTCATATTCTTTGGTAGCTTAGACAGATAACTTGACCTAAAACTAAGTCTTCTCATTTGTAAGACAGTGAGAGAAATACTGTCTCTCAGGCCTCCCACAGACACACCAGGACGTAATAATTACACATCTCACTCTATTACAAGTTCAGATTCCGGAGACATTTTCTAAGCATCTGCTACCCGTTAGGTACTCTCCCAGTCGCTTGCTGCCATTGTTTCAGTCCATTAAGTCCTCATATTCTGGTGCTGGGGGTACTAATGGGGAGGGACTCTTAGGCTGGGGTACAGATGACACAAGACTGGCCATGAGATGATAATTATTGCAGGTGGGTAAGGGAACGTGAAAGGTCACTCTACCATTTCCTCTATTTATGTGCATGTTTGAAATGTTTTAATAAAACATGCATTTAAGACAATCATCTTGGCAACAATGTGAGGCAGGTCTCAGTAGTCCACTTTACTAAGAACCAAGGTATAGAACTAAAAAACCGTGTGAGTTCCACAGGATGTTAGAAGTAGAATTGGGCCTAGGACCTGGGTTTCTACTTCCATGCTACTTGCCGCACCCCCAACTGCCCATCTCTGGGAAGGCGACTGTCCTGTGTGGCTGGTACCAGCTCACCAGAACCTCACAGAGGTGTTCTTTGAAGGTCTAGGTTTACTTGCAGGGGAGTTGGGTCACTGCAAAAAGGTGAAGAATTAAGGGAAAACAGCTTTCCACCTTCCTTTTCTGTGCCAGGGGCTCTTTCCACACTTCATGTGAGAAAGTCAAGGAGTATGGGAACCCTCAAAGTCACAGTCACCATCTGCAAATATCAGTTGAGTCCCAAGGGCACTGGGAAGGCATTGCTGGAGGCTCCAAGAGTGTATAACATAGAGTCCTGACCCCAGCAACTACCTCAAATGTGCTCACAATATTTTAAAATTTATTAGCAAATTCTACAAGGAGAAAAATATCACAATAGCCTTCACTCTCAAAAGGATTGGTTCTAGAATGAAGAGAGAGACGTTTGCCTATCTCTTCTGCAAAGGAAGGAACTGTGTGTGTGTGTGGGCAGAGGAGACAGATGGAGCTGAGCAAAAAGAAGCAAACTTCACAAGGCCACTCTAGGGACATGCCCCTCTGCAGCTCTGGGGCTGGCTGCAGCTTACATTTGTTTAGAAGTTCAACCCTGGGGTGTATACAATTTTCCCCAAATAACCCTTGAAGGAAAAAATAACAGAGTACAAGTGACACCAACAATACTCAAAAGCATGAGACATATTTAACCATTTTCTTTATTATGACCACATTTTGCCAAAGCCTGTGTCCTAGAAATCTCTCCCACTCAGTTAAAAGAAAGTCACCAAATGAGTTGTGCTTTCCATCCCATATTTTAATTTTTTTCTCAGGCTCTTGCAGCAACGCATTGGTTGGCCAAACCAAAATACACCAGGGAGCTTGGAAAAAATTGCCCAGTCACCTCTTCAACCTCAGAAACTCCTACTGGTGCCTGTCGTGTGACCTGCTGCTTCCACACACATCTCCGTGCGTGGCATCCCAAATGTCTCATCCAGGCTGGGGGCTGGAAGAGACAGCTCCTAAAGGTTTCCCCCACACTTCACCTCAAGTTCTATCTTGCTATCGAAGTCAACTAACTCTTCAAGCCATGCCTGGAATTTTCCATACACCCAGTTCTCCACAGCATCTCCAGGTTTTTCACACAACCAAAGTGTAGTCAGCAGAGCAAAAGCTAAAGCCATGACCAGGTCTCCCACCCTGCAATCCAAGGCTACATAAAAATATATCAACTTTAAGATACTGAAAGAAAAGTCAACCCCAAGCTCTGTAACTGAGGTCCATTTACAAGGTATGTTGTGTGGTCAGTGCATTCTCAGAGAGGCTGTTCGTGCCTCATGTAGACAGGACCTTGGAGGACAACAGAGGCCTTGAAACACTGCGCTCTGTGCCTTTCTGAACACTCTTGGTTTGAAAAGCAGGATCCTTGGGTTGAAGATCAAGTTCTTTCAATAAGTGCTGCCTTGGGTTCATTTTCTTGCAGGTTAAGTGTGGGGCTAGTGTGGAGGACCCCTGGATGGCAACTACCTGGCGTAAAGGAGTCCAGCTTTTATATATGTGTGTGTTGGGGAGGGAGTATGAGTGTGTGTGTGCACACACACCCATGTACATGCGTGTTTGCAGAGATAAAAGAAGTAGAGAAAGCAGCAGAGACCCAATACATTAAAAATCTCTGCCAAGTGACCTGGTACTAAAGAACAGCATCCAGCTCCGGCAAGAGTCTAAACATAAACAAGTTAAAGGTGGTTTGGGAGCAATGGTAATCAGAAAGAGCCAACATTAGCATTTAGGACATGCAATGCCAAGGTAACTTCTCAGCTGGAAGTTCTGCATATCATTTCTAGATTTCAGGAAGGTTTTTTATGAATTAAACTTTTAAGTAGGCAATGTATTCCTATGGCTCAAAAGCCCAGTGTATCCATGGCGAGGAGTCTTCCTCCCATCTCTGGCCCCACCTGCCCAGTTCTCACTCTTCCCTCTCTCCATTCTGCACAGGCAGCCATTATTATTTTCGACTAAACTTGTAGAATGTCTTATAAATACGGGAGCAAGTACAAATGTGTGTGCACATTGATTCCTATCTTCTCCCCTGTTTACACAAAAGGGGACACATGACCCACCTTGCTCTGTACGTTCAGTAAGCTTTCAAGGAAGGCTGTGCTATCTTTGTGGACAGATAACTTTGTTGAGGGAGGGAGAAATGGAGACTGGATGACATTGTGCAGTGTAGGGGACATGGCAAGAGACCAGAAATGGAATCTAGTTCTGTTGACTATTTGTCCTGGGTCCTTCCCATTGCATCTTCCTGTCTCCTGGATCAGTGGTTTGTGCATGCAAGAGAGGATGTTTGAAGTACTGACAGGCTCCTTGCAAGCAGTTTGCCTCTAAGTAGTTTAAAATCTCCCCTGGCAATCTTGCGCACACCACTCATTTGCTTAATAAATCTTTTTCTCATACACTATGCAGAGGTAAACTTTGAGCCCTTTGCTCTTGAAATGACTAAATGACCTAACTATGTGAAAATCCTAGCCCAGCACTTGGCACAAAGTAGCCACTTCATAAAATAAATATTAGTTGAATCTGAATGGCTCCTAAATTCTAATTTAATGGAACCTAAATTAAAGAGATTCGTCATACAGAAACAAGGAACTGGCCCCTTCAGAGCTAGCCCAGTGACAGTTTACTTTGGTAGCACAAGCCTTTTATAAGCCAGTGGTCACTTCCTACTCTCCCACCAAAGAAGCAGAAATAATGGTTTCCTTGGTGTTCATTCAATCATCATTTTTGGGATCACATGGACTCTAATGGTTACTTGCTGGCAATAGTCATGCCTACCCATTGACAGAGCCGAGCAGGAAAAGCAAGCAGGTCAAGTGGGGATCAAGTGACAGAGCAAGGTTAGGGGAAGAATAGAGAAATCCTCTCCCAGGGCAACATGCACCACCTCCTCTGGTTCTCCAGGAACAACCATCCTAGCCCTTCACTCCCAGGTGTCCTCACCAACCAGAGCAACTCTGGTCTGTGATTGCATTGGCCTCGGGAAGTCACATTTCTTTGGTGCTTGCTTCACTCATGTGCAAAAGAGTGTGATCCCCTGGAGAAGAAAATATTTACACAGAAATTCCAAGAGGGAAGGGGAACTCCCTGGCAATTAGTAGATGAACTCTCCAGTGGTCTCCAGATGGAGAGAGATATGTTTAGAGGAGTATCTGGTAGGTAGTTAGTGCTGGATAAATATTATTTATTTTATCATTATTAGATGGCTCTTAGGAACCCATAGCTTCTGTTCAGAAATCTGTAATTCACCCCCTACCACTACCACCTCTACTGTTCACTGGCTTTTAAGCCCCCCTACCCCCCCCCCCCCACCCCAAGCTTTCTCCCTCACTGGATTCCCATCCTATTTCATTCTGGTCCCCATCAGCCATCCTCCACTCCCAGATACTGGAGAAGTCTCTACCTAACAGCTCTTGTTCTCTAATGATAATAATCATACCATCATGATAATAATAGTGACAGTCTGTAGGTGACACCAGTGCTTGGGCAATGTGAAGGACATTATGGATGCCTTCTCACTCAGTCTTCATCATACTTATGTCACTTGCTCATAATAACCCTGTGAGATAGGAGTCAACACTCTAGCTTTAAATCTGAGGGATGAAAGGTCAAGTTGCCCAAGGTCACTCTGCAACCTTAGTAGGATGTGAGCTCCATGAGATTAGGGGGGTTGCCTGTTGTATCCACTATTGTATTCCCAAACCTAGAACAGTTCCTGGTCCTCAAATATTAGTTGAATAAGTGAATGAGTGAATGAATGAATCAATGGATGCATGGATGGATGGGTGGGTGGGACTGAGAAACTGGAATTTGAGCCGAGGTCAGTGTGACTCCACAGGCAGATGTGACACTCCTCCTGCTACCCTGTATACAAAGTTCCTAGTTATCCTTATAAAACCAGCTTTTTCCAAAGTTTTCTGCCACCTGCAGCTCATTATTATCCCTCATTTCTTATTGTGCTTCCATAACATGCAAAGTCTCCACCACACATGGAGCACTTCTAAACTCTCTGAGGGCAGGGACTACTTTTAAGTCATTGAACTTCTTAGTCACAGTCTTGGCTTAAACTGGAGCACTTCAGAAACACTTCCTGGTTGCCTGGCTTCTTTCAGGGAAAAGGGTGATAGTCATTACCTCCTCTAAGCCCCACATCACCAAACCCTAGTCTTTCTTATGGGAAAGAGGAAGTGAACTGAGCCTCACTCTTAATATTTTTCAAGGGGGGTCCATACTTGCCCTTGGCTACCTGACCCAATGTCTCACCGCAATGGGGTCAGTTCTTAGGTCTGCTCTAATGCTGGGCTGTAGCAATAACTCTATCCTGGGAATTGGGAGACCTGGCCCCAAGTCCCAGCTATGCTGTTAGTTTCTGTAAGAACTTCTCCATGTTTTCTGGTCTATAAAATAAAGGTCTCTATGACCTCTAAATTCTCATCTGTCTTAGCCATCTGTGCAACTTACGTGCTTGCCCCATTTTGAGGGCCATGGAGAGCAGAACAGATCTACTTCTGGTTGACCAGCCCTTCTAAGGCAGGGATGTCTATGTCCCACCTCTCCTTCTTCTGTAGCACTGTGATTTTTCTCCAGACCTTTCTTTGACAGAGGGCTCCTGGACCTAGAGCTGCTTCATTTCTCCTACTTCTGTGCACCATCCTGCTGCCTTTCCTCATCAGAGCCCTTCCCTTCCTGAGGGACCAGACATGCTGCTCATCAGTGATACCATAGTAAAAAATACATCTGGATATCATAGTAAGAAATACACTTAGGAAAGGCATCAGCCACAGGAGGTTCTCACGAATGTATAGAGAGAAATTAAAAGAACACTCAGTCGTGATTTGGCCAAGAACAAATAGCTGTACAATCATCTTGTACACACAGGACATGAAAACAAAAGGATGCCACACTGTTTGGTTTTAAAAGCACCCTGCAAAAATCAGATCACAAAATGTTCAGTACATCCCACTTTATTTACACAACAGGCATACAAATACACACAAAGAGTAGAAGAAAATACACCAAAATGTTAACAATGATCACACTAGGAATGATTGCTCTTTGCTTTTTAAAAAAATAATTATTTGTAGTTTCAAATGTTTCTGCAGTAAACAAGGATTGTTTTAGAAAGAGGAAAAAAATAGTCAGTTATTTTTAAATGCCCCTCATCCTAAGATTTTTGAAAATAAAAATGCTAAAAATAAAAGGTTGGCCCTTTTAAAAAATGTACTGCAAAGTGACAGCAAATTGAAAAGAAGAAAACATATGAGCTGCAGGCACTAGGGAAGAGACTGAGTTTCTCAGGACTGAGGAGAGGCATGGTGCAGGAAAGGGAAGAGGCTCAGGAGACATTTGGGGGAGCTGGGGTAATGCTAGTAAGGCCCCAGCACCCCTGGAAAGGAGAATAAGGCATGGAAGACAAATCCCTTTTCATACAGCAGCCAGACTTACAGTAGACGAACAGGAAATGCAAACCAGTATGTCAGAACGGAACAAGGTCAAGCCACTTGCTGCTTCAGAATTTAAGCAAAGAAAACATTATTCTGCACCTTAAAGTCTGGAATTTCAAGAAGGTATTATCCTTTTATTATTTATTATTTAGAATCCTGTTAGTATCCATGTGGACCTGGTGTCCTCTCCTGAGAAAGAAGAGAGCTCACAGCATCCCGTAAATCCCTTTCCACCCTCCTCATCTCCCTCTTTGTGATACGCAACTTTGCAGAAAGGGAAACAATAGACTTTCCAGTTCTGAGGGGGGCCCTGGTCAAGGTCCCCAGGTGGGTGCATTGGTGAACATCTCTATATTGTCCCTGCCTCTGAAATGCAGAGGTCATGAGAGTCCCACCCAGCTTCATCCCTCACCACACTACCGTGCCACCCACGTGATCCTACCTATGGTCCTCTCCTAGCTTTGGGAGCAGGGGAAGGCTTGGCCACCCAAACTAAAGGCAATGACCACCACTGAGGATTTACACCTTCTCAAAGGACCTCATTCCTGGAAAGAGACAAGGAACGCTTGTTCCATCTTCTCTTCCCTGGAGCTCCTCCTTCCAGGATTGCAGCAATATCCCCAGATAGCCTCTCCTTCTCCTGCAGTCCACACCCTCTTGGAATGTTGAGGGGTAGGAGGAGCAGTGTAGAAAGCAGAGAGGCATTTCAGAATGAATGAAAGGTCATGAAAACAAATCAGCACAGTTTGCATAAGATCAGCAGGAGAGAAGATGAGAAAGAGGTAGGGGAGAAAGACCACCCCAGGAAAAGAGTGAGACTCTGGACACATGGCTTTCTTCCTTGAAGCCATCAACCCCCTGGGGCCTTGATGGGACCTGGCTCCTTACTGAGAAGCTCTACTTTCCAGTCTCAGTTCAGAGGTAGTGACCCCTGGATAAATGAAGCTGGCAGATTTTGACACACATTTCCTGGGGCCAGCCTTGAAGATGTTCTGATGCTAATTTAGAAAGACTCTCAGATTGGAACACTAGATGCATAGCTTGATCCTTCTACCTCCATCCTTCACCAGATGTGACAGGATCATTTATATTAGGAATTCTGATGGCTATCCAACCAGAGCCCTGGATTGGTGCCTGGAAGTTGGCTCCAAGCCCACCCATGCTTGAGCCAAAATCCTCAGGGCACCAACTGGGTGGTGAGGGTATCTCTGGGCTCTGGGTTAGGAAGCCAAATAGTCTCCTCTCTGCCAAAGGAAAGACTGACATGTCTGTGACCACAGCCACTGTGTAAAAAGACATATCAAGGCAAACACTGTGGATTGAGGTTAAAATTCTCCAAGGGATTTACTGGAACACATTACTAAGGTGGGTGAACACCATCTTCTATGTAGGGATCTTCTGCACCACATGGAATGAGATGAACTTGCAATTGGCTGAGTAAAATAGCCAAGGAGTATTGAAATAAAGAAGAAAGGTCCTTGATCGTGTGCCACAGTCTTGTGCTTCCTCTTAGTCAATGTTTTTATCAAGCTTAAAATGTGCAAGTGTCATCAAGCTGGAAAGAGCAGATCACACACTGGTTGGTAGTAGAAGTATTCATGAAGATCTTAATCACCCAGCAAGATTGGCTGAAATTAACAAGTCAGGTTTTTGGTTCAGAAAAGCATGTGGGTAAGTACAGTCCATGCCAATGACAGCTCACAGGAACAAGACTGGAGGGAGAGGAAGGCCCATTGAATCTGAGCTCAGCATAAGTTAAAAGTGTAATGTGGTCTCTAAAACTTAGTGGTATTGATAGATGTATAATATTTGAAACAAATCAAGTAAGTCCAACTGTAGCCACTTCTGGAGTTTTTCTCTGGCACCCCTTATTAAAAGGAACATTGACAAATAGGAGAAGGTGACTAGAATAGGGAAGGCTCTGGAAACATTAAGTAAGGAATGGCTGAAGTAAATGGATGCTGTGCTAGGAATGGCAGACGCTAAATGGTGGAAATTGTGGGATTCCTGATCGAAAAGGGGGATAGGCTGCATTACAACATAGTAAATTCTCGGTTCCTACAAGCATTCAGGCAGAGACTAAACGAGCACCTGTCAGACATATGGTAGAAACCTTACGGGAGCTCATAAGTTGTCCCTTCCACCTATGGGGGCTCTGTCAATTCAGGGCCATAAATGACAAAAGGAAAGGTCCCAGAGAATGATAAGAAGCAGATAGGAGACACGATAGCTAGCAACCTACTGGAATTCTGGTCATGTGGACCAATGGAAGGTGACTCACAAGTGGTCTCAGGGTAAAAGAGGGAGAAAAGGTGAACCTCTTATAAGCACTAGCCTCTGGATGACAGACATGCTCTGCCGGGAAGAGTGGAGAAGTCTTTGCCCCAGAGTCAAGCTGAGACACACCCAGAATAGAGATGTCCAAGGAAGGTCCTGGTACCACTGGCACCACTGGCACCACTCACCGAGCCTGCACGAAGGGCTTTGCCCCAGTGTGCTACCTTGTGCTCTACATGGAATGGTGATCCCTGAGCAGAAAAGAGACCTCAGATAAGGCCAGAACAACATGCAGCATCCCCATCATGAGACCTGGGATGGAGTCAGCTTCGCAGCCATGTGACTTCTAGGAAGTCATTTCTCCTGTCTACCCTGTGTTCGGGGAGGGGGGGGAGGGTGTTGGGGATGAGTAAGGCTGATCCCTTCCACCTCTCACATTTGCTACAAATCATGGATTTTGTGACTTCTGCTTCAGTGACATCAAGGTCACGGGACAGAAGATCAGGGTGAGACAGAGTGCTGGAGGTGTAATCAATTTCCCACAAGAATGAGGCCAAAATAGGGTGTCCCCGGAGAAAAGTTCCTTTAGGACAACTTTTGGAGCTGGGGCCAGGCATAGAGGAGACTCAGGGACTGAGAAGTCCTGACCCCATTTGTTTTCCCATTCACATGCCTGGGAATAATGTTAAAAGTAAAAGTTAAAATCCCGGTACAAGTCAACGAACAAGTTCCCTGCTGCTCTTGGGGTCACTTCCACCCGGGAGGAAATTTACTCTGCTCTTCTAACCTTTTCCTTCCTTATTCAGCCTCATAGCTTCTTACTCCCTGGAGCCCTTTACTACTTATAAGCCCCTATGGCTATTTTTAGGGTCAACAGGATATTTACTAAGCTCTTGCGGAAGAAGATAGACAGCGCTTCTTTTCTCCCATTTCCCTGTTCAACCCTCAGACCTCCACTTCCTTTGATTAACCCCCAGGAAAGCAGAAGGGTCAGTCTGAGAAAGTTTCCTCCATGGGTCCAAAGGGTAAGAGTGGCCTGTGCTGAAAAACAAAGGGGTGGAAGGCATAATTGGAGAAAATTATGGAAGAAGAGGTCCTTTATTTACTTAGATTATTTTCAAAATGGTATCAGTTCCTTCCCTTTCATAGAGTTTCCTTGTTTCCAAGGAAGAAGAGAGGAAACAAATGCATAGAGATAAGTTTATTTTTTATTTTTTAAATATATCTGTATTGATTTCAGAGAGAGGAAGGGAGAGGGAGAGAGCGAGAAACATCAATGATGAGAGAGTCATTGATCGGCTGCCTCCTGCACACCCTCGACTGGGGATCGAGCCCGCAACCCGGGCATGTGCCCTGACCAGGAATCGAACCCTGATCGCCTGGATCCTAGGTCAATGCTCAACTGCTGAGCCATGCCCAGCCAGGTGAGATAAGTTTAGATCAATGGTTCTCAAATTCTTTATCCTAAGATCTATGTGTCTTTCTAAGCTTCTTATCCCACTGTTTTTGGATTCTTAAAACTTCCCCAACTCATATATTCATCAAAACCAAAAAGTGGGCTGTGAATTCTGGTCTTTAGAGAATTTAAGAGATAAATGAGTATTTCTACTAGACAAACATTTAGGCTCTTGATTGAGTTATAGGCTGTATTCATTCTCATTCCCTCTCCCTCTCCCTCTCCCTCTCCCCCTCCCCCTCCCCCTCCCCCTCCCCCTCCCTTCTCTCTCTCTCTCTCTCTCTCTCTCTCTCTCTCTCTCTCTCTCTCGCTTGTGCTCGGGCTTGGCAAAGGGGAGGAATGTGAAAGATCACTGATGACAATGGGGGCTGGAGACCTGGGAGGTGGTAGGTCTGGGGTGAAGAGAACTATGCTCACGGCAGCCATGGCACAGGCTGCAGGCAAGGCTAAGAATTCCTGCAGTTCATGCTATTCAATTCTGACATTCTGGAAACTTTCTGTCCCCAGCTCAGGTCATGTCCTGCAAGCCAACAAACACTGTGGTAGGCACTGGAAGGGCCTTGTGATTGTCAAGGCAGTTAGATGCAGGAGCAGGTGACAGAGAAGAACTGGCCATCCTTAATGTGTATGTCTACTGCCATGCCAGGTATGGTGGGAAATAGGTATTAAACTATTTTCTCCACCTTCAAGGAGCTAACCACCTGATTGATATTGTCTTTGGGCACTCAAGGTGCTCATCTGAGTAGAATGGGTGAATTTTGGTCTTATCTGGAGGCAGACAGAGGGACAAGATGACATTGAGTTTTTCTTTTCCACATGGAGATGTCTATATTTACCAGAAGAAAGCAAAGAAGAATGGTGACCTATAGGGCCCTGTGAGCATGGGGGCTGTGATGATGTCACCAATATCCTGCAAGGCTGTCCCCTCTCTGCTGAGCTCTCAGACCTATGTCTACCATGTGTATTCTAAAGCACATCCCCATCCGGGATTGTGTGACATACCATCTCCAGTTCTATGCCCTATTTTCATCATGAGCCTTCTCATGTCCTCCTCTCTTCTTTACCCCACAATTAAAGATGGAAAATACAGCTCAGGCAAAATCCTAAATTATCTTATTTGGGGGAAAACAAACTCAAGACACAGAGGGACAATTCAGATGTCTCTATCCCACTTTCCAAAGCATGGATGAATGGGAAGAGATCTGTAAGAGATTCAAAATGTGCACCTTCATTCCTCATGGGACTTTAATCTATTAAGGATACAAGGCTTAGACCACGAGGATTTTAAAAACAAGCAAATAACAATACACTTAAATAGGCAAATCAGGCATTGGAGGGGACCATAGAGTCATCTCTGGGTTGGCCACATACAGTGGACTTGTCCAGACAAGCTCAATTTTAACATTCAGTCTCATTGTTGAATCACATATCCTGGTTTTCAGTTCAGAAAATAGAGTCACTACAGTTATATGCCAAAGAGTCAATCTCATGTAAGAGAACTTCAGAGGAGAGAGAAGGGAGAGTTCAGTGTGAACAGGTGAGGTCCAAGAGGGTTTCATGAAGGCCACAGCAGGGCCTTGGAAGATGGTACAAGACTTGGCCTCCTACTGTAGCTGTCTTGCCTCCACTCCTACTTTCAACTCTTTTGCATCTGCTCCAGTTGGGTTCTCCCTCTGTCCCTTGTGGCACAGTGTTCCCAACATGTATAATTCACTGTGGCAGATGTGTGCAGAGACAGGAGAGAGTGGAGAGACTGTAAACAAACCTCACCACCACCCCTGTCACACTCAAAGCTTAGATAGGCCCAGCATTTGCCCTGGGGCCCTTCATGCCAGGTGTACCTCCCACACCTCCACCAGGCCCTGGGGTTACTGGGCTCACTGTGGCACCAAGATCTGGCAGCAGTGCCAGCTGCTCTGGAGTTTCCAGCACTTGGGTCCTTGCCAGCAGTGGGATCACTGTTCTTCTGAAGGATCAGAGAACCAATTCACACATACTCATTGAGTTCCTGTCATGGGCTAGACACAGACAATACAACAATGAACCTGAGAAGGCTTTTGCCATCAAGTTGATAATCCAGTGGGGAAACAATTGAGTAACAATAAATTGGAAAGCATTTGATATCTTTCTACCCAGCATGTCATCAGTTTGGCTCAAATAAACTCTTACAAAAATTCCAAAAACAACCCACCAAAACAATAAATTGGTGTATAGAGCCTGGGCACTATACAGGGAGCTGTCCCTCTCAGGGGACATGGGAAGGCTGGTGGTCTTAATTGAAAGTGAGCCGGCTTCCCAACTGGGACTATCGCTCCTCCACAAGAACGACTTCCTCCAACAATTCTAGTTGCCCCTGAACTTGACTTCAGTCTTCCTCAGAAATATCACTTGTTTTAAGAAACCTATCTTTACTAACTGTATTCTGTTTTAAATCTCTATGTCCCTTTGAGGATGTGGGACAGGGTATGCCACACCTACCTCTGATGTTTCTGGTGCCTCTGTTCCATATGTCTATACTGACTCCATTTCAAGCATTACTCACTTGAGTGTAAGGCTGGTGCTGAAACCGTGGTCCAAAGTACAGATTTTGAAGTCATGGGCCCTTGGTGCAAAAGTCTCACGCCATACTAATTAGTCCAGGAGATGTAGGCACCTTACCTATTTTGATGAGACCCCACTTTCCCCTCTATGCAATGTATGTAATTAATATACTCCTGAAGATGATATAAGGGAAAGTAAATGAGACAATATAGGAAAAAGTTCTAATTCTGCAACAGGCACTGCTAGGTTCTCAAGAAGTCAGGGTTCTTTGGGTGCCAGACCTACACACAGCAGAGATTCAGTGTGCCCTGGAGACTTCCTGTGCCCACCTTGGCTGGGTTGTGAGGAATCAGCCCTCTCTACACCTGGGCTGGCCCACAGGAGGAGAGGCAAAAAACACCCCAAGTATTTTCTAAGCTACTCTGGAAAAGGGCCTATCCCTCATGGTAGTCAGACACAGGGGGCTGTCTCTGAACTTGGCTACTTCACAGAGGACTGGGGAAGGGGAGTAGGAAAGTGTGAGACCTCCAGTGTACCAATGAGACTCTTGGCATGTCCCCAAGAGTCTCTGTGGACATGGGAAAGGATGAGAGGAACAAGATCCAGTGACAGCCCACCCCTCCCAGTCAGATCAAGATCAAATTCTTTCCTTCACCACTGTTCCCTCCCTCACCATTCTATCTCCACTTATCCAGAACAAAGAGTGGCCTCAAGGGAGAGCCAAGGGCTGGAAAGGACGAATGCCTATGGCAGCCTTCTCACCAGTGCAGCTTCTGGAAACAGCTGTTTTGCCCGCAGAGGAGCTGGCCATTTCCCCAAGCCCTCAGCTGGAGCAGCACTCCCCTCAAGTGGCAGAAGAGATAATGCTACTGAGAATGCCTTTCTCCCGTCCAGACAAACAGCAGCTTTGGTACAGGCAGCAGAGATAGGCCAGCCTCCCAGACAAGGTGGGGCAACCTCTGCACGCAGCAAGCAGGTGGGCAGACTCCTGCAGGTCAGATCCCGGGGCAGCTCTCTGGAATGGCAGAGCCCTACTTCCCCTCCCCTTGCGGAGCGCCCCACTGCCTGCCCACTGCATCCTCAAGAAATGAAAAGCATATGTATGCTCTCAGGCCATCAGCCATATCGGTTGATCCCTACAGAACTACTACCTACATTGTTTGCATAAAAATAATCTTTGCTAAATACTCATCTCCTTGTGGTGCTAACTAGCTACCATGCACAGGAATTTCCAGAGCTTCCCTCATAGAATTCATTATATTTAATTCCTGTATGCCTTCTTCCCAGTACATGCTTATTAAGCATCTACTATGTGCTGGATTAATGGAGAGACAAAGACAAATTAGGCATGGTTCCCCCCCCCCCCCATCAAGGAGACTATAATCTAAAAGGGGGAAAAGACTTACACCATTAAACAATACCACAAAGCTAGTCAATTGTTATTGGTAATCATAGAAATACATTAAAATCCCATGGAAGCACAAAGGGGGAGCAATTAATTCTGTTGAAGGTCTAGAGCCATCTTAAGAGAAAGTTGGGGGCCTTTACACTGAGGGCCACACATTCCCATCTTGGGCCCTCTGGAAAGCTAGCATATGGCACCAAAACCTGTCAGCAAGCAGCCCACCCAAGGACGCCAACTGCTCTAACTTTCAGCAGGCTGGGTCGCTGTCGCTGGTGGGAACACTGTTTTCCTGAGAGTTTGTAACAATTATAAGACCAATTGTAATACCAATTCAATAAATACCCTTTAGTTCTGTCCTTGTACAGACAATAGAAATGTAATGAACATACTCTGTTACCTTGACCTTATTTGCTTCTACCAAGTCCCACTTAGTATTTATGAAAATCTGGATGTTTTGCAAAGATTCTTGACAGCAAAGATGAAAGATCCAAATTCAAGTAGAGGAGACTCAAGGAAAGTGTTACTGTGTGTGCACTTACCCTAAGATGGATGGAGGAGGGAGAGGGTGATGGATACACCTGAATGGAGGAGAAAGAGAGAAGAGGAGAAGAGAAGAGAAGAGAAGAGAAGAGAAGAGAAGAGAAGAGAAGAGAAGAGAAGAGAAGAGAAGAGAAGAGAAGAGAAGAGAAGAGAAGAGAAGAGAAGAGAAGAGAAGAGAAGAGAAGAGAAGAGAAGAGAAGAGAAGAGAAGAGAGCCACCTAAAAAAAGTTGAAAAACATTTTAACCAACTGAGTGAAGCAGTTGGCATGTCTTAGACTTAGAATAGTTGAGAATCATTGTTTTAACCAACTGAGTTAAGCTAGATTATAACTGATTACACAAGGCACTGTCTCCACCTATTAGAATTATGCACAATTCATGTTACACAGTCATTACCTATTTGCCTTTTTCACTAGACCTTCAGCTCAAAGGGTCTGTCCTGTTCATCACCTAATCCTGTGCCTGGCTGAGAATAGCTGCTAAACAAATATGAATGAGTCATTGCAGTTCTTTCATCCCACTGAATATGGAACAAAAGGGAGAGTTCCTGTAGCTCCATACTGGGCAGATTGCCTTAACAAGGGGATTTTTGAAACCCTAGGATAGACTTCTAATGAAACACGTGCAGTTTCCTTACTTAAGAAGCTGTATGAATGGGACTGGCATCCATCAGTCCAGGCTGGTCAGGTGGAGTCCTACATGGAGCCTGGGGGACAGCCAGGCCCTGGATGCTGTGACTCGAGGCTGAACCCTAGCAGCATGCAAAGTGTCCTCTGCACGAGGCTGTGTTTTCCAAGAACTTGGAGTGCTGCACAAATACCCAACATCTGTGAATTTCCATAGCACCTTTCTCCAAGGAATTCTACACACTTATAGACATGAGCTCATTCATCCTCTCATTCTCCCTGAGGCAGGGAGGGGACCAGCATGATTACCTCTATTAAACATGTGGGGAAGAGGCACAGAGAAGGAGAGAAACTTTCTCAGGTCTACACAGCAACTAGAGAACTGCTGAAATGGAAGCTAGGAGGTGTGGGCCAATGCCCCACACTGGTTCCCTCTCCTGCCTTTGTCTTGACATGGTATTGAGAGTTAAAAGCACGAAGGAAATGCATATATTAAGAGGACTGTTGTATTATCATCATGAATGTCCAGTAAAATTCAACAAGACCACTACAAAATAGTATTAATCATCACCTCAAGCTTTCTTCTTCTTCCAGGTTTCTACTTCAATGATTAGGACCTTGAAGGGGAACAGAAATAAAGAATAAAATGCAACTCAGGAGCAACCGTGGTGGGGAGATGCCACACTCTATCCCCAACTCAAAGCCTGAGCAGTGCGGCCAGACCCATTATTCCCCTTGGGGAGTGGGGGTGGCTTTGCAACATGCAATGCTCTGGGAACTAGGAAAGGGAAGGAAGCCTGGCCAAGAGGCAAAGACCAGTTGAGTGCTACAAGAGGCCTGGGAGCAAGGACAACCTCTCAGCAGGAGGACCTGTCACCCTTCTCTGCTTTGATTAGAGGGCTCTCTTGATTAACTTAAAGCCCTGGCTATCACCATCAGCAAGGATTTTCTTCCAGCCAATCCTTAAAGCCCCAGCTGCCTCCAAACAAAGGCTTGACTCCTGCCCTCCCTTTTGAGAGAGGCTTAAAGTATTGACTAATCTAATCCCATCTGCACCTACTCAAATCCTCGTAGACACAGATATAAAGGGCTGAGACTCAAAAGGTGAAAATCTCAATTAGGCATGCTGCTTTATCCAAACTGAGGGTACAATGGCACACAGTCTAATCCAGATTTGCCTATTACTCTGCAAACAGCTCAATACATAATAGGGCCTGGGTGGCGCCCAGTTCATCCAAGTCTGGCATTCTTCTATTTGGTGTCTCTTGTTCCCTCGCTTTGCTAAAGAGGAAAGCCTGACCCATGGGTGTGCCCCTTGTTTGTCAGAGCTTTTCAAGTGCCAGAAAGACACCATGTCTCTGCCTAACATATTCCCAGATGATCAGCACACCAGTCTCCTAAGTCCTGCACAGGAAGTGCAAGTGTTAGGGGCTAAGGCCTCCAATCTGTGATTTGGTATCAGGAGATGTGAAAGGGAGATGCAGAGAAAAATGAGGACAGAGAAAGTGAAGGCCTCGGGGTGTTCTGATTAGGAAGGTAACTAACCATCTCTAGAGAGACCATTTTCAGAAGATGTGGGGAGAAAAAAAATTTGCAAGGTTATTAAAGGGCAAATGAGATGTAAGGAAGCCAAGGTGGAAACTTCTAAAAGAATGATAGTGAGAGAAAAAAGGGAGATATTGGTACCAAGGGCAAGGGAGCTGGAAGGGGGGGAAACATATTTGAGAAAGAATTTGATTGGGAGAGTAGAATCTTTAACCTGACTTTGGGGAGAGGGGCTAGAGATTATTACTGTGAGAGAAAATGGAGCATATTTTAGTAGAAGCCCAGGAGATAGGGGCATGAGCACAGAGACAGGCTTCTTGCAGGAGGGGACACTGGCTTCATTTCTGTACTTTCTTGGTGGAACCGGGAATCCACTGTTCTAAATGGGAATCCTGAGTGAGATTTCAGCTCCTCAGTAGGTATGATATCCAGGGCCAGGCTCCCCAGCCTGCTGATGGTGACCAAGGCCATGATCCTAAGCTCTCACTGACTCTGGCCCACTCCTGGGGCAGGCTCTTACCCTTCCTCCAAGCTGACCTAGGATTTCTGAGTTTGGCTGCTCCATACCTCTGAGACCTGCTGCCCTCTAATCCCAGTGTCACACACAAGCAGGTGAATTTAGACTCCTGCTGGGGGTCCCTGCAGCAATGGGCAGGTTTAAGGAAAGATACCTGCCCTGCTGTGGTCTTTGTCTTCCTTTGGGAGAGGGGATGACAGTTTGTGGCCTAGCTCAACAAGCATATGACTTGTTGAGTCACCAGTCCAGTGTCTGGCACATAGTAAACATAAGAAATAGCTGTTGAATATAAGCCTATTTTGCATTCTCCTTCATGTCTTTGAGACTTCTAATGGGAAATAATTTTTCCCAGCCCAGGAAGCTAACATGTTGCTTGTATGAGATGCTGACATAAGACAGACTCCTAGCATGGGCAGTGTGTATTTAGCTGTGATCCCTTGCAGAATCCATCTCTCCATAGGTCTTAATTCTAAAGTCGCTTAAGCAGATTTCTGCTGAGAATCAATTGACTGAGTGGACCTAATGATGAGGTTGCCCTTTAATGCAGGCACTCTCAATAGAACTCACAGGGTTGGTGGAGACACCAAGGGGAAGGCAACAGGAGTCTCAAACCACTCTGAATCTACTTCCACAGCCAGGATCAAAACCCATGGCTTTGGAACTGCTCACCTTTGAGCTTCATTATTTTCTCACTCAGGATTCCCTTGAAGCAATATACTCTTAAACAAAACAAACAAACAAACAAACAAAAAGCCAAATAAGAGTGAGTGCTCTGAAATTAGGGAATCCACAGTTGCTACTGACTTTGGATCTCTAGGAGGAAAACGAGGCAACCAAAGCTCTTGGCCAGCTTCATGTAACATAACTTGGCCAGCTCTGTGGATTCCAGAGAGTCTGCATCCTCCACAGGGTGAAATTCCCCTGTGCTCTGTGCCTGGCCTCTTCTATCTCAAGCTGGGGCATCAGTCAAGTCACCTGGGAGCAAGAGTTCCAAAGAGCAGTGACCTGAGGTTTCCTCCTGTCCCAGGAAGACTTGAAGCATCCTAAGTATCACCTTGCCTTGGGCACTGGTTGATGAGAACACATAGGCTGGGAGTTGAGGTGGCTGCACCCCATGACTCCTACCTTGGGAAAGGGGGCCCCTCACTCTAAGACTCAACTGACTCAACGGTGCAGGGGGAATCATTAACTTTTATTACAGTTGGAACAAGTTGCCCTATCCTGAGCATAAAAATGAAGCTGGACACCTCATAGAAATAAGAAATGAAATTTAAAATTAACTTTTTTAAGTTAAGATTGCCATCAGTCAGCAGAGATTTATTAAACACCTGTGAAATGCTGTGCACTGCTCCAGACAGAGAGCATATGGCAGTGACAAGTTTGACAGAGTCCCCATTTTTAAGGAGCTTACATCCAGAGGGGCTAGGCAATCAGCAAAGGAAGGAAGGAAGGAAGGAAGGAAGGAAGGAAGGAAGGAAGGAAGGAAGGAAGGAAGGAAGGAAGGAAGGAAGGAAGGGAGGGAGGGAGGGAGGGAGGGAGGGAGGGAGGGAGGGAGGGAGGAAGGAAGGAAGGAAGGAAGGAAGGAAGGAAGGAAGGAAGGAAGGAAGGAAGGAAGGAAGGAAGGAAAGAAGACCATTTCAGGTCCTGATTGGTGCCATGGGGGAAATCACACAGGCCAAGACAGGAGGACCATTATAGATAGCTAGGGCTGGGAAGATCTCTCTGAGAGGGTGATGAGTTGAGAACGGAATGAGGAAAGCAGGCAGCCAAAGGGAACATTGAGAAAGAACCTTCCCGAAGAAGGAACAGCAAGTCAAAGGCCCTGAGATGGACATGAACTATTGTAATTGAGGGAAAGAAAAAAGAGTGAATGCAGCTCAAGAGCAGTGAATCGGATGACATTTGGAGGGAGAAAGGGAGACCAGAGCCAGGTCTTGTGAGGTCTTATAGCCCATGATGTGGGAAGTCTCTGGTGGATTTCACACAGGTGAGTGACATGATCTGGTCTATACTTCAGAAAGCTCAGCCTGGATAATGTGTAGAGACTAGGCTACAAGGGAATGAGGCCACCAGACGGAGCAGGCAAGTGGTCCTTACCACAACCCAAGCAAGAAGTGATGGGGGTTTGGACTAGGTGTGCAGGATGGGGGAGGGTGAGAGGTGATCGTATTTCAGCAGTAGAACAAAAGGTACTTATTGGTACATAAACTATGTGATATGAAGAAGCAAAAAGAATTTTAAAAATGACTTGATTTTTATTCTTCTTATTTTCTTTATATAAGGTATTCAAAGAAAACATATGCTTAAGCTGGAGATTTGTAAGATAAGGCAAAAAACTTTTATTCTTTGAGCCATTAACTTGTTACGTGGTTGACATCAGCTTGGTAGTGAGTTTTAAATTCAAGGCTATGTATAGACTCCAGAATTTATGTTGCTATTGTGGGTTCACTTAAGCTCCTCCCCAATGATGTGGGCTCAAAGATCCTAGGTCCAGGACTAGGTTTAGGCCAAGATCAGGCTCAAATAATTGCAGTAATCTAAGATCAGGACCTGGTTCACAATACATACATGTATGGGGCCTTGTTCCTGCTGTGCTGTCTTACCATGAAAGTCTAGCATCCAGAGGTAGCCTGGTTTTGTAGTAACATATCAATACCTTGGTGCTCTACAAGTATGGCAAAAAGCCACCCTCTGTGCCCCATCCCTGGACCAAAAGGTAATGAGGCAGGCAGTGCGAGGGAGCAGCTCTGCCAGGGCAAGAATGAGAACTGACATTGTTGAACAACAACCACTGTAAAATCCATGTCTAAGAGCAACAATAGATGCAGTCAGTGGCTTCTCCCTTCCAGAGGCATTTTCCTCACTTGACCCTCTAGGACTCCACTTTTTCTTGGTTCTCTCCCTATCCCACTTGCTACTTCTTCTCAGGTACTTTGGTTGCTCCTGATGAGGTTAGTCCATCATCTCAGTCTTTAAACTGTAGACACGCCCAGGCTTAGTTCTTGGGCATTTCTCTTTTCTGTCTACATCTGGTGAGCTCAAAGGCTCTCATAGCTGAAAAATCACCTAAATGCTGAGGACTCTCCAGCCTGGACATTCCCTGGAGCAAAGCCAAGTGCCTTCTCTTCATCTCCACATGGATGGGTAACAGCTGTCACGATGTAGCATGCTTACAGCTAAACACCTGACTTCCTTCCTAACAAATATTCTTCCAATTATTCAGGCCAAAATCTTGGAGTCATCCTTGACTTCTCCCTTTCTCTTACACCTCGCACTCACTCTATCAACAAATATTGAGGGATCTGCTTTTGAAATATAGCCAGAATATGAAAACATCACCATCTCCATGGATACTCCCCTTGTTCAGGCCACTGTTTTCTCCCGTGGGACCACTTCAATAACCTTGCACCGGTTTCCTGCTCTGTCCATACCCCCCATTCTAGTCTCCATTAAGCAACCAGGGTGAAAATCCACAAATGTTAGTCTGATCATGTCAGTCCTCACTCAGAATCCCAGTGACTTCTCACTTTGTCAGAATAAATCCAGGGCCCTCAGAAGGTCCTCCATGATCTGATCCCAATTACCTCCGTGCCTTCACCTCCAGCCACTTCCTCTCCTAAGATCTCTGTGGTCCAGCAACACTGGTTTCCTGCTGTCCTTGAGCACCACAAGCTTGCTCTACATTTGGGCCTTGTACTTGCTGCTCCCTCTGCCTGGAAGCCTTTCCCCTCACCGCCACCTGGCCTGCTCCCTCATCTCCATCATTTCTGCTCAGTGATCACTGTGCCAGAGAGGCCACTCCTAACCACCCGATCTGCTACTTCAATGTCTACCCCCTTACTCTGTTTTATTATTCTTCATAGTATATACTGCTACTATACATATTTATTTGTTTATTCATATTTTGTCTATTTCTCACTCCTAGACTGCAAGCCATTGAAGGCAGGGATTTTGTCTCCCGTTTTCACTGCTGTATCCCCAGAGCCTAGATCTGTGCCCGGCATAGAGAGGGGCCTCAATCAACATGTGTTTCTTTTGTTGCTACCATGTATCAGGCACTTTACAACTATGCTTTCATTTAGTCCTTTCAACATACTTCAAGGTCAATATTATTATGTCTCTTTTTATAAATTAAAAAAAATGAGAGGCAATAAATCAGAGCCCAGTACAACAAAGCAAGAGGGTGGTGGATCTGGGACTTGAACCAGCTCCATTTGCTTCTAAAGCTTTCTTCACTCCAAAAGAATGGGCCCCAGAGCCCATGCCAATCCCCAAGCTTCCAGGGTCTCCACTTCAATTCCTTAATGGAAGACCTTACTCAAGAGACAGAGAGACAGTTAAACAAGCAGACTATCAGGAAAGAAGGAGAAAGTCAAAGAGAAACAGAAGGAAAGTCAGATAGAGGCAGTGTCCATGGATTCTCTTTGAGAAAGAATGAGTTGTTCAAATCCATAAGCAAGTAGTGGGCCAGACTTCCTATGGCAAAGCTAGCATCACTGAACTGCCCAGCATCTGCACACAGAGCTTACAGAGCGGCAAGAGTCAGGGAATCAGATTTTTCTTTATATGCCATTAACCAGTGAGCAAATCCCTTCTCCCTCTAACCTCAGTTTCTCCATCTGTAAAAATGAAGGGAATGGCCTGGGAGTGGTTCCAAGACCTGGCTATATATCAGACTCAACCCAGAAACATGAAGAATACCGTTTTCAATGCTTCACCCCTGGAGGGATTTTGATCCTGGAAGTCAACAGGGGGTGGGGCAGAGATTTTCACCAGAGATTAACATAAGATCTGTCTGAGAGGCAGCATCATGGAACCATTGAGAGCATGGTTCCTGGGGTCAGAGGCTGCCTGAATTCAATCCTGACTCTGCCACTGACTATTTTTGAGAGTTTAGGACTTCACCTCTCTGTGGCCCAGTTTCCTCATCAGAGAAATGGAAATAATAAATGCCGTCGAGGTATGGGATGAAGATTAATTGTGCTGGTATATGTAAAGCACTCAGAACAGTGCCAGGTACAGACTTAAGTGCTACATAAGTGTCTGTTGTAATTACTCAAGAAGCTTAGTTGTTGCTGGCTGCGCACAACCTGTGATGGATTTTCTGGTTCTGATACTATACGGTTCTCTGCCCCACTGCTCTCTGGAAGGACAGGGGGACCGGTCCTCATTAAACTCTTGTCTTAGAGCAGAGAGCACTCCAGCACCACTCCTAACGCGCTGTTGAACCAGCCTCAACAGGGATTAGGCCCTTTAAACCACGGCTTTGAACTACATGTCACATCAGGAAAGGTTATTGGCATTGATGTGAAGCCACTGAATTGCCGAGTTGAAAAGAATCTTAAGATCATTGGTCAGCAGTTGTTGTTTTTTCGAGCACACATGGAACTTTTACACAAAATAAAAAACACATTCCAGGTCACAAAGTAAATCTCAAAAGCACCCCAAAATCAATATTATACACACCACATTCACAAAATAAAATGCAAGTAAATTAGAAATAGCCAAGGTACCAACCTCCCCACCTCTACCTCCAAGCAAATGTAAAATACACTTCTAAATAACTCATAGAATAAGGAAGTCAAATAGATTTTTAAAAATATGACGGCAGGGCTTTGGGTTGTTTTGTCCACTAATAAATCCACGGAACCTAGAACAGTGCCTGGCATGTAAATATTTGTTGAATTAAGGAATGAACAAGTAAATTAACAAGTTAAATGATGAGACGTTTATATGCTTTTTATTTAAAAAGAGATAAGACTAGAAATTAATGAGTTAAACATCCAACAACAAAGAACAACAGAATAAGCCCAAAGGAAGAAGAAAGTAATAAACAATAGAAGAGCAAGAAAAAAGAAAATAGAAGACAGACAATAGAAAGGGTAAATAAAGCCAAAATTTGGTTTTTTGAAAAGACTAAAAAAATAAATAAACATCTGCTGCACTGATTAGATTTTTAAAAAGAAGCTAACACAAGCAATATTTGGAATCACAGTGGCAATATAATTGGAAATGCAACAAATATTAGTAACTTCAAAAGCTAATCCCATAAAGGATAAAAAAAAAAAAAAATCTGAAATTTAAAATCTACCCACAAAAACCCAACAATTGGTCAAGACATTTTAAAAATAAGCTTTATCAGACTTTGGAGAGACAGATCATCCTGTCCTTCTCCAATGTATTGCAGAGAATAAAAAGAAGAAACTCTCCAAACTCATGACATGATGTTTTTACAACTTTGGCACCAAAACTTGACACACAAGACAAGAAACGAAGTCTCTAGGCCAATCTCACCAAAAATGTAGATATAAAGATCCTAAATAAAATGCAGGCAAACCAAATACAGGAAATGTACTAAACTAAGACAGCTCATGTTGGTTTATTCCAGGAATACATTTACCTTAAGAGCTCTATTCATGAAGTTCAGTTCATTCAAAGGTTAAAGAAGAAAAAACACATGAGTATTTGAATTGATATAGAAAAAGCATTTGATAATTTGATTTAAATTATCCTAGCAAAATAGGGACAGAAGGAAACTTGTTTTAATCTGATAAATGGTATCAATAACAAAAAATACAGTGAATATCCTATTTCTGAATAAAATATTGAGAGCATTCCATTTAAAATCAGGAATAAAATAAGGATACTTGCTTCCTAAATTTTTATTCAACACTGCACTGAAGACACTGGCTGTACAGTAGAATAAATGAATAAATAAAGTATAAAAACTGGAAAGGAAAAAAGCCAAGATTCATTAATTCCCAAAAACGTGATTATCTATACAGAAAATTTAAGAGGCACTTCTGTTTCTGGCAGTAACAAACTTAATGTGGATAAGACCCCTTTCTAAGAACAGAAAACATAGTAATGCTTGGTAAAATACATTAAACATTTTCTTTAAGCATGCCTGAACTGGCAGTACAATACAGAAAAAAAAATCCTCAATGAATGAGCCCATCTACCATTTATAAATGAACAGGGAACTCACAACAACCAAAAGTTGCTAGAACTACATGAGAAATTGACAAATTCAATATTTGACTGTCATCATGAAATTCCAATTATTTCTTCATTTCTTTTTCCACCCATGAGTTTTTTGGAAGAAACTTTTTAAATTTCAAACAGATGGGGGTGAGTTTGGTAATCTTTAAAAATGTATTTCTAAATTAATTGCATCGTGGTCAGACAATGTGATTTTTTTTATAATACATATTCTTAAAACATGTTTGGACCTGCTTCCTACTTGGAATATGGTGAATTTTTAAAAAACGTTCCACCCTAGGGGAGATTCAACATAACACACTCAGTAATTGATAATGCAAGGCAATAAAAATTCAGCAGATTACAGAAAATTTAAAACCACATTTAGTAAAGTTGATCTAATAAGTCAATAAAGAAACTGCACCACTGCTACAGAATACATACCAGATCCATGTTTTACAAGTAAGTTCTATCAAGCAATCAAAACAATGCCAATATTCGTCATAGGATGCCATAATCATCGTAAAAACAAGCCACAGACTGGGAGAAGATATTTGCAATGCATATGACTAAGAAGGATAGCATCCATAACATATAAAGAATTCCTATAAATCAATAAACAAACAATTCAACAGGAAAATGAACAAACTAGAAGAACAAACAATTCACATGGCCAGTAAACACCGAAAAAGATGCTCATTCTTACTCGTTACCCCCAAAATTGTTGAATAAAATCATCATACAGAAAACCATAAAAAATGGTCCCTACTGCAGTCTGTACACAAAAAATAAATTCCACATAGTTCCAAGACTCATGTGGAAAAGCAATATTTTTAAAAATTTAGGAAAAAATGGATTATGTTTATGAACTCCTGAGTGAGAGAAGTTCTTAAACAAAACACAACGAAGCACAAATAAAAAAAATACATCTGACTAAATTTCAATTTAAAACTATGATGAAACACCATTACATAATCAATTGGCAAATATTAAAATCTGCTATACAAATCAACAAGAGCTGGTGGCAATGTAGTCTTTGGTGGGAGTATAAATTAATTCAGTCATTTTAGAGAACAATTTCATGATATCCAGTAGAGAAGTGTATCCTCTAAGAGTAAGCAATTCCTTTCCTACAGAAATTCTTACATATATGCTTCCAAACACATGCAAGAGGATTCATAACTGCATCACTGGTAGTAGGAAATAAGGAATCAATTTCAATGCCCTTAAATAGGAAAAACGATAGATAAATGGTGGCATACTAATCTAAGGAATATGATAATTCAGTTTAAGTAGAAGCACTAGAGCTCCATAGATCAAAATTAATCTATCCAAGATCGATGCTGAGCAAAAAAGCAAGCAACAAAAAATATGTATAGTGTGATACCAATGAGATAGTTTATAAACATGAAAAATACTATATAGTATTTATATGCATGTATGTTCAGTAGAAACACAAAAACATCCATGGAGATGGTAAACACCAAGTTCAGAATATTGGGCACCTCTAGGAAGGAAAGGAGCAAGGATGTGAAAAGGAGGGCTACACATATGCTTCAATTACATTTGTAATGACACTGAAAAAAACAACGATCTGAAGCACATATGGCAAAATGTGCTTTATGACAAAGCTGTGTCATGGTTACATGGGCATTCATTGGTTTATTCTTCAGACTTTTCTGCGTGTTCAAAATATTTCACAACTTTAAAGCATATTATCAGTTTCCTCTAACCGCTCTAAGTGGAAATTCCTCATTTAATATGTTTCTGGCAATATCCATTCACCTTCTACTTGATCGCTTCCAGAAGTGGGAGCTCGCCACAACAGAGTCTCTATCCAGGATGCCCAGGGCCTGATGTGACAAGAATGAGTGCTATTTTTTGAAACTTTCAGTCTCAGATCCAAAAGCTCAAAAAGGTTTTAAAAGAGGGGAGGGCCCAGCCGGGCGTGGCTCGGCGGTTGAGCATTTACCTAGGATCCAGGCAATCAGGTTCAATCCCCAGTCGGGGGCGTGCAGGAGGCAGCTGATCAATGACTCTCTTATCATTGATGTTTCTATCCCTCTCTCTCCCTCTCCTTTCCTCTCTTTGAAATCAATAAAGATATATTTAAAAAAATAAAAATAAAAATAAATAAATAAAAGAGGGAAGGACTCATGGCATACAATACACTTGCAAAATTACAATTAAATATTTCAAAGCATTAGCTACTTGTCAGAATACACAAATGTCTGGGCTCCTCATGACTTCTGCATTACAAGATTGCCATCATCCATCACAATCTGTACCCATCCCGTCCAGGTGGCTTCTGCGACATCACCACCCATTCACTCCCAGCTCAGCAGGTCACACTTGCCACGTGCCACAACAGCTCCTTCTTGACTTTTTATAATAGCGCAGTTTTTAAATGGGCAGGCATAGAATAAAGTGCTTTTTATAACAATCCTGTCATTGGAAGCTTCTGGTATTTACAAAGTCCTCAGGAAAAAACAGCCTTTTACTGAACTTCATGATGCAGCCAGTTCTGTTGGTGTGCAGATTTGACTGTCAAAAAAGTCTTTCCCTAATGAATCTGAAATCTGTCTTTCCTGAAATTCCCAGCACTTGGACCTAATTCTGCCCTTGGAAACCCCAGAGTGAGTTTCTCTAGCATGAATAAGTGTGTGTGTGTGTGTGTGTGTGTGTGTGTGTGTGTGTGTGTTTTATATACACATCCTATATGTATTTCCATTTGTACCCATATCTCCTGTGCTTTTAGAGAAAATCTTTCCATTTCTGAGTCTGCCAAGATTCAGATAGGAGTGCAGGCAAAGATACCTTAGATTACAAAAATTATCTGAAAGATACATAGATCTTAAAGTAGTTATGTTTAAGACTTACCTATTTAAAGTAATTGAAATTTGAATATCAATTGCCTGTCACTTCTGGGAAAAATCATACCTTTGCTTAAGATACATAATTTCACTAACAGATTGTTCGTCATTATGGCTTTTGTACAGTTGGAATCCAACAAAGTTTCATCGAAAAAAATTGTGACATTTTATTTTTTTAAGAGCTTGTGATTTCCGAGAACCCCTTAGTAGGCATACAGGGTCTATTTTACTGGAAGTGGAGATTCTGTGAGGATATTTTCTCTAAGGTGGACTCAGGGCTGTGATATGTAGGTAATTATCTGATGAACAATTATAACTTTCATAGAGTGCAAATCAAATGTTGGTTAATATCCTCTGCTCATGGCAAAAGAGAGGAAGGGAGAACAAAAAAGGAAAGAGAAAGAAGAAAAGAGGAGGGTAGAGAAAAAAGAGGAAGAGAGTAAAGTCAACCCATCTCACACCGCAAAGATACAAGGGCGCCAGACCTCCAACCCTGGGCTCCCCAGCCAAGAACCACAGAGCGGCTTCCCCTCCTGACCCTCCAGGCTCACATGAGTCTGTCTGCACAACTGGAGAGCCAGGCAGGGCCCTCTGCAGATGTAGGAGCTGGGGACCCCGAGTCATGCACTGTTGCACTTGCTTAATCCACGCAGATATAAACAACTATGAGTCTTACAAATTCTGACTCTTGTTTTTGGCCACTCTGTGGCTTCCTAAATAGATATTAAAGGAATTCTCTAATCATAATAGTTGGTTTTTCCTCTTAAGTCCTGATGTTTTAGTTTCTCTAGTCCAGCCCAAAGCAGAGGTCTGTGTTTAATTTAAGACACTTTCTACTGCCCAGGACCAAACTGCCTTGGATGGTTCCAGCTCCTTTCTTTCTACCCATTTAAGACCACAAATTCTTGTAGCTTCTTCCAGAAGTCAAATGTTGCCAGGACAATGAGGTTCACAAAGCCCTTTGGCTTGGGAAAGAGAGAGTTTGGACTTGCTCAAGGGTTCAACCTGGTTCTAGATTGACACTGGGCCCCATGCTCTCTGAGGGAGAGTCAGAATGCCGTGGAAAAGGGGGTGGCCTGGGGGTCAGGGACGCTGTGTTCTATTCTGGCTCTGCAATTGCCTAGCCAGTTACATGACCCTGGAAATATTCTTGAACTTAACTTCCCAGTTCATAAAGCAATTTCATATGCATTACCTCATTTTCTCCTCACAAAAACTCCACCAATAGGACAAATATTATCACTTATGTTTCTGTTTAAAACCCTGCAGTGGTTGCTCATCTCATTCAGAATAAAGCCCAAAGTCCTTGCTGTGGCCGACAAGGCCCTACATGACCCTGTCTCCGACCACCTCTCAGACCTTTTCCCCTCCCACTCTCCTTTTGCTCTTTTTGTTCCTGCCATACTGGCCTCCTGACTGTTCGTTAAACACATCAAGAAGGTTTCTACCCCAGGGCCTTTGCACTGACTGTTTTCTCTGCCTATATGGTCTTTTCCCAGATATCCACAGTTTGTTTTCTTCATGTTGATGTCTGCTCAAAGGTTACCTTACCAGAGTGATCTTCCCTGTCCACCCTATTAAAAAATAGTACATTTCCTCCATCCTCTGTCCCATTTCTTTCTGTTTCCTTACTCTGTTTCATCTTTCTTTGTAGCACTCATCACCTACCAATACATTCTATATTTATTTATCTCCATCCTTGCCTGTCCTCCTACCACCAGAATGGATGCTCTTTAAGAACGAGCACTTTGCTTTGCTCACTGCTGTAATACCATGGTCTAAAACAGCAATTTTCATCTGGTGTGCTGTGGCACACTGATGAGCCACAAGAATTTTTAAAACATGCAATATCTGACCATTTATTCAGGGGCACTGACCTCTTTCCCATAGATTGTCAAATAAAAAATAAAGGACAACAGAAAACACAACAACAGCCATCTGGTATGAATGCCCTGTCTTGAACCATAAAAATATAGGTCATATAAAAGAGTTCCATCTTATTGGTTACATAGCATAATAAGGTTGTGTCTGATGGGTTAATTCTTGATGCCAGAAATCCTTTATACAAGTATAAGGCACCTGATTTTTAGAAAAGTCACACTGGAGCCAACAGGGTAAGTAATTATTATCACTGTTATTTTTTTTGGTAAATTAATCAAAATTATATTTACTTTTGTCAGATTGGCAAAAAATATAATACATTTTTTTGGTGTGTCATGGAATTTTTGTAATCAGTTTATGCATGCCATGAGATAAAAGGGTTGAAAATCGTTGGTCTAGAATAGTAAACACTCAAGAAATATTTTATACTTGTGTTAATGGTGTTATCTTTTAAGTTATATGTGAGGAAAATGAGAGTGAAAGAGGTTAAGTAACTTGCCCAAGGACATGAAGCCAATAATCCACAGTGATGTTCATTCATCTCACTAGAAGTTGGAAAGCCAGGGTTCTCCTCCCAATTCCTGCACTTACCAGCCAGTTGGCCTTGAGAAAATGATTTATCCACTCTGAATCTTGAATTTTATTTAGCCATAAAGCTTTTCAATTTTTTATAAAAGAGAGATAATATTATAGGTACAATTTTGAATCTTATCCTGCTTTGAAAAAACATAATACTATAATAAAAGCATGTACTCATGACCTTAAATCATCTCTGAAGTCTGTTTTGGGGAAGGGAATTTTTAAAAATTTTTATTAAATTTATTGGGGTAGAATTGGTTAATAACATTATATAAATTTCAGGTGTACAACTTTATAATATGACATCTGTATATCCTATTGTGTGTGAGGTCTTTTTTTAAAAAAAAAAAAAAACAACACAAAAAACTTTAATACTGCATAGCATCAATATGCCCTAATTTAATGAGCCATTCTTATGTTGGTCAGTAAGGATTATTTTAAAATTTTCCATGTATTTGATAATCCTTTGATAAATATTTCTATATTATCTTTGTTTAAATTTCTTAAGTCTCCTTAGAGTATTAACTTTTATAAGGGTTTCGATTTATTCTACCAAATTTTCCTCAGAAATACTATACCAATCTTTATGTCACAAATAATGAAAAAATGACCCTTCACAGAATCCTGGTCAATGCTGAATCATTACATGAAATGTCAAAATTAAAATCATTGTTTTGCAAAGATGTTTTCTAATTTGTTGTTGTTTGTTTTAGATCCTCCTTGCACCCCTATATAGAAGGGTTTTAGGGCCTCTGTGTCAGGAACCAGAAACAGAGACCAATATTTACATTTCTTATTATTTCACCACGTATTATTTTTATCAAGTATATTTAGCCACTGAAAACAACTTTCTTTATGACCCTTCACTTTTGTTGTGATATTAGCACTTTGGGAAATGCTACTTTAAACCAAACCATAATATGAAAGGATGTCATTGAGGGTTTTCCTCAATACCCTCTTCAGGTATCTTTTCTTCCCCAGAGGGGGCTCAGTCAATTTTCTAACATATCAGTCTGATTATACAAATCCCATGTCTCTTAAGGTCTTATCTTTGAAACACTTTCAACACTTCCAGCCTTCCTAGCTTTCCACTATTCTTACCTTTCTCTGAATGGATGAACTATATGAATTTATATCACTCTATTTGATTCTGGTAAACTGTCTTATGTTCATTTTATTCTAAATGATATATTCTAAGTAATAAGATATTTATTGGCAGACAAGACATCCCTTCCAATTTTGTCTACTTCCATGTTTTAAATTCCATCTAAATGCCAAATTTATTCTTCTGGCCCAGACTTTTCTGAGCTCTGGATCAAACTGCCTAAATGACCTCTTCACATGGATGTTTTATAAACATCTTGATTCAATATGTCCAAAACTAAACTCATGATCTTTCCTCTGACTGCCTCTCCTCTAGTCTTCCCCATCTTAGTAAATAAGATCACCACCTTCCAGCTGTTCAAACAGGATACCCATGTGTGGTTCTTACCCCTTCCCTAACCAAACCCAGTGAACTCTACCTGCTAAGTATCTTGAGTTGTATCTACTGCTACCTCCTTGTCTTAGCAGATATTGTCATCACTGATGTCCATGCACATGTCCATCCCCAATACTCCACACAGCAGCCAGAGCATTTCAAAATGCAAATCTGATCATGTGCGTCCCTGCTTTCAAAGTCCTTCAGTAACTTTCCATGGGTCTTAAGAAAAAAGCCAAATCCTTAGCCAGGCCTACAAAGCTCTGAACAATCTGTCTCTTCCTTGACCTTCACCCTCATCTGGAGCCACTCCCCTCAACAGCACACTCCGCATGCAGACATTCTTTCTTTACCTTGACCTACTAAGGAGCCAGGAGGCTGATAGCTAGGCAGTGAATGAAGAAAGATGCTAAGAAGGGGCAAGAAGTTGAAAGAGAGGTGGGTGTGATTACAAGGTTTCCCTGAAGGTGGGAAGGCCTCCATAAAAGCCCAAGATTGTAGAGGTTTTGACTCCAGAATGCCAGGCCAAGTGGTAACAGGTGATTGCCATGCAGAGAGGGGACTGGTTCTCTCTCCTGCAAGAGATCCTCAGAAATACTAGTGGTGGAATCAGCTCTCCAAGGAGAAGGAGGCCTGAGATTCAGGACTCTTATCTTACAGTGACATAGGGCAGAGATGACCGAGAACCCATAAGCCTTTGTATATAGTTTACTCAGAATTAAGGAGTAGCTGCACCATCCCTTTTCAAAAAGAACAGTTGATTTGATAGGTTCTTTCACATAAACAGTCTTGTTAATGTGGGTTGGGATGAGAGGCCTCGAATAGAGAAGGCAGTGGTCAAACAGGAGCTACAAGCATCTTTTCACATTTGCCTCTGTAACCAGAGATGAAAACCCTTGGAATAAAGTAAGTTTCCTGTTTCCAAAGGACTATACAGTATTCACAGGATGGCTTTACTTACCCAGCCCTATTGCTAAGCATAGGGCCACTTTAATCACGTGTTAACTGATCAGTAGATGCAATTTTGGACTTGTAGGGCAAATTCTAACTACAAGCAAATAAAGAAAATAAGGAAGTTTGAAATTATGTTCTTATCAATTCTGTTTAAAGAAAAGAATTAACTGAGGCCCAGAGAATAAAAGTTATAGGTCTCATAAACGTAGGGCACTTTAATTTACTGGCCAATTCCTTAAGATCTGCTCCTCCCTTGAAAGCCAATCCCTCATTTGAAATATGGGAAATTCAGGCAATGGCAGTACATGCTCAAAAATGTTAAACTGCTCCCTTTCAGCCATTTGATAACTGTTTAAAAAATGTGCACATCATTATCATACTCAAGGCCGTACACATTAGAATATAGATGTAGTAGTTTGGGGCCCTCCCTACGATTTGTAATTTTCCAAGATCTTCCTTTGGATATTCTTTGAAATCAATTAGCCTAAAAATGTACTTCTGACCCAAACAAAACTGCAGAAACAGGTTTCTTGAGCTAGATAGGCTTTCCAGAGATGATGCTGTCCAAGTTTCTGCCTCCTAGCCTGGTTATATCAGCCCAAGCTATATACCTACTGACAACCCATAAGTAGTTATTTCTTAAATTAAAAAAAGTTTTTTTTTTTAATGCCATGCTGAGATGAAGCTAAGCCCTGTGCTAGAGGCCAAAGACACAAAGTCAAATAAGACATTTGGGGGGGGGATATCAATTAATGGAAGACTTTCTCTTAAAAGGTATAGGGTGCTATAGTGGTGTAGTGGGTTGACTTGTGGCTCCCCAAATATGTCTAAGTCCTAATCCCTGGAACCTGTGAATTTGACTTTATTTGGAAAAAAGGTCTTTGCAGATGTAACTAAGGATCTTGAGACGATATCATCCTGGATTTAGTATGGGGGTCGAAATCCAATAACCAATATCCTCATAAAAGACAGGAGAGAAGAAGACACAGACACAAGAGAGGAAGCCATGTGAAGACAGGCAGAGAGTGAAGTTATGCTGCCACAAGCAAGGAGTGCCCGGAGCCACCAGAAGCTGAAAGAAGCAAGAAAGGATTCTTCCCTCAAGCCTTCAGAGGGAGTGTGGCCCTGCTGAAAGCTTTACTTTGTACTTCTGGCCTACAGAACCTTAAGAGAATATGACATCCAGTCTGTGGAAACTGGTTACAGCAGTCCTGGGAAATGAATGCAAGGGCCAACAGCTAAGTCTCCCTGAGAAGTGAGAGATGGCCTCCCTGTGGAGATGACATTAGCCCTGAGCTTTCCAGGATGAGAAGGAGTTTGCTAGATTAAAGGGGGAAAGCATATTCCAAGCAAAGAGACATGTATGTGTAAAGCGACTGAGACATGATTCAGCAAGATGTACTCAGAGAATTGCAAGTACTGTGGAAATGTTTGGGACAGAGGGAACAGGAGATGAAGTTGGAAGGGTGGGTCATGTAGGACCTTGTGGGTAAAACAGAAGCTTGAAGATAATTCCAAATACTTCAGGGAGCAAGAGAGGATTTTAAGCAAGGGAGTGTCATAATCAGATCTGCATTCTGGATGGATCCTTCGAAACAGCTGGAAGGGGACCTGACAAGGGGCAAGGAGCCCAGATAGGGGACACTGAAGGAGTCTAGGCAAGATGTGGTGAGTGGATAAAGAAGAAGGGTTAAATACAAGAGACATTAAGTAGTTAGACCCTGACAGACACTGGGTTCATTAGATGTGAGGGTGAGGGGAAGGGAGTTTCTGGCTTAGACAACTGAGTCTTTCAAAGTTGGTGTTACTCAATAAAACATATGCATTTATTCTTGTTTTGCTTTTTTACTACTTTTTTTAACCCAAGGACATAGATATTAGATAAATTTTAGTGTTTTAAGATCTCTTTGGGTTTCAAAGTACTTTAAACATTTCCTTCCCAAAAGCAAATGTTCAAGTCATGGTTCCCATTGGGGGAAACTTTGGCAGGTGGCTAAGGGGAATGCTAAATCCCCTCAACCCTGTGTGCCAACATTATAATCAGCATTGTGTAAACACATGAATTAAATGGCCAAGAGGGGTCAGCGCAAAGAGGGAAGGTTTTGGAGCTTCCTGGAAGAAAGATGGAAGATGACACATGGTAGGCTCTGGGGAATTGGGAACTCCTGGCTTGTTTACGGAACCATTGTTACCAAGTCCCCTATGGCGTGACTCACACTGGCAGCTCAACCCCCTCCAGACCTCAAGCTGTCAAACTCCTCTGCTGAATCCAGAACAAGGAAAACTCAGACTGACTCCATCTTCCCCTGACCACCATCCACATATAGGCTAAAAAAGCCTGGGGGAAGGGAGCAGCCCTAGTTCCACCCTTCCACCCAGGGCTCAACTGGCCCAAAGACACTAATCTCATTTTCTAGGGGATCCACCTCAGGCCCTCCTGTCTTCCAGCTCCCCACTTTTGCCAGAGAAAGGAGATAGAGGGAAAGATGCTAAAACTGGAAGGAACAAGACCTAATATCAGGGTCTGGCCCAGAGTCTGCTGACTTGGAACAACCTCCCTACTTCTGTTGGCCTGCCAAAGTTCTGGCCTATTTTTTTCACTTTCCCACACGTAGATTACCTGCCACTCTACCCGATCACTCTAGAATGACCTTCGTTTAAAGGCTCAAAGGACACAGATTCATTTTAGCCGAATTCACACTAGGCAGCAGTCTCCACTTATGTGTCCAAGTCTCCTGAGTCCAAAGGGAGGTCATAAAGGAGCCTCATATAAGAACTCACTCCACTTTCTGCCATGGATTAAACAAGGACCGAGATGGCAGAGAAGCTGGCTCCAGGAACTCCGGCCAGAGCTGAGGCCATGGCAGGCCGTACACCAGGCCGAGGAAACATCAGCCGAACCCCAGGTGTGACAAGTTTGGTGCTACTGCCAACTTTGTTTCCTGCCTGAAACTCCAGAGAGCTAGGAATAGCCCCAAACACCCCATTTATGAGATAAAGGCTGAAACATATGGAGAATGGGTTACAATATGGTGCCCGCCGTTGTCCATGAGTAGCAGTAACTACTGTCATTCCTTTGCCCCTCCACCTCTTTCTCTGTAGTCCGCTCCTCTTTTCTCTCCCTTCCCCCATCCTTCCTCTTCTTCCTTTTTGATAAGGTCCACTCATTTTAACTCTGGTTAAGAATTTACATTTTTAGAATTTCAAAGGTGCCTAGTTTAGAACCACACATAAACTACTTAGGAGCCACTCTCCTAAACTATATATGATTGAAGAAACAGAAAGGAGGAAAGCACAAAATGCATTCTAAATTCAAAGAACCCTATTAGATCAGTTTTGGGGCTAATACTGCATTTTCGTGATTCATCGTAAGGGTATGAAGGCGCACCCTGGGTATGACAGGGAGATAAAGTGACTATTGTTGGAGAGTTTGCAGTCAAATAAAAAATGGTACTAAAGTAAAGAACATCATATTCAAGTATTTATCAAGTGCTCTTCTGTGGATTAATAATATTTTCCATAGGTCAACACTGTTTGTGTATACATGTTGTAAAGCTGGGAGAGAAAAAAAAAATCAGCATCTGAACAAGAGATTGGCATTTCAACAAGAAAACCTTACCCTTTCTCGGAAGTTGGAGTGACCCTACTTGCCCTCTAAATTGTTTCCAGAAGTTTAAGTTATCAAAGGAAGTTTTATATGTTTTTGGTTGATTACTCACCAACCGGGACACATTTCGTCTTGGAGCTAAAACCATAGCTCACAATTTGTCTCACTGATTCCCCTGCCAAAACCTAGCCTTAGTTCAACTGATGAAATATCTTCATTGGAGAAGCACTCATGATCCATCCTTTGCCCTAGAATCATTTTTCCACATTAGTGATGGGGTCGGAAGACGCAGACAGTTTCAGGATTGGATACAAGTAACCCACCCATTCCCAGGATGTGATAAATGGCTCCCTGGCCAGAACTGGACCCCAGAGTCTAAAATAACAACCCACCTATGCTCCAGAACATCTGCTCTCCCCATCACACAGGCAAGAGGAACAAAGGCCTCCTGCTCTCCCAAAAGGGGAACCCAAGTCAATGACAGAGTTCCAGGACGTGAATTAGGTGACCTGACCCAGCTTTATTCACAGTGAACAACTGAGCAGCGGCAATTACACTAAAGCTCCTCTATATACCAGCCCCAAGTCCAGGGCTTTATCTATGTAGTTCTTTCACCAAGCACTAAAGCATGTGCCATTAAGAACCCAGTAACTGAAGATCTTGAGCTTCCAGTAATCTCTCCTACTAATATAACCCTCCTGAAATAACCCAAACTCTCCTCCTCCTCCTAAAATAATAAGTATGTTCATCATATGTTCAACCATAGGGTAAGGGAAAAAACCCCTATAATCCATTCATATGATGTATTAACCCAAATAAACCAAAATTCAGGGAAAAATTATAAATGTGCTCATCATATGTTAACTACAGGGTAAAGGCTAAGGAAACTATAATATAATCATAGGATGAAATATTATGCAACTATTGAAATGATGCTCACAAATGGTATTTAATAAGATTTGGGACTTCTTATATTCTAAGACTAAGTAAAAAATATCACGATACAGAATAAAATATGTGGCATAATTTTTTTTGGCCTTGTCACAATATACATTAAGAAGGGGGTTCATAGTAGTTTTCTGGGAGATAAAATAATGGATGATTTATTTCTTTTTTAAACTTTACTTCCCTTTTTAGATTTTCTACACTTAGCATGTACTACTTTTATATACTGAAAATAAAAGTTACTTATTTTGACAAACCCATGGCTTTAGGGGGCTGGAGATGAAGACACAGCAGAAGGATGTGCTAATCTGGAAGGCAGTCGTGCATCTCCAGAGTTATTGTGCTAATTGCTGACCCTCATCTTGACACTCTAAGCACTGAGGCTGAAAGGGCCCAGAGTGGTCTCTGGCTCCACCCAGGGCCCTGCAGTCCAACCGATCTGGCTGTGAGCAAGCTCTTTCATGACTCACTATAGGTCCCTGGGCTGGTCACTTCCCTTAAAATAATCCAGCTGGCAGGGAGCGTGCAGTGGTGTCGGGAGGATTCATTCATTCATGTTTATAGACAAGCTGAGATTCTTGGTTGGGAGTCGCTCCATGCTAAGGAGTGCAAATATTCAGCTGAGTATATTTCCAGGGCAAACTTCCTGCCACAAATTGTCTAAACTTAATTCAGATGCCCCAAATTCAGCATCAAATTTATGCAAGTTGGCTGGCAGAACATGCACCATTATACAGGGTGAGGCAAAAGTAGGTTTACAGTTGTTCATATGGAAAACAATACAATAATTAATGAGTAATAATGTAAGAGTAAACTCTGTGTTTTGTGTACTCACAACTATAAACCTACTGTTGTTCCACCCTGTAATAAAAACGAATTGAATGTCAAATGTCTACAGCCAACTGGACACCACTATGTCTGGCCTTCCTGAGGAATCATGAGGTTGGGTCCAACAGGGCAAGCATTGGTTAACCTCCAGGTGATTGGTAAGCAGGACTGCTTGGCTGTGGGTGGGTATTAAACCTTTCAAGGTTATGCATATCTCCACCACAGGGATATAAATGGTCCAAAGGGGCCATGAAAATCACAGGCCTACCAGCCCTAGGCCAAAATATGTGGCATCCGAGTGCTGGGAAAGCATGAGTGTTTCTGAAGACACAGCAGCAGCTCCCCAGATGAGGAAGTGACTTTGGACAGTCTGTGGGTGAAGAGCCATCCATGGAGCAAGCTGCCCCTTTGTAGAGGTGGCAACTTGTTTGACAATATTACTGGCTGCCTTCTCTTCTCTGTAACTTTCTCGCTCCACTACTGGGGTTTCCACCTCCGGAATAAATTTTGCACTTGAATCATTGGCTCAGGGTCTGCATCTGGGGGCACCTAACCTAAAGTAAGGAGCCTAGTTTTCTTTTCTTCCTAGGTCCTTATTCTTCGTGAAAGTTAAGAAAGTCATATCCTGGAAAAACACAGGGTCCACAGCAGGTGCTCTCGGTGAGAGGCCCTTGCTCACCAGCTGGAGCAGGGCTGAGCAGGCGTGGTAGGTGGAGACAGAGGTTCCTGCAGCCTCCTCTAGCGTGGGTAGTGATTGCTAGAAGGGCATAGTCTCAAGGCCTCTGCTCTCTCTGTCCACGAAAGAGCAATCCCACTCATTTTCTTTGAAAGCTCCTTTTGACTATCATGTCAAAAGAATCACAGGGAGCCAGACCACCTTGTGACCCTGGAGGAATTTTTTAAACCAACACTTTTGATTTTCTGGCACATGAAGGGAAGCGCACAAAGGAAACTGAAGGGCTGTGTGTGCTTCCAGCGAATTCTAGGGAAGTGAAATAATGACCTTGGCCCAGACAGCAAAAGACAAATTTAATTTACATGCTTCGGGCCGTATATGGAAAAATCATTTAGACGGAAAGAAGAAAAGTCCAAACTGCAAGTCAATAGTGGCAAACATCACACATCCCAGTGGTATGCGCTGGCCCCCATCAGCGACTCTGCTGCTCCAACATCCCCAGTCATTGCACATATTTGGGCCTTGCGCTTTCCATGGGGGTCTGCTCCGAAACGCCAGCCTGACTTTGACCAGCTTTTGCTGCACCCCGCAGCCTGGACCCCTGCAGCTCCTCCCCCACTGCGCTCTCATTTCACAGGCTGCCCGGCTCTCTCCAGCTTCTCCTCCACAGCCCAGGCCTCAGGCTTCTCCTTATTTGTAATGTCTTAATTTAGATGCAGGCCAGTAGAAATGTATACAATGAACAGAGGAGAAGGTCTTATTTTAGCCAGAATTTTTGATACTGAGAAGGGGCTGTCAGTTGAAGAGGGCCAGAGACCCCCTCTGACGCCTGGGCCACCCGAGCAGACTCTCCCAGGGATGAATAACTCACATGCTCCACGAAGGGAGATGTTTACAGACACATTCGATGCTCCTCTGGCATCCTCTCCATGAAGTCCAAGCCACCCTGGAGGCTACGTAACGCAAAGTCTTCTGGATAAGAAGTTGTTGGATTTAGTTTTAAATCCCCAGGTTTTAAAAGAATGTCCATAATCAAAAACCCTCAATGCCCTCCTAATGCTCGCACACACACACACAGATAAAGACAGAGAGAGTAAGAGAGATAGAAAAAGAGACAGAGAGGGACCTGGTCAGAGACAGAGACAGGAAGAATATGCTGGGGCAGATCAACTTTAAAGCCCAAGAGAGGAGTCAGTGTGGACCCAAGAGCAAGTGGAGAAGTGGCCAGTTCACCTGGCACTTCCCTAGCACACGCTTTGCCACAGACAGTCGCCACCTGCAAATAAACTCCTGCAACTTTGAAACTCACTACTCATCTCTGTCAGCCTTTCTGCTCTTGGCTGTCTACTCCATTCTTCAATGTCCAGAGACCTTGGGAATTTTTTTACTCAGCACTTCCCAAGCTTTCTCAGTTCACAGTGCCCTTCATGTGTCAGTAATTTTTACACAATGCCCCTAGGCTCAAAGAAATACTTAACAGTTCCATTTATTGAGTAGTTAAGTCCACATAGCTTAATAAATACTTATGTCCTAACAACTTAGTAGCCATTTGGGGGTGTTACACATAAATTGAAAGAAAAATAATATTTCATTTTATGCTTAACCCCAATTACTTACTAAAAGGATCTGTTTAGCTGTTGGACACTATCCAGCTTCTCTAACCATGGAGTCAGATTGGACATGACCACTCACGTCCTGTTCCACAATGATTTTGTGCAGAACTTGTGCTGCCTTCGCTGGAAACTCAGCCACTACTAAGAGATGATGGCACTGAAAGGCGTATTGTGAGATTTGACATTGACACTGTTAACATAGTAGTTCATGTGGTGTCTGACAGGTGTCAAGTATTGCTGGGCTTTCCTCAAAAATGTTTACAAACTCCACAACACTTCCGTGAGTTCACTGTGGCACTCTGGGGTGTCCTGGGGCATAGTTTAGGAAACATCATCTTCATATCTTAAGAAATTTGCTCAACATATTGAAACCATTTGTCCATGATTTTCTCTTGTGTGTGCATATGAATAAACTTATAAACAGAACACATACAAGTTCATATATGAATAAAAGTGCATATTGGAAGGGTACAAACCAAACTGGTAACTGTGGCTACTTCTAGAGAGACAAATAACATTGGGAGCAAACGAGGTCTAGGGACACATTCATTTGATCTAAAATATGGAATTTTTCTTGAAGAGAATGTTTTCATGTATAATTTATATAATTACAAACAACCCCCCCCACAATTTTAATGCACTTACACATAAAAAAACTTGAGAACACCACTTCAGATAGTGCTAAATTCTGTGCAAAGAGTCAGTCCCCAAACTCCAATGAAAAGAACTCACTTACTATAGCACTCAGCCTGGCTCCACGGGTACGCCAACAGGTGAGTGCTTCTCACTCCCTGCTCCTTTTTTAGGAAACTTCCTTCCTTTCTCACTTCCTACAACAGTGATTCCCAAGGGTGGTAGTCAGAATCACGGGTAGACTTTTCTACACTGAAACTCTCGCACCACCTCCTCAGAGTGTAACCTGCTCACACTCTACTCGAACCATCATTTGATGCTGTGGCAGAGGAGGCCACTGTCCCTTTGGTAGTCTGGAGCTGTTACCTGGAGGCTTCTGGCAAAGGCTATATTTCCCAGCCTGTCTTGAGTCTAGGTCGAGCCAGGTGACCATATCCCACCAATGAAAGAAGATGTGGAACCCTGAACTTCCAAATATAAGTCCTTAACTACTACTAAGAAGATGTCCCTTTTATTAACCAATGACACCCCAATAAATTCAATAAAATTTTTTAAATAAATAAATAAAATAAAGAAGACATTCCATCCTATAGTCAAACAAGACTGACCCCCACAATTCTTCAGAGAGAGAGAGAAGCCAAAGCTTGAAACTATATATCTTATCTTGAGATAAGATAAAATAAAATAAGTACACAAAATTGTCAGGGGGCAGACTTCAATAACAATTTTACTGCATTAATTGTGTTTCACCCAGGGAGCTACATTGTACAAAGTGACCTGTTTCGTTGTCCTCATTACCAAATACAAGAAATTCAAGGGGAGCAGGGATAAATGACTGAGCACCACAGGATGTCAGAGCTGACCAGCCCTCAGTCTATTAATCTGTATCAGCCTAAGGGACTGATTTGAGAACCAAGAGACCTGACTCCTCTGGAGCTTCCTTCAGCATGGGGCCGAGCCCGGGCCCTCCTCCTGCCAGACACTCCTCAGGTCTCACAGGGGCATAGGAGAGAACCAAGGCCCAGAATGACTCCAACAATTCAGCCCTTCATAGTGAGAGTCCATGAAACATCAAGGTTTGTATTTTTAAAGAGATGATTTCACAGATGAACACAGGCTCCAGGCTCACCTTAGTTTCTCACTACATGAATCTTGGACAAACTGCGTCTTTTTCTGTCCCCAGAGGTTCCCTTTGCCAATGAGGAAACTTCTTAATCCTTGCGAAGAGCCTGAGGGAATTACTTAGATTCTTTTTTTTTTTTTTTTTTTGTGGACCTTCCAAAGGCTATTAACTCATTTAGTGCCTTCAGAAGAGAGGCTGAGGGAACTTTACTCTGTTCCACAGAATATTCTGATAAATCACTGAGGGCCTCTGTGGAAAGCCTGGGCCATATCCCCTTGACCCAGGGTGAGAGCCCAGACGGACCCCCTCCATCCCTGCAGCCTGGGCCCCCATTCTCCCCTGTGCTTTCTGACAAGACAGTCCTGAGCTTCCTAGTGCTGTTGTCCCGGACTCCTGGTCAAAGGCCCTACAATTATGCATAATTTATTCCATATGTTTGTTTGTGCACCAGCGAGAGGCATCGGTTGTAAATGTTTCAATGCTTTAAGCTGAGATGAGTTTTCTTTTGAAATAATTGTCCCCAGGGTGGTGCACTGAACAGTAAATTAACACCCACTCATCCATGGGCCTCCTCTTGGCACATGTTCTAGCTTCAATGCTCCCCATAAAACATTCATTATATGCAGCACCGCAGGCAGAACCAGGCCATGATGGGAGAACAGGTGCCTGCATCCACACTGGATAAACATTTGGGTGACAACAAGTGCCATTAGGTAAACTCCTAGGACTTCTTAAATAGGATTTTGTTGTCCTTTCAGGGATATGTGTTATAGAAGAAGGTTCTTTTCAGGCTACCTTTGCTATTTCCCCCAGCTTCCTATGTGCTCTGTTCCTTGAACAAAAATATGTTTTTCCCTCTTCCTTGAAGCCTCCAGTTATCTGATCAGACCTTTGTCACTTCAGTGATACCATCATACACATGCTCTGTCTCTCTCACACACACACTAACACACACTCTCACACATGCTCACACCACCAGCACCCCCACCCCCACGCACACAAACATTCTCAACAACTCAGGTATGGTCTGAACAGCTGATCATTCATGCACTCATTCATTATGTCAGTGGTCAGCATTCTTAGGATTTTTGCCAAATTTTTATCACTCCTCAAAGCCAGGACCTGGCTTGAGTGACCTCTGCCTAGTAGGTCCTAAAGTTATGTTGGCTTATTATTATTATTATTTTTTAATCCTCACCTGAGGATATTTTTTCCATTGCTTTTTCAGAGAGAGTAGAAGGGAGAGAGAGAGAGAGAGAGAGAGAGATCAATGTGAGAGAGAAACGATTGGTGGCCTCCCATACTTGCCCCAACTGGGGCCGAGCCCAGAGATACGTGCCCTTCAGTCCACGGGCAGTCGCTCTAACCACTGAGCAAACCAGCTAGGGCTATGCTGGCTTATTGACTGAGGGTTTGTGCCAGCCTACTTGTTCTCAGATCCACTCCCTGCTGTTCCCTCCCTCTGCTCAGTGTTGCAGGGTACTGACTCCTGAAAAAATGGTATTTCCCAGAATAACTCATCAACTGAGTTTGGGTTAGATCTGGCCAATGGTGGGAATGGGGACACTCATGAAAGCCTGGAGAGCAGGAGGGGGACATTCAGGCTCTTTCTCCCCCACTCTCTGCTCTAGATGGCATGTCCGAGGTGGCTGCGCTTCCGGGAGGATTCCAGCACCCACTGCATGGCTCTAGCTTCTAGGTTCCTTCCAGTCCTCCAAGCGGTAGCACTCCCTGCTGTTGCTAATCTCTGGGTTGCCTCACCGTTCTGATTGCTTCAACTCCCCCAAGTCTAACACCTTTAGAATTAGTTCCTCACATTATTGTTCCTTTATTGAAGTACAAGGCATGCGCTCTGTTTTCTGACTACTCCCTACCTCAGTGATTTTCAACCATTGTCATCTCATGGCACACATAAACTAATTACTAAAATTCTGCAGCACGCCAAAAAATAGAATGTATTTTTTGCCAATTGGACAAAAAAATAGGTGTAATTCTGATTCATTCACAGATGACTGTTGTTGTGCTGGCTGTTACCTTTTTTTATTTGACAATCTAAGGGAAAAGAGGTCAGTGCCCCTGACTGAATAGTCAGGTAGTGCATATTTAAAAAATTCTAGTGGTACACAGTGTGCCACGGCACACCAGTTGAAAACAGCTGCCCTAACTCATACAAAGTTTACTGAAAGGAAAGGAGGCAGGAGTGGGAATTAGAAGGGACTGGGTGAAAGGACAAGAGGCCAAGATCAGGATGGCTCCCCAGCCCCGCTGTCTACAGCATCTCGCCATCTATATTCAATTAAGAGCTTTATCATTTTGTATGAACAGAGAAAAATCTTGCCCTTGAGGAAAACCTCAGAAAACCTCAAACATGCCCAGGACAGACTATTCCAGAAAAGATTCAAACTAACGTGTGTGTGTGGGGGGGGGGGGGGAGAAATGAGCCTAGTCTTTTATTAAAAGATCCAACTTGAGCACTGGCTGGGTAGCTCAGTTGGTTGGAGCATCGTCCCTCACACCGAAAGGTTGTGGGTTCGATTCCCAGTCGGGGCACATACCTAGGCTGCAAGTTCAATCCCCAGTGGGGGCACATACGGGAGGCAACCAATCGATGTTTCTCTCTCACTTTGGTGTTTCTTTCTCTCTCTCCCTCCTTTCCTCTCTCTCTAAAATCAATAAAAACATAACCTCGGGTAAGGATTAAAAAAAATAAGTTCCAGACTCTATATTCATCTTTGGAAACACAATACATATCGGTGTTTATATTCCAGAATTCTCCCTACTGTCTGTTGGACCTCTTGCTGTAAACTGAGCAAATTCTACTCACTGTTGTCCTCAGTGGAAACAGAGGATCACCCACCAAAAGTTACACAAACCACTAAAGAAAAAGTATGATAGTAAGTTGTTTCACATCCATCTTTCCAACAAATACCACAATCCTTCGTGCCTTTAGTATAAAGAAGAAAAACCAACCACAATTTTTCAGAAGTGTTTGAGGATCTCTCAAGGCAAAAGATTTGAAAGACAGAGGAGCACAGTGGTCAGGAGCATTGCTCCTGAGTCAGACCGGTGGGCTCCTCTTCTGACTTTGCTTCGTAGTCACATTAAGCAAGTTATTTATTTCTCTAAGCTGCAGTGTTCTCGTGCATAAGCTGTAGATAATGAAGTTTTGAGACTTAAATGAAATAAAACTTATAAAGCCTTGCACATAGTGAGCACCCCAGAAATATTACTTGTAGTTGTACCATTATTACCATTTTCACTATGCCCATACCCTTGGAAATCATAAAATAGATATAAGAATAGCCAAATTACCACCATCTAAGATAAGGAGACAGTCTATCCCCCAAAGCTATGGGCTAATAACCAATATCATCTCTCACATCAGCAAAAAAATTTAAAAAATAAAAATAAAATGCTCAGAACTACAGAGCCTATAGTCCCTGTGTATTCCCTAGAGGAAGGGACCTTTTCTAAATATCCCACATATGGTGGCACCCCCAGAGCCATGTCATACAGTGAGTATTGACCACAACTCTTCCCGTAGGCAAGAGCAGCATCCCTCCCATCAGGCAACACAATGCGCTCCTCCCTCCTTCATCCCCCATCTTTGGATAGATTTCCAACAAAAACAGAAGCATTTACAATATTAACAGAACTTAGGGAACACAGAAAGATGCTAACAATCGAATTCCAGGCCATTTTTATCTTACACTGCTCATTTGGGAAGGTCATCCCCGCAACACCCACTTCCCGGTACCCATGAGGCATTAGATGCTTTTTGAGCTTTGCATTCTCAACAGCGTAATGAAAATAGAGGTTGAATGCTAAAACATAAACATATGTATCATTCATAATACATTCAGATGATTTTCAATTATTCATGGTTCCTGAGAGTTACTTGACCTATCATGCATATATATCCAAGCAATGTTTATATTAGAACCACAGCCTCCATGTACGCAATTCTAGCTCCTTGGCATTCCCGTCTATGGAATTAAAATTAAATGAGTCAGTGGTCAATAAAAGTTACATGTGATTTCCATAAAATTATCTATTGTATATTTCTCTGGGGAGGAAAAACAAGGTTGCTTGGAGCTGTTGAAGCTGACAGGACACAGAAGGCTTGCTTTCAGATGAGGGTGGTGGTGATGATTAGTCTTTCCTAAGAATGAATTCATTATTTCCCTGAGTAATTGGTGGTCTTGGATTTAACTTTCTATCTAGGAAAAAAAATAACTTGAAGGGCCACCCTCTTTCTCTTTAAAGTCCTGTTTTCTTTAAAAAAAAAAAAAAAAAAGCTAGTGTTCTGGGCTCAAAAACAACACATTCTTCTGCTTTGATGCTTGAATAAATTTGCATGTTAACGTGAATGGTTTCAACTTAAAGAATGTAAAATTGAATAACATTTTAATTCAAATCCAAGATGGAGAAAAGATACATGCAAAAAACAACAGATTTTCAATCTTGTTGATTTTGTTTCAGGAACCAGATTAGAAAAGACATAAACACACGTGCACACACACACACACACTTGGTTTCAGAGAAGGGTGGCACTCAGAGGAGACAGGCACTGCTGAGGTGGAGCCCCCGCATCATACCCATCTCACACACACTGTGAGTGTTTACAGATCACAGCACAGATTCTGAAGCTCTGGTGCAAGATCTGAATGCCACCATAAAACTCAGAAATCTGACTCCGAAGCCATGTTCACCATCACATCCCTACTTTTGGAGACCCCCCTGGGTAAGATGAATGTAAGGAACTTTATATGCACAACTCAAGCAAGTTTGCCTCTGCTGGCCCTAAGAGCCATATCCTGCTTCATCCCTTGATTTCTCCACTGCACGTGAAAGGCAGTATTCAAAGTGGTTAATGTACAGACTGTCGGTGATGAAACCTGGGTTGGAATTGCAGATCCACCCACCATTTATTTTCTCAGTGACCTCTGGCAAATGACTTAATCTGTGGACATAATTTTTTTCATCAGTGTTCATTTACATAACCATAGTACCAGCCTCATAAGTTTATTGTGGCAATTAAATAATATAAGGCACTTAGAACAGTGCCTAACCTAGAGCAAGCATTCGATAAAGGTTGGCCGTCATTGTGCTGGTTGGTATGGTGGTGGTGGTTATTATTATTAGATATTTAGATGATGGAGACCAGAGGAACTGGGCCTGACAATTGTTTCTTTCTTCTCCAACCTGCTGTCTGATATTGTCCAGATACCACCCAGGAAAGAGAGACAAATCAAGTCAGGGCAAAAGCCTACTACCCATGAGCTCTCACTGCAGGCCAATCAGAGATGGCATGCTCTCATTCCATCCTGTCTTGCCCCTGTCAGCCCCTTTTAACAGCCCAGTCTCTGTCCATGAAGGAGTTCCAAATGAAATGACAACAGGATCTTGAGAAATAAAGAAGACAGCGAGCAACAAGCACCAGCATCTTACCTCATCCTCACACTCGGTTGTGTTGGTCCCCAATTTCTGGACAGCTGACTCATCACTCTTATTTAACACTTTTTCTCGAACTTTGGCTTCATACTCAGGCCGGGAATGTTCCTAAAACCCAAGAGTCAAAGAGTGGTTAGTAAACGAGCAGAAGAGCGACATTGGCCTGTGGGCTATAACCAGACACCACAAGTACAGTAAAGTCAGGACTTAGGATCGGATTCTATTGGACATGAGCTGCCACACCACATACAATCACGAGGAGTCTAGACCAGGAACACAATGTGGAAGAGATAGGGGACAAACAGCACTTGTTACCACACTGAAAACCAAACCTGGGCACGTTCCTGAGGATGGCGCCAGTGTTAAGAAAGGAGAAAGGAAATGTTAACTTGGCAGCTGATACAAAGAGAAGGGACATGCTTTGCATAGCAGTTTGACCAAAGACAGAGGGAAGCATCTGTTCATCCCACCAACTATCTACATACCTCAGACTTTAAGTTTCAATGAGCCAGATCCCAGCTGGAGAAACAGATGTGCCCCACAGCTGGGAGTTAGGGCAACAACAAAACTTCCTCCCTGCTCCACTATTCTACAAGCTAAAATGGCAACTAATAAAAATCAAAGTTAAAAGTGGCCATAGGGAATCTTAAAACTCACTTGCCTGGACCTATTTCCTGTGCAGCCTAAGTGATTAACTCATTGGCAAGTACACCAGTGCTCAGGAGACACCACTGCGCCATTCAGCAATACAAACGCTAAGAGTGACTCACCAGGCATGGGAAAGCACACCTAACTAATCAAGAAGATCTGGTCAAATCAAGGCAGATGGTGGAGCAAGAAGACGAATGACTTACTTCAAGGAGAATTTAACAGTGTACACCTGGCCTCACTGGCAGGTCTTCTCCACAGCATCCAAGGACGAATAACTATAGGTGTGAGGACTTCATGTTCCTGCATCACTTACCAATAACTCCTAGGCAGGGATTATAACACTATCGGCGATTCCAGAAGCCAACAAGCTAGGCTCCTGGCCTGTCTTTAGCTTTCCCAAGACATGCCATGATGTTGGAGAGGAGAAACCATGCTTGTGACTAATAAACATAACCAATACAACAGGAGATGATGCTAGGTGTTTTTAAGGCCCACTATCATCAACCAATCTCTGAGGAACAACCAAACCCAAGAGTCACCCTGGGTCAGTGCAGCTCCTGCCTAAGAGGCCTCCCTGTGGAACCAGCTGGACATCATCAAGAGACTCACTGAAAAACTTCTTTGGGTCCTGTTTGTGCTTGTTGAAGGAAGACCTACCAGACCTCAAGAGTCTTTTGCTCAAAAGTGGGGCAATCTTCAGCTCAGTGGGCCTCTCTTGTCCAATTAACTTCTGCCAGTCAGGCCCTAGGTGCTCCTGGGAACTCTTAGCTTGTGTGGCTTCATCTGAAAACTCCATCCTCTCTGAAGACAGAACCCATATGTATATTCTCTCATTTGTCATGTAATCCATGATGCTGTTAGTCTCAGGGCATATGCCTAATGCAAAGGACTGGATAGAGTGAGCATATGCACTTAGTACATTACCATGCCCATGTGCTCAAAGGCAAGCTGACTAATTTGAGCACTAAGGAGAATAAATCATGTCACACCACACAAGGGGAGCCACATAGGCTCAAGAATAAGACTAAATTGGGGATTTCACTTGCTTGGCCATAAAACATCAGGGCCACAAAGTCAGAGGTCCTGTGCCCAAGGCAAGGTACGTCAATTAGTGTAGAAGAGTGTGGAAAAGGCCTGCTCTTCACGCAGTCACCATATGGCTTGTGGCCATCCTTAGCAAATGGGTACTTAGGCACTTGGAAGTGCCTCCTGGTCCTTCTAGACTCTGTCCCCAGCACCACATCCACAATGTCCACAATACTGGGAATACCTATTTGATATTGACATTTGCTCTTCAGTCAATGGCAGCATGTGGGAATAGATAATTGTGAGCAACCATGTCACACTGCTCCTTGCCAACTCACCAACATCAAGACTGGAGCCCTAGTTCTCAAAAGAGCCTGGCGGGAAGGCTGATTTGTTCCATCCTTTAAATTTAGGGAAAAGCAAAAGTAGGTTTACAGTTGTTCATATGGAAAATAATACAATAATTAATAAATAATAATACAAGAATAAACTTTCTCATACTCACAACTGTAAACCTACTTTTGCCCAACTCTATATCATCTGTCCATAAAATTAGATTCTTGAAGAACCTACCCTTTACCCTTAGCTCATGCTCCAGTTTCACATGGGGTACTTACACTGTAAAGGTCTAATGGTTTTCTTCTTCCATAGGCATCAAAGACAACCAGCATCTGGCACCCATGCCTCTCCCTTGGCCCTCAGTAGGCTCACAGAGGCATTCTGACATTTCTTGCTCTGGGAGCAATTCCTATTCTCTAGATTTATGCTCACTAGAACCAATGACATGGGATCTAGAAGTATGTTGAGTGAAATCTCAAGGCTACCACAAGGCTTACCTTTTGTGCCATCTCTTTTCCCAGAGAGGGATGCTGGGACATGTGGCTACCCACCAGGCCCAATGTCTTACAGCTCTAGAAAGGGAACTTGAATTTTTGGTCTCAGTGCATATCAACGATGGCTTAGCCCATGAAGTGAAGCTAGAAGAGCTGCCACAGTGAGACCAGGCCAGTAACTGGCTGATGTGACATTACACATAAGTGGTTATCCCACTCAATACTGTCTATTTGCAGGGTCAAAGCAAAGCAAGGACCCAGAGAAACATGCAAAAGAACTCACTTCTTCCTCTTCTATGCCAGTTAGGTCCCAGAAGTAGCCCAGTCGCATCTGTAATCTCTTCCAGTTTTCGAGAAACATGGTAGCTTAAAAGGAAAGAAAAAATTCTCATAATTTTGAAGAGTGGATTTTGAGTACTCTGAGTTCACCAGAGTGGCAGAGAATAAACTTATAGATTTCAAATTTAGGAGCTCTCTTTAAAGCTTTATTTCCCTCTTCCTACTTCTATCTGGGAATGCTCTAATTAAATATTCCACATCCTTAGGAGCTGTGTAGATACATTTAAAGGGACACACACATACCTTTCCCCACTTCTAGCTTATGAAAAGAGGGTGAGAATTGATCTCAAGAAGTGAGGAAGGATGGCAGAATGAAGAAAATGAGAATGAAAGAGTTTGTAGTCTTTTTTTTACACACCTCATTGTGCCTATCATACATTCTTTCTTCCTGTACCTTCCTCAACACTCTCACTTTTTCCGTCCTCTTTTTTTCTGTCCCTAGCACCACTTTCCTTCTGTGGGCCTTAATGATCACATTCTGAGGTTATGTAACAGTCTCCTAATAGTTCTACCTGACTCCAGAGTCTCAGCCTTCCAACCCGTCTTGCATGCAGCTGATAGACTAGTCTCTCGTAAATGGTATTCATTCATTCATCCATTTCTTAGCCAACATTTGTTGAATGCCTGCCATATGTACACATCCGTCAGTCTGCCTGCTCCAACCACAGCTTCTTGAAGGGCCAGCCCAACATGCTGCAGAAAGACCAACACCCTCTACTCTACAGACATGGTTTATGATACCAGGATTGAGCATCTGATCTAAAGTCTGCCAATGGACCAGATGCTCTCTTTGGAAAACTGCAACCGAGAGACACAAAGAGAAGCAGAGAAGGCAGAAACCAAGCAGCACCTCAAAGAAGGAGAAAGGGCTGTGGTTTCTGATAACAACTCCCAACTCCAGCTCCAGTTCCCCAGTGGCCTGCCTATATTTCCTCCATCTGTGAGCTTGCTTCTTGCCTTCTTACAGAAGAACTCCTGTTACATGAGCAAACTTGAACGAATTTTTTTAATCCTGAAAAAAGAACTGCAAACTAAGGCCTGACTAAGGTATCTGCAAACACAAAACACTATTCTAGGCATCACGCAGATGAAATAACTCTGATGTGGATTTTGCCCTCAAGGTGTTTACAGTCTATGCGGAGAGGCTGCAAATTCCTACAATACAAGGCACAGAGGGACGAGGCCTTAAAAAGGATACCGATGAAAAGCTGTGGACATGCAGGAGAGGGAGTGCTAGCTGCCAGAGAAGGCATCTGAGCTGAGTCTTGATGAACGATAGCATTCAGGCAGTGAAAAAGGGGTGGAGAGAGGAAGGCTGCCAATATCTGCCCCCTCACCCCAGCTGCTGAAATATTCAATGGCTTTTTATGACCTAAGTTCCGTCTGAATATTGGAACCCTGTATATCTGACCAGACCCATCTGTCTAAATCTATTCCCACCATTTCTCCACATACACCTTACACCTGCATTGCTGCTGGCGCTGTCTCCTCTCTGTCCTCTTCATTCCCAACCTATGCAAACTATTCCTCTCTCCTATGTTACCTGCCAATGTCTACCCTCATCCCTTCCTGACCAGCTCAAGTCCCACTTCTTCCATAAGCTCAGGCTCAAGGGCGTCCTCTCCTCCACACTCCTACTGCCCTTAGGGTCTGCTGCCCTGTAAAGGGAAGCGATATGACCCTCCCTGAAGCCTCCCCTACACCTCTACACCACATCCAATAAAAGTCTGGGTGCCCTTCATTGCCACTGTGCTGGACTGTTGGCCGCCATGCAGGTCTGCAGTGCATTAACAGATCTGTAAACTCTTTCTTGGCTCCTAGCTGCCTCTGTTTACCTCGGGCACAGCACAGAACTGAGCATAACAAACACCACGGACTGGTTAAATATGCAATTACTTAAAGCTTCATTTGTTTTACTTGGTGTAACATGACAGTGCACTGATCTATATGTTTTCTCCTAGGATTTGAGGCTTTTTTGTGTAAGTACATCCTGACCTCCCAACACTGGCATTGCCCCAGGGGATTCAATGAGACCAAGAGGGATGCCACTCCTCTTCCCACGCTCTTCTCAGTGCCTGAGGAGAGGTCTGCACACAGTAGGGCTCAGAGTGCTTCTGACAGCAAGGTCCAGACAGAAGTCAGACTGTAGGAATGGACAAGAGGGGCAAAAGAGTCACTGAAAGAGGAGCCATGAGGACAAGGGAGGGCCATAATAACAATGAAGAGCTGCTCACAATTCCTGCTACATATTATGTGCCAGGCACTGTGCTAAGTGCTTTGCACACATAGCTCATTCATTTGTACTGGAATACTATGGGATAGGTATTACTCCACCCATTTTACAGATGAGGACAATGATGCTCCAAGGTTAAGTACTGTGCCCCAGGTTACATGGCACCTTGATTAAGAGTATTGACTTTAGTGACACAGTGCTAGATTTGCATTGGCTTGCTATGGGAGCCACAGCTGGAAGGGGCAGGATTGAGACACACATCAGGCAGTCCCCAAAGTCAAAAAAGGGTTTAGAAACCCTGTCCCTTTACTTTTCTTTTTAATAGAGTTTCACTCTTTCCACAGTTCCCTGGAGTCTGAGGCGAGAACAGAAGAGGGGCTGGGGCTGAAGACTCCAATTGACCCAGGTCTTCCTGACTAGTGCGCTCTATGCACCCTGTCTCAGCACCCCCTCTCCTACTCCACAATAGCCTGAGTCTCTTTCTGTGGAGAACCACTTTGTCTTCCCAGCCTTATTCCTGGCAGGCCTGGGCCCTGGCCCAGGCCCACCCAGCGAAGCACTGCTGATCATAATAATCATGGTAACGAGAGGCATTACTATTATTTTTAATTGTAATATGTAGGCAATCATGCCCAGGGGCTCTTGGCTGCTGTAACCAAATATACAACCACATAAAACACAGCAAGGCTGTTAAAAAAAAACAAAAAACAACCAAGCCCTACCTTTTGCCAGGAAGCTCTGACACAATCTCACCCTTTTGCATTCCCTACACTGCTTTCTGAGAGGAAGAGAGGAGCCAGGGATGCGGGTAGTAAATCATTGAGAATCTCAGGAGGGGTGAGAGGTATCTGTTCATTACAGCTATCAAGAAAGAAGAGGCAGTTGTTGGGGCTTGAAAGTAGGCAAGTAAAATTGAAAACCAAGTTTCTCTACAACAAGGAATTATGCAGCTCATCAAAGTTCTTAAGGATCATGGACCCAGCGTTACTAAGCTTCAGCTATTCAATCATTGTAATATCTGTAAGATCAATTAATTGCACTAGGGTTGCAATATATCAAAAACTCAATGCATATTCTGAGTTCCAAGTCAGTTCAAGTGGATTTTGGAGTAGTTACAAGATGCCTTTGCTTGGCGAGGAGACAGAGCTGCCTCTGACTTCCCAGGTAACAAAACTTCAACTTCAGTTTTTTTACTGCCCCTTCCTGTGAACATTTCCAGACTATGTGGTCACAAGTGTCATTGCTTCCTGCTCCCTGCCCCCATTCTCATGAGCTCACCATCGCCCTTGTGCCTGGGAAGCAGCTGTTCTCCCTGAGAGCAGAGTGTCCCTGGAAATTGTCTTTGGTGGCCTAAGAACATGGGAACCTTCCCAGCCTGGTTCTATCTCCACCCAAGTAGAGGTCCCTCCAGGGAATGGAGGACAGTTGCTCCCAGCACTGCTGAGAACAGACCTCTCCTTGTCTCCTTGCACTTTCAGGGGTGTGACTCACAGCCCCATCCTGGCAGGTCCTCCAGGCCCCATGGAGTCAATGATAAATCAAACAGCCTCTGCAGCAGCATCATGGCCCTGCTGGTCTGTGACCCAATGGGAAAGCTAAGGGCTTGCATGTCCATGATGAGTAAAAAGCAGGTGGCTACTCAAGATGGGCTGAAGCATGTTGACTTGGTCCCTGTTTTAATACGCATCGGTGTGCCTTCTTGGAAATGCTCGGTTACCACAAGGTTGTTATTCCAGGTTATCCCAGTTTGTAAAAATAGATATGTGTGTGTGTGTGTGTGTGTGTGTGTGTGTGTGTGTGTGTGTGTTCAGATGGATATGACCTAGAGAAAGCTTATTACCCTGATACTCTGAGATGGGAGGGGCAGAAGGGAGGAGAAAGACAATGAGGGAACTCTTTGTTCTTTCTTTCACAAATCCCTTCACGGAGTGGGAATACTGAAAACAGCACTGTGATGTTAAGTAAAATCTCTACAGTCTACACTCATGCTCTCCTAGAAATTACACTAAACCTGGAATCAAGAGACCAGGTTTAGGCCTGCCTTTACCACCAGCTAACTCTGTGACTATGGCCATTATCCCACCATGCTGAGTGTAATTTTGGGTGATAGCTATGACTTTACATGTCTTAGTAGATGTTCCTGGAGGTTCATTATGGATGTGCTAGGGGTTTTCAAATATGCATTGGTTCAAATTCTGATTAAATCATACATGAGACTAATACAAGGTTAACATTACTGTATCTTTATATATATATAAAGATAAATATATCCATGAGAATATCCCTAGTTTTATTCACATATATGAGTAAAAGAGAGAAACCTGTCATCCCTAAAATACTTCTTGAGATACAAGGACTAAATGCTAAAGGAAGTAAACTGAAGGATATGGCCATTAGTGAAATGGTCACTGTGCCCATTTCAAGGTACCACTCACATAAGCAAGCCTCATGATAACCACTTACCCCACAGAGCCATGAAGATGGAGAAGAAGACGGTGGCAGGGTTGTCAAATAGGTGGCTGGCCCGTGCTGTACCACAGGCTGAGCTGAGGTTCCAGTAATCACAGGACTTGTCACACAGGGGACACATAGTGAAGGCATTCTGCTGGTCACACATCTCTTTGCTGCAGTAGACAGAGGCTACTGGGTCAGGTAGAGCTCACACAAGACCCACCCCAAACAAACCACCTCCAACACATCTTCTGAATCCATGGCTGAGCTTATCAACTCCATACAGGAGGTGTGTTAAAGAAGGTGGGATTGGATTGTTCACCTTGCAAGTGTTATTCTTGTATTTTGTCCAAAAACTGGATGAGCCAACTTTTGAGGTATGGAGTCCCTGCCATTAGAAGCATCCCAAAAGAAAGTTAGTGACCATCTATCAAAGATATTGTACACTGAATGATGCCTTATAAAGCCCCCTTCAAAATGTGTGGAGTGTATGAAGCTGGTGGGAAGCACCAGCAGTTATAAATGAATCACCCTCCTGAAGTTAGATTTCACCATCATTCAAGCATAGGCTGTCTTCTCAAACCCACGGTCTGTCTCATAAATGCATAAAAATTGTCACAAGGAGAAACAAACATGAGCGGCTGTGTTGGCCTGACCAACATAGGCCCTTGCTCCTGGAAGGAGCATGCGAAGAAGAATGGAGTCAGAGCTGGACTGGAAGACCTTTTCTAAGTACATCAGCTGCAAGACCATTTGTAGAATGGGGATTAAGAAGCTCAACCTAATAAAAATGATCATGACCACAAAATGGGATTAGGGAAAATAAAAGAATGAGGTAAATTCTTCCAAAGTCTAGATTCCATGAGCTTCGAGAGAGAAGCATGAGTCAAAGAACCATCATCTATGGTCTAACAGGTTCTCAGGGCATTTCTATTTATTAGACTAATGAATATATTTGAAATTCCATTCATTCATTATGTGATTAGCTGGATCCAATAAACTTAGGCTCATATGAGTGCTTGTAAATAAGAAACAAGGAACAACCAGTCCTAACTGGCTTCCCAATGTCTCTCCACACCACATATTGGTAGGAAAATGAATGAACGTATCATTCTGGTGTGCAATATTCCTCCTGGGGAATGGGTGGATGATTAGGCTCATGGTTTGGGGAAAAGGGTGGAGAACTCAAGATTTCATGAAAATGAAGCATTGGCTGTTCTTGCAGAGCATCTAGAGACACAGTGATGGGGAGGCAGGGGATCCTACGCTGGAAACTGCTGCTGTGTTTTCTCTGGAAAGAGGCAGCAGAGGGTGCTATGAGCATGGCTGGCTAGTGGGAGGCCACTGCCAGTGAGCAAGCTGGTACCCTGTGTGCTAAACAAGTGCTTGGATTCAACCCAGAAGTCAAAGGGATGCCTGGATCTAGTTTTCCTTCATTAAGAAGTTGAAGGGTTTTACTAAGGGCTCTCACTGTCTGTCAAGCCCCAGATTTCAGGCCCGGTTTTAATGAGCTATTAAGTCCACCACAGGAAAAGGCCCCTGTGTGGGAGAATGGAAACTCCAGGTGTCCTAGGATAAATCTTGGTTCCTCCACTGACTCGCTGCTAAGCTCTCCATTGGCAAGTGTCAATAGCAGTGACTCATGCGCATCGACAATATTAAAGAGCAACATTTTATTAATAAGCTCAGCCGTGCTAGTTTCACCTGGGCATGTTCTTACTGTTCACTGGAGAGCAAGGTTTATTTCAAGTCTCCTGAGTCAGATAAGTGTTCGCTGCAGAGTTGAGAAGGAGTTGAGGCTTTCAGAGAGGAGAGGGCCCTCTTGGAAAACAAATTCACACCAAAAATTGTTGGTCTGTATAAATTCTAGTAAAATGTGGTGCTTTGAAGCCGAGTCTGAGAACATCTGAGTAGGGACTTTGTTCTTCAGGGGCTTTTATACATAGATTGGGGGAAGGAATGATCCTAGTCAACCCTAATAAAATCTAGTCAGTGCTAAAATGTGGATGAAAAAGTATTAGCAACCAACTTGGTGCAAAGCATTTTGAAACTTAAGTGCTATGTAAATTACTGGTTTTAAAATTAGAGTATAGTCAAGTCTCAATCATTTGTACAATATGGCAGCCACTGTAGCACAGACCCTCCTCAATCAAATAATGTATTTCTTCAAACTGTCATTTTCTCTAGAAAGCACAGGTTGATAAAAACCCAAAGCAAGTGGTGTTCTTAAGGAGTGACTCATGGCTCACAGTTTAGGTGGCACATAGCTGTGCTGGCAGAAAGGGAGAAGGTGCAATGAGGCAATTACTCAGGAAATTCAGACAGAACATCTGTTATTAAGGTTCAGACCTAAATGAACCAAATTTTTTCAATATGGTTTAGATTAATCAGCTTTTTAAAAATGCTCCAGTCTTTCCTACCCATGTAAGCAAATGCCTAACAAATGGAACCAATCCTTTGGTGAGTAGAGGAAAGTTCTATAGATGTATCATGCACATATGGGATTATTACTTACAAATGATACTTGTATCTCACATATCAAAGTTATTGGCAATAAAAGGTACCATTTAAAGTTCCACATAATGTAAATTTTCTGGTTTTGATTTTGCACTGTAGTTATACAAGACATAACCATCGGGGGAAACTGGGTGATGGGTACATTGTACCCCTTGGTACTCTCTTCACAACTTCCTGTGAATCTATAATGTTTTCAAAATAAAAAGGTTTTAAAAAGTGATACATAGGTCGTAACTTCCAAGCTTAATGCCAAAATTAGAAACCCCTAAAATAATCCCAGGAATAGTGCAAGTTTTTAATTATGCTTAGGAGTGGCTGATATACACAGAGTCTGAAAGAATGTGAATTTGTTTAGATTTAGTATTGGGGTTTGGAGGCCATTCCTTTGTTGATAGGAGTGATATTTTGTGAGTTTCCATCAGGCCCACAGAGCTTGTATTTTTTATGGCTGTATAATTCTGATTCACAATATGATTAATTTTTTCTATCATTTACACCTTCTTGATTTGCCACAATCTACCCTGAATCTGAAAAAGTGACAATCCAAATTTCAATTTTATAACAGTTAATTTCAAACTTTTTTGACTATGACCTACAGTTTGAAAGTCTTTTATATCATATTCCAGTATGAAAATATATACATGCCATCTTCCCATAAACACACCCATGTATCTAAATAAAATCTCAGGCAACTATACTTACACTTTGTTTTTGTGATGAATACTAATATTATACATCATTCTACTCTCTCCTATCTTATTCTAGTTCATTTAAAACATAACAATTAAACTGGTTCCATAATTCATGAATGAGATGCTACCCATAGTTTTTAAAACATCACACACTCTGGCAGGCAATATGATACATCTGCAATGATAATAATCACATTTTACATGCTTATACATCGATACATATATGAGTGTGTGTGCATGTGCATAGATATATGTCTTTGCAGCATGTATAGACCACAGTCATTCCCAGTTTCAGTGGTCACTGTTCTATGTTTTCCCATATGGGCACAAGTTCCAAGTCCTGATATAAACCACCACACTGACGCCTCACTCACTCTACTGGCATTGGTTCTTTAAGCACAGTATGGAGATTTCCAGTTTTGGTCAACCTGAGGTCCAGCTCTAGGGATCACAACTAGGCAAGGAAAACATGAGAGCCGTGTTTTCTGAGAATGTATCAGGCAAGGCCAGTTGAGCTACTGGGCTGCTGGGGAGGAGATGAGCTCTCTGGAAGACTTCACAGCTACTGGAAAAAGCAAAGACTCTGGAGCAGCAGGAGGCCACAGAGGTCAAATCTCAACCCTGATAATTAGTAGTTGTTGAAATTGAATAAGTTATGTGACCTCACTTATCATCAATTTCTCCATCTCCGTTAGGTGAAAATAATAACTACCTTATATAGAATTTACAATGTTCATCTCTGCAGTAACCAAGAAACTAGTGCATAAAACCACCTAGCACCATGCCTAGACAAGGTAGGTATTTGGTAAGTCTTAGTGCTTCCCTGATGCTAGAGGGCAAAGAAAGTAAGCACTTAAAAATAGAGCTTACTTTCTTTGTAGGCTCTCTCTTCCCCATAAGGACTAGACTTTGTTCCATTTCTTGGTTCTCCAAGAGCCCCACCATGGGAACTGTCACCTCCTGTAGTTTCTGACTCCTGGACCAGAGGCTGGGCCTTCCTCAGTTCCAGAGCTGTCTGTTTCTATAGACAGCCTCACAGCATTTTATCCCAACAGTGTTTGACCAAAAGACATGTGATCTTTACCCAAGACCATTCAATACTTCCTGCCTTGGATCTTATGGGAAACCTGGGGGTAGGGGAGAGTCATGAAGTTAAAGGGGAAAAGCATTTTTCAGGCACAATTTTTTCATCAGGCATTATCCACCTGCCCACATCAGAACCTGGCTCTGGAGAAGGGCTTGACTAGGAAAGAAAATGGATCATGCCCAGCATGGCTATGAAGCTATTCCCAGAATCCATAGCTCCCAGATCTGTCTCTGGAGAAAAGTTACATGTGTGGTAAGCGGAGGATAGAGGGCGGGGACTTTAGAAGGAGATGTGTGAAACGTACTTGCAACTAAGATGAAACTCCAAACTACTGTCATGGGAGTCCAGCCCCTTTCTTTAAAATTGTCTTACCTTGGAATATCTTCTTCAATTGTTGCACACCCATAAAGAAACACAATCACGCCAATTACAGAAGATGGGATGAGGAATGATGTATATAATCCCAGCCAAGCAAAATACAGTCCAATTTTTTCTCCAAAATACTTTCTGGAAAAGAAAGTATAACACATATTAAGAACATTTATATACTTTCCTCATTTCTGTTGGTTCTAAACCTGACAATGGGTCTGCATAAATAAAAAGGAATGGAAGCTACATGAAAGGGGGACCTTAGCACAAGGAACCAACAACTGGTCTTCTCCGAAATGAATTACATTCCATTGGAATAACATATACACGCCTGTCCTGGCTGCCTATGTGAAAGAGCTGCAAGAAGGAATCCAGCCCTCACAGCAAACGAAACATATTCCATAAATTTTGGCATCTTCACCAGACAAACATGAATAACACATCATCGTTCCACGAATGCCGTGAAACCCACAGGAAAACACACCTTTTGGAACTGGCTTATTTAAACAAAATACACAAATTATATACTTGAGGATGTACACTTATGTACACAAACTAACATAAATATACTCACAGAAAAATTACTAGAATAAATTTGATAAAATATTAGTAATAGTTTCTTTAGCTAATAAAATAATGGGTGGTTTTTATCTCTTTGTTGTTTTTTTAATCTTTCTGTATTTTTAACTCTCTTCTTTGTTAATGAATTACTATTATAATTTTTAAAAATGGATTCATTTTAAAAAGAAAATTTACCATGACATATCTTTTTTTATTCCCAGCTCATAAAGTTAGTAAATTATCACACTAAGCCTCTAAAAAGGTTTTTTCCCTTAAATAAATACTGGTTATGGTCACCTGATGCAAAAAAAACAATCCACAGAGGAGCAGTGTATTTTATTTCTCAAGAGCCTCTGACATAAAATCCAGGAGGGAAATGGGAGCTCAGCCCATGCTGTGATGGAAGCACTAAGAGTGAGAACAGTGAACGGCCTGGCCTCTTTATCCGCTACCCGAGGGGCTCTCCCCACTAGGATGCAGACAACTGCGAGAAATGTAGCTTCCACCCTAACAAGAGAAATATGGATAGCCTGTGAAAATAAAACTCTTCTTGAACCCATCAGAGTGGAGGTTGCAAGGGAACCAGGCAAACTAAATTTTAAAAAGAGAGAGAGAAGCCCTTCCAAGGAAAGGTGGGACACACAAACACTTTCATATTTGTAACTATAAAAGTGAGTAGGAAGAAACAGAGAAATTTTTTTAATTTCTAGAAGGCTGAGTGTAGGTTAGCATGACAGGTTAAAGTAACTAGGTGCTCCAGACACAAGAGGAGTTTGCACTCATTCATAAGATCCTATCCAACAGCCACCACCCAGTAGTCATGAGAATAGTGGGCAAGGTAGGGAAACGGAGGGAGCTCCTTTAGTTCCACACAGCCATGAAAGTCCACCCATCTCTCAGGACCATCTCCCATTCAAACCAAAAGCCTTAAGCAGTGAGCAACAAGGTCAGCAGTCTGCTGCTAGGGGAGGGCCAGGAAGGAGACCTTTCTCTGGCAAAGGACTGCTGAGAGCCAACAGTAAAGGGAACAACGAAAACAAATTCTCAGCCCTCCATGGCCCACACAAAGCATACAGTAATAGCACCCCACTGCTGAAGACATCTGAAATATGTGGTCCAGTGAAGGTGACTCTAGCAACGACAAAATCCAAACCTCGCTCATCCTCTGACTGCACTGACTCCCCTCCCCTCACTAGCAGCCTGACAGAAGAGATATAGCACATTTCCAGGGCTAAACATCATTTACTTCAGTTTCTACTGCTCTTTCATACACAATGTCCAGAAGTCAGTAAAAAATCTTGAGACACATGAAAAATAATAAACCCATTTTTATTGTCAAGAAATAAGGAAATCAACAAAACCAACATTGATCTAGATGCCAGAATTATCAGATAGAGACTTTAAAATAATTAAAATTAATATGTGAGGAAGAATTTCATGCAAAAGAGGGACAACATGCATGAGAAAATTGGGAATTTTCATAGAGACAGAAATACAAAAATGTAAAATTAAAATGCTAGAAAATAAAATGACAAATGATACCAGATATGAAAATGTCTTCATTAGAGTACCTTAGCAGGAGACTGAACACAGCCAAGGAAAGACTCAAGATGTGAGTCAATAAATATTACCCAACTAAGACACAAAGAAAAAAAAGAGGAAAAAAAGAAAAAAAATAACCTAGCAATCAACAGTTGTAGGATAATATCAAAGCACTTGTCATATATGTAATTGAAGTCCCAGAAGGGTTAAGAGAAATATAAATGAAGAAATATTTTAATGGAACATGACTAAACATTTTCCAAAATTAATCAAAATTACTAAAACACAGATCCAAGAACTCCAGAGAACCCCAAGCAGAATAAATACAAAAACAAAAATAAAAACCCACATACCTAGACACATCATAATCAAATTTTTGAAAACCAAAGGTAGAAAGAGAAACTCTTTAATTAACCTGGGGTGGCAGGGGTAGGGGAGCAGGGGGAGGAGGAAGGAAGAAGAAAGAATATAATACACAAAGGAACAAAGAGAATATTTACAGCCAGGAGCCAGGTGGGAAACATAAATGACTGAAGAAAGCCAAGTGTGACAAACCATAGCTTCTCCAGTGGAAAACTAGAGAGCTCAGGTCGATCTATGGGGAGCAATAACTATTTAGCTCTACCAACCCAGGGTGGCATGTGGGGAAATGGGACGAGTAATGTCCGACCCCACAATTTTCCCAGAAAAGTTAGAAATCTGTATTTCTCTTAATTTTTCAATGTTGGCAACTAATTCAACTGAAATACAAATGTGCAAGGCAAGCAAAGGACATCCAAGGACTGGACAATGGCCAGGGGCTATTAGTTGGTACCCTTTGTGCTATAACAGAGATCACAGAACATAGGCTCTGGAGTGGAAGGAGCTGGGCATGAATCTGGCCTCTGCTGTTTCCTAACTTGGGAAAGTTTCTCCGAGTCTCTCAGCTTTATTTTTTCCATTTAAAAATATGTTAATATGAAAATTAAATGAGCAACAATCATGAGGACATAGTAAGCAAGTAATGAATATTAGCTGCTGTTGGTGATATTACTCTGGAAATCCATGTGATCTACTGCATTGAAATGAACTTCTGTTCATCAAATGACACTATTGAGTGAAAAGACACACCACAGAGTGGGAAAAAATATTTGCATACATATACCCAACAATGAACTTGTATCCACAATACATAAAGAACTTCTACAGGTCAGTAAGAATTTGGCAGGCAGCCCAACAGAAAAATGAGCAAAGACTTGAAGGGACCCTTCAAAAAACAGGAACCCAGGAGAAACAAGATGGCGCGTAGGTAACAGCGGCACCCGCAGCCTCCCGCAACCACATCAAAATCACAACTAAAATACAGAAACACCATCACTCAGAGCCTCCTGAGATCCGGCTGCACAGAAGCCCCACAACCAGGGAGCTGAAGGAGCATCGAGACCGGGAGGAGGGGCGGGGACGCGGGCGGATCGGGGCTGAATCCTGGAGACGCAACCACGGGCGCACACCCGGTACCACCGTTGAAACCCGGGAGGGAATCTCCAAGGTAGGGGTTTCCTGGAGGAGTGAGGGGTCCCAGCCCCACAGCAGGCCCCCAGCCCAGGGCTCCAGGGCTGGGAAGAGATGTCCCCACAACTCCGGGCTGTGAAACCAGCGGGGACTGTCCCTGAGGGTCACGGAGGCCGCGGGAGCCCCAGCAGCTCCTCTTAAAGGGCCCGAGCACAGACTCACTCGGACACGCTCCCTCTGAGCCCAGCGCCGGGCAGCAGCCTGAAAGGACCCGGGACACTTGGGGAGGAACTAACCTGCCTGAGATCCGGGCCAGAGGTGGAGGGGCGGCTTTCTCCCAGGCAGAAGGGCTGGCAGAGGCCATGGCTCCTTTGGTGCGTCCTCCCCGCACACAGCGGGCAGGCAGGGGCCATGTTTGAATCGCCAGCACCTGACTCGCACCTTTGGCCCCGCCCCGTGATTCCCGGAGGCCCCGCCCCTCCCCACCTGCAGCTCATCCAGGCCATTTCCAGGGGCTTTTCTGTGCAAGTGGCCTCTGGAGCCTCATGCTTAAAACTTTCCTAAAAACTCCCAAACAAGCAGCAGTGGGTCCCATACGGCTTGATAAGCAGCCCCAAGCCTGGCACTAGCGGCAACCTGCATTGGTACATAGCTTGGCCTCTCCTGGACACCGCCAAGCCCAGCACAAGTAGCAGCCATCTACGGTTTGCTGTGTAGCTCATGCTGGGTAGCCCTGGGCAAGGCACTGTCACAGGCTGACTTTGCACCTCCCGGGAGGCCCCAGAGACGGTGGACCTGGTGGTCAGACTCGACCAAGCTGGATTACACCCTACCACATCCACCAGTGACACTCAAGGGGCACACTTGGTGAACACCAAAGCTCCACTGAAGTAAATCCTGCTCCATAGGGGTGTCTCCAGCACAGCAGCTCTTTGGCTGTAGTTGCAGCTGGTCCTCACAGCTGATTGGCCTGGGGGTCAGTTCCTCCCAGGGATGCCAACAGCAACCAAGGCTCAACTACAACAGGACAGTGCACACAGCCCGCACAGGGGAGCACCTAGAAGGCCCAGCTCAGGTGACTGGGGAGGCTGAGCTACTGGACCCTACAAGACACCGACTATACAAACCCTAGAAATTCCAGAAGACATAGCAGCTCTACCTAATACATAGAAAGAAACACCTGGAAGCAGCCAAAATGTGGAGGCAAAGAAACATGTCACAAAAGAAAGAACAGAAGAAATCTCTAGAAGAGGACCTAAATGAAACAGATCTAACAGACAGAGAGTTCAGAATTTTGTTTATGAGGATGTTTAAGCAGACTATTAGGGAAATAACTGAGAAAATCGATAACATAATAAAGTACCAATTTGAAATGAAGGCTACAGAAACTGAAATGAAGAATAATTTACACGGAATCAACAGTAGAATAGAGGACACTGAGAATCAAATCAGCAATTTGGAACATGAGGAAACAAAAAACACCCAACCAGAAGAGCAAAAAGAAAAAAGAATCCAGAAATATGAAAATAGTATAAGGAGCCTCTGGGACAACTTCAAGAGGCCCAACATTCATATTATTGGGGTGCCAGAAGGGGAAGAAAGAGACCAAGGAAGTGAAAACCTATTTGAAAAAATAATTACAGAAAACTTCCCCTACCTGGGGAAAGAAATAGACTTACAAGTCCAGGAAGCGCAGAGGGTCCCAAACAAGAGGAACCCAAAGAGGCCCACAGCAAGACACATCATAATTAAAATGCCAAAGGTTAAAGACAAAGAGAGAAACTTAAAAGCAGCAAGAGAAAAACAGCTAGTTACCTACAAGAGAGCACCCATACGACTGTCAGCTGATTTCTCAACAGAAACTTTGCAGGCCAGAAGGGAGTGGCAAGAAATATTTAAAGTGATGAAAAACACAGAACTACAACCAAGATTACTCTACCCAGCAAAGCTGTCATTTAGAATTGAAGGTCAAATAAAGAGCTTCACAGATAAGAAAAAGCTAAAGGAGTTAATCACCACCAAACCAGCACTACAGGAAAAGTTGAAGGGTCTTCTTTAAGAAGAAGCTAACGAACAAAAGAATCTGATGAACTAAATAGATCCAGAGACATTGATGCATGCAACTGACGATCATATTTCAGAGGAAAGAGGGAAGCGGGGTGGAGGATGGGAAGAGATTAACCAAAGAAGTTATATGCATAACCCATGGACACAGTTAATAACAGGGTGAAGGCCTGGGAAGGGGGTGGGAGCGAAGTGGAGGGGGTCAATTGGGGGGGGAAATGGTATTCCTGTAATACTCTCAACAATAAAGATAAATTTAAAAAAAAAAGAAAAAAAGGAACCCAAGTGACCAATAAACCTATAAAAAGGTGCTCAACTTCCCTAATCACCAGCTAACCAGATAAATGCAAGTGAAATCACAATGCAATAGCTCTACACATTCATGAGAATGTCAAAAATGAAAAAAGTGGAAAAATACCAACTGTGGGCCAAATCTGGAGAAACCAGAAAGCTCACATGGTGCTGGTGGGGCGCATACAGAGTGAGCCACTTTGGAAGAGCTGCTTAGCGGTATCTACTACAGCTGAGCATGGGCTTCCCTACAATCCAACAACTCTACTCCTAAGTACATACCCTATAGAAATGGATATACGTGCATCAAAAGATACAGACAGGAATACTCAAAGCAGCACTATTTACAATAGCCTCAAACTGGACACTACCCAAATGCCTGTAAATAATACAATGGATAAATACATTGCGATATATTTGCCCAGTGAGAATGAGCAAATTACAGGAACACACAACAATAGGAACAAATCTTACAAACATAATGTTGAACAAAAGAAGCCAGACCCTACAGAATGTAGATATACTGTATTATTCTATTTATATAAAGTGTGAAAGCAAAATAACTGTGCTAGAAGTCCTGATGGTAGTTAGCCTTAGGAAGGTAGTGACTAGAAGGGAGTATAGTTGGGGAGGAACCTTTGGGGTGCTAATAATTTTTTTGGTCTGGGTACTGCTTGTATGGGTGTGTTCACTTTGCAAAAGTTCAGCAAGCTATGTATATTTATTATATATACACCTTTCTATATGTATGTTATACTTTGATTTTAAAATGGTTTTAAAAAGATACCAAATATCCTATAATCTTCAGGCCAACAGATTCCCTGGAGATCATTTGTCCATTCTCTTGACTTCAAGCCAGACAGCATTTAATCCATGTCAGATACACGTGTCTTTCAGGTTGTCTGTCACCAGAGCTGAAGGGGCGTTCTCCCCTGAACGAAGCACGAAGGCAGGCTAACAAAAGCCAAGGCTTCCCAAACACAGCCCTGAAACGCAAGGCTGGGGGTTGACAGGGCAGCCCAAGGCAGCGGTGGAGGTGAAGGACGCCGGCACCATTCCCAAGCGAGCAGATCAGAAGTTGAGCAAGAGATGATTAGCATGGAGCAGACATGCCAGCAGGGCTTGTTCCACGGGAGCTGGCCCTGTCAGCTGGAGAAGGGAACTTCTGTTCTCAGCTCCTGCCAAGCCCACATCACCTTCCTTCCTGGTCTCCCAAAAAGCTGTCAGGCTTTCCTGGCCCCTCAGGAGGTGGGTTAAAGGCAAACAGATTCGGGTACTCTTAGCAGCATAATGGGCAGGGGCCCAAAGAGAAAGTGCTGAGCCTTTAATTAAAGTTCACAGTGATTGATTCTCTGAAAGACAGCCTGGAATTCCCCAGCTATAGACGGCCAGGAAAGCCAGCAAAGGCCTCTCCTGGGTGAAACCATGAGATGGGGCCAGCGTGGGTTAAATATTCAGTCAATTCAAGGCTCAAGCTCCCTGTCAGAATGTTTTCTCCCAGCTCAAGGGTGTCCCCACAACCACTCCCTTTACAAGGTGGTATCCAGCTGAGGAAGAAATGTGTGCACCCTTATGATGGATGAAGAGAGGGAGCCTCTGACCCGAAGGCTGTCCCCTGGGGAATTCCTGGTTTAGACCTTGGAGCCCTGCAATGGTCAAAACTCCAACTTCATTTTCTCCTGCTGTCCCCCATTTTGGCTTTGCTCCAGCTCATGGGCCCCTTATGTTCCTCATACATACCACACCTGCTCCCACCTCAGGGCCTTTGCTATGGCTGTGCCCTCTGCCTGTAATACCCCTTCCTCAGACCTCACACTCACTTCCTCAGTCTCTGCTCCATCGCCTCCTCAGAAAGGCCTCCTTTAATCACTTCATTCCAAACGTCAGCTGACCTCTCACCTTGTTTCATTTTTCTTTTTTCTTTTAAACGTTTTTATTGATTTCAGAGAGAGGAAGGGAGAGGGAGAAAGATGAAAACATCAATGATGAGAGTCATTGATCAGCTGCCTCTTGCACGCCCCCTGCTGGGGATTGTGCCAGAAACCTGGGCATGTGCCCTGACTGGGAATCAAACTGTGACCTCCTGATTCATAGGTTGATGCTTAAACACTAAGCCACACACCAGCTGGGCGCTTCATTTTTCTTCATAACACTTAACATTACCCAACATTGTTTTCTAAATTTATTGGTGTTTTTGTCTGTCTCTGCTGCTAGAATATAAGCTTCATGAGAGCAGACACTTTTTCTGTCCTATTCACTATTATTTCCTTAGTGCCTAGCATATGCCTGGGACACAGTGGTGGCTTAATAAGCATGTGTTTAATGGATGGCTAAATCCTCATGGTAACCCCATAAGGGGTTACTAGGCTTGTCCCTCCTCTAAGCAGGGAGTGAGCACAGCTCAGAGAAGCTGAGTAACTTGTCTCAGCTAACAAGATAGAATCCGGGCTCTGATCCTGGGCTGCCTGATTTCAAGCCTATACTTTACCCATGACATGTGTCTCTTAGGTCACAGGGGATATGATAATGCAGACTTGAGCCTCCTAGTTTGCTAAGTATTATGATTTATTTTCTACTTTAATAGAAAACTGAAAAGAACCCTAAGGAGAATCTAAAACAAAATTCTTCACTCAGTGATTTACAAAATCCAATAACCCCCAGAAGCGCATTCACATCAGAAAAGGCAGTCACGGCAGTGTTCCAATTTCTACTTGTTAAATAAGCAGTGCATAAAATGATTATTTAGACAGTTTCTGTTTATTAGTGAGCAGCATGAGAGCTTCCAAGTACACATCAGATGGTGATTAGAGACACATGCTCATGGCTAGTCCCCAATCATTTATCACCTAATGGTTTTGGCCATTTTACATTGTTTTCATTTTCATTCTTAAATAGTGTTTGGTGTTTTGTTTTGTTTTCCCATGTCCAATCTTTAAATAAAGATGGAAACATAAGGAACACTGATGGTGAAATATAGCACGCAGAGCATAAAAATGGCAAAAAAGAATTCGATAAATTTGCCTCAATGATACTCACATAGATCCATAAAATGCATGCAACTGAACAAAACTATTATATGACGTATGAAGATATGTTATTACCAAAAACCAATGTTAAAGGTGGAGAGGGTATTATACCCAATTGGCTTTTTATTTGTTGGGAGTTAAAGATTGTCCGCAACTAGCATGTATAATCTGCAGAAAAGTCCTTGCAAACATAGCCCAAAACTGTCTCTTTTAGCTCATAGTTTAGGAATGCAGGATAAATATTAGATAATAAGCCAGCTAAATTTTTCACTCAAACTGCAAATATGACAAATGCCAGGTCATAAAAGTGGTGGGGGTTTTTTCTACTTTGAAGCTATAATACAGTGATAAATTTTAATCTAAGTTTTATATATATCATTGCCCCAAACCAAAGACGACATTTCACTATTTAAAAATGTATTTGCTGGAACATTTTTTCTTGCACAGTTTAATGTAATAACATAAAAAGTGTGTGCCACCTTTGTTAAAAAGGGAAAGGATGAACTTGTCCCTATGTATGAAGAATATTATAAAACACTATATGTGATGAATTTTATAGTACAATCTCCATTAATATCTATTTAAGACATTTTTACTTAGAATCATTTCTTCATCATTTTCCACATAATATTGACTTAAAAACTATTCCTAAGAGGGTTAAGGGGATGACACCTGTGCTGCAGTGAAGGTGGTTTATGCGGAGCTGCAGACCTGCTCTCCACCCAGCTCCACCAGCTCTGTGCCCCAACAAGGTGACTTCAGTAGGTTGTGTCAACCAGGCCCCCTGGCTCTCTGCCTGCTGGGTTGGCCAATGGGAGGCACCAGCAGGAGATAGAGGGGTGGTAAAATAAAGACTGTGGGAAATTCATCTCCTCCACCTGTCTGGCTGCAAAGCCCTGGGTTGGCAACGGAGGCCACGGCCCTCCCTGTCAGAGCCCTCCCTGTGCGGTAGCTTCAGCACCACTCTCTCTGGGCTCCTTAACCACAACCTCCTCTTTTTTTTTAAATGCATCTTTATTGATTTCAGAAAGAGGAAGGGAGAGGGAGAGAGAGATAGAAACATCAATGATGAGTCATTGATCAGCTGCCTCCTGCGCACCCCCTGCTGGGGATCGAGCCCGCAACCTGAGCATGTGCCCCAACTGGGAATTGAACCATGATCTCCTGGATCCTAGGTCGATGCTCAACAGCTGAGCCATGCCTGGCCGGGCCTACAACCTCCTCTTGCCCCTTTGGGCCTAAAGGTGCTACCAACTCCCTACTGTTGTTGATCCTTGAGGTGTTTCCATCCCTTGTAGATTTCCCTTCATTCTCAATTACCCAATTGAGTGTGTTACCTCTTCTTTAAATAATACAAAGTTCAAAAGTCAAAAAAGGGGTTGAGGGGATTTAGAAGTTTCTGATTACTACAATCGTCTCATTTTATTCATTAGGGAACTGAAGCTGAAGGGCATTACCAAATTTGTCCAAAATCACCACCAATAACTAGGCAGAGCCCCAAGTAGAGACCTGAGCTTAACATGGGAAAAATAAAGACCATACATCATTAAGACTGTTAGAAGAGTTGTATGAGTTAATATAAAGTAAATAGCTTGAAACAGCACTTGGCACATAGTAAATATGCAGAAATGTTCCCTAGCATCATCATCACCACCATAATCATCATCATCATCATCATTGTGTGCTAATTCCCAATCCAGCTGAGAAAAAAAGGGAATATAGACTTAAAATTATACACTCCTTCAGTATGTTGAAAAAGAGGTGCCAGGGTTCATGATGTGCTGAGAGTAAATTCAGTCCCCTTACGTCCCCTTGGCCAGGTGCCCTGTTCAGCAAACATCCTGCACAGCTGTCACAGAATGGCCCTGCTTCAAGGTCTCCCAGCAAGTAGGTGTCACTGTTAAATGAAAATGACCTTCATCTCACTGAGTTACAAATATCCCTAGACAGCAAAGGAAAAGTGCTTTTAAAATCATAAAGCCAGAGATTCCAGCACAAGTACTGTGGCTTTTTTACTCCACATTCTTCCAAAAAGAAAAGAGGCCAGAGGTTAGAATAAAAGAGGTAGAATAACTGTTTTGACTTTGCTGTCCCATAATGTGTGCGGGTGGCAGAAAAAAATAAACCTTTTTTTCATATGACAAAAAAATTGTTCTTCAGTGTCCTTCAATATTCTCAAGGGGAAGAAAGACCAGTACTGTGACATGAAACAATTATGCCAAGTAACCAGTTATATTTTATGTTGAAAGTGTAATGAAGAAATGTCTTGGTACAAAACATAGCATTTACTGAAAGCTCACGGACGAGGTTGGTGCCGATGGTTTTGAAGAACACCCGATGCGTGGAGGAACCTCCAGGAGAACTGAGTTAGAGCCCAGCCCTCCCAAGTTACATCTGCTCTTCACGGAGACACAGCCATGTCCATCCTGAGCTCTGCAGCCCCTATTCTTCCCTCAGTGCCCATCCATGTGAAATCTCAACTCTAGCTGTTTTTCTTTCAAACTCCAGATGTAATTCTCAACTTAAAATAACTCTGTTTGTTCTGTCACTGGGCATGCACCTTTTTTGGATGCTTTCTCTTTTCCAAAATTTGTTCCCTTCTCATCCACCAACAAAGGGAAGAAGAGGAACATTTATTGAGCACCAATATGGCTTTTTACATACATAGATGGTTATCCCTACCTTATGAGTTAGGAATTATTCCTTCAATTTGCATATAAGGAAAACAAGCCTCAAAGAAATTTAACCACATCCCCAAGGTCCATATTCAGTTAGCTCACATCTGAATTTCCAACCAAAGTCTATCTCGAGAATCTTTGATCCCTTCCATTGTTCCACTGTTTTGTCAACTCCAAATCCTTTCTTTCCATGGCTAATTGTACCTCCCTCTTCTACCACTAGAATATGACTAATGGATAATAGAATCGGAATAATTGTATATAACACACACATACACGCAGAGAAAGTACAAAATAGGAAAAATCTCCATTGTCTCATCTTGACCCAGAAGATCACTATGTGCCCATGAGTCATGTTAAAAATTGTAGAAGAATAAAAACAAAAAACTTCCAAATTGTTTTTCCAACTATTAAGCATTAGTCTGAGCGCCATAAATCTTTTCCTTAGGAGTTAGTCAGAATATTTCTCCCTCTACTCTCTCCAAGGTAGACCTCCTTTGCCTCTGAGAATGTCTACTCTCTTAGCTACAGCCTTTGGTGTGGTGAACAGTAAATGATAGTAAGGAACCGAGGAGCGTGGGCTCAACACTTCAACATAAAAGCAGCTTGAGCCCAGCCAGACGTGGCTCAGTGGTTGAGCATTGACCTAGGATCCAGGAGATCATGGTTCAATTCCCGCTTGGGGCACATGCCTGGGTTGCGGGCTCGATCCCAAGTAGGGGGCGTCCAGGAGGCAACTGATCAATGACTCTCTCATCATGATGTTTCTATCTCTCTCTCCCTCTCCCTTCCTCTCTCTGAAATCAATAAAGATATATATATATATATATATATATATATATATATATTTTTTTTTTTTTTTTAAAAAAAAAAAAGCAGCTTAAAAAGCTTTCAAAGCTAAGACCATCTAAACCATATCTTCACACACCCTGATTGAGGGTAAAGATGTTTAAGCTTGCCCAGCTGGGCGTGGCTCAGCAGTTAAGCGTCGACCTAGGATCCAGGCGATCAGGGTTCGATTCGCGGTCAGGGCACATGCCCAGGTTGCGGGCTGCAGCCAATCAATGATTCTCTCATCATTGATGTTTCTATCTCTGTCTCTCCCTCTCCTTTCCTCTCTCTGAAATCAATAAAGATATATTAAAAAAAAAAAAAAAAGATGTTTAAGCTTGAAGAGGTTACATGGCAGACTCTCAAAAGATCTTCCTCAAGCCCATCCCATCTCTCCGACCAAAAAATTTCTTCCTCAGACCCCTCACCAACAATAAGCACTGTCAGAGGATGCTGGGAATGATGCCATGTCTTTTTCCTCCATGGTCTGAGCTCATTCAGCTCTACTATCTTGTTATTTAAGTGGTTTTGTCTTATCTCCCCAGCCTTACTGCTAGCATCTCAAGGGCTTATATGTATTTTTCTCCCCACCTGGGCATTATACAAGGCTCTGCCCCTTCCCAGCATATGATGAATCCTTGTTGAATGCATGAATGATGAACATGTGAAGTGAGCACCTCTGTGCATCAGGTAATGACAAGTAGAAGAAAGAAAGTTTCAAGTGATTTGCATGGAAGCTACTTAGGAATAAAGTCATCAGAGGCAGCACCAGTCTCTAAGACCAGGCTCCTGATTCCCTGGAATAATGTACATATGGGTAGCCTTTGTCTTCCCATGAGCTTTCTCCCAGCATCTTTCAACTTAAGGAATAGGGGCTTCTTTGAGCTTAGATGCTGCCTTGGTCCCAGTGCCTTCTTCTCATTGGTACCAATGTTGAATCAGCAGAACTTGAGGCTTAAGTCAAAGGTTACATGCTTTCAGGTTGCTGGTATAGATCCTGAGGTATCTGAGTACAGAACAGTGCTGTAACCTGGAGGACCACTCCAAAATTTGAGGACAGATGCTCCTGAACATGGCAGGCCCCAAAGAATTCAGCTTCCAGATCATAGGAAATGTCATGAATTCCTTATCCAAACCTCCCCCAAAGTTCTTTCAGTACCCTGGACACATGACAGCAAATACATGAAGGATAAATAGCTCTTTAAAATACACACAAAAAGAATTGAGGTGAAAGAAAGGAAATGAGCTTAAAAATAATCAGATGTGAAAACTGGCATGAGCTTCGAGGAACATAAAAAAGCCATCAGAGTTAAGGAGTTCACAGGAGTCACTTAGCTGTCACTCAAAGCAAGAATCCTCAGGATTGCAGATGATAAAAGAAATGATCTCTAGATGAGATATGAGGACATGGTAGCAATACTCAGCTATGATTATTGAGGCTCCAGAGAGAAGTAAAGATTCAATCATTCGTCTTTCACCTCATGTTGAGGATGCAGAGAAGGAGACAAGGTTTTAGGGATGAAAGTAGCAAGAAAGAGAAGAGAAGAGAGCAGTGTCCCCATGTGAACTTGACCCTCTCAGAACCTGGCATGTGGCAGCATGGGCTGAGATGAAGAGACCAATGTGGGACTTATAACAATATCTCCTAAGTCATCCAAAGGCTCTTTCCCAACAATGCTTTCTTATTATTTCAGGGTAAATGCATCACAAACATATGGATTTGATTGTATTCCCCCACCCCCATCTTCCTCTCCTCATGCCAGAAAAACGCAAACAGATTTCAAAATGAAAAGGAAAAAACCAAAGAACAGCCAGAGACTAAAATGCATAGTATGGTTTCAAGCAAGCTTGGAACATGTTAGGAAAATAATTGTCTCTGGTCAACAAATTCAAATGGCAGTGGCACCCATCCCTGTCATTAACACTGACAGCTAGGAAAGTAACTGCAATTAGTGGGAGAGAGATGTGGTCTGCCAGTGGGAACTAGAAAGAAATGAACCCCAAATGTCTGACACCTCCATGGGTAAGGTGACACATCATTTCCCTACAGTGTCAAGACCAGCGCGTAGGGGTGAATCTACTTCTGTCCTCGGACTTTATCAAAGGGTCAGTGGTGTCCAGCTGTTCTCCATCTCCACTGGAAATGGAACAAAACGGCTTCCAATAGAGTGGAGGGAATGCAATTTCAACATCAAAAGGAATGACCAGTTGTAATCCACTCTTACAGCAATGCATATTCATCTCATGCCTATAAATCAATCTATTTACAAATATTTATTGAGTGCCCACTCTAGTAAGGACTGCATCGTGTGCCAGACACTAAGTTCAATGATTATCAAATATTATTCCAATCCTCACAACAGCACTACAAGATGGGTATTATTAACCCCATTTTATAGATGAAGACCAAGACACAGAGAAGCTAGATGAGTTTCCCAAGACCATAAAGCTAGGGAATGGTGGAATGTGGAGCATATTCGTTTATTCAATTCTGATTTTATTTCTATTTTATTCTTGAATTTCAGCTAAGTTCTGAAAGGGATTCTTTGTACCTACCCACCAAAACTGCACATCATTTTATGTTGACTAAGTGCTGAGTGAATGAATGAATGAGCATAAATGATGGGTTTTAGCACCAATGTACTTATACCGTGTTTCATCAATTTAAACATTCACCTTTTTTAAGTATTAATGATATAAATGTACATCTTACAATCAGTAGACTCTAAGAATTAATGAAATGTGATCATCTCTATCCAAGACCAGTTTCACGTGAAAGCATAAGGAACAATACAAGACAGTGAGATACTGTGATTTGTAAGAAATTCAGATGACTGGAATATATTTCTCAGATATATTTGGTCTTCAGCCACAGTTCCTGCCTCACAGCTCTCAAACCCCTTGAAATTTCCTAAGGAGAACAACAATGGTGTCCCTTATTGTGTTAATGAGGTGACTTTTCAACCCCACCCAAGGAAGTGGACTGGTTGAGTAAAAAACAAAAAAAAGTTTCCCCTCATTTTACAGGAGTCATTTAGCACAGACCCTGGCCTCTCGGCAGCAATGTCTGATTTCTTAGGCTCCAAAAAACCTTTGTAGAAGAAAACGGAGAAACGTCCATTAGCGGGTCCTACCTCTCAACACACTCAGTCCTTCCTTTGATTTTAGAAGCGACTAGAAGTGAATGAACAAAGTGATAGCTGGAAATAATTATCTGAGCATAAGACAATTAGTGCGACAGCCACAGAGAGCAAGTTATTAGCCGTCCACGTGGCTGCAGGATGACCCTTCCTTTGTAAACACACCAGCAGTGAACCTCGGCCCAACCTGATCTCTGCCCTCAGGAACTGAGAGTCTTAAATCAGTCACAAGGAGGGGCAGGCGGCAGAGGCTGCACACATTTTGAAGGAGGCTCTGAAAACAAGAATAAAGACGTTCCTGGAAGCCGTCTTGGAAGGGGAAAGGGAAACCTTGATGACTCCGTGAGATCTTGGAATAGGTTGCAACGGGGGGGAGGCCAAGGGCGTCCTTTCCTGGACATCTTTAAAAGAAGAGGGAACCGTCTAGGAAAATGTTACGATGTGTAGAAGTGACTTTAAAATACTTCATCCTGCACAGTGTGAGAGGGTGTGTGCTACTTGACTGAAGCTATGAGGCAGGTGCCAGGCAAGACGGCCCAGGTGTTCAGCTGGTGCTCTATTCAGAAAGCCTGTGATCACAGGTGGCATTTCTGCTTTCCTTGTCTCTTTCAACAAGCTCAGCTTGGTAAATTAGCATAGAGTGTCAGAAATGGATTTTCATAGGTAAAAATAATGGCCTGTTGAGTAGCATAACAAATGTTAGAAAAGAGCTCTCATTTGGTGGAATTGGAAGAATTTAAATAATGCGGAATGGCTAGACATATTTCAGACATACCCCCTTGCTTATAAATACCCCTGGAGGCCTGTACCCCATGTCCTAGAGATGATGCCTTAGGCTAAACCCCTAAATAGCCCCATGTGAGTCTCTGGATTCTGTTTTCCTGACAGTGATTTGTAAGGGTGACAAAATTCTGTCTCTAGAATTGAGGTTTTTGCCTGGAGCGAATCTTCCTTTTTTTAAAAAAATATATCTATATATGTGTGTGTGTGTATTGATTGATTGATTTCAGAGAGAGGAAAGGAGAGGGAGAGATAGAAACATCAGTGATGAGAGAGAATCATTGGTTGGCTGCCTCCTGCACACCCCCTACTGGGGATCGAGCCCACAACCCAGGCATGTGCCCTGACTGGGAATCAAACCATGATCTCCTGGTTCATGGGTCGATGCTCAACCACTGAGCCACACCAGCCAGGCTGGAGTGAATCTTTCATGCAAGGAGATGATCAGAAAATATAAAAGAACAGTAAGCTGGGCCATCCTGAACAGGTTGTATGAACTACTTCTTTTCCTACACTTGTTAATAGATGTCACTTATTTCAAAACATCTTCAGAGGCTAACAATGTCTATCAAGAAAGAATTGTGCAGATGGCAACAGATGAATGAGGTGTGATCCTGCATGAGTGGAGGGGCAGGAGGAAAGATGAGCCTTTCTTTTTGTTAATGATTTCTAGCTTAACTCCACTGTGGTCTGAGAATACATGTCATATGACCTCGATTCTTAAGAAGCACTGAAACTTGTTTTATGAGCTAGAATATGGTCTAGCTCAGTAAATGGTCCGTGTACACATAAAAATAATGTGTCTGCTGCAGTTTGGCTGCAGTGTTCTATAAATACCAATTAGGACAAGTTCATTCACAATGCTGTTCAGGTCTACCATCTCCCTACTGATCGTCTGTGTGTTCTCTCAATTACAGAGAGAGTTGAAATCGCCAAATATAATTGTGGATTTGTCTATTTCTCCTTTCTGTTTTGTCTATTTTTGTTCCATACATTTTTAATTGAATTTATTGGGGTAACATTGGTTAATGAAATTATATAGGTTTAAGATATACAATTCTACAATACATCATCTGTATATCATATTGTGTGTTCACCACCCCAAGTCAAGTCTTCCATCACCATTTACCCCCCTTTACCCTCTTCTACCTCCCCCCGCCCTCCTTTCCCTCTGGCAATCACCACACTGTTGTCTGTGTCCATGAGTCTTTTTTTTTCCTTCCCTTAATCCCTTCACCCTTCTCACCCAGCCCCCAACACCCTCCCCTCTGACAGCTGTCAGTCTGTTCTCTGTATCCATGAGCCTAAAGCTCTGTTATCAGGTGCACACAATCCCAAATAGGATTGTCACATCTTCCTAATGAGTTGGCCCTTTGATCAATATAAACATCATCTATATTTCTGATTATATTCCTTGCCCTAAAGCCTATTGTCTGTTACTAATAGAGCCACTTCTGCTTTCTTTTAATTAGTGTTTCCATAATGCATCTCTTTTCACCCTTTTATGTTTCACTTATCTCTGCCTTTATATTTAAAGTATACTTCTAGCAGGCAGCATGTAGTTGGGTATTGCTTTTTATCAATCTAACAATTTATACCTCAATTTTGACGTTTAGGCTATTTATCCTTAATGTAGTTGCCAAATATGGTTGGGTTTAAGTCCACCATCTAGCTACTTTATTTTGTACTATTCAGAGAAACTACAGGGCTGGCCTTGTTCCTTCAGGGATTCCCTGACTATTGTCTAATGCCTGAAAACAGTTATTACATATATTTTAACTAGTTTAGAGTTGTTTATGGCAGAAAAGCTAGTCCTACGCCACATACTCCATCATGGCCATAGGTGGAGGTAGGAAATGTGTGTTTAAACTGTTTCTCGGGTGAGTCTGGTGTACCTAGAATTGCTTTCATTCAAGGGTCACAAGTTCAAATGGGTAGGGGAAAGGCCATAGTGAAATGTGAGTGCTGGGTATAAGGTAATAAGGAATGCTGGAAGCTGTGGGGAACTAGAGAGCATAGGTTCCACTTGAAAATATTCACATTTAATGTTTTTAATACACCTTTTGGACCATGTGTAAAAGAAATGTCTACTAGTTGAAATCTTCCCTGAGGCCACCAGCTGGCAACACCTATGAATCTTCTCCAGCATCAACATTCCTCTTAAAATGAGGCACCCAGAATTGAGCGCAATCTTCCATGGCAGACTGACAGCTCTAGGGTGGTGACACCATAGTTACCCACAATCTGTACCCCATGGGTTCATTACTTCAGTGTGAGACAAGTTTGTGTTTGGCAATAAGCTGAGGGCTCATGTTTAGCTGTGGTCATCTTAGCCCCCTCCTCCTGCCCCACCTCTCTCACACAAGGGCCTGCCAAATCAAATTCTCTTGGTCCTGTACTGTTATTAACCTGCCTTTGCATTTGCCACTATTAAATTTCACCTTGTTGGTTTGGGCATAGGGTTCCTTCCTGTCAAGAACATTTTGAATCTTGGTTCTGTTATCTTTTAAGGTAACTACTTCATCCAGATGTGTACCAATGACAAATCCAATAAGTGTGCCTCCCATTCTCAAGGACCCAGACTAGTGATTAGTCCCCATGACACAGCCCCGTTGACTAATGCTGGCCAACCAGCTCTGCCTTTGTTCCTCATAATCTCTACCCCCAGGGGAACAGAGGATAGAAGGAGATGGAGCCCAAACAAATAAATCCAGCTCTTAGAAATATCATGGCGAAATGCCAGAGTGACGGGGAATTTGCAATCTGCTTGGATTTTGTATAAATGTTCCCATGAATACTGCTGCCACTCATGCCCACAGGTAATAGATAATGTTGAAAGTGGAGAGGGCAGGGCCACCCTAGAGCGAGGCTGTGGGTTATTACTCCCATTTGGCTTTCATTCAGAAGCCCCAGCTCCCTGGCTAATTTGCGATGTGGCCTTGGGCTGTAACTCAGTCTTCCCTGAGCTTCAGCTTCCTCATCTGAAATCTCCCTCTACAAGGACCCAGACAAAACTTTGCTCAGGGGAGACAACTCAATAGCCCAAGAAGCTCTGCTTCTTCTCCCAACCTCTCTCCCATTAGAGACCCAGACTATGCCCTATTCCCACGAGGCTTTGCTTTGCCCTGGCTATGACATACTTCTAGGAAAAGCAGTTAAGTGAAGTTTCTTTACCCTTCCAATAACATTCTTCAAGTCTGATCTTACTAGTTTCCTACTTAAAATCCACATCACTTGAGCTAACTAAGGTTGGCTTCATGATCTGATGACTGCCTACATTTTCTGCCTTTCATCCCACCTTACCATCACATATAGTCTTTATTTCAGCCATACTCTGCTTCTTGCAAACCCAAGTGACTGGGCTGTTTTCACCACTTCATGCCTAATTCATGCTGTTCTCGGTGGCTGGAATGCCCACTCTCCTCTCCTACACCCATCTGACACCAAGTCTTCATTCAAAATTCAATTCAGTCATTGCATCTTCCTGGAAGCCTCCTCTGACTGATTCGGGAGCCCCTCTTTGGTCCCTCCTAGAGCCCACTGCACATATATGTCCACACACTCATCACCCATCTGTAGGTATTTGCTGATTTATCTTTTCTCCAAGTTGACTACAAGCTCCTTGAGGGGCAGGATTTCTTCATCACCACTGCCAGGGATGGTTCCTGCCACAGTACTGGTGCTTGTAGAATCATCAAGTATCTTGAATGTGGGGTGAATCAATGAAGAAGTCACAGCACGGGGGAGGCTGCAAGCAGAGTCCTCATCACAGCATCCTGAGCTCAGGCTCAGGCCCCTAGGACTCTGTGCCATAGCAGGAATCTAAATATCAGACACCCCTATGGGATTCCCCAGGCCAGTCACTCAGCTCCCCACTTTCTTTCTAAATTCCCTCCCTGAGCAAGACAAGTTAAATGGAAGAAAGACTAGGACATTTCTCCTCTCTTCTCTCACAACCACCTCACAACCAAGGAGGAGCCACATTCCAGATGTGCTGGCCAAGAGAAGTGCTCTGATGCCTGGAATCCACAAAGTTGGGGAAGCCTCCCGGAAAAAAATCAATTGGAAAATCCATCCCCTGCCAGCCCTCACCAGGCCTCTCTCCTGCCAAGTTTGTTCGCTGCTTGAAGTCTGTGACCCACTAGTTGTTTACGTTCCTAACCCTGAGTTCAAGGGCATCTGCAATTTAATTTGAACCATGGATAGATGGGGCTGTTCTCTGTTAGAGTTCCAAGAGCATAAACAACTTTCCAGGCTGAACTCTGTGTGGCATTCTCCAGCACCACCCCTACCCTGGGCCTATAAATACTTCTATCACTTTCCAAGATCACCTTCAGCAGGCCCAGATGGGTAACTTGCCCCCAAGTCTGAAAAACGTCACTAGGACTAAACAGATATAGGTAGCTGCGATGGATGGATAAGGGAAGGAAACGGGAGGAAAACGAACAAAGCCTAAGGGTTACTGGAGGAGGGAGAAGGGGAAAGTCTGAGGGGACCAAAGAGGTTCAGAAAAATATGCACCCAGATGTGAAGGCTGAGATAAATACCCCACACCCCGGGAGGTGCGGGAAGGACTGAGGAGACAGCCTCAGGGGGCCATGATGGGCTCTGAAACCCCTTGTCAGGAGTCAGGCTCCAAATGAATGGTGAAAAGAGTTGCTGGGCACCACCACATACACCCCTCCACCCATGAAAAGGGGGAAGAAAAGAAGAGTAGGGCAATGTGACCTCAGTCCTTCAGAATCCCTCTCACAGTCTCTGCTTCTACCCCCACCATTCTTCCTGCTGCAAGCACCTCCATCCGTAGAATCAATGTGGATGCCTTCCTGCCACGCCCAGGACTCTGAGGATTAAAGGCCAACACCAAAGGGGGTGACGGTAACGAAGAGCAAAGAGAATTCTGATCAAGGGACACAGGGTGGGGTGTGTCCCAGCTCATTCACCATGGGAAGCCCACTCTGCATCTCATCCATCCTCACTGTTCACAGGTCCTACCAGTTGGCTCGCTGGAAATAATTGTCCCCTCTCACTGACAGAGCATTGCCCTGCCTCTCTGTCCCATGTCACATTCATCCCCCGCTGTCTACCTATAGGGGACACACAATTGGTTTCTGTTACTGTGAAGATGTGCAGATAAGAACTCCAGTTACCACGGAGAGCAAAGCCTTGAGGACAGCATACCATGGCAACAAGGCAGAGGGGCCCTTCCAGGCCTCTTCCACGTGTGCACACAAACGTAGGCACAGAATTCCCATGCACCGACCCCACCGGGACAACTCCAAGTCATTTGGAGCACCAGTCCTCAGGCTGAGCCTCCAGGCCTTCCCCAAGAGTCAGCAGCCCTCATGCCAGGTCCCCTGCCATGCAGCTGAAATCCACTCTCCAGGCCAGAGGTCCCTGAGATGCCACGCAGACTTTTCCACTCCTCCAGACCTTCTTAAGTGCCTCTGATATACACCATGTGTCCCAACAGGAAAACACACACTCATCAACTCTACAAAATGCTCCAGATGTGATCAAAGCCAGGGAGGCAAAAGAAAACAGAGATGGGGCTGGTAAGGAAGGGGGAGAGGAAAAGAGAAATCCAGTGGGGCAGGGGGTATCTTGAGTGGTAGTGAGTCCAATAGACAAAGTCCAGAATTGGGGTCCAGACTCCTGGGTTCCCAATTCCTAGTTCAATTTGCCTCCTTGTGAGACCTTGGGTCTTGCCCCCAGACAGGCTTCCAGCTTGAGATTCTATCCTATAGATCCTAGAGAGTCAACCTTAGATGGCATATTATAGACCACCTGGCCCAATTCTCTTGTTAGGTGAGGAAGGTAGCAGGTAAATCAACCTGCCCAGAGCAACAACATCCACCTCCTCTAATCCCACACATCCTTCTGCCTCCCAGCTCACTGCTCTGTATTAAATGTCAGCAGGTTATAGCAGCACACATTACAGATTTCTTGTTTAGAAGTGGCCTCAGACATAACACCTCTGTCCCTCAGCCTCGTTAGTTCTATTAGAAGATTTTGGTTCCTTTTTTATAAAACAAGGGGATGGCTCTCAAGGATCCCCAGATCTAAAACTCTTAAGTCCCCATGATCTATGGCCATGCCCCCTTAAGGAATCAGATCTGTTTATTCTAAAAGATTCTAGAATCCCTTCACCACCCCATCTGACCACATCTGTCCACTAACCTCCACCATCTGCCTTGGGCCCCTTTTAGGAAGCAGCCCATGTGTCTCACCAACACAGTTTTCCTTACTCAAAGTGGTTAAGATAATAGACTCTAGAGTCATACTGCTTGAGATTCTAAGCAAGTGACTTATCAACTCTGTGCTACAGTTTCTTCATCTTGAAAATGGGGACAATGATTATGCCAACCTCACAGGGTTACCATGAAGATTCAACCAGATTGTGCACACAGCGGGCATGGCGACACTTGCTCACGGTGAGTGTGCAGGGAGGGGGAGAGTGCTGTTAGCAGTGGCCATCATCGTGCCCACGAGGCCATCTGCCACCAGCGAACAGGGAGAGATGGTTCCCACCTACTGATGACAATCTAGTGAGACTTGCTGTTTAGTTAGGATGTTAAGGGGTGAGGACAAGAAAAGAGACTCTGGCCCGGCCGGGCGTGGCTCAGCAGCTGAGTGTCGACCTAGGATCCAGGCAATCGGGGTTCGATTCCTGGTCAGGGCACATGCCCAGGTTGCGGGCTAGGCAGCCGATCAATGACTCTCTCATCATTGATGTTTCTATCTTTCTCTCTCCCTCTCCTTTCCTCTCTCTGAAATCAATAAAGATATATTTAAAAAAAAAAAAAAAAAAGAGAGAGACTCTGGGCTCAGATACATACTACGAAATGCCCACAAGTCCCCTCAGAAGGACAGAGGACATCCAGGAGGAAAAGTGGTCTTCTCCCCAGCTCCCCAGACTCCCCACCTTTCCCCTCCATCCTGCTTGGCACAAAATAGACAGTCTTTGGTCTCTTCTAGTTCCCCACACAGAAGAGCCTCCGGTCCTTCAAAAGTAAAAGCCAACAGATCTTGTCAGTGTTGCCCACACACGTGCATCCACATAAGCCAAACCCTCCAGACATACTCTTTTCCTTAGGATAAAGTCCAAAGTCCTCCAGGACCTAGGCCCTGCTTCACCCAACCTGGTTCCCATCATGCCCCAGACCTAATGCTCTAACACCCAGGCCCCTCCTCCAGCAGTGGGGCAAAGGTGAAGAGAACCAAGTCCAGACCTGGACCTCAAAGCTCAAATCTTACCTCTTACTAGTTGTGTGACCTTATGTGACTTACCAACCTCTTCGTGTCTCAATTTCTCAAATATAAAATGAGGGTAGTAGTGTCTGTCTCAGAGGTTGTTGTGTTAGCAAATGCAAAGGGCTTTAACAGTGCCTGGCACACAGGACATATCATGTAATGTCAGCTATTGTCACTATTCTGCTCATCTTTGCCTGGCTCACCTCTACTTTCACTGACACATCAAATCTTAGTTCGGATGTCACTTCCTCAGGGAAGCCTTCTCCAAATAGGTTGGATGGCCCTAGATCTGTACTCTCATTACACCTCACATTCCATATTGTAACCCATGTCACACTTACAATTGACTGCACACTATCTGTCTTCTCTGCTAGATCATAAACTTCATGAGATCACACTAGGGTGGGCCACAGATCCAGCTATTCCTAGCATGGTCCTGGTTAGATTGGTGCTCAACAAATATTAATTCCTCTCCCCTTATGAAAGAGTATACTTCCCAGCAGCATGTATTTGTGCTTGGCCATGTGACTGCTTTGGACAATGGAATGCTAGTGGATGTGATGTCAGTGATGCCTTAAAAGGTACTGTATTTTCTTTCATTTTCTGGTGCTCTTGTGATTTACCAGGAAAGGAACATGCCTGGGTAGCTCCTGATCTCAGGGGAATGAGAAGACCTACAGAGACTTGAACACAATATGAAGACTGGAGCCAAGTCCAGCCAATCCTCAGCCTGAAGTAGAGCTTTTCCACTCAACCTACAGACACAAGAGTAAGAAAATTTAATGACTGTTGTAATAAGCTGCTGACTTTGGAGTGATATGTTATGCAACATTGTTGTGACAACAGCTAACCAGTACACTTAGCATAACTGTTAATAGTGTTTACTTTCATTCTCAAAAATGTCCCAGGTTAGATGATGAATGATCTAATCACCCAAGGTCAGTCCATATCTACCTTTTTCATCACTTTAACTCCAGAGCCTAAAATAGTGCGCAGCATAGAGAAAGTACTCAATAAATATACTGGGTTAAATTCAATAAATACACTGAGTTATATGTTCTCCTAAATCTCTTTCCCAAAACACTGAGTCTTCTTATCAACTGGATGGTAAGAGGTCTGGGTTTCAGGGCTCTTCCTTCTATTTCTTTCACATTGTCTCCATAAAGATGTTTCTCTCTGCTGGATCATCGCAGGGCTTAACCTCACCGTCTACAGATGTTAAGCCTTCAGAGAAAGACCAGTATATCCCTAGAGGGATGTGATTGCACAGAATGTGACAGAAGAGGAAACTAGACCACAGAGTAAATGTGGACAATGAGCGAGCTTGAAAGGGAATGAGCCTCAGTAAGAGGAATCCACACAAGGCATGAGATGGGGCTTCCAGGAGGCTGAATACCCCTGAGAGGAGCAAAGGGAAATCCTTGGTCTGTGGCCGATTCACTTCTCTCCACTGAGTAGCTTGCCTTCCTGCCCGAAGGCTGAGGATTGGGCAGAATATCAGCCTAAAGAAATACTGCCATTTTGTTAGAACAGATAACTGCTGGAAACTAAGCCATTGCCCTTACCCACCTCCAGGCTGAAATGCCCAAATACAAATTTCAAAATCCCAGTCCTCCAATCCCCTCTTTCTCTCCTGACTGTGTTCAGTTGAATAGAGATTCCTTGGAAGAAACCGAGGAGGCTGAGCCAACAACCCTGGGGCCTGAGCCCTCCAAGAGGGTTTCCTGAGTCCCTTCAGTGGGCTGGGTGACTCAGGCTGAACACCACAATCCCTCCGAAGATGAGTCAACCATTCTGCCAGGGGCAGACAGCAATCTTTGGCAGTCACCCAACTACCCATGCCTTTGAGCGCCTTGAGATAATCCCAAGAAGATACTGAAGGACAGCAGTCTCCCAGGCAGGGATCCTGAAGTTGTTGTTTTCTTCCGTGCTTATGTCTGTGACTTCAAGACTCACAAAATGCGATGGTTTTCTGTTTCTAAAACAGAGGCATGTGCCTGTGCAAAAAGCCTGGGCGTGCCGGGCTAATTAGATGTAGCTATCTTGTGGTGGTTGTTGTAACGTGTGCTCCGCCAATGTTATTCAATGTGTTAAGACGTTCTGTGTTTATGTTGGTTACATACCCATGTGGGTGGGTGGAGAACATCACTCAAGGGAATGTCATTAGCAGAAACGGGGAGCTTGGGGGTTCCAGAGACACGTGGTGAAACAGTGGCTCATGGGATCAAACAGTGGGTCATAGCCATGGTCACTCCTCATCCACATGCTAGTCCTCTCCTTCCTTCTAGGGCAAAATCAGTCCCTCAGACCTACCCCAGCTTCCTGACTCCGACAGACAGGGCTGCACCTGCCATCGCCAGCTCACAGGTTTCATAGAGGGGACGCAGAGTCTAACCCTCTCTGCCCAGGCGAGGAGCTGCACCAGGTCCACAGGGGCTGAACGACTTGCCCAAAGTTTCCCAAGAAAGAGGGTGAGTGAAAAACTGTCCACTCTCACCTCACAGCTGGAGCACATACGTCCTCCAACCCTAGCAAGCTTTGTTTTGCCACCTGATTGAATTCCAAAGAAACCACTCCACAGCATCGCCTTCTGTTCCCATTGTCGTGATCCCTTTGCCTAGGCTTTCTACCCCACGCTGTCTCAAACATCTCCTCCACCACTTCCCATAGCCACGGTGCTCTCTTCTTAGCCCTAATCTGAATCTTGTAAATCCCCCAACCATATTTCTTCTCTCCTTCATATTTCTGCTTTCTATTCAAAACTCACATATCCCATAGTCTCATTGTTCTCTCATTAACCACACTAAATGCAGTTGTTAACCCCCTCAAAACCTTTCCCTGTGACCTTGCCCTTCTACATATAGCTCTATGCATTAGTCCCCTGTTGGGTGCTCCTTTATAGCTCTGTGACCCCCATCAGAAGAATTCTTTATGCTCCATCATTACACTCCACGCATCCCACTTTCCTCCTTCTTTTAGCCTTGACCCCATATCCAGGACAAAGCTCTTCATCCAGTAGACCTTCGATGTAGGGACCCACTCCGCATTGTTAACAGACTCTGAGCTCTGCTGTGAGAAAAACCTTTGCTAGTCTGGGTTTCTCATGACCTCTTAAAGCAAATAAGGAAAACCAAACGCAGCTCTTCACAGCGAAGGCACTTGCTGTATCTACTCGCTCTGGTCCCCTCTTGAACTTCAAAAACACCATTTCACTCTCACCAGGAAACAAAAAGACATTTCAACGGCAAAGGCAGGCCCTCCACAAAATCCCACACCTAACAAGAGCCAGGCTCTGGGACAGGCTGTGGAGGAGTCTCACCTGGTGCACAATGCCAACCTGCCTGAGGTGTCTGGTTGCTAACTTGGCATTGAGACCAAGCAGAAAATTGGGGTCGGGAAGGAAGCTACCCAGTTGACAAAAGCAAGAAGTGACAGTTGACAACCTGGCAACATGGAAGAAGTCAGAAAAATAAAAGACTATAAAAACTAGAAAAGGAAATAAAAACATGGCTTTCCAGGGTCATGTAACAGAGGTGCAAACAACTTTATCCAGCTCAAGAGGCCCTAGAGTGACACGTCACTCCTGCTAAGCACAATGACGACGCCACGGTGAAGCAGCAGTTGACTATGGTCAGTCAGTTGCCCCTCAGGGACTGCCAATTAGAGGGATTAACACTAGAAACCCAGCTCGCCTGACATCCAGCTGGATAGAGCTCTGTCATCTTCAGTCACGTGGCACAGAAGAGAAATCATAGCTTCTGGAGTCAGACAGGCCTGGGTTTGAATCCCAGATGGGCTGCTCAGTGGCTTTGGGAAGCACCTCATCTCACTGAGTTCAGTATTGCCATTCATACATGGAGGTAAGAATATGTAAGCCTCAGGGTCACAGGGAGGTGCAGAGCTCATACCTGCGAAGTGCATAGTTACAGTGCATCGATTTACAAGAAAGATGTCTTGTGATTATACAATATTTGTCAAAATTCTTGAGCTAAAGAACTAGATAAAATTCTGCTAGTTTAGGGGCTATTAAAATTTCCCCCCAGGGAGCAGATAAATAATTACTTAACCAAAACTATGTCCATCGCCACAGTATTTGTACTTTATCATAATCCTCGAAATAACATCATGGGGCAGGTAGGACAGGTGTTATGATCCCTGTTTCATAGCTGAGGAAACTGACGCTCAAGGGAGAATGGCGTGTCCAAACATTACATCAACTAGAAACGAAGCTGGCACTAAAACTGAGTTCTAATCTCAACCCACTGCTCCCCATCTAAAGGAACATCCCTAGGCAAGTACCTCAGGATCTGATATACATGTGCACAGTCACTCTACCCATCTTTTAATTTCATAAGTGCCGGCCTCACGCCTTCTCCATTTTCTTCTTGGACTAGGGAGCTCATTTGTGTAAGTCTGTCTTCATATGGATGCCTCTCCAAATCTTTAATCACAGTATTTTTCCTTCCCTGAAACATTTCCAGCCAGGCTGAGTTTTCCTTTGAGTGTGATGACCTGAGTTGGCCATGTTTTGGTAAATTCCTAGGTTATGCAATCCTAAAAAAATGTTTCCTGTGAATTTCCAGGATCCATGGGTACTGCAACACATCACATGGATGTTTTTAGAAAGAGTTACAGTGCCCCCAACAATCTTTGCCTAAGGCAGAGCTGATACCCCTGAGCCCGTCATCAGATGACTAGTTTGGAGGGTCAATTTCCCCCCATGATCTTTTCCATATGCTGTTTTTCTATAGCTTCACAGTTACTTTTTTGAAAATTTTCTCCACCAGTTTGCTCTTCATTTCCCAGAAAACCCCAGTGGTCATCCACAAGCTTGGAGATCTGACTTTGAACTTAAGCTCCTTGAGAATGGGGTCATGCTTAATTCAGCTCCATACCCCAGCACCAGTGTCTGACTTATGGTCAGTGCAAAATATGTGTTGGCCTAACTACACCAGGTGAGGTGTGTGGAAGGACCCAGCTCTGAGTTTCCCAGGGCAGTGAGTTCGCAAGAGGATGAACATGACAATGAGGTTGTATAAAGAGCCCATGTCACATGAGGACATGCAGACAGGTCCAGGAGTGTTTTGTATAGAGGAAAGGACGCTTAGGTACATGAGGACTGTTACTGACTGACACAATAGCTTCCTTCAAATAATTGAAGGACTGACTTACATGACAGGGTACCTTTGTTCCTGGAGCTCCAGGGAGCAAAACTGGAACAAAAGGAGGGAAGTCAGCAGAGTTCTTGCTCTGGCTCTGAGACCATTTCTAGTGGCTAGAAATGTCCAACAGACAAACAAGCTGCCCTGAGGCAAGGTGCTCCCTGCTCTAAGTCCAGCAGAGGTCGAGCACTGGTTACATAAATATGCTGTGAGAGGAACTTTTCATTCCTTCATTCCAGGGCCAGGCACTGAGCTGGATGACCTTTAAGCTCATCCCACTTCTGTGATGCTAAGGTTTGGTCCCAGGAATCTGGGTAACTAAGAATTTATTGCACCCAAGGGTCAAAGGGATGTGAAATATAAAGCTTGTCATATATTTTCAGACTAATATCAGCGGCTGACCCTCCTTAGGAAACAGGACATGACATAAGGGAGTCAAGGAAGCAATGAGCTGGTGAGCCAGGTAACTCTTTCCTTCCCTACCCGGCCCATGGAATTCTGGGAGCCCGCGGGGAACACGTGCAGCCTCTGGGGTCTAGGCCATGCGGCTGATACTACAGGAAGAAAAATTAAAAGTTTGATCTAACAGGAGCTACCATCTACGGAAAGTTGTTCTGAGGCTTGGAAGTCCACCCTTAGGAGACCAAGACGGCCTTTGGGTGCAGTCTTAGACTGGAGCTGAGAGATCATATTCGTAGTTCATGTCCACTGATTAGTCACAAGACAACGGCCTTCCCTCCAACAGGGTGCAAACTAGAAGGAAGTGACACTCAGTGGGGGAGGAGAGAGGAAGGGGAGTAGGATAGAGCCTCTTCACAGATACATTTAATAACCAGCCTGACTTATGTTTCTGATCTGTAAAATGGGCCAGAATATAACAGCACAGAACATGATTATCTTGGTTTCCACCTTGCCTGAACCAGCTACTGTCTGCTTCTCTCTGTCTACTCTGCTCCCACACCCGCAGAGATAAAAGAAAAATAATCTTCAGGGCCATAAAATATTTCCGTCCACCCTGCAAAATACTTCACAGCTAAATCCAATCCTTCAAATGCTGAGGCTTATGTAAATACCAAGGCGCTAGTCCCACACTTCACATCTCCTTAGCCTCCTCTCTTGGATCCAGCGTCACCCCCTTCCAACTCTGGTTTCTCTGCTAACTTACAGAGCAGGTCAAGGTACAGGGACCAGGCTGGCACAGAGTCCATGCAGGTAAGGTTTGCAAGTCAAGTTTTTTATCTTACCACTCCCAATTAACAGTCAGAAAGGATTGGGCTTTGAGTCAATGTGATTTCTGGCCGTTAATATCAAGCCAAACAAGAAACCCATGCACAGGGCAGCCCAGGCTGGAAATGAAGACACATTCAGGACCTTTAACCTCAGTCCTTCAGAAAGCAACATTTCTAATTCAAGTGCCACCTCTTCCAGAAAGTCTTCCCTTACTCTGCTAGTAGCAATTACTCTTCATCTGTTGTCCTGTGCTATCATGTTTATATTTATATCCTTAAAAGCCCTCACTTCATCCTATCTTGCACATGTCTGTCTCCCTACATAACTGCTAGGCCCTTAGGGCACAAATTTCACCTTATTTATTGCTGCACCACCCATGTTCCTGAGCACAGAGACTTGCTCACTGTAAGCATCAGTAAATATTTATTGCATTGAGCTGAATGGTCTTTATAAACCTCAGGGAAGGATCAAGGAGGAGGCAACAGGGCTCAGGAAATAATTAATCACAGGTTGATTAACATTGTTTCCTCTCCATTCCCTCTCCCAAACCAGCCTGGCCTGCTGAGAAGCCTCCCCAAAAGAATGTGGCTCCCTCTGGCTCCCTCTTAGAGGGATTAGATGGGTCACATTTCAGGAGGGTACAAGTGGGGCCCAGAGACTGACTGAGAGGGATGGGTCAAACCATACAGCCTGCTCATGGATGACCTGGAGAACTCTGGTAAGAACAAGGACAGCTGCCTTACCCTAGAAGGGAAAACGAATTCCTGTGACGCCAGGGTCCTGGACTGGCTCCCTATGGGAAGGTCTGGAGAGGGCTGGGAGTCTAAGATGGTAAAGATGTGTGATGGGGATGGGGGGGAACACATGCCACTCTTCTGTCTATAGATAATGCCCCAAGGCTCTTGAGATGGTATGACCCCATAGACTTCAGTCTCAGGTTGTTGTAGAAGTGTTCATGTCTCAAAGCTTCAAGCCAGAACCCCAGAGCTGCCACATGGACAGGTTTCATGCCCAGGGTCTGATCTTTAGGAAGCCTCGCTCATGAAGTGAGCATCCCTGGGAGAGGTGGGAATTAGTGAGTGACAGCCGTTTAGCCCCTCCAGGCTGTAATCCTGATTCGGTGTAGTGCATGCTGCCCATGAGTGATCCCTGTGGTGAATTCCCCGAGTCAACAGGCTGCAATCCCCCTGAGCCTAGTAGACTTCTGGACCTCACTCTTCCTCACGCTGTCGTAAGCAAGCAGTGGCAGATGCTTAAAAATAAACTTTTTGTACATCAACTTCAGCAAAGTATAGTTAGGAGCTAAATCAAACTCAGATGTTTAAAGTCTGTTTTGTCTCATCCATATCAAAACCTTCAAGCTAAGAAAATCAGCCTGTGAGCAGACATTAATTTTAGTGAAAAGACAGGTCAAGTTCCTGATGAATACTAGATCATGCCTGTACAAACCCCAAAGGCCCCAGACCCCCAGGTTCCCCAGAAAATAAAGGCTGTTTCCCTCCTGGGATATTGGGGTGTTAACCCAGAGCAGTATAGACAGAAATCTACTCCCCAGGCGGCAAGGCCCCTCATACAGCTCCTAAAGGACTTGAAGAGCCACTTCCCCCCAGTTAAGACATCCTGTCCCTCATCGTCTTAGTCATAAATCATGTTTCTGCCAGGGCACAAGTGTTGCTGGCTGATGTTCCCAAAGAATCTACTGGGGGTGAGTCCCTGCTGGATACCTTCCTGGGGAACTTTCTAGGTATCTCTCTCCCTCTCTCTCCCTCTCTCTCCCTCTCTCTCCCTCTCTCTCTCTCTCACAAACACACACACACACACACACACACACACACACACACAATGCCACTGGCTCAGGCCTACAGGTCTAGAGGTTTCCAGAGCAAAGGTGGAGAGCCCCGCTGGGCTGGAGAGACACATCGGCAGTCTCACAGTGCAGCCTGCTGGGCATGACTGAAGGTGCAGCGGGAGGAGGCAGGGGCAAGGGTGCAGGGAAGGGCGTGTTGCCTCTCCTCTGCCCACTTTCATTACCCAGGAAAAGAGCCTCTAACCCCAGATCTCAAGTTCAGGTTTGAAGACCTGCAGAAGGAGGACACCTGGTCCTGGGGCTTTCAAAATGCAAACAGATCTCCTACCCCTGCTGAGCTCTCAGTGCTTTAGAATGTTCCAAAGGACTGGCACTGGGGAAGGTTCTAGGGTTCCACAGGAGGAATAGAGGCTCAGTACTAAACATCAGAGCCTAGTGCCCAAGGGAAACCCCTCTGCCAGGCCTTCGTATGAATTATACTCAGCTTATATCAGACTCCCTGCTTCTATCTTTCAACACAGACCATATGGGTGCGATTTCCACGTGAGGCACAAAGAGGGCACAATTCACATTAGGAAGTAGTAACAGAACAGCCCTGTCACAGTGTGGGGCCAGCGGTGGCCCAGGGAAGGCAGCGCGGGCAGTCCTACAGGTGGGGGCAGGAAAGATGGAGAAGGAATCCAGGAAGAGAGAAATGGTGCTGAGGAAGCACCCGGGCATGGTGTCAGACTGGGAAGTGGTGAGTGACAGAGAGGACAGATAAGAGGAAGGAGGAGGTGACTGACAGAATCAGAGACGGTGAGGTGGGCGTTCGGGAGAGAGAGGAGTTTAGGGTGGCGCCTGCTGAGTGTGAGTAGCTGTTCCCCACCCCTGCACCACAGTTTTCTCTTTAAGAGCCCTCCAGCTGCCTTTTCTTGGCTTCCCTGTCTCTGCTCACCCACCTTTGCCCCTAATGCCCTGCCCCTTCCCTCTCCTCCCACTGTCGTCTCTCTCTTTCCAGCAGCTCCTTGAGGTCAGAGTTCCCTATATCACTGGGTAGACAACTCTCCCCACACACTACCCAGTGTCCCTCCCCTCCAGCCAGTATCTGAGATGCTGAAGCCTTCCCCCCTCCTGGCCAAGCCTCTGGCCCGGCCCAGGGCTGTGGGAGCTCCCTCGCCATCTGATCCGTGAGGAGCAGTGGCCAGCCTCCAGCTCCAAAGTGCATCGTGCCCCGTCTAGACACATCTGAGCTCTCTGTGCTCAGGAACCGCCAGGCCCCAGAGCAGGACTCTGCTCCAAAGGCATTTCTTCCCCTGCAGGTGAGGCTGCTTTGGTGGCCAAAACTGAGTGCATATTGGAGCCATTTCCCACTTAGCTGGCGGCCAGTCACCTGAAGTCTCTCGGGGAAAGACAGGGCTCTCTGGTAAGGAGAATTTTTATTTTTTTAATCATATTTTGAAAAAACAAATGAGTAGTTGGAGAAAACAGGCGACAGAGTGGGTGGCCACTTGAGATGCAGAGAGGAAGATCAAAGCCCACCAGGCATGGAGGAAGCAGCCTTGGTGTGGCCCAGAGAACAGTCTAGGTGGCCCATGCCTCATAAAAGGCAGCCAGGGCCAGGGAGGTGCTGGGCTAGGGAGTCTCTGTCACAGGCACCCAGTGGCCCTGCTTCCCGACCCAACACTTTGGTTAACGGTCTTCAGCTGGAACAAACACCTGTTGTCAGGAGACGTCCAACCAAGCTCCCAGTTCCCTGGGAAGGCCCTCACATCTCTGTGTGGGAGGTGAACCTGCCCAAACTGTGGCCCCCAGGCTGCTCTCCTCTTCCAAGAAGAAGCTGGAATTCCTCCCTCTGGACTCAATCCTTCTGGCTGCTGCCCCTCTCACAGCCCCAGCCCAGGACAATCAATCAGGAACGCTCTCTGTGTTTACATGCTGATTAATTAGTTCACTAGAAGAGCCACAGTGACACTGTGGCAGTGAGGCCTTTATTTCAGTCATGGGCTGAGGGTCCTCTTCTCCAAATACTCATGCTCTATCAAATTTCCTTGAAGATCCCTCAGTTCAGCCTCCCAATATAGGACAACCAGGATCCTGAACACCAAAGAGGGACCGTGCGTGACTTGCCCAAAGAAACATAGAGCCCCTAGTGGCCAGGCCTGGAGAGAAGCCAGTCTCCAGACTCTCAGCCCAGTCCTTTCCCACTTGAAGGTGTTGCCTCCCAATGTTCCAGTTGGGAAAGAGACTAAACTCTAAGAACACACTGAGTTTCTAGAGCCCGTAACCCATTTTATGCTAGTCAGACTTACTGCATTCTAGTACATTCTTTAAATGAGCTGTTCACCAATATTCTGTGGAAGCTGGGGAACTTCTCAAGGTAGCAGGACATCACTGTAGGGGCAGCACTGAAGGAAGAGATGCCAGGACCCAGTCCCTTCTCCCTTCCCATTTGGAGAAGCCATAAAAAGCCCGCATTCCCTCTCAGGCCAGCCAACTTATTCCTTATGAGATTTTCCAGATCTTCCCTTCTCTTGGTCAATACAGTGGTCACTTGGGCATAACCCAAGGGTCTGTTTCAACCAGATCCTTCTTTAGGACAAATTTGAAGGAAAATAATAAGAGGTATAATTCCATTCACACACACACCCCGCCCCCCCCCCCCCGCCCCCAACACACACACACACAGCAGGGAAATAATACAACCTAGCAAAGCAGATCCTTCTGCCTGACGATCAGTCTGCCAGGGCTAAGGGGGTGGATAGATATCTTCCAGGATTTGCATCTTTAGAGTCTTCCCAAGAATCTCCTCCCAGATCTTACCTGATGAGGTCAATAGGTTGAAACTTATAAAACACTCCGTAGCGTGCCCATTCTTGATACAGCAGCTAAACAAGAAAAATGGGAAAGAGATTAGGGGGGGGGGGCAATTGTTCACCTTTGTCTATCCTAGCAAGTCAAGATTTTACACACATGCCCCTCCAAAAGCCATCCTAATAGCTTCATTTGGATGACTAGCAAGTCAAAATTGAATTTCCAAAGTCCGGCTTGTAGGACAATTCTCAAGAGACATCAATGAGGGAGATGTCCAAAGGCAGGGGTCTACAGAGGCTGACTTCTCTCCCCTTTATCACACTTTAAGGCAATGCTACACCTTGCCATCATAATCCTTTCTTCTTTATTCTCTTGTCTTGCTTAGTCCAGTGAAATGAGCCCTGGCATTCATTTATTCACTCATTTAACATGTATTTATTGAACATCTACTATATATGCCAGGCACTGTCTAGACACTGGATACAACAGTCAAATGAACAAAGTTGCTGCTATCATGGAGTTTATAACCTGGTGTTTGGAGACAAATATAATATAAACATGTGAGACACAAATTCTATGAATAAAAATAGATCAAGGTGGGGGAGGAGAATATGAAGAGATGAGTGGAGCTATTTTAGATAGGATGACAAGGGAAGGCCTCTCTGAAGAGGTGACATTTGAGCTGAGTCCTGAGGAAAGTGGGAGTGTTCCAGGCAGAACACTCTTCTGTGCAAAGACCCTGAAAAATAGTACATGTGGTATGTCCTGGGAAGAACAGGGAAGCATATGGCTGGGTAGAGCATGGGCAGAGTAATGGGAGATAGTGTCAGAAAGTACTGGGGTGACCATTCAGAGGCATGTAGATCATGCTCAAATCTTTGTACTTGGAAAGAGGCCATTGGGAGATTTGCAACAGTGAGGGAGAAACAATCTGATTTAGACTGTGGAAAGCTCACTCTGGCTGCTGGGGGAGAATAGACCAAGGTCTGGCATAGGAACAGGGGGTATTGTAATGGTCCAGGGGAGAGCAGACAGTGGCGTGAGCCATGAAGGTAGTGGGAGAGGCAGTGAGAAGTGGTTGATTCTGCTTATATTTTAAAAGTAGAGTCAGGAAGCTTTACTGTTGGATTGGATATAGGGTGAAAGAAAATGGGAACTTGACATGAGCAATTGAGAAAATGGCGATTCTGTTTCCTGAAATGGGGCAGCCTGTGGGAAGAAAAGGTCAAGGACGGTGGAACCGAAAGTTCAGTTTGGGATCTGTTTCTTTGAGATGCCCTTTAGGCATCCACATGGGGATACTGAGTTAGCAGCTGGCTGTAGAAATCTGAAGTTTAAAGAAGAGTTCAGACGGGAGATGCCAATTTGGAGTTATTGGAGAAGAGATGATTTGTCAGATCATTAAACTATGGATGCAGTTTACTGTAGAAGAACTGGAATGTGGGCAAACCTGTGTATCAGTCACAAGGGCAAACTACATTTTGGTGTCAAACACCTGGCCAGTGAGCTTCCCAGGTCATCTACAAGTAAATGACGTAATTTGGTAACAAACCATCATTAGACATCATCTAGAAGGCCATGCTGAATAGATACTAGCTCAGAATCAAATGATATGTCTACAACTGACAGACTTATAACACAGTTGCTGCCTTGCTATGTTCTTTACTCTCCTTATACATCACACAGAATTCACCTGGAATTCTGTCAGGGAACAGCTACTCCCAACAGGTACTCTGTATTCCAGTTCAGCATCAACCTTACAGGAAGCCATCCTTTCACCTAAGAGTCTTTAAAGACATATGAAAACTGAAATAAGAATTGGCATTCCTACTTGATGGCTATAGACTTTTATTGTCATAATCTCTCCCAGAAAATAGAACCAGGAACTACACAGATCCTGATAGGGCAAACTGCACCCACAGTTACCACCATGTGCTAAGTAGGAAACCCAGGCACCAAAAGGGGTGGCAATATGCATAATGGGCAGAGGAAGATCTGAATTCATGAGTTTTGACGATGCTCATTCCAGGTAGGTGACACCTACTAATCTCTTATTGCCATTATTACATCTCGTTCTCCTCCTCATCTTGGGTATTTCTACTGCCCTGGGCTTTTATTCTCTCTCCCCAGCGCAAACCCTGGTCTCACCAGCACCTGGTTGTCACAGTGACATCACTTGTGGCCCAAAGGGAGGCCAGCTTGCGTCAGGAAATACAGGCAAGACCTCCCTTGACGGCCATGGGACGTCACTGCCTGCCTCAAGGGCTCTGCCCTCTAGAGCAAATGCCTCTCCAAGTCACCTGTCCAACCAAAACCTGAGCCTAAGAACACCTACCTGCCACTGTCTTGGAGGGGGAAACTAAAAATGCTCTAAGAAGCCAATACAGCTCAGTTGGCTTGGGCCCAAATTGAGAGCCAAGTTCACAGGCCTTGCCCCTGGTTGTATCCCAGACCCACTTTAAGAAACCTCCAGAAAGTCCCTTTATCAGTGCGGTACCCTCTAAGCACAGAGCTGTATGAATAGGTTGTGGATACAGATGAGGAAGAGCCAAGAGAGTTGTCTGAGCTACATGCGAACAGATTAGAAGGACAGACAGAAGGAAATCATTAGGCAGCCCCTGCAGGAGAACTGGAGCTACAGAGAAGCAAATCTGGGGCCCGGCCGCCCACGTGGCTCTGCCCAGGCCAGCTCCTACATCCTTGCAGGGGAGGCAGGAAGAGGCATGGAGAGTGCTGCAGACCCTTCCCTACCTCCACAAACATTTCATCACACATAATTAGAGACAAGTGGATCATGCTAAGCCCCAGGTTCCAGGGTCCCAGAACAGCTAGCAATCAGGGTAAAGGGAGGCATGCTCTGGAGCCTCCACCCCATGGGGATTAGAGAGGTGAGAGGGAAGTTCAGAAGGACAACCATGGTAACTTGTGACAATCCCTTTAAATTTGCAGAGTCTAGAATTTTCTAATGAAATTCTTAGCAACCCCACTTTCTCCCTTGGAGCTACAGCATGTCCTCTACACCAACCAGCCAAGCCTGCAAGCACATCAGGGAAGGTGTGCAGCTCCTTATCAATGGACAGCACCTTATTTCAGGAGCCCAGGGTGTAATTCCAGGCATACTGGTCTGACCCCAGACCTTTATGATAGGAAGCAACAACCCCCAGGGACCAGCCCATCTGATGGATCACAGCATACAAATGGCCTACCCGGCTCCCTAGGGATCACATTTGACAGTGGATCAATTGGTTTAAGTATTTCTTGAGACTATAAGGAACTCAACTGTTGCCAGAGCACAGCAAGATGTTTGAGACGCATGACCCTCTCTCAGGCCACAAGCTCCTCAGAGAGTAGCTGGCCCTACAGCGGGGAGAAAGATACCAGCTGTGACCAACTGAGAGGCATGCATGGACAGACAAGGTGGACCTGGATGAGAGAGAATGGAATTCTATGCCCAGGTCCTGCACTGACCTGTTTGAATTTTTGGCAAGTCACTTCAGCTATCTAGGTCTTTTCTTCTAGTAGTACAATCAGAGTTGTGCAGGATGGGAAAACTAATCTTCAAATGAAACCAAGAAATCAAGTGAAAACAAGAAAAGTACCTTTTTATCAGAAAGACAGACTCTCTTCACACATCTTTTAGTGGGTCACTTTGTAACTGTCCACTAGAGAAGACAATCATTTGCAAAAGCTGGAAAATCCAGGACCAAGAGTTTCAAATCATTCCAATGTTGTGCCTTGGGCTCCCCCTGTAAGTGGATGGGAGCCTCTGGGAGCCAGTGGGGTCAGGCAGCCCTCAGAAGATGCTAACAGTCACTTCAACGGGATGCTTGAGAAAACGAGGCAGGTCTGGCTAATGTGGAATTAGGTGGCTGCTGGCAGCCAGGAGGGACCCATCCACACCCACACTGCTCCCTCTTCCTACTGCCCTGCCTTCAAAGGTGGGAAAACCATCTTCTCCAGAGGGAGGGAGCCTCTTTTTAATTACCCTCCAGGATTCAGGAGAGAGAACCCTCCAGGCGCTAGCTGGGGCTGAGTCCGTGGAGACTGCACAACTGCTGAGGCAAGGTGGAAGGGAAGGAGTTTGCATTCTCAGGGGCCTCTGGGCTTGCCTGGAATCTGCCTACAAGGAGCCTGGGCCTCAAGAAAATCATGGGAATAGCCACAGATTGCAGGGAAGAGTGAAGGAGAACATCCAGGTATTGGCAGGATGGGCAGCTTGAGATGTCCTTGCAAAGTATCCCCAGAGAGGCCATCCCACACTGCAGCTTCCAACCCTTCTCCACGTCCTCCAGCACCAAATTCAAGGGTTCTCCCTCACCCTCAACCAAAATCCCTCCTGAAGCCCTCTCCACGAACAGTAGACTATTACAATGTAATAAACATACTGCACATATTCAGAGGTGCTGGCTCTTTCCTCTTTAGGATGCCTTTGGGCCCCACCCATAAACACAGGATGGATCCCAGCACTGTGGTGAGAATTCCCCTCTCCGTATATAAGAAGCTGTGTCCACCCGGCTACAGAGCTCTGGCTGGGATTTTGACACCGAGGTTTTAGTCCTGACTTGACAAATATTATGGACATTGGAACCAGCTTCCTCACCTTGCTGGGTATGTTTCCCAACCTAAATGGATGGAAAAAAGCTTTTGCTCACGGTTTCTCTTATTCCCCATCACAGCAACATGTATTTCCCTAACCGTGACCCTGGCAGAGGAAAACAAGAACACCGGGAGTTGCTAGCAAACCCCCGGGAAAGGCACAAGAAAGGAGCCTATTGTCTTTCAAAGTCACCGGTCCACCTTTGCTGAGCATCCTTTTGACATAAACTTTGGGAATTATACACTAAGATGCATCTCCATCCTGGCTGGTCTCTCCCTGCCTCCAGATTCTACCCACTAGACCAGTTGGGTTGTACACTGGGAATAATTCTATTGGCCTAAGAAAAACATTTCCTGGGAGGAAAATGTTTTGTTAAAAGGCTTTGTTGTAAATAATAATATAATATCATTGCATAGACAAATGGACATATATTTTGCATAGTCTACAATTTGCTTCTCTCTGCTTCTGTGAAGATAAGAGAAGGCTGGCTGATTTCTCCCATGAGTTGCTGTGTGTTCCTGGCCTCGGGAATGTTCCCGTAAAGTGCTCCACCTAGACAGGCTGGGTCACCACCCACGCAGCAGGAGGTTCCCTAGGTGGGCAGCGGTGGCGATCACTCTTTAAAGGGGAGGAATGGGAAATTAGAGAGCAGGAGGACAGAAAACGGTTGGGGTAAGTGAGGTGAGATGTGGGGCGAAATGCTTCCTCCTTTTCCTTTAAATCTGATCCGGGACTTTTCAGGAAATTAAACACCGAGACTATTAGCATCAGATAGAAAACAGATGAGGTTAAGACATCGAAATACTAGAGCAGATTCCCTGGGCAGGCAGAGAAGGGACATGTGTAAGCAATCACAGCAGTATTTCTGGAAAAGACCTTTTATGTTTTTAATACTTAACACTTCATAACAGGGACTAATAGGCAGGATAAAAAGAAGGCTGCTCTGAAGGCAACTTGGGGGATGAATGATTTTCCAGACAACAGAGTTGGGGGGAGGGAAACTTCTTGGTCTTCAGTTCTTCACCCCTTCTGCCCTTGCCCACCTTCCTCTGCTCACCAGAGCTGCTGAAGGTTGGGGGAAGCTGCATGGGAGGATGGCATGAGGGGGTTGACAACTGGGTGGGGCAGTCACCTCTAAGGAGGCGGGTGATCCTTAGAGCGCCATGCCATGGCAGGGAAGGGGGTACACCCAGGTTCCCAGAGTATCAGCAAGCAGAAGAAATGGGATCTAAATGGAGGGCTGGGGAGAGAGCTGTCCAGTCAGGAGCTGTGACTGGGATAGGAGAGGTCCTTCCAAAGGGTCCCTTTCTCTCCCCTAACTATAACCTCTAATTCCTAGCTGTCCGAACACACAGCATGAATGAGCCTTCCTCTCCTCAGATTCCTCATCAGATATTTGGGAATGGCTATACCCCACTTATCTGCCTGGAGGATAAGAAGAACTAAAAAATGGCCCTCAAAATAAGATCATGGCATGGATAATAACAAATTTTTAGCAGGACTTGAGAGTCAGAGGTGTCCCAAGCCCTATTTCTATTTATTATGGCAGTGTTATTATGGGCAAGGTGCTCAGTCTTTCTGTGCATCAGTTTCCCCATCTATTAACTAAGGAATGTGGACTTCCAGTGTTTCTCAGTTAAGGCCCTCTGGTCATCAGGGAATGGGATAATGCTTTTGTGTCAAATGGTTAGCATAGCTGGTCCACCAGGCACTTAAAACCAGCAGCACTCCCATACACACTATGGCGTCAATGACCAGAAAAGGCACTCACATTTCCAAGTGCCTAAAGGGCAGGGAGCAGTGGAAGAACTGCTGAGAAATGTATGAGCAGATAAATCGAACATTTAGGACACTTCTATCTAGTTCCACACCCATCGTGGCCTCTGCGCTCAAAGCACTCAGTGCAGCACAAACCAGCTTACCTTTCTGTCATTCATGTCATCCCCTGGGCCACCATATTCACCCTGTAGGAGGGAAGGAGATGCTAGAGAGAGCCAATGGAATTTTTAAAAACAGAGAAAATATTTTCTCTTTTTATTTTCTATCATCATCCCTTTTTTCATTCTCATTTGAGGAAGGTCAAAAACATGACATGGTAAGGAGCCAACGTTCCACTTTCTTAGTCATCAGCGCCTGCAGTGTTTCCTGTGCACAGCTTCCAGACAGATACTCCCCTGAGATGCTCCAGAGATCAGCCTGTGCCTCCTCAGAGTAGATGTGACAGCACAGCCTGGGTCTGCAAATGGGCGTATCATCTGAAATCACCCTGTGCCCTGTCCTGCTCACCCCTGCCCATAACTGGCAGAACCTAACCTTGATGTGCCCACAGTAAAGATACTTGTAAGAACAAGACTGTCATCTGGGAAATTCCTTCAGATATTCAGGGATCCCCACCTCGGTCACCTCATTTAGCACAGCTGTGACAGGTGCTAAAGAAGTCACCAATCAAATGAACAGCACAGCCGGGGGGACATTTCACTCATGGGCCAGTTAAGTTCTTCGTAAGTCATCTTGAAAAATGTCATTGCATTGTATTATGGGGTGTTGATAACATTATTTCCAGGCCAGGAAAGCTTTCATTACAATCTGTTTTCTTTACTTAACCAAACAATAGTGTAAGGTATTTCAAGAGATTTCCTTAAAAAAATGTTACAATAAAAAATTTAAAAAATCTAACACTTAGTATATATTTGCATATTAAGGATGAGGAATTTCATATCCACACAAAGCTATCATATACAAACATCACTTTCAATTATTGAAGGTTCAGATGGTCTAGGTTGTGTATTATCCAGGCCATAGATTTCCTTTCTCCACCATCCACCACCTCAAACATCTCCTTCCTTTAACCACTTGTAGTCCATCTCTGTCTTCTCACACTTTCCCCCAAAACAAAGGCAGGGAGTGTAGGGACAGCTCAAACAAAACCAGTTCATTTTGCCATTAGGGAAATAACTGGACAGAAACTGGCAAAAATCAAACTGGGGTGTATGGTCAGTCATGAGCAGTCCAGAATCAGCCCAAGTATTTTAATGTCGTGATTCATTCCTGCCTCTCCTCGCATATACCCACCCACTATGTCACCTGCGGTTTTCAAGTTTTTTAAGACTGCAGGGAGTGTGCCGACAGAAATGGTACTTACGTCATGAAGAGGGTAGGCTGCCTCGTAGATATTGTTTGCTATCAGAGAGTTAATACCTATAGAAGAAAGGAAGATGGAAATCATAACTCCAGGGCAGGGGTTTCTGGACTTACCCCCGTCTTTTGACACATGTTAAAGCCTCACCCACCTCTCAGCTGAGCATCACTGCGCCCTCCTCTACGGCCTCCCAGTCTACATGTGGTTTTTGTCGAGCTTTCGTTCTTAGTGTAAGAGCAATATTTTTTCATTTCCCAAATACAGTTATGTTTTGATATCAGATACGCTCTCTCATACTTCACATTCCCCGTCCCACACAGTCAGATCTCTCCAGTCCAATGACTCTCCTCCTCGGCCGCCCCCTCCATACCCACTAACTTCAATTGAGAATATCTGTGTTCAGTGATAGTGAAGGAATGACTGTATGAATTACTGCAATTATGATCAGTAAAAGTATACGTCAGCACATCCCACAGCACTTCATCTGAACTCATTTCTGGCACCTTCCTGCTCCTGCACAGAGCTTATTACTGTCCGTGACTGGTCTGTGGACCATGAGCTGCCTGAGGTGGGGCATACAGGGCAGTAGTTCTCAAAGTGTGGTCTGGGGAACCCTGGGAGTCCCCATGACATCTTCAGGTGAGGTCAGAACTATTTTTTATAATAATACTAAGATATATGCTTTTCACTCCTATCCTCTCACGAGTATACAGTGTGGTTTTGTGACATGTGATGTCATCATCGCCCGACAGCTAATGGAATGAATGTTTGCATGTCCTTGTGCTTTAAACGTTTCTCAGTTTTTAGCTTTTAATACAATAAATATTAATCAATATAAGCCACCTAAACAAAAGCCCTTTGGGTGCTCCCAATAATTTAAAAGTGTAAAGGCTACCCGAGACCACGAAGTTGGGAAACCACACCAGGACTTCATTTTTAATCTCAGCAGTATTTCACACCACTTGCAGATAGCGACCCAATGAAATACACGTCAAAAGAATGAATGGCTCTGTCCCTATGACTCCGATGTTCCCAGGGCAGAGAGCATTCTGCTCAGCACCGAGGCATGGCTGTGACTTGTCTCATTCATGGTTTTATTCAGAGGCTATGAGGTGGTCTGTATGTCCAGTCTGACTCACATGGGAGAGGCTGTTTCTCTCCAACTCCAGGACCCACCGAGGATTCTGCTACGCCAGGAGGTACATTTAATCATGGGGAATGTGGGGAGTCTCTAGTACACAGTGATTGCCTCACCTCAAACACACTTTCTACCCTGAATCACTCTTTCCAGAGACACTATAGATAGTAGTGAGATGAGAAGAAAATTGGTTTTGGAGGGAAACATGTATGATTTCTAAATTCTAAGTAATCTGCATTTCAGGTCTCTGGATAAAACACAGGTTTGGAGAGCAAATCTAAATAGCAGTCACTCATTAAAATTCATGGTTTTTCACTTCTCAATCCTATCCAATGACCCACCTACAAACCACAGAGGCTCTCAAACAATCGGCTGTCAGCCTCCCCTTTCTCAAACCTTGTGCCTATGCGCCTCAGTGCCAGGAGATGGGATGCCAGAAAGACCAGCCCTGGGCCCCACGTGGGAGAAGAGGCCCTTGGGAGGCCACAGGGGGCGCCCGGCACAAGTTGAGAGCTGAGTGTTTGGTGCAGGGGCGTCACCAAAGGGCCAGTCCTTTCCTGATTTTAAGCTTCCTCCTTGGCATGAACACAAAACATCAGAAATAACTCTGGGGAGGGGGGGATCAGAGGGTGGGTAAACCAAGTGCGGGTGGGGGAGGGGTGCCCCAAGGCTCAATGAGCTGCAGATTTGTCCTACTCAAAAGACTACAGTTTCACTCTGAGCATCATTAATCAGTTCAAGAGCCATAACCACAGCAATGTAAAGCCACCCTACAGTAATCAAGGGGAGGAGTCCCACATCAGGAGGGGGTGGGGGAGTTCAAAGCTACACAAGGGCTGTCAACATGGATAGAGGCTGAAGCATCACAGGCTGGTAGGGCTCCAGCTAGACCGCACCCCACACACCACACCACCCAGTCCCCGCACTCACACCCCATGGGTGCCACAGCAGCTTGAAGACAGCCTCCAAATTGCACGGGGCAAGTTAAACAGGTGTTGAACTCTTCTGCTAATTCTCAACTTTGCTCAGCACAGTAGCCAAGTGTCTGAGAGAACTGGGCTCCCAACCTGAACTCTTGGGTCCTGCTGCCAGGTCCTCAGAGAGATTTCAAATCACTGGAGGCATAAAGCTGTGCACCCCATGCCCCATCTCAAATAAAGCTGCCTCTGTGATGTGCGCCTGAAGCAGGCAGCTCACTTCACCTCTAGGCTTTTGTTCAGACACTGTTTTGTGTCCCCCAAAGGTCTACAAGGTACCTGGGATCAGAGAGCACTCCCCTCTCACCTTTGTCTCTTATTTATGGCACCTAGTTGTTTCCTGCTGGGAACACAGAGGATAATGGTTGTTAAGAGTAAACACCCTATGGCTAAACCATCTCAGTGACTCTTCCCATTTACCACATGCACCCACCTTCCTCACTATCTCCATTTTCTATGCTGATGAAGAAACTTTCAACTCCAGTTCGTTAGTCTACTTCCTAAGAGAGGAAGCCCAACAAATGGTTCTTTGCCTTGGGGCCAGTATGATTCACGTTATCCTAATAACCAGGCCCCCACCCGCTGTCATGGAATGTGTCTCTGTCCCCCATGGCTATGGGCCTCCTTTCTTTCAGATGGCTGTCCTATGGGCCATCCTAATCTCTGGCTGCTGAGCAGAGGGAGGGAATAGGACTTAAAAGAAAGAGGGATGGGGAGGGGCGAAGGCCAGTTGAAAAATCACTGTGCATCCACAACTTCACCCAAGAATGGGAATTGTTTTGGCCTCTCAGGTCACCCACAGACTTCAGAAACTACGATTCTACCCCCAAACAAGCATGGAAATCAGTTTGAAAGAAGAATATAATCAAACGTTTTTTTAAAATAGTTTCTGCTTTGAAAATTGAAATTCTGAATTTTTTCCTTTCTTTTGAGCAAAAATGGATTAATTGGTTCCATCACGCACCATCCATGGGGCCATAATGGCAAAGCTTTCTTCTTCAGGATCACATCCACAGTCCTTCCTCTCTGCTCCAGACCCAGGGAGAGAGACCCGACCTCTTTTCCTAATACTCCCAGAAGGGGGGCCAGAGAGGAGAAAACTTGGAGGACGTTTTTCATTCCCTCTGCCCACAGAGAGGAGCAGCGCCTTGGCTCAAAGCATAGCTCACTGCAGACCCCCTCACCGATCCTTAAGTCCCATCAAATTACCAAGTACTTCATACCTATTGCTGTTAGAACTGTAATTCCCAAAGGACAAGGCTTGTGCTTCCTATTTGCACAGCCTTGGCCATAGCTCTGCACAGCCTGATCCAGCCACACCAAGCAACGCCTCTGCATCCATAGGGTCAGGGTCAAGAGACAGAACAGGGTGGGCTCAGGCCCAGGACTGATACTTGAAAACACACATTCATAACACAAACCTGAGGCCTAGCATTTAGCTTCCAAGACATCTCTGGTTTCGTGGACACGAAGGATCAATCAAAGCACAGTTTACGGTCTGCCTCCCAGAGAGAGTCTCATTAAATCTGCCACTGGTGCTGGGTGACAGGGACTACAGCTCTAGTCCCTCCAGGCCAAGCTCAAAGGAAAGTGCTCCATCAGGACAGGTACTTAGAGGAATGGTGCTGAACTCCTGAAAACCCATTTGGTTTTGATCCCCCCCGAACAGGGCCCAATCCACCGGGTGTTCCGCTTTCATCCCTGTCTTCCAGTCGGACGTAAATCTAAACCAGAGCCCCCAGACGGTGCACTGAACAGAGACTATATTTACCTATCACCAAATTGTCTTGACATGTGTTTAATTACTTAAATGCCTTTAATCCAAAGCCTTTTCTTCTAACAAAATATAAACCAGTTCAGCTGGATGAATGATAAACCAGATGTTTACAGCACACAACATGGTCTGGCTTCGGTCAAAATAATTAAGACATCGTCTCCTGAGTGGGGAGAGGAGACGCTCACAGCATGCATTCATGTAAATGCTCTGACACCAAAGTGTCTATGAACATGTAGCTCCATCAATCTGTAATTTTCTGTCCATGAAAAGGCAACAATGGCTTCCACATGAAGGAACAGGAAAGGTGTCTGTTCTCCTCTGATGTGATCAAGGAGGCTTAGGTTTCTTTCCATGGTCAAGTTCACTTTAAAGGCATCCCGTGATGGGGTAAACTCCTAGGGCCCCAAAAGGTGACCTGTTATGATTAGAGAGGCACAGTGGAGCTGGGCCAAGTCTGTGATGGCTCACATGCTACCGCCACCAAGCAAAACCCAAATTCACAAATATATTTAGTCTCTGAACATCATGTGTGCATTGGTCCATAACCCCTTATTTCCAGGGGTAAATAAGAGAGAAGTTCCCTATCCACACCTTGGTAAATGGTCTCTCTATTAATCTTCCCACCCTGAATTTCCCTGAGTGTATCATTTGTTCCTGATTCTCTGGAGTGGCCCCAACACGTCTTTTTATTATTTGCTTTCTTTGCATGTATCTCTCTTGCCAGACAGCCATGTGGCTGATTTCCTCTTGTCCTCAAATGTTACCTCAAAAGTAAGCCCCATAAAGGCAGGCACTGGTGTTCGTTGTGTCCGTTTAGTTCACTACTCTACTCCCTAGTTCTAGAATATAAATGACACATAGTAGGTACTCAATACAATTTTTTTGTATGAATGAGTGAATCTGACATTGGGAAGACCTCAGCTTCTACCTCACTGGGAAACCTTTCCCAGTATCTTCATTCCTTTATTAATTGATTCAAGAGATATGGAGAAGAGCCAAGAAACCCAACTTCTAAATCTGGCTCTGAATCTCTAACCTTGGGCACTGAGATAATCCCTCTGTTGTGAAATTAGTTAACATCTATTGAACCTACTTTGCATGGTAGTTTATAGGATCAAAAGAAATAATGAGAGTAAAAGCATTTTGGAAAGCATACAACTACACACATGCAAGGGACCCTTATTATTTGTTCCTTATAAACTGGTTATAGCACTACCTTATTTGTACAGACATCTCTTACATGGTTATCTCAGCTCTCACAACAGAGAACCCAGAAGAAAAAGTATCTAAATCTCATAGAGCCCATTCTCTAATCTTATGTACCTTAACCACAGCAGAATCCTTCAGACCCTCCTTCAGTCTCTCTTTACCCAAAATTCTAACAAGCTTGTTTTTCTGTCTCCCAAACAGCAAAGCAAAACTGAAATAACAAAACTCAGAAAGGGAGGCTACTGGAGTCAAAAATTCAAGAAATCAGAGAGTGTGGGGCAAACAACTCTAGTAATATTTAGATAAGCCTTGAAGAAACGTATAAAAAAAAATGTTCTTAGTAATAATCCTGAATCATCCAGAAAAGGCTATGTATGCGTTTATACAGGGAATACATGTTGATTTGTTATACATAAGAAAGCAGAGAATAATATAAGAGGTTTTAGAAAAATTTCTATACAAAAAGATGTTGTTGAGAACATCAAGAGCTAAACCACTAACCATATTTCCCTTTCACTTTGGCTCAAAGTCAAATTTGCAGCCCAACTGCAAAAACTAGAGGACCTTATGGTTTGAATATTTGTAGACTATTTTTTCTCCTAGTTTTGACATTCCATTTTAATTTGTGCTTTTCCTGTTTCTTATTTTTTAATTTATTATTTATATTATGCTGTTTTATTGTTTTTCTTGTAAGCCACCTCAGAAATTTTATGGAACAAAACAGGAATATAAATAATTCAATACCATACAACTTGTATACAACTCAATGCTTTGCAAAAGCAGTCATTCAAAACACTGTATTTTCCACAAAGAAAAAAAGTGATAATATTGAGAAAAAAAATATGAGAGTATTTCTGAATTATTATTATCTTTAATATATTTCCCATCTTCTAATTCTAATCTTTATTTTCTTTCCCATCTTTTAATTTCCACTGTAATCTAGTACAATGGGAAAGGAAATAAGGGAGCTAAGGTTAGTCATGAAAGTAATGACCACATAAAAGTTAATGCCAAGGGTGAAGGATCAGCGAAGATGTACCGGCAAACAATTCCAAGCCCTGTTCTGCTCTCCTTCTGCTCTTTGTATGAAGCAATCATCCTCTGGAGGATCTATGTCAGTTCTACGCCATTTGTGTTTCTCTGTTCAACCAGAGAGAAGGGCAATAAAATCAAGATTCACCCCACGTCTCAAAGGTCCACATTATCTTGAGAACTCACTGTCATCATATTTTTCATTCTTCCTGATCTTCTAAGTAAGATTGTTTAAGTTGGCCAAGGAGCTTAGAAAGGACTTGATTTTCCTAGGCAGAAGTCAAACAGTGTGAAAACTGGCCTTCGAGGTTCTCCTCGGCTGGGAAGCAGAGAAGCTCAGTCATATGTCCCTTGTTACAAAGCTAATAAATCATCAGTAGCTACTGTGGAACTACCAGACTTTGCTTATTTGGGGGAAATGGAGCTAGGGCTTCAATGTATGAATTTGGGGCAGGGGGAGCAAACATCAAGTCCATAACAATGTGTAACTATTAAAGAGTTTGCATTTTATAGGAAGGAAATGTGGATCTATTTTTAGCATTTCAAGCAGGCCAGAGAAATAATCAGATTTGCATTTTAAAAACAGGCTACATTTTAGTCAAAGGAAGACAAATATCACATGAACTCACTTACATGTGGAATCTAATGAACACAAGAAACTGATGAATAAAATAGAACCAGAGGCATGGAAACATGGCACAGGCTGAGGAAGCTCAGAGGGAAGGGGGTGGGGGGAGATTAACCAAAGAATTTACATGCAGATATGCATTGCCCTTGAGCACAGACAATAGGGTGGTGAAGGCCTGGGGCAGGGCAGGAACTGGGTGGTGGAAGGCAAAGGGGAGGAAAAAGGGGGGGACATCTGTAGTACTCTCAACAATAAAAATATTTTTTAAAAACAGGCTACATTTTATACAATGGGTTAAAATACACAAAATGGGATAGGAAGATGTCTTAGTGGTTGGGAGAGTAATTCAGGTAAAAAAATGCAGTTGATATAGACTAGGATAAGGATTGTGAAGAGAAAAATTGTACAACTTTAGAGATGGTTGAGAAGTCAGTCAACCCAACAGCAATTGGTTATCATTTCTGGGCTCGAGAAATTGAGAGCTAGTGTTTATCGAAATTTGGGTTACACAGATGGGAGCTGTGTTGTCCCCACAAAGGAAAATCTATATGGTCTTTTTGATTCACATTGTGGTTGAGGTTCTTTTAGGGCATCTGCAGGAAGATGTTGAGTGTGTAGTTAGATATTTAGTTCTGAGAACCTAGACAGAAAATAATTCATCAGTTAATTCTCATAATGTCCATGCTTAAAACACAGAAATCAACAATAGAGTTTTTTAATTTATGGTAAAGCAAGTTGCTTATTTAAGCCTTAACTTTAAATATATTAAGTGGCACTAAGGAAGAGACTTTATAATATCTTTTAGTCTCTGTTTTTCTTCATTTTTCATCATTTTATAAGGGAAGGGAAACTGAGGCTAATGGATACAATATAGCCTGCCACAATCTAACAGAATTTAGTGGAGATAGAATTTCAACTCACTTCTCCATGTTTCCCTGCCAAGGTCCTAGCAGAAGTACATTGGTGTCTTAGGATCTCAGGTTCTTCATATGTCAAAAGGAGGTAGGCTATCCCTTCCAATTCAAGAGTTTATAATTGTTGGCTAGATAACTACTATTTCTGTAGCAACAGACTTTAAAGACTCAACCTAACTCCACATCTAGTTTGTAGCATCCCAAAGGTAGGAAAAATAGGAGTGGAGCAAGGAAACCCATATGCTAGACCCAATTCTGACAGTGACTCAGTCACTGGACAAGTCACTTACCCTCTTTATACCCATTTGTAATTGGACATGACAATTACTGACATGCCTACTTTTTCTTGGGCTATGAAACTAATATTAGAAAATTTACACTGATACTTATACATATACATGGTAGTTAATCGCTTCCTCCTCTGTGTTCCCTTTGCACTCTGAACATGTCTCTATTATTGTACCTACCAGATTATCTCATATTATCAGTTTATATGTTTGTCTGCCTGGCTAAACTAAGAGCCCCTCAAGGGTAGGAATTAGGTCAAATTCATCTTGGCATCTCTGTTTCTATAACAAATTTTGGCCCATAGCAGATACCCAAGAAATGTTTTCTGAATGTCAAAAAAAGAAAGAGAAATTTGAAAACTACTCAACAACAAAATCCTTAAGATGTTTGACTTTGAGACATTTCTCTCTCACACACACACACACACAACTCAGATCCTCAAAGGGAAAAAATTCAGTGTTAAAGCAGAGGGTCCCTAGTAACCTTTCAACACTCTGGAGACTGTCTCTCAAAATAAACTTTAGTTCTTGGGCACTTTCCAGTTTACAAAACAAACTAACAGCTTCTTATTTAATCTTTACAAAAACTCTTCAAAGTAGATATTATTATCCCCATTGGACATAAAAGGAAACTGAGTTGCAGAGAAGTTAAGTCATTTGTCCATGGACACGCAAAGTCAGGAACTCAAGAGCTACTGCTATGAGGCTAGTGGGGTAGTCATGTTTAATTAATTCATTAAACCAAATTGACTCAGACTCATCTCAAGGACTGCCTTAAGAGTCTAAGCCATAGACACAGATAACCAGCAAGAAAGAGATTGAGTGGTGTTTGATCTGGGGATGGGCAAAGTTTGAGGGAAGGACATTCGTGCAAAGGGAACAAAAATAGAGAGGACAGTGGTCACATTAGCAGGAAGAGAAGCTGTGGTGAGAGAGTAAAGGAGAGGGAATGAGATAGAAATGGAATATTAGATGTATTGATTTTAAGGTTCTGGTGAACATCTCAGCGGAGGTATCAACCCAGCAGTTGGAAATACTGGGCTGGAACTGGTGGAAAAAACAGGGAATAAAAATACATGGTTGTAAGTCATCTTTACAGAGAGAGAGAGTAAGGAGGCCAAAACCATGGAGATGACAACAACTAAAATGTGGGAGAGCCCGGCCAGGTGTGGCTCAGTGGTTGAGCATCGACCTAGGATCCAGGAGATCGCGGTTCGATTCCCGATCAGGGCACATGCCCGGGTTGCGGGCTCGATCCCCAGTAGGGGGCGTGCAGGAGGCAGCCGATCAATGATTCTCTCTCGCTATTGATGTTTCTATCTCTCTCTCCCTCTCCCTTCCTCTCTCTGAAATCAATAAAGATATATATTTTTTAAAATAAAATAAAATGTGAGAGAAAGGAGAACCAAAGAAAATGTGGTCCAGAGATAGGAACAGAACAACAGCAGGTCAGTAGGTCAGCAGCCCCTTCCTGGATATCAGCTCTCAGAAGATGGGGGCTCAGCACAGAAGGCCTGGGCGATGTCGGAAGTTAAGGAAGGTGAAGGCTAAGGAAAAGGCCGTGAAATGTGGGAAGTAAGAAGTCACGTGTATCATCCAAGGGAGCAGTTTGAGTCAAATTGGGGAGGGTGTGAAAAGATAAAAACAGATTAATGGAATTGAGGAGTGAACTGGTCAAAAAGTAAAGGTAAAGTCAAGAACTTTGATGGGGGCCACGAGAAAGTGCAAAATGCATTCTAAGATCTTCTGACTCCTCTGGTTGTCCTTGTAACCAAGAACAAATGGCTGCTCAAAGTGAGGGCTTCAGTTCCTTCCATGAAATTGAACCAGACTAATTAGTTACCTCACTCACATCCTTTCCTTATATGCACCATGCTCCAGACAAATAACATTACACAGAAGATTTGATTTTTCAAACTGGGAGTATTATTTGGAATTTTGTAGCAAGATGAGCACATCAAAACCAACAGAATCATACATAACTGCCCCCTTGAGAGGTTCTGCAGTCTTCTTAAAATGCTATCACTGTGAAAAACCTGCTCTGATGCCCTCTTCAGTGCGGTTCCCTTGGTACTGAGGCAGCTTACGAGCCCCACGATAACCTCTCCAATAACAGCTATTGTTGCTGTCAACGCTATTATTATTCCTCAACTTTACTGCCTACCGTATGCACTAGACTTGCCTCTAAATAACTCTGGACTCTTCAACTTGAAGCCCCCTCAAAAAAAACACAAAGATTTGTCACCACAGAGTGTGTTTGGAAGGAGGTTCTCTCAAAGGTTTCAAAGGCCATTCTGAGTGATGGTAGCACATTAGGAAAGAGAGGTCAACCTGCAGGGTGATTCCTGGGGAAAGGGCCGGTGCCTGTGGGTGTAAGCTCACGTTTTTACCCTGGCTACTACATGTGTCTCTATGTAACCCATCAGCATCTGGACTGCCCGCCTTATACTGCAAGTTCCCAAATGCGGAGGGTCCTGCTTCAAAGACCAACACACTCAAATTTAAAAAACAAACCACGAGGCAACCAGATTCAGCCAGATTGGGTGACAAGAATGCCAAACTTAGAAGAGGCCCATTCAGGCTAATGTGTGGCCTTACACAAGTCATTCACCCTCTCTGGGGGTCAGTTTCTTCACGTGCAAAGTGAAAGGGTTGGACCAAAGGCCCTCTAAGACGCCTTTCTTCTGGAATGAAGATCTGGGAGAAGTTACAGCAGTCTCGGGAGCAGCCGCAGCCCCAGCCCCTCCAAGAAACAGGGCACCCCCTGCTCCTGGAGGGCAAGGCGGGGTTTCCCAGCCTAAATGAAAGCAGCCTCCTCCCCTCTGTGTGGGGCATTTGTTTGTTTTGTTCTTTGCTGCCCACCAAGTGAGCTGTTGAAAGGACAGCTCTGGCCCCCGCAGCACCCCATCAGCACCATGCCCACGGGTGGGGCAAGAGGTCCTTACCCATCGTGTTGTTGGCTCGGGAACAGGCTGTGCGCTTCAGGATCTCATGCACCTAAAACGGATGAGAGCAGTGCTGTGAGGGCCTCGACCGCGTGCGTCACCACATGTGGGGGGCAGGCAGGGACCAGGAGGCTGGACCTGTTTCCAGGGAAGGGGAAGCCAAGCATGTGCCAAGCTCCCGGACTGCTTGTCAAACCCACTCAAACTTGAGTGCTTTGAGGAAACAAAGAATCAACCCCGTCGCACACTCCCCCTCCTTTTTGCCCCACCCTGAAAAAATTAAGGAAGGAAAGGCTATAAATTGCCGTTACAGGAGGCAAGGAAAACACACCAGGGAGCCCAGACCCACAGCTCCCCCTGGAGGGATCAGGAGGAGGCGCCTGGGTCACACAGATGCGGTGTCTGTCTCCCCTGGGGGAACCTCAGGGAAGACCAGGGGGAGGATGTCCTCTCCACCAGCCCTGATTAGTGCCACACTGGGGACAGCACAAGACAGGGAGGCAGACAATCCAGTTGTAGTCCTGGTTTCCAGCAGAGGGGTCCTGAGCAGCTCTGTGAGGGTAATGGAGCTATGTCATAGAGCTGCTTCGAGAAGCCATGAAAGTGTTTTATAAATTGGAAAAGGGCCACCTATGTGTTGGCCATTGGCACTATTATTTCTGTTTTTCTCCTGAGTCCTCAGCTTGCCCCCAAGTCAGAGCGTGCCAGACACTTCCTCAAGACTCTGTGCCTCTGGGCACATCCTGGGCACCCAGCAGGCCTCCTGCTCCATGACTATGGCTTGCAGGGCACTGTCTCTCACATGGGAGGGAGGGGTGCTGAGAGTACCCCCGGCAGAGAAAACGGGGACACAGGTGGCAAGCGTAAACCTGCTGGCCAACCACTAGCAGCCAGTGGGTTTCAAGCCTTGCCAGGCTCTGAAGAGATTCCCAGCAAGGAAGTCTGCTCTGGAACAAACAGCTGGGCTGCTCAGATGCCCACAAAGAAGAGGCACAGGGAAGATGTTTACAGATGTAGGCAGAGAAGAGTAGACCCCAAGACAAAACTCAAGGCTCTCTCCCTTCTCGTAGTTCGGGGTACACAGGCAAAAGGGTAGGAAGGGAAGGAAGAAGCTCCCAGAAGAGATGAATGGGAGATGTGTTGCTCCATCACCATTCACACTCCCATATTCCAGCCACAGACCTAGAGGGAGTGGGAAATAAATAACTTCTAGGAGAATGGGGCTCAGGAATGTTTAATTCATTTAAAATACAGTATAGTAATTCAACAGCAATAATAATTAAGAACAGCATTTATATGGCATTGTATTCTTTTACAAGCACTTTGCAATTATCGGGTAATCTCCACAACACCTTGTAAGTCGCTCACAGACATGAGACCCAAGCCTCAGGGAGATTTAAGTGGCTTATAATAGCATCCACCAAAAAAATGGGAAGTTTATGTTTTTTTCCATAAAAAGATGAAAGAAATCATATGCCCATTTTAAACCTTCCTAAAACACTAGGCTAAGGGGCCTGAAGTATTTTCTTGCCCATCCTACGAAGAGTCACAGCCATGTTTTCAGTATGCCTTGCAAATGTGCTATCGCTTCCTCTAATCACCTGTCTCTTTTTACCCTTCTTATTACCCTATTGACTCGGAAGTTCTGCTATGTATCTAACCCTTATTTCTCCTTCTATAGAAACTTAAGTTCTTTCCTAGGGGTCAATGGAAACACACCGCCAGTTTCCTCTGAGGCATGAGCAAGAGTCCAGCACTCCTCAGGCCCCTCTTTCTCTCCTCTGCCCGCAGGCTGAATGTTGTCTAGGTGGGTAGAGAGTAAACTGATCGGTGAATAGACTAATTGCCCTACAGCTCAGATCGGGGCCACAAGGGCACGGGCCATACACAGATTTTTCACTGGAATCAATCATCCTGCAAAATTAAAAACTTGACTTCGAGTTTTTCAGGCAAAAAGACTGTAGAAGAACAGCTATAGTCACGAATTTTGGCTTTCTATTGAGCAGGTCGGTAATTTTATTCCTGGACAAACTGGAGAGTTCTACCACTCCCTGGGACAGAAATGTACAGGTGGCCCAGCAATGAGTCCTCATTCAGACACTAAGGACCTATACGAATTTTTTTAAATTAATTGTTTCTCAGAGCTTCAGTTTCCTCAACTGTAAAGCAAGGGGGTCACCTGATTAGCTGAAAGTCCCCACCAGCTGTGAGAGTCCCTGCTTTTGTGATGCCAAGAAGGGACTAAGTGGAGAACACTAATAAGAGGACACTCTTCTCAACCCTGAGTGAGGACAATTGTCTGCTATTTCTATTTTTTTAATTGAATTTATTGGGGTGGCATTGGTTAATAAAATTATATAGCTTTTAGGTGAACAATTCTATAATGTATATTGTGTTGTGTGTTCACCACCCAAAATCAAGTCTCCTTCCATCACCGTTTATCCCCCTTTACCCTCTCCTGCGTCCCCCCTTCCCTCTCTCTGGTAATCCCCATGCTGTTTTCTGTGTCTGAGTTGGGTTTGTTTGCTTGTTAGTTTTTCGCTTAATCCCTTCACTTTTTTCACCCAGCCCCACTCTGCCCCTCCCCTCCGACAGCTGTCAGTCTGTTCTCTTTTGCTACTGGAATTAGAAAGCTCCTGGACATTTTTCTCAGTTGCTAGGCAACTCCAAGTAAATGACAACAGGAGGTAGCAGGGAGAGCAAGAGGATGCCCTGCCAAACTGGGTGCTTGGTCTTCGCCCACCCCTTCCTGGCCCACCACACCTGGTTGAGCACCCGGTTAACCTGTTTACTTACAATGCGGCTACGGGTGGCATTATCAAAGAAGGTGTCCTTATCCTGGATGTTGTACCTGGAGACACCAAGAAAGCAGAAGGTCAACTCACTTTAGTACCCTTGTCCTGAGACCACTTCACCCAGGCCCAGAGCACACTTTTAGAAAGCAACATAGCAGGATGTATAAGGTCTACGCACTCACGTAGGCCTTATACACTTTTTTGACCCAGTAATTCTGAAAATGTTTATATACTTTTTGACCCAGTAATTCTGAAAATTTATCACAGAAATATATCACAGAAAAAATAAACAACAAGAGAAACAAGTTTCATAAATAAAAATGTTCATCACAAAATTACTTTTAATAAAGTTATGGAGATAAAACACGATTCCAAATCTATATGATAAATTATCATGCAGCCATTGAAAATTATGACTATTAAAACTTTATAAATAGAAAAATTTTAGACTATGATAGAAAAATATTATACTATAAGTTTTAAAAATAAAAGAATGCTAAAAGGATTCCTGTGTATGGACAGAGAATATAAACACAGCAACAGAAAAGAGTATAGGTTCAGGGTGGTGGGATTATAACTCTGTTGTTCAAAGTTTCATTTAATGTCACTATGCCATATCAGTTACATACTAGACTCCTAATTATGCAAGGCCTATATCTGTTCTAAACTTCAAATATCGACTTTTCACTCAAAAAAAAACAAAAAAAAAAAACACAGAAAGAAAAACCCACCTGTGTAGAGTTAACTGTGCTTGGTACACTGTGCTAGGGGACACAGAGATACATGAGACACGCTCCCAGCCCCCTGGAGCCCAGGCACTGGGGTAGGTGTGTTTCCAAATAACTGATGCAGAGTAGAACATGATAAATATGTACATTAGGCTATGAAAACTCCGAGGATGGCGACCATATTTTGGTTGGAAAGATCAGAGAATTCTTCAAGAAGATGATCTTCAGAAACTGGACTCGAAGGATCACGGCAGCGGAATGAATGGAGCTGTGTGGGAGTGGCAGCTCGGTGCCAGGGCTGGCAGGAAGGAAGGCCGGGGAAGGGGAAGCACGGGAGAGGCGCAGAGTGTGAAAAGAACAGGCCAGGAGGTCAACACGCCGGTTCCACTTCAGCCACTTAAAGCTGTAGAACCTCAGACAGACCCCGGACCTTGGTTTCCTCTCTATAATAAAGGGCTAGTTACATCTAAACAGCCACCTCACAAAGGGTTGCGATATCGTGATTTATAATAAAAACATTTTGGTCTTTATCCACTGTTCCTGGCTCATAGCTCCCAAAACCTTTGGAATTTTCTGAGCAATCAGAGCAATGGGGGCATCTTTTGTTATAACATGTGGTCTCTTGTTCTCAGTTCTTGAAATCACTTCAGAGCCATGAAGGTGAAACGGGTGTTTGTTATTCACAAGCCCCTTTCCACCGCAACTGGGTTTGTGTCAGGGGATTCTCCATCCATCATGCAAAATGAATGAAATGGCAGGTTTGCCCAAAAGCTACCGGGCAAAGACTCAGTGGTTATTCGTGATCATCGCACTTGGGGAAGGAGATGCGGGAAGCCCTTCACCCTGAGAGCACGCTTCCTCCCTCTCTCCCAGGCAGGGGGCATGCCTTTGTGACCAAGAGGTGTTTGGTTTTCTTTCCCGTCCTCCCTCACGTCCCTTCCCTCTGCAGTTCTATTACTCACAGGTACATTTTCTCCCTGGAGAATGGGTAGGAGAGGTTTTTCATCCTGTTGGTCCTATGCTCTGGAACTCTGGGCTTCAGGGGCGAGCTCAGCTTCTGCAGAATCTCGTTGAACTTCTTCGCAATGCCCCCTTCTGATTTGATCTCATACATCTATGAAGGGCAAAGCCACAGGTCTGAAAGGAGGCCGCATCCAACACTCAGAGAAGAGTGACTTATCAACCAACCTGCACGGGGTCCAGATTCCCTGGAGGGACCACTCTGGGGAGAGGAGGAGACTGGGAGAAATAAAAAGTAGGGTCCTTCCCTTTCCCCATTGTTTTTACAAGGACATGGGCTCTGGACACCCTCTAACTATTTCTGCGAATAGAGGTGACCAGTGTAAAGAACTGAGCAAGGAGTCCAAACTTTCCATATGACTTTGTTGTATCATTGTAAGAGAAACGGGAGACCTACTATGTGACAGTCCTAAAGTGTTTTATACAAATTAGCTCCAATGTAGACAGCAACCCAGCTACATAGACAATGTTAGTTTCATATTATAATAAGAAAATTAAAGCTCAGAAAGGTGAGATGAGTCAGCAAAGGCCACACAGCCAGTTACTGGGTGACAGCCTAGATTTAACTCATGTCAACCTAATCCAAAGTCTGTATCCCAACTACACCATGCCTCTATGTGATCACAAAGCATCACTTTCTTTGTGTGTTCCTCTGAGGAACTATCTGATAAATTAGCCTGTTTTCAAAGTTTTAAACATCTGATGGGTATCTGCCTTGAGTAAGGCATAGATAGGTACCAAGATAATCACTGATATTCATAATACATAGAGCTTTTTATAATGCACAGAGTGCTTTTGCATACATTATAGCTTTGGGTCTTTCTAACTTACAGATATAGTCACTGAGACACAGAGATTGTACTCATAGCAAAGCAGTGATGGCCATAAACTTTTTATACAAATTCTCTTTTCAAAGGGTAGCATCTCTGTTCCCGCCCTCTAAGTCTGGGTGGGCTCTGTGACTGCTTGACCAGTACAGCAGAAGCACCACTGTGCCACTGTCACCCATTAGGAAGACGGGCAGCTCTGCCACGGTCTCTCGAGGCCCCAGGCTACCTGGAGGAAGCCTGCAGAGAGGGCAGAGAGGCCTCAGAAAGGGAAAGGACCAGGCTGAGCTCAGCGTCCCGGCTGCCCGCCAAGCAGCAGGTATGTGAGGGAGGGAAGCCTAGGACCCTCCTGTCCAGCTCAACCCCTGAGCCAAATACCACCAAAGGACCTCAGTCGACACCACATGGAACAGAAGAATCACCCAACCCAGCTCTGCTCAAGTTGCCAACCAAAAACTTCTAAGCTAGAATAAAATGACTGTGTTTTAAGTTACTAGGTTCGGGCTAATTCGTCACGCTGCAATAGGTAATTAGAACAAGAGCCAGCATCCAGATCTTCCGACTTCAAAGCTGGTTTTCTCCTCTATCATGATATCCCCGAGTTGCTTCGATCTAGACAGGCAGTAAAACACATACGGGATGCTCCTAAGATAGACGGAGATAAAAGCCACGAAAGACATACGAAGTGCTTTGAGGGTTCAAAGGAAGGAGACAGCACATCCAGTTGAATCGGAAAGATGTTTCATAGAAGGAGTAGTATTTCTGTTGCATTTTAACAGAAAGGTCACCTTCTTTTATTATCGTTTTGTTCTTTGTTAAGATAATGATAAGTTGGGGAGGGGGGAAGAACCACCCCTATCTAACAAACTGAAACATAACCAGTTTATTTCTTCTAATAAATTTTTCTATGCATTTTTATTTCATTTCAGTTTTCAAATTAACACAGTGCTAGTAAACAAACCAACCCATGCCACAGAAGTATATTAACTAAATGTTAAGTTTCCCCAACCCAATCTTCTTCAGAAGGAACCTCTGTTAACAATTTGAGTATTTTTATCCCGACTCTTTTGGAAATATATGTACAACTGAATCCCTTTCTAAACTTATCTTTCACATCTTCTATAATTGGCTTCTTTCACTTAGCAGTAGTTCACAGATATATATCTTTCCAGGTCAGTTCATGGAGAGCTACCTTAATGAATGCATAATATTACACAGGCCCTGGCCAGGTGGCTCAGCTGGTTGGAGCATGGAGGTTGAGGGTTCGATTCCCAGTCAGGGCACATACCTAGGCTGCTGGTTTGATCCCCGGTTGAGACACATATGGGAGGCAACCAATCAATGTTTCTCTCTCACATCAATGTTTTCCTCTCTCCCCCTTCCTCTCTCTCTAAAATCAATAAACATATCCTTGGGTGAGGATATATATATATATATATATATATATATATATATATATATATATATTTCACAGCAGACACAAATCTTAATTTGATTAGTCGTTTCCCTAGGGATGGGCATTGATTTTGTTTTCTACGTGCTCTAGCTTGCTTGATCACACTTCTATCACATAACCTTTTAAACACTTTTAAGGAATAAGCGTGAACAGATACAGGCAAAGACATTCCAGGCAAACAAAAAAGTGGGGAAGTTGAAGTTGGGCTTAACAAGGGCAATGGCCCAGTTTCTTTGGAGCACGAGGCTCTAATGGGGACATAGTGACAGTCATGCAGAAAGGCAAACTGAGACCAGTGCGTGGAGACCCTGCTGCACAAGGCAATGGGAAGTCAGCGAAGGGTCTGAAGAGTGACAAAACCAGAGCGAGGTTGTGGAAGAATGAGCCTGCTTCCTGAAACAAGGGGATTGCTTACTTCTAGGAGTAACACCATGTCCGGCTTATGTTGGAAAGAGATTTCCCAGACTTCAGGGGCTTGGGGGGTGGAGCCAGACACATACCCACAACAAAATACAGGTGGGTGGCCCCGTGGTACAATACTATGGACACGAGGCTTAGAGGGCAAAGGACCCTGCTTCCTGCCTCCACACCTTTGCATGTGTTGCATCTGGTACTGAAACGTCTCCCCTCCTTTTGTCCCCAGATGACTCCTCCTTCTCCTTCACCACTAGGCTCAAGCATCAACTTTTCCAGGAGACTTTTCTTGGCCCCTCACTTCCTGTCGTACTTCCTCAGTACCCTGTGAACAAATCCCTGTGTCATAATATGTGTCATGCTTTTCCCTTAGTCTTGGTTCACCTGTCTCCCCAACAGACTACAGAGCAAGGACCGCCATCTGTGTGCCTGGCACGCAGCAGGAACCCAATAATGTCTACTGAGTGAACGACCTGGGTCCTGGTTCTTGCTGACACAAACTAGCTGTGTGACTTGAGGCAAGTCACTCTCCCTCTCGGGGTTCTTCATCTCTAAAGAGAAAACTGAGGAACTTCTACTTCCCACACTCCCCACTGTGATGGAGTAAAGGGACCACATACCTGAAAGAATCAAAACATTCAAACAAAAAACATGGAATAATGGTTTCAGTGGTTTAAACTTTTGTGTCTCCCCCCAAATATCTTGAAATTCAAATCACCATAATGATGGCATTAGGAAGTGAGATCTTTGGGAGGTGAGTAGTTCCTGAGGGTGGGACCCTCATGAAAGGGATTAGTGCCCTTGAAAAAAAGACCCCAGAGAACTCCCTAACCCCTTCCACCAAGTGAGGACACAGCGAGAAGGCCTGAGCTATGAACCAGGCAGAGGGCCCTCACCTGACCATGTGGCACCCTGGTCTTAGACTTTCAGCCTCCAGAACCGTGTGGGGGGAAAAAAAAAATCTTATATTTATAAGCCATGAGGTCTGTGGTATGTTGTTATAACAGCTTGAGCAGAATAGGACAACAGTTTACCAGCTACTAGACATGAGGAGTTTCTGAGAGACAGGAAACAAGAAGGAGAGTATGACTGCTCCAGCTCACTGCCTTGAGAAAGGTCCTGGGCCATGAACGGGAAACAAGTGGAAGCCAATAAACTCCCTGAGCTGCAGAGACCAATTATAAGTCTGGGGGAACCAAGACAACTAGAGTTCATAAGACAGAGTACCCGGAGTGAGAGCTTCACAGAGAACCCAAGAGATCTACAGAAGATACCCCCTGAGTATTTGGCAACATGGGCATAAGAAAACTACTCAGGCTGAAAGGATTGGGAATAGCACTTAATCCCACCATCGAGAATGGAAAAATCTCATTATTGCCCGTGCACTGGGTAGAGTATTCAGATCCACACTCAGTAGAGGGGGTAATTAACCTGAGACTGAGCACTGTTCCAGACCCACTCAACAAACCATAACAGAAAGGACTGGATTCAATGGCTTATAAAGTATTGTCCAAGTCTAACCTTCTACAACTTTAAGCATTTAGTGAAAAAGACACATTCACTCACAGCACAAACATTTTCAGTCCCTTCCTAGATGCCAGGCGCTGTGTTTGGTAGTCGATTGTGCCAGGTGCTGGAAAAGCACAAAGTTGATGACGATGCATTCTGTATACAGAAAGCTTTGCAATGTATCCAGCCCTCCCACGGGCACCATTTCATTGGGCCCACAAAGCTCTGCAAGGTGTGCCTGTCAAGTAATATTAGCATCACTATTTTATAGGTAGGAAAACTGAGGCTCCGAGGGGCCAGGAGTTGCCAGAGTTCCTGGTGAAACTAGGCCTCGAACCCAGGTTTCCTGACTCCCCCATTCAGGTTCTTTCTTTAAATGTCTGATCCTTAGAAGGGCTCCATGATCCCCTGAGAAGGCATCAGGCTGGAGCACCCTCTCAGCCCCCACCAAACCCAGCAGCCCGAGCTCTTCTCTTATGTTCAGCAGGATCCAGGAAGGCACCCGATCCTCTTTATTATTATTAATACAATCAGCAGCGGCATCGCTATTACTGTTATTCTTGGACATCAGAGAATTATGAACATCCTCAGAAATGGCAGGACACATGTTAGCCAGCTGTTCCCTATTATGCCCTCCCTGGGTACACGATACGCCTTTCATGTGCTTAAAATCATAAATAATTTTTAAAGTATGTTGCTCTTATTTTTTATTCCAGGGCTCAAATGTGGTTCTCATAAAAGCTTGCTTTGGCTTCACTGTCACAGTCTAAGAGGTTTGCTGAGATTTCTTCTCTTCTGACTTTTTCCCCCCTTGTCTCACTCTGTCTCCCCTCAAGGGGCACAGCAGTGTGGTCTGAGGCCTGATTTGTTTTCTCTCTACATTGGAATCATGTCCCTTCTTGGGATGCAAGGAACCAAGGCTACAGTGATGTGTACCGTGGACATACACATGTTATTGTCCCCATTTTACACGTAAAGAAACTAAGACACCAGAAGTTTTACTAACATGCCCAATGTCACACAAACATTTGGAGATCTAATGACCCCAAAGAAAAAGAAAGAGGTGTGAGAGCATGAGATATAAACAATATAACCTCCATTATCCACGAGTCACTTATCTGCAGTGACTAAGAGGGTCTCTCTCTGCAACTGGTAGAAGTCAGCAGGAAGAACACAGGCCAAGCAGAAAGAGAGTGAGCCCATGTACTGCTTACACCCCACAGCCCAACAGACATTAGTTCAGATTATCTGTCCCTTTGAATTTATTTATGATTTCTTCTGCTCCTCCAATCACTGGATAACCGAGGGTCCACTGTTATTATTCACAGCATCTCGCTCATTTTGAGAGGCTGAAGATTATCATCACACTCACCGACTCACCTTTAATGTCAAAAGGCTCAGATGCACAGAGAAGTGAAGAGTGTGGAGGGGAGCACCCACCACAAGCCACTCGCGGGATAGGGGTGGAAGCCTGTGGTCTAAAGAAGTTATAAAGAAGAGAAGCTAAAGACGCAGCAGAATTTGTCCACTGTTGTCCCCATGGGTGCCTGAGGGGGCAGAGGGAGGGATGCACGCACACATGCGAGCACACGCAGAACTGGACCAGAGGAGTTCCGTGGGTAAGCACACTGACCCATGCAAGCGAGTGTGAAGCCACTCACCAACTAAAAGGCAAACAGCACCCAGAGCTGCTAAGATCAGCGGCATTCCAGAGCCCGAGGCAGGCTGTGCACACCAAGAACAGGAGGTGCTCAGTGCCTTCATCCCTACCTACGCCTGCAGGTCAGTTTCCCGCCTAGAGCAATGCTGAATGCAGACAGCAATGTATTTATAAAATGCGCGCTCTCTCATGTCTGACCCTGTACTCCTGGTTTTTAATTCTGTTTCAGTATGTCTTCTACACATGAATGAATGTTTGCTAACTTTTAAAATGTGGGATAAAATCCAGACTATTTACATGGCTGACTAGGCCCCTACAAGCTGGGCCTCCTGCCTCCACCGCAGCCTCAGCCCCGTCTGCCCGCGGTCTCAGTTCTGCATGCACACTGGCACGCTGGCTTCCTCTCAGTTCCCCACCCATGCCAGGGTTTTCTTACCTTGGGGCTGCAGGACAGGTCCTTCCCTCTTCTGGGGAGGTTCTCACCTGTCCTCCTTACCTGGAAAACTCCTACTCAGGTCTCAGCTCAAATGGCACCTTCCTTCACCCTGCTCCCCACTCCCATCTAAACTAGTTTCCTCCGCTGACCCCTCCATTTTCTTCTGTGGGTGCCTCCCAGCTCATAACCAGCTATCTAATTCCTGAATCCTCGACACACCAAAGCCACATGGAGCCAAGGCCAGCTGTAGTCACCACTGAATCACCAGTCGAGTACCAGTAGAGTAGTCCTCAGTGGAGTATCTCATACATCATCATAATAAATATTCATTGGATGGATGAATAGATGGATGAAAAATGTGAATTTCCAAAGGGCTATGAACCCTTATAAACAACCAAGCCCCATTCCAGGCACAATTAAGCTCTTCCTATATGTTACCAAAGAACTTTGGTAACCAAAGGGCCTATTGAGGACCCAGACCAGGGAAGGCTGCTATGGGACATGTACCACTATGCTGCTATTCCCCACCTTGCAGCAGCCCAAGAGGCCACGGCCTTCCTTCCTACTGCCCATGGACGGAGCTTCAGAACCCATCTCGGCATCACTCTCCAGCAAGTCACTCGCAGTGGGTTAGGTCTGCTGTGTGTGGCCCATTCTTTCATTCATTGACAAATATTGATTTAGTGCTTGCTCTGTACTAGGCCCTGTTCTGTCATATACAGTGTGAAGACACAGGACAAAGGGATGATTCCTGCCCCAGGTGGGATGGAGCAGGGTGGAGTGAGATTTCATCACACTACCCAGAACAGTGCGCAATTTAAAATTTATGAATTGTTTATACCTGGAATTTTCCATTTAATATTTCGGACTCTGGTTGGCCGTGGATAACTGAAACAATGGAAAGCAGAACCGTGGATAGGGGGAACTTCTGTAGGCCCACTGTGCACAATTTCGAGCTATCAATGGCATAACAACCAGCCGTCAGAAGTCCTGAAAATGTAACAATCATATCTCGAGAGCCATTATGAACCAGTGCATCACTGACACCAGTTCTTACTGGGTAAGAAGAGCTCAGTCCCTGAGCCCCAAGTGCCAGAAGCTGGCTGCCCTTGGCTGCTTCTCTGCCCCTCCGCTCTTGCTAGCCCTCTCCTTACACCCACAGGGGCAGCCATGCCAAGCTGGGCAACCATGGAGAGCGACCACATGTCCCAGTTACTCAGGACAGTCTGGGTTTACCACTGTGTCCTGGCACAGTTATCAATAGCTCTTTCACTCCCGAAGGGCCCCACTCTGGATGATAAATTCAATGGTCAGCTTATCCATTGCCCTTTGCTCTCAGTGCCCACCCCCCTAGCACTGGGACCAGTATCTGGGTCCCAGCCAGCCCCAGCTTTGCCTGCGCTACCCAGTTCAGACAGACATGAGTGAGGCTCTAAAAAAGAAAACCACTGCTTCTATTTCAATAGTTTTTTAACCATGAGTCTAAAAACAACTTAATAAAAAAAATTCAAATCCACTTCCCATTACATTTTCAGCTTCAGTGTTTCCAGCTTCACTATTAATGAAAATGTAATTACATTTTTGTATGTTCCGCTTCACTGTGGTCTCATCAGGCCTGTATGCACATCTAGATCATGGTCATGTGCCATCTCAGGTTCCTTACTCAAACCACAGCACTTAGGTGGCACCAGTTATTTTTTCTGATTTTTTAAGATGAGAAGGATTACAGAAAACAAAACAAAACAAAACAAAAAAGAATAAAAATTCAAAGTATCCTGCACTCTTTCCAGCCAGTTTAAATAGCAATCAAAGAGCATGCACCAAAAAGCCCATAAAGATATCAAATATAAACCCTATCCCCTCAGCTGTGCCTCTATTAAAAACAAATGCTTGGGAACAGGCAGTGACAATAGGGGAAAGGCCCCACCACAGCCAACCTAATGGAAACAGCAACAATTCTGGTTCATTTAAAAGTTATAAATGATAACAATAAGAGGAGTCTGTCCTGAAAGGCATTTTGAAGGCTGAGCATACGGTGACCCTCTGCCCAGGACCCAGAATCTGCAAGTTCTCCACCCTTAATAAAACTCATGGAATTTCTCCTGCTTCTTACTTTCTGGTCACCAGGGAGCATTCACTAAACTATCAAAATAGCTCTGAATCACTCACTGCCTGATAAAAGAAGGAGTTAGGGTGAGGAGGGAAAAGTGTCTCTCCCGTTCGTGGATTTTGCATGGAGCTGAAATCCCTGCTAGTTTGCTTAGGATCACAGCTGTAAGAAGATCGTAGGGCTGGGGAACAAAAATTATTTGGCAACAATCAGTTGATCACTCTAGTATTTGTTGAGCATCTATTATTTACAGAACACCATACTAGAATTTACAGGGAATGCACAGATAACATAAACTATAGTTTCTGCTCTTGGGGGATTATAGTACAATTGGAGACACAAGAGTAAAGCACTCAAAGCAGTCAAATAAAAACTAACAGGTGCCCAGCCGGGTGGCTCAGTTGGTTGTGGGTTCAATTCTCAGTCTGGGCACATACCAAGGTTGCAGGTTCGATTCCCAGGTCAGGAGTGTACAGAGGCAACCAATTGATGTTTCTCTCACACCCTGATGTTTCCCTCTCTCTCTCTCTAATCAATGAAAAATATCTTCGGGTGAGGATTTTTTTAAAATTAACAGGTAAGAAAAATACTGACTGTAGGTAAAGGTGCCATCAGTTCAGCTAAATGAACAAAGGAGGGTCTATGAGGGAAGTGATATTTGGCCTGGGGCACAAAGGATGAGCTTCTTGATTGCTTATTGTTTATCTAGAGAGGATGGGGAGATCATTCTAGGACCAGAGGCACATATTTAAAGCACTTGAAAAGGTCCAGCCCCTGGAAGAGAGTAAAGTACTCTCTTTTTGATGAGAGTCTAAATCAGGTAGCTCAATGTAGGCCCCACAGTAAGGCATAGCTTGGAGAAGAGCAGTCCAGCATGTGTAAGAGAACTCAGAGAAAACCCGGCGACGTGACCAGGCTGGGGTTAAAGGGCAGCCCCAGATAAGAAACCTTGAAAAGCCTTGCAGTAAAGAAGATGGTTCGATTTTGTTCAACCTGTTTCCTGAGGCACCCACAGGCTAAGTGTACTACCTCATTTAAAGGAGCTTGGAAGGGGTGGTGGCTATGGGACATTTTTACTCTTAGATAGTTGAATACAATCAGAGCAAATGGTTGTCCATCTCCAGTTCCCTCCGCTAACAGCAACAACAGGGGAAGATTAACAAATTTACAAATGGTCATTTGGCTTACATGTGGGCCAAGACATTTTAAAGCTATTACAGAGAATTTATGTTCAACCCCCTTACTTTACAGATGAGAAAGCTATAATCCAGGACTGTTAAGAAAACTCCGTGGCATTGAAAAAATAAAAATGTTAGTGTGTTAACTCTCCCATCCAGGATTACATCATCTAGGCTGGTATGTTCTGCAGGCCACTGGTTCCTGGGATACCTGTTAATACGCCTATTAGTGACATATCAGTTTTCAGCAAGAAACAGGTTGAATGGAACTTTTAATTGGTCAGATAAGTTGTAATCATTAGAGTTTCTAGAGTTTGTTAGATTATGGAATTGTGGGGGGGAGGTGTTAAAATAAAAGACTATTATTCTACAGGATATGCTCTGAGGAATGCTGTTCTAGATTATGCTACCTCAAGCCCTAGATGTGGATTATTAGGTAAAATGAGAGGGTGGAAGCATGACTTTGGAGCCAGAGAGAAATGACTTTGAGTCCTGGATCTACCTCCTTCATGCTGTGTTACCTTAGGTAAGGTTATTAACTTCTCTGAGCCTCAGTTTCCTCATCTATAAAATGGACTAAGGCTAGTGCCTACTTCATATTGTCATTGTGAGGATAAAAACAAAATAATGCTTATCAAAGAGCACAGCACACAGGGAGCAACTGCTATATTTAAAATAATTAATTTAGTTATTTATCAACTTATATCTTTGGTTCCTAGTTTTTTATTTTAAGATATTTTGTTTTGATTTGCATTGTTGAGAGTGGTTTTATGAACCTTTCTCCTTGAAGTATAAAATGTGGACAAGCTTTAAAACATGCTAACATCCTTATTTTACAGATACTTTTCACTAAAGCAGAAGCTTTACCTTAATCAAATCAATGGTCATCTTTAGAAATAGAAACATAAATGGGAAGATTATGGTTAAAGTAAATAAGCAGCTTTTTGTAGCCACATCAGGTCTCCTTCCACCATCTGTGCTAAGGTGAGTCTCTCCCAAGACTCTCCAATCTCATCAAAGCAGGAACAGAATGCAAAGTAGACATAGACACGTCAAGGTCATACAGGACGATGCTTGTCCTCTAGACAGCCCCCAAACCCAGCATCAACAAGTAAACAAGCCTATTTCAAGCAACCTTAGAAGGTGAAAAGTAGATTTTTGGGATACAGAGCAAGCCAACAAGCCTGTTAGGGCATGGATCTTGAGTTTCTTGCTTTCTGCCCAGAGGAAAAGTGTGTTAATTTCCTAGGGTTTGCCATAACAAATTACCACAAACTGGTCAGGGCATGAAACAACAGAAACTTATTCTGTCACAGTTGTAAGCCACAGGTCTGAAACAGAGGTGTTGGCAGGGTTATGCTCCCTCCTATGGCTCTAAGGAAAAAAGCTTCCTTGCCTCTTCCAGCTTCTGATGACCCCAGGCATTCCTTGGCTTGTGGCTGGATTACTCCAATCTCTGCCTTCATCTTCATATGGAATTCTCCCTTCTGTGTCTGTGTGTCCCAAATCTCTTTCTACATTTCTCTTAGGGTGGACCCATTGGATTTGGGTGGACCCATTGGATTAGGGTGGACCTATTGGATTTGGGTCCACCTTAAGTCCAGGGTGACCTCATCTTGAGATCCTTAGTTAACTATGTCTGCAAAGGCCCTCTCTCCAAATTAGATCATCTTCACAAGTCCCAAGCCTGGGGTTTGGACATATTTTTTTTGGATGCCACTATTCAACCCACTATAAAAAGGATTATGGGCCTTAAAAGTACAAGCCTTGCAATGTTTAATTTTATGTGTCAATTTGACTGAGACAGGGGGTGCCCAGATATTCTGGGTGTGTCTGTGCAGGTGCTTTTGAATAGGATGAACATTTGAATGGATAGACTGAGTAAAGCAAATTGTCCTCCCTAATGTGGTGGGCCTCATCTAATCAGTTGAAGGCCTAAACAGAACCAAAAGGCTGACCATCCCACAAATAAGAGGGAGCTCCTCCTGCCTACCTGCTGAAATGAGACAATGATCTTTTCCTGTCTTTGGGCTAAAACTGAAACATTGTTTCTTCTTGGATCTTCAGCTTGCCAGCATTTGGATTGGAGCCTACACCATTGGCTCTCCTAAATCTCCAGATCAATGATTGCAAACCTTGGAATCTCAGCCTCCAAAATCACCTGGACCAATTCTTTATAATAAACAAGCAAATAGATACATACACACACACACACACACACACACACACACGTATATATATATAATACACATGTGTGCAAATCCTGTTAGTTCTGTTTCTCTGGAGAACCCTGACTAATACAAGCCTCAAATCTAGATAGAAACAAGAGGTGCTGCAATCGTGGCAGGGCTGAGTCCCTGAAGAGGGATGGGCACCATAAGCCTGGGCGTGGGCGGGGGGGGCTCTTCCTGTGGAACTTTTGCAAAAGCCCTGGTTACCAAATCAGAATCTCCAGAGAGGCAATATTAGGCATCTGAGAATGACTTCCAATAATTGACAAAGCTTAATGGAATTAATATCTCCCTCTTAAGGGGCCATTCAGGCTAACTAACATGTCAAGTTTTTTGCTTTTTAACTGGAATTAAATTCATTCAACAAGGTAACACCAATTTTCTCACACCAATCAAGAAATTCTCTAGTGGCAGTTACATGAGTTTTCAGTTAATGAAAAGGGGAAGATGAATTATTCCTTAATAAATGCAATTTAGTAGATTAAAACACTTCAAAATATGGATTCCATGAAGAGAATTAAAGTGTGATTGGTACTTGTGCTCTAACCTTTATCTTTGAATCAAGTTAGCTCATCAGGAATTTACTTATATTATTTTATAGTACAACCCTCCCTGTACCATAGTTCAACATTACACCCTCAGTTTTTATCCAGAATCAATTAAGAAATGGTTATACAAAGAGCATTCCAACACCTTATATGAACTCATTACGGAAAAGTGTCCCTTATATTATTCGTGTCTTTTATCTAGCAATTATGCTTCAACAACAGGAAAAAGTTTGCCTCCTCTGACAAAACAGATGCTCCTTTCTATGGGTTATGTGAGCCACGGTCCTTTCTGCCTTGGCTACCAAGAGACTCAGAATGAAATTTGTCTCACTTGCATTAATCATCCTTATTTTCTATTCAATTATTATTTCCCTATACTTCCCCCTCAATTACATACTTCATTTTTATGTGACCTTTTCAATGATCCATTTGCATTTATGCTTTTGGTTGTAATCCATCTCAAGTCCTGTTTTGGGAAATAGGCTAAGACATGAATCAAATAACCCCAGATTCATGGGTGCAGAGCCAGGAGTAGAACTCAGGGTCTCCACTTGTTACATATGCTGTCTGTCCTTTGAAATGGGTGCACCTTCAAGCTGTCCCTCCTGTGCTCTGGGGCCTGCTGGCTTTCCCAGTGACTGCAGCACAGACCTCGCACATGGAGCCGTTATGTTTACGGACGCCCCAAGGACTCATGCTGTAGGAAACAGAAATCCCCCAGCACAGAGTCCAAAGGCCATCTGTTCCTGCCTCTCCACTGATTCCGTGTCTGGGCTTCTGGCTGCCTCGGCAGATTTAAGGGACTGGGTCTGTTTTCCCCCCAACACGACGGATGTTGGCTGTGAAGGGAAACAGCAGGAAGGAGCAGCCCCGATCTGGTGCCACTGTGCGGCCTGACACACAGCGCACATGAACAACAATACCAGCAACAATAGCAGGAGCAGATATCTCATGTTTCACGTGCCCTACGCTAGGCATCCTAAATATATCGTCCCTGCTCCTTACAACAGCCCTCGCTGACATTTATTACTCCTAGTTTGGAAATGAGGGGAGCTCCGAGCCTCCTTTCCTAAAACGGTATGACTTGCTCGAAGTTAATGGCATCTGCTTGCATGGGGAGGACTTAAATACATGCTGTTCCTTACCGGCTCCTGGGAACAGCATGCATGACCCCTGCAACATTACTTACTTTATTAACAATAGCTACAAAAGCTTTGCCAGATTGAACAAAAGCGATTTTTGCCCATCCCAGCCATGTCACTTCTCAATTTAGTGGCTGGAGGGACATGATTTCATTGATAAGAATGGCCTTAGTTGTCTCCCCCTCATCTGTCCCTGGCCTGTCTCGGCTGCAGGCAGCCCTTGGAGAATAAGTGAAAGTAGGAGGTGAGAAAGGGGAGCATTCATTCATATGTATGAAAGTGAATGAGAAATGAACATAAATGTTGACCACGATCTAGAAAGGCCACCTTGGTAATGAGCAGAGATGAGAAAGCAGCCATTTCGAGCCTTCGCAGGCTGCTCGGGGCCAAAGGCCAGGCCTTCCCACCCTCTTCCTGTGCATGGATGAGTGTCCCTCGCAAAATGCTGGCTCTTCTGTTGTTGTTTTTGGAAAACAACTGCTTCCTTCCAAGGTTCCCCCTCCCAATTAATATCTGTGCGCAGGACTCCAAGTCCCCGGACGCATTGCTATGGATTTGTCCAGGTTTGAGATCTCGATTTCGTGATTTCCTCCCCATCTTCCTGGTCCCTCCAGAGCCCGCTGAGTTATGACACCACCTTCCGCCGGCCTGGAGGATGCTTAGATGATCCCATACCATGCCTCAGCCTTCCTCCACGTTCCCCCTGCCGCCAGGGTGTGGCTCTCTGCAAATGTAGCATATTCTCATTGCAGAGACTTCCCAGACCCATTTAAAACGGAGAAAAATGCCGCTGGACGCAACACTGACCCTCCACAGACTTCCCTGTCCCATCCTCCCCTCCATGCTCGCTTCTCATCTCAGGGACTCGGTTTAACCCCCACCCTTGAGATCAGGTTTCAGATTAACTTTTAAAAACTTATGCATTCCCCCTGGCAGGTTTGGCAAAGTGATTAGAGCATGGGCCCGCAGACTGAAGGGTCCGGGGTTCGATTTCAGCCAAGGGCACATACCTTGGTTGCAGACTCAGTCCCTGGCCCCGGCTGGCACATGAATGGGAAGCAACCAATCCATGTGTCTCTCTCACATTGATGTTTCTATCTCTCTCTTTCTCTCCCTTCCACTCCCTCAGAAAAAGCAATGGACAAGTCACTGCATTCTAGGAATACAAAGAAGGTCAGGGTCATGTGACTGAAACCACAGAAGATGCCAGAACAGTCCACCTGTGTCAAGTCTGGGGCCCAGAAACTTTGGGGGGGAAGTTCTTTCTGTTATACCTGGAACCTTGTAGGAACCACCACCCAGCTTTGTTCTCCTGACTCCCTGCCCCCCCATATTTACATGCAGAATCTGTCCTGTGCCAACGAGTTGCTATCTGACACACCATTTAACTAGTGTTTTGATGTCTGGGCATGTGCATTCTTCCTGTTGTGCCTTTGACTGTGAGCTCTCTGAGGGCATGGATTATCTCTGTGCCCTTCGGGGTCTCTTTGAAGACTCTCCTAGTGTGGGAGTCCCATCAGGGTTGGCTGCCTATTGGGTCAGGAGGAAAGTTGATTGGGGGACTATAGAATATACATAAGAAGAGTTGAGAACACAGACACCGTAATTAACTCCTGTATTTCCATGGCACTGGTTAAGAACAACCTTCTAAGGAAAATAAGGCAGGTATTTTTATGTCTATGTCACAGACGAGGAAACTGAGGCTCTGAAAGATGAAATGACAGCCCCAAATCACACAGGAAATAAGGCTAAAAGTCTGGTCTTCCGAGGACTGTCTAGTGCAACGTCTACCACGATATACCTCCAAAATAAAAAGGAAGGAGGGGTGGGAAAAACCTAAGTGCCCATCAGCACATGAGTGGATAAAGAAGATGTGGTGTATATTCACAATGGAATAGTATTCAGCCACGAGAAAGAGGGACATCTGCCCTTTGCAACAGCATGGATGAACCTTGAGCACACTACGCTAAGTGAGAAAGTCAGAGCAAAAAAAAAAGCACTGCGTGAAATCACTTATACATGGAATCTAAAAATCTAAACTTTGTAAAAACAGAGTAAAATGTTGGTTACCAGGGAATAGAGGGAAGGGAATAGGACAGATGTTTTTCAAGGGTCAAACTTGCAACAAGTAGTTAATAAGCCCTAGAGATCGAATGCACAGCAGAGTGAATGCAGACAGTATTGTAATCAACTAGCTTGCTCAGAGGCTACAACTTAATTATTCCAACCACAAAAGGAAAGAAAAATCATGTAATGTGATAGAGTTGCTAATTATTGCTACCGTGGCAATCGTATTATAATAGATAAATGTATCAAGTTAACATGTTGTACACCTCAGGTTTATACCAGGTTATATGTCAAACATACTTGAATTATAAAAGATTAATGGAAAAATTAAAAAGGCGGGGAACTCAGAGATGACCGTGTTACATGTCCGTGCCCTAATTACCTCATCTACAAATTCAAGTGCAGGTACCACCTAAACTACAGATGGGCAGTTCCAATAGGATGAATGTTTGGGGGCATATAGGCTCTGAGGGCAGATATGCTCTCAGGGGTAGGAGCTTGCGAAAGGACGAGCAGAGACCAGAGGGAATGGAGGCGGGTACTGCTTGGGGACTGAGGCTGGGAATGAGGAAAGAGAAGGTGGTAGAGAAGAGGGAGGAGTGGTCGGCGTTCAACGGACAGAGGGGGAGGCTGGGAGAAGGCATCAGAGAGAGAGGGAGGAAGGGAAGGCAAAGCATGGGGTGAAAGACGGGAAGGAGAGCAAAGAAGAGAGGGAGACAGAGAGCCGAGAGCAGAAGGACAACACACGCTCCTTCCGTGTCCCTCGGTCTCCTGCCAAAGGACCAGCCTGGGGGAAGCAGCAGCGGGGGCTTCAGAGCTCTGCTCACCTCCTTTCCATGGATCGGCCGGCACAGATAAACACACAGGACGCGAGACAAAAACAGAGCGAGATTAACAGGACATCAGATATTCCGATAAACCAGAGAAAGGAGGAGAAATATATATATTGAAGTTAGAAGGCAGAAAGGAGAAAGAGGAGACAAAGGGTTGGCCAGGTTAGGGCACCGTCTGAGGGAAGCAGAGCCTCTGTCCAAGGCGAAGGCGTGGGCCACGCTGCCAGCGGACTGGGAGGGGGCCGTGGAGGGGGAGCCGAGATCCAGAACAAAGACGGCACGTGGCGTTGAGGACAGCGGGAAGAGGAAGGTGAAAAGTGTAAAACTAGGAGACAAAGAACACAGCAGTACCACTGAGGGGGGGAGTCACAGTGTGGCCCTTATGAAACCAAGACACTCAGGCACGTGACCCCAAAACGTTGACCTCTCATTGGCAGAAGTTTGTAGCTAATATTCATGTCTATGTTCATTCATTGTTTAGTAGTCGTGAGTCCACCTGCCGTGGAGGTATTATCCATCTTAAACCTGTAAAAACAGAACCCCCAGACTTTATCCCTCTTGAGTAGGGGGTTCATCATGGCATCCCACATGAGGGCACCGGACGAGGGGTTTTTCGTGGGGAGGGTAAATCTGTTGTGAGGGAAGGTGGTGTAACGCTCACCAGAATGGGGTGGCTGACTGTAAGGATGCTAGTGATAGTGGAGATGGTGACGAAGGCTGGTGATAGAGGTGGCACAGAAGGTGGCAAACAAGGGGTTCAGTTAATGATGAGGAGGGTGGGGATTACGGTAGTTAGAATGATGAAGACGATCTCTGCAAAGCTCGGGCACCACTTGTGAAATGACACTGTGGGGTATGTGTGTGTGTGTGTGTGTGTGTGTGTGTGTGTGTGTGTGTGTGTGACAAAGATACAGAGACAGACACAAAGAAACAGAGAGAGATAGAGACAGGTAAAGAGAGAGGTCACCCATAGATGGCTCGTGGCTAAACTAGGTCATCATCTTCCCCGGGACCCTTCCTAGAGCCCTCTCCAATGGTCAAAGCCAGGACCCACCATTTCCCCTAAAATGCTTAACAAAAGAGAAATGGTGAATCTATGGCCATATTTCCTTTCTTTTTGGAGGTGTCTGCTGGATTTTATTTTACAAGAAAACTGTCACCTAGGAGTTCCCTGGGGAGGTTTTTAAAATATACATAGGCTATATCGGCTGCAAAGGACCTCAAAAATCAACCAAACTGTGTAGGTCTCAACCCAGATGTGGGGCATAACCTTCTGGGGACTTTTCCACAATACTAATGACAGAACCTCATTCCATACCAACCAACAAAATCAAAACCCCAAGGTGGGACAGTGGTACGAACATTTTGAAAATATTCCCAAATCATTTTGATCAGCTCTCCTGATGAGGGATCTATGTCACAGAAGAGATGGGTGAAGCCCACAACACACAGTACGTAGTGGTGGAGTAACAACCAGAAATTCACAGCGAGTTTGGTGCAATTTTCCCTGCATGCTGATGATCCAATCGGCACGGCTTGCTATCTGCTCTCATTGCCACATTCACTCTGAAAAAAATGCCTGGCTGTGTTGGGACCCCAAGGAAAGGGAGAAAGAAGCTGGATCAGGGCAACATTTGGCTTCTCATGGGACACATCCCAGGAGCTCTGAGGTGAAAGGATTTCCACACCCAGGCCCTCTCCCTACCCCAACTCTCTTTCCTGTCCCACCCACATCATTCCCCATACTTAGGGTCCTTGGGGAGGTAAAGGTGATTTCACCTCCACAAAACCCATGTCCCACCTGACCCTGTTCCCAAATTACTCCCATCCAGCCAGCCCTCGAGAGGCCCTTAAACCCAGAAGAAACATGTTCGTACTTTCTTGGTGGGAACTTTGATCTTCAAGAATTCTGCCTCTCTGGCCAGCACCTGCCATGGGGCGTGTATCCGGACAAAGATGGATCCTTGGCTTTTACTCTGTACGGTACAAAGGAAGAAGAAATGGAAACACTTATAAGGACATAGCTTAAATTTCAGGCTCCCCGAACTCGAAGCTCCAACCTGGTGTTTCTTCAGTTTCTGGTTTTTGTTCTCTTTAAACTTCAGCGGGGCCAGTCTCCTAGCCATACCCCATCCGCCCATTCTGTTTCAGAAAAATTCTCATCAAAACCCATAGGGTGGAGTTCCCAAAGTGTGGTCCTGAGGTTTGGTGCCTTCAGGGGGTAAGAAAAGTTAAAACCATCGTGTTCCCAGGTTTGAAATGTGAGCAATTATGATTTTCATAAAAATCCTATTAACCTTTCTCAGTAACAATTACTTGGTTTACTTCTGCCAGCATACAGGGAACAGCCTGTGATCTGTCTCCAGGCACACATTTTCATTATTTGTTGTTAAATTTGTATTTCTGTTCTACTATTGTGCTGTGTCATAGCCCCAAATCACAAAAGTGGCTTACCTAAGCTGAACAGTAATCATATAAACAATAATGTAAATAGAATAACTCCAAATAGTATCATAACCATAAATCATGAACAGGGCTCCAGAGTGAAAAGTGTGAATGTATGTCCCAGGTCAAGTGATCCTATGAGTGTCTTGATTTCACCCAAAAATGAGAAGTAAAGAAGGAAAGGCAGTGATGAGTGTTTGATAATTAGGTCTTAATGACTCAACCATCCATTCATCCCTGGTCACAGCGTCTGTTATAAAAACTGGTCAGATTATGACATGAAGCCATCAGTTTCTACTCATCTTCAAATAAAACCTCCAATTTTTTCAGAGCAAGCACACACAGGAAAAAAAATTACTCCGACATTAATTCAATTAATCTTGTCATTAAGGAATGAAAGAGACCAGAACAAGTAGGGAAAATTGGCAAAAGCCCTTTCATTTGTGAGAAGCATCTAAAACTACCTGCAAAATTAACCACGAACCCTGTGCCCACAGAGAAAGTAGAAGAACGACAGCAAGATTCCTTCATCAGATGACTGTTGGAAAGTCTAAAACCTGCGCACCGAGTGGGAGATCCTGCCGTGGTGGCCAACAGGCCGTGGGACGGAGCCTCCGAGGGGCCGAGGGGGAAGCAGGGGCCTAGCGAGCTCTGGAGAGACGGGCTGGCGGCGCCCGCTCCACGTGCCCCTGAACCCTGTGCTCCCGAAGACGGGGGGCTTTTGTTCAATCACTGGGTGTCTCGTGAAGCAGGGTGCACGGGGGACTGAGAAGGCACCAACTCCGTGTGCAGCGAAGGTGTCACTGCTCACATAACAGCAGTTGTCCCTTTTGAAAGCCATTCCCCAGCTTCATTCACAGAGGCCAGCCGGTGGCCAACAACTCGCCCCTGGCCGTCACTTAGTGGTGAAGACAATAGCGGGAGCCTGCCTCGCCCAGCCTCTGACCGCCTGCCCTTCCAGGGTCCTTGCAGGCGGAGGAATAAGTGATAAGAAGACTGTCTGCCCCACTGAAGAACACTACGAGGGGGCTCGCGTGTGTTTTTGAAATGATAAATAAAATAAAAGGTGTTTTATGAAGCTCATACTGCAAAGGAAGACTGCTTCTGTGATGTATTGGCTCTACAATGTATTCGGTAATTCAAACATCCAGAACCTACCCCGGCTTCAGGAATAAACGCTGATGATTTATAAGGGAGTAGAATTAAGAAGAAACCAGGATTTTGCAAGAATATTGAACTAAGCATGAAAGTCTGGGATAGTGTAGGGTTGACAAATACCTGGAAAGAATCACAGTAACCAGGACGCTTCCTGACGGAGTGTGTATCACCTGTCAGCACCGAGTTGGTTGATGATGTGGGTCAGCTCACAGAAAGGCCACCGTCCCAACATGAAACAGCCTTCCAGCTGCCCAGCGGACATAGTAATGACAAAACACCGGGCGTGGCCTTCAGCGAGAAATTATCCCAATTTCTATGTCCAGTTATAGTTGCAATGTCCAGAACGACTAGACAGAGTTTTCAATCACTTCTTGCTACTTCTAAATGTAATTTAAGTTTTTCTAATATAGTGAAAATAAGAGTAAGAAAAGAAACTATCTGTGAAGCTGACCTCCAGCCCAGCTCTCCATTATGGCCCAAGCGATGGTGTTTTGGTGAAAGATGGCAAACAGCACCACCCCTCTCGCTAAGATGAAGTCAAGACTATTATTGATTTTAATGTATTTTGTTTTGTCTTTATTTTTAATTTGTGGTGAACCCTTTTTTCAATTTTATCCAAAATTAGTGGCTCAAATGTATACCAAATGTCCATGAAGTGCCTGCAGATGTTCAGTCTGAGAAAGGGTTGGGAGGGCCAGGGTCAAATCCCATGGCCTTGGTGGCAGACCACTATCTGTCCTGACAGTCCTGACCCTTTTCTTCATTTGGTAACTAAGCATATGGCCATCCAGAATGAAGGCTATATTTCCCTTGCAGTTAGCTGTGACCATAACGCTAATTTCTGGCCAATGTGGTGTAGGCAGGAATGTTGTGAAGCACTTTCGGGCCACCCTCTTCAGGGACAGCAGGTAGATGCTTTTTGCCCCTTTATCTTCTTCCCTGCCCCAATCTGCTGCCTGCAACATGGATACAAGCATCTTAAACCTGGCAGTCAAAGTCAAGGTCAAAAGCAGCAAGGTATCAAGAGTCCTGATCCCACAGACTGTCACAGCAGCCCTGGGCTGCCTCCTGGGTTTTATGTGGCATATAAAATTCTACCTTGTTTTAGCCACTGTGAATTTTAGAGGCTCTATCATTTGCAGCCCGACCTTATACTAATGCAACATTGTTTCCCAATGTGGGGGCATTCGTTGCCTCCAGCAAAGCATGCCTCTCCATTCTCCTCAAATAGAACTTGTTTCACATGAAAATAAAAGCTAGAATGCAGTTATGTGATGCTAACATGTAGTCATCGTGTTCCTTTTATGTCATGCAACATTGTGTTCCTTTTATGTCCTGCAACATTGTTACCTTCTCATAAAAAGAAAACCATGAGAGCTGATGTGAAATATTAGCTGGTGTGACTGCTATGTCTCCTGAAGAAAACACAAAACCCCCTGAGCAGAACCATCACCAAATGCAGAAGCCCTTTCACTAACCCAGGAATCTAAAACTGGAGGTTAACATAGATTGAGGGGGGGAGGGGGGAAGAGGGGGAGAAGGAGAGGAGGAAGGGGAGGGAGAAGGGGGAGGGGGAGGAAAGGGAAGAAGGGAGGAAGGGGGAGGAGAGGGGGGAGGAAGGGGAGGGAGAGGGGAAGAAGGCAGGGAGGGGAGGAGGGGGAGGGGGGGGAAAGGGGAGAAGGAGGAGGAGGGAGGGGGAGGAGGCTGTCTGGTGAGGAGGCACCAAGGTGGAGAGCTGGCTGGAGCAGCTGGAAACCAGTGAGAAGGGCTGTGAGGCCGGAGTCCAGGGAAGAGGGGAGAGAAGCTGGTGCCTTAGAGAATGTGCCTGCGATGAGGCCTGGCGATGAGGCCTGACGCTGAGGCAACGTTAGAGAGGAAGAGAGGAAGGGGGGGAGCGAAAGGCTGGCTGATGTGGCAGGACATGAGTTCGAGGTGGTGCCCTGACTTTGCGCCTTTGTGAACTCGGGTTTCTCTTGGTTTACTTAGTGGTGAACAGGTCTAGGAAACGAACTGACAACACAACTTAAAAGACTGAGAAAATGAGAGTCAGGTTATGACTGAGGAGAATTCAAGTATTCACACCCTTTCCTTGGGTACCTTCTTCCTGATACCCAGGAATTGGAGAAGCAGAATTTGTAGGGTTTTATGAAAATGAAATCACACTGAAAGAAGTTGCATAGTGTTTGTGGGGCATTTTCTGGAGAAATTTTCCTTCTTATCTTCCTCCCTCCCTCTCCTTCCTCCTTCTTCCTTCCCCTCTCCCCTCCCCCCTCCTTCCCCTCCTCCCTTCCCTCTCCTTCCCCTCCCCCTTCCTCCCACTCCCCCCTCCTCTTACTTCAGAACCTTCTCGAACTCTATTTCTGTCACTACAAAGTCCTCCCCACCTCCAGACCCAGCCAAGTCCTAATTGGGTCTCAGCTGAAACACGACTTCCCCCTGGAGGCCTTTCCTGAACCCTTTGGCTCCCCTCTTGGCTGCACAGCCCCTGTCCTCCCTCACAGCACCAACCACTGTTGGAATTACCATAACTAGGTGTTCAACATTTGTCTCCCTGGCTGGACCTGAAGCTCCATGAGGACAAAACAACGTGTTTTGTTGGATGCTTTATCCGAAGCAGCCACCACAGTGGCTGGAATATAGTAAATGCTCAGTAAGTATGTACTGCAACTTCAATGCAGATATATACCTAGTAGGTTCTGTTTGGATCCTGTGACCAATACTTAAAAATTGGCTACCATAGCCCAAAAAGTAATTGGTGACTTTGGGCTGACCAGATTTAAATCTAGTTCCATTTTAAGAACCTATTTCAGTTATCCTTAAGTGTCATTGCTGAATCCTTTCTCATGCTGACAACTAAAGTTATTCAAGTTACCACCTCATCAGGAACCTTATGAAGACCTTGCAGCAGGGCCTTTCCATTCCTATCATCGCCCCTGGTCCTCACAGCATTTGCAGATCACTGCTTCCTTTCCTAGAGGCCTCATGCATTAGCACAAACTCATTCTGGTGGGGAGGGGCCGGAACAACACCCTGAACTGAACTAGAATTGGGTATACGTGAAACCGCTCTGCCTTATAGGCTTATAAAAGTGTTATAGCATTAAGGAGAAGAATCAGAGATACTCTGGAAAATAAAAGACATCAACTATAAAAGTCTTTGGTATCTTTACTTGTCAAGCATCAGGCTTCCGTGATGGTATTCAACATCACCATGCTGACAGCTCAAAACAGAGCCAGCTGATGGGCATAGTGAATCTCAGAAGAGTGAACTGATTTGGCCAAAAGACTCTGGAGATAAAGAAACTTCCAAGAACATACAACTGATCTTCCTCAAGTAAGAGATGAAGACCTGAAGCTCAAGACACTGAGCTGCTTGGGCTTGCACATACAGCTAGTTAGGAGCAGAGCCAGGAATGGAATCTGCATCTCCTAACGCCACGGTCCATCCCATAGTGCCTGTGAGGGAACAGCAGGCACACATCCCTGAGGGCTCCCAGCCCATCCAAGGGCAACCTGAAGGCCCTCCCTTCACAAGAGATTAGGTAGATGAGGGATGGAGGAATGGCAGTGAGAGGGGGTAAATTGCACCCCCAGCCACCTGTCTCTAGTGTTCCAGCCACTGCTCAAGGCCCTCTGCAGGGACCAGAGGACAACCGCTCCTCCTGGTGAAATTATCCATATTGTTTATGTCTTGCTGCTGTTATCCAAAGATTGCATGTGGCTTCATGAGACCACGTCTTCCCTCTAGAGAAACAAAAATGAATGGGAGGCAGCCCCAGCCAAACTCTGGAAATCGATACTCCACAGCCTCCTTCCCACACAGTCCTGCCAAGCCACCTCAACGCTGACCCCGGCCGCCTGAGTGTACTCCGGTCCCAGGCCCTGCTGTGAGCCCAGAACATCAGCTGCAGTACATCGTGGCCCAGGAATGGAGCTGCCAGAGGAAGGGTGGGAAGGTGCGCATGTAGACAATGGAGGGGGGCAGAGCGGGGACAGAAGCCTCTAAGGTATCAGCCAGCTGGGCCATCTTGGATCAGCAAGAACCAATGGCACATGGTCCCATGGGGAGCGTGAGAGCAACCACCTGGGATTCGCACATTCTCAGACCATCGTGGTTGAGGTTCACACAGCTGGAGGAGATACGTCAGGTGGTGATGAGATTGTGCCCAGGGCAGCCGTCATCACAACTAAGGAGGAGTGTGGGGCGTAGCTTTGAGACTTTCGAAATGAGACCAGGAAATGAACTGGTCTTCACAGCTGCTCCACTGAGGAACACCATGTTCTACCGGTGCCATCACTGAGACCAAAGTCTTCACTTCCCTTCTGCTTTCAGAAACTTCTAACCTATGACCAGGGAGCAGGCTCTGCCTAGACCTCCTAGAAACACACTAACTTGGAATTAAGCACAGGGAAGAATGTCTTGATAAGAGGAGGAAAGATGAAAATTTGCTTTCCTGGGAGGCCCGGGATGACAGCAAGGGCCTCTCCCCTCCAACCCTCTCCCCACCAGGCCAAGGTGAGGATGGGCCAATCAGCAGCAGAGGTGAAGGGCAGGACCAAATGCCCACTGAACCCTATCCCAGAGACCCCAAAATACCAGCAGTATGACCCCTCTTACAAAAAAGGTTTCACCTAGTTCCCAACCAAATACTGGGGACAACCCAACCAGGGTCTTATGTAAATGAAAACTCAGCCACTTTTGTCATTTTTTTTTTTTTTCAAAGCAAAGAGCCATCACCAAAGTCCCTGGAAGAAGGGGGTATTCTTGGCTAGGAGGATCCCTTGGAGCAGCTACCAAAATGAGCAGGTGCCCAGAAGAGATTATCTCTGGACCTGCTACCACAGTCTCTACTCTGTGCACCACATTTCATTGCATTCCAGACAGAAGCCACCCAGAAAACCTCTGCTCAAAGGCCAGGTGAAATGGAGAAGTGAGGGGAACACAGGAACACTTAGGAGTCAGACCTTCTTACACACCAAAGGCTGAGAGAACCTGCTCCCCACTGAATACCTGAGCTGCAGTGGCCCCCAAGGGCGGCACAGAACCCTGGAAGGAGTACCATACGGGGAGTCAGCAACAGAATGAAATTGTGTTCTCCTGACTTCATTCTACTTCAAAAATCCCACAGAAGAAATGGGGGGAAATCTTCACTATGTAGGAGAGGTCATGGGAAAACCATGGGTACTAGGGCCTGAGTCCTTGGTCCCCAGCCCCAGCTCTGTCACCAGCTACACAATTTTTGATAAGTCATCAAAGCTCTTGAAACTCAGGACCATGTTAAAATAATTGTAATAATAATAACAACACCTGTAGATGAGAAGGATGGACTCCACACAGGAACATGTGAAAGCTTTGGAGGGTAGAAGATATGTTCATTATCTTGATTATGATGATGGCTTCCAAGGTGTATACATTTGTCAAAACTCAACATATTTAAATATGTGCAGTTTCTTATACATCAATTATACCTCAATAAGGCTAGGGGGAAAGGATTTGCAAAAATGTAAAACAATGCCACCCTTCTCACAATTGTTTTGTTTTGAAAAAAATACTATTTTTTATTAAAATATGTTATTTATATTAAATAAAAATTATTGATTTAACAATGTTTTATAGTTTTAGTTTTTAATTAATAAATATTCAGAAGTTGTTCATGATTCCATGATATCTCAGAGTGAAATAAACCTATATACATCAAAGTATTTTGCAAACAATAAAGTACATATATACATACACACACACACACACACACACACACACACACACATACATATATGGGTTTTTTAAGAGCAAGCTCACAGGCAGTCAATTCCTAATCTTTGCCTTGGCAATCAAAGTGAAGAGCATGCTCCCTGGACCACGAAACACATGCCCTTGACCTCTGTGGTGATCCTACCATGCTTCTTTGATGCTGCCTGAGAGAAATCATAGCTGAGCCATAGATCTTGGCATGCACCTAAACACCACCAAGTGAGGTTAAAGGTAATATAAAATGTTCTCTTTGGAATTTACAATGCAAAAGGTTACAAGCTGAACAGAATTCAGGAGCCAGAGACCAAATTTCTACCAAGAAAAAAAAGATAAAAATTCATGAACCCTGAAGATGTTGGCAGAAAGGACAAGGCCTCTCCCAAAACTAACCAAGGCTAGGGAGTTGACAACCAGGCTTTAGGCACACAGGCCCAGCCCCAGACAGAGGGAAAAAGGTTACAGATAAACCATGAGGAAAGACCAAAGGAAAACGCTGCCCTTTCCTAGTCGTCACAGTAAAACTATTTTGGACAGTCGACATCCACAAGTGGAATCAGATGCTGCAGAATGCTAACGCTCATCAGCGTGCGTGCTTCCCGCTCACCCCGCCAAGACAGTGCAAGCATGTCAATGCCCAGAGGAACGGAAGGCAGATTCAGAGTGGTGGACAAAAGGGCCCTTCGTTGGGTAGTTGATAGATACACCAAGGATGATCAATAGGTTCTGGTTGGGCTGGGACAGTCTCAGTTTATTTCTTTAGTGTCACCATCCTATTCAACTTAGCATTTTCACATCATCAAACATGTCCCAGGTTGGACAATAAATCATAGAGTCACCTGTGGATCAGCAATGAGCACCACTAAACTCAACAGCCATCAAACCTTTGGGCAGGAATGTGCAGTATCTACTTCCTGACCTTTATTCCTTTGGCCCATATGATAAATGTCCCACTCAGAAAAGTATTTCCAGGCATTTAAAAGCTCATCATATTACCTCTAAAATACCCATATCTCTAATGTCCCTCCTAACTCAAAACTTATGTGATTTTTTTTATCTTGATACTTTTCTTCCCTCCTCAACATACTTCTAATAAAATCTTCATGCTATCGGTAACTAACGCCCTTTCCCCACACAAGAGAGAGCCCTTGCTTTCTCTTAGCAGTGACTCACCTCTTCCTTAAGAAATATTTCCACTATTTCCTATGATTCACTCTTCCCAACATATTTCAATTCAACAAGTATGTATTGGGGAAGAACCGTGTGTCAGCAATGTGCTAAGAGTTAAGGGCATACAGAAGAAATGTAAGCCATTGTTACCATCGCACAGCTTTCAGCTTCTTTGGTAACCAGGTAAATGATATCTCTAACATACAAGACAGATGAATAACATCATGACTGAGGTGATTAATGTCCAAATGGACAGGACAAGTCATGAATGCTCATTTGTTTGTTGTCTTCCCTTTCACGCATCAATAATTGCCAGACTTTGTTCTGAGAGAAATACTCCTCTTGAATCTCAATCATATGTTTTTGGTAGAATGGACCCCACCACAAATTCCAGAATAGGCCCAATTAGCTTGAACCAATCAGCAAATCCATCCCCCTGGCCCAAGCAATTGGCTCTGGAATGTGTTTGTAATGCAATCAGAACCAGTAACATGTGAGGAAATGTTGGCCAGGGTTTCTTAAGAAAGAGCTTTCCCTTTCTGCCAGAACTCTAGGGAGACGAATGGCGGTCATTTTTCTCTGAAAAGGGAAGGCCTGGATCATCCAAGGGACCATTGAATAAATGAAGTGAGGTAGACCCTGAAAAAGGTTGAGTAAAAAAAGATGAAGAAATAGGGAATCCTTGAGGACATCAGTTGAACTGCTGGGTCAGGCCTCATCAGAACTTCTTATTGGGCTTCCTGATTACATGAGCTTATAAATTCAATTTGTTGTTCAAGCCAGTTTGAGTTGGGTTTTCTGCAACACAACCAAGAGTTGTCAATGATATAAGAAACCAATGGAAGAGCTGATTCTGGGCTAGAAGAGCTAGAAATGATGCCACGGAGGAGCGGGAACTTGAGTTGACCTTTGAAGATTGTGTGATGGGATTTACATATGCAATAAGGATAGTGTGGGTGGCACAGAAAAGAAGGGAGGAGATGAGAAAAAGTGCAGCATACGGAGACCAGCCTGCCTGAAGCAGAGCGGAGGTCGGGAAGCCAAAGGGCTGAGATATGGTCTGTGTTGGCCAAACTGCTCACCATATTGCAATTGCCCACGAACTTCACAGTAGTGATCCCAATGGGCCAACACTGCTCATTCATCCAGATTTGTTATATCTTTAACAGGATAAAGAAAGACAAGAACCCCTCTTGTCAGGGAACCCTGAGAGAATGCCTCCCCCTTTCTCAGTGGTGCTCAAGTTGGGAACATCTTCCCATTCTATAGGGAGACCAAGAAATGCAATAGATAAGCAGTGACTTTCCATATGCTCTAGGGTTGATCCGGGCTATGGTCAACAGAATAAAGGAGCAAGTTTCCCACGTGCCACTGTGACCTTCTCCAGGTCAGAGGAGGCAGATTTGTTAAAGGCAGGGCTTTGGATCTTCCATCTCGGGGCCATTAATCCTTCATAACAGAGATCTTAGGTCAGGAGGCAGGATCCACTTTGAACATGAACAAGGAAGCTGTAAAATCTTCGACAACACTAGTTACAAAGGACTTCAGCTAAAGAACCCTCAATTAGGGCAGCTCCTTGAAATATCTGGTTAGCCCTCCTTTGTCCCTGAGATGGTCTCTGTGTCACCTTTATACAAACCACAAGGGCTGTACCATTCCCTTTGGAAATGAGTGGGAGCTTTTGATTGTCACAATGACTAGGGAGCACCACGACCATCGAGTGGATGGAGGGAGGGACATCAAGCATGCTTCAATGAACGTACTGGAAAGTCACACACAAGGAAAAGCTATCCTTCCTGAAATATATAGTGCTCCATCAAGAATCACTGCCCCAGGGCTCAGGGAGCTGAAGTCAAGACCACTGGCTGCCCACAGATCTACAAGTCCTGACGTAAAAGCCAGTGTTAGCAATGATCACGACAGTCCATTACCCCCACCCCACCAGACTCAGTCTTGAGAGACATTAAGGTGGAGCTTAAAGAAACTGGTTTATGAGTAAAGGCTATTAAATGAGCTAAAATCTAGATCTTGAATCTGATACTGATGAGCTGATCAAAGACACTCAGGAAAAGACCTATCACTATGATGATAAAAAAGAATAGAGAAGTTGATTCTTTTGTGGGCTTCCAAAAATATCTAAAATCAGCCCATCTACCAAGAGTACTCTGGCAATAATCCATTAGTCTAGAGTGGGTGGTTTGGGCTAGGGGCTGAAGTAAATGGGGTCTCTGAGAAGCAAGGGGCATTAAAGAAAGAGCTCAGAGACTTGGCTTAAAATCCCAGCTCTGCCATTTGCTCCTTGTATAACCATGGATACATTATGTAGTCTCTCTGAGACTCAGTTTCTTTTTTGGTAAAATAAAATATAATAATGATGAAGAGACAGTAATAATAATAATGACTTTACAAACTGCTTGCGAAGATCAACAATAATACAAGAAAGACATCCAGTGCAATGCCTGGCACATAATAGGTGCTCAATGCTAGTAACAACTGGATTTTACAGATGGTGTCTCTGGGCCAGAGGAATCTGAATTGAGAGGGTTTGTGTAATCCACTTTCCAGCATCCTCCCATTTTTCCCAGAAAAACCTGGCTCCTGGGGCATTTTTTCCCCTATATGAGGCGAGAGCCTGGTTTGGAACATGTCCGCTCTCTGCAGCCAAAACAGGCTTTTCCACAGCCGTGACCCTGTCACACACACCGCTGTGGAGCTGGCCCCGCCTGAGACCACCCGTCCCTCCCCACAGCCTCTGGTCTGGAAGAAAAGGGATCATCAACCATACTAATTAAATCTGCAGATGATAACAAACTGGGCGGTACTGCAAACAGCACCAGAGAGGATGGGGAAATAAATGAGAAGGGACCTGGGGACTGTAGAAAATATGGGACAGGAAATAACAAAATGAGATTCAATGCAGAAGAATGTGAGTAACTCTAGCTGGGGGGAACAATCAGAAACATAGGCACTGTGCGGAGGGGGAGCTGAAAAAGGACTGAGATGAGGGCTTGGGGTGGGGTGGATGGCAGGTGCCAAGTGACAGCGGGTAGCAAGAAGTGAGCACCAAGCAGGAGTGGAGGAGACTAGAGGTGAGGCCACATGGAGAACGTGCTGGCCGCGGCTGAGCCGGAGCCCCAGGTCCCTTCAGGCAGGGCCAGGTAGCATCCTCAGAGGCTCAAGTCCGCAGGCAACCCTCCACTCGAGCTCTAGCTCAAGTCACAGCTTCTCCAAAAAGCGCTTCCAGACTCCTGAAGTGCATTGCCAGTCTCCCCACTTGTCACTCATCTGTGACATGCAGCACCGGGTCTGACTGCAGGCATCTTCCCAAGTCTGACTCTCTTATCTCCAAGCAGATGGAGACCCAGCACTGCAGAGCACTGGGCTTCTTCTAGCATCACCGCAGTGCTAAGCCCCTGATGCTAGGTTTTCAACAAAAAGACTGGTCGACATCATCTCAAATAGCAGGACAAAGAGAAGAACCTCTCTCTCCAAGCTCTCATGGGTCAAGATTATATCTGAGGCTTCCCTGAATTTAACTCAAGGCCCTCAGTGCTGGTGCAATGCCTAGGGCAAGGTGTGCCTGAATCAAATGCATGATGTCTCTTTAACCCCCACTGAGGTCAGAACACACACCAGAGGTTGCTCAGGATTGAGAGGTGAAAGGATGGATAATGAATGTGGGGGCCACGAACGCATGTGCCTCCTCCTGTGATGATAGCTCTTCTGATTTAGCCATGACGCAGGGAAAGGGGGTGCACACTCCATGAGATGCCTGCCCCCTTTCACCTGAACTCTTCATAATCAATCATCCTAATCAATAGCCCTCGGGGGACTAAGGTAAAACTCATTCTCTGGGAGCTTGAGTAGGCTCGCTGGCCCGGGAGAGAAATCTAACTGCTGCTGGGGTCATTGTCCTGTCGTGTTCCAACGAAGAAAGGCGGAGCCCCTCATGAGCCCACGAATACCACAGTTCCCACTAAACATGTGTGTCATAAGGGATGAAAGAAGCAAATACCAAAAACTTGCTTTGAAGCTCAGCCTATTTTGGCTTTAGGGACAATAGGAGGGGAAAGTAAAAGGCCAAACATGCTGAAAACTCTCCCTCCGACAGGCCAGTGGAGGAAGGTATTTTTAGAGTGTCTTCTGTACATGGCAGGTTCCTTATGTCCCCAAACCAACAGGACATCACTGTTCTGAGAGTTCTCTGGAGAAAGAAAGCCCATGGTCTTTCATCTGTGCCCACGTATTCTAGTGTTGCTCAGCCCCCTCAGGTGGAGGGAGAGACAAGGGACAAGTTGATGAGACACAGAGGCCTAGGTCGGGGGGCCAGTTCTTCACTTCCCATCGTGGTACCATAAGAATGTCACATCTGAGCCTCCCTCAGGCCCTGCTTTCTACTCACCTTTCTGCGGAGTTCTCAGCCCCTCAGTCATTCTGCTACAAACATAACGTGATGGGCTGCAAAGCTCCCAGCCTCCTGGGAAAACTCCCCGGGAGTGGCCCGAGCACAGAGAGTCACAGCGACTTTCCCCACCTACACAGAACTGTATTTCTTGTCTTCTTTCCCCAAGGCTCCCATCCCTGTTCTCTTGCTCTAAACCCTGGAAGGATGACGGGTCCCACTCAGGGTGAGAGCACTGTTCTGCTGGATGAGAAATGCAGCAGGGACCAGCCAGCAAGGGTAATTGTTGAACTCCGGCACCCACCCTAACCAAGGCGGCTGCACAGAGCTGCTCCACCAAGGGGAAGCAACCTTAGAGAAGATATCTTAAAGATTGCATGTGTACTATGATAGTTCTCTTGCAGATGGCAGTAAAGTGTCTTGATCTAACAAAATCATCATATTAAGACGATTTTCCAAAAATAAAAGTAAGACATCTTGAGAGAGACTTATTTCTAATTTGTGCCATATGGCACAAAGATACCATATGGACCAGCTGGGGTCCCAGTTCTAACCCTGGATGACTACCCACAGGAAAACAGCCAGAGAGAAAGGATAGCAACACTCAGTGTCCTTTCCACAGCCCAGAGCAAAACCTGATGAATGTGGGTTGTAAGTGACTAGTGGGCCAACCCAGAATGCTGCCCAGAAATGTTTAGATTTTTTTAAGGGATCAAATAAAATACCTAGGCCTAAGCACAGTACCTGGAGTACAGCAAGCACTCCAAATGGTTCACTGGAACAAATGGAACCGAGGGGTGAATTTCAGAACCTTCCAGTAGGTAGAGGGAGAGTCAGGTCTCTTAAGTCCTAGCTCACAAGAAGACCCATGCTGGCCCTGGCTGGAAAGCCCAGCATATCCCACTTAGAATATGTCACAGGCCTTGCACAGGGACACGCTCAGGAAGCTTCATGAATGCTTCTGAGACCAGACAAAGCTAGAAATGGATGTACAATCTTCTAAGCTTGATACATCCTGCATTCAAGAGAAGCAGTCTAGAGACTAGTCCTCGGATGTCCAGGTATATGAGCTAGGAGTAAACCAGGTTCTGGGTCCTTTCTCTCCTGGCCCCGCCTCTGTTTCCAAGAGCTTCCCATAGGACCCTCCACCTGCTTCTGTCTTGCTCTGCAGGGTCCATGTCCTGGGCATTCCCTCATCCTGGCTTATCTGTCATTGAACCCACATCCTGTCCAGCCAAGGAAGGCCTGGGATGTCCTCAAGAAGCTCACAATCTAACCTCAGGTTCCCTCTCTGGGGGACGAACCAGTGAGTAGCTGGTCAGTCCATGACAAAGCAGCCCTTTGGGGGCATTAAAGGCTGGTCCATATGGTCTGATCCCACCCAGCTGAGTTGATAGGTGACAGAGGCTTTGCATGCTTTATACCACAGAAACTCACACAGACATTGGGCCCACGAGGAGGCTGATGGGAGAAAAGATGAAGGTCCAGAGCCTTTCTGAAGAGGCTCAATCATGCTACCTGGGTGATGATTGCACAGCTTTTTGACAATACTGAAAACCACTGGACTGTACACTTTGGAAGGTGGATTTTATGGTACAGAATTATATCTCTCTTGTTTTTTTAAATCTTGCTACCGATGGAATCTAATGAACAAAAACAACTGATGAACGAAATGGGTCCAGAGGCATGGGTACGTGGAACAGACTGACAGATCTCAGAGGGGAGGGGCATGGCGAAAGGAAGAGATTAACCAAAGAACATATATGTATATCCCATATATAACCCATGGATACAGACAATAGTGTGGCAAAGGCCTGGGGTGAGCAGGGGCTGGGTGGAGAGGGGCAAGGGGAAATGGAGGACATCTGTAACACTGTCAACAATGAATAAAAAAAATAAAATTAAAAATAAAATAAATAAAAATCATGCTACCTAGACCTCCATTTCTACCCAAAAGAAGTCCAGCCCTGTCAGAGATCAGGACAAGCTTCCCAGGAAAGGGATGTGCCCACGGACCTGGTTAGAGGCATGGTATAATGCAAGGGAACAGGCTCTGGAACCTGGCAGCCTTACCAATCTGTCTGTGTGACCTTGGCAGTGACTTAAGCACTCTGAGCCCTGGTTCATAGAAAGGAGGAAATGACATCCACGGGGCCATTGTGAAGGTGAATGGGAAGAGGTGCGGGAAACCGTGTCCACCAGGGCGTGCATGTGGCAGGTGAATGGGCAACTTTGTTATTTCCTTTGGTGACAGGGTACTGTTTGCTCTGAGGGGCTTCCCCCCACCCCCAATATTTGGTAACCTGGGCTGGACAGAGATGTTACTGTAAGTGACTGATTTCTATATTGATGTAAATAAATGAGATCAGATAAAGGGGCTAAAGTGAGGGAGTGAGGACTGAGGAGCTCTGCCAGGATCAGAACTGTGGCATTTTTCCCTGACAGTACCTAAAGCACTTTCTATCTCTTTCATGACACCTGGTGTCCCAGGCTCTTGAATATTGACCTGTGTTGTTCTCTGGCTCTATCACGGGCCAGCAATGCCATTGACTCTGGATGACCTGTGGATTGCTACACAGACGACAAAAAAATCTGGGACTCTGTGGGCAAATACTGTCCAACTAGCTTTGCACAGTGTACCTGGGGCATTCACCTCCCCGGCCACATCCCTGACCCTGTCCCTGCCTTGCTGCAGGGACTGGGCTTGCGGCCTGTCCAGCATGCTAGGGGAAGCCAAGGAGAGTCTGCCTGGAGCTCGAGGGAGGGTGGGAGGAGCTTGTCCTGTAGATTAGGGATGGGCTCAGCTGGAGTGTCCTCTCCGGCTTCTCTTCTAGCCTTTCCGTCATCACATCAGGACAAATGAGGTGTTTCTGTCAATCACTGAAGATGTATGGCATCCCGGCTGAATCCTCTCTGAGCTGACAGGGCTGCTTGGGGGACATTCAGCACTTAAAGAAGCTCCTTGCTCAGGGGTGGTAAAGCGTGTTTGGAGGAATGATTCTGCAGGTGGCCAGAGCATGTGTGACAAACTGCATGGGGAGCCAGTCAGGGCTCTGTGACATCCTCACAGCCTTCTCGAGAGGCTTCTCAGTCCCACTGACACCAGCCATCACTGTGAGTAGCACATTGCCCTGGCCCCACCCCAACCAAGGGACATCCATAGAAGCACAGACCTCCCATCTGTGTGCTCAGGAAGATGGGGAGAGAGTCCTCGATGCCCGATGCTTTCATGCATCCCTCCCAGGATGAAAAGGGAGGGCCGCACTGAGGGGAACCAGACACAGACCCGGCCCTCAGAAAGCTTACAGACAGAGAAACTTACAAGAGGTTAAGAAACAAGACTGGAGTTGGGGGCTGTAGAAAATTTCAAAAAGGTGGCCTGTTGGGGAGGAGCTTGAACTTTGCAGCCCTTTCCCCAAAGAGCTAGGTCACGGGGTCAGTGTCTCAGGGCTCAGGTCACAGCTGGGGAAGAGAGGTGGGACTTGCACCTGATCTGCCCTTTACTATCTGGCTGAGCTCAGATAAGTCATCTCCCTCCCTCACTTCTCTTCACTTATGCAGTCAAGGCTGGGGTGAGGTGTTCTCTGCTTCTTTGATGCTTTATGTCAAACCCATGCAATCCCCTGTTATAATAGCCTCCTGTCCTTGCTTGGCCCTGACCTTGGCCTCTCTCAGATCTGTTGTGCACCTGTGAAAGCACCTGTGGGCTCACAGCTCCTCCCAGCAGCTCATGCCTCATGCCCACCTGCCAGGCTTTCCGACATCTCGCTTCGCAGGCAAAGCCTCACACACGGTCCAGAGCTCTCCCCCAGCCAGCTCCCCAGTTTTTCTTTCTCCAAATTCTGTGTATTAGCTGCACACATACAAATCTAGAAAGCTCCTGATAATAAGGTTCATGTTTATTTTCTATTCAGAACTCTCACCTGCTGACCCATTATCTAGAACAGGGGTGGGCAAACTTTTTCTATCAAACAGCAGATGGCATATATTTTAGGCTTTGCAGGCCAAGTGGTCACTGTCACAGCTATTCACCTCCACTGTTGAAATGCACAAGCAGCAATAAACAATACATACATACATGAGTATAGCTGGATTCCAGTACAGTTTTATTTACAAAATAGATGGTGGGCTAGGTTTGGCCTGCAGGGCAGAGTCCGCCAACCCTTGATCTAGGGCAGGCTTACTACGTAACACCTCCACCTGTCCTCCTCTCATTGCTATGATTGTTTACATGTCTTTCTGCTACACTGGACTGTGATATTCTTGAAAGCTGGCTCTGTGTCTTTTAACCTCGAACTCTAGTCTAATATTATGCTTTACAGATTGTAAGTATCCCTCAAATGTTTGTCCTATGAATGCTCTGATTTGATGGTTCATGTTTCAGTTCTCATGACCTAAGCAGATCAGCACTAGGACTGACCATGAGCTATCATGAGGCAGACGGGCCCCAGTGGGAGGATGGCCCAGGGCTGAAAGGGAGCCACGTATGTTTGCACTGTACCTGCCAGAGAATGCAGGGGAAGGCACTGCGCTGGCCTGCTGGCCTCGGCACTGCGCTTGGAGGAAACTCCATTCTGCTACATCAAAGGGCGAATCTCCTGATCAAAAGTTTGGACCAGACACTCCACCTCCTGAATCCATTTCTCTGCCTCCCACACTAACTATCCCAGACTAATGGCCCTCTGGGGACTGGGATCAACCATGGAAAGCAGACATCTGCAAAGCTTCCAGTCCCTTTCATCTGAACCTGTAGCCTAATATCTACTGCTAACACATTCATTATGCCACGCAGGTAAGAGAGAGCATCCGGACACATTGGGCCACCTGAGTCACAACACCCTCGTGACTGAGAGTGATGATCATCATTCTATAGAAAGGCAGACTGAGCTCAGAGAGTCTGGGACTTGCTCAAAATCACTGCACTAAGCAGTACGATCAGGCCTTGGACAGGGCCACCGTATAAAGCCAATGTGACCCAAGCTACATCTAGAATGACAGAGAGGAAGACTCCCCTCCATTCTCACTGATGCAGTTCAAGGGAGCAGGCAAATTAGAGCCCATTCAGAGGAGAGAAATGAAAAAAGTGAAAAAACTCAAGGCCACATTTGATGAAAAATGGATGAAGGTGTTTGACTGATTAGAGAGAAGTCCACGGCAAGGATGTGAGTGAGGAAGGAATTATGGTATCTGGCTTGGGCAGGGCCAGGGCCAGCTAAGGAGGAAGTAAGTATTCCTCTTAGTCCACTGTCTGACCATGGCCCAAACAACAGTCAACATCATGTTCTAAAATATGATTATTTTATATCACCATATATTTTATATCACCATATATTTTATATTTTATATAAAATGTGGTGTATTACTTTGATTATCTCACCTGCCTTTTAGAATAAGACAATAAATAAACATTCCTTCATCAATTCCCATTTTAAAGTAAGGTGCAAATGGATATTATAGTGGGTTAAATGGCGTCCCCCCAGAATTCATGTCCACCTGGAACCTCAGAGTATGACCTTATTTGGAAATCGAGTTGTTACAGATGTAATCAGTTAAGGTGACATCATAGTAGATTAAGGTGGGTCCCAAATCCAATGACTGGTCACCTTATAAGAGGAAAGGATCCACAGAGAAGAAGGAAACATGAAGACAGCAGCGGAGTTGGGATGATGGGCTACAAGCCAGGGAACACCACACACACGCTGCTGGCAACCACCAGAAGCCAGGAGATTCTCCCTCGGAGCCCCCAGAACTTACCAACCCTGCTGACACGCTGACTTTGGATTTCTGGCCTCCAGAACTATGAGAGAATAAGCGTCTATTGTTGCAAGCCAACAAGTGGAAGTAACCTTTCCTGCAGCCTTAGGAAACGAATACAGTTATTAACTTAGAAACATTATTAATCTGAGCTTTTCATGGAGGCAGTAGAATAAGGTGGTTAAGAGCATGTCATATGAAGCAAGCCTGCCTGGGGTCAAATCCCCAGCCAACCATTTACCAGTTGTGTGACCTTGGGCAAGTTATATAACTTTCTTATGCCTCAGTTTCCCCTTTTACAAAATAATACAAGTATCCACCTCAGAAGACTGTTGTAAGGATTCAATGTGTTAGTACATGTAAAGCACTAAGAACAGTCTGTATCAAGAAACATACACTAAAAAATGTAGCTATTGCTGTAAGCTAAGGCAGACCAGGGAGTTTGGGTTTTGTATTTTGCTACAATCACGAATATAATAGTGGATAGTAATTATGACCCTCTGTCTATTAAGTGTAAAGCACTGTACAAACCAGATTGCATTTGATGTACTTTCTCTCTAACTCTTACAGTAATTCTGTCATGGATATAGAATAATCCTTGCTTTATAGGGCAAGAAACTCAGGCTCAGAAAGGTTGAGTCACTTGTTCAGGATCACACAGTACGAAGTGATGTAATCAAGATTTACACTCAGTTCTATACGACTTTAATGCCCTTCCATGTCACGCTGCCCCCTCAGGCAGGGACCAGTTCTGTTCCCCACCATACTACCAGCCTTAGCACAAGGCCTGGATAATAGTAAGTGTGCTCCTAACATTTAATGAATTAATTCATTACAATATGAATGCCCTGGATATTAGCATTGTTGACTTTCTCTTAAGCGTGGTCCACACAGCATAGAAACAAGTGCCCAAAACCAATGAAGCTGGACAGTGGTCCCTACATAAGCCAACAGATTTATGGGAATATCATAGTCCCACGTTGATTTATATAGCACCCTATGTGAAAACACAAACTTGCTGGAAACAGTGCATTTTTGTTACTGAGAAGCCAGGGAAGGTGGCATTGAGATTTTGCAGTCTCCTGAAGGAACACACTGTCAATAACTTCATTAAAATTTCAATTTTTCCATGAGATGATAGAGCAGGGGGGCAAAGTCATACCTTCTAAAATTTGACCATGAAGTCAATTGCTAAGCATGTTCTGTGCAAGCTTAACATTTGGTTGGAAGAAAGTGGAATTGGCCATTAGGAACATTAAACGTGGGAAGGTTGGTGCATCCACGAGCGTGGAGGGTCTTCAAGAATATAATAGGGTATCTTCATCTTTCTCCACTGAAAACATGGCTTCATATTAACGTTGTTTGCATTGTCTGCTCCCAGGGTGGAAAATGGGGCAAAAGGAAGGGAGTAGGGCCAGGACCTAAGTGAAGCTAAGTCCATATTAATAATTTTTCCTTCAAATAATCAAAACAGCAGATAAAGCTGCAGGCAGATAAAGGAGAGTTGACTGTAGCCAAACATGAGAAACAAAGTTAATTTCAGAAGTCCTCATGTTTTCTGATGGAAGAAATAGTCTAAAGAAACAGATAGAACAAAAAGTCTAAACAGGTCAGTAACTAAGTACAGATACAGATCAGAAGAGAAAAAATAGTAATCTTAGGGGCTGTATAACCTCAACTGAGCCCTCTCCAGATGCAAGACCCATGTAAAGCACTAGGTTACAGGGGGGAAAAGGCACCATCCCTACCCTCCAGGAGCTCACTGTTTATTGGAAAAGACATGAAAACAAAGCATTACAACATTTGCAAGGTGCAATAGAAGTGGGGAGGAAGAAACCTAGGGGTCAAGGAAGACATCACAGGAAAGAGTGTGCCTGAGCTTCGACCAGCACATTGAGGGCTATAAGACCAGTCCAGGTGGAGGGAAGAGTGAGGGGAAAGGCCTGGAGGCAAGAAGCAGCAGGGCAAGTGGCTGGGTGTGGCTGGAGCCTAGGGAGTATGTCTGGGGTCAAGTCAGAGAGTGGAGAGACTTACTGGAGATAAAAACTAAGATGTGGGCAAGAGACCTGCTACCACATGCTTAACGAGTGTGAACTTATTCTTAGGTGCTTAGAAGCCATGGAAATGTTTTAAATATGGGATTGACTTGATTAGATTCACATTTAGAAAGGCCAATCTGATACAGTATGAAGATGGTTTGGGGCCAGGGACGGGGGGGAGGGGGAGAGGAAAATCTAAGGACCAATTAAGAAATACTGCAATAATTCAAGGGGAGATCATGAATGCTGGAATTAGGATGGTGGCAATGGGGAAGGTGAGGTGGAAAAACATATGGGAATTGGGACTGCCATGACTTGGTACCGAATGGATGTGAGGGAAGGGGGAAAATCTAAGGAAGGCTTCCAGATTCTGGCATGATTGAGAAGAAGAGTGGTTAGGACAACCCCCAAGACGGGGAATCAGGAAGGTACGGGATTGAAGAGAAGATGCTGAGTTCATTTAAGAACGTGTTGAGTTTGAGATTTTTCTAGACATTCCAGCATTTGTAGTCAGGAGACAGATGTAAGAGCCTGGAGCACATGGTATAAGTAAAAGTTAAATAAGAATAATTGAAAGTCATCACATGTATGTAGATAATAACTTAAACATAGCAACATGGGTGAAATTGCCCAGGAAGAGTGTTTAAAGATAAGAGTAAAGGAAAGCAAAAGGGGAAAAAGAAAGCTGAGGACAGAACTCAGAACACAGATACTTCGATAGATAAGAGGAGCATGAAAGAAAATAAGAAGGCTGCCCGCAGACACAGGGGACATGCAAGGACAAATCATGTTCCAGACCCTGGAAGAGAAAGTAGCAAGTAGCAAGAAGTGGTCAAAGGTGCCAAATGCAAAAGAAAGACCAAGTTAAATAAAGGATTGAAAGTGGCCTTCTAGTTTCACTAAAAAGAAATCCCAAAAGAAATTAGACAATAGGGAACAGATTAGCATAGTCCCTAGAATTTGGTAGATAGTTCATAAATGACGGACGGACAGATGGACGGACGGATGGATGGACGGATATTGACTACCCCTAATTGAACCCACTGTCTGAATAATGGATTATATGTGTGATGGTTCTATCCAGACCCAGAGAGTTGGACAAAGGTGATCTCAGGAAAAGAAAGAAATATAAAGTCCACAGAATGACAAGAAAAAAACTCAGAGCTATTTTACCAAGAAGGGTCTTTCGAAGGTCATTCCATCCATCCCCCCGCCTCTGGCAGTATGTCAAGAGCAATTTTTAATGCACGCTTATCAATAACATAAAGAAACCCACATATGCATGCATCTAAATCAGACTTTCCAGAAGGAAGGGAGGAGTAAGCTTGCATCTACCCTACCACCTCTTGCATCTGGCGGGGGGAATGGAAAAACTCGTCATCAGCATCATTGCTGCCCCTGGAGCCAAAAGCACAACAGAGAGCCAAGTCTCTGTGAAATGCATCAGATCAAACTCAATGATCAATAATAAAATCAACAGCCTTCTCAAAGCCAAAGGGGTTGAAATTCAGAAGGGGCAATCCTGTAATTTCTCCTGGGGCCATACAGCACACTCATTTTCATGAGATTTATAGCTTTAACTAATTCTCCGGATGCAGGACAAACCTTTTGACTAGGTAAGAGGTCAGGGTCAGGGGAGTCATGATCTAACAATTAGAAGGGCTTGTGGACCCCTGGATACCACCACCCCAAGCCCACCAGCTCTAACAAGAGAAATGCAAACCACTTAACAAGAGTTAACCAAACCAGAAAACTCAACAGCCATACAATTCAGCTGGAAGAATATTCCTTCATTAAACAAACAATGTGTCTGGAATACTTCTGGTCTCATTGTTCCATTCCAGGCTGGAGACTGAAGCTATAGAAATAAATGAACAATTTCAATAATGCTCATCGTGGGTTGACTCTACTGGCACATAGAGACTTCCTGGCTGGGGTTGACAATGGAATTAACTCTTTCAGGCTATGGTTGGAGGTGAGGGGTGAGGTGGGGTGGGATGGGTGTCTAAGGAGGCAGAAAAAGAGATTTCAAAATGTAAACAGCTATTGAAAGAGGAAGGTTGAATGGCACTGAGAACAAATGTGGAGTCTTTTCCTTCAAGGGTCTTTAAGAATGGGAAGGAGAGGAAGAGGCAAAAACATCTCATACTGAGATTTTAAGACAATAATACTAGTAGACCATGACCTGAGTCAACTTGGTCACTGTAGTCATCACCCCTCCTGTGGTCTGAAAGAAATGATGCCTCTCCCCAACATAAGCATCCACCCTGGTATACCAGGGAGAGGGAATACACATTAGGCTTGTGGTCTGCATTTTCCAAGTGGGAAACAAGTTCGAAGTGATTTCCTGAGACTGCTTGACTTCAGAACCTTCTATTCTGTTCTGTCTCCTCCACGTCACCGGGAAGGGAATTTGGAGAGGTGTGGCCCTTCATGATAGCTTCAAACAGAAAGGCTAGGATCTACACTCCTCCCCACAGGCATGGCGCAGGGACTGTGCCAGCTTCAGGTCCTGGCCCGCCAGCTAGACAGAGGACATTCACAGTTTGGTCAGACATCAGAGGCACTAGTGGCCAAAGAACCAGAGCCATGTGACAGGTCTTCTTGACCGAGGTTCAGAGGAAACCCACATCAAAGATAGGAGAGGCATGAACTGGGTGGTCTGAGAGAGTAATCAGGGAGGAGCAAAAGAAGAAAGGAAAGGAGAGCACCCAAACAGAGCCACAAACAGAGCTGTCTTTGTTGTTCTGACTCAAAACCCAGCAGCAGACGAAGGCCCCAAGAGAAAAGGCGAGACCTTGTTCAAACTAAGGTTGGGGACATTGCCTGGTCCTCTCTGGAGAGTACAGTCCACTGGAGAGATGATAGACAGGAAGGATGGCAGAAGAGAGACAAAGGGGAAATTCTTAAAAAGAAGATGAGGTTAGAACCAGAGGCATGGAAACATGGAACAGACACGAATCTCAGAAAGAAGGGCGGAGGTGGGGGCAGGAAGAGATTAACCAAAGAACTTATATGCATGTATGCATTGCCCATGAACACAGACAGTAGGGTGGTGAAGGTCTGGGGGGGGGGGACTGGGGGGGAGAGGGCCAAGAGGGAAAAATGGAGGAAATATTTGTAATATTCTCAACATAAAGAATAAAAAAAAATCCGAATGAGGAGACAGGAGAGCAGAGAAGGGTGCATATGGCCAGACATGCCTCCCTGTGGCTTTCCTACTAGGGCTCTGCATGAACCCCCTTATCATTAGGGAGGGTTAAATGCCCACCGCAGGCCTCGCTGGAAGCCACTAGCACATACAGCTTGTGGAAGAAGTTGTAAATCTCACAGTGGCTCCATTTTCCCTTCCCCAGCCTCCTGTCAGTTCCCAGCTAGGTTGCTGAAAACTGAGCTCAATTAAATATTTGAGGTTCACATGCAGAGCCTGTGCTTACTCCAGTGAAACTGAAGTTCACGCAGGAAGAAGACACCTCCCCCAGGAACAAGTTCACCTACTCTATTGCTGAACCAGACCTGGAGATGCCTTCTGTCCCGGAGCTTACCCATAAATTTACAACCGCTCTGTGCCAACACTCATGGAAACATCACTTAGCTGTCTGTTTAATCCTGGGTAATTTCTCTTGCTTGGTCATTCATGCCATCGATTGGAAATAGCACCACCACTTGGGTGGGTTTGGATATGTGTGTGTTGGATGTCTGCTCAGTTGCCAGAGGTCTCTGGCTGTTATGCAAAATGCTCTCCAAGCTTGGAGCAGAGGCCCTGTGGGAAGGAGCGTGAGCACTGGGCCCAGCACTCAGGTCTTCAAGTTCCTGCTCTTGTACTGCCTGGAACTGGGGCCTTGGCAAGACATGCCTGTCTAGGCCTTGGTGCCTCTGTGAAATCAGTTTGAATGAAATAACTGATGTCATAGGTCATCTCTAGCTCTGACATTTTTGGGATTTATGTAATGTACTTTAAACGGTGCCAGCTTATTATAATTAGTAACTACAATAGCAAACATTGATTGACCATGGCCTTCTGCCTAACCAAAAGGTTTGAGCTCTGGTACACTGTGTCTGCATCCAGAGAACTGGTTAGAGCTGTAAATCTCATAAACATGAGTACATTGTATTACCCCAGGGGAAATGACAGGGTTGCTCTCCCGGAATTTCAACCACTGTGTGGCAGGCACTTCTCTAAACCCCTCTCATGCATTACCTAACATAATCCTACCACCAGCCCTGATAAGCATATATTATAATCCCCATTTTACAGAGAAAGAAACTGAGGCCCAGAAAGTTAAATATGAGGCCCGAGGTCACACAGTCAGTGAAAAATGGAGATGGGAAATCCTGGCATCTACCTCCAGACCCTGACCACTTAACTCTGACATTCTACTACCCCTCCAGCAGGAAATCAAGGGAAGGGCATTTCAAATCTGGGCCCCTCACCAGTCAAGGGGCCAGGCGACACTAGATCACAGCCAATGTGGGCAGTGATTCTAGCTGCTGCTTCAGGACGCTGTAAAATTCATGAGAGAAGTGGATGGAATTACCAGCATCCGTTCAGAGCACAGCGGCAGCTTCAGTTTCAGAGGCTTAAGCTCATCCCCTCTACCTGACCAGCCTCATCTGCAGACTGAATGCCCAGTGCAGACCTAACAGCCTATCTTTTCATCCCTTCCCAACATCCTTCCTGTTGCTATCACCGCAAATATCTCCCGATGAAGAGCAATCACGGTGTGATGGCAGGTGGCCCGAAGGCCAGGTCAGATCACTAGGCCAAGAAGCCATCTGTGCACTGGCCCAGGACAGCGCGCACCTTCCAGACCATTTCAGAGCTGGTGCGCAGACAAGGGCAGCTCCCACACCAGGAAAGAGCCTGCTTCGTGAGGGGATGCCGCCTTCCCTAACAGTGCACACTGGAAAGAAGCAACACTACGTCCCTCTCTCCAACCCATGACCCAGGACAACACGCTGGGTCTGCAGATTGCTCTAAATCATCTGGAGAGAAACTGGACCAAACCAAAAGGGAGGGAAGCCAGCAGACAGACGCACAAACCCACTCTTTCCTCCCAGCATGGCAAAGAAGGGCAAACACAGCCCAGGGTGGGGCTGCTAATGAGGAATACGGGGACCCCCAAGGCGCGAACACCACCTTCCCGTGCACCACCACCACGTTCAAAGGTCTGGTTCCGATTTGCTGCAGCATCTATCGCCCGAATCCACCAGAAAGCACTACATTCTTGCTCTACGATTTCATCTCCCTCTGGCCCAGCCTGCTCTGGCCTTATGTCAGATTAATGTTCCTATTCCGTGGAAGCCGGACGAAATTGCCTTTGGTGGGGTTGACCTCTCCAGTTGGCCTGGACTGCCTGGAAGTCAGTGGCAAGCCACCACCCCTTCCCCACCCCTGGGGTCTGGAAGTGTAAACACTCAGGGTGGCCCCTGACTCATATAGAAAGTTATTAGGAAGGAGTGAGGCTTTACAAGGTGTCAGAGCTTTCACCAAGCCTTTGGGTTGGGAGAGCTGATCTCGGGGATTTGCAGAAAGAGAGCAACTGGATGGAAAATACACCAACAACACAGGCTATGTCTAAGGTTTGTGCTTACTAACTAATAAGCCAGGCTGCGCAAAAGGTGGTGACTGTGAGAATAAGAGCAGACAATAGCTAATATTTAATGAGCAACTTACCAAGTGTTAGAACACTGTGCTGCGGGCTTTAAATGCATTATCTTATTTCATTTTCTCAGCAAACTCAGTAAGTAGGCACTACTCTTTTTCCCACTTTACAGATGGGAAAAAAAAAAAAAAGTAAGCCTGAGAAAGGTTTGGTAACATGCCCAGGGCATCAGTAAGTGGCACAGCCAAGACTTGAACCCAGACAATATAAATCCAGAATCCAAGTCCTTCAGCACTGAGCAATACTACCAGCATGGCCTGAGTTCTTTAGAATGTTCCTTAGAACCGTAAATTCTTAATGAGTGACAATAGGAATAATTTTGAGGACTGTCCATGGATAATTAAGACTCCTGAGCTAGTATAGTCTAGCCTCCATCTGGCTCACAGACCCTGACCACAAATCAACACATACTCACTAATGGGAAATTAGTCTATCAGTGCATCCACCAGAAGTAACTGCAGATCCTGACACCGATGATACCCAGATGCCCGGGAGGAGGCCAAGAGGACTCTGAGGAAAGTCCTGACCTGGGACCAGGACCTGAATTTAGGAGGAGAGGCCCTGAACAGACAACCTCTCTTAGGCCCTTCACAGCCTACAAATCTAAGTTGCCTTGACCCTCCCAAGCAAGTTTAAAAGCAGAGAAGGGAAACAGACTAGAACAGATATTTGTATACCCATGTTCATTGCAGCAATACTCACACCGGCCAAAAAAGTAGAAGTGACCCTAGTGTCCATTGACAGATAATGGATTAACAAAACATGGTATATACATGGAATATTACTCAGCCTTTAAAAGGAAGGGGATTCTGACACAGGCTGCAACATGGATGAATGCTAGAGACATTGTGCTAAGTGAAATAAAAGGACACAAGGACAGTCATAAAAGACAAACACTGTATGCTTCTACTTATATGAGGTACCCAGGAAAGTCAAATTTGTAGAGACAGAAAGTAGAATGGTGGTTGCCAGGAACTGGAGGTAGAGAGATGGAAGAATGGGAAGTTAGGGTTTAAGGGGTGCAGGGTTTCAGTTGGGGAAGATAAACAGTTCTGGAGACGGATGTGGTGATAGTTGCATAACAATGTGAATGTGCTTAACGACAGAAGTGTACACTTAAAATGGTTAGAATGAAAATGTTATGTTATTTTTAAATTGTATGTATAACATTATGTGTGTATATATGTGTGTGTGTGATTCAAAATATGTATATTTAACCACAATAAAAAATTTTCTAGTAAATATTATATCTCTCGAATCTAATCACAATTAAGAATTAAGCCTGAGTCTTGAAAAAAAACAAACGGAAAGGAATAAGCAATTAATAAAATCCACAGATGAAAAGGAGCTACACTCACTAGCCTCCAACCCCAATGAAATGTAATGATGGATTCATTGACATACAGGAAGGTTAAGTCCTCCAATATTAAATTACTTAAGTAAGTAACCCTACCTGACATGGCAGCACCCTCAGTAAAAATGTATGATTCGAGGCAGATCATTCACGAAGGGGCCCTGAGACCGACCCTAGGAATCCACGGCTTCCACGATGGGGACTGTGATCCCCAGGGGCGGCCCCATTCCCCTGCCGAGCCTGCCACCAGTGTCCAGGGAAATGGGGGATGACTATTCCTAAAGGCCCAACTAACCATCTCACTGAGTCACAATCAGTTTTCTCTGTTAGGTCATTTTGTTAGTCATTCCTCTAACATCTTCTGCACACTTTCTCTGTGCCAAGCACTATGGGAAGTTCTAGAAATAAGGAAGGAGGGGAGAAAGAAGGCAGCAGGAGAAGTAATTTTTTTTGATCACTTGCAATATGCCAAGCACAGCGATAAACTCCTTGAAAGTATTATCTTCTCTAACCCTCACATAAGCTCTGTGGGGAAGATAGTATTGATATGTCCGCCGTTTTTAAATGAAAATGCAAAGTCTTAAGGAGAAAGATAAAACTTCTGGCAGTTGCACAGGGATCTGAATCCTGTTTGTCTGGCCCCAAGGCATGAGTGCTTAACAGTTAGTCTTCCCTGCTCACCCCTAGAGAGGTAGAGATTAATTCCGCATGATCCCAGCTTACAGACAGCTGGGAACTGTGGGACAAAGAATTAATCGAACTACAAGAAGAGACTTATTAAAATATTGGGCCAGTTTTGAGAGCTCATGAGCCCGGGCAAGAGGAATCAGGACAGCTTCACAAGGATGGGACTTTTAAGCTATAGGATAAGTGTCTGATAAGTGTCTTTATCTCCTTCCCAAGACTGGCTTTCTTGGGAGCCAGGACCATGTCTCCTCTTCTCTACACAGCCCCCTGTGCCACACTGAGAAGGCTAGAGTGGGTGTGCTGGCCATCAAATGGACAATCAACCCAAGAATGACAAAGTGGGTTTCCCAAGTAGAGGGAAAATGAAGCCTTTGCAGTTAGTGCCTGACTGAGAAGTAAACCCTTTCTTCAAGTGAATGTTAACTCTTTATGGCTTGTAGGGTTTCACTTAGCATAGCACCCCTACAAGGCTCTTTACTGCTTCCTGGTGGCCTGGAGGAATCACTGTAGTGTGCAAATAACTCTTGGGGCTAAGAGTTCAGAAATGAAAGACAATCAGAGGAATGTGTCTGTGGACAAGCAAAAACAGGTACACAGATGGAAAATAGGGCTCATCGGCTCATTGGGTCTGTGCCTTCTTTTATCTGTGGCCCCTGGGGCTTTAAATTCCACTCTTTTTTTTTCCTTTTTTCTTTTCTGCTCAGACCTGCATCTTGGGAAAACCAGATCTGCCCAGAAGTGATCACTCCCACCGGTATTGAGTCCTTGCTAGTGGAAAATTTCCCCCAGGGGTCTGGGGAAGGTGATAGGCCTCTTGTGGCTGCAGAACTCATTCCTCTAGTATGACAGCTGCCCTGAGAGATGCTGGTACCCCCAGTGCCAGTCCACTGGCGAAGCAGAATGTGCTTTGAGCTGGTACCATTGGAACAGCATTAACAATGGAATGAGATCCTATCTTAAGTGCTTTGGGGCCATCAGAAGAAGGCCTTCCATCCACAGCTAAAGACACAGGTACACACTCAGAACAGATCAATAGACTGCTCTTTCTTTATAAATACCCTAATCTGAAGTTAATTATTCTTGAGATGCTCTGTCTTCCAGGGTTTTCCTAAAGGCACCCATCAAAGTGTGAGATAGAAAGAAGTGAATCCAGCAATCCTTTATCAAGCCCTATGTTAGGGACTAGGGAGTGGAATTGAAAAAAGACAGAGTCACCGTCCTCAAAGTGGAGATGAACATGCATTTTCATTATACTCAATTTTAATGAGGCCCCAAATAATGGTATAGAGAGGAAAATGGGCATCACAGAGGAGGTAGGAGGGAGAGAATTCACAAAGATGCAATGTCTGACTTGGCACACCACTGATTGACAGTTACAGTTGGATAAATATCTTGCATGGCCTCATACACAAATCTGGGCTATGTCCCTTCCTCCAGTGACTATCTTCCTCTTCAGCACAGTGGAATGTCCAGCAATGCATCACAGACAGGATCTCCTGCTGTCTCTTTCCTCTAGCAGTGACACAGAAAATACCATTTCACAAGTGACAGCTCTCCCAGTACATGGGCATCCCTAACTTACTTCATCATAAGAGTTTGTCTTTTTATTTGCATTCAAACCTCATGCAGTACTCTGCCCATGTTTGGGGTGTGTCTGTTTACAATCTGACATGCTGCGTGAGCACATTTCCTTTCAACGTCTTCTCTTTCTTTGTAGCCTCAGAATTACTTACCATTGTTTGAATCTCTTTTCTAAAAAGCTGATTCTTGTGATAGACATTCAGATCAGAGTTACCTTTTTTTTAATTGAAAAAAATATCTATATGGTCCTGACCTGGTAACTCAGTTGCATAGAGCATCATCTTGATGTGCCAAGGTTGTGGGTTCCATCCCTGGTCAGGGCACATACAAGAATCAACCAATAACCAATGAATACATGAATAAGTGGAACAACAAATCAATGTTTCTCTCTCTCTCCCCCGCTCTCACTCTTGCTCTCTCTTTTCCTTCCTTTTTCTCTAAAATCAATAAATTAAAAACATATATATCTACATGAAGTCTGGTACATATATCTGATCATGCCCCATGTTCTGTGCTTTCATCATTGCCAAGATGGCATGAACAACGGGTTCCTCTTTTGCCAACCATCTTTTCCTCATTATCCAGAATTCAGATCAAAATTTAGTTCCCCTTATTGTCTCTTCTGTACTCTAAAACATAGTCTATAAACAAAGAAATTTAAGAGTTACTAGACGTTCCATGATGTTCTGCTTTAAAAAAATGTATACTTAAAGCAGATATCTTCATAATGGAAATTCCCCATCACAACATTCCCACAGGTTTCAAGTTCTATATTAGTAAAGCATCAGCCATAGTTCCTATTTCGCCAAGTAATCTATAGTATACTCCACCATGTTTTACTTCTTTTAATCTCTTCATCTGTTCAACTAACAGATTTCCACTGTCCTTTCACCCTCAGCTTATTCAATAGTAGACCATCGAGACCTTAATGTTATTAAAATGCAGGAACTCGACCTATAGTCTATCCTGAAGAGTTTTCCCATCTTTATTTAAGGACAGACTATATCAGTGGTTCTCAAAATGTGGTCTGGGATGAGCAGCATGAGCATCACCTGGGAACTTGCTAGAAGTACAAATTTTCAGGCCCTACCTGAGACTAACTGAGTCGAAACTCTCAGGGTGGGGTCCAAAAAATTATGTCTTAGAGAAGCCCTCCAGGGATGCCAGTTCTAGAAAGATGAAGAGAGCACACTCCCTGTGCCTTCTCCTCTGAATGCAACTATGTATTCAGAACAGAATGTACGGAGCAGCTATTTGAGAATTCTGAAGAGTAGACAGTAGAAGGAAGATGGGGGGGATCAATGTGAACTAACACCAAACTGGTGTTTTTCCCCTCCTGTATCCAGCCCCACTTAGGCTCAAGGCAGTCCAAACCCACTGATGGGCTTCACCAGTATAGACAGAGGAGCCCCAGGGGAAGCCCTCTAGTTCTGGCTTGAGAACATCAGGAATGAAGAAAGAGCCACAAAAATGGTAAATAGCTAAGTAAACGAAATACACCATTCTTCTCTTCTTGAGTTCTTTAAAATATGTTTGACAGTAAAAAGTAAAAATCATAACATTTTCTGGTGGGTCTTTCAATTTATGTAACTGTAATACAGGAGACAACTACGAGACAAAAAGGAAGTTATAAGGTAGTAAGGTTTCTACGCTTTCCTTAAGATGGTAAAATACTGATTCTAAGTAGACTGTGGAAAATTAGTCTATCTATTGTAGTCCCTAGAAGAACCACTAATAAAAGTATATGAGGAGGCATATTCATAAACAAGCTCTCTAGGTGATTCTGATAATGCTCAAATTGGAGAGCCAGTGGACAACGGAAAAGAAAAACTTTAAATCTAATTGAGCCCGGCCCTGCGTCGCTCAGTGGTTGAGTGTCGACCTGGGATCCAGGCGTTCGGGGTTCGATTCCCGGTCAGGGCACATGCCCAGGTCGCGGGCTCGATCAATGGCTCTCTCATCATTGATGTTTCTATCTCTCTATCTCTCCCTCTCCTTTCCTCCCTCTGAAATCAATAAAGATATATTTTTTAAAAAATACATTTAAATCTAATTGAAATCCTGATTAGTAGTCACTTATGACACTGAACCCCCAGCTTTCTGAGATATGGTGGATGATTTTGGCCTATAAAGGGTCTAAAGTGCTTCTGATGAGGAACAAGGAGAATCACAGGGCCTAAGCCAGAGCAAGTAAATAGACTTGTTCTGCAGTCCCACAGTGGAGTGAAAGGGCAGCTCTTTCCTTCCTCTTTCCCTCCTCTGGACTAAGAGTCAAGGCTGGAGATTGGACATTTGCACCTCTAGATTTTTGAGGATCACCAGTGTTCTTTGTGAGGAGGGTTTGATGGAAAAAATTGAGGGGTTTGTTACCTACGTCTGACCACCAGCTGTAGTGGGGGAATTCACTTGGTATTTCTGTGCCTTCATTTTCCCTTCTTTTAAGCCCCACCAACCCATAGGGCTAGAATGACAATGAAAACAGTAACGTTGAAGATGAGAGGTGCTTATTATAACCCAAACTGGGATGACAATGAATATTTTATGAGGATATTATCCATCTCTAAAGAGAGCAAAGAAATTTACAGAAATAATTCAGGCAATTCTCTCAACTTCCTTCTAAATGAGAGAAATAATCTTTCCCCCCAATTAATGATTTTTGGCAACTAAATCTCAAAGAAATTAAATCCCTCATCTCAAACCCTAATTCGGGGGCCGGGTGCATAGAGAAGAGGTAGTAAAGAGAAGAAAATTCTGGACTGAAAAAAATAATTCAGAAAGAGATCCACTGAGGAAAAATTCTGATTGAAATAATCCATGATTTTAAGCTCTGAAGAAAACTGTAACTGGAAATACAAATTTGGGAGTTCTCTTACCCTAAAACTGGCAACAGAAATGTTGGAAATTAAAAATTATCTTGAGAATAACTGTAAAATGAGAAAAGAAGAGAACCTTGGAATGAGATTTGAAGAAGCCCAACATTTAAAAATCAGACAGAAAACAACCCAACCAAGATGACTTAGAGGAAGTGGCCAGGGAAATAGGAGGAAAATCAGAAAAGTCTGGAACCAGGGAAGGTAGTGTTTCAAACAGGAAGGAATGGTCAACTGTGCTGAGTGTGGCGAAAAGGTTCAGGAAGCTGAGCACTAAAGAAATTCTGTTCGGTTTAGCACCAACTGGAGGACCATGGTCATCTACACAAGAGCCTTTGGGGCAGAGTGGTGGGAACAGAGACAGAATGAAGTAGCTTCTAAGACGTAAAGAAATGGAAACAGTAAGTAAAAATACTTTGAAAGCCTATGGGATACTTATTATAAAGTGCAGTTATTAAGATAATGAGGTACTGGAAGTGCCCTTCTAGATGAGATGCTGCCCAATTCATGAATTGCTTAATAAACCCTATTAGATCTTCAAAAAAAAAAAAAAAATGAGGATAGTCAAGCAGAGAATGGAATAAATTAGGGAGTCCAAAAAGCAGACACACACACACACTTGATTTATGATACAAATGATGCTGCAGAGCAGTGGGGAAAGGTGGTTCTTTCAATAAATGATGCTGGATCAATCAGATTTCACATGAAGAAAAAATTAATCTTGACTCATACCTCATGCCACACACACAAAAATCAAGTTTATGTGGATTATAGATCTAAATGTGAAGGGTTAACCAATAAAGGTTCTGAAGATAACATTAAAGAATATATTCATGACTTGGATAGGTGACAATTTCCTAAACAGAACACAAAAAGCACGGATAATAAAGGAAAACAATCAATAAATTGGACTAAAATAAAATTAAGAACCTCTACCTACTAAAAGGCACAATTAAAGAGTGAAAAGGAAAACCAGAGAGTGGAAAGAAGATATCTGCAAAACATATATTCAACACTGGACTTATACCAAAAATATGTGAAGAACTCCATCAGACCAATGAAGAAAAGACAGATAACCCCTATTTTACAATGGTCAAATGACTTGAACAAGAACTTCACAAAAGAGGATATCAAAATGGCTGAAAAAGAAAAAACATGAACAGGTTTTTCATCTCATTAGCCATCAGAAAATACAAATTAAAACCACACTGAAATAGCACCACACATGTACCAGAATGGCTCAAATTTAAATGACTGACAATACCAAGACTTGACAAGTGTGTGGAGAAACTGGAATTCTCATACACAGCTAATGCGAAGTATAAATTGGTACAAACACTTTGGAAACTGTTCAGTGGTGTCTACTAAAGTTAAACATATACAGACCATATGATCCAGCAATTCCACTCCTAAGTATATACCCATCAGAAATGCATTCACCAAAAGATATGCAAAAGAATAGTCCTAGGGACACTATTCATGATAGACTAAACCAGAAACAACCCTAATGTCCATCACAATAGAATGCATAAGTAAACTGAGGTACATTCAAACAATTAAATAAATACCACTATAGTAATGAATAAGCCACCAGCTACACACAATAGTATAGATGCAACTCGCACAATTAAGGCTGAGCAAAAAAAAAAAAAAAAAAAACAGCCAGATACAGAAAACACACTATATGATTCCACTTTTATAAAGTTCAAACTTATGTGTGATGCTAGAAGTCAGGATAGTCATGACCTATGGGTGGGGGCCTGTGACTGGGTGGAGGCTGAGGGGGATGCTTCTGGAGGCTGGAAATGTTCTCTTTCTTCATCTGGATGGCAGTTGCCCAAGTGTATCTACTCAGTGATAATTCATCAAGTTGTACACTTATAATTTGTGTGGTTTTTTATGTTATGCTTCAATAAAAAGTTTATTTAAGCCTGGTTTTGAGGAGGAGGAGTGAGCAGGTCATAACGGGATGGGGTAATGGTTAAAAGAAATGTTTCTGAAAAAAGAAAACAGAAGAAAAAAAGAGGAGCATGTGAAAGCAAGTTGCAGCCCAAGAAGCTTGCTGTCTCTCGCTGCGGTGGAGGAGACTCCCCTCCTGTCTGCCTGAGTGGGACTCTGCATTCTGCCCAACAGCAGCCAGGCATAGTAGGTGCTTTGTAGATTCATTGATGAAAACATCCCTCTAAACCGGTATTTTCAACCGGTGTGCCACGGCACACTGGTGAGCTGCAAGAATTTTTAAAACATGCAATACCTGACTGTTTTGTCAGGGGCACTGACCTCTTTTCCCTTACTAAGATTGTCAAATAAAATGACAGCAGCTACACAACAATAGAAGTCTGATGTGAAGGAATCAAAATTATACCTATATTTTTGTCAGATAGGCAAAAAATATATTTTTAGTAATTGGTTTATGTATGCCATGAGATGAAAAGGTTGAAAATCACTGCTCTAGATAGTGCTTCCCCCTTTGAGGACCAGCAAATATCTCTTTAACGGTCGTTTCTGACCACATCTCAGAGGACTACAGACTTCATGTTCTTGAGAATTCTAACAACTCAGTCGAAGAGCCAAACTGCATGATTCTGATCTTTGGAGGAGGGAACAGATGCACTTGGTGGGTTAGCAGCTACCCCCCAAAATCACATGGCCCTAAGTGCCATGATTCTGAGGTCCTCTGACAGGTAGGTCCGTAGAGCCCAGGGGAATAAATAAGACAGCAGTGCCGGGCCTGGCTCTGAAATAAGAGTCCCAGCTTCATTTCTATAAAATGGGAACAGGAATTTCACAACAACTGCTACTTCACGATAATTTTGTTAAGAGAATATAAAAGTCTGGCATGTACTCAGGTGACCACAAATGTTTGTTCCCTTTCTCCTCCCTGCTTCCCTAGGGAAGCAGAAGGTCGTTAGGAGAGAGAAACGGCTCTTGTCTTGCAAAAAGTCCCACAAACCGGGGGTGCAAAGGTCCCTAGGATCCTAGACACGTGTTCTTAAGACCATGCAGTCTCCTGGCGCGGTACCTGCCAGCCTGCAGGACAGCTAATCCCTCTTCCTTTGCACAGTGGTCATTCAAATCACACATGATTCACATGGGTTTCTGTGTTTCCACAGGGCTTGGGTGTGTGCGCTTTTCCTAGATCAAGGAGGGGGGTCAGTGGGGGAGGTGGGGGAACACGGCAGCACAGTGTGTGTGTTTGTGTTTCAAGCTGCAGCTGTTTATTTCCCCAGATGAACTTTAAAAATCAGTCCAAATTCATCAGCATCTTCTGAGGAAGCCTCCTAACTAGCAGCAACATGCTCAAATCTCAGAGGCTGTGGGGGGTAGAGAGGCAGAGGATGGGGATGGGGCGGGAAGCGTGAGTCCTGCTTTTACCCAGTTCCCTCTGCCACTCAGTTCTCACAGTCTCTCAGGAGCAGCACCCAACTCACCCCCGTTCGCACCCTTGGGTTTCAGTGTAATCTCGGTGCACCAAGAGCCTGGGAGGCTGGAGAGGTACTGCTGGGCCCAACCTCTCCTTCTAGCGCTGGTTCAAGGTAAAGAGCTAGGAAAGGTGCGGGCAAGCCGAAGCCCAGGCTGTTTGGATAGTCACAAGAGTCTTATTTTCCATGCCTGACACTCAGTGCCCATCTAGAGGGCAGAGGACGATTTTAAATGCTTTTGAAGCTAGTGAACTTCCATGGGTCCCCATCTCTCAAATGAGACAAGCACAAACACTCTCGAAGTTCCCTTCCAACTCTGGATTTCCGAGTCATCAGGACTTACAGTAAAATAAAATTGAAAAAACTAAAATGAAATAAACTTTCCCTTTTCAAAAAAAATTGGGGGGCACATTCTCTCTCTCTCAGCATTTAACTTGTGTCCCCTGCCCTCCTGGCCCAGCCCCCTCCCTGGACAGGAAATGGACCCCCAACCCCCTCATCTGGCGCTCAGTCATTTTATCTGCTGAGTATTTAATTAGAACTGGTGATGGCTGTTTGGAAAGAGTCAAGGCCAAGAGGGCAGGAGGCGTCTCCTTGTTCTGGGCCCGGGAGACTAAGAGAAGCCGGACAGCTGGGACAGGTCTCACTCTAGGTCGACCCCCGCCGGCAGCTCTTGATGGCTTTCTGTGTTCCTCGTCGTTCAGATGTTCTCCTGGGGAGGGCCTGGACTTTGGATTGGGTGGGGCTCCTCTCGGCAGGGAAACCGGCTCTCCCCATCCCATTGCCTTCATGGTTTGCTTTCTGAAGGCCAGAAATTCATGTTTCCATGCCGAGCAAGCCTGCAAAAGGGACCTGGAGATGTCAGCAAACCCAGGCAGGAAGTAACAACGAGCAGATTCAACCTGGAAAAATGTGGCCGTTGCATCTGGGGATAAATAATCAGAAACACAAATACTCAGGTGGGAGGGAGATGCCTGGAACAGGAAGCAGCCAGACAGCATTTGGAGAGGAGCTTGCAATGTGATCTAGTGACAGAGAAATTGCTGGGGGATTCACAAGTTGGATGCACAGAGGTGATACCCCAACAAGAACAAGTAAGGAACAGGGGAGGAGCCAAGCAGCTGTTCTTTGCCTCCCTAGAGTGCAGGACTGTGTGGACCAAGGGGTTGAGATGGCAGCAAGAGGGGTTCAAGTCAGACTCCAGAAAGAACCTTGTCACTATGAAGCATAGGGAGATATTATCTGATATGATGGAGATGTGTCTGAGAAGATGTTCGAAGCCATGGGACATAGGAAGCCCATTCCAGAGGCAGGGACATGGACAAGATGACCTTCAGACATCTCAAGCAGCCTACCAACGAAAGTGATTCTGCAGAAAACAGTGAGCTGACCTGCTCATAGATGCTGCAGAAAACAAGGGATGCAAGAACCCAAACCAGCCAAAAACTCTAAAATTGAAGAACTGGGAAAAGTCACCAGATCTGTCCTGAATCTGAGACAAAGCCGAGAAAAGAGCTCCGATCTGCAGAGGACCAGACTCCCTCCTCCTCAGGCTCACAAAGAAGGTATTTTCCAATCCTCCCATTGGCTCCATTGCCTAGGACATTGGAAGCTCAAAATGAGGCTCCTGAGACAAATTCCCATGTGCATTACACCCAGTGGGGCCAATCAAATGCATGCCATCCGACCTGTTCCTTCATCAACATACGGTTGCTCTGGAGGGATTGAGGTTAGACCTCAAGATGAACTTCCCTCCTGAGTTTTGAGATACTGTGAGAACAAGCAAAAGAGGCAATTTGTATTCTCACTTCCTCTAGTAGGTTCACAAGCTGGATGGTGCTTAGAGTTGCATAGGAGGAGACACCCTTTGCAACCAAGGCTCAGTGAGAGAGGTACGGGTGTGCCTTGCTTCCAACAAACTTGAGATTGAAAGTCCAGGTGAGAAAGCAGATAAATTAGGCCGATTATTCACTTTCAAAAAGGACTCACTCTAACAAGCTACATTAGTACATTTAAAATTTGATGGGAATTTTAAAAACACATGTTCCATATAGCAGGCTGGACTTCTAGCTCAACCCAGGCACTAAGGTGGATGACCTTTCACCAATCCAGTGATTCCAGGGGAGTTTCCCTGGGGACCACTCAGCCTTCTGGTGAGGTATTTGATATGGGGTCTGAGCTCTTGGGCGAGCTTTCCAGGACTCTAGAACAGGGATAGGGAACCTTTTTTCTGCCAAGGGTCTTTTGGATATTTATAACATCACTTGCAGGCCAGACAAAATTATCAACTTAAAAATTAGCTATGAAAAAAGCTCCTAGATTTATTGAATTTCAAGTCCCGCCTGCAGCTGCCTTGGCAGGGCCAGACCAAATGAATTTGCGGGCTGGACGTTCCCCACCCCTGCTCTAGGAAGAGGGAGAGAAAGAGAAAGAAGCAGCTGTCTTTGTAGGGGGGCTCTCCAGGGCATCTGGACAGCAGGCGGGTGTTGGAGACTCACGCTGGTCCATGAAGCCAGAAGAACAGAGATCATTAGGACGGGCGAGTACCTCCAATTTATAAACAGGTACACTTACACCAGAAAAAAACAAAAGCATTGTAGGAATCTTTGGACCTGAGATTAAGGATCTAGAATACCAACTAAAACAGCTTGTGACATATGCCTCACATCAGGCACTGCTCCAGGCCTTTTGACATATGTTATTTCATTTAATCATTTGCTTCCTTGACAGATGTTAAGTGCCCACGATGTGCCAGTCTTGTTTGAAGCAACTCAAACAGATCAGGTAAGACTGCAGCGATTGGAGGCATCCTATGGTTTGCCCAAGGTTAGACATCACTTGGTGGCTGAGCTGGGGTTGGATTCAGTCTAGCTTCCCAACTTTGCTTTACACCAGAACTTTCTCCTTCAGGAAACCTTCCAGCCTTGCCCCTGTTGGTTCTAGTGATTATAGCAGGACAGTTAGGATGGGTACAGATATATATGTACAGACAAGGTCTGTGCAGGTGATCTGCAGTTACCTAAAACAGTGGAGGTGAGTGCTAGCACAGATAACCACAGCTCTTGGTGCTGGAGGGAATGACACTCTGTGTTTGAGGGAGGAACATCCCAGCATGCCTGTCTGATTCAGCTTGGCTTAGGCTAAGATTAATGACTGAATTAGCTTCCATTTCCTGAGCATCCTAGCAGCAGGAGGGAATGACCCAGAATGCAAGAGGCTGTTAGCAGATTAACCATTCACCCTCCATAAGTAGCCCACACATAGAATAAACCTGCACATTTACAGGGGTCATCCTGCATGGCCCTGAAAAACAGTCTGCCTTCTGTTTCCTTCATTAAACACTGGCCTCTCCAAATGTGCCCACCATATCACCGACCTCCTCCTTCGTCCCAGACCTGCATAAGCCTCTGCGCGTAAGGGGAGCTGCATCCCAAATGTTGCCTGGCTGTTACAGCATTAGGCTCCCATGTAAGCAGCTTATGACAGCTGGGGTAGAGGAAGGAGGGAGGCCTGTCTGGGGCCATGGGGTAAAGGAAAGAGCCAATATGGCATGATTTCCAGAGCCCTGTTCCATCTGCTGGTGCCCAATATACCACCATTCGCCTAAAGCTTTGATCCCTATTAAAAGTGCAACAGCTGCAAAGCAGAGTTCTAATGAAGGGTCTGAGAGAAAGACCTTGGAGAGGAGCGAAGGAGGAAGAATGATGGGGAAAGCAGGCAGGGAGAAGCCACAGAAGAGGGGGCTGAGCATGCCAGGACAAGCGCCTCCTGGTCCCAGCCTCCTGATGCCTGCAGACAGGATCATCCCAGCTCTGCTCCCAGAGAGAGCTGACCTTCCACACTGGCTCACTGTCCTCTGTGTTGAAGCCCTAAGGTGGCTCCAGACACCACCTTGCACCCTGTGCTGTTTCTCCAGTTCTTGCTGTGTCATCCACCAGCCTCACCCTCCTGGGAACCCCTGCCACCCGTCACCCATGCCTGCTGGCTCCAGACCCATTCAGCTGTCTCAGAGGTAGCCCTGGGCAGATTGATTCTTGCCACAAACACAACCCATGGGTAATTAAAAGGTACCTGCAGGAATTCAGCTGTTCCCCAACCCACAACCTGCCACCTAGGCAGATAAGAGGGAAGAGAGAGGTGGGCAGAATGGGACAAAGAAGTGAGTACAGAATATTCTCAAGTTCAGAGGCTCCCTTCTCCTCTCCTGAACCTGCTTTAGCTTCTGACTCCCCAAGTGATGAGAGTAAGGACGTTCCCTTCCCCATACCAAGCTCAGAGGGCAAAAGCCTTCACCCTGGAGAGGTGGGACACTGCAGTGACTGGGAGCTCAAGTTCAGGATCTGAATCCCTTGCTGGCACCAGCTGTTTAACCTTCACCAAGTTATGTAACCTGTTTTATCTGCAAAATAGGGGCAGTAACAGACTTTATGGGGTTGTTATAAAAATTAAATGAGTTACTCTATGTACCTAGCACAGTGGAAGTGTTTTTTGTCATTACTAATAACTTCAGAAACAACAGTAAAATGCTCAGAAAGGGAGGGTCTAGATTCCTGAGGCCCCATGACAGGAGGGAGAAGACAAGTATTCTTGGAAACACTGAGAAGGAGATTTCTGGTGACTGGATGAAAAGCAGGGTCCCAGTATGAGAGAGGCCTTCAGGAGATAGCCACTGGACGGATCGTGACACACTGTCCACAAGAAATAGTGTCTTTTCCTGAAGGATTTTCAGATTGCATCATGGAGACTAGCCTGGCATCAACACAAACATTACCAAGTCCATAACAACACTAATCTCCCTGGGCTGTGGAATTTGCCCAACAATACAGAGCTAGAGGTTGCTAAAGGAAAGAAGAGAGAACTAGAGAGAAAGGAAACATGGAAAATAGAAGAAAGAAGAAAAAAATGCTAACAATCACCAGGACTCAACCTCTTCCGGCAGCAGGTCACCAAAATCCCCTCAACACTGGATCAGAGGGCAGACTATAAGGGTTCAGGTCCACCACACAGGTCTATACACACACACACAGCCCAACTCCTATCTCTCTCTCCCTCCCTCCCTGTCCCACCCTTAGTTTTTGCTTCCCTTAGCCCTCCCCTCAGGGTGGGTGGCTCTGAGGGGGCTGCAGACTGCTATGGTATTTCCTTCACTGGTTGGGAAAGGAGATTGAAGAACCAAAGGCAAACTGCTGCCAAAGAAGTAGGAATGGGAGAGGACTCAGGTAGGAGAAAGCTAAGGTTCCAGACTGCTGTGAGAGGGGACAGGGCTAGGGCGAGGGGAGAGGGCTCCATGTTCTCTGGAAAGCCTTCCCTGCCAACCCCAGCTCTTGGGGACCTCTCCCTCCCATGAACAACTCTACATGTATTGTCTTTGCTACTCATTATACTTGGAATCAATTCAACAAACGTTGAACATCTCCTGTGTGTCAGACACTGCACACAAAAATAAAGAATAAAATACAATTCCTCCTCTTGAAGCCTTCAATCTATCAGGGACAAGTGAAGCTCCAGAGGGTATACTGTTCCGGTGGTGCTGCTCATCCCAAGCACAAAACTGGGAGCACCAGATTATGGACAGATACAACAGCCTCACATAACTCTTGTAAATAATGAGAAAGTCTCTTTTCAATGATTTTGCAAAGAGGAAGCCTCAGTTTGATGCAATATGTCTTTCACCCCTTTGACACTGGTTAAGCTTCCTTTTTTAAAAAAAATCATTTATTTTTTTAATTGAGGTATAATTGACATACGGTATTATTTTAGTTTCAGGTGTACCATATATAATAAGCTTCCTTCTCAACTAAGAGTAAGCAATCCCATCACCACCATCAACGTTGGACCTTCTATAACCTATTGTATCCAGCCAAAAATTATGATGTTATTTTATTTCTAGTGTGGTTTATTTTTGTAGTTACTGCCTATTTGTTGGCCAGTGATATTGGTTCTCCATTTTTGATACTAATATATTTGCTTTTAAAATATATATAAGTTTAATGAGTGAACCAACTTGGCAAAAATATTGAGCAAATAACAGCTTAAGTAGTAATTGCTTCTGCTTAAAATCATGAAACCGGTAAGCAGCGGTATTCAAAAATCATGATCATGGTATTTAAATAACTGAAATTGTGAGACATTTTACAGGGGGAACCCAGAAAAAAGTAATCAGCACACGTGAATCCATATCACTCTCATTTCCCAACTAGACAGTTAACCCCTGCGCCTCCTCCCTTCAGGGTTGCCTAATGCACAATTAGACATGTTCTTTCATTCAGAAAATGGGAAGGAAATTCAACTCAGCTCATAGGAAGTATAAAAAATTGGAAAATTAAAGCAAAATGTAGACAGATGAGAGAGCCCACTTGGACCCACTGGCAAAGAGGGAAAACCCAAAGCCAAAAAGAAATCCACACCGTTCCTACAAAGCACTGTGAAAATAAGGACCTTTGTTTTACGACATTCTACCCCGAAAAGTGCTGGCTTCACATCTCAGGGAAGGAGCAGGGTGGAGGGGACCAATGGGGGGGTACAAAAAGGACATCTGTAATACTTTCAAAAATAAAGATAAATTTAACAAAAAGAAAAATAAATGAAAACAGGCCCAGTGTGGCTAAGAGACTTGCGTAAAGGCAAGTCCCACTCATCGCCTTCCACACAAAGTTCTTCCTGCTACACCCTACTGCTGGGGAAGCCCAGGTGACAGGTAGGAAGTAACTCCCACTGAGTCACTGGTGTGCTAAATGTTCCACTAGCAGAGCTGGGACCCCAGGCCCCATTCAAAGGCTGTGCCCCGAGTCAGTCCGAAGATGTCCTTTCCAACTCCTCAGAGGACAGTACACAGCAACACAGGGCTGTGACCATGGATGGGGGTGTACCAGGAGCCAGCAGCGAGCCCATGCAGACTCTGAAGGTCCCATGGCTTCAGCCCCAAGCCTTTGTCTGCACTTGAGAAAGAAGACACAACAGAACAGCTCACCCATCCAACTCCGCTCCTTCGGCCGTCCTGTCTCCGTAAAGGTGCTAAAACCTCACAAGCCCTCTCTGAGGTCTGGGAAGCTTCGACCCTCCAAAGGCCTGTGGAGGAGCTGAGCGTAAGTTCCCTCACCTAGAAGAGCTCTAAGAACAAGGGAGCAACACAGCTTTAGCTAAAACAGCCACAGCCAGACCTACCCCACTCCTCAACACCTGGCAGCGATGGATCCCCAAGCAGAAACTCAACAAGACAGTTATAAGAACATCAGCAGCCACCGAGTCCAGGCCCACACCCAACCCCCTGGACTGCTGAGCTGGACAGACAGGCCAACTGCTGGCCATGGTGGGGTGCTATGCAGCAAATGAGATTTCCAAACCAGCAATGCTTAAGGGACAGTGAGCACGTTCTGGGAGACATCAGAATGAACCCAGGGTTCCCATAAATGACAATTTCCATGAATCTTTCCAGGGAGATTCCTACAAGAGGGATGGAGGGATAGGAAGCTGGGGTCTCCACAGTGCACTGTCCACTTCAGAAGACAGTGACTCAGGTAACTATCCTGCCAGGTCTTTTTCCTTTTGCTTTCACGGTGCTGCTCCTTACAGTCATGGTGCACAGAAGAGGGAAGGCTGCGAACACATCGGGGACGTTTCTTTTGTCTGTAGCCCAGATGTAAACAGGAGCTTTATCTCTGCTGGAGAAAGGCCATCGCCCAGCTCAGACTGGCCAACCCACTCACCCTTTGCTCATCCAGAACAAAGGTCAGCCCTCCCGGGAGAAGGCGGCAGGAATGCTCAGGAATGTCCAGCAGGCAGGGCCCTTGGAGGCCCGCAGGAGCTGAACACCCCCAGGTGACAGTGCTCTCTGCAGAACCTTTTACAAAGGTCCTAAAAACACCAGCACACTTAACTCCAAAATTCAAACTCAGGACAATTTTAGTTCAAGAACCCAAAAGATAAGAAACAGAAAAATCACAAACAAAACTAAGCTGTGAAATGAAACATGATCGGCCAATTTGAAGTTTCCCCATTAAAATTCTTGCGGCACACTGGTTGAAAATTGCTGCCTTGTACAAGTCACATCCAATTCCTGCTCTCTGACGGAATTGAAAGAAATTTCAAGCCCTTCTAGTTCTAATATCCTATGATCCCCTTTTCTCATACCTCACAGATTGTATCTGGTAACAGAAACCCAGCAAAACAAACAGCCGGCTGAGGTGGTGCCCAGGCCAGAAGCCCTTAGCCAGGTCCATCATTGGTGCTTGTCCTCTGCTGCTATAGGGGGAGACTGGCAAATAATTAAGACCCAGAAACTCCTTCCAGCCCCTGTGGAGGGATCTTGGAGACCACTAGAAGCCCTTGTCAACAGATGAAGGAAAGACACCCAACACAAAGGCCTTGAGAAGGAGCCACCCTGCCTCCTCTAGTTAAACCCTCAGCTGGCTTTTCACTCCACCTGATGCCCAGTTTCTTTCATAACCTGGGTAGTGCTTATCTCCAAGGCCTGTTCACTGCGTAGCCCAAAACCACCCCTGGAGAGCCATCTTCAGAGACCAAGGGGAGCAGGAGTTAGGAGACCTAGTTTCAAGGCACAACTCTGCTCACCACAAGCTTGACAAGGCACTTGGTGTTTCCTATGACAGGAAAACAATAGTTGCTCAACCACTTCATGGGTTTGCCATATCATCAAGTGAGAATGCCGACTGTTAATTTTTAAATAATAAACTCTTTGAAAAAGGAAATAGATATTTTACCCGGGTTTGGGGTATTTGACCTCCCCTCCTTGCCTCTCCTGGAATCCCCACCCCCAGACTTCCTCGAGGCTCCCCTCGGAGACCAGATCCAGCCAGCCCTGGTGGCTCTGCTTTGCTCCGCTGTGTGGCCCCAGGGGCAGGGGCTGCTGCAGCTTTGTTGTGTTCCCTGAAAATCCCTTGGGGCAGGAAAGAGAGACAGGTGAGAAGCCCAAGGCCCCATCATGCTGCTTCAGGGTGGGGCAAGTGGGACAGGAAAGCATCCAAAGCCAGGGGGAAATCATCCCATTTCCCCCAGTGATTAGCCTGAGTCAACAGCAGTGTGATTGCTACCCACACTTGTGCGGGCACAGAAGTCATCACCAAGGAACGGCATAGTCTGGGGCATCATTAAATTCCACATCCGTATTTTCTCTGCATTCACTATAGCCTTTCCTAAGAAAGCAAACCCCTACCCCATTCCTGAGGAGGAAACAGACTAATTTTATCATGGAGTAGCAGGGGTACAGAAATACACTATTCCCCTCACTCCAGCACCCAACAACCTGCTCTCAATGCCTAAGGCAGAGCTATGGGCAGGAAGGCCTCCGGGGACACTGTTGCCCTAGAAAACCAAACAGCAAGGTTTTCCTAAGGATCAGTAAACTTCCTAAGACCTATTTTCCCAGGAGAGCAAGATTTGAGAGCTTTGTGGACACAAGCTCCCTAAGGGTCAGAGGGAAGACAGTGGCAGTGATGCCATCTCCACACAGGTGGCCCTTATTTGCCCAAATCAGCAGTGAGCAGGCAGGTGTCTCTGTCACCCACAGGCATCTCCAGTGATGTCTTTCAGTGAAATTCTAATCAAGTGGCCGAACGTAAGAAAGCACATAAGAAAACTGTGGTTTAGTCACCTGAAAAATACTGAATTGTCTTTAAAATATGAACATGGACAGTGTCAATACATGGAAATATGACACAAAATGAGAAAGTGAAGCACCAAATGGAAGATAAGCTCCAATTATCATCCTGTCAAAAGTGTGCCCAGTAGCAACTAAAGCTGGAAATGATTCTGCAATATTCAGAGTTTGGTAGATTTGATGTTCCTTTGATCTGCAGGGCTGAATGAGTCATTTTTAATGGGTCTCTGATAGAAACCCATTTTCTCTTCAATTATCTTTAAATCAAAGTGAAACCAGAGCCTAAAATATAGCACAGCCTAGAAGGGTGGGGACAACTGAGCAGGTGGGGCTGCTGCACCTGCTCTCCAAGCTGCCACCAGGGGCAGTCAAGCAATGTCCCCTCTCCTGTGAGGGGTCAGTTCCAGATGTTGCTCAAGGCCAGAGACTGAGCATCCTGACACAGAGGAGAGCTGTTCAGACCCCAACAGGCCCCAGAAAATTGTTCACACCCTCACAGGCTCCAGCTAATGCATCTCTAACCAGTATTTACCAACATGGCATTGGGGGTGGGGGACAGAGAAGATCATGGACCACTGGCCCTGAAGGAGGTGGCAATTCATTCTCAATCTTGTGGGGTGGCACACAGTGGGAGGCAACCTGAATGTCTATGACCACTATGAGAGTGACTAGGTAAATTGTGGTGACTGCAAACTGTTACCCATCAGGAAAAAATGGATTAACTGCACATGCGGAACATGAATGGTCTGAAAAATATAGCACTGAGAGAAAAACGTGGGAAACAGAATGAGCTATGGAGTGCCCTATATAATTCAAAATGCATGGAGTGCTGAGAAACTGTCACCGCCAAGAGGGGCTTAAGGAGCCATGACAACTTAATGTAATGTGGTATGCAAGGTAGAATTCTGGAACCGAAATGGGACAGTAGGTAAAAACTAAGTAAATCTGGATAAAGTATATATTTTAGTTAATGATAATATATCAGTGTGGGTTCATTAATGGTGCTGTATGTACCATATTAATGTAGATGTTAATAACAGAGGAACCACGTACAGGGTATACGGGAATTCTCTCTAATTTTTCTGTAACTCTAAAACTGTGCTAAACAATAAACAAAACTGTGCTAAATTCTAAAAATGAAAAAAAAAATACATAAAGCAAGAACAACACTATACATTTCCCAGAAACACAAAGTTTTGGAATGATTGCCTATGGAGTGAGCAAGCAGCGAAGAGCGAAGGGGGTATTTAAATAAGTAATGAGAGGATCCTTGCGCAGGCCAATGATAATAATGCACCGTGACTGAGAAGTGCGATGAACTCAACTCTGCATCAGAGGTCCCAAAACTAATAACAATAATAAATGTTTGGGGGGGGGGGAGAGATAGAGAGAGAGAGAGAGAACACACTGCAAGATAGTAGGTCCTGGTGACTACATGAGTGGTGGAGGTAGAAGGGGGCATCAGGGAAGCTGAGTAACCTGAAATAACCCCATGAAGGAGGAGTTAAGTAAACCTTGAAGCCAGGGGTGGGGGCCGGGAGGTAGGAGGTTTTGGTGGTTACATAACAAGGACAACAATCCAGGACCCATGCCACAGCCCCATCTAACACTGGTCTGTCCCAATCCCCAGCCAAAGCCAAGAAAATCCAATAACAATTAAAACGAAACATGCAGGAGGGCAGTAAAGATGGGCAGTGACACTAGTAGCAGTAGTAAAAGTCAACAGGACAGTTATATTTGAATTTCAGACCAACAATGAATAATTTTTTAGTATAAATATATCCCCAATATTGCAAGGGACATACTTATGTTAATGAATTATTTGTTGTGCTGAAATTCGAATTTGACTGGGCATCATGCACTTTTACCTTCTAAATCTGGTGACTCTAGATGGTAATAATAGCAGTTACTGTTCCAGATACTTTCGTTAGTTGCCTTGTTTCATACTCATAACAACCCAGTGAAGAACGTATTATTATTCCCATTTTACAGACATGGAAACTTTCATTCAAAAGGATCAAACCACCTGCCCAAGTTGTGAGGCTGGTATATGCCAGGCCTGGGATGCGAACATCTGTATTCGGACTCGAGTCCATGACTTGAGCATGATGCTGCTTCCCAACTGAGCAGGGGACCAAGGCCCAGGCCTCCACCCCTGACACCTACAGGCAGGTATGTAGACTGCAGCCTGCCGTAGTTGCAGTGTCAAAAGCTCTCTGGCCCTCAAAACACACCACTACCTCAACAAACCTTCCCACCAGACCCCAATCAGAGGCACCAAGTGAGCTTTGGGATTACAAAGGCAAAAATCAGCGCGCTCACAGCAAGGGACCCCCAAGCAGCCCTATGCTGTCCCTACACTGGCGGAAAGAATAGCAAGAGAAGTAGCTCCTGAGTCAAGGGTCTGGATAAGCAGTATTAGTCAGCACAACAAAGGTCTGAGCCAGGCCACATGCCATCCTGCCTGGGGACAGAGAAGTGAATGAATGAATGACCCCTGGGGGTCCTTTCCAGTTTGGGAACAGTGTTAACTTGAATCTTACAAAACAGGTTTATGGTGAGAATGGCACCTCACCCCTCAGCATGACACCTCTTAAAAGAATCATAGTGAGCATTTATTGAGCACCTACTATGTACCAAATATTGTGCTGGATGTTTTTATTGCCCTGGTCTTTGATGGGACATGTTAAACTATAACCCAGTCTATTATTTTGTAGATGAGGAAGCTGAGACTCAGGGAGATCACTTATTTATTCAAGTAACATTTGTTAAGCACCTACTACTTTATTGTTTAGACTCTGTCCTAGGTGTTGGGGATACAGCAATGAACCAAACAAGACCCCTGCCTTGATGGAGCAGGCAGGGACACAGATTAAAAAAACAACAGCAAATAAACCACTCATGTTATTTCAGGTAGTGGGGCTAAGTGTGAGGAAAAGTAAGGCAGGATCAAGGAACACAGTGATGGGGAAGGGTATTCTAGCTGGGATGATCAGGGAAGATGTGTGGAAGGAGGCAGCATTTGAGCAAAGGTGTGTGGTAAGGCAGTAAGTATGCACAAGCCTGGAGAAGGGGGCTGAGGACAAAGGGGACACCCAGTGCAAAGGCCCTGAGGTGAGGGTGACCAACACATACAAGATAAGGCTGGTGGGCTGGAGCAGGTGCAGGAGGGTGGGAAGGGTAGGAAATGAGTTTGGAGAGTATGGTGATGGCAGGTCATTTTTAAAGGATCACTGTGATATGGAGAAATGGGTGGGTAAGTGAATGAATAAATAAGTGGATGGATGGATGGATGGATGGATGGATGGATGGATGGATGGATGGATGGATGGATGGACAAATGGATGAATGAATGAACAAACAGGCAGGTGGATTGATGGACAGACAGATATAGAGATAAATGGATTTCCATGGATTCCCTTAAGCTGGCTATTTACCAGAGGTGAGAATATATATAGATCACGTGTTCCTTCCCCAAGTAATCAGTTGATTCAGTTCCCAAATAATCAGCTCCCTCAGAGTGTCCCAGGAAAGCATATGCCTTAGTGAAGTAGATCCCCTATAGCAGAATTCTGATCCCAAGTTCAACAAGCAAGGAGGGGCTTCATCCCAAGGTAACCATTACGGAGAAGGCTACAGGATGGGGGCCTGAAACCACCAGGAAGAAATGTCTTGCCTTCAGTCTCTACTAGGTCAACTCCCACACAACAGACTGGTGCACATGCATGCACACACACACACTACCCGGGATCCCCTAGGTAGAGCCACTAGCTATACAAAGACTCTTCCTCAAGTCCTTGGGCAAGAAAATCTGGTTTTGCACCAGAAAACAAAACAAGAAATCCACCTTCCAGAACAAAGCCAAGGTTCCCTGCAGGTGACGCTGATCACCAGGAGCCCAACCCCGCAGGGCCATCCCATTCCACAACCCTGTGACACCTGCCCAACCTCACCTCCACATCCTTCTCAAGCTCCAGCCCAGCCTCCATCAGGTTGCTCTCAAACTCCTCCCGCTGCTCCCTCCTCTCCTCCTCCAGGGCATCCAGCCGCCCCAGCTCAATGTCACGAGAGCCCCCAGCATGGGGCTCCTTGCCAGTCTCCCCATTGGAGACGATGGCCAGCGAATGGCCAGGGGAGCCGTGGCCGGGATGCGCCCCGCGTTTCCGGTAGTGGTAGGCGAGCACATAGTCGACTTTCCTTTGGTTGTCATGGAAGAGCATGCGACTCAGAGGGGCCTCCGAGGACACTGGCTCATTGGCATCCAGGTAGTTGTTGATGACCTGGCCAGAGAAAACAGAGCAGAAATAGTGAGGTCCGGTGAGGAAGGGGTGAGAGACAGAGGCTGCCCTTGCTCTGGGCCCAAAAAGGTGCACTAGGAGGCAACCCGCCCCGGCCCAGAGGTCCCAGCTGCCCCTGTGAAAGGACAGAGTGGCCTAAACTCATCTGCCACACCCAGCCCACACAGCCTGCCACCCACCCGTCCGGAGCCCAGGCCTGGGTGCCTTCACACCTGCTCCCGCTTCACGCACACGCTTCGCTCAGCAGCAAACCCCTGCACAGCCACACCACCGCCTCCACACACAGCCACAGACACGCTCCTACACGTGCACAGTCACCACACCCAGCCTCTCTGCACCGCACCCCTGCACACACATCTGTGCGTGCGCCCTCACCTAAGCGCCCCCTGACACACAGTGGCACACCACCTCCGTGCGAACCTGCCAACACGCGTGTGCACACGGTACTCACTGGCAGGTTCTCGGGATCCATTGGAACAAAGGCCAGTTTCGGGGCACCTGGCCCACCCGCACTCCCACCCCACGGGGATTTACTCTACACTATGCCCCTCCCAGCCCGACATCACCCTCCTCCTCCTCTCCAGCCACTGGCGGGGGCGTGCGGGAGGCCCCAGAGACTGACTCCTGCTCTGTCCACCTGCAGAGAGGGGACAGAGAGAGAGGAGAAAGAACGAGGCGGAGCAGAGGCGGGACCTGCCTCCCCTCGGGGCGGCTCCCTGTTTGTTAGCTGTTTGGCACCCAGCTGCCTCGCAGCCACCTGAGAGGTCACCTGGGCAACCAGGCACAGGGGAAAGCCTCCAGAGCCACCAAGGCAGAGGTGGGGGGGGGGCACGGAGTCTGCGGACCAGCAGCTGGGGTCACCTGGCCTCTCACACCTCCTCCTTCCCTGTCCTCTGACCAAAAGACCCCAGCGTGGCTGGGACGTTACCCTGTCACGAGAGAAAGGAAAGGAAAAGAGCCTAATAAAAACCCTGGGTGTCTCTGTCTGTCTCTCTCTCTCTCCCTCTCTCCCTCCCTCTCTCACACACACGCCTCCCCCAGAGTAGAGTTTCCCCAGACAAGAGGCTCCCTTAGGGGGTCAGCCCCCCAACCCCGGTACTCACGGAGCTGCCATGGGAGCTCTCTTCACCGGTCTGCCCAGAATGTCGGCGGGAGCTGCCCTGCAGACCTGGGGCTCGGGGACCCGGCACCTGGAGGGACTGCTGTCCTTGTTTGGTGCCCTGGCTGCCCCTGGCCACTGTCCGAGGGCTCAGCCTGCGTGCGGAGCCAGGGATCAGGGGAATATCTGTGAAAGGGGGAGACAAAGGAGGCAAAGTCACTTCAAGTGATGGGAAAGCAGGACACAGAGAAACTGAGGCACTGAGGGAGACACACGGGGGATGGGCCTAAAATATGGTCGTATCTCCTCAGAGCCTTAGTGTTCCAGCGTCACACTGGCCACAGGAGAGGAAAATGGAGAAGGAAGTGGGGGTCTCGCCCACTACGCGCGTGTGCGCACACACACACACACAAGCACACACACATGGAGCCTAGAGCCACCAATAGGAGTCCCTGTGGATGATGGCTGTCATAATCTCTTATAATTCCCAGACTAGAGGCTGGCATCAGGCGAGCCAGGGTGGGTGACCCTGTCTGGAGAGACACCTGCCAAAACCTTAGGCTTTAGGGCCTCTCCCAGGGCAGCCAGACCAGCCAGCACAGCTCCTCAAGGAAAGAGCAAGGACAAACCAAAGGTGGGCCCACTGAGGGCAGGAATGTCCCCTGACAAAGGGCAGCTTCCAATGCCCTTGAGGATCCCCATGCACCTGCCGGCTCCACCAAGGCCTCAGAGCCCCGTGGCCCCTTCTCTGCCCTCCCCAGAGCAGCCCTTCTAACAGCCCACAGCAATACTGCAGTGCTATTCCAAAGACTCCCAGCAGCACCTGGAGGGGAAGGAACCCAGTGGGCGATGGAACTGCAGGTGTCAGAACTGGAGGGGACTGAGAGATGAAACACTCCAACTCCACTTGGCACCAAAATCCCGGACAGGGGCCACAAGGTGCCAAGGTCTTGCAGCTGATCAGATTCAGTCTCTTCCACCTCTGAGGAACACTTTCAAGCAGAGCCCAGTGCACCTGGACCTGACCCTTAGCTCTGCCACCTGGGCTTAATCCTCAGCTCCCCACCTGGGACTAACCCTCAACTCTGCCACCTGGGCTTAAACTTCAGCTCTGCCACCTGGGCTTAGACCTCAGCTCTGCCACTTGGGCTTAACCTTCACCCCTGCCACCTGGGCTTAGACCTCAGCTCTGACACTTGCTGACCCTGAGACCTCTCCTAACCTGTTTCTTCATCTGTAAAACAAGAAGAATCCCAAACTTGCAGGATTGTAATAAGAATGAGAACTGGAAATGTGACACCAAGTACCTGAGACAGTCATTAGCTTATGTGTGTTCAATAAAAGGTGGTTACTGTAATTATCCTTATTATTTTCATTTTAAGCTCCGTGAGAGTAGAAATTACACCTTGTACATCAAGCTCAGCCCTTAGCCCTGCTGAATGAGTGAATTAATTAATTAATTAACAAACAGCAGCTCTTCTGTCTCTTTTATTTTTAATTTATCTTTATTGTTGAAAATCTTACAGATATCCCCTTTTTTCCCCATTGACCCCTTCCACCCTGTACCCACTGGCTCTTCCATCTCTTGAAACAGAGATCTGGCCGGTTACCACATTGTAGAACAGCCTATGTGCCCAGTTCCCTGCAGGGCAGTTTCAGTAAGCCTCGGACATTTGGTCCCTACACTTAAAAAACTTAGCATCTTTCACGCAGGAAACACAATTATGAGCAGCAGAGTAAAACTTTCATAATTCATGTCTATATTGTAGGCTCCTGTCCACATTGTTAGAGTCCAGAAAGTTACGTCAAGGCAGGCTTCCAGAGGAATTAAGCCTAGAGCTAGCCTTGAAGGGTGGGTGGTTTCTGGAAAACACTCCTTGGAGACAGAACACAGAGGACAGGAGTGGGCATGCAGCTGGTGATGCAACAGAGCGGCCTCCAGCTCAGGACATCAAGGGAGGCGCTCCTTCCATGGTCTCTGGTATTGCCTAATCCCTCTCCCCCGTGCCTTTCTGCATGCCTGCCCACCAACTAGCCCAGAGCAGAACCAAGAGCAGGATTCCACACGCCAGGGAAGGCCTGAGACCCCAAGATGCATGACTCAAAAGACAAAGACTGTCCTGATGTGTAACTGGGCAGGTGGGAAAAGTGCTGCTCACCAGGGTCCTCCCTTCCTTCACCACTATATTTATATTCACAATTGTGACTTGGGACAGCTCAGGTTCGGAGGCAGCCCAAAGCTTCTATCAAACCACTATCCAGGAGCCACCACGCCCTAAAGGTGCCTCCAGGGCCCCACTAGCCATCCTGGCTGCTCCCTCTGCTTGTTCTCTGACACAGATATCATAGCTGCCTGGGGCCTCATGCCCACCTTCTCCCCCCAACCAACGATTAGAGCACAGCCCATGGTTCAGTCTTTCAGCTCCAGAAAGACAGAGGCACTAATTGTGATGCCTGGGCTCTACCTCAATTTGTCTGGGTGATTCTATTGTGCTACCAGAGTTGAGACCATTGGTCTATAGAGTCACTAACAGAATCAAAACAGTGAGCACAGATCTAGTCACAAGGTCTTAAAATATTAGAAGGAAGGAGAACCATCTGGAACTTAAGGTTAGCTTAAAACCAAAAAAAAAAAAAAATGTGATTTAGCACAGTAAAGATAAATGTTTAGAACTAGAGACTTGCCTTGGCTGGGTGTTTAAAAAAAAAAAAAAAAGTTGGATGCTGCATGAACCCAGAAGCAAGAAAGGGAAGCCTGTCACTGGAAAAGAAGAAAAAGCTACCATGCTTAGTTTACCATGCTAGGCCCACTGGCCATAGAAGTGCTGTGTGCTTCAACCAGGGCTAGGACCCTCCACTTGTGCAGCTTCGGTTTGGCTCCCTGACTCCTAAAACGGACTTTAGATCTTTGGTCATAATATCAGCTTGAGAGTCGGAGGGAGTAGGAATGTGTACTACACCATCCAGGTAAATTCAAATGCTAAATGTCATTAAATGTAGTTAACTTATGCCTAAATGATTTGATAGAGTTTATAGATGAACTGGAAGCAAGTCTACCTGCCTTAACAAATGGGACTCAAGCATGTTCGGCTAAATTGACAACAGAGATGGGAAATTCCAGGAGGAGCCTCAAGATATGTATATAAGACCATGATAGCGCTGCACGCATCTGCAAAGCAACGTCTAAAAAGGTAGCCTTTGGGGGGAAGTTCATCATTTCACCCAGCTTCAGAGGATCATAGCCAAGTCCCATAACTAGGTACCTTGGTTAAATCCTTCATAATGAAACTTTTATTGAAAGAAAGATTTTTTAATGTGAAACTACATCTCTAGTTCATATATTATCTTTATAATTTATCTTTTTCTCTTTTCTTTAACCCAATGTACTAATTTCATAAGGGTATATACTTAAATTCTGAAAAGGATTGAGTTCCCCAAGGAGAAATCAATTTCATAGGTAGTATCCAAGAGAATCAAATTGCTTGGGTTTCAAGGACAGGTGAAGTATATATTTCACATTTAAAGGAAGACTCACAATGTTTTCATCTCCTTTCTCTAACTTATACTAGCCAGGTATCACTTGAATTAAAAAAAATTTAATATTAAAAAAAAAGAAGTAACTGAATCTGTTGGCTAACTACTGTCACACCAGCTTACTATTCATTCATTCATTCATTCATTCAAACACCATTTAATAAGTATTTACCGCATTCCTTCCCTGTCTTGTCCTGGGTGCTGAAAACATGAAGATCTCTGAGCCTACCTAGGAAGACAAGTGTGTAACTCTGTAACTTTAATACAAATATGCCACACCAAACTTACCATTTTTGATAGGCCCCTATGACAGGCTACTACCTGCTTAGCAAAGTCCATGTTCTCTTCTTTTTCTTCCTGAACACACAGCTAGACCCTATTTCCTAACCTCCATGGCCATGAGGCTGAATTCCAGCCAGAGGAATGTGAGCAGAGTGATATGTGCTACTTCCAGGCCTGACCCCTAGTAAGCCTCCCATGCACGTTCCTGCATGCTCCTACATGCTCTTTCCTCCCTTTAGATCACTGGAATGGCAACTCTCAGGGCCACCTTCAAAGTCATAGTTGAAGTTGGCTGAAGCTCCATTACTCTGTGTCCCTGAAAAGCCAAGCGGAAAAGATCCACCTCACCAACTTGTTTACCCATCCAAGACTCTTACTTTAGAAAGAAGTGAACTATTATGTGTTTTACTCCTTATATATTTTTCAGTCTCTTTGTTAGAGCAGCTAGCTGAGCAATACCCTAAGTAATATAATACCTTTCATGATAAATGTAGACAATAATAAATAAATCCACTTACAGGTGCAGAAAATCAACCCACTGAGATACCATCCACGTCAAATGCTCACACGTCAGGGCCTTGCTCAACACAGCCTTTCCCAAACTTCTCCCAACCTCACAGATTTAAAACCCCTCACACTTTTGCACACTATAGGTGGGTAGAGATACTCAAAAGTAGGGATTGGATATTATCTTTTACCTGTATGACAGCATGGCACATAGTAGATGCTCAGCAAAAGAGTGGATTAAAAAATGAAATGCTGAAAGATGAGCAGAGAGGGATTTCTGGGCAGTCATCTCTTCTACACACTGTAGTATAGAATCCTGGAGGTTTGATTATGTTGAGTTTAAGTATTTTTGAACAATAACAAAATTGTTTTTAAAGAAAACTTTTGGCCATGACTGCAGGCAGTCCCATAGTCCAACTCTCTCAAGACAAGAATTAAGATTGGGATCTTAACTTCTTGTTAAAAATAAGTAAATAAAACAATTTCATTATTTCCTAGATCATGAGAATCCTTTTTGACTTTCTATTATTAGAGAGTCCTGTCATTTCTGACCCTTGCCAATGACCTACATCTGAAACTGTTTGCTGACAAAATATTTTTTGATGAAAAGCTTGCTGACAAGAACTTCTGCTTCCAGTAATAATAAAATAACTGATACTGGGGTAGACATCCTTCCAAAACAAATATAAAACAGGACAAATATATGAGTCAACCCTTTTCAGGCACTGAACATCCATCAGCACAGAAAAGCAATCCCTGAGGGAAGAAAAGCTCACCAGTGTAGCCTCATCAGGACAAGTTTGTGAGTGGGGTTTGGGGAGCTGGAATCCAAATAAAGCAAGAAGGGCCCACTGAACCAAAGAAGCAGATCAAGGTTTGGAGCAGCTAAAATGGCTAGAAAGTATGGGGTCGAGTGCAAGAGGGGAGGAATCTGTGTGAAGGAAGGTTCCCAGATGTCTCTTTGGGGATCCTTCGTGAGTCATCGGCTGAGAGCGAGGCTTCACCTGCAGAGGGTAAGATACGTGAGGCTTATCAGAGAGGCTGCTCCAACGCTGAGGTCAGAACAGAGACGCCGGACGTCAAACAGGGCCGGGAGATGTTGAAGTTTCATGCCAGCCTCATTTACATGTCCTGACATTCCAGGCATCCAGCTGAGACACCAGGGGACTCATTTTAAGAGTAAGAACCACACACTAGAGAAAAGTTTATTTTAGGCTGTTCCTAAAAAATCCTAAGGGCAAGTCTTGAAAAGATCAATACGGGAGACAGAGAGGGGAAGTTAAATCTTACCAAGTTATAGAATCTTGGAAAAGACCTTGGAATTTCCACAAATATATCCTAACAAAGTAGCAACCAAACCTAAATCAGATCAGCCAGTAACTAAACTGCCAGCTACCAGAAAAAAACTTTTTTAGTTGTTTAACCCTCCAGAGAAGAAGATAATGTTACATCACTCGCAATGTCCATTGTGCCATCAACATGTACTAGACATGCAAAGGAACCAGAATAAGTGGCCCATGGGAGGGTTCACAAAGCAAACAATAAAAACTGATATCAGCCCCTCTGGCTTTTTTCACCTAGTCCAGAGGGACCAGGAGCCAATTTACCCCACCCCCACCCGCACGGAAGATTCACATCAGGTTGTCCTCACGGGAAAGAGCTGGTTAAGGCCGCTGGGTTGGACCTGGTCATGCACACAGACAGAGCCTGCACTGGATCTGGCCCTGTCCAGGGGACAGGCATCTTGTTCTCATCACTTCTTCCTAGTTCCACTGTTTATGTGTCTAAAATAAATAGGACTTGATCACACACACACACACACACACTGATCTCAACAAAGCCCAAAAACATAAAAGCAGCTCACATAAATATGTTTTAATAGTAAAGATAAGTACATTTTTAATGAGTGTAGAGAAATAGAAACTACAAACATAAACAAAAACTAACGTAATTGTCCTCCTACTTGCTGATTTCAAAACTTACCACAAAGCCACTGTGGCACTGATATAAGGATAGACATATAGACCAATCAACAGAACTGGGATTCCATAAATAAGTCTTAAATTTCAACAAGGGTAACAAGAAGTAGGGAAAGAAATGGGGAAATAGTACTGGGACAACTGGATATCCACACGCAAAAGAATGAAGTTGGACCTTTCCTCACACCATACATAAAAATTAACTTTTCCAAAATTGATTATAAACTCAAATGCAATAGCTAAAACTGTAAAAGTATTAGAAGACAACATAGAAGTAAATCTTCATAACCTTGGGTTGGGCAATGATTTCTTAGCTATTATACCAAAAGCACAAATAATTAAAAAATGGACAAATTGGCCTTTATCAAAATTATAAATGATTCAAAAGACACCATTAATAGAGTGAAAATACAGAATGGGAGAAAATACTCCTAAGTCATATAACAGATAAGGGACTTGTATCCAGAATATATAAAGAACTTTTATAACCCAACAATAAAAGGATAAATAACCTAAAGATGAGCAAAGGATCTGAGCAGAATTTCTCCACAGAAGATATACATATGACCAATAAGCACATGGAAAAAATGTTTTTAGTCATTAAGGAAATGCAAATCAAAACCACAATGAGATACCACTTTCTACCCACTAGGATGTCTATAACCAAAAAGAGCAATAACAAATGTCAGTGAAAATGTGGACAAATTTGAACCCTCATATACTACTGGTAGGAATGTAAAATGGTGCAGCTCTTTGGAAAATAGTCTGGCAGTTCCTGAAAAAGTTAAACATAGAGTTTCCACATGACCCAGCATTTCCATTCCCAGGTATATACTTAAGAGAAATAAAAACCTTTGTACACACAAAACCTTGTACTTGAAAGTTCCTAATAGCATTATTTACAGTAGCAAAAAGTGGAAATTCAAATGTCCATCAACTGATAAATGGATAAACAAACCTGGTATATCCACACAAGGGAGTATTATTCAGCTATAAAAAGAAATGAAGAACATATACATGCTATAATATGGCTAAACACTGAAAATATTATTCTAAGTGAAAGAACCCAGACACATAAACCATTTATATAAAATGTCCAGGACAGGCAAGTCCATGGAGACAGAAGGTAGTTTAGCAGTTGCCAGGCTTTAGAGGGTCGGGGGAAAGGTGAAAGCCTGCCAGTGAGTACGAGGTTTCTTTGTGGGTCATGAAAGTGGTCTAAAATTAGAGAGTGGTTGCACAGCTCTGTAAATGTAATAAAAAGCACTGAACTGTACACTTCTAAAGGGCAAATTTTATGGTATGTGATTATATCTCAATAAAGCTGTGTGTGTTTTTTAATGGAATTCCTAGAACTGAAAATTATAATAACTAAAAAGAAAACTTCATTGAGTGAGCTTAACAGCAACTGGAGAAGGCAAGAGAAAGGATCAATGAAGTAAAAGATAGATCATTAGAAATGATCCAATGTAGAAAATAGAGGACTAAAGATTGAAAAAATACTTAACAGAGCCTCAGGAACTGATGGGACAATATCAAACAGTCTAAAATACATGTGATTGGTGTTCCAGAAATAGAAGAGAATGAAAATAGAGCAGAAGAATAAAAGGAGAAATAGTGGCCGAAATCCTCCCAAAATTTGATAAAATACAGTAACTTCCAGATTCAAGGTCAGAAAAATTGAGGAGAAAAAAAAAAAAAAAGCAAAGAAAATCACAACTAGATCCATATACAATCATCTAACTGCTCAAAACCAAAAATAAAAATAAAATCTTGAAAACTACCAGATTAAAAAGGCATTATACATGAACAAAAGAATAAAATAAAAATATGAATTAAGGCAGACCTCATCAGAACAATGAAAATCAATAAAGTGACACCTAGAGTGCTGAAAGGAAAAAAATAACTGCCAGCCCATTATTCTGCGTGCATCCAATGAAATTATCATTCAAAAACGAGGGTGAAGAGCTGTGGAATATGCATTGTCCTCAAGTGCACATGGGACACTCTCAAAGACAGACCGCATGTTAGGTTACAAAACAAGTCTCTACAAGTTCAAGAAGACTGAAATCATATAAAGCACCTTCGCGGACATTTACACCATGGAATACTATGCAGCTGTAAAAAAGAAGGATCCCTTACCCTTTGAGAGAGAATGGTGGGACCTGGAGAGTATTATGCTAAGCAAAATAAACCAGTCAGAGAAAGACAAGTATCAGATGATCTCACTTATATGTGGAATGTAATAAAAGAAACTGATGTACAAAATAGATCCAGAGACATAGAAGCATGGAACAGACTGAGGGATCTCAGAGGGAAGGCAGGGGTGGGTGGGGAGAGATTAACCTAAGAATTTATATGCATATATGCATAACCCACAGACACAGACAATAGTGTGGTGAAGGCCTAGGGGGAGTGGTACAGGGGGGAAGGGATCGATGGGCAGCAAAAGGGGACATTTATAATACTTTCAACAATAAAGATAAATAAATAAAAAATGAGGGTGAGCCCTAGCCCGTTTGGCTCAGTAGTTAGCGTGTCAGCCTATGGACTGAAGGGTCTTGGATTCAGTTCTAGTCAAGGGCAAATACCTGGGTTGCAGGCTCAATCCCCAACCCAGGTCAGGGCTGTGCGAGAGGCAACCAATCACTGTGTCTCTCTCACATGGAAGTTTCTCTCTCTCTCTCCCCCTCTCTCTTCGCCCCTCCCCCCCGACTCTCTCTGAAAAGTAATGTAAAAAATATCCTCCAGTGAGGATTTAAAAAAATGAGGGTGTAATAAAGACATTTTTCACAAAAACAGAAGCTGAGAGGATCTGGTACCAAAAGAACACTTCAAGAGATACTAAAGGATGTTCTTTACGCTGAAGGGAAATGATAACATGGAGACTTGAATAAGTACCAGTCGTGATGGGTGTGTCTTAGAGCCCTTTCTTACACAGGGGAGGAAAAGGAGATTGAGGGCCACTGCTCCAAAATGATGATTAGCAACTGAGTCTTTAAAAATTTATCTCTACTGCAGAAAGTATTACAGATGTCCCCTTTTTCCCCCCATTGACCCCCTCTATCCTGCCCGGCCCCCTAGGCCTTCACCACACTATTGTCTGTGTCTATGGGTTACACATATATGCATATAAGCTCCTGAATTTCCTATATGCTGCAAGCCACTAAGTCTCAAATTAGAGATTTATCTCATTAATTGGTTATCGAACGGTTTGCAAACAGCATTTTAAAAAAAATAGGGTAGAATGAACCAGAAAAGAATAAAAGAAACACCCTTTTAAAACAAAATCAGATACAATATAATAGATTCTCATGTGATAAATAATACACTTTCTAAAAAACAGTTACTAAAACTATAGCTCATTATGTTGGGTGACATCTTACATAAATATCACAAATACCACTGTGATGTTCTTCTTAAAATTTAATGTTGATGAACTCGTCTCCTTTTATTAGACAATGAGGTCCACGTAACTTATTGTCTCTTCTCTGGCCTGCCTGTCAGGAAGCTCATAGATAAATTTTTACTCCATTACAGTACCTATTCTTAGTCTAGGTCTTGTGATATAATAATATGCTCCCATCCTTCATTATTTGACAATTGTTAATTTATCCTTGTTTTAAGTTTTATTGTGTCTGAGTTTTCCTTTCTTCTAAAATTTTTGATGACTAATAAATAATAAATAAAAACTGATATAGGCAAAAATCATGATGGATTAAAAATCAATTAGGGCAAAGAATAACTACCAAAATATTAAAAACAGGTAACTCTTATTATTATTTTTTGTATTTGTATTTTATTTTCCTCACAGTGAACATGTATAATTATTTTCTTTTTTTAAAAAAGCTAATTTTAATTTGTTTATAAAAAGCTGGCATCAGGGAAAGTGGGATTTATTCCTTGACCAGTGAGCAAGTCCGAAGGTTAATAGTGTGCTTTAGTCTCACGTTTGCTAAACAGAAGGAGGGTCTGACATCAGCTGAGAACTGCCATCCTTTAGCAGTTTCAGCAGAAGTTAACCTAGATGGAGTACTGTCAGCCAGACAGAAATAAATTATTTTCTTAAAGTTTCTGAAGGAAGGGCAAGGTTGTCGATAGGAGCCAAAGAAAGACCTCTAGTACATCTTAAGTACCAGCAGTATGGACAGGGCTAATTTCATTGCTGTGGCCCAAACAAGCCCATGCTTGGCCCCAATTCCTCCTTCCTATATCCAATAACAGTGCATGCAACTGCTAAAGTATTCAGATCATCTTAGGGTACCAAGAATCTAGAACGTAAGGTCTGGACAGGCAGGTGTGTGCCTTTCTTGATCTTTTCAAGTCCAGCGCTGAGCACAGTATTGGGCATTCAGGTGGACTCGTTAGAGAAAATGATAGGCAAGTTCCACTTTAGGCCCCAATGCCTCTGGCCCTCCAGCCTTACCCCACATGGAAGATGGCAGAGAAGGAAACTGGACCAGAACCTGGGGTTGGTGTTTGGAACCCACCCTACCCCTCACATACCCTCTTCAATCAGCCAGAAAAGTGGCCCAGGTTCCCACACAGAGGCAATTCAGAGAATAGGAGGTTGCTGGAAAGGATCATATCAGGTCCTTGGCTCCCAAAAATGACGGGTGCGTGGCAAAACACAGCGAGAGAAGCAAATGGGCGCTGGATGTCCAGCAGCTGGGGGGTGATAGACAGCTGGGAAAGAGCTCTGATGTCTGGCTCCAAGCACAAAGTCCAGGCAAGTGGAAGAATCCAGAGTATCGCAGTCCTGAGAGGGCCTCAATGTTTTCTAAGATTCTCCCTCCACCTGTCACTTGCCTTTGGATTTAGAACTAAACTTGTTCAATAGGACCTTCTGTCCTGGACCACGGTCCACATGGTTCCTGGAGGTATCTCTCCATACCTGCTCACAAAGAACTATGAGTGATACCACCTTCCAGTCCCTTCAGCTTATTGTTCATGCCACTGGAGTGGGCAACTCCTACTTCATGCCTCTCTCAAGAACTACTAGAAACAAGTCACCCAACAAAATCCTTGTTCCAGGCCAGATCAACCCTGCCCTAGCGCACCTGTCTGCTCGGGATAATTTGGGAGGTGAAGCAGATAATGCCCTCCTCCCCCAAACTCCACTTCAATTTGCTTTACTTCTAAGAAAAACACCTGGGAAAGATGCCCCAGGTTCCCTGCACCCTGAGTTGCAAACACCCTTCCTGGGGGCTGGAGGAGACTTCCTGAAACTGGAGAGACACTCCAGGGACCCCAAAGTCAGATTTGCTGGGGGTGAATCCGAACCTCTGTCTTCAGCAGACTGATTCTGAATTAAACTCCTCCGATAGGTGATTGCTACCCTCAACACTAAGCATACAACAACCTGTAACAGGGAGGGGCAAGCTAGCTGAGGCAGGAATCCTTAGTCCATCACCAAAAAAGCCCCTGCTCCAACCCTCTGCCTCTAGTCCAACTTTTTCTCTCCCTGATAAAACTCGGAAATCGCTCAGGCTCCCCTCTGCTCCCCTACCCCGAGGGAAAAGGGATCAGCTCCCCTCACCATCTTCTGTCCGGGTTCACTTGAGGTCACCCTTCCGGAAGGGTAGGAGTTAAGATGGGTGTCCTTCACCCGCAGTCCCTCTCCCTCCCACAACTTGTCCCACGTCCAGGACCTGGGTCCCCAGCGGAGAAGACTCACCTTGCAGCCTGGGGGTGGCCATGGTGCTGGCACACAGGACGCCAAAACCCGGACTGCCCTGCTGTTGGCTCGCAGCTGGACAGGCTTATTTGGCTGCTGGGCTAATTCCATCTCGGCTCAGCTGGGTCTGGACGTGCCCGCCCCTCGCCTGCCGCCGCCTCCTCCCCAAGCACCGTCCGCCTGCGGGAGGCGAGCGGCTGTCCCGCTGCCCCCGGCGCCAGCCTGCGGTGCCACGTGGAGGAGAGAGCGCGTCCGCGGGAGGGTTGGGTCCGGGGCACCCGGTTAGTGGAGCTGGGGGGCAAAACAGCCCACTCGCCTCGGCGGGAGAGGTGCCTCCTAGCCGGGGCCGGGCGTGAATATTCAGCCGGATTATCTCGTGAACCTTCTGGCTGATTAGTTTCCAATCCCACCGGCAAAGCCTCCTTCCCACCACTGGGTCCAGGGAAAAGGAGGGGGGGGAGGGGAGCATCTTCCTTCCCTCGACCCACCACCAGCTGTCCCCACCTTTTCTAGACTAAAAGGAGCAGAAGTCAAGGAATAGGGACACAAGGGACAGGTTGGACACGAAGAGGGGCTGCAGGTTGTAGGTGAGCTTGCGGGTGAGGCTTGGGACAGGGTTGAGGAGGGACACTGTGAAAGCCTGTCCCAAAGAACCAGAGGATGCCGTCTCTCTGCAACACTTAGGTACCTGGCCATGGGCAAAGGGATGGAAGAAACGGCTTCCAAAGGGCCCTTCCGGCTTCCAAAGGGCCCTTCCGGCTTCCAAAGGGCCCTTCCAGCTTCCAAGAAGCCATTGAGGAGGATGGAATCTACGCTTCCAAGATGCCCTGGAGCTAAACAAGTTCCTTAATGCAAACGAGTGGTGTTGAAGTCAAGTGTGCTATTTATGACCACTGACCTTTCAGTGTGAAGCATGTTATCTCCCCACTTTATAGGAGGAGCCTGTGGCAGTAACGGGGAGCAGACCACACAGAATGAGCTAGGGGCAGAGCAGAAGGAAAACCAGAGGTTTCAGGTCCCAATCCCGGGCTTTATTCTGCTCACTAGGAGTAATCATGACTAATGTTTATCACACAGGACTTCCTCTTCCCCGGGCACCCTTTACCCGCAGTAACTATTTAATGCCAAGAGCAATTCTGAGGCAGTTACTGCTAGTATACCCATCTTACCAATGAGGAGACTGCAGTATAAAAAAAGGTCAAGCAACTTGCCCCTAAGGGTATGCCTCGGGCCCAAAGCGGGCAGCCTGCTCCAGAGCCTGAGCTCAAAACACTGCCATTGGGCTTCTTTGTCTCCGGAACAATGGCCCCTCCCTATTTGCTTCCAGGGACCGTCTTCATGTCTTTTCAATGGGAAGACCAGTGGAAAAGTTTCCACCATAGTTCCTTTATCCATTCTCTTTCCTCTCTCCCTCCAGCACTTTTTTATCCCCTAGCCCCTGTATACTCCCTCCTCACACTCCCCCTAAAACTCTCACCTGGGGGACTGTCTCCTCCAGTCTGAGGGTGAACAAAAGAGAAAGTCCCTGGTCTTGGAAGACCTGTGGAGTGAGGGAGAGCTGTGAGACACCCCCACGACCTCTACCCGTTTCTCTTTCTGCATCCTTTTAACCCTGCCCCCCGCCTTTTTTTTTTTTTTTTTAAATCAAAACATGCCGCCTTTCTGATTCAGATCTTTTCTATACAGTGAATTGTCATATCAGTAAGTAGGAGGAGAAACTCAGGCTATGGCGGGTCAGGCAGTTGGAAAATTGACACCTTAGGCTAAAGAGACAGCCTCTTTGTTGAGTCTCAGTAGAGGCTGATGCCTCCAATAACACCTCATTCCCAGGTAGAGTGTTAGGCGATCAGTCAGGAGAGAGACAGGTAATGCCCTGCACTGGATCTGGTTTCCCACAGAGAGACCTTAGAGGCTGCTCAATGTTGGAGGCAGGGTGATGGATGGAGAGATGACAATCTTTGAATTATTGAACAGTTATATAAAACTTCTATCCATTCTTCCTTCCCTCTACCCTACTGAATTCCTCACCAAACCTATTTAACACAATCCATACCATTTGCCTATACTGTATAACCCCTTGAGGTCGGTCCCCAGAAGTAATGAACATGGTTGAGACCTCGAAATGCAGCAGTTATTGGTTCCCAGGATTGCAAGGGCTGAATCGGTAAGTAACAGGATGGGGTGGCTCTGGTGGACTGCCCTGGAGTTCTTGCGGACCTGTGAAGGCACGTGAGTTCTGAACTGGCCCTACCACCCAGAAGCTGTGTGACCTTTGGCAAGTCACTGGAGTTCTCTGAGCTGCTTTCATCTTCAGTAAAGGGGCAAGGGAGGGGCAGCAGATTAGATGATGTCTAAATCCTTTCCAGCTCCATCATCCTTTCAATGAGTTGAGTCTCTCTTGTGTTAAAAGGTTCTGGAGCCCAGGCCGGTATGGCTCAGTTGGTTGGGTGTCATCCCATGTGCACCAAGAGGTTGCTGGTTCCATTCCCTGTCAAGGTGCATGCCCAGTTTGCAGGCTCCATCCCCACTAGGGGGCATGCAGGAGGCAGCTAATTGATGTTTCTCCCTCACATCAATGTTTCTCTCCCTCTCCCTTCCTCTCTCTCTAAAATCAATAAAAACATATTTTTGTAGAAGGATCTGGAATGAAGATCAATTCTCCATCAAATTCCTATCACATGCCTAGACCTTCCCTTCATTCTCATGGGTATTCTCTCCCCAGTTAGAGTTTCCATTGTCTTGCCAGGTAAACTTTTTTCATAAATTTTAAGGAAAGATAAGCTCTCTTTGAGAGCGATAGCCCACTTAGGGATCTGGGACTGGTGAGGTTCGGTGTTGTCTGCACCTCTTTCCCTTCCACTAGGATGCCTGGAGCAGGCAGGCCTTGGCACCAGCACACAGCCTGGAAGAAGCCCAGCTCCTCACCCGCAGAACAAAGGAAATGCCCTGACGCTGATGGTAGAGACGCTTCTTCCCGTTTTTATTCCTGTCACTTCTTACATTATTATAGAGCAATTACAGTTACCCCAGGCTTTCCGGTTTATTTTTTCCTCCCAGCCCTACAAATAAGACTCACGTTCCTGTTTTCCAGATAAGGAAACTAAGTCTGAGAACTGCTAAGGAGCTTAGGTGAAGCCACACAGGAGAAGAAGGGCCTTCTGTGCAGCCCAGGCCTGTCCCCAAGTCTGGGGCTCATGGACCATGGCTGACCTGTGTGGATGGGACCATGTTCTTGTACCTGCCAGCACCCCATCTGCAGTTCCTCAGTCCCAGCACCTCTCCCTCCCTCAGGGGCCACACAAGGGACACAAGAACTTAGCTAAGGGCCCAGAGAAACCCTTGCACACCTGGCCAAACCACTTCTCCATAACATCAGCCATGCTGGCGATAGCCACGTCTGTCTCAGCAGGAGCTTGGCTCCAGGGCCCACCTTTCTGCTCTACTCAGAGCCCCCGTTTCAGAGACTGGAGAACCAAGTGCTCCTGAGCAAATCCCTTTTACTTCAAGCCACTGGGCTGAGTTTCTGAGAAGGCCCGCCCCACACCTGCCCCACACTCTCCTCCCCCCTGTGCTCTGCATGGAGGCCAAGGCCTCACTCTTTCCCAGGCTGGCACTGCCTCCCACAGACCCTGCAGCTGGCGTATTTTCAGGTGGAGCTGGGCTTTCTCCTTCAGAACCAGTCTCTGAACCCACCCAGCCTACAGTTGTCATCTGTCCCTGGAAGACACAGTGAGCCATCACATCAGCCGTTTGCAAGGTGAGAGACTGGCCTTTATTGTGGGCCCAGGAGGGCACGAAAACAGAGCATACAAAGGCCTGAGCAGCACTCGGGCCCATCAGGGCAGGGCAGGGCAGGGCAGGGCAGGGCAGGGGGCAGCGAGTGGCCTCAGCAGTGGCCTCACTTGCTGCACTTCCTGGGGGAGCACCTGCACTGCATGGCGTTCAGGACCTCATGGTAGACGATGGAGCCGTTGGTGCAGCGCAGGGGCACCTGCATGGGCTCCGTCCGCGTCGGGGAGCAGCAGGAGCACTGGTCTTGCACGTCCTCTGTCTCGATGGAGTACAGGGCTTTGCTGGCACATTTACCCTGCAGCGGGCAGAGAGGGGCAGGGCATCGTGATGGTGGAGAGGCCTGGGGTGCACGGGACTCTGAGGGAGCCTGCTTCTCTCGCCTGCCCTCCTCCAAGCACAAGCACAGCAGGTGTGGCCTCCCCCGGAAACCCAGGACAGCAAGGCAATCTCAGGGAAGTCGGAAATGTCCCCTGTCCTTATGGTACCACCATGCCCAGATTCCTCTAGTTGCCGTTTCTATGCATGTTTGATGCACCTTCAGGAAACACAGCCCCCACCCCACCCCCACCCCCGCTTCCAGAAACGCCTCTCTGTTCTCTTTGAAGGACTTCTTGCATCCTTCCTCAGTATTTTTTTTCTTCTGGGGTCAAAAGTTCCCAGTTGCTTGAATAAAACATTTGCTTTAACATAAAATGCTTCCAGTTCTTTTCACTTCTCCTCCCTGGGAACTTTCCAGATCCTTCTGAAATGTAACTAAGAGGCTATCCCCAAACAAGGAGACTCCCCTCCCCACTTAGGCCTCACTGAAGCCGGGGACCCTTACCTGGCAGTAATGAATGTCCACTTGTTCTTCGGACTTACAGTTTCCCACTTTGACGTACTGCAGCCTCGCGGTGATATTTTTGCAGTCGGGCTCTTCGCCTAAAGGACAAGTGAGAGGTGGGACCCGGGCCTGGCTGGGGTCCTGTAAAACACTCTCTAGCCCAGGTCCCTCACGGGCCTGGAAAACTGTAACCAAATCACCAAGCCAGCCATGGGGAGGGGAGTTATGTCATCCTGGTTCACCCGGTCCTGCATATTCAGAGATGTAGTTATTGCCGAGTTTAACTTACTTAATGGTATAATTTTAATTGCAGGGGGAGCCTAGAGTCACTGTGTTTTGGTGATATGGATGGATGAGACTTGTTTTTTATATAATTGAAGATTCTAAAAACGAAAATGACTGCAGCAATCCTCTTATGCTTGTAATAGTATCCAGGAGCTAATGGGCAATGAAGTAGCCAATAAACATAGTTAATATCCATCCCTGCCTTTGGGTTAAGAGGAAAGGCCAGTGTCATGGCCACATACCAGCACTCACGGCCTCTGTGGGGACCGAGAAAACCATAGGAGCCCTTGTGGAGCCCTCTCTTTAGGAATAGCCACCTGAAGGTCACTGGCATGGGCTTCTTTACATAACGGTGTTAGTGACATTCCGATCGGAGCGCTACCTGACCATGGAGAATTCTAAGATTTAATGGCAGCTCACCATTCCCCATCTGAACACTGGGAATTCTCCATTCTTGGATGGTCCTAATCTAAATCAACCCTAACTACATATTAGCCTGCCTTCCAACTTCCAAATAATTTCATTTTCAAGTGAAAGCCTGCCAACTACATTAAGAGGATGAATAAGGAAAACTTATTTAGGCCAACATACTATATTCTTTCTCTGTAGATTTAAATCCCTGAGCCTGACTTACTTTCCTCATGAAGGGTCTTAGCCTCCTGAACACACGAACCTACAAAGGCCCTTTATTGCTAGTTTTACAGATAAGTCTCTTTTTGTTGTTGCTGTTGTTAATCTTCACCCAAGGATATTTTTTCCATTGATTTTTAGAGAGAATAGAAGGAAGGGGGGTGGGGAGAGACACACAGACAGACAAACAGACAGACATTGATTTGTTGCCTCCTGCACTTGCACTCTAATTGAGGCCAGGGATCAAACCCGCAACCTAAGTATGTGCCCTTGACCAGGAATCAAACCCATGACCCTCTAGTGCAAGGGCCAGCACTCTAACCACTGAGCCACACCAGGCAGGGCACAGATAACAGTCTCTTGACCAAATTCCTTGTGCAGTGCGCCTGGAGGGAGTTCATCTCCTCTGGTGGTTTCCTGGCTTCACTTTCTTAAACCATTCAGACAGGAATCATATAACGAGATGCTTTTGGGCTGTGTTTCCTCAGTCTGCAAATTGGTTAGAGCAATTACAGGGGTTGTCAGAGTAAACCATTAAGAAAAGAATAAATGATTGCATGCTGAAGGTATTCAGGTTTTTACTCTTCCTTTCTCTACCCAAAAATGAACATGGGCCTATGAACCCAAAACAGAACAAAACAAAACTTAAAAAATATTAGGCCAAGCAAGTAATTCTCTGAAGTAATTCTATCTTCAGAGAATGTAGTATTAACACTGGGATTCTGAAAGTTATCTGCACTTGTGAGCAGCTTATAAGTCATGGAGAGGACTCTGTTCTCTGCAGCCCCACAGCACACAGTAGGTCTAATGCTAGCCAGAGGTGGCTTCCCTTCCTCTCTGAGATAGCTGTGTGACACTCACTGAATAGATGTGTACTGAGTGTCTGCTCTGTCAAGATCATGGATCAACGGTGCCTGTCTTCAAGGAGCTCTGGCTGGAGAGAAAGATATTCTCTGATGGTAGGACTATAAGCAGCCCAAGACTCTATGAGGGGAAAGCCAGGGTAAGAGGCTGGAGACACTGAGGAGTTTGGAGGAAAGAGGAATAAGACTGATTCACAGGCATTTGAAAGGGGATTCGAGCAGGGGGCAGTCTAAGAACATTCAGGGAGGAGAGGCAATTCCCTGTAGGACCGAACATAATGACTGGCCCGTGATCAAGAAATATCTTTCTGGAATAAAGCTTACTCCAAAGAACAGTCCCTGGACTTGGTCTGATGGGTTTCAAGGGACAAGCTATTGGTAATATACTTACATGTGTCACAGCAGGTGCCTGGAATTTTCAAGATTTTCCCCTTAAGGAAATAGCAAAGTCCCAGATTAGTCACAAATAGTACATAGTGGTCAGCTTTCAGGTCACTTCCCAGGCCAATTCCTGGACTCATGACCCTGAGTTTAAGTCCCCAGATGTAAACTGTGCTTTCCCACCACTAACGTGAGAAGAATGACCACCCTACCTGACCAGGCTGAAACAGTTTTGATTATTCTGAGTTCTCTCCCAATTGAGTCATTAGGATCAACGTTCTCAGGGAAGATTGGAAATCAGTTTGCTTCCTCACCTCCCATTCAAGGATCACACATTCAGTCTCCCCCAAGGGAAAGGTATTTTTGAAAGCATCTTACAGTGCAGAGAGTTTTGTCTGTGCACCAGGATTGATATTATAATTTAATTGATTCTTATACTAGGTCAGAGATCTCCCTTCAACACTGGGAAATCACATCAGAACTGGACTGTATGCTGCTCAGAAGGACTCGGTTCTTAGAGTCAGAGATAGGGACAGTCAAGAGAAAAGCAGGGCCCGAGCTCTGACTACTCACTCCCTGGGCCAGACATCTGTGTTCATCAAAGGGGGCGCAGCCTGTGACCCTCTTCTCCCAGATGTACTCTCCTCTCTCATTGACCTTGCAGAAGTGACTGTCACAGCCATCCTGGAACATCTCATCGCGCTGAAACCAAAGAAGGCAAATTTGAAGATAGTGTTTGGTTACAAAGCCACTTCAAACCACGACCTTGAGTCCATGGAGTTTTTGAAACAATTTGGAAGACTGTGTAATAAGAAGACGACAGTATCTATAAAGTCTCCACACCCAGAATATACAAGAAAGGTGGCGCCCTTTTACAACTTATTAATTATGAATAGGGCCACATAAATGTAGAGAATCCCCAAACTCTTCTGATCACTTAAAAGTTTAAAGAATTAAGACTTAGGAGGGTAAACTGGCTAATCAATAACTGAACTAGAGATGAACTGATCATCACCTCCCAAACCCACCAGTTAATTCTGGCTTTCATAGGTCAGAGTTTATTGCACCCTGATTGCCTTTCCAGTCTCATAGACATCAGGCTAGAAAAACTTCTTAAATTTCAACCAACTTCAAATCATGGGCCATACGCCAACTTGTCAAGAAGAGTGACAAAGTAACTAAATCAGAGAGACAATTTTTTGTCTTCTGTAAGTTATCTATCTTTTCTTTACAAAATCAGAAAGAAGTCAATATTGACTCAAACTTAGTCCCTTTCTTGAAGAAAAGATTCCAAAATAGGAACCAGATGGTAATATGAGGGAAACACTTGCGTTCAATTGGCTCCCACCTTCAGTGTCATGACTTGTCCTCCCCTTAGCTGAATGGTGCACGCCACAGGCAGACATCTCCAGCAGCATTCACCTTGGATCTTCTCTTCCTTGTAACCCTGTATCCAGGAGTAAAAGAAGCCTTAGTTCACCTCCCCACAACATCCCAGTTACAACTAGGCTAACTTTGCCAGCTTCTCGTCTCTCCTTGAGTTCAGAAAGTCAACATCCAGTTCTAACTAACCGTTGTCAGGTCTCAATCCCCTGGATAACATTTCTTCCCTCCATCGATGTATACCTCGCTCAGGTTCTAGCAGTGAAACCTATGAAATTAGACCTCTTTCCTGAGCTCCAGACTTTTAAGTGCACTTGTTTACTTGTGCACTTATTGTCATCTTAAGACTTATATCCAAAAACTTGATTTTTGCCCCAAATCCCATCCCTGTTCAATCTTACCTATCTCAGTAAATACTTTCATTACCCAATTTCTCAAACTAGAAATCTGGGAGTCACCTTTGATTTCTCCCTTTTTTTTTTTTTTTGCCCCCTACTCATCACCATATCTTCCCAAAAATGCATCTCAGGCTCTTCTGCTTGTCAAGACCAGTGTCTTCTGTCATCGCCTGGTCTAAACAATCATCATTGACCACTGGACTGTGATAATAGTCTTAATTTGTCTTCCTATCTTTGTTCTTGCCCCCCTACTATAGGTCTCCACACATTTGCTAGAATGACTTTCTTAAAATATAAGTCTAGTCATGTTACTCCTCTGCTTAAAAACCCTCAATGGAGTTCTGGTTCTAGTAATGGCAGAGTAGCTTTTATTGGACTGACTCTCTTGCAGATGACAACTTAAATTATTGACAAAATATTTAAAGCAATTTTTTAAAGACACTGGATGGCCAAAACCAGAGTAAACCATAGGTTATTTGATCCTTGAAAGAGGGAACCATAATAGACCATAAAGAATCATGTTTAAATGGCTTTTCCCAGGAGGCAGTCTGCATGGCACTGGACAGCTGTAACTTGAGCAGAAAACTGAAGTTGTATTTGTCTGAGGAGTTAGAGGACAGAGTTTGAAACCCCTAGAATAGCTGAAAACTAAAGGGAAAACACTCGAAAGAGGAAGTCAAAAAGGAGAAGCCCCACCCACCACCACCACCACCAATCTGCATATAAATTCCCTTCAAGTCCTTGGTTAAGCCCTGAATTATATATATACAGAGAATCCTAAGAGGAGTCCAGGAACAAAACAACAGGTGGAAACTTAAAGAGCTGAGCAGAAATTTCAGCTCCCACACAGCACAGAGAAGCCAGTGTTTGCGGTCTGAATCCCACCAAGATGAAGGGACTAGTTAAACACCTCAGGTTTCCATTGAAATTTCAAAAGAGCCAGGCCTTAGGATTAAGAACTATGTTTCAGAACTAAGACATATATTATAAGAACTATGTCACCCTTGGACCAAGAGAAATATTGAAAGAGACCCTCCTTAATGTAGTTTAAAATCTAGCCTTCTTTAGTTCAAAGTGAGCCACCAATAATCTAAGTTAGAAACAAACTTATAACTCATCAGAGGAAATGGCAGAATTAAGAGTCTCTTCAACCTATCTCCCAGCAATGTCTAACACATAGTAAAACATTTCATGCAAAGGAATGGGGTAAAAATGATCCACACTCAAGAGAAAAATTACTCAATAGAAACAGGCACACAAATGACCTTGATAATGCAATCAGCAAACAGAAACTTTAAAATAACTATTATAAATATGTTAAAGAGTCTAGAGAAAAAATGGATATAATGGGGAAAAGAGCTGGGGAATTTCACGAACAACCTGGAAACTTTTTTTTAAAAAAAGGCAACACTAGAACTAGAAACATGGTAACCTAGTAAAAAAAACTCACTGGATTGGATTAACTGCAGAAAAGAAAGGATCAGTGAATTTTAAAACTGATCCACAGAAATTGTCCAAACTAAAGCACAGGAAGGAAAAAAGATTGGAAAAAATATATAGAAGCTCGATAACCAGTAGAACAGTACCAAGTGGTCTAATATACATGTAATTAGAGTTCCAGAAAGGTAGTAGAGAGGAAATGAAACAAAAAAATTACATAATGGCTGAATTTTCCCCCAATTTGATCAAAAAAATCAATTCACAAATCCAGGAATCTCCATAAATTCAAAGTAAGAAAAATATAGAGAAAACTACTCAGGCTCTGTCAGGTGTGGCTCAGTGGTTAGATCATCAGCCTGCACACCAGAGGGTTGTAGGTTCAATTTCTTGGTCAAGGGCATGTACCTGGGTTGCAGGTCCTATCCCTGCTCTCAGTTGGGGCACATGTGGGAAGCAACCAATAGATGTGACTGTCACATTGATGTCCCCCTCTGCCCCCACCCCTCCCTTCCACTTTCTCTAGAATCAATAGGGGAAAAAATCCTCACTCCTCGGATGAGGAAGGAAGGAAGGAGGGAGGGAGGGAGGGAAGGAGGGAGGGAGGGAGGGAGGGAGGGAGGGAGGGAGGGAGGGAGGGAGCCTACTCAGAAGCATATACTCAAACTTGTGGAATCCAAAGATAAAGAAAAGCTGTTAAAAGCAGCCTGTACGAAGGGTGTAGAGGGGATACACACAGGAAAATAACCATAAAAATGGCAACTAACTTGTCATCAGAAATAATACAAGGCAGAAGACAATGGAACAAAATATTAAAAGTGATAAAATAAAAAACTTTCTACCTAGAATCCTATATTCATTAAATGAAGGCAAAATAAAGACATTTCAGATCAATGAAATCTGAGAAATGTAATGCCATTGGGCTCACACTAAAGGAAATGCTAAAAAAAAAAAAAAAAAAAGTTCTTTTTCAAGCTAAAGGGAAATTACTTAACATGGAATTTCAGATATACGGGAAGGAAGAGCACTGAAAATTATAAATATGTAGGTAAATATAAAATGTCATTTTTAGTTATTTTCTTAAATTCTATAAAAGACAATTTACTGTTTGCAGCAAAATAATAACAATTTATCTCTTATATAGAAGTAAACCATGTGACAACTATAACACAAAGTACAGGTAAAAGAGTACCTTATACATGAAATGACATATTATTAAGTCAAGGTAGGCTGTGATAAGTGAAGGATGCATATTGTAGTCTCTAGAATAGTCACTATTATCTCTACAGAAAAATACTTTCTATTTTCACTTGTGATTTCTTCTTTGATTCATGGATTATTTAAAAGTATTTCATTTAAATTGCAAATATGGGGGGTATTTATATTACCTTGTTTTTACTGATTTCAGTTTAATTGTGGTCATAGGATACACTCTATATGATTTCAAATTCTTGACAGTTAACATTTTTATGGTGCAGAATTTGGTCAAGATAGGTAAAAATTCCCTGTGTGTTTGAGAAAATGTGTGTTCTACAGTTTTAGAGTGTAGTGGTCTCTCATTTTCAACTAGGTCAAGTTAGTTCACATAGTTTTCCAAATCTTCTATGCCCTTGTTGATTTTTCCCCTACTTGATCAACCAGTCACTGAGAGAAAAAGCATTAAAATTACCAACTAAAATTGTGGGTAAGCTTATTTGTCCCTCCAGTTCTGTCAATTTTTGCTTCGTGTATTAGAAGTTCTGTTATTTGATGCACACACAATTAGGATTCTTGTGTTTTCTTAGTGAATCTACTCTTTTATCATTATGAAATTACCTTCTTTGTTTTTGGTAATATTCCTCATCTTAAAGTCTATTTTTATTTTTATTTATTTATTTTTTTTGTATTTATTACACCCATCCTAGCTTTCTTATTCCTAGTATTTGCCTGGAAGATTTTTTTCCATCTTTTTATTTTCAACCTGTCTATCTTTTTAAATTGGAAGTGCATCTCTTGTAAACAGCATACTAGTTGGGTCTTGCTTTTTTATCCAAATCTGACAATCTCCATTTTTAATTGGGATTTTGTTTTGCCCATTTACATTTAGTGTAATTATCCATATGGCTAGGTTTAAATCTACCATTTTGCTATTCATCTGTCATCTTCACTGCTTCTTGTTCTATTAATTCTTTTCTGTCTTCTTCTGGTTTAACCAACTTTTTGTTTTTTATTTTACCTCCTCTAATAGCCTTTTAGCTATATTTCTTCATGTTACTATTTTAGTGGCTAAACAGGTTTATACATTTATCAAACTTCAACAAACTATATGTTTAATATCTGTGTGGTTTATTGTAGGTAAGTTATATACCTCATTAAAAAATAAATTTTACAAAAATTTTAAAAATAAGAACTTCTATGGCTTCCCATTGTACTTAGAACAAAATCCAATCTCCTTAGCACATCCTGCAAGGCCTGACATCAGTCTTCCCTCATTTTCTGTCCTTATCTTATACCACCATCCTCTTGCTCTTGCCAACCCAACCCCATGTGTCTTCTAGGACCACGAACATGGCCACCTCCTTCTCACTTGAGGGCCTTTGTGGATGCTGGTCGTCTACCTGGAATATTCTTCCCACACTTTGTATAAAGAGCCTTTCCTCATCATTTAGTAATCATTTTAAATATTTCTCAGAGAGGTCTTACACACACACACATACACACACCTTATAACACTTAACACAATTATCACTTGCTGTTCAATTTTTTTGTTCTCCATGAGAGACATGCAAACTTCAAACTATGTCTATGCTGTTTGTTCTTATCTGCCCAGCACCTGACTTAGCAGACACTCCTCCATTCTCTGAGGAGGTAAGTTCAGCTAGGCACCCTAGACGGAGGCTTGGAGTGAGAGTCCTTCATTTATATCTGCTTTGGGAAAAGTGGCAGCTTCTGAACAACATGATTTCCCAGTCTTGCAAAAATGCCCCCAAATTTGGGAGACAACATAGGATAACCAACTTTTTATTTTGCAAAGTAAAAGTATTTTAAACAATGTTAATAAAATAAAAACCAAAAAGCTACCGTCAGCTGTCTCATCATTGCATTAAAATTGATGCTCTTTTAAACTCTCCCCACCACTCAAAAAAAAACAAAAAAGCATAATCTCAATTTTTTTAAGAATAAATTTAGTTAAGTGGGAAACCAATTACATTGTCATTCTTTTTTTCATTTTGCCACATTTAGTAGTCACCGCTTAGACATCCCTCCATTGGGGCCCTGGGGTTTCTCTAACTTGAATCTCTAGCAGATCTATTTGGAGCCCCCAACAGAGGACCTGGGCCTCTCCCCACCACTCCCTTTTCATTTCATGGGCTGAATGCTCTGAACCAGCAGGAAAAGTTAGGCATGGGTAAGCTTGCTCAGAAATGAATTTAAACAATTTGCCGCTCCTGAATCACCTCTGGACTCGGTGCATCTTCAGGGAGCAGACCAGGGAGAAAGCTGGTGAGGACAGAGCTCAGCACAAACCAGGGCAACCACACTCTGCCGGGAAGGGTGCTGCGGGAGTTTGAGGCCCCCCGGTCGTCGTTCACTGGTGAGTGTTAAACTGTGTTGTCAAAAATGCACAGTTCCTGGAAGGTGTAAGACAGAAGTCAAGGGAAGGGGAAGAAAGAGGTGGAATAAACATTTTGAGTGCATGTGAGTGGTTCCAGCCAGGCGAGGAAGTAAACTAGTGCGAATGTCAGGCAGGATCTCACGGGGGCTTGGATCTGGGTTAGGAGGTCCCCTCTCTCAGTGAGCCCAGGGAGGGGAACTGGACAGTCCTTACAGGAGAAGTGAGGGGGGAGGGCAAATTGGAGGAGGGGGCTGCAAAGCGGAGGGACAGGGGCCGTGGGGGCAAAATCCACACACCAGAAAGGCAGAGGGCAGCTAAGCCAAGACTAAGGAAAAAGAGAGGGTGTTATGGGAGAAGAAAGAACAGGAGGAAGAAGGAGAAGGGATACGGGGTGACAGGGGAGGGGCAGTGAGTTTAGAGCTGCGGTGGGAGTTGGGGAAGAGGGGCGGAAGGAGGAGAGGGAGTACTGCAGAACCCGCTTAAAGGAGTAAACTGTTTTGTCTGCTGCCCTGGAAGTGGAAAACACAGCTGCACCAGGCAACAGGCCTTGTTTGAGCCCTGCTGTCCATTTCTAAGCCTTGCTTCTGCCAATCTGTTCCTCATTCTGCCTCCTGGAAGGTCCTCTCGTCTACATTGAACCCCTTGCTCAAGGCCAGCTCATGGTGATGCCCCCTGGGATGTTTTCTCAGCGCCCCTGTCAGGGTGACCTCCCTTCCTCCTGCTTTTCCTGAGAGTCCATCTGCCAAGCTTGATGTCTACCACCCACCAGCACAAACTTCTTCTGATGTCCTTTTGGGTGTGAGCATTGTCTCCCCTGGGAGGAAACGAAGGACTCACCTCTCTGCTGACACCAACACTTCAGTCTGATGGAGGCAGTTCAAGCAGAACTACCTAGGCTTAATTAACTCAGCTCCTCACACCCTAGGCTTAATTAACTCAGCTCCTCACACCCGCGGGAGGCCTCCCAGAGGCCTTTTACTGCAGAGGAGCGTAGGAAGGCCAGTTAAGGATGCTGAGCTAGAATGGGGCCAACTGAGGCCAGTTTCAGCGCAGGTTAGGGTTTACCTAGAAGGAGGGCTAACCTACGGGTTTCAAGAGGGAGCAGGTGAGTACACTGCCCTGGGGATACATCAGAATATTGGAGGAATAGTACACAAACCAAAGGGTCATGTACTTAAAAAATATTTAGAACCTCTATCTAGAATGGATTCTAAAGCTGGATTTCTATGAACGCAAAGGAGGTTACCGTGCCACCTCTGATCACCAGATGGCGCTGTTAGAGCTCGCAAGCCTGCCCTCTAGAAAGCCTGCCTCGCCCCGCAGGACAGCGTTGGTGTGGACCTCGGGCTGCGCTGATGGTAGTTCAGTGGGAATCCAAGGTCAAAGGGAAGCCACAGACTCCAGACAGCAGTATTTCATTCCGTATTCAAGCCCAGTTCTATTCCAGGGGGTCGTTATACACACACACACACACACACACACACACACCCTAAAACATCAACTATGATTTTTTAAAATAGCAAAAACACGTACTAATAGAGGCAGGAATGTTCTCTTTAAACCATTATATCAGAAATAGCTGTGTCTGCTCCACATAAATTTTATTAAGCCCCTATTCTGAGCATGACACTATTCCAAGTGCCATGAAGAACACAGATGCAGAGCACTCTCTGTCCTCAAGAACATATAAAGCACCCATAGGAGTGTCCCTCGCCCCTGTCCCTAACCTCTCCCGATGTCCCCTACCCTCTGTGCTGCTCCTCTCAGGGAGGTCTCCCCTTACGAAGGTCTCCTCCCCAGACTCAGCCCCAGACCCCTCCCGCTGCCTCGCGAAGCTGAAGAGAGAAGCCTTCCCTTCACACCCTCTGAAGGAGCCGTTACTGCATCCTGCGCATCTGGCTCACAAGAAACTCCTCTGGCCCAGCGCAGTCTCTAAAACAGCAGGAGCCCAGGCACAGCAGGCGGTTTGAGGAGGAAGCCAAGGCATCCTCCGGAGCGTTAGGTCCACTCTGTGATGTGGGGCTAAGAGTCATAATGAAAACAATAAAATGCTGGTTGTCATCTCCCAAACCAGAAATGATGATTTTACTCAGAATCCACCCTCAGGAGGGATTTAGAGCATAGTCATCATGACCTCGTACAAACACGGGGAAATATTTTAAACCACCTAAACTTCCAATAATAAAAGTGTAGATTGCAGTACATATTTTCCAAAGAATATTGTGTTAAACCTTGCACGTAGTAGGTATCTAATAAATATCTGTTGACTAGTTAATCTTTAATATTTTCCAAGATGACCTGTGATGATTTTTAAGATGTTGTGTGAAAATAAATACAGAACTGTAAATATGGCATCACAAGCCTTTAAAATATTGTGTTTATTTTAAATGCACAAGAAGAAAATGTTGAAATCTATAAAACTAAATTGTAATCTCTGAGAGATGAAATGTGAGTGGGTGATGTGGGCTCTCCATGACAGTTGTCAAATATTGTCCACAATCAGAAAATTAATGAAAGCCTTATTTTAAAACCTCAGTGAGGTCCTATGGCTTGGGCCCACAAGCATTCAGTCCATCCATCCCCTAGGTCCTCACCAACACTCTCTTACCAGGGGGCAGGCCTCACAGGTGGTCTTCCTGCACTCCAGCTTGAATCCAGAGATGATCCCCGCCTGGGCGGTGCAGTGGCAAGTCGTGCACACATCAATCATCAGACTCGTCCCAGGCTGGAACCAGAGGCACACGGTCAGGCTGCCCAGCACCCCGAGCCCCTGACTTCCCCACCCTCCTCAGCCCCATAAACTGTCTGCCTTACCAGTGGGGGCCCGGCCTCCCATCGCTGCCCTGAGCCATCACCCTGACCCTCTTAGTGTCTCCAGGGACCCACTCCCTTCCCTGCCTTCCCACCACAAGTGTGGCAATGGCAAGAGTGAGGGCTTTCATGACACAGAGGGAGCCAGGGCAGCGGGAGTGGGTTGAAAGGTGCCCAATGACTTTGGAGAACTTCTCTGTACACAGAAGAAATGCTCACAGGCCTGGAGTAGGGCCTGGAGGTGAGTGCAGGTCAGGGGGCTCAGGCCCTAGAGAGTTAGGAAGACCTCCCAGGCTGGGCTCCAGGATGCTGGGAAGTCTTGGAGGCAATGAAAGTGCACTGGGGGTAGGTCTCCCGGGTTTCTTTCATTTCCACATTAGAATGACTGGGTGGCCCCCCTCCTGTCCCTGCCCCACCAACTCGCCCTGAAGAAGGCGGTAGCAGCTCACCCCAATGATGGTGCCGTTGAGAATGCAGGCTTCCACGGGCTCTGGGGGAGAGAGAAGTGCAGGCGTGAGAGGGCGGAAGACACCCTGGCCACCCCCACCCCACGCTGCACGTGGCTGACCCTTCAGGGCCTCCTCCTCTAGTCTGGGCCTCTCTCCTACATCCGCTGGCCCCCTCCCCACTCTACCTCCAGGTGCTATGGGTCCTACTGCCAGAGCGACGGTGGCCTCACTTCTCCCAGGCCTGGCAAGGAGAGGCAGGCTGCCTGTCTCCCACCACCCAGCCCTCAGTGAGAAGACCCCTGAGCATCCTGGAGGGCATGGCGCTTGTTTAAGTGATTCACACGTAAGGGGTGAGTGGGAGAATGTCTGGGTTTATGAAGAATGAAATTCCACTCTGGAAACTTTAAGTCACAAGATAAAAATCACACAAAGAACTCAGAGCAGGTGCTGGAGAGCTGCTGGTTGCTGTTGCTGTTTGTTTGGTGGCGGGGTTGGGGGTGGAAGTTGGAATACCTTCCCAGGCAGAGGCAGTACAGTGAATAATCCCAAAGGTGGCCTCTGGAGTCAGAGGGGCGTAGGGTCCAACCCCAGCTCTACAGCTCACTTACTCACATGAGCAGCAGAAGTAGGAACAGTCCCCACCTCACGGGCTTGTAGTGACCGTGGCATGAGATAGTGGTATAAGCCATCATTGGACACAGTGGTGACCTTCAGGAAATGGTTATATTTCTCTCATCTTAATTGCTTGGTCACAAAAGCATTAAGAACAGATGGGAAGGTTTTGATCCTGCCCATTTCCCTGAGTCACTACAAAGGCAAAGAATTCAGGAGCCCTCGTGGAAACACAGGCTCAAAGGTGGGCCCTGGACAGCAAGCCTTACCACAGCGACAAGTGGGGCAGCACTCTGACGTCTCACAGCTCAGCTGGAAGCCTGTGGGGCAGGCGGGAACATCCAGCTGGGGGCAGGAGACATTCCTCTGCTGCACAAAGACCTCCTCCTTCACTCGGACACACTCGTTGATGAGGCAGGGGTTCCCCGGAGAAGGCCAGTGAGAGCCAACCTGTAGTTAAAACACAGGAGTTGGGAAAGGCTGGGGCCAAAGTCCCAACGGGAGTTCACTGCTCCTTCAGGGAACTGGTTTGGGCCCTAGAGGCATGCCCTGGCTTAGCATCTAAGTCCCACCCACAGGGTAAGGCCCACAGAGGGAATGAACGGGGCTCATCTCAGGTCCTTCAGTGGGTCTGGGTCAAAGTCGCCTGACCAAGATCCTGGCTCAGAGACCTGTGTTCTCCCACAGACACAATCTTCGCCACCTGAGTAAGCACCTTAGGGAAGCTCGGGATGCTCCCTGCTCCCCTCAACATTGGCTGTGAGCTGAGCTCAGAGACTCTAGGACTGGGAAGCAACAGCACAGGTTGGCACAGAGGAAATGAGGAATGAACCTCAACCCATGGCCAGCCTGGAGATGCTTCCCACTCGTACAGGGAGGCAGCAAGAGACTGGGATGCTGGTGTCTGAGCCCTGCAGCCCTGCTGTCTGTCCCTGAGCTTCTAGGGCTGTTCATGGGTGGCCTGACCCCATGAGTTGGCTCCAGGAGCAAAAAGCATTGACCATGTCCAGAGCCTGGCTCAGAAAAGTCACTGTGAAGGTCCTGCCTGGAAGGTGTGTCACACAAGCGCTGCCTGTGTGCACCAGCTTCCAGATGCATCAAGGTGCACACCCCCACCGCCCGCCTCAGGCCCCCACCTGCTTCGCTCAGCTCCTGCTCACTTTTTTCTCTTTGCAGGTGAGGAGCAGAAAATGCCAGACCCTTGCTGTCACTCTCTTTACCCCAACTTCTGACTCACCCTGACCAGACCTTCCTGCTGCAGGTCTGGCCCCAAGCTCCAGACCTCCCCCTTCTGATTATTACCTGCTGAGCTTTGGCCATGGGATACACTGAGAAGGACCCATCCCCACCGACCCCCGCTGGTCACTGACATGTTCCCATCCGCAGCGGCAGAGCCGTCACTGACACCCACATCTTGTAGGTTAGATGCAGAACTGAACTGGGGAAGAGAAACTCAGGTCCCCTTCGTTTTATCGTCACTAATGTGAGTCTGAAGGGAGATGTGGGATGGGGGTGGGGGAGGGAGGCGGGCACACTAAGCCCCAAAGAGGCCCGCTGTCTGCGCCACCAGGCGGAGCAGCCTCTAACCTGAGCCGGACCCTGTCCTGGGGGGGAGGGATGAAACCTGCCTGATTCTAGGATGCGTGAGAAGCTGAACAAATACAAGGTGGAAAGGAGGGACACAGGGCAGGGAAAGCCACGGGAAGCTCAGATCAGAAGGAGGGGTGGAAACCAGGAGGGAAAATCAACGCGTCATTCTGTTGTCACTGAGGATGAGCGAAGCAAAGGACTCGGTAGGAGATGGGCAGGCTCAGGGCAGGATGTTAAGCCTTTGGGTCTTACTGGAAGGACACAGAGGGGAAGGCCCCCAGGTGTGCCTCACACTCTTCCAGCACCTGCCTCCTGAGGTTCCAGAGCTTAGAACTCCCCACTTCGCCCTCATGAATCAGAAAGAAATTTGCTACTGTCCTGACATCTGGACTAAAATCCCCCAGGAGGGAATCCTCTGTGTTTCAGAAAACGCTTGATTAGCACCCAAAGTGAGAGCCTGAGCTGCTTTAAGAGAGGGACTGGCTGGGGTGGGGTGCGAGGCAGGAGAAGACAAGGGTGGGGAGATGGGGGACTGCCACCATGGCAAGATGCTAGAGCCAGGGTTGCAGAAATAGCTCTGGGGTTTGGGAACAGAACAGTGCTTGCTTCTCTGGGGATAGAAATGTCTTCAGTGGAACTCAGTGAAGAGGTCAGAGGACCTGCCAGGGTCGATGTGGGACCGAATAGCACTTGCAGCCTCTGGGTTCAGTGGGGCGGCAGGCCCATGACACACGCAGGGTAGGGAGGCCATCCGTACGCCAACCACTCAGGGAAGCAGGACTTCAGATTCACAGGTAGATGGGAGAGCATAAATCCCCCGGGAGTTCACAGAACTTTTAGGGAGGGAATTGGGCTTCTCCCAAAGTCAATGAAATGGGAAGTCGGAGGCAATCTCAACCAGTTCCTGCGGGCGAGGTAAACCCAGCTGACATCTGGGTAACACCAACAGCCGATTAATCCCCTGCAGGGGAAGCCAAGGGCAGGGGATGTGCTTTGATTTTACAGGTGAACCAAGGCCAGCACTAAGCCACAAAATGGACAACCCATCCTGAGGCCCCGACCTACATCCTTCCAGTACGACTGGGAGTCCCCTCGTGGTGAGCCAACCACCACCTCGCAGGCAGATGGCAGGCACCTTCCACAGCACTCGCCTTCATGGAGGACCAAACTGAAGCCCTGGAAAAACACAAGGAACAGAGTGAGGTCAGGCCAGCAGCAGACCCAGGTGTGCTTATCTGCTCCACAGATGCGCTGAGCCCTGGGGCTTCGCAGAGGCAGCTGGACTGAATGTTTGCATCTCTGTCATTCACCAACTTCAGAGTCATGCTAAGAGTGGCTGGGAAGCATTGACCATTGAGTCACTAAGTGAGTGACTCAGTTTCACCAGCTGCAAAGACATAACCGTGCCCTCTGAAAGCAAGATCCAGTTCGAAGAGTACTAAACACAGTCCAGAGTTCACTCAGCCACAGCTACCTGACCTGAAATTTGTCATGGCCAAATCTAGGGCACATCAATGACTTAGGGGAGAGTATTCAAGATGCCTGGGATCTATTCTCTGCTCTAACAGAGCCAACTACGTATATAAGATGAGCACCTTGATCCCAAGGCCTCTCACCAATGTGCCAAGTTGGGTTTCCCCAGGTAGTTACTTGACGTAGTTTCTAGGCACAGTGAGATGAGAGAGCAACAGAGGCTAACCTTCCCCAGAATGCCTGCCGGGGAGCCCAGCATCCTGGAAGTTTGCCAGCCTGTCTTGCCTCTTGGAGGTCCTCCAATCTGGCCAAAGCTTTAGGAATTTGGGTTGAAACTCTCCACTGAAAACTCTGAAGTAATGTACAAGGAATAGGCAAAACGCTGACATATGTAGTTGTCCCAACCACCCAAGGGACAGACCCTAGGACTAGGCTTTATCTTGAAGCTCTGTCCCTAAAAGAGAAGAGACACTTGTAGCTGTTCAGGGTGGGTGAAGAGGCCAAGCCTGCTCTGCACACTCACTCGCAAGGCCAAGTCAGATGATGCACACAACACTGATGTCAGTCTAGCTGGTGCCTCTCTCTGGGGGAACACAAGCACTCCAGAGACTTGGCTCAACGTCATACTATCTCCATGGGACCTACTTATATCCTGAGCCATGTCACAGAGGTGCCCAGTGAGCTGTCCCCAGTCTTTTATCATCTGAGATTCTAATCATTTATTGTGCATCTATGACGTACTAGGTACTTTGGAGAAGCCAACAAATTGGGATGATACAATCTAGACACTCTCCATTATAAGGCAGAATATACAGCTGCCATAAAAGACTCAGGGAGCACAAAAGAGAGTCATGGATACCTTCAGGGACCCAGTGTCACTCTTGTGTGCCTCCCTAAGAGTGCCGAGTGACTTGGATTGGTGTATTCATCCTGTCTTTTGCTGCTTCCCAATATGGGGAGATACACTATTGATACTATGGATGACTACAAGGACAGACACCTTGCTCCCAAAAGCCCACCAACTTCTCACACTCAGATCCTCCTAGCCATGCTTCCAAATTTCTTGGCTGCCATCTCTCTAAGATCCCCCTTCACCTTCAGCATTCCCATTTTCCTGCTGTACAACCAGGGTTTTCCAATATTTTTATTTCTCTTTCTTCTTGCATACCCCTCCAAATCCTCTACCATATATCTGTTCAAAATATACATCTCACACCCTTCTCCTTACTCTCTTCTCCAACCTGTTTTCATTGGTTTCCCAATTAAGAATGGAAATAAGCAGGTCTAATGTCCACCCAATCAGAAGACAGATGCCAATAAAAAATAAATTCCTTATGTTTAGTAGTACAATCCTTTAAATATGGTTGCCACTGCTGAAACAGTGGCAAGGGGCACGGAGCACTGGTCCCTTGACTCTTCGCTGGATCAGACTGGCCCTTAAATTGCTAGTGTTGCCAGTGTACTGGCCTCACAGAAGGGGCCGTGGGCTAGGAGTCAAGACAATCCAGGCCTACTGGCTTCAAATGAGCTGTAGCACTGTGGCCAACTTCGTTCCCTGTGCAGGTCCTCTGCTTTTTATCTGATAAGTGGGAAGAACAGCCTTGCATCTTCTTTCTGGAGGAGAATCGCGAGGATGAATAAAACATAATGCATTATGTCGAGCTCCTTGAACACAGTTCCCAATGCCATGATTTAGTCTGATTCTGGGGTCTAAAGTGGGGAATCAGGTGGTCATAGGCCTTCAAAAAAATCTCTAAAGTTTATACAAAGGAGGGGGGTTCCTCTTGCCGTCAACATAGAAGCAAGGCCATAGGCATGTAGGCACACCTATAACTTTCTTCAGGAAGCCAGCAATGCCCTTTATACAATTTCCCTGACATGAACAGTAGAGAACAATGGAGGTGGCTGGGGAAAGTGTATTTCTGCAGACTGTGGCTTCAGAAAGAAAGAATTAGAGGGTGATGGTGGTAATGTTTTTATTGTTTGTGTGTTTTTGTTTCTTATTTTTGTCACAACCTAGACAACAAATAAATTTGAGTAAGGGAGCCCCAATGTCTCTGGAGTCAGACCAGAGCTGATACTACCCTCTTTGAAGAATGAAGTCTGAAACCATCACAGTTCACTGAAGCTCCCACCTCAACTCTGGATGGAAGACATCATCCAGACCAAAGCTCAGCCTCCCACATCCCTTCAGCTCTGACTAAACTGTAAAACCTCCTTTTCCTCCCTAAAAGGGGTGACATTCAGCCTTTAAGACACATCACTCAATTCCCTAGAGCAATCATATGGTTAAGAGTTCTAGAAATGTTGTCTCCTCCACTCATTCACCTGACCTCTGTACCCATTTTCTTTTTGAAATTGACTCTAGCCCTGGTCAGTGTAGCTAAGTGGTTAGAGCGCCAGCCTGCACACTGAAGGGTCTTGAGTTCATTTTCAGGTCAAGGGCAGGTACCTGGCTTGCAGGTTCAATCCCTGGCTCCCGGTGGGGCGCCTGCAGGAGGCAACCAATCAATGTGTCTCTCTCACATCAATGTTTTTCTCTCTCCCTTCTCTCTTTCTCTCTCTACCCTCCCCCCCCTTCCCACCCTCTCTGAAAATCAATGGAAAAAATATCCTTGGATAAGTAGTAAAAAAAATTTCCTCCAGCACCACAGCCTCTAGATAGACAAGTTTCTACCATATGACCTGCACCCTCCCCAACAGCTGACTGTACCAGACTAGGGACTGGACAGAGGATCCAAACCATGGGATGAGCTGAGCCCATCAATTTTCTTCCTGAAAAGTCAATCTATTGAACACAAAGACTGAACAAGTCATACTGGACAGGGATGACCCTGGATCTGAAAAGTCATATTGAGTTGAAGCCAGATTCAATAAAGCCATGTGCAAATAAAATTTTGAGAAAGCAAAACTTCCTTCCAGAGGAAGTTGCCCTGCAATGAGGAACTGGAGCAGATGGGCAGAGAGAAGCAGAGATGGGGGCTAGTGGGACAAATGGAGAGAAATACTGTATGACCACTTATATGTCCTGTACTTCTTTCCTGAGAGTTTTATTTTAGCTAGCTTGAGTAGATTCTGCTCTTTGCAATCAAAACTCCTTACTGAAACAAAATTTATTGGGTGCCAATTTTATAAAAATGACCTCTAAATGGTACTCTCTTTACTTGATAGTAAGTTATTCCCATTGCCTCCCATCGATGTGGGAGGAGATGGAGACCAACAGGTTTCTAAAACTTAGCACTCCCACAAGACACACCTGGATACCATAGCATCATCCTCTCTCAAAGTTACTTAGCAACTCCACTCCTCCTCAGTACATCATTGCAGGTAGAGCAGTAGATGAGCTGAATGGACTCCCTATTTCTGGATTTACTCATAGGCTCTCCCTCCATTCCATCATCAAACCATACATTCCCAAAACAGCACCAATAGCACTGTCTTCTCTGCTGTTAACATTTACAAAAGCAACCACTGATTTTTTTTTTATCATAATCTACTGATAATACTTTAGTAATAATAATAGTAGCATTAAACCAGCAAGTAAAATTTGACCCCCAATTCTCCCTGTACAGCATTGCTTAATTTTTCTAAGGCCTTATTAACCTTAAATGTGCAAGAATAGAGTCCCCTAGAATACAGAGAAACCTTAGGGGTAGGCCACAATGACAAGAATTTAAAGCTGAACTAGGGAACAGTAATCATATTTTTTCTGTACCTCAAATTATAAACACAGTCTGAAAAATCACAATCTATGTGGCAACACTATAGGACATTAAAACTGGGACAATCTCAGAAAATTCAGAACATACATTTGTTCTAGGGATAGCCTAAGGTGACGTTTGAAGAGGGAAAAGATAGGAGGGAAATCAAGTCCTCTTTTCTAGCATTTAGTTCACATCTCTGCTCAAACCAACTCCATAGCTGTGGACTCAAGATCATACAATAGACCAGTCCATTAGCCAAGGACTGAATCACAGAAGGATGACGTTGCAGTACTTTCTTCATGCTTCTTTCTTTTCCCCATCCCCATCCTCCTCCTTCCCCCTCATCCTGGTCTTGAACCAGAGTTTACTAAAGGGATTGTTTGGTTTCTTGCCTCCTCCTAGGATCCCCTACCCTACTTCCATACCCTAATTGCTCCACACAGTGCCTAGCCTCTCTGTGTTCCTTACCAGCTGGCAGCTTTCTTCACAGGGCTTCTGAGAGCACTGGGCCACACGCAGGCCCATCACAGCATCCTCCATGTCGGTGCAGGTACACACGTCACAGCCCTCCTCCCAGAACTGACCAATAGGGTAGACAGTGCCTCGATGGACACACACCTGTAGATACAATGTTTCTGTGAGTGAACTCAATCCGTTCATTTAAACAAGAGGCTAGAAAGCATCCGCTATGTGTTGAAGTTGCTCGAGGTTGCTCTAAGAATAAAGCAATAAATAAAATCAACATGGTCTCTGCCCACATGCAGGGATGCTTTATAAAGTAGATTGTAATAAGCATGAAATCTAGACCTGCTCCTGCTCCTCCAGAACCTGGGCACTTAGAAATCTTGAGCCAGTCCGGCCAGGTGTGGCTCAGCGGTTGAGCATCGACCTAGGATCCAGGCGATCGGGGTTCGATTCCCGGTCAGGGCACATGCCCGGGTTGCAACCTAGGCAGCTGATCAATGGCTCTCTCATCATTGATGTTTCTCTCTCTCTCTCCTTCTCCTTTCCTCTCTCTAAAGTCAATAAAAATATTTTTTTTAAAAAGAAAAGAAAAAAAGAAATCTTGAGCTGGAAGAGAATCCAGAAAGGACCAGAGGTCTAGAGTATTCCAGGCAAATGAGTATCTGCTCTAGCTCCAATAGGCTCCAGGGAAAGGTAACTGTGGCTTCTCTTTGGCAGTCATCGCAGGACTCACCCTCAATAGTCCAGCAGCTGCAACTCTGCTCAGATCTTCCTACTGCAATTCTGGTTTATTTCAAGTCCTGCCCATTAAGTCTTTCATGATAGCTCTTTTTGGTGGATCTCTTCCCTATGACTGCTACACACATTTAATATCTGTACCATCTGTCGATACTTGGTTGAATTCAGTTTATACACGGTTGTCTTATATACACTAGCAAGACCATAAGTTGACTGCACTTTACATTTCTCCCATAGCACTTAACACAGTACCAGTTCTGGTAGAACATAGTAGTCACTTGATAAATATTGGGTGGAAGGAAGGGCAGATGAAAGGATAGATGGATAGATGGAAGGATGGATGGATGGCTAGATGGACAAATTGATAGCAATTAACAAATGAGTAAACTATTAACTAGTCTCTAAATAACCCATACGATCAGGTTATTTCCTTAGCTAACATAAGGAAATCTGTTTAAAGGCCAGACCATGCCATATACCTTGTTTGTAACCCAGCACCTAACTATGCTGATCACATAGTAGGTTCTCTATAAATACTTCCTGAACTAACTAAATTTCCATTAGGCTGAGCTAGAATGTTGACTGCTCCCCCACCAGCCACATAGCACTCAGTTTGGGCAGGAAGGCAAATCTCCCATGAGGAGCAGAGGTCTGGCCATCATCCCAGACACAGCTGAGCAGCCCCTACCTTGTCAGGAAGGCAGGTGATCGTGGTGCAGCCACAGTCATTGGTGATGACTGAAGACAGGTACCCCAGAGGGCAGCTCACCGTGGAGTTGACACAGTTGCAAGCACACTCATACTCATCACAGCACTGGGTCTCCCGAAGGGTCGGTGTCCGGTGTGGGGGGCAGGAGGGCGGGGACTCCCTTCTGCACTCCTCCTTCCTGCAGGCTGAGGAGCAGTACAAGGTGACACCCTGGTCCTGCCACACTGAGCATTGAAATCAGCCATGGTTTGTAAGTCTTCAGCTACTAAATAAGGACCCAAGGAACTTTAGACCCAGACTATTAAATCAGAATTGCACATGAGCCCAGTTCAGGGGCTGCGGGGATTCAATCATCCCCAAAAGAAGTTAGTCTGCAGAAAAATAAGAACATTAATCCAAAGGAGAAATGTGAAGCTAGAAATTTTAACGGAGAAGTGAAGGCTGTTCGATCCCCATTCTACCACCTCCCCATGCACATTTGGAAGGGTAGGGCCCTTCCAGCTCTTCAATCTCAGAGAGGGCAGATGTAGAATCTCTAAGACCCAGGCAGCCTGGGCACACCATGAGCAAGTAAGCATTTTTATATGCTGGTAGCTTATGTGATCCTATCCCCACTTTGGTACCTAGGACAATATCCTACAGTTTTAGGTCCTCTAACAAGGTTGAATGAAAGAATGATGACAGTCAGTCAAACCCACAACATCATTTTATAAATGCTAAATCCCATCCTGTGTCCTTCGCCTCTTCACAACCTCCTTCAAATTCAAGGTTCTCTCCCCTCGCCCTGAGGTCTTCCACCTAGGACCTCGAGAAAGATTCTCAATGAACAGGACGAGGTCTCCGCTTGACTTCAAGTGGGCATTCTCGGTAGCTAAGTACAGAGTTCAGTCTCTTGACATGTCTTACGTTAGTCCCGCCCTATACTTAAATTGTTGTATTTGGTGATTAAATGTATAAACATACAAAGCAGGGGGACCTATACATTTGTTTGGGAATAAGACCTAATGATGGGGACAAACCAAGGAAACATTCCCTCCCCTCACCGGTGTATGGCAGGAAGGGAGTAAATAGAGATTGGGTCTGGAGACGTCTTCATCTCAGACTCCACCGCCTCTTAATATAGCCCAGTAGGGATGTGACTGCAGCTGTGTCCACACCCAGGACCCCTGCATGCAGCCAGGAGGATTCTTAGAAGATTCAATCCAGAGATCACCTTAACCCCTCTGTTCCAGACATGCCCCAACCCCAGCATCACCTAACTAGAATACAGGACTCCTTCCCCAGGCCAGGAAGGAGTGGCCACAACACCACCTCCCTGTCCACAGAGGCTTTACCGCAGGTGAAGTTGGGTCTGCACTCGCCAGGATTGGTCAGTGTCAGCTGGAGGCCACCTTCACAGTGAGGCGTAGGGGGCAGGTCACAGCTCACCACGTCACACACTAAGGGACAGGAAAAAGAGGCATCCACTCAGAGTTCAGCAAGGCTACTCTAGTATCACCTGTGAGTGGCACCCTACATTCCTGCTCATGCAGACTTCTGTTTTAGGTAGATGGTGATAACAAGGGAGAGGGAGAGATACAGATAGAGGTAGAGCGGGAGAGGGGAGATAGATAGATAGATGATAGGTAGGTAGGTAGATAGATGATTGATAGAAAGATGATAGGTGATTGACAGATATATGATAAGCTCATATTGATTATGACTGTCATCTGCTAGGACTTTCAGATCACAGCCAAGTCCCTTGAACCCACTGGGCCTCCATTTCATCTTCTGCAAACTGGGGACACTACTTCATAGAGTCAGTCTAAGGATGTTGTGAAATAATGAAGGCAGCGTGCCTGGCACATTGTAGAAGCTTAAAATGTCTACGAAATGAGAGGCTTGAATGAAATGATCCCCCAGCTCTGCCTACTGTTAACAGTCTCAGACCCGTTTCACACAAGCTGTTCTCAAGTCGGATGTCCCTCCCCATAGGATTGCTACTTGCCCCTGACCAACTTCATCAGCATAAATAAATTTCTTAGATCATTTCATTCTTTTGTAGATCTTTACCCTTTCCCTCCATCTATTTGTTCACCCCTTAAGATCTGCATCACTGCAAATTCTACAAGTCTGTGCTTCATGCCTTCATCCAAACAGTGAACAAGCACACTGGATGGGTCAGGGGCGAGGCATCGCAGGTTTCCTGCCTCGTTACCCATAATTCCATCAGCTCTGGATTCATTTACTTATATCCTTACTCAGCCCACTATTCACTCTGCAGTTTGCAAGCCAATAATGAAGCCCTTTGACAAATAACTTGCTGAAATCAAGGTGCCCTGTGTGTGGCCTCTGCATCTAAGATCCGCAGAAGGAAAAGGAAAATGGGCTAGTGTGGCACAACTTTCCCTTCAGTCAATTTCTGTGCACCTCCCCCCAGCAGTGATTACCCCATTCTTTTTTTTAATGCTTTTAAATCTGACTTTTAATGATTCACTGCAGAATTTCTCTAGGTAGCAAATCCTATTTTTTAGAGGTCACTCTTTCTATTTTTTGAAAAATCCAGTCAGCCCTTACCCACCTCCTTTTGCACACCCTGTGCCTGAGACCATGAGCTCCTCACAGCACCCACACCCTTCACCCCTTCACCTGGGGCTGGGTCCTGGGCCCTGGAGAATGCCCAGGGTGGGACACATACCACACTCATACACCGGGCAGCACTGGTCTGCGTTCTGGCGGAGGCGGGCCACTTCACACGGGCCACACGTGGGAACTGGAAAAGAATGCCCCAGAAGTCAGAGCAACAAATTGTAGTATAAATTGTAGTACAGCCTGGAGCAAGATCTAAAATATTGCAGACTCTCAAAGAAGGTGAAGAGAGTAGCCCAAGGACATATATGCATAGCCCATGGACACAAACAACAGAGAGGTGAAGGCCAGGGGAGGGGTGGTGGGGGCGAGTAGAGGTGGGCAAGGGGGGGATGGGAGATATCTGTAATAGTGTCAACAATTATATATATCAGACTCTCATCCACTGGAACTAGCACAGGCCCTACAGGAGAGACCACAAGGTATCAGGCCATGGTACCACTGACGAATGAGGCTCCCCTGTGTGTCCTGTTGACCCCTTGAATGTGCCCTCCAGGACACTCTAATCTGAGGGCCAAGGTGGGTCAAGAGGGCAGGGTTAACCTCTCAGAGCAGCTGCCCCAGGTTCAGAACAATGGGAACCCCAGCTCCGAGAGGTCAGGAAGGGTGGGCTGGCCTGGGAAACGCAGGAAGGGCCAAGGAAATCCACATTTGGATCTGGTGGCTGCAGGACCTGGAGGGAGCCCTTCTTCCTCCAGGAGCCCGAGGGTGGAGGAGCTCACCTCTGGCCGTGGGGCAGGGATGCTCCGTGCAGTTGACCTTCCGCCCACTGAGGCACGTGCAGATCTGGCAGGGCTGGTGGTCCGGGACCCAGGTCTCCAGGAACTGAGGGAAACGAGGTTCAGAAGGGGCCCAGGACACTAGGGCAGAAAGCCCTGGAGCACATGGCAGTCAGTTCCCCCTCCCTCACTGCCAGTGTGTGGTGAGGGTATTTTTATTATTATCCCCACTTGTCAAAGGAGGAAGCTGAGGCACTTGCAGTCCCAGGGTTGCAGCAGCAGAGGTAGGATTTGAACCTGAATCCATCCTTTTAACACTGTGCTCTGCCACCTCCCAGTAATAATTAGCATTAGAGATGTTCAAGATATTTTTCCTAGGGACTTTATATTTATTCACTTTATGTTCCTTATCATAATCCTATCAGTCAAGTACTATTATTACCTATATGTACAGATGATGAAATTGAGGCACAGGGAAGGAACAGGACCACGTGGCACACCCAGGATTTGAACCTGGCATTCTGGCCCCAGACACCATGTGCTCTACACCTGCCTCACCAGCAGGTCTCACTGCAGGGGTTGTGGGAGTGACAGGCACTGAATACACATGGTCACAGCGCCCAGATGGCTGACAGTCAACTTGAGGAAAAAAGACTCATGCGTGAAAAGTTACATGAGAAAAATGAAACGTGATACATCCACACCGTGGAATACTACTCAGCAATAAAAACAAACTATCAGAGCACACAACACACAAGAATGGGCCTCAACGGTGTCACGCTGGGTGAAAAAAAAAAACAGGCCAAAGAGTAGTATTTACTACATGGTTCCATATATATGAAATTCCAGAAAATGTAAACAAACCTATAGTGACAGAAAGCAGGCTCATGGTTGCCTGAGGACTGGAGATGGGGGTCAGGGGATGTATTAAAAAGGGGCACAAGGAAACCTTTGGGGGTGATGAAAATGTCCATTGTCCTGGTTGTGATGGTGGTTTTACAGAGGTGCACATGTGTCAAAGCTCATCAAATTGTACACTTTACTAGGTGCTGCTTACTACAGGTAAACTATATCTCAATAAAATGAAATGAAATTTTATTTTTAAAAATGAAAAATAAAAAGGTCACACGAGGGCAAAAGGAGAGTAGTTAGTTCACTAGGGTGGGGTGCTCAGAGAGGCCTCCTGAAGGTGCGCCTGGGAAGGGGGGAGGAGCCTGGGCAGGGGACGGGGAGATTCCAGTGGGAACAGAGGGAAGAATCCTTGTGGGCCGGTGGACAATTGTCGAGGCCTTCTCCGCCCGCTTGAGGAGACTGAGCTTAACCTGGTGGGCAAGGGGCAGCCCTGAAGCTTTGTAAGCAGGACCCTGACTCCCAGAGAGAATGTTAAATATGGGCCGACGTGGTGAGAGCAGCAGGATGAGGAAGGGAGGGACTAGGAAACCAAAAAAGAGGCTGCAGGGGCTGCTCTTCCAGTGTTTCTGCAAAGAACTGGGAAGACCTGGGGAGGGGCCCAGGATGCCACCCAAGAGGTTGGAGCAAAGAGGCTGGGCAGAGAGGCAGAGTGGGGGGCATGTCACATATCCTCAGGCCTCTCAGTGATGCCAAGAAACTGGCAAATGTGGTGGGGGGGGATCTGTATTCTGACTTTTAAATAGCAAAGTGGTAAGATGAGAAAGGAGAGGGTCTCAGTTTTTGAGGGGTTTTTTTCTCTCTCTTTTAAAGAAGACTTTTTAAAGAGCCTCTTTTTTGTGGACTTCAGATATCTAAATTTAAGAATAAATACAACCTTACAACTATCCTGAGAGTGGGTAACGCCACAATAGATGACCAAAAGCAGGAGTTAAACCTCTTCTTCCAGGGATTTTTATTTTCCCAGGAGGCCTCATTAAAGCCTCCGAGACAGGAGACAGAGTCCATGGCCCCTAATTCTAAGCTTCTAAAAACCACCTGCGGCCAGCTGTGCAGGGGCACAACCTGCCTGGTTATACAACAAGTAGGCCAGCAGGTGGCGCTCCTGCATCAGCACAGGCCAACTCCAGACAGCCCTGTCTCACCCATCAGGTTCCAGGGCCACAGAGTGACAATTACTGGGACAGGAGAACAGGTATGAGAGCTAGCTGGAGTTGAAGATTAAATCGAGATGACAAAAGAGCGGCCTACAGAGAATAGGGCAAGGGAAGATAGAAGTCTTCAAAGCCCAGAGAAAGATACAAATCCACAGCTGAGAATTTAAGAGGAGATGCAAGTGAAATGTGTAGGTTATGGAACACCAGGGACCAGGGAGAAAGGGAGGCTCCAGGTGCTAGGCTCCTGGGGTGATGGAGGCAGTTCTTGCTGAGCTGAGCTGAGCTGAGCTGAAGCAGTATTTGCCCAGTACAGCACCCCCTGCCCCCCAACATAGAGAGGGACAGCCAGGGCGGTTCTGGATCCCTTCTGAGCCGCTACAAAGGCTCACATCTTTAGAGTGCACTTTGTAAACTAAACAAGAGCTATGGAAACTGGTAAATATTTTGCCCTTCTGAAGTTACCACAAGAGATTTATACCCTGGTTTATTTCCCTGAAGAAAAAAATCCTGGGCTTTATTTTTCAGTTTTAAAAAATTCATTTAATAGAAATATTTTTCATATTAGACTTTTTGTTCTTACTCTACTTTGAAAGTAAAAGCTGCCATTGCAGGTGGCTGGATAAGATATTTGTTTTCACCGTGTAAGCTATATTTTCTGAAATAACAAAAACTGGCTGTGTTCCCTTCATAGTTTTTGCTTAACTAATTTTATGTTACTTGATTTTAAAATATATTTATAAGATGGTTTCTATGTCAAAAATATTGCACTATTTGGAAGCATTTCTGTATACCACATGAATATATATTCTGACATGTTGCACTGAAGACGAGGGAGTAGTGAAAGGGGAAATAAGGCCAGAGAGGAGTGGAGGAAAGAGGAGTAGAGACGCTAAGATAAAATTCACAAGCTTCCTGCTTTCAGCACCCTGCAGACAGCTGATGCTCACGAAGCCAGAAACATTTTGCAAACCTGAGCTGACTTCTCATCACAAGATGCCAAGGAAGAGGGTAGAGACCATATGTGCCTGCCTCTGAGAGTATCTGACCACAACCAGCAAAAGCAGCCTGAAATTACCACTGGGTGCTGGCCCCACCTGTGGATGGAGCCCACACTGGAGCCCAGAGGGGTGCGGGAGGTGTGCAAGTCAGGGGAGCAGTGTAAGGTTTTGTCAGCGCCGCTGGGGAATATTTCGGTGCAGGGAGTTACTTAAATTGGCAAGTGGAAATAATCACAGTACAGTATGACTGGGGTCCCTGTTAGTTTATCTGTTCCACAGTGAAAATAAGGGGGATCCGCTGGGATAGCGCCCAACAACAAAACAGAGCAGGTGGAGCCATGCAAGTAACAGCCTGCTGGACGCCCAGAGCCTAGCTCGGTGCCGATGGATCAGTGGCAGGGCGAGGGCCCTGTGGATGGCCTGGGGTAATGAACGGGAATGCCGGCTTGGTCACCTTGTGCCATCTGAGCCTTGGTTTCCTCCCCAGCTTGGTTGGCTAGCCTTACCATGATTCTCCCGATTGTGATTAAACATAGTGGTAAGTCACCAAACCCTCTCACTTAGCGATAAAGCCCCCTTGGTAACAACGAAGATGTTAGGTCTTGGGTTCAGCACAGGATCATAGAATACATTCTCCTTTGCTAGAAGCCAAATGCACTCCTTCCACTACTACGCTCTGTAATATCACTGTCAAGGATGAAGGACAGGACCACACACACACTCACATACGCACAGACACACTGCCCCAGGTCCGACAGACACACGTTAACTTTGAAGGGTTATGACTGCCATCCTAGGATGGGGGGGATCCTTTCAAAATGTACCAATAACTCCTAAGATGGCTAAAAGAATTAATGATTTCCAGTTAAATCAGCCCAAAAAAGACCAAGTAAAATGGCGATTTCATATATTGGAAAGAGCAAGCTCTCTGGAGTCAGACAGCTTCAAATTCTGAGTTCACCTCCCGGCTCCGCCACTTACACACTGTGTCTATCCATGGGCAAGACCCTAAGCTCTCTACACCTTCGTTTATTTGTAAAGGTTTTGTGAGTGTTTATGAGATGATGCAAGATGTCCACTGGGGTCTGTGGAACCCTAGTCCAAGGGGGTGCTGTGTGAACACGTGCACACACACACACACATGTTCACTCATCCACCACACATACAAATTCCATGGGCAAGTAAGTCTGAGATGTGAAAACCCCCTTAAATTCTTGCAATGTACCTTAGTACATTAAAAGCTCTAAAGAGTCCTGCAATAAAGAAACCCGTTTAACTTGTTTAGCTGGTGTTCTTTAAATGCTCTCGACCACAGGTAACTGTTAATATCCTGCAAAACACACCTTTGGAAAATGTTGAGATAATGAATAGGTGGTGCTTAGTACAATGCAAGGTATATAATAATATATCTTCATAATGGTAGGCATCACCATATAAAATATTCTTTTCCCATCCACTCCTGGGTTCCTATAGCATCTATTTACATGAATATAATGACAAAAATAGTAGTAATAGTAGTAGTAATGTATTAACAAAGTGTTGTTAGCACTGTGCTGTTTGATTGCACAGCTAATACACAACAGACTCAAGATATGATCCAAGATCTGATTCAAAAGCCATGTGTCATGCTGCTTCCCTGTCCTCAATGACCCCCCGAAGAGTCAACCCCTGCTGCCAGAGTTCGAAGGGGCCAGTCACTGGTGAACACTTCATCCGACTGACCCCCGACAGAAGCGCCCCGTGGGAAGCGAGAGACCAGGGCCCCTACCTGGTGCCGGACTCCATCCTCACTGACGCACTGGGTGCAGGCCTCCTCGGGGACACAGCTACCTTCCAGCATGACTTGGTGTGAGGGGCAGAAGCAGCCTTCTGAGGGATGGTCCCCACAAGAACTCGAATTGCCGTCACAGCTCCGGGGGCAGCCGAGCTCGCAGTGGCTGTACACCAGGGACGGCGGGCACGTCATTGCTGCAGATGGAGAAAGAGGTCACTCCGACGGCTCACATCGACCAGAGGGAGACGGAGGCACAGCTCATTCAGGGTGGCTGGCTGACTTGCTGGGGCAGAGATAACTAGTCTGTACCAATTTTCATTCTCCCCATCACCCAGAATACAGACTGTATTTCCCCACTTCCCTTGCAACTAAGTGTAGTCATGGGACAAAGTTTTGACCTATGAACTATTTGACCTAGGAAATGCAGACTCCTATAGCTGTCTCCAGGAATCTTTTTTAGAAAAACAACTCTGTCTGCCCTTTGTCCCTTTTCCATCCTTCCCCCATTCTGCTTCTCGGAACGTGGATGGGATAACCAGAGCTTCACCTTAAACCACGAGGAGAACCCACGCCCAAGTGAGGGCGGAACAAAAAGTTAGAATCCAGCTTGAGGCCCCCAAACAGCTGGCACCCCCTCCCTCTGGTCACCATGTGACAGAGAACTTTATTTCTCTGTTACTTGCAGACAAATGTAAGCATAACTGATTATGTGAGCCTGTGTGTCCTTAAGAAGTATCGTGGTTCTTTCTTTCGAATGCATATATATTTAATGCCTAAAATATCCTCTTAAAATGAAGTAAAGAATCCACAGCTATGAAGAGTTGCCTTGGGAGAGAAGCTACAAGGTGATTCATTCCTCCCACTCTGGCCCTGCTCAGCCCCTTCCTCATGTTCTCAGGGTGCCAAGGCAGAGAAGGTCTCCAAGGATTTAGGGTTTTCCCATGCACAATAAATAGTCAGGAGGTAGAAAAAGAAATTAGCAAGCAGAGAAGGGGCTATCGGTAACTCAGAAACTAACATTTGCCCCTTGATCTGCAGGCACATTGAAAGGAGGCAGTATCATCCGCATGCACTCAGAAACCAGAGCTCAAATGCCCTGGTGTTGTCTAGTCCAGCTGTCTCATTCTAAGATGCAGAAACAGGTGCCCATCACCAGCTAAGCTGTAACTAGGGTGCCCAAGTCCTCCAGCCCAGGTTAGAGCTGCTGACAGCTATATGATCATAAACTCTGAGACTCCAAGATGCTTATATATATTATTTTGTATTTTATTTTCCTCAAAAAAAAAAAAAAATAAAGAGTAAGGGGTTATATTAGATCATCGAGAATGTTGAAGTTCAGTGTTTTTTACACTCCAGCACCCCTTGAAGGCAGGAGCCACATCTGATTTATTTTGGTGTCCTCTACATGTTAAAAGATAAATAAATGCCAAGTCCAAATAGGGAAGCTGACCTCGAAGAGGAGATATCAACACCAGCGACCCTGTGGTATGTGTAACTAAGAAAACTCTTGGTATTCAATTGGTAAAATTCCACTCACACTCCAAACTTCTGCTCGGGCATGGCCTACTCTGGGAGTCTTTGCTAACGCTTGGTGGAAATTTAAATTCAACATGACTGATTATTCTGTACTTTGCCGATGCCCATCTGTGTCTAACACATTAAACTCACATTTGTCTGAACACTAGACATACTAATAGAAATGATAGTGCTTTCATTCATATAGAAATTCTACATTTAAATTATTTATACATCTGCCATCTTATTTGATCCTAACTGGAATCCTAGGTCATAAGAAATGTAGGATTTTGATCCTCATAACCCAGATGAAGAATCCAAGTCCCAGAGAAGCTGAGCAAGCCCACAATTAGTTGGTATTCACAATTTTTAGGGGGACTTATGGACACTCACCACAGAAATCAGTTGTCCTCCAGTTAACACAGACTCCATTGGTCCGACAGAGGTGGGCATAAGAGGCAATCACCTCACACACTTGCTCTGGGTGGCAACTGTCCTGCTGGCAGATGGCATAAAATGTGGCTGGAGCAAGGACCTTGTGGCACTCAGCAAACAATGTCGAGAGGAGGACCTGGCAGTGGGAGGTGCTGGAGACAGGGCACTCATCCTCGGGTACAGGTTGGCATGTCCTCCCTGGCTGCTGCACAGTCCATTCCTGGATGAGCCTTTTCCAGTCTGTGGTGACTGTGCCATCCCTCAGCATGAAGTCATTGGCCCCATTTTCATCACAGATCCCTAGGGAAACAAGGAAAGACAAGGATGACGGCTGTGGGTGCCAACACATTGATGCCAGAGATCTGGTCATTCTCCATCTCGCATCTGAATCTTGCAACTAGACCCAGAAATACAAGCATCCAAGCATCCCGAGAGTAGAGAAAGGAAGGTTTATAAATATAAAAGGGGAGGAGTCAAGAAGATATTCTTACCACAGAGACCATACATCTTTGAAGCAAAGGTCTTGGGGCTGAGCTGCAGCTGGAACTCATTGTTTTGTGGAGTGAATGTGAAGATGTGGCCAAGACGATTGAATCTGATCTCATACATGATGGCACCGTAGATGTTGACTTCCATGTCCCCACCCGTATAAGGGACAGAGACCAGTCTCCCATTCACCCCCACCTGCCCAAGGAAGAAAATAACTCATCAGTTGTCATAGCAATAAGGAATCCTAGAATTTCACTCCTAGCTTCCTGAAGTTACTAACAGTCTCCAGCATTCACCACACTCAACTCCAGTGTTATCCACAACACCCTGATATTTATCAGCAGTTCTTCTAAGATAAAGGACTTTTGCAGAGCTTGGCAGGAGAACAGACTATTATAATATTGTAGAGAGCCATTTACCTGCGACCTGAAAGTGCAGCGGTTGAAGTGCACCTTGAACCTTGAGTCTCTGTGCACCCCACAGGGAGGATGACCCCTTCAGGACAGGCTGGGGAAGTGGCTATTTTGCCAGCTCCTCAGCTCCTCAGTGTCTCCAGGAACATCTAACAGGACTCTTTTAAGTTTCTCTCGCTCACTCTCTCTCTTTCTTTTTTTTTTTTTGGCCCTTAGAAGCTCTTTGGAGGCCCCATCACACATCATATCATATATTAAGATGTATTCACATCTCACGATAAATGTTATTTTTGCAAAATATTATTTTTGTAAAATTTTGGAAAGCTTTTTCTCCTTTTTAATTTCAAAATTTTTGGCTATGAGTTATTCAATTAATATATGACTAGCTATGGTTTTTCAGCGATTACTGTGCATATTCAAGAATTCTTGTGAAATGAGATCTAACCTATAAGTTGTTTTCACATAATAAAATATTTATGATTCCTAAATAAAGAAGTAAAGAATTGGCATAATATAACCTTTTGTAAATATTTAACCAAACATTTATTTAAATCGGTTTTGCAGTTTTCTTTTTGAATTTTGGAGCCATACATTTTGTTGAGGCCCTAAATATTTCCAAAGGCCCTAATTTGGGCACTAAATAGTTTCCTTTGGAAAGCTAACAGGCTCGATGCATCAGGCTCATAGCACCTGCTGGGTAAACAGTACTGGTGTCAACTCCAATTTTCTACCAGTGCCAGAAACTGGCACTAACTTCACAATTGAATGCTACCTAAAGCTGGTACCAAATCTGGGCGCAGAACATGAAATCACACCAAAACAAAGGAGACGGTCATAAGCCCCTCCACGGAAGGTGAAAGCCTAAGTCCCTGACAGGAGCACCAGCTAACACTAGCTGCCACCAGGCCCAAGGTCCTGCCACTGCCTTGCCGTGGGACCCACAGAAGGCGCCTCACCTCCATGTCACTGTGGAGCTCAACTGAGAGGCCGTTATGTTTCACCTCGATGGACTTCATGCACGCTTGCCTCGCCCCGGGGCTGCATGCACTGTTATGGAGAATCACCTCCAGGTCCTGCTCCTTGTTTTGAAATAGAACATACGAACAGCTGCCAGTCAGCTTGAAATTCTGCCCATCGAAGGTCACAATGTGCCGGGTGGAGCTGCCCATGCACACACCTGCACAGGGGAGAGCAAATGGGGGATGTGACATTGTCCAAACTCCCATCCATACAAAGAGGGACTAAGTGCCACCAAGGTGCACACGGATCAACAGGGTTGAGAGCTAAACTGGCCCTTTGAGTTCCTAGAGTTTATTTTCTTCCTTTTTACAGATTAGGAAACAGATTCTGAGAGGTAGAGTGCCTTAGGTAAGTAACACTTGGTCATTAAATATTTTCCTAGAGGAGACTTAGAAGAACAACTATTACATTTTAAAAACGTGGCAAATTATAGAACCATATTTCAAAAAAATTGTAACGTGCAAAGCGAATGCTTTACTCTGCCTTGGCCCAGGAAACAAAGTTAGGTTCTAGGGGTGTTATGACTCATTGAAATCATGAGGAACTAAGCAAACCATGAGCTCACGATCTCATTGTAAAGAAAGTTCACCTAAAAACACATGTGCCCTTTCAGCTGCCGAGTGACTAATGGTACAAGTGGCCATGTTGACTTGATCCCTTAAGAGATCGCACATGAGAAACAATTCCGAGGCCAAAACAAATGGTTGGGCCTCAGCACTCCTTCGTTCGCCACTCATTCACTCATGTAATCAACAGATTCTCAAGGTTCCTATTAAAACACCACTTAGGAATGCTAATCATCTTGCCTTTGCTTAAGAGGAATCAGCGAAAATCCCCCCCATTTACCCCCATGAGAGGCACCACTACTATATGTGATTTGAAAGCTAATTATGGACCTAAATGAAGCTGGAGATGAGCTTCCCAGACAAACCATGATCACATCTATGGTGGTAGGTAAATAAAAGCCCAAGAACTTAGAGGCAGTTCAGTGAGTCGGCAAGGCTACACTAGCGTCCCTCACTCCCCGACAGGCCTGGGCACTCTCCACCTGCATGAGAGACCTCAACACCAAGGCAGCACAGCCACTGACAAAGGGCGGGTCTGGATGTACCATCTGGCAGAGCTGAGCAGCCTCTCCAAGAGCTCTTCCATCAAAACCCCCTAAGTACCTGAGCAGCCAGGCATTTCTAAGTGACCGTACTGAATGCTGCCGGCCTGTTGACATCCATGCTGCAAGTGATCCTGATACTCCAGCTATGAATATTGTCAAGGAACCCAGCCCCAACTTCTAGGAGAATGTAATAAGTCACAAGGGAAAGAAATGTGTTAGTTCACACTTGGCAAGTCAATGAGAATGGCCCTGCCCACCGTAAGATAAACTATTACTGTGAAATGGGTACTTCAGAGCCGGAGAAACTCGAGACTGAATTCTGTTCCACCCCTTGCTTGCTCTGTGACCTTGGACAAATTACATCACTTCTGTGAGCCTCTCTTACCTCACCTGTTCTCTTTGAACTGATAGGAAGGATTTCCAAGATATATTTTTAATCAAAAATCGCAAAGCTCATTTGTAAAGAAGGGTAAACCAGAAATGAATGAAATTGGTTACCTCCAGGGAATAATAGGTGGAAATGAGTAGAAAAGATGAAGGAAAGAGAGGAGTAACATTTCTCAGAATAGGTTCTCCTTGACTTCCAATGGGGTTATGTCCCAATAAACCCACCATAAGTTGAAAATATCGTAAGTCGAAAATGCATCTAATGCACATAACGTACTGAACTTCACAGCTTAGCTCAGCTTACCCTGCGTGTGTTCAGAACCCTTACATTAGCCTACAGTTGTAGCCTCACATTAGCACAATCATCTCACACAGTGAACACACTGTAGCGTATCAGTTGCTTACCCTCGTGATGGTGGCTGACTGCAGGCTGGGGCCCCTGTGCTGCCCAGCGTGAGAGAGTATTACACCGCATATAGCTAGCCCAGAGATGCTCAAAATTCAAAATTCGAAGTATAGTTTCTACTGACTGCTTATCGCTTTCACTTCGTTATAAAGTTGAAAAGCGTTAAGTCAAACCATTGTAAATCGAGGACCATCTGTATGCTTTTCTGTTGTGTTCTGACATTTAAAACCATGACAATGTTTCAAACACCAAAAACAAATAAATAAAATCAGCAAGGATGGAGATGAGAGAAATCCAAAATGGAATACAAACTGCAACTAATTAAACTAACGGCAACAATAACACAACTACACTGAAGGGAGGGGCAGCCTAAATAACTTTGGGGGAAATTTATTATATACTCAAAAGCTAAAGATCAAAAAAACTATACACAAATATTGTACTCTCTAGCTTGTAGATTTGTTTTTCATAGAAGTATTGGTTAGCAATTCTGAAACTACTTTTTGTGTATTCTGGCATTAACCCATATATAAATACATTTGAACAATGAGAGCCTGGCTTCTAATCTGAGAGCGGAAAGGACCTGAGAGCCCAATGGAAAGCTCTCCCCGTGGCCAAATCTGGGACCATCTGAGCAAGAAAATAAATAATGCTAGTAATTGGTTTATCCCACAGAATAAAATAAGAACTCATGTGTCCATGTTGATATACATAATTAATTGAATTAATAAATAACTGAGAAGAAACTCTCTCCCTTTCAATAGAATTCAAACTAACAAATGTGAAGTGGATGACGGAAGTTGCGAGTCACTATTTGGCAAATACCACAGAAGGTTGTTTCAGGCAAGGACCATCAACGCATGCTAAACTTGGTGGGAGAAAATACATTTCCGTAGCTTCAAAGTCTCTCTGCACATGGTAACTATTAAGTGCAAGGAGGAAAATAATAACGCAGTGAAGAAACCTGCTAAAAGCCACCTTAACCAGTGATGATACTGAACATCACTGGTAATGGGACAAAATGATACCATGTGGCTCCTCTGGATATGTTGGAAATGACACAGTATGTCTCCTGAGGTATTCTGGACAAAATGTGGAACCTGAATTTAACTCAAATTCAGGGACATTCAACAAAATTACTAGCCAGAACCCCAAAACATCAAGGTCACACAGATCAAAGAAATCCTAAGAAATTGTTACAGATTTGAGACTATGGAGACCTGACAACTAAATATAATGTGTGATTCGGGATTGACTCCTACACCTGAGAAAAAGGACATTAGTTGGACAATTGGCAAACACTGAGTAAGATGATAGTGTTCTATTGATGTTAATTTCCTGATTTTGGTCATTATACTGTGGTTACATAAGATACTACAATCTGGGTGAGGTATACAGGAATTCTTTATTCTATTTATACAATTTTTTATAACTCTGAAACTATTCAAAAAGAAAGTTTTAAATATCTTCCCCCAAAAATAGCCAAAATCTGGTTTTATCACTACTGAAGCCCTTCACTCATTTTAAGGACATAAAAAGGGTCCAAGAGGTATTGATGGATCAGATTTAAGAAGACATTTACTAGGAGACAGCTGAGTCTCGCATCCCCATGTGCCCTCCTCTTAAACCAGGCCATTGTGATGATATATACCATTTGCACCCAACTCCAATGCAGCTATAGGTGTGATTGGAGAGTTTTCTGAGGGCGTCCCTCTCACTATTACACCGCGCTGCATAGATCCCCAAAAGCTGACTGCCCGCAGAAAGACTTCCTTCTGGTTATGCATAATCTGGAAAGTGCCCTCCAAAGACATAGGAAGAGATCAGGAATCCGTGGGACCGAATGAAAACATGCCCAGAGGACACGGGAGGGAGGGAACGTGGGTGAAGGCAGCACTGTGCGTGTGGTGAGGAGGGAGAGGGTGCTTCTGGGATGGTCAGCCTCTGGTCTACCTTTCTACACAGCCCAGCGAAAAGCGCTGTCCCTTTAACACTGTCCAGGCTGGAGAAGCAAGGGACTCACAGGGGCAGGTCCAGCGGCAGCCACAGGTCTCTTCCACTCTGACAGGGGACTGGCTGTTGGGGCATGAAGGCCTTGGCCCCCGGTCGCAGTTGACCCGATGGCTATTCAGCAAGGTCTGGCCGTCCGGCAGGCAAGTCACCGTGTGGCACTGATCTGGCAAGGTCCAGACATCCCCCGGCTGTAAAAGAAAGAACCAGATTTAGTCAGGACATAGCAGGAGAGACTCCAACTCTAAGCCCCTCTACTAGGCCAAGACCCCTCTGGAGACACCGAGACTAGGACCTGGACAGAGGCCTAAATGGCAAGGAGACAAGAGACAGAACACAAGAGTCACAGGTGGACCTGACCCCCCGCCTCCCCCCAAAAAACCACAGGAAGCAATGGTAAGAAGAACCAGACCGACCAAGACCATAGAGGGAAAGAAAAGTAAACGCGGAGGAACAAGGGCCCAGAATGAGCATTTCTGACCTTTCCTTCAAAGTCAGCAGAAGGGAACTCACCCTCTTCTCGTTCCCGTCTTCATCCACACAAACGCGAACGAACCCTGAAACAGACCCGAAAGAGGCCTGAGTTCCCACCATCACCCCGAAACTCTAAGCCATCCCCGATGCCCACGTGGGCTGCCGGGGCTGGTGCCTGAAGCTGACTTGACTCTGAAGGAATCTGAGAGGGTTTAGCAGTGAGGATGCGGGGCCACGAGGTAAGAGGCGGGCGTCCTGTGCCTCAGGCAGGCTTTTGAGATCATTTATAATTGCGATGATGGCAATAGTGATAATATGGCAATAACCGTGGTTCATAAAGCTTTCTCACAGAGTCTCCTCTTCTTCTTTCACAGATCATTGGTGGGGGAGAGGGAGTAGGGAGGAAATGCGGCAAGATCCTGAACATTCGAGAGAGATCCTGAAGATTCCTACCAGGAGGAAAGGGCAATAGCTCCGCAGTAGGTTTTGACTCACAGCTAATCACATAGGAGAACATATTAAACCAGGGGCAAAAATCATCTGTGGTTAAAAGAAGGTTTGTAACCTCAAGCCGACTGAAGCTATGGTGCTTTGATATTAGATTCTATGTTACTGGGTTGCTAGAGCCTATATATTCATGCTGACAGTGAGTGTAGGGCATGGGGAAGAAGTCTGCGATCTGCCGGATGCTGAGGCTCCCTGTTCTGTCTCCCACTTCTTTATCCAAGATCCCTGTGCACGATTAGGCGTGGGCTTTTCCTGCTACAGTTTGGGCGGGCAGGTAGAATGGGAAGAGGGCTGTACTCAGCAAGCTTCCTTGTAGCCCCTGGGAGGTGCATAGCACACACTTTCCTTGGGCAGAAACTGAAAGGTCCTGATCTATATCACAGTCTTCATTCAAGGCCAAATCTGTGCATGAGCATCCTCATGTCTCTGAAGTGGGTTTTGCTGGTTTTGTTTTTGTTTTTTGAGGAAGGGAAGAAAGATATTACCGGACTCACCAGAGCACAGCTTGTGGAGGAAGGAACTTCCCAGGGTGGGGAGGTCTTCGATTCGCTGGAGCTTCACCACATTGGAGCTGGCATCTGGGCCTGCTAAGGTCCTCAGCTGGGCTGTGTCATACTGATCCCCAATTCCAATGGGGAACACTGTCACTCCTGGAGTGAGCAGAGGAGCAAGAAAGGGTCTCTGTCAACCTGCTTTGGTCAGGTGGGCACAAAAGGGACCAGCCTGAAGTTACATCCTGTATCTGTATAGAGCCTCATGTTTCCCAGACAGGAGGCTATTCAATCAGTCCACAGATGTTAATGAGCTCATACTCTGTGGCAGGTACTATTCTAAGCAATGCGGATGCAGTGAACCAAGCAGATGAAGTCCCTGTCCTCATGGAGCCTACACTGGAGACAGACAGACAACAAACACACAAAGAAGTAAACATCTAGTATTTCAGACATGGAAAAAACAAAATGGGATATGAGAATATTCAGGTGGCTGGAGGTGTGTTCATGAAAATACGACATTTGAGTAAAGACCTAAATGAAGTAAGGATGGAAGGAGCTAAGAGGATAACCCAAGCAGAGAAAACAGCAAGTGCATGCCCGGCCAGGCGTGGCTCAGCGGTTGAGCATCAACCTAGGATCCAGGCGATCGGGGTTCGATTCCCGGTCAGGGCACATGCCCAGGTTGTGTGCTCGATCAATGACTCTCTCATAATTGATGTTTCTGTCTCTCTCTCTCCCTCTCCTTTCCTCTCTCTGAAATCAATAAAGATATATTTAAAAAGAAAGAAAGAAAGAAAACAGCAAGTGCAAAGACTCCAGAGCAGAAGTGTGGTGCAGACTCTGGGGTGGTGGGAGCAGGGCAAACAGGAGAGGGAGTAGAGCACAGATCATGCAAAGCTTCCTAGGCCACAGTGAAGACTTAACATGTTCTCTCAACAAAATAGGGAGCCAGCCAAGACTTTGGAGCAGAGGAGTGATGTGAGCTGAAGGGTCACTACAGTTGCTGTGTTGATTATGAACCACGGGGAACAAAGGTGGAAGCTGGGTTCCAGATAGAAAGACATTACAATAGTCCAGGTGAGAGAGGATGGGGACTTGGATTGTGTGACATGGTGGAGGCGGCATGGTGTGGTGGGGTTCTCAATATATTCTGAAGATGGAGCTACAGTTGCTAATGAATTGGATGCGGGTATGAGAGAAAAAGAGGAATCAAGGATGCTGAGGATTAGGACCTGAGCAACTGGAAGAATGGAATTGCCTTTTTTTAAGGTGGGAAAGACTGCAGGAGGAGGAGATTTGGGTGCAAAGGTCAGGAATTGGATTTATATTGAGTTGCCTGTCAGAACACTGAAGTGGAGTGGAAGTGAGAGACCCAGGCTAGAGATAGAAATTTTGAAGTCAGCAGTATACAAATGTATTTAGACCTAGACACTGAATGAGACTGCCCAGGGGGTGCGTGTAAGAAGAGAAGAGAAACTGTCACAGGGTTGAGCAATGAATATGTGCATGCCCATTTACAGATGAGAAACTGAGGCCTTGAGCAGCTCAGTGACTTGCTCTAGATCACGTCTGTTTCCTCCAGACCATAATTGCTTCCTTTCCTGATGAAAGACTTTCTTGGAGTCTTAATACTACAGAAGAGAAGTCTCCATCCTGAAACACCTCCAATCTAGTCTCCATAAAATTCTAGGTGTTTGCAATTTGCTTAAGGTTAGAGCTGGTTTTCTGCTGGCAACTTTTCAGCTCTTGTAAGCTGGTTGTATCATCCAAGTAGATACAACCTTTTAGAGTCTTTTTCCTTAAAACAATAGATTTCATAAACATGTCATAAACATTCATTCAATGAATATTAAGTGGCCACCTATTTTGCGCATTATGCACAGAAGTTACAAAACTAAGTGAAATTTTGCCCTTGCCTTCAAAGAACCACCAGTTTGTACAAGAAGCAGATGTGTAACAAAACAAAACAAAAAAATATGTGATTTGCATGCTTGGAGGAGTTCAGATGTGGTACAGAAGAAGGGTGAAGACCTCAGAGGAAAGACAACTCCAGAACCGGGTCTGAAAGATGAACAATTCTCCAGGTGGCCACAAGAGGACTTAGCACCGTTCCACTCACCCGGCCCTCCCTCAGCCCCACACCATCTGTCTGGGATCCCATTCTGTTGATATTCACAGCACAAGTTCCTATGGGACACCAAGCCTGAGTCACCTGTTTTGTCTCCTTCCTAAAGCAGAAGCCTTTGACTCTTGCCCATCCCGCACCCCTAACCCATCAGGCTGGTACAGGAAAAGCGCTCTGGATACATGAAGGTCCCTGGTGGTTCTCAAGGCCTCATATGAATCCCCCTGGCCTCAGACATGGAGAGAGTGGTGAGAGACCAAGGACACCACGTAAAAAGATGTGATGTAAAACCTACCCCTTGACACAAAGGGAAAATATGGAGCAATTAAAGGTTAAAATCTAAAGAATGCAGACAAATGGAGGGTTAACACACACTTATTACCGCTTGGTTTCTGAAAAACACAGGGACTGGATGATTTCCTGCTGTGTAAAACCAGGCCATATGTGGGTATTGAGCATTTAAGTCAACCTGGAAGTAATACCTTTCGATCCCCTGGCAGTTTAATGCAGTCTCAGGACTGGACACTGGACACTTACGGTTAGATCTGGCAGTGGCGGCTGCTGCAGCCACCGAATCCGTGGAGACGCCCATGACCAGGATGACCACTGCCTTGGAGGCACCAGGCCTGGCACCGTGGATTTCTGAAGTGATGTACTGCACAGCAAAGCCCAGGGCACTTCCTGAGTGGAGAACAGACCACACAAGTCAGCCCTGACTGCGGGAAATGGCATTTGTGAAGCCAGCTGGGCATCCTGTCTCCAGGTGGACCCTTAGACCACCAAAACAGAATGATCAGAGACTCAGAGAGTCTCACACGCAAGTGAGATTCAGACAAGAGCGGAAAGGACATCTAGGCCCTCACTTCACAGGAAAGAAAACTGAGGCCAAGAGCAAAGTGACAGGCCGAGGTCACTCATCACTGATGCCGAGAATGAGGGCCCGACACAGCCCCTGCCTCCCAGCCCACGGCCCCACGTTACCGATTTGGCGGGGGCCTCCCTCCTGTTGCATATAATCCACAAGGCTCAGCAAGTGGGTCTTCTCCTGGGCCACGTTCCAGGGCACGTCGATGGTGGTGATGCTCCCGTATTGCAGCACTGACACCTGCATGAGCTGAGGCCCTGGAGGACAGAGAACATGGAATCACACTTTCAAACAAGCAGAGCCCCAGGAAGAGCCCCCCTTTCTAACCTGCTCCTTCAGGCGCATCGCTCACCTATATTAGCTTTTGAAATGAAAGCCTTGGCAAAACTCTTCATTTCATCGAAGTAAGAAGCTGGAAAGCCGGAGGAGCCATCCAGGAGGAGGACCACATCCAGGGGCTGGCTACAGTCTGAAGAGAGACCGGGAAGGTGAGCACACAAGTACCAGCAAGGGACTGGCCACTGTGGCAGACACCCACATTCAATGGGCAGGTGCACAGGGCACCACGGACCACATGGCACCACCAAGGGGAGGTGTCGCTGTTGGTCCTGCAAGATGGCAAGATGGGCCTGGGAGGAGGGAAGGGGGCCCATGAGTGCCCCAGGTTTGGAGGCATTGGGAAGACTCCAGTGTCACTCAAAGGCAGTTTAAATGACTCCCAATGAAAGCAAGAGGCATCTACTCCCTCAGTAACAGGAAACTGCAACTCTTCTAGAATTGAGAGAGACTGGAGCAGCAACACAGGGAGATGGAAAAAGGAGATGGGGCAGCAACAGATCCCTGGAAAATGAACTTGTGTGGCCTCAGGTCTTATGGGCAGGCAAGTGCTACAGGGGATTCTAATTAGTGCTACAAGGGATTCTGATTATAAGTGCTTAGTGCTCATGTGACTGTTCAGGCGCCGAGTTGTGATCATAGTGAGGAAACAAACTCTAGCCTAAACACCATTCCGCAACTGGGAAAGATAATGCTATTACTGTTCTCCACAGAAATATCACAAGCATTTAAATAATTCTGTAGCTCTGATTAAAACAAGAATAAAGAAGCAAAGGCACCGATATCAAGCGTGAGGATGAAGACACATTAAAAGATGGCTAGTTATTCTGGGATGGTCCCAGACACACCAAATAAGGATGTTCAAGAGCTAGGAATTGGTTAGACGTTAGTATCCATTGAGAAGGCAATAATCACAGCAGAGTGGCAAGCATTTTTTGAGCTCCTGCTATGGGCTGGGAAATGTTCTACACATTTCACTATTATTATCCCCATTTTACAGATGAGGAGACTGATATACACAGAAGTACTTGCCCAAAATTATTACACACACAAAAAAAAATTGCCCAAAATTGCTCAACTAGTAAGTGGCAGAGGTGAGATTCAAACCAAGGCGATCTGGCTACTGAATCTGAGGACTTAACTTGCTACCTGTCACCTAATTTCCTGGCTTTGCTCCAAAGAATGTCAGCTACTTAGAATAATTGTGCCCATCCAGTGTAGTCAAAAAGCTAATAGTCACCAAATTTCACAGATTGCCTCCAAGGCAGGGAGTGGGAGGTGGCTGTGTGAGAAACACATAGTTTTTACTCCATATCCTTGATCTTATTTACATTTGAACAATAGATGTGCACCACCTTTGAATTTACAAGAAAAGATCCCCCCCGAATAAAGGCTCACAGATGCATCTCCCTGCCTGGGAGGCGAGGACACAGGCACTCTGGAGGCTGGATGTGACCGAAGGCACAGAGCAGAGGAGCCAGGCTTAGAACTCAGGAGTCACATCTCTGCCAAGGCCAGCCCCAGCCTGGCACCTGTGCCAGGTGCCCACATACCTGGGGCAGGGGAGAGGGTGGGAATCTGCAGCCCCTCCTCAGAGCAGCACCTCTGCAGCACCAGGTCAGGAGCTTCTCGGGGGAGTGTGTCAAAGTCCCTGATGAGGATGGGGGCGTTGGGCCAGCCGATCCTCTCCAGCTCCTGCAAGTTGGCATGAGGGCCCACTCCAATGGGCACCACGTGGATGTCTCCGGGCATCCTCTTGATCTGGTCAGAGGCGGGGTTCCCTGTGACCATGTAGACCAGGTTAGGTGCCTGCTCCCGGTCCCCCTGGCTGGCCAGGAAGCTGTGCTCCGACACGTACTGCAGGGCCAGGCCCGTGTTGGTGCTGTTGCCGCCCTGGAAGCGGATCTCCCGCACCCGCTGCAGGACATCCCCCTTGGACTGCGTCTCACGGAAGGTGGACTCCACGGTCACTGTGTACGAGTACTGCAGCACAGTGACATGGATGCTGTCCTGGCCCACGTCCATCCGCTGGATCACCTCCTCCATGAACTCCTTGCTCCTGTTGAAGTTGGCCTCGCCGATTTGGTCCGACCCTTCCAGAACAAACACCACATCCAGGGCCACGGAGTTCCTCTTGGGTCCCTGCGTGGAAACCCCCACGTGCTCCGGACCCACAGTGACCTTTGCCATGGGAGGGGGTTGAGTAGGGGCCGGCGCTTCGGGAGCCAGGTCACAGAGGTAGCTGACAATCTCGTCCCTTCGCTGCTCCAGCTCATCCACACTGCTGAGCACAAAGGCCTTGTTCTCGGGGGCCTGCCTCTCGATGAGGCGGATCTGCTTGAGGTTGGCGTGGGGCCCGATGCCCACGGGGACCACGACCACCTTCTTCATCTTCAGGCCCTGGACGTAGCGGAGCAAGTTCCGGCCCAGCTTCTGGGGCTCCTGGCTGGCCGTGAGCAGCAGGGCGATGCGGGAGGCCTCGGGGCGGTCCACCTTGCCGAAAATCTGGAAGAGCGTGTACTTGAGGACCTCGCTGGTGGAGGCCACCGCGCTGCCAGCGTACTTCACCTGGCTGGCAAGGCGCCGCAGCTCCGACGGCCGCTTCCGGTCCCGGAGCTGGATGTAGGCGTGGGAGCCCTCGTGGTACTCCACCAGGGCCACGCGGATCCACTTCTGGGAGATGTGCAGGCGCTCCATCATGCTCACCACGAACACCTTCAGCACCTCGAACTCGGCCTCGGACAGCTTGGAGGAGCCGTCCAGCAGGAAGACCAGGTCCAGCAGCTTGCTGCAGTAGTAGTCGTGCAACGGCGGCTCGGGGGTGTCCTCCACGAACGGGGTGGTGGGGCTGACTGGGCCTTCCGTGGGGGGCACCTCTAGGCCATTGGCTTCCCCACAGGCTTCACAGGTAAGGTTGACACCATCACAGTGACTGTGGAGGGACAGAAACAGAAACGGTTCGGGAAGGTGCTCTGAGGGCTTCTCAGCCCTGCTCAGAACCACTGCACATATTTCCATACGCCTGCCTGCCTGGCCCACCCGAACTGAGCTCCCACGGATTGCTCGCCACCCAACATCATTTTTGTTGTTGTAAATAATGCTCACCCGAGGATATTTTTTCCCTTGCTTTTCAGAGAGAGTGGAAAGAAGGGAAGGAGGGAGAGAGATAGACAGAGGAAAGAGAGAGAAAGAAACATCGATGTCAGAGAGACACATCGACTGGTTGCCTCCCAAACACGCCCAGACTGGGGCCTGGAATCGAGCCTGCAAACCAGGTCCATACCCTTTGACCAGGAATCGAATCTGTGACCCTTCAGTGCAAAGGCTAACACTCTAACTGCTGAGCCACACCAGCCAGGGTGAGATATCATTTTTTAAACATATATCCCCAAATAGCATTGCTACACACACACACACACACACACACACACACACAGAGCAAAGGCTTCCATTGATTTTACAAGCCAAGCGTTAACCTGTACTAGGACCTGAAAAACAATCTTTCTTACTTCCAGGGCATCCACTCAACCATTGAAAATTGATTTTCTTTTCAACCTACATCTCTAGCAATATAAATATTTAACTACAATCCAAACTTTCTGCCAAGTAACTCCAAAGACAAATATTACTCTAAAATGTTGACACTGACCAGGACTTATAAATGTTCTACTGAAGATAAATGCTTTATGGTATTTTTTATAAAAGGATTTAAGCTGTATGAATTTTGTACCATGTTTAATATGCTGGGCTTTCAGGAAAAGAGGAAAAACTGGACCAAAAATATTTTTGGAAAGATGGGTAAAGATTCAAAATCCCAGCTTTAGCTAACAGAACAGAGCACTTGAAAGTAGCATGGGGGGGGGGGGCCTCTCTAAGATATAGACGGGGTAAAGTAAGTGGCTCATTCATTCATTCTTCCAGCAGACATATGGGAGCACCTATCATATGCCAGGAACCAACTGGGCCCTGCACCCAGCCCCAAGCACATACCACAAGTCTTAAGCACAGCAGTTGCCCCTGACACAAATTCCTGCACCACCAGTCCAAATTTCCAGCCCCTTCTGGTCACTCCTCCCTTCCACCAGTGTCCTGGGAAGTGGCAAGCTATGCCAGACCCCAGGTGAAACCCAGGATAGGACCTTCTCTTCTATGAACTCTTGGTCTTTGAGGCAACTTGCCTTCAGCACCCCCAGTAAGGCCAAGAACCCTGGGAAGTGTGCCCTGTGGCTCGCTTCCCAGGCGATGTTCCAGCCTGCTTTGGAACTATTGTCCACACCCGTTTGCCTCTAAGATATGTGCCCCGGTAGTTCCTCCTCCCCGTGTGCCAGCAGAGAGAGGTGGGGAGACAGCTCTGCACTGTCATGTCCTGTGGCTCAGAGCCCCATGCCAGCCAGCGCTGGGCCCTTTCTTTATTCCTTACAGTCTCCATTTCAGCATAGGGAGAGTGGATAGGCCAGGTCTTACTAGGAAGTTAATTCCCACTTCCTCATGGTCCACACGATTTATTGCTTCCATCTTTGTTAACAGTGCATGAGCGACATACTTTCTAGTTTCCTGTGTTTGTTAGAAAACTCACCCCGGGCAGTGTTCACTCTTGTTTACACAGATGGCTGCGGCGGGATCTGACTCTGGCAGCTGTGGCCACAGCCCCTTCCCCGGTGAATTTCAGTTCTCAAGTTTAAGTTCCCATAAGAAGTGGTATTGAACATATCAACATCCAGATACATGTTCCTTACTTAGGAACAGGGCTTCAGAGAGCTCAGTGCTCACCCTGGGGACTCGTTCTCACCTCCCCAAACTCCCCCTTTCCCAGAGGCAATCGGGTGAGAGCCCAGGGTGTACGGATGGCTATCTTCCCTCCAAGTTACAAAAGCCCTGTCCTGGGACCTTGGTTGTGGTCCAGAGGTGTCCGTGTTACACTGAGGGGTCAGGACTCTGCCTCACTTTCCTCCCCTGCATCCCACCTCCAGTAAAAAAGAAACCTGACTCCCATAGATGCCTGTCCCAGACTAGATGTGACCTCCAGGAGCAATGAGAAAACTCATCCATCCTTCAGAGAGGAGAGATTAACAAGCCAAGTCTAACCATCCTCTTAAGAGATGTTTTCTGGAGAAGCGATCTAGTTTGTCCTTAAAGGAGAAACAAATTAGCCTGGCCAGCGTGGCTCAGTGGTTGAGCATCGATCTATGAACCAGGAGATGGCCGTTTGATTCCTGGTCAGGGCACATGCCCAGGTTGCGGGCTTGATCCCCAGCGGGAGGCGTGCGGGAGGCGTGAGGGAGGCAGCCGATCAGTGACTCTCTCATCACTGATGTTTCTCTCTCTCCCTCTCCCTTCCTCTCTCTGAAATCAATAAAAACATATAAAAAAAGAAAGAAAGAGAAACAAACTAAACAAAAACAACCTCTTGACTCGCCATAATGAGGGCGTTTTCCCCAAACCTACACCTCTGAGCAGGTCCCCAGAGAAGACAGTAAGAATCATGCTTCGAAAAACTAGGTTTTACCAAATCTGGCAGTGCTCAGGGTCACTGGGGTTCAAGGTGATTTTCTTTCCGGAGGCCAAGCGCCGGCCAGACACCTCACACACAGGGCAGTCTTCAGCATCCACACAGGTCTGCAAGAGCTCATCGAGGATTTTCCCTGAGGGACAAACTTCCCATCAGGAGCCAATACTCACCTTTTCCACAAGGAAAACCTACCTTTAACTAAAGGGACTTGTCCCGGGAGCCAGCTCTGCCTGGCTCCCCAGGAATCACCTCACCACATGGGGAGCCACCTGCCTTCCCTGGAAGAACTGATTTCTCCCTCAGTAGAACTGGGAGGGGGGGTCTATCACCACCTCACTGCCCCCAAGCCTCAGCACAAGTGAAATCTTATTTCTTTTTGAGGGTCTTCTTTGTTCCACCGAAAAATGTATTTCATAATTCTATCCAGTACAGTAGCCAGTAATCATATGTGGCCAGATTTAAATTTAAATTAATACTAAATGAAATTGAAAATTCAGTGCCTCAGACGCATGAGCCACATTTCAGTAGAACCTCCCCCCACTGCAGCAGGTTCTGGCGGAAAGGGCCGCTCGGCGATAAACCCGTGAACAAGCACCCAGAGGCGCTGCGCTTGACAACGATCCCAGCCGGCCTGGCTCCGACGGAAGGACGCGTGGAGATAGAACCCAGGGTTAGAGGGTGAGGGACAGGGCCCCTGGGCGAGGCTGAGACGATGCAGGGCAAGGAGTCCTCTTGCCTGACAACCCATCCCCCTCCAGCCCGTCCCACCCGGGCGGGTGGCCGACCTGGAGGGCAGTGTGCGTGGCAGCCCTCCACACACTGCACGGGGCAGGCCAGGGGCTCCGGGTGCTGGCACGTGGTGGGGCAGGCAGGGGCGCAGCTGTTATAGCGCCACTCGCACTCGTACCCGTCCTCCCGGAGGTTCCTCTCCTCGCAACTCTGGGCTGTGCGGATGGAAGAAATGGGCGTAATGTTAGAGGCCGCCGGCCTTTAAACCACCTAATCCAGGAGCCTAGCGGTTCTGAATCAGTTTTCCACAGAAAAACAATCAGCTGCGTACACCCGAGGGAGGAAGACCCCACTAACCATACGAGTTGATCACGCGTATTGGCAATATGACTGTGTCTAATTAAAGACGTGTATTCACGTCCCTCTTCTTTTCATCACTGCTCCCTCTTCTCCCTCTTCCTGAATTTCTCCAGAGTAAGGGTCTCTACATATTCCTGTCTTTGAACCCTGTCCCCTGTCCCTCCTTACTCACATCACATGTTGACTCCCTCCGCCCTCTGCCATCCATCTCCACACTAGAGCTCTGCCTTCTCCCCCACGAGGTGTCATCTGTACCCATTTTAAGGTCTTAAAGTCTAGGTTCATGGGGGTTGAGGGGAGGGTGACTGAGACCCTGAGGGACACCAGGACTCACGACACAACGTGGCTGTCCTCCAGGTCACCACCTGGCCGTGCTGGGCACACACATGCGCGTAGGCAGCAATGGTGTCGCAGAAGCAAGCACAGTCCCCAATGGACTCACAAGAGCAGGTTTCATAGACGCAAACATCCAGGAACGGCTCGGGGTCCACCTGCAAGGGAGCTTCAGGGTGGCCTAGGCCTGCGACCAGACCTGGGCACTCTGGCTCTTGGTCTGGGTGGGGACGTTCTGGTGGTCAGAGCAGGGGAAGGGGGGCTCCAGGGTAGGAGGAGAAATTGGGTCAAGGCTTTGAAAGAGGGGATGGGTAAGAAGGCAGAATTCCCAGCTTCTAATCTGTATTCCAGCAAGACGCACTGAGTAAAGCACTTTGTCCAGTCTTTCATAGAATAGATGTGTCTAAGAATTTTTCAAAAGAGCACTTCTATCTATCTGTCCACTCGCCTGCTCAGTCATCCATCCATCCCCATAACCCACTCCTAACCTCATAGGTGTTTGGGTGTTTTTTACACAAACACAAACATGCACACACAAACACGCTGATCACTCTCTTTCCTTGCCTCCCTCCATTAAGGAGAGAGAGAGGAAATACACCAGGACCCACTCAGGTCGCCCCATGAAGTGCTTTGGGACTATTATGCTGGACAATTAGCACCAGCCTGTGCATTCCTGGACTCCAACCCCAAGCCTGCAAGAAGAGGGAGCCTACCCATCATCCATGTTCAATCACAGGAACCAGGCGCACCACCCCTTCGCCCAAACATGCCACCACACACACTGGCCTCTGTCAGGGTCACTGTGAGGGTAATGAATGCAGACATCGAGTGGGTCGCTACTTCCAAGACCTTCCAACAACCCAGGTTCCCCTGACTCCCCTCACTGTCTTCACTCTTCCCGTTCAGATGCCCAGGATTCCCACCAAACTAGGGGATCCCAAGTGTCCTTTGGAGTCCTCAGGAACTAAAAATCACTGGATGGAAAAATCACTGGGTGGATAGAAAGAGAACTGAGACACAGGTATCCATCCAGTCGCACCCACGGTGGTGGTGCTACACGGCAGTGGGCAAGGGTTTGGCGCTTTCCTCACCCCCACTGGAGAGGAAGACCCAAAACAGGCCACATAATGAGGCCTCAACATCCCTGGAGCTAAGACCAGAAAAGGGGTTTTGAGACAAGACCTAGGAGCTGCAGGGTTTTGTGAGGGCAGAGGATAGGGTACTCAGGTCTGAAGATACAGTGAGGTAAGAGGAAAATGAAATTCCTGGCCCTAGTGTTGGAGACAAGATAATTCAAGGGGCACCAACCCGAAGGCCGAGGCCAGAAGAGAAGCAGATGTCCAGGAGAGTTATGCCTGGCATAGAAGAAAAATGACTTTCCTCATAAACTATTTTCCTTTCTGTTTTCCAGCCTGAAGCCAAGAAAGGGAGTGAAGTGTTGACCCCTTGCAGACCATTTTAAAGGTTCACAGGCTACCCCTGCACCCTCACCAGCTTGTTGCAGCCCTGGAAAACGTCACTGGTGAGGATCCTGCAGGAGGAATCCACCATGCTCTGCTTCATGATGTTGTTATGGCAGGTGGCAGGGAACGAGTTCAGCGGCACCTGGGGAACAGGACAAGAGGACACAAATAGACCAAAATAATCAGCCCGGGAGGATCCAAGAGGCCCTCTTCTGAGCCTTGCAACCACAGCAAGGCGTATCACCCCCCACCCGCCACCCGAGGCCCACATGAAGACCCCAGACGTACTTTCCTGGTGTCGGCGCACTGCGGGCTCACTTTCCAGGAATTCCCGAAGTCCACAGGGTCGTCCTCCACCTGGAGATTGCTGCCGGTAAAGTCGTTGTTCTGGATGCCATCGAAATTCCCACAGAGGCCACACACCCGCTCCTGGTGGACAAGTCAAGAGTATGAGCACTGCAAACCTCAGGGCCAATTCTGATTCAGGGCAAGGAGGCCTCTAGACAGCAAAGGAGGCAGGCTCGTCTGAGGAAGAGAGGATGGAAGTGGGCAAGGATGGAGGCCCAGGAGAGAACGGGGTGACTGGCAAAGCCTTGACCTTCCCAAGGCCTTTTCCTGGCGTTCCTCACTGACCTCATTTTAAAGTTAAAGAAAAAAAAGATCATTCACAAAGAGAGGCAACCTGCTCGTGTCCCGTAGCTGGCCAAGGGCAGAGTGGGAATTAAGCAGCCTTGGCCTTGGTATCTCCAGTATAAGCCATCGCCCTCCCTGATAAGGGCCTGAGCATAAAGAGGAGCTGGTTCGTTGTTACACCAGTGAGAGTGGAGAGGTCTCAGGAGAGAACACTCTAGTTGTACTTTATACTATGGGCACGGGAGTCCCTCACCAGCAGACCTGCCGCCTGTTGGGAGCAGGCGGCCAGGATTCTGATGTGTACCAAGTGCCACCAGGGCTAACACAGTATGTCACTCATCTTCGTGTTCACCTGTCACAGTGTTGGTTTACAAGTCCTAAACAAGTAATCACTGAGTGAATGGAAACCATTGCATAAGAAATACAGGAAGGAGTGGAACTATTTGGCCTGGAAAGGAAAAGGTGCTATGCTCTTACAACATAGCCGGAGCCCTGTCTTGGGACAAAAACATGTGACTTACCCTATTTTGCTTCAATATGGAGAATTTGGTTTGGTACAATGGGTATAAGTTACTGGGAAACATGTAAGAATGTTCCCACAGTTGGACAAAATGTCCAAGGTCTTTACATGACCTTACAGCCCCCACAGTATGGTTCCTGCCTCCACCTACCCTTGTTAATGACCATTCTCCTCAACTCCTTCCATTCTAGCCACAGAATTGCTCCACTACCCCAAATATTGTCCACCCTGCAGCCTTTGCAAGGGCTTAAATTCTCTCATCCAGGTATCTGCATGGCTCACTCCCTCCCTTCTCCGAAGATTCTGCTCATACATCCCCCTTTCAGACCACCCACCTTCCCGAGATGTCAGGAGGTGCAGTGTCTACTTCTTACTATTCAGGAAGCTGAAGAAGGTCCTAATGACAAGTCACAGGCAAGACAAGAAAGAAGCAGAGGAAGGCCACTGACCTGGAATGTCTGCTTCAGCACCACGGAGATGCCCAGGTGGTGGTCCCAGACCACAGACAGTGCCTTGCCCAGCAGCAGAATGATGTACCGGCCAGACTCCACCACCTCAAAGTGAGTTTCGTCCTTCATGGGCCTCTTCACATTCACCTGAACAAGCACAAAGCATGAGACAGGGAGAGGGAGCACCCGTCATCATCTCCATGGCTCTCCAGAGTCAGAGCCATTTGCCCCATTCAGTGAGAGCTTGTCCCTTCGGGGCCCGCACCTGCCTGGACATTTCTGTCTGTCTCACCTACCGCTCTCCAAGAATCCTCTGACAAAGGGGCAATAGAGAAGGCAGCAAAATCGTAATTATGAGATTAAAAACACAACAAAACCAACTAGCAGATCATCCATCACTTCACAAAAAGAATTTTTGACAGTTGATCATTAAATACATGTGGCTCCCTAAGTAGGTTTTTAATGTGGCAATAATTTTAAACACCTCTAGGCAATTGATTTTAAAATGTATCCCTTTGCAAAAATGAGTACTGGGCTCTCTCCTTTCCTTCCCCCACCTCCCACTCCCCAGAGGCATTGTCATCAGGAGTCAGAGCTGACGGAGAACAGAGAGGCTGAGGAGCTCGGCGCTGGCGATGGGAGTCACAGATTTCAGTTTGTAGGACTCTGACCTGAGTCCTCGACTGGCTCCATCATTGCCAGTGCTGAAGCCTCCGAGCCCATTTCAGCAGCATGGCTATCTAATTCATAAAACTGAGGCAGGTGCTGTCACCCCGTTGTGAAGGTCCCCTCCTCAGCAACACACAACATGCAGAGCTAATCATCAGTGCACACCTCCTAGTCAACATCACCACTGTCCTCTGTCCTAAGTAGAGCTGTCCTTTGACATGGAGCTGATGCTGCTGACTCACAGTCCGCAGGTCATATTTGCTGAGCAGTTTTCTTCCATAGGGAGAACAGTTCACCTCCCATCCCCTGATATCAGCGACGGGTGTTTGCAGAAGGCAGGGATGTGGGCTGAGGCCATGGAACAAAATTACGACACCAGGACAGGTGTGAGCCCAGGCCCTGGGTCTCCTTAGTACTAGCTATGGTCAGACCAGCAAAGCTGAAACTGTGGCCTAGGGACTGCCTGCCACCTCAGATGCAGATTTCTGAGCCCCACCCAGATCTACAAATCAGAATCTCAGGGTGAGCCCCAGAGTCAGCATCTTAAACAAGATCTCCTCGGTTGTTCTCATGTACTTTCTGAGGACTGTGTCAAAGTTCTTACTACACAGGGCCTGGATCTGGTCACTGCTCTTTTAAAAAAGATTTATCCGAAAAGAATCAAAAACATGAAAGAAAGTAAAAATCCCCAAAACACCATCACTTTGCAAAATATATATGCTTGTATGTAATATATGTATATATAACTGTCTTTTACATATATTAGATATACATATATGTAAAAGGGAAAGTCCTCCTGCCCTTGAGTCTCTACTCCACCCTCCAGAGGTAAGCACTGACTCTTCCTATGCTTATGCGGAGAGTTGCGCCCCCTTCTCCACACTTATCTCTGCACCTTACTTCACTAAAACGGGCTCATGTTATGCATATGCATCTGTAACGTGTTCTTACAGAACCTGTCACAGTCAGATGACACAGCTCCACCTCACGCTCTTACATCGCTGCACAGTACTCCATTCACGCAAGTTCTAAACAATGCTCGACACATGCTCTTCACAAGCCCACAAAACAGACAGGGCCTGAGGGGGAAGGGGTGGGCTGGCACTCACCTCCCCATCAAACAGTTCAATCTCTCCTTCATCCACCAGGATGGTGACTCGCTTCTTGCATTTCACTGAGGGGGAGCCGCACCCCTCGTTCCCCACCAGGATCCGGAAGGTGCCAGGGTTACTGCCACAGTAATCCTGGGAAAAAGAGGTGCCGGGAGAGAAATATTTTTCCTGCCACCTCAAACCAGAAGATCTCGTCACCTCTGGCATGGGTCGGCTGGTTGGTGCCGCTGCTCACTCCCAGCATGCTCTGCACATGCTGGTCAGTGTCCCTGCTCACTCCCAGCATGCTCTGCACATGCTGGTCAGTGTCCCTGCTCACTCCCAGCGTGCTCTGCACATGCTGGTCAGTGTCCCTGCTCACTCCCAGCGTGCTCTGCACATGCTGGTCAGTGTCCCTGCTCACTCCCAGCGTGCTCTGCACATGCTGGTCAGTGCCCCTGCTCACTCCCAGCATGCTCTGCACCTGGCTGCCTGGGGGGGCCTTCTCAGTCCCAGCACGCTCTGCACACAGCCCGTCAGGGCGCTGGTTCTGCCCCACTCCCAGCGTGCGGGGCAGGCGTGCATGCTCAGTCACCCTCGCTGCCTGATTCACAGGGCCCTGCAGCTCAGCCTCTGAGGCCGAGGCTCCCATGGGTTTGTGGCCCTCCCTTCAGACCATACCAAGCCCCACCCCTCCTCCTCCCAAGAATGGAGACAGAAAGACCACATGTGTTTAAAGCTCCACATGGCGAGCCTTCTCGCCTCGTCCCTCATGAGAAAGGCCCGCATGCCTCCTGCTTACCCACTTTGCTATCATCCAGCAGGAGAAAGGTACAGGAATCCACGCGGTGGGGAGAGGAAGGCAGAGGGGCCCAAGCCCTCACCACCAGCGAGGGCTTCCTGGGCTCTTTCTCATCCCCTGGGCAGTGTGCCTCGCCTGTGCCCCCACCCCTTCCTGCCCATTCTGAATTGCGCCAGGTTAGAGAAGAAAATGTGGAGAATGCAATAGAATCCCAGGGCGGGAAGCAAACTCCAGGGGATGTTTCAACCATCCCCCATCCAGGGCCCATGCACTAGGCCGTGAGGGTTATTCCCTGCACAAGGGCACCAGCAGGAGGGAACGAGGCCTGAAACCCAGCCTCGCTCCCCTCCCCACTGTGCACCCTGACTGAGGGTGCCGGCCAAAAGGAGCGGATGCCTTTTTCTAATATTCTGCTTTGGTGCTGATTTGGGCTGATAGCAGCCTTGCCCCACAACAATCCTGATCAACAAATGAGCTTCTGTCCTATTTTGATGTCTCCATCCAGGTAAACTAAAGGAAGATGGACAATCACTGTGAGGCTCAGTCCCTGGCCTCTGCAGGTGCTTCTTCCAGGGGCTGGACGCTCCAGGAGAAACCAGCCCAGACTCGTTTCTGTGGCCAGACTCCGACCTAGAAACCCCTGGACTGCAGTCAGCACCTCCCACCCCCGCCTAAGAACAGACAGCACCCTCCCTTCTGTCCCCCACTCACCTGCGCCAGAACGTACTGGCACTCCCCCGGGAACATGTATTTGAGCCCGTCGAAGGTGAGGTAGTGGGCCACGCCGATCGTGGAGCACGTGGCATCACACACATGGTCCGTGCAGTTCCACTTGCGGTCCCGACAGACACTAGGAATGGTAATGGCAAGGATGGGGCATGTGAGGGGTGTGGCGGGCTCATCTGGGTACAGGGAAATGAGGAGGCAATGAAGGAGCATAGAATGTTCCAGGTGCCACCCAACCTTCCAGGAAGCCTTGAAAAGCGGAAGATCTGCAACATCATGGGGGACGGGGGGGCGGGGTGCTGTGCAGTCCTGAACTGACACATTTTTAAAGCACAGGGCCCAGGAGGAGAGAGGGAAGTCATGCTGCGCTCCATTGCAAGAGGGAAACTGAGGCAAAGAAGGAAATGAGTGATCCAGGCAGCCAAGGGAGGAGACCCAGATCCTCTATAGACCACCTGCTATGGGTTCGCTAAAGTTCAGCCTCCCTGGAAGTGGCCTGAGAGTGGCCACAGGGTCTCTACAGAACAGACACCAAGGCTGCCTGCCATCTGATGCTAATGGGAAAACAAGACAGAGCAGCAGGAAAGTTCTGAGTCAGGAAAAGAGTGATCAACCGGGAACTTCTGCCAGGAGAGGTTCTGTGTGCACACACTTATATGGTTAAGTCTACAGCAACATGCCGACTGCCACTCGCCCCATCCCACCACCTGCTAACTGGAGCTAAGGTGAGGAAGCCCCCTGTGAGTCAGAGGCAGTGAGCTCAGGCCTCAGGCCTGAGACCACTAAGTGCCTTCCTGCTTCGTCCACGGGGACCTTTCCATAAAGCTGTGCACAGCCCCAACGTCGGAGGAGTGGTAAATGAACACAGCAGAGGGATACGTGAAGCATGGCCAAGGAGAAGGGAGCTGAAAAGCCAGCCATCCTTACAAGGTCCCTTTTCAAACTGTGCCATTCCAAGCACACTGGCAATATGCTTATGGGGCAATATAAGGCCAGAGAAGGGCTCTCCAAGCCCCCTGCCCTTTGGTGGCTTGGTCATATGTGCAATGACTGATATGGGGCAAGGTCCTTATCTCCTCCAGGCCCCATCTCCCTGAATGGAAACACTAATTTCTAGGAGAGTTTCTGTGCAGGTGAGCACAGGTGATGATAAAGAGTCTCCCCATTTTACAGGTAGAGACACAGAGGCTCCAAAAGCAAAAAAGAGTAACCACATTCCTTCAGAGTGCTGGAGGCAAGTCCAGGGGTCCTTGGCCTTGTCTGCCCCACAGCATCTTCACCTTCATCCCCACCTCTGCCAGCTCCACCCACAATGGCTCAGTCCCTGCAAAACCTCTCCCAGGGCCTCACCATGTGTTACAGCCAATCTTCACCATCTCTCCTGGGGCATAATCTTTGCCCTGGTGGAAGCAGGGACACCTTTCCAGAGCCACGCATCTGTTTTCATGCCGGACCTAAGGGAAAGCAATCCAGAAGTTGGGAGGGCCACAGTGAGTGATTCAGAGCCCTGCTGGGAAGACAGCCTCAGCCCGAGGTCAGGCCAGGGCACCCATGCCCAGGCTGGGGCTTGGTGGACACAGGCACCCATCTACAGGGACGCTCCCTAGCTCAGCTGAAGACACTCTGACCTCCACCCTCTGCCTCATACCCGGCTGGGGGTACAGTGACCTGGAACCTGAATGAAGACTCTTAGGTAACATGTGTCAGAAAACCTTGAGATGCACAATCCTTGGCCCCAGTAATTCCATGCAGATGATTTCTCTGAATGAAAACGTTATGGACAAAGGTTAATATAGAATTACTTATTGTTGCAAAAAAAATGGGAGCAACCAAGTGTTCAACAATAGAAAAGTGATTAAATCCATTAAACACTCGCCAGGTGATGGTGTCCATGGAGCTATTAGAATAGCCCTTTGGGAGAATCTTAAAAGATGTGAGAAATACTTATGCAGTTAATTTTTAAAACAGGGAAGAAGAAAACCTGTATATACATATGGTCCCAATTATGAAAATATATATATATTTCAAAAAAAGACTTAAAGGAACTAGAGAAGTTGCCTCCAGATGGTGGGCTAGGACAGGGGAATTTTATTTTCCTTTTTGGTTTTAAATTTTTTTTCCAAATGTTCTTTAATGAGCATCTACTATATTTACAATTGAAAAAAAATGAACAATATATTTAATAAAATGAATAAATTAGTTATTAATGCACTTAATACCCTAGAGGTGAAAGTTGAATGCTGGCCATAGGCAAAGATGGGCCAAAACCAGAATCTGGGACTTGTTCAAGCTGCACATGAGGCCACCTCACCCAGTCCCTGAGATTCTGACGCCCTTACAGGGAGGGATGCTCTGTTTCCCTGCTCTCCCCCACACAGAAGTTACTACATGAGCATGTTATACTCCTCAGGTCTGTTGGGGTCGGGGAAGAAAGAACTAAGACCTACTGGCCCCAGTGGGTCCAGGAAGAGCTGGTCAAACCCACTTTGGCCCCCAATATATAGATCTGCTTTTGTCCCAACTGCAGGAGGCAGCCCTGGATGTCTGCTCTGGCATGGCCTGCCCCAGGTGATCTAAAAGAGCCCTGGGTCACCCTCAGGTGAAGGGACCATGGTTGGTTCTAGAGCTATCCAAGGGATAAGAAGCTCCTAGTCTAGATGGCTCAGGATTCGAGTGATCCAGTCACTCCCCAGACAAACCTTGGTTTCCAGGGCTTGAAACTAGACAAAGCCCTGGGAACAGGTGTTCTTAGGCTGATCAAAGGGCTTTCATGTCAAGGACCAGAGAGGCTAAAATCGTGTGTGTGTGTGTGTGTGTGTGTGTGTGTGTGTGTGTGTGTTGGAAGGGGATGGGCAGAATACCCTCCACTACCTCACCATCACCTTCACCCAGTCTCAGTTGTTTTCCTGAGGCCTTAGAGCCTAAGTGGAGGGGCAGGATGGGGGTGCAGAGAGTAAGGAAGGAGTAGGTCAACCACGTCCTTGGTAGCTCTTACCTCCTAGGACCACTCATTGGAAGACAATGAGCTTAGGCACGTAGAAGGGAAGATGACAGCTTGGTAGGATCAGGGAGGGGATGAAAAATGTGTCTACCAGTCTTCAGAGGCTGTCACAGTTAGGGTTCATTCCCACATCACCACCCCCCACCCCAAGCTTTGTCAGCTCTGACTTAAGGCTGAGGCCTGCCACCTAGTGGCTACTCTAAGAATAACATAAATAATGCATCTCCTGGGAAATTTGCTCGCTCCTACAGTTAATAGAGACCAGAAAACAAGCCTCATATCGGAAACATTATGTGAGACAAAAGTGATTCAGGATACATGGGGGTGGATTCCAGGAAACAGAGCCCTCATCTCAACTCAGCAGAACACGTGCTGTCCCATCACCTACAGCAAGCAGGCTGGGCTGAGGGCTCCCAGGCCTCTTGGTCTGCATACTGGATGTTTTTACCTCTCTTCAAGACAGTTAACCCATTGACAAGAAGTCCAGCTCACCACGGCCCAAGTGGCCCCTCCCCTGGCCCAGGGCTGAGTCCCAGGCAGCCCAGCCCTGCTCCAGTAGACATAAAATGCAAATCCCAGCTTGGCCAACTCCTGTGCTCCTCTCGGCCCTGGCTTATTTTAGCAAAAGAAGATTACTAATTACCTGATTATAATATTAAAATAAGACTGTGTGCTCTCACTTATATGTGGGGTCTGAAACACAAAACAAATAAATAAAACAGAGACAGACTCATAGATCCAGAGAACACACTAATTGTTGCTGGAGGGGAAGGGGTGGAGAAAGGGAAATAAGAGGTAAAAATTTCCAATTATAAAATAAATAAGTCATTGGGGTTGTAATGTACAGCACAGGGAATATAGTTAGTAATATCGAAATACCTTGCACAGTGTCAGATGATTACTTAGACTTATCATAGTGATCACTTCCTTAAGTGTATAAAAGTTGAATAACTAGGTTGTACACCTGTAATTAATATGATATTGTATGTCAACTATATTTTAATAAAAGAAAATACCTTTTGAATGAGGGCTATAGAAAGACAATAGAGGCATGGGAATAGATCCCTGAATCAGAGCTGGAGGGGAGACAAAGCATAAGAGCATGGTATCAGGTCTTGATCAGCCCTCCAAAAACTATGAAGGAGATAAAAATTAGTTTTGTTGCTCTTCTCTGAAAAGGTCCCATCTTCCCCCCCAACCTCCATACATGAACACCACACTGACCCATTCTCTAAAATCTTTTTTGCCTTCCAACTGTCCTTTATTCATTCTACCACCCCATCAATACTTCCAGCTCGATGCAGCTGATTTCAACTATACATTTGCTAGGAAGAAAGAAAGAAAAAATTGTATGAAATAATTCACACTAAGGTGTGAATGACTTCCCTTGAGGATTTATAAGGTTGAAAGCTTCTTTAAAGCTCTTGCTTGTTAACCAAAATAAATGTATGCTTATTATATTTCAGTCAGCCTGATTAACTGACAAATTGTAGCAAGCGTAGGAGATATTTTTAAGATCGGAGGGCTTTCTTGGACCTTTTAAAATGATATCTCATAGGATTTACGATGCCACATGTAAGGCCTGATCTGGATGGGCCTCTGAGCCCAAGCTCTATATTTCAAAAAGCACTGCCAAAGTCTTTCCAGACTTCATATTGGGCCAGTGAGAAAACTGGACATCAAAGAACCAGGGAAATAAACACACTTCCCAGTTGCCAACAGGTTTCCTCGTACCAGCAGAACTGGGTGCCAGTTTGCAAATGTAACCACTAGATTTCAAAAGGTAAGTGAGAACCTCCCAGTGGCACTACATTTTCTCCAGAGCACCTCATGGCCCAGCCTCTAAAGGACCCGGTCTGGGAATCAGGGGACTAAGATTTCCACCATATAACTATTTTTCCTTGAATAGTTCTGTTCTCTCTCTTTCTTCCGTCTCCTTTTGTGTGATAGAAGGGGCTGAAATCCTGGGTTTTGGGGGATCCTTCTCGCTCTGTCCCTTGATGGTGCACCTAGAGAAGATTCCAGCTGTGGCTGGAATGGGGACTGAACAGTAGGTTGTGCTTTGCTGTCACCTCGTGGTAGAATCAGGTAATATTCTAACTTAAAGGCAAATAGTTCACTCAAGTATCCCTGAACTAAAGAAAAAGACAGGAAATTTTCTACTGCAACCTCCTCATTTTATTAAACCAGCGAGCCTCAGAATGTGGACACCGAGGTCTCAAAATATTGCTCCCAGTGTCTGCTAATTTCCTAGGGTATCTCTATTCATAATAATGATTTCTGGTTTTCCTCCATGAACTTATTTGCCACTGTCATATCCAGTCCTCCCAACAACCCTTCTAACCCAATTTTATAGATGATAAAAATCAGACACAAAGATTTTAAGTGACTTGCCACTCAATTAATTAACTAAATGTCAGGAGCCAGGACTCAAACCTAGAATCCAATTAAATGCCTTTCTTATGCTGCTTCTCCACCAACCATTTATCAGGGTGTTAACCACTTGTCAAAAGCATGCCCACCCTCTTGTTTCATGCAAGGAGCCCTTTGCACCAGTGGCAGGAGCAGATGGTGTCTGGAACTTGCGGCGTGGACCAGAAAACCTCTGCTCTAAACAGGTGCCAGGCCTGGAACAAATTGCCCCCAGCATTTTCCAGCAGGTGCTGCAGGCCTTACAATGAGCACTGAGAGATGCTTTGAAAGGCAGTGTTCAACCAAGAGCAGTGCTGCTCCAAGTATGGCCCATAGGCCAGTGCACAGACATGGGAGAAGGTGTTTAGAAAATCATACGCCAATTTGATTAAGTAATAAATATATCATGTCTGTTGTAGCTAATAAAAATTATGGGGATCATATTCTTTATGTAATTGCTTTTTTGTTTCATTTTTCTGATCATTCTATTGTACTTATAAAAGCTTTGTTCCACAACAGATTGGAAATTTAAGAAAACAGGCCCTTCATGAGTTTCTCCCATGGACCAGAGGATCAGGTGGGTGCAGCCTCTGAGACTGACCCTTGGCTACTTATGAAAACAACAATAAAGCTGTTCCTACAATTCTACTGCACTTTCTGGATTTAAAGTGCTTTCAAATAAAACTCCTTCAGCCCACAGCGAATGTAATGAAGGCAGAATAGGAAGTAGGTGTCCATGTTACAGACCAGGCAACTGAGGCTCAGAGAAAGAGTGAATGATTGTGCAAGAGCAAGGAGCCAGAAAGTCATCAAGCCTGGACTGAGAGCATGGCCCCCTGGCCTCTGTTCATACTCAGAGGCTCTTTCTGTTCTCAGTAGATCTGCCCCCCAGGAAGGAACTACTTCCTCCCCCCTTTTCAAGTCCTCAGACTGCAGAATTCTCGACCTTTTCCTCCAAGCTCTCAGTTACGTGCCACAACCTCACCACCTTCCACAGGGGACAATCCGCACAGAGAAGCACCCTTGGGAAGGATGTCTGCACCATCAGATGGGCCCAAACAGGGTGTTTCCAAATCCTTTTTCTTTGCACTGTGTCCAGGAACACGTGTCCTGCGCTGCAGCCAACACACTGTGCACTTAATAAATCACCCAGACTTTTCTGCTCAGCCGAATCTGGCCTCCACAATTTGCACGTTAGTCGGCATTGTAATGAAGCAGTTGTGAAAACAACCCAATCTCTTACACCATGAGCTTTCAAGTTTTCAATCCCGAGGCTGAGGTAAGAGACACCTCCAAAGACTGTCCTCAGGATGCATGCCAGAGGCTTCGGGAATGCCAGCGAGCTCCTAACAGCATGTCCACATCCTGTACTTGACGTCTCGCTCTCCACTGGGGCTTTGGGACAACAATGTAATTATTGTGGTTATTAATATCTAAGACTCTCTGTATTGTTTCCTTCATAAAAAAATTTAAAAGCCATTGAAAAGAGTCCCTGATGCTGACACACTCTCCTGAGGGATGTTCCTTTTCTTGCCTGAGCCTCCTCTGATGTGGGAGAATGTCACCTTTAGGTATGGCGAAGGGACAGTCAAAATAGGGGTAAAAGGAGCAACATGGAAGCTTGCACTCCTCTCTCCTATTTCTTGCCCCTCTCCTATTTCTCCCCCTCCTTATTTATCTCCTTAAATAGCCACCTGCTAAGGCACCAAACAAGACCTAGTTTGGGGGTGCTCCCTGGCCAATCTCCATCTCCCTCATTAGGAAAGACAGTTCCAGGACCCTGAGAGGCTAAGACAGAGGGGAACACCCAAGGGAGAACAAGTGACAGCTGGTGTCTTTGTTGGAGGGAAGGAGATAGACCATCTTCCCTGCACACACACAGTGGCAGCATTCCTGGGGGCCACTGGTGATGGGTCCAAGTGCCCTCCATGAAATATTAGCAACTCCCATGGCCCAGGACACTGCCCCTCAAGCTGAGGCCTGGACTCCATTAATGCCCTTCACATCCATATGAGAGCCACCCTTCCCTCTCCTATATTGCCTCTACAGCCCCTGCCCCTCACCACTCACTTTGGGTCTGGGGAATTGCAGTCAGGGAAACCAAGAAGACAGGATGCATTTGCAAGAGAAAAACCCAGAATCTCTCCTGGTTTTTGAAGTGACAAGAATAACATATGTATAATATTTTTAACTCAAAACAGCCTAGGATTAGACTTGGGAGGAAGGTCAAGGAGACTTGGTCATGCTCAGACCATTGTCACCACTAGGAGGCGCATAGGAGCCAGGTGACTGCAAACCACTATGAACCCTGAGAAAGAAGATACCTACTAAGAAGAGCTCCTGGTGGCTAACTGAGCCCAAATTTAAAACGAAAAACAGAACCTAGCATCCATTCCTACACAGGGGCCTCTCACGCAATCTGCACCTCAGGGAGAGACCTGCATCCACTGAGCTGCGAGCCTCTGCACTGAGCTGCCTGCGCTGGGTTTCTGCCGGCTACCCAGCCCTTGTAAAGGAGTCCCTGGAATCTTATTTCAACCAATAGGAGTGAGGCTTTCCCCATCCAATCCACGCTGCGCAGCTCTGACCAATCAGAGCTGTTCTATTCTGACCAACCAGGACAGTGCCTTTTGAACCAATCAAACTGTGAGGTTTTGGAATCCTCATCTGCATGAGGATGAACCAATCAGGGACCAGGGACAGGGACTTCTGTCCATATATGCCAGCTCCCTTGTGGCTCAGTACACTTTCCCTTGCCACCAAACACTGGAGACTCCCTGAGGGAGCTGAAACACTGAAGGGGTCTTGCTGGAGCTGAGCAGAGCTGCCTGGCTGGAGAAGGGCCTGGCCCCAGGCCTCCTTGCCCAAGGTTGCCTCACAGCCATGCTGCTTTCACAGCCGTGCGGTATCACAATCGAGCTGTTCTGCACTGAATAAAGGTCCCTTATTCACCACATCCCAGCACAGCAAACTGGGGATTCCTGTTGGCCCCGAATTTGCGCCACCATGCTTTTCACAACACTTGAAACCCCAGCCTCAGAAACATGGGATATTAAGAGTGGGCCAAGACCTCACCGCTCACTTTACAGTTAAGGAAAACTAGGTTCAGGGTGGGAAAGGGCTTGATGATGGCATGGCAGGCACATCAATGTCTTCTCTTGAAATAGAAAGTTATATACATACCATATATGCAAGTCATATGCAAATATGTGTGTGCGTGCGAGTGTGTCCTCTCATCTTCATACAATGGAATGCAGTCCTTGGGACATTCTAGCGAAATGCTTATTTTTCACTTGTAAGTATTTTCTGGAAATTCTTGCTTTGCTTCCTATGGTACCTCTGTGCACTAAGTATTTTTGTCAGCTCTCATCAGGATCAAACCCAGACACTTTCTTACCATCTCCCTTCCAGACTTTGGCGGGTGACTCAGCCACAGAGGACCTCCCCCACCCTTGCCCCCATCACTACCTCCACCCCGTTCCCATCCTGGTTTAACTCCTGTTTCTTCCCCTCTCTGCCTGCAGGAGGATGGAAGGCTGCTGACTCCTGCAGCAGTGGGTAGCTCACCATGCCCTCGGGGCAGAGGCAGCCAGAGACACAGCCCGTGCTCATGCACTCCAGGTCGTAGTTCTGGCAGGTTTTGGCACACTCCAGTCCTTCAGCCCGTGGGTTGTCAGCAGGACACACCAACTTGACCATGGGGGGCCGGCAGTACAAGCTCCTTTTGCCTTGGAGATTGGAAAATCAAAGAGGCCATCAGTGACGGCTGAATAGACCTACCTTCTACTCTATCCTTTGGTCCCCTAGGTGCAGTCACTCAATTCCAGGGACACAGAGCTGCCCCTTTCCTGGGATGAGGTGTTACCTGACCTCCTACTGGATCTAGCCCTGAGCCAGGTTCCATGTGTGGGAACAGATGGCAGCCTCGCCTACTCAACCGAGCTTCTGACCTTTGCCTTTTGTCTCTCCCAATCCCAGCATCCTTCTGACGGCCACACTCCTCATCCCCCTTCATCCTGCTGTAGCGGGTTTCATTGAATCAGGATGCTTGACAGAAATGTCCAGACCCAAGCTTTAAAGAGCCTGGTTTTGGGTGCTAAAAAGGAACCTCTGTGGGCCCCAACAGGACATTCCTGAAATTGTTGCCACTAAGTCACAAAAACTTGAAAGGGGCCTTTGCTCACATGTTATCCTTTGTTCAGCCACTGGCCATTGCAGCACCTTTATTTACATTTGCAGCACTCCACCCCTTGAGACTCCCACCTGCCCTCCCTGCTTAGTCATTCTCTGCCTGATCTCTTTCTGATACCACTGTCTGATATACTATCTATTTTACTGATTTGTTTATTTCCCACCACACCCACTAGAATATGTGCTCCATGAAGGCAGGGATTCTTGTCTACTTTGTTCATTGATATAGCATATTTCCTGACAATTAGTAGGTATCAATGGCTGATTGAATAGATGACAGCACCTTTCTTTCAAAAACCCTGATGCACTTTATAGCATTTGTGTCTTACTATATATGCCACTTACAATCTCTCGTGGACACAGAAGCCAGGATCTCTAGCCTTATTTTAATATGGAAACTTTTGTTAGGAAATTGAAACCCTAAGAGGTTAAATGGCTTTTCCAAATCACACAAAATTCTAGGAATTTCCTAACTTTGAAAAAAATGATCCCTTCTAGTGACTAGATTAGAAGACTGGGCAATAAAGACAGCCCCAAGAGGCAGAATGAAACATAGAGGGGCGGGGGTGTGAAAAAGAGGCTACAATGGAAGATAGCTTAAAGAAGAGAGAGGCAGGCTACAGTGACCTTCAGGTTGGCTATGAGGTGAATGTTTCCGTCCCCCCAAAAGTCCATATGTTGAAATCCTAACCCCCAATTGTGATGATGTTAGAAAGTGAGGCCTTTAGGAAATGATTAGGTCATAAGGGTGGAGCCCTTACAAATGGGATTAGTGCCCTTATAAAAGAGACCTCACAGAACTCCTTAGCCCCTTCCGCCACGTGAGGACACAGTGAGAAGGCATCAGCTATGAGCCAGAAAGAGGACCCTCAGCCAACCATGCTTGCACCCTGGTCTCAGGCTTCCAGCCTCCAGAACTGTTCAGCAATAAATCTTCATTTATAAGCCACCTAAGCTGGGGCATTTTGTCATAGCAAGTTGAACAAATAGGACAAGGTCATAAGTTTTTATTTCAACTTGTGAGCTACCCTGTGCTTGGAATCCGGTCCCAGCTCTAGGCTGAGAGATGCTCCCCAGTCAGTCATGTGGGGGAACCCGACTTCTCACCCAGGGCAAGCTGGCAGACAAACACATGGCACAGAGCTGGGCCACTCGAAGAGAGGGCGTCTTGAAGAATGTGAGAGGCTGAGAGAGAAGAGGTCAAGCTAGAGGTTGAAAATAGCCCCTTTATCTACCTAAAGGCACTCCTTCCCTCTTGCTGGGAAGCAAGGGTGATCCTTTTGGAAGCCAATAAGTCCCTCCTGGTCCATAAATGTGAATATGGTCCCACCAGTGCCAGGTCAGCCCCTTCTCCCTTCTGGGCCTTGTCTTCAAACAGCAGCAACTATTAGGATCTTCGAACTGCGAGCAACAGGCCCAGACTCCCCTGTTTTAAATCCATCTGAGAAGCTTTCTAAAGAGGTGTCCTTGATGGCAAGTCCTTTGGAAAAAGAAGGCCATTGAAGGCGGGTGTTTTCACCACAATCAAGGCAACAAACCCAGCCACAGCTGCTCACTGGGCTGAGGTCACCATGGGTAAACTAGAGGTCTCACTGAATCCACCCTGCAGATAATTCCGTCTTTCCCAGGTCACAAAATAAAATTCTTCCTGCCTCAACTATTTGGATTTACACATGCAGAGAAAGGCATGTCTAGTCCTGGGAGTCACTCACACACGCAGAAATGGTGGCAATCCTGACCTGTGTCTGAAGGGACATGCACATCAAACAGCAGCCCAGCTCTCTCCCCAACTCCAGGCATGAGAAATCTGGACAGAGGGAAGTGAAGGGCCCTTCCAAGGGGACAGTACTCACTGCGGTGAGACAGGGGACTGCTGAGGGCAGTGCGCTGCAGCAACAGGCTTCCCGGGGCTCCACTCGAGGTGCAATGCATGTAGCCATCCTCACAGTAGCTGTGGAGGGAAAACACAGCCCAGCTTCGCAAGAGTGGCTCCAACCACCACCTCTGCCTCGTCCCCCACTCACTCTCCGGGCTCCCACGCCCATAATTCGTCTGAGACACAGCTTGCTATGGCCACCAATGACCCTTCTGTCACTCAACTCAACAGAACTGTTTTTAGATCTTTCACTTGATCCCTTTAAATATTATTTATCACTGTTGTCTACTTCACTTTTTTTTTTAAATCCTCACTCAAGGATATGTTTTTATTGATTTTTAGGGAGAAAGGAAGGGGGAGAGAGCGAGAGAGAAACGTTGATGTTTTAATACAAGTGTAAACAACCTTTTTGGGTACATGAAATTGAGTAGGGCTACAAATGCACCTCACTGGATTGAAGAGAAAAAGCTTGAATCTTTTGAATCTTGATTTGAACTAACCAATTATAAATAGGCATTTGGAGACAATCAGGAAAAAGTGAACATGGATTGAATGTTAAATGTTATCAAGGAATTATTGTTAATGTTTAGGTTAGTAGTGGTATTATGGTTAGGGTTTTTTTATCTATTAGAAATACATACTGAAGTATTTTCCAATGAAATTATATAATAGCTCGGGTCTTCTGTAAACTATTCCAGCCGCAAAGGGGAGGAGGGAGTAGCTAAACTGAGAATGACAGAGAGCTGATAATCACAGAAGCTCGGATGAATGCATCAGGGCTCCTTACACCTCTCTCTCTTCCACGTCTGTTTGACATTTCCCATAATCAGGACATTTTAACTGGCCTCCGTAGTAGGCTGTCAGCTCCTTTGGGGCCCACAGTATCTGGTTCGTCTTTAGATCTCCCGTCTCTATCCCAGCACCAGGGACAGAACAGTGCCAAGGAATTGTTTGCCCAAGAAATGATAAGAGGTTGAAGGGGAGGGGACATGGAGAGTCCCTGTTTCATATTTTAGAAAAGGGAAACTGAGACCCAGAGCAGGGAAATGGGGCCTGACACATGATCATTGGCAGTAAAGCTCAGGGAACCCTACGGCTGGGCTGCAGGTCTAGTTTCCTGTGTAGTAAGAAAGTCAGGAGACCTGGGTGGAGTCCCAGCTCTGCTCTGACTTCCTGCGCAACTCTGGACAAGGCCTGTCCTTTCTGGGGCCTCAGCTTACCCATCTGTGAAATGAAGGACTTGCAGGACCATTTTCCTTTCCCTAGGGCTTGCACTTACCACATGGTGTGATGGTCTGAGACGATGTCTTCGGGCTGGAAGATCTCACCATCATAGTAACAGGGGCACTGGGCCTTGGGCACGCAGTCTCCCCGCTCATCCAAGTAGAGCCCCGGGGGACAGAAGCAGCCCTCCAGGCAGACCTCAGTGCATTCCTCATCCGGGTGGGAGAGGGAGCGGCAGGTCATGTTGCAGGGGGTCCCACACTGCAGGTACACCTGGCCCTGCGGGCAGCTCAGCGCTAGGAGAGAGGGGAGGCGAAGGAAGGCCTCAGTGGAAGCAGTAAGATCACAAGGACTGGTTCGAGGACTTGGGGTGCTACCTCTCGCTGCTATGACCCCCAATTATATCTGTATGGTCACTGCTTTTCATTCCCACTATGGGCAAATGAAATTTGTATTTTTATGCTCACAAATGTCTATTATAAGTATGGATACACACATTTCCTCTGCTTAACCAGAGGGGCCATGCTCAGTCACCTCTGAAGTCTCAGAGCCTGGGACACAGTAGAAATCCTGGTGGATAGTGAAGCTGCGGATACTAAAAAGAACTATAATTGATGGGTAAGGGCATTTCTCCCGTGATGATAATAACAATAATGGCCATGGTTTATTGAGCACCTACTGTATACCCTGCTCTTCACACAGGTTTTATGCCTTTTATGCCTCTCTTAGTGAGTTTGATCCCATCTCCCCCTTTCTACAGGAAAGAAAACTGACACTTAACCTAAGCTACTTGTCAGGGTCCTGCCCCACAGGGATAAGCAGAGGCAGGATTTGAACCAAGCTCTCTGTGAGCCAAAAGCTCATGTTCTTAACCCCGGGGCTCTAAAATGGAAACAGTCCCTCTGGAACCATGCATTTGAGGACATGCCAGTCATAAAGAGCAGGACACTCTTATACCTACTCCAGCGGAGAGGGCAGCACCCACCTGCCCACAGCCTCCCTCTCCATGGCCTACCACATAGAAACAGCGCAACAGACAAAAGCCAGAAGCAAGTGTGGCAAAGTGGCAAAGCAGCTAAGAGAGGGGCTCTGTAACCCAAATTCCTGGGTGCGAGCCCCAGTTCTGCCATTAGTTAGCGATGTGACTGGAATATAAGAGCAGTACCTACCTGGGTTATTGGGGACAGTTAAGTGAGCTAACGTGTTCAGAGCAATGCCTGGCACGTGGCCTGAGAAGATCCGGCCCTCCTGGGTTCTGGCTGACACATAACCCACTTTCTGCGCTCACAGCAGTCTCATGAACACCCCAATGATGAAATTCTTCACTGGGAGGTGTGGGGAGCAAAATGCTTTCCTGTTGCTCATCAGCTATTGTCCAAGAAATGAGAACCTCACTCTGGGGACACTCCTCCTGGGACCACTAGGATCCTTCCCCTCCCTGTTAGAATCCATTTCTACAGTGAAACTCTGGTGGAGCATCTCACAGAGGCTGTAAAGGAAAGCCCTGCCCTGAACCTCAGAAGTGAGAGTGGGGTCTCTCCAGAGACCCCTGAAGCCACCCCTTCCTGCAACTGCTCTGAGCTTGGCCTTTGAGGGTAGCTGGGGAAGGAGGGGCTCTCTGATCATATTAGACATAGATTTTCCCCTCACCAGCAGAGAGGTTGGGTCACTGGATAAATATTTAGGGCAAAGGTGGGTTAAGATGGGGCATATTGGGCAATAAGGATGGAAATCCCTTTCAGTCCATTGAACCCATGATGACAAGGGCACATTTCACCCATTAAGGAGCAGCTGGACATGAGAGCTGCTTTTATGCTCTGACAGGCTGTCTCTAGAGCTGGCTTGGAGCCATATTAAATTTTTCCTTCCCCAGAAGAATGCACATCTCCATTTAAGAGGCATTTAGTATGCCCGGCCAGCATGGCTCAGCGGTTGAGCATCGACTTATGAGCTAGGAGATAGCATTTGGATTCCTGGTCAGGGCACATGCCCGGGTTGCGGGCTCAATCCCCAGTCGGGGGCATGCAGGAGGCGGCTGATCAATGACTCTCTCATACTGATGTTTTTATCTCTCTCTCCCTTCCTCTCTCTGAAATCAATAAAGACATATTTAAAAAAAAAAAAAAAAGAGGCATTTAATGTGCTCCCATTGTATGCCAATGGCTGTGCTGGGCTCGGGAAAGCAGAGATGGTAAAACTTGCTCCCTGCCTTCAAGGAGCCCATAGTCTTGTCTTCCCAAAGGAAACAACAAATTTACAAGAAAAAGATGTGAGTGCTTCTCCTGAATCTCCTCACAGCATCCCACAAAGTAGCTCCAGGATTCGTCCTTGCTCTGTGAGTGTCCCCAGCTGGTGCGACCGCTTCTTTGGGTGGAGTCAGTGTTTGGGGGAGCTGTTTGTTTCTCAGGAAGGGAAAATGAGAAACAGAATGAACCCAGGAGTCCTGCCCACCCTCCGGGCTCTGAGGACCAACCCAAAGACATCTGGTTCATCTCCACATAAACCCACAGAGACAGATTTCTTTTCTGCATCTCAAAGCCTCAGGAGTCAGGGAACTCCCTCGCCCAATCTCAGAAGCTGTTAAAGCTGTTACCAGTGGAGGTTAAGAACAGCTGCTCTTGGGCGATTAAAGAATATTTCAGTAAGCCCTCAGCATTCCGGGAGAATGTCCTAACCTAGGAAATCCTTCAGATGCTATCACACACTGATAATGAATAATTTCTAATATCGTTGGACAAGCTAAGCAGATTCACAGACATCACATCACTTTCCCTTCATCACTTTCCCCAATTTCTAAACAGCAAACACGCGGACCTGAAGTCTGGGGTGGGGCGGTGAGGGGCCCAAGATCTCACAGCTGGGAAGTCACAGGCAGGTAGCCAAAAGGTCTCAGCCTTCGTTCTTCCAGCCGCTAGCTTGTGACTCTGTGCCGTCAGAGCTACAGGGACGACGGGGCACAACTGCAGGCATCAGTACACTTGTTCCCTTTCGCCCTTACTTGTGTCTCTGCTCTTTTTTGTGAGAATGCTTAGACTCAAAACATGAGTTGGCTCAATAAACCCCGTACCTAAACTTCTCTTCAAATACATGATATTAAGTCCTCTCGCCATTTCTCATAGCTCCTATTTTCCTGCTTCTGTCAAGACTACCAACATTTTTGTCTCCAAGCACATCTACCTCACCATGACTATAAGAACATCCACCACACCTGTCCTTCGGGGACACCCTCCTCACTTCTAGGCATCACTACTGCTATTCCACTGTTGGAAACAACTCTTTTCTGTGGGGTGGGGGGTGTCTTTTAAAAGTCTATGCAAGTACGCCGCCTCCAGAAAGCCTTCCTTGGTTGCCCCTGCAGTAACCTAATTATCATTTCACTCAGTGCGATAGGCACCTAGTAGAGAAGCAGACCCATCTGTGTCTCAAAAGGAATGTTCAGGTTCTAGGCCACTGCCATTTCCTGACCACACTGGGCGCTCAGCCAATGTCCCCGAGCAGCAACAGTGACAACAAAAAGGGAGCACAATCCATCCACTCAGCGGACCAGAGCGTGCGGCAGATTCCAACTCTGGTGCCAGGAACCTAGCAGGGCAGAGTGAGACTCCAAAGTCAGAGAGGGACAATGGTGTCATTCCACTTTATGTAATTTTATACAACGCCTGGGATTTGGGCCAGGGGTCCACCGACGATTTGCCTGAAGTTAAGAGCAAAGGATCGGGGCATGCCTTTCCCATCCCTCCATCAGACCCAGCAGGGGAGCAGGGACCCACTCGCTCCACAGTCTGGCCATACATGTAGCCAACACTAGGTGGCAGCAGCCACAGGCCATCTCAGCTTGGCAGGGACCGCAGTGTCCTAGGCCTCCAGGTAAGGACTTGCCCACCTGACGCAGGAGGGAGTAGCCAGGCTGTCCTATGGGCAAGCCCGTCCCCACCCCCATGTCCTGCTGGGAGACAGGAGGGGACAGTGGCTGCAAGTGAACTGTTCCCACACGCCATGCCGTCGGATGCCCCCGGGCCGGTTTGGAACTCAGGAATGCACAGCGCTGAGTAAAGGACAAGCGCAAGGAGACAGAAGGCATCCAAGGCAGATTCTGTGGGGTTGCGAGGAGGGGCGGCAGGCAGGGAGGGCACCCACCACAGAAGCCGGGCTCCCGCCACGCGACGTGCACGCCTTTCCGCGCGCAGGCGGCCGCGTAGTTGGCCAGGGCGGCGCACAGGCAGTCCCTGCCGTCGGAGCAGGAGCACACGTCGTAGCGGCAGTTCTGCAGGTAGGGCTGGGGGCCCACGGCGTGGTGGCAGGCCTCGAACTTGGGGGACGTCAGGAGCGAGCAGGCCTCCTCCGAGAACTTGGCTGTGGGAGGGAGGGGCGGGGGGGGTCGAGCTTAGGGAGGGCCGGGCCACAGCCTGGGGGCCCGGGTCCCCAGGGGACAATCCCGGCTCCTACTGTGCACCCCCATCCCAGCTTCTCCCTCAGCAGCACATGCGGCACAAACAGCTCTTGGCTCCGGGACTCTGATTTTTTTCTGTAGCCAATATCCTTTCCTAATTACGTTTGGCTTAAATACGTAATGAGCTGTATGTCCAGGGCGCCCTTCCTGACGGGGAGAAATAGTTCCACGGCGGGCTGGGTAAGCGGGGGACCTTCGTGTAGGGCTGAATGTCACCGCAGATACATCTGCAAACGGCCACCCCGGTGCATTTATCTGACGATCGTTTAATTCAGAGTTTGGGTGGCGGCTGCGCCGACAGACTGAGAAGGTCGGGGGGGGGGGGGGGGGGGGGGGCTGTGTACTGGTGGGGTTTTTTTTCTTTCCCAGGGTTTGGCCCACGGAGGGTGCCCAATAAAGGGACTTTGAAGAATAAAAAGCGATCCAGATGCAGAAAATCAAATGCTGATGGTAAAAACCGAGCGCCCGCCTCCCCCAGCGGTGGGCGCCCCGCCCCGCAGAGCGCACAGGAGCGCGGGGCGCTCGGGCTGTGCGGGGGCCCCGCCCTCCCGGGCCCGGCTCGCGTACCCAGGCGCGGGTTGAGGCTGCAGGGGTCGCTGTGCTGCCGGCGCAGGTCCTCGCAGTCCCCGCGCAGCTTCCAGGCGTTGCCGAAGTCCTCCACCAGGGGCTCCGCCAGGCCCGCGGGCGTGCGGAAGTCGTCGCCCTTGTTGCCGTTGAAGTTCCCGCACAGGCCGCAGGTCTTCCCCGCGTAGACTGGGGACAGCTGCGGGGAGGGGAGGCCACCTTGGAGCTGCTGCCGCCAAAGCAGCCACCGTTTCCTTTCTCTAGTGAGATGGTTTTAATCAAAAATGCTCCCCGGGAGGCGGGGGGGGGGATATAAATATGAAGTTAGTGAACCACAGCTAAGCCCTAGGCTGCAGAAGAAAGAAAAAAGCTAAGAGCAATATGGTTTAGCACCAGCTCCATTCCTTTTCTTAACCCAGTAGTTGGAGACCTGTCTGCTGGAAGGGATTTTAGAGAATATCCAGACATTTAACAATGGCCACACTTGGAGACCCAGAGAGGGAGAGGGACTTGCCTGAGGTCACAGAGCTGGGACCTGTAGCCAGGCTGAGCCCCCCTCCAGTGTGTTCTCTGCCACCCTCGCCTGTCACCTGTCGCAGCAGATGCCTGAGCCAATGGGGCCTGACACCCACGGGAATCAAGTGCAAAGTCAGTGTCTTCTTATTAAGCATTCATATCAGTCACATACGTGGGCCAAGTGGCTGAGTCGGTTAACAGCACCTTCCTATCTGTATTGAACTCGGCCACTGAGTGTCACTGAAGAGAAAAGGCCACCAGCCAAGAGGACTCTAAGGATTGTGATCGGAGGAGGTGGGCCAGTGAGGAATCAAGCAGCCTGCTGAGGGTGACCTGGAGGGGTCCTGGGGTCAAACTCCAGGCTATTGGCATGTGGCTCCCTCTCCATCCTTCTGAGACCAAAGTGCACACTCAGGGACAAGTTGGGGAGTTGAGCCTGCCTCTCATTCAGCACAGCTGGGGGCATCTGCTGGTGCTATTGAGAGGGCCCTGGGTTCAAACATGGTGCAGGGCTGGGGCCCCAGAGTCCTGCCTCCTGCTCTACATGTAATTCATGCAGCTGGATGAGCTCCCTGAGTTCTGAGACCCTCCTGCTTGGCCTGGGCCCTGCGTGCTCATCTCTTGGATGACCCCTTCCAGCTTCCAGCTCTGACTTAATAGGATGCAGGATGAATAATCTACTGGAAGTTTCCGGACCCATAAAATGTACCCAAGTAAATATCATTAATGAGAAAGATGGTGAAGTAATGGTTTCTTGTTTGTTTTACAAATATCAAGTGTTGGCCCTTTAACCACTCAGGCCTTCCCTGACAACCCAATTTAAAATATAACTCCCCCGGCCCTGGCACTTCTTGCCCCCTCCTCTGCTTTATTTATCTCCCCAGGATTTATCACCTTCTAATATATGATATAATTTACTTGTTGGTTTTGTTTATTTTCTGTCTCCCCCCATTAGAATTTAAACTAAATGAGGCAAGGATTCTCGTCTGTTTCCTCTCTCTGTTCTAACCTCAGCCTCGCTGATGATGCCTGTGAACACACAATAAGGTTGTGTTGAAGAAATGAGTGCTTGAACAGATGACTGAATAAACTCATGAGTGAATGAGGTTCCCCTCTGGACGCAGGCTGAAATGCAACGTTCTGAGCAGAGCAGCAACGTTGGTGACGACTCGTCCCCTCACCCGCATCTCAGCACCCTGGGCGACCTCCTCTCTGCAAAGGGCCCTCCTGTTCACCCCCCCAGGCCTGCCACCACTCCCATCCCCCACTCTCTAAAATGGCATCTTCTTCCATTCCCTTGGCCTGTCTCAGGGCTCAGCTCGCCCAGGGGTGTATCCATGGCACCAGCCCAGGGCTGGCCACCAGCCCTGTATTAGCCCAACACCAGGAACTTAGAGAGCACGCTTGCTATTTGAAATGAACCTCAGATCAGTGGCGCTTTCTGACAAGACTGTCAGAGGGCACCTTCCACACCACTCTGCCTAAGGTTGAGCTGGGCCCTGGGTCGCAGCCAGCAGAGCCTGCTGCCTGGAGCACCCGGCCATCTATACTCACCGAGAGGGAAGGAGAGCAGGGAGCCCCGCAGCGCTTCACCGGCCTCCTCTCCGGGTGAGTGCACTCAGCCTGCTCCTCCAGGCATCCTGCCTCCAGCTAGTGTCCTCTACTGGGCAGCCCCCACAAACCCCGAGGTCAGCACAGCAATGGGCTACCTCCTGGTCCATCCACAAAGGCCCCCTCTCCTCCTCCAGACCAAAACACAGGGGACGTTCCCACAGCTACGGGTCATCTGCCCCTGTCCTGAATCCTAACCAGTGAAGTCCTCTTTCTGTCAGCTAAACGGATGGAAACCCGCCCCCAAAGATAACTTTGATCCCCTTTCCACAGAAAGAGTCTTGCGATCTCTCCTCAGGAGGGAGACAGAGAACAGAGAAACCTGGAGAGAACAGCCACTCAGATGAGACGCTATGCGCCTGTGACTCAGGGAGAAATCACGCAGATGGACAGCACCCTGTGTGGGTGGGGAGGTTCCTGAGAAAGCGAGCTGGCTATGGGGCACCTCCCTTCAAGACCAGTGAGCAGGAGATAACGTTAGAAACCCCAGCTCTAGTCTTCGTTCTGTCACCAAATTACCATGGGACCTGGGCAAGTCACTTTCTTGCTCCAGAAATGATGGATCTTTATTTCCAACTGTAAATGAGGGGCTGACAAGATCTCCTCGTGCTCTATGGTCTGTGTCATAGGGTTTATTCTTTATAAAAGGGGGGGAAGGGTAGTTCATTTGGAACTCTCTTGGGGACTTTAAAACAACAGAAAGAGCATGATGTCATAGGGATGGAGGATGCCAGGTTCTCATCAGGGTCACCCCAGGCACCCATCACAGGGTTATACCACCAGCCCTGTGGAACATGGGACCCAGGGACACAAAAGGGGATTCTCCAGGGATCCTAGAAATGATCTAGGGCAGTGGTTCTCAGAGTGTGGTCTCAGGACCCATGGGGGTTCTCTGATGCCCTTTCAGGGGTCCTGCAAGCCAAAATATGTATGTAATAATACAAAGACGGTATTTGGCCTTCTCCCTTTCTTTCTCTTACAAGTGTGAAGTGGTGTTTTCCAGAGGCAACATGACATGTAATATTACAAAAGATTGACTGCAGAAGTGGATGTGAGACCAGCTGTCTTCCATTAAGCCAGCCATTAAAGAAATTTGCAGGATTCTAAAACAATGGTATTCTTCTCACCAGTTATTTCTGTTTTGGAAAACATAGTTACCCACCCCCCCAAAAAAGTTGTTTATATTAACATGTAGTGGGTTCATTATTGTTATTTCTAAATGAATTCATAAATACATATCTTAAATGTCTCTGATTTAATTTCTAATCTGGTAAATATCAATAAATATGACCTTCATGAAAGATCTTGAGGTCCTCAATAGTTTTTAAAAGTACAAAGGCACCTAAGACCAGAAAGTGAACAGTACTGGTCCATTGGGCAGGACGCCCCCCAGAGAGCTGTTGAGCTCTGCCGCCAGTCGGTGGGCAGAGGTGGACATGTCTCCCAACCCCCAGGAGCCCTGGCTGCTTTGTTTATAAAATAGCTAGGGAATTTTCCAGAGAAAAATGTATCTGAAAGATCTGTGAAATATACAGATCCTTATCCAAATGTGACTCCATGACTACGGAGAGCAGGGGAAGTGGCCCTGGACTGCAGAGGCCCAGGGCCCAGGTGAGGGATCTGGTGGTTCCCAGTGCAACCCTTCCCAGGCAGTGGGACGGCTTTGTCCCCCAGGGTTGCATGACACAGTCTTGGCTGTGAATGCCAATCTGGCTCTTCCCTTGCTGACCACAGTGGGCACCCCAGAGGACACCCCTGTTCTCAAGCCTTGTTGCAGCCAGGAGGCTGGGCAGCAAATCTCCCCTTCAGAACCCCTTGGGAGCCCTCTTCTGAAGGCCCTGGGGGGTAACAAAGCCCCAGAGTGAGAACCCCTGGGGCAAACAAGGACCATCCAGACAGCAAACACCAGCCTCTCTTAAACAAGAGAGGCCTGTTCCGCGCTCTGGGGCATAGCTCTAGGGGCACAGGGGCTGCAGAGAAATGAATTCTCCCACACACAAAGCCACTCTCCCAGAGCACAAGGCACACTTTGTAAGTCTGGGCTGCAGGGAGCCAGTGATTGGAGGGGAACTACCTTCACCAGCAGTCTCCCGCGGCCATCCCAGTCCATCTGCAAGTCCTCCCCATAGCTGAGGCGCACAGAGGCCATCACGGTGTGCTGGATGCGGAGGTCACCTAAAACGGAGCAGGGGCAGGATCTAGGCTGAAATGGGGAGAGGGCAGCATGGTGGCAGGCAGATGTATCCTGGGGAGAGACGGGGTGTCTCACAAAGAACTGTAGCAATAAAAGAAATCAGTTATGGAGAAGATGGAGATGTCCAGGAACTGTAAGGGGCTCTCAGGAGGAAGGGTGGTCAGGATGGGTGTAATGAAAATAGAATTTCCCAAGAAGGTGGGTGCCTCGGTATTCTTGGGGTAGCCTGCCATTCCCCCTGCTGCCACAAGAGGGAGGCAGACGCTTGTGCATTCAGACCTTGCACAGGTGCCCTGAGCCAATGGGTCTCCCATTGAACGCCTATTGCCTGAGCCTGAGCATTCCCTGGGCCCCTCTGCTGTTGCACGACACTTCCAGACTGAATTACTCAGTCCTCACAGCTGAGCGATACAATGTGTCCTGGAAAAACATGTCACCTCACGGACAGACGCACACAGAGTTAAACTGACACACAAGCATGCCGTGTGCCCACTGGCCCCAGATCACCAGCTGCGTGCAATGTCAGGATAATGGGCCATGGGGTGGCCAATGGCCATGAAGAAGACAAAGAGGGAGGGGGTCTGAGAGCTACTTTGAGGGCGGAGGTTGAGGTTATCCTGGGCAAAATGGCAGTGTAGCCTAGCAGGTCACTGGACAGGTGGTTTTCCCTGTCACAGGTCACAGGGCCATCTGGTTTTGTCCCATGACTTAGCAAGATCTTACTCATCACCAACCATCCCCACCACAACCTCTCAGAGACAGCCTCTGATCCTTTCCACCTCAAATTAGAACCAGAAACATGAAGCCCAACCCTCAACTCCCCCCTTTGGCTCAACTTAAGTGAGAATCCTCTTGGTTCTGTCTTCCCCCCTATGCTCTCTCCCAGGCCTGTTGCAGCCACCTCATCTCCAGCATCCAGCCATCTTCCTCCACTTCTCCTCCTCCTCCAGGAAGCCTTCCATTCTTGCAGGGATGCATGCCGAGGATACCCAGCCTGCCCTCCAAAGATAGCACTCTCCCACATTTCCACAGAAGAGGCCGCGGTAAGCAGTGCTGAGGGGTGGGTGCTGGGGGGGAACTGAGCCAGCCCAGGGCTGTAAGAGGAGGAACCCACCTTGCAGGAGGGGTATCTGGACATCCTGGCCATCTATGGCGATTCCTCCCCCGTGCTTCAGCTTCACCAGGCTGTTGTGCAGGCTGGGCAGGCGGACAGTGACTGCGCGGGTGCAGACAGCATCAGGGTCGTCGGCACACTGCCAGGAGCAAAGTGACGTCACCCCTGCCAGCCCGGCGTCTCAGCCCAGGACCCATAAACTAGAGAAAGACTCCAGCCCCACACAGCCTCTGGCCTTCTCACACAGAACAACTCCATTCTCACAGATCAATCTCTGCAAATGGTGCCCCCTGGAGTTGTGCAGCAAGAAGGCCCTGAGCCCAGCCCATCCCTCTGGCCAGCTTCCCACGGCTCCCACACCCTTTCCCGTCTTGGTCTGGTCTTTCCTAAGGAACCCCAAGCCTCTGGCTTGTCTTGCTTGGGCCTATTGTTCCAAAGCAAATCAGGGACTTTAAATCAGGGGAAGCCCTATGTACCTCTGTATGTCCTCACCTTGGCTCTGTTGTCTAGAGAAAAGAAGTTTACCTGTACACAGCAGCTCGGTCAAGATGGGCCGCTCGCCCACCCCGCCCCTCCGCTGCCTCCTGACGGGCCTGGCAGAGCTCACCTGCACGGTCTCTATGACAATGGAGAAAGAGCGATCCTGGCAGTCCCGGGCCAGCAGGTAGTGGCACACCCCACTGAAGGTGAAGTATCTGTCATCAAAGCTCTTGAAGTGGGATTGTCCCGTGATGAGACACTCTCCTGCAGGGACAGAGAGGAGGTGAGAAGAGCGGGGGGAGGAGGGGGAGTCTGGAACAGCAGAGATGGAAGCCTGTGGGAGCAGGGCTCCCCACCAAAATGCCGCAGCCGGTCTCCGAGTTCTCAGGGAGACTCTAGTCAGACCCTGCTCCTCAAGTCATTTGGCAATCCAGTTCAATGCCCCGCTTCATGGAGGAGCAACTAAGGGAAGTGACAGAGCCACACTTAGTAAGTGGCAGAGCCAGGACCAGAATTGGCTGCTCCTGGCTTTCAGCTTGCGGCCCTCAGCTCACCTCGACCCCCAGTCCTTCCCCACAGCCACCCCCACGCACTCTGGCTCCACTGGGGTCAGGTGTCTGGAGCCTGCAGGGTGCTCAGCCCAAGGAGAGGCCCTCTCTGCACTGGCATCGTGGGGGCTCTGGTACCTACTCCACCCGGGAGAGTGCCTGAATGCGAGTGGGCAGAAAGGCCAGCCTGGAGGGCTGACGAGAGGGTGAGTGGGGCCCTCTCCGAGCTCAGCAGTGCCAAAGCCAGGACCCACCCTTGCCTCCTCAGCTGAAGTGTGACTCTAAGGCCTCCTCATGGACAAGTCCATGCTGTGACTTCTGTGGGACCAGTGCAGGGCCAGGAGGCCATCTGCCCATTATACCACCACCCGAGCCAGCTCCTCAGCCCAGGCTGACACGTTTGTGGGTGGGGACAAGGACTCCCCTTCATCACCCTGCAACTCAGAGCTCTCAACTCAACCACCCACCTAACCGCTGCTCCACCTTCCCCCAGGCCCTGTGCTGCTGACCCAGTGCACCTGGAACCAGAGATCACACATCCTGGGAAGTGTCCATGCAGACAGCCGCCAGTGACTCTGGTGATCCCCACTGGCCCACCCCAGCTTAGGGCAGCCCCAAGCCTAAGCTCACAATGACCCATTGAGGCTGAAGCAGGCATCTGGCTTCCTTCCCAATCTCCCTTTGTGTTTCCTCTCATCTCTGCTTTCTACTCTATAGAAAAATATAGACACGTACCACAGCTGTTCCGAAAAGCAGGAGCCCCCATGCCTCACCGAGATACCCCTGACCAACAGACAGCAGAGACTCGCTCTCCATTGCACTGACCCACCTTCCCCTAGGAGGGTCCTACAGCCAGTCCCACCCGGGCTCATCTCCAGGAAACAGCGCTGGGCCCTGTCACAGTCATGGGTCCCCAAAGGCCACAGGAAGGTTCCAGCTGCCCATCTGTCAAAGACCAACTCCACAGGCCCTCTCTGCCTACCACCTGTGCCCATGTTTACACTGAAGGGCACGGCAGGCAGGCAGGGGCCAGGTCACATGTTCTGGACCCAGGTACAGCGCTCCTTTGGTGTGTGTTGGAGGCAGGGGCTGGGGTGTGAGGCTCAGGTTATAGCGAGTATCCCTCTGCCTGGTCCTCAGGGCAGCTGACACCTTCCAGCATGACATGGGTCAGGAGGGCACACTCAGCCCAGAAGAAATGGGGAGAAAGCAGGGAGGCCCAAGACCATTCTCATCAGCATCACCTCTGTGATGATCAGAAAGATATATTTGGTCTTTGTCCTTGGTTCCTGACACAGTTTCTAAAAATCCTTAGAATATCCTGGGTTATAAAAGCATCTTTTATTCTAATGAACCACTTTGGGTGGGTCCCAACAGAGCCTCAGGATGGGGGCTGATCACAGAAAGTTCAGGTGTGATTAGAGAGCTGGAACTTTCAGCCTCACTCCCAACCTCCGGGGAGGGGAAAGGGTCTGGAGATTGACTTAATATTGACTTAATGGGTCATCTTACGTAATAAAACTTCCATAAAACTGCAAAACAACAGGGTTTAGAAAGCTGCCAGGTTAGTAAACATATCCATGCACAAAGGTGGCACAACCAACTCTATGGGAACAGAAGACCCTTCCTGACCTCACCTTATGTGTCCTTTAAAATATCCTTGATAACAAACCTGTAACAGTAAGTCCAGTGTCTGCCTGAGTTCTGTGAGCCTGAGGAGGGTATTGTGGGAACTCGAGGTTTGTAGCCAAGTCAGACAGAGGTATGTGCCCTGAGGACCCAATACTGGTGATTGGCATCTGAAATGGGGGCAGTCATGTGGGACTGAGCCCTTAACCCTATGGTCTGTTACTGTCAGAACTGAGTTGAACTGAATTGTAGGACACCTACATTTGGTGTCGGAAGCACTGTGAGCAGAAATAAACAGATCAGGCCTCCCCACCACATTGTCCCCCAAGAAGGGCAGAAGCAGGGTCCCTGTTCATGGAAGTCAGAGAAGAACAGGATATGAGGAAGGGGGCCAGGTGACCCCAGTGGGTTGTGAATGTGCTGGGACTCCAAACCCACCGATGTCACTGGAAAGCCTTTTTAAAATGGCCACTTCTCAGAAACCACCATCTTTCTACAAACACCAAGACATGGCCTTCCTGTCAAATGTCTCTACCCTGTTGCAGTAAGTGGGTGGGAATTTTTCCCCCTAGCTTCCTCTGTTTTCTCAAGAACACTCTTATCTGAGTCAGAAGCTGGCCTTGCAATCTCTTTGACCATTCCCAGGAAAGGAGGAGTCAACAGGAAAATAGGAGAACATTCGAAAGCCAAATGTTCAGGGCCAGGATCTAATCCTCTGATCTGATTTCCTGCTCTGACCCTCATTGATTTATGTTCTGAAGTTTCTCAGGAATCAGAAAGCTAAATATTTTATGTAGCTTATCTCCTTGGTACAATTGAGGGATGGAGCTGCAAGCACAGGAAACCCAGGGGTCTGGATGGGTGAGCTGCTGGGGAGCAGTCGGCCCTGGGAGGTGGGACGCCACCCAGAACAATGGGCCATGTGGCAATGCTCACGCACCCTCTGCCTCGGGGGAGCTGAGTGGGACACCCCGGACATTCCCAGTCAGTCAGTCAATCAGCAAAAGGCAGCCCCCAGTAAAGAGCTGGCCCATCACCAGCCAGAGAAGGTGGGCAATAGAAGTTTAGTGAATGAATGAAAAGCAGGTGATTCTTAAAATAGCATAAAAAGCAGAACAGCCAGAAGTTAAAGCAGATCTACTACATGAATAAAGATGCTCCCTCACTAAAAAAAAAAAGCAAAAAAAAAAACCTCTCATCTGATGAAGCACCTTACTTCTTCTAAACAAAGCTTTTGTTTGCAGTGAGGGAGCCTCCACAGGGCTGCTCTGCTCAACTCATTTGCTTCCACCCTTTTCCAGGCAGCTACCGAAACCCCAGCCCACAGACCTTTAGCAGAGCAATTCAGACTTCCTCCCAATGTAAATATTCACCAAAGCCTGCAAATCACAATCACATAATCTCAACCACATGCACGAGGTGCGTTTCTAAGTGTTCTGTGGGTACCGTCTCATTTACTGCTCCCTTGAGCCCTAGTTTACAGAAGCAGAAACTAAAGCACAGAGAACTCGCCCAAGGCCCAAAGAAGTCACGCAAGGATTTGCATGTGGGCATCTGTCTGGCTCCAGAGCACAGAGCACTTGAAACCCAGTACTGCACCCCCACCCCAGCCTGGCTCCTGCGGCTTCTCCTGAGCCTAATTTCATGAGGTCCGAAACCAATGTTCTGATCCTGGGCCCACAAGGGCAGCTGGGTCTGGACATGGAGACTGAGTGGAGGAAAGCCTTGGCTATGACGGTGATGTGCTGGCCTGGCCTGAAGGAGGTGTGAGTCCAGAAACCCCAGCACAGGCTGGGGCAGGCCACAGGAGGCTCTCCGTGGTACCTAGAGCTGCACGTTCTTACCGGACAGGCATCAGCCCTGTTTACTCATCACTGTCCCTGTTAGTCAAGAGGGAAGTTTACCTTCTTCCCGGAGGCTTTCAAAAAAGGCAGCTTGAACCCCAAGGTTGAATGACAGGGCTATGTTAGAATGCATTAGAAATTACCCCAAACCAAATGCATAACAAGCGTCCCAAGGCCCAACTCTCCCCTTCCAGACTGGGCAGGTCCATGGGTCACCCGCAGCACCAAGCCCAAGGTAGATCTTGGCTCTGTCTCACCCTCCTACCCACCTGCCTCAGCCACACCCTACTTCATGCCACTCCTGGGCTCCTGTGGGCACTGGCCTGACTCTACTTAACAGAGTGGCTGTGGCTGTGGCTGTGAAGATGACTGCTAACATTACTGAGTGCTGGCTGTGTGTCAGCTCACCACAGCTTCCACCGATGAAGCTGCTGTTATCCTATTTTACAGATTAGGAAACTGAGGCTGCAAATGATTAAGCAGTTTGCCAAAAGTCAGCCAGCCAATGAGTGGTGGAACTAGAATTCCAACCAGGCCTCTGCACCCCCAGCCCGTGGCTCCAGCCCCAGTACTGTGCTACCTTGCCTTGCTCATAGGATTTGGGCCACAAATGGAAAGACCTCCACCTGCACCTTCCCAGTCCCAAGAGTACCTTCCACACTCTTCCATTGGGAGTTTGAAATTCCATAACCAAAGATTTATTTGTTTAACAAATAGTCCCTATTAATAGGCACGCTCCTTCCTCATTTACCCTGATCAAACATTCAGGGTTCAATGGAAACTAAAGTAGCAGAGCTGCTCTCAGCAGTATGTTTTGCAGAGGAAGGGAAGAGAGGCTCAGGGCTACAGAAAGGGAGTCGGCAGGCGATGGGGAAACCACAATTCTGCCTGTGGCTGCCCCAATTCCTAACCAGAATAGAGGTGTGAGTGTGCAATGAAGATTCAGGTGCATGTCACAGAAGCTCCTGCCCCTCCCCATATAGGCTGATGCTCAGCTGGGCAACTTTTTTCTCCCTCCCACTCCCCATGCACAACACTTTATGCTAAGCAGCTTCTAAGATACTCCCCATGGTCCCCACGTACTGTATTTATGTCTTTCTGTGATCCCCTCACCTGTGTGTAGACAGACATGATGGCTTGTTTCTAGTAAATATAATACAGCAGAGGTGAAAGATGCCACTTTGGAGAGCAACGGTTTAAAAAAACGTGGCTTCTGTCTTGGCTGCTCTCCCTCCCTCTCTCTGACATTGCTCATCCTAGAGGAAGCCAGCTGTCACGTCATGAGGCAGCCCCAGGGAGGGATCCACATAATGAGGGACCAAAGCCTACCAACCATTGCATGAGTGAGCTTCAGAGTGGTCCCCTCACCCCGATGGAGACTTCAGCTAAGACCACATCCCAGTCAATAACTTGACTGCAATTTCATCAGAGACCTTGGGCCACACCCAGACTCTTAACATGCAGAAACCCTGAGATAATAGATCTGTGTTGTTTGCTAAGTTTGGGGGTAATTTGTTACACAGCAGTAGAGTGTACACTAGTACACTCTCATCTTATTCCAGAGAATCAAAACCCAGCTTTCTATTTTCAAGACTCACAACGTCAGCTCCTCCAAGAACTGCAAAGAAGCCCCAGTCTACTCTTTGCTTAACTAGGAGAGTCAAGCATATCCTCTTCTAGAACCTTCTCATCAGAAGCTCTACAGCAATCATCACACTAGGGGCAGAAGATAGCCACATTCCAGCTGAATCATGGCAAACTGTATAAATATGCTTGTGTGCTACAAGTTGAAATGGACTGAGAGGCAACAACCAACTAAACTCCAGAACTAGAAATAGAGGGTCAGAACCAAGATTTTGAATATGCAGAGCAATAGCTTAGTAGTTGTGTTGACAAAATATCAAACCACTCAAAGATCATAGAATTGGAGCTGGTTATCCTCCCATCAAGGCTTTAAGAAAACTTCTGCATCCTCAGCAAAGATATTTTCTAATTTTTGAATTGAAGACCAAAGGATTGTATTATCTAGCCCAGATCAAGCATTCCATCATTTACACAGTGGGTGTTCAAACAATTGTTGGATGGATGGATGGATGGATGGATGGATGGATGGATGGATGGATGGATGAATGGATGGACAGATGGTTGGATAGATGGGTGGGTAGGCAGATGGATGGATGGGGGATGGATGCATGGGAGAGCTCCCTACAGAAAGTAATTGTTAAGAATTCCTAATCTGGTGGTCAACCTGACAAAATAAAATGAGGTGAATTCCTAATTCCACCTACTGTGGCTCACAGATCTTATACAAGAAATGCTTATTATTTAGATATTAAAATTTTTTTCGCAGGTCAATTGCAACAACTTCATATGTCTTTCAGAGGGCTCCTAGGTCTTTCTCAGGGTTTAATTATGTTAAATTGAAGCATTGATATCACTTGTGAGAGCAATCTTTCATCCTTTGTGCTTCCTTCAAGAATTGCACAGAAGGTAAACTGGCTAGTTGGCCATCCCTGGGCCAGATTAATTGACCTACCTCTAGTATTCACTTTCCATCTAGTTCCAGAATTTTTCCAGTATAGCAGGCACTAGGCAAGGTCTTAAGTGACCTTAAAACCACAGACCCATAATATGATTCCAGGTAGCCAAGCTCAAACCCCTGTTAGCCCACTGAAGCCAATGTGGCCTCTTGGGGACACAGGGAAGAAATTGCAAGGTTGTTTGCCTTGCAATTTTTTATTGCATCCTACAAACATGGGGACCCACATAGTAGTATCCGTCATGCAACTTGAAGCTGAGCTGGTCTTTGACTAAGCATGGGGCTTCTCCAGAGCTCATGAAGGATGGGAAGGATCTTCTTGCAAAGGGATGAATCAAGGACTAGTAAAGGGAAGGGCAAAAGGAGAAGTCAGGGAGTTGTGAATTTGAGTCCTGTCTCTGTTGCTTAGCAGCTGTGTGATCTTGGACAAGTTATTTAACCTCTCTGGGTCTATTTCCTCTTTTGTAAAATGAGAATAAATTGACCGTTGCCTCATAGGTTGTTGTGATAAGGAAATACATGTAAAGTGCCTAGCACATTGCCGAATACATAGCAAACATCATATGAGTGACCACAAAGGGGGAAACCATGAGGTAAAGAGCCACGGTCCTTGGGGGGTGAGGCAGAAGGAAGCTTTGAATGGGCAAAGTTTGCAGTAAATAGAATATAGAGTTTGGGGCCAAACAGAGGAGAAAGTAAAGGGTAGAGATTATAAGACAACTCTTCCTAAATAGATTTTCCATGGTGGGGACAGAGTAGGAATCATTTGGTGGTCTGATTTTCCCAGCTCTCGGATCATGCCAAGGTCTTCATATCAGGCATTCCCAAAACTTCCAGAAATTCCCATTTCAAGCTTAAAGAATTACCAGGCCCAATGAGAATGAGTCATCTTTGTTCAGTCAACTGTGACCTTACAGTTTTTATAGCTCATTCAACCTTAATCTTGTTCTCATCAGGTAATAAAAAAAAACACCATAAAACTTTAGTCCAGGTGCATGCTCCCTCAGCTGTCCCGTGAGTGGGTTAGTGCAGCTGGTATCTGAAACCAGAGCTGTGGTCAAGGGGTTGTATCCAGCCCATGCAGAGACCACCTTCTCCCTGCCTCAATGTGTGGCTAGTAAGGGAGGACACACCTCTCCACCCAGAGAAGGCAGGGAATGAGCCAGAAGTTGCCTACCTGGACATTCTTCATTGCTGCAGATCCACAGGCTATTTCGGCAAATGCTGTTGGGGAGAGAAGCACAGGTCATGAGTAGTTCTGTGAACACAAGGGACATGAACAGTTTTGGAGTTCCCCACAGATACCACAGTGCCCAAAGGAAGGGACCCGGGAGAGGAAAGGAGCTGATGCTGGAGGGTCTTTATGAGGCTAAAGGTGTACAGGACAGGACTTAGGCCACAGAGGAATCTTGGAGATAGTGTCAAAGGGAAGAAACCCTGACAGAGAAACAGAGAAAACAAAAAAGCTAGAGAGTCCAATGTCCCTTCCCAGGCACTAAGCAATCATGTTCCTCCCTCTGCCCTGGCCAAGTGGCTCAGTTGGTTGGAGAGTCATCCTGTACTCCAAAAAAGTTGTGGTTTCGATTCCCAGTCAAGGCCCATACCTAGGTTGCAGGGTTCGATCCCTGGTTGGGGCACATATGGGAGGCAACTGATCAATGTTTCTCTTTCATATTGATGTCTCTCTCTCCCTTCCTCTCTCTAAGATCAATAAAAACGTATCCTCAGGTGAAGTGTTTTTTTTTTAATTCCTCCCCAAGCTGTACAGCGCGTGCTCTCACGTGCACACACGCACACAAACACACACACACACACACACACAGCTAGTGGAAGAGAGGAAGAGAGCTTTTGAAAGGGGTAACACCAAAAATCATGTTGGGCAGCCCTCGGAGACCCCTGGAAAACTCCGAGCAGGGAAAGACAGCAAAGAGAAGAGGCCTGGAGACAAAAGGAGGAGGTATTCTCCCTGTGTGCAGGGGTGGGTGAAGTTAACCAGAGGAAACATCCAGAGGAGTTGCTTCTTTTTATTTGTATTATTTTATTTTTGTATTGATTGGTTTTAGAGAGAGAGAGGAAGGAAGACAGAGAAGGAAAATACATCAATTTGTTGTTCTACTTATTTAAACATTTCTTGGTTGATTCTTGTATGTGCCCTGACCTGGGATCAAACCTACTACCTTGGCATTTTGGGACAACACTCTAAGCAGCTGAGCTACCCGGCCAGGGCCAGAGAAGCTCCTTGAGGAAATGACTGAGCTAAGCAGAGACAGCAGCCCAGCCTGGGCCTGGCCGATCGCAGAGAACCCTGGAGGGCAGGCCTGCACGCGTTTCCTGGAGCACTGCTGCCTCCTTCCACCTGGCAGATAAATGATCTCAAGGAGAGAAGAGCCGTCTGTGGCTTGCTGGCAGTTATACAGTCCCTCTTCAGAAAGAGAGTCATTCATTACAGCATAGTTTGGGAGAAAGCTAGAGATGTTTGCATGCAAAGGCCTCCCCTCCCTGACTCTACCTCCTCTAGGCTTATCTATAACATAACCCTTGCTTTCCATCATTGACTTCCCCACCCTTCCCCAGCCACGGCCCCCCCACGCCCCCCAGCTCAACCTCTTCCCCCTCAGCCCAGGCCAGGTCCTGTCCCAACTGCCGCTGCCCCTACTGCCCCAGCCCCCTACCCCCCGGCCCCTGGGCAGCTCCCCCAGACCACACTGCACAGCCCCCGTTACCAGGTGTTGCAGTCTCTGGAGAGGGAGGCGCCTGGAGGGTACCGCTTCCCTGAATGCACACAGGAGCACTCCGAGCTCTCCACACAGCGGCCTTCATCAAGGAGCTGTCCCTCTGGGTTCAAGGACATCAAGGCACAGGCTCAACCTTGTCATCATCATTACTCCCCTCACAGCTACAGAATCCCCATGGGTGATCCTCAGCCTAGGGCACCTTCCAGGAAACTCAAAGAATCGTTCTGTGGTGTTCATCTTTCACATTAGGGCAATATGAGGGAAGGGATTGTTCATCGCCACTCTGATGAAGAAACCTGAAAGAGTTCTGTTCAAGGTCTCCCAGTAGGGAAGTCATGGGTCTAGGCTGAGGACTTCTTCCTGGAAGCCCAGAGGACTGTGTGACGTTTGCCTTTCACATTAACGCAATAAGGGAGGGAAAGGTAATTCATCCCCATTTTACAGATGAAATCAAGGCAAGAGTTTTGTTCAAGGTCCTCTGGTAGGGAAGTCATGAGACAAAGCACGCAGGACCCACTCTTAGTAATTGAAAAGGGTTTTTCACCAAAGCTCAAGAAGTCACTCCTGAGAAAGACTTCCTAGTGCAAAGCTTTTTCAGGGGAGCTCACATGGCAAACCCAGAAAACATTTTAAAATATCTTTCTCCCAGACCAGTTCCCTGACACTTTACTGAAAAAACCAAACTGCCATCGGATTGGGCCACATGCCCCCCAAAGTCACTGTTGGCACCCAGACCCTCCTTCTGTTTCTGAGACACACATGCTTTCATGAAAACAGTGCAACAGGAAAACATAAATTAAAAATAAATGCCAGCTCAATCCTGCCCACTCTGTATGAAGACTTTTACAAAATAAATAAAAAGCCTCTGATTTCAGCAGCGGGGAACTAACACACGAGGCTTTCATCCGGCCTCCCCAAGCCAAGAGCACTGGCAAGGTCTCAGGTTTGTAAATAAAGTGGGAGGTTTATTACCAGGGCAGCTGCAGCCATCCACACATTGCTCCTGACACGCTTCATTGACGTGCAAGCTCTGGCAGGTTCTGGTGCAAGGGGACACACACTCCTTGTACTCCATGCCAGCAGGGCACGGCGGTCCTGAAACAGAAAGCTCAGGAGTCTCCCCGGACCAGTTCCCTCCATGCAGCACCCCTCAGGCCACGCTCTGCCTATGGCCTCTTGATCTGCTCCCCTCTGTCTCCAGGGCCCCAGGGGTCGTTTCCATTCCAACAACACCCGGATGGCCAATGGCCCTTCCAAGGCCATCCCACACAACCACCCCTCCCTTGAAGGAACATCTTTCATCTTGTAGAGCCTGGCTAAGACCCAGCTGGGTCACCTGCGACCACCACCCCATCCTCTTGGTCATCTGTTCTCCATGAACAACTTGGCTTTTTTTTTTTTTTCTTTTGCACCCCTATGCTCTGTCCCTTTCAGCTAAAACCCTCTCAGGGTGAATACCAACTCCTCTAGGCTGAAAATGAATGGCCTCCTGGGGCCAAGCAAGGAGTACAGGATGTCCTTATCATTCTCCTCTGAGGGCCCCTCTTCTTCCTCAAATTGGCCCAATCAAATGTCCTGCCCAGTACAAGGCATGTGCCATTCACACCCACCTTCCCTGCATTTATCTCCACTGTGCTACAGGACTGTCTCCAGAGCTTATCACCTAAGCACCTGTCTTCCCCACTGGACCTAGCAACTCGTGGGCAAGGGCTGGCTCTCCTCTCTCCAACCCCATGCTGTCTGATACCCAGGCCAACTAAAGCACCGGAACTCTTTTCTGGGTTTCACAACACCAAACAATTTCCCCAAAACCCCTCTCCTCCAAGATACATCAGGTATCTCCCCCACCCTACCCCCAAAGACCTAAAAAGAATAGCCCCTCCACCTTCAGAGGAAAACCCAGCAGCTAATAACCACCTTTCTCACATCCCACAGCAAACAGGAAAAGCTTTAACTTATAAACTTAAAACCATGTGTGTGGTATAAATAGTTGGCTGGCTCCCCCATCTCTCTCGGCCCGTGACCTGGGTAATTACTGCAGACTGGCTGTGCATCTGCATGGCTCTGATCAGTGGAAAGTCTGGGAGAGAGGGGGCTTCTTGCAAGGTGACCGGACAAGTTCCTACTTAATCATAATGATTTGGGGATGGCGACAATGTCAATAACTAGGGACCCAATGAGATTAGATCAAAACCACGGGCGCCATGAGGGGAGCTGGAGGGAATGTGAGCACTGGGCCAGGAGGACAGAGGCTGGTTTAATGAAAGGGAAGAAATTAATGAAAGCCTGCCAGAATCTCCAGGACCAGCCGGGGACAGCTCAGCCAACACCCTGCTCTTCGTCAGATCAGACAGGCGGTCAGCAAAGATATTAGCCGAAGCTGCCGCACTGCTGGGATTCTGGATGCAGGCAGAGAATGGTTTTGCGTCCAGGGGATGGATTTCCTGGGGGAGTCATGGGGAACCAAGTGAGGCATGCCGTGAGAACAGAGGCAGGAGAAATGACAGAAGGCTTGGGAAGGCCTTTTGAGCCTCACTGAGGCCTTTAAGGGAGGGGACTCCCTCCATGGGCCAGCACTCTATGGCCAGGTGACAAAGGGCAGGGGCCATGCAGGAAATGAGTCCAGAAACGTGGCAGCTCTGCAAGCACTGGCTGGTGGGGGCATGGTAAAGGCACACAATTATGACACAGACTGGGAGTTTCCTGAGGGACACCTCAGGACAGCCACCACTTTCCCCAAGCCCCTGGTGCCTCCCCAGCCAGGGAGGGCAGGCAGTGACTTACGGCACGGGCTGTGCTGGGTCCAGCCGTACAGCACCATCCCTTGGTGGGCGCAGGCCCGGGCATACTCCAGGAGGGCCACACAGGGGCACCTCGGCCCCTGGGTGCACGTGCACAGAGTCTGCTCACACAGGGCCATGAAAGGCTCGGGGTCCACCAGAGGGTGGCAGCGGGTGAACACTGAGGCACTCTTCAGAAGCTGGCACTGCTCCCACAGGTCCTGCAGGAACAAGATGCCACCTCGGTTAGCACAGCATCACGTGGCCCTGGCTCAGCACTGCGTTCACTCGGTGCTCCCCTGAGTGTAGCTCTGTGGAGACCTAGCCCTGCTCTGGAAACCACACAGGGACGGTGCCTGGCGCCTAGTATGTGCTTATCAATAGTCATCAAATTAAACAGTGCATCAATCAAAGGAAAGATATTGGACTCTTGCTACATGAAGTGTACTCGGTTTAGGTCACCTCCTAAACTGAGCCCTGGAAATGCAGAGTCCAAGGCCCTTGAACTGCGGGAGCAGTGAGTGTCCCCTGAAGGGAACGAGCAGAGAGGGAGAAAGTAGTGAAAAGAACGCTGCACTTGGAGTTCATGTGGAAGACACGTGGCTCCAGAGTCCAGGAATGCCGATCCACTCTGTTTTGCACTGACCTAGTCACCTCTGCTCCCTGACACTGGTCTTCTCCACTATAAATAAAGAGGTGGGACAAGTTTTATCAAGTAGACATTCCTGGGTCTTACCTCCAGAGATTAAAATTCAGTGTGATGGGGATGGAGTTCAGCAATATTTTTTTTCAACATTCCCCAGGAGATTCCTGGGACCTGTTTCCATCCTCAAAAACATGCTAGGATTCCATGAACTGTCCCAGAGACACTCTATCAGGCCAGGGCTCTTCTTGGGTTTTAGCACTTTGCTGATACCATCAGTCCAGTAACACAAGGCAGGCTTGCAACTGTTGTCATTGATGACTCTTGTAACACTTCAGTATAAACAAGCACGCCTATATGTTGTATTGGCAAACATCTCTGCGTTCTGTTTTAATGATTCTAAATGCACATCTTGTTCAAGGTTTAACTTCTCTGAAATTGGAGTGCAGCTTGTAATTGCTATCACACTTTTTCTTTCTGGGTGATATGCATGGAACAGTGGTGTATCTTAGAATCAACAATGTCTTTGATTTAACACCACAGAGTATTGCCACTAGAAATGACCCCACTGGGTATGTCTTCTATGCATAGGAATCTGCCCGACAGGAAGCCAGCAGTTAGTGAAAGGACTTCAGCTATAAGGGGAGAAATATAAGAGTATCTAAACAGAAGGGCTGAGTCCTGAAGGGTAAACCAGAGTAAATGCAGTCTGCTCACACTGTACAAAGGATGGCCAGAGCTAGCCTCCAAAACCAAGAGCCAGGAGCCAGGCCCAGGGCCTCATCTTCTGTGGCACCATCGAGAGCCTGGAGGAATAGAAATCTGACCCAATGCCTCTCAGCATCCGCAAGAACCACCCGGGGAGCACCAGGGACAGGGATGTGCTGCAGTCCTAGGGAAATCTGTGTCCTGTTCGTGGTGCCACTGAGCTAGGGCCCTGGCCCCCACCGAGACTGCACGGTGTGCCATCAGAACCAGGCAGGCAGGGCAGAATGTCACAGATGCACCCTTATTGCAGCCCGCCCAAAAAGGGGGAGGGTATACTTGGGCCCAGATGGCCCAAGCAGTTGGGCATGGCTGGTTCCCTCTGCACTTTAGAAACCTGCAGCTGGGTATTTGTGGGTGAGGACCTGATTAGCAGCCCTGCAAGTTGGGGACCAGCTGCTGACAGCAGCACTCCCTCCATGACCCACCCTCCTGACTCACCCCCTTTGGGTTGGAGACCCCACACCACTGTGTGGCTGGGGAAAAGCATGGGCTTCAGCCCAGCTCTGCCAATTACTGGTAGGGACTGAGACACACCCTCACCTCACTAGAGAAGGGTGTTCTGAGTAAAATGGGGACGTAACAGGACTGCCTCATGGGTGGTGTGAAGACACACAGGGCCTGGCACTGAGCAAGCTATCAACAAATGAGGACTGCTCTCGTGGTCCCATGACCATTTGCCACCCCATGCATGTCACACAGGGGAAACAGAGGTTTCTGAAAACAATGCCAGGCAGAGTCCTGCCCTGGAGTCGTTATGACTTCACAGCCCCAATCCAAGTTCTGCCTCTTCCCTGTGCTAGCAGTGTCACCTTGGGCTATTTATTTAACCCTATCTCCTCTGGATAATAATAACGGTGCCTACCTGAAGAGACTGAGGTGAAGACTGAATGCAATAATGCATGTAAAGTTTTAAACTAATAAATCATCATCATCATATCATCATCATCATCATCATCATCATCATCATCAATATCTTGGCCACCAGAAAGAGATCCCTTCCACTGTCCCTTCTGCTATTTGGTTTACCCTCCAGAATGGTGAGCAGGTCACCAGCAGGACAGAAGGACATCTTTCCCTGTCTCCATCTCTCTGGACTGTAGAGGGATGAATTGTTGCCATGGCAGCTTTGTCAGTTCACTACTATCTTGGGGTCTCCACGGTAAACAGAAGAGCTGCTTTCATGATTCTTTGACTTGGGAGGGTCACCCCTCTCCAGAACAAGGTGGGTTTCTTTCTAGTGGGAGGGTGAAGGAGGATCTGCCCTTTTGTAATAGGCAGGTCTGAGAAACTCCCGAGGCTCAGGGAAGGAGGCCTCAGCCACACCCTGTGCCCCATCAGAAATGACACTCAAAAAGTGGGGTTGCTGGACTCCTAAAGGGCAGCTGAGGGCCACCCTGAGAGGGCCCTATACTCAGCTCTTTCCCCACCCACAACTTAAAACCAGAACAAAAAAAAGCAACTCCATGGCGTTTTTTCTAGTGCTTGCTGCTATGTTACCACCTGGGCTGTAGGACAATGGCTTGGAGCCATCCCTGCACCACAGGATTAGCTCCTGCAGGCACAGGGACCAGGCACCTAGGCTTCTCACCAGAAGGGCACAGTAAAGCCAGAGTAAAGAAGAGACCCAGGCGTCCAGTGTCCCCTCCCCTCTCAGAGTGGCAGCGGTCAGAGTACATCAGGGCCCATCTCCAGCTGGCCCCAGTCCATTTTTTCCTGTTCAGAAGACAAGTGGGAACAATACTCCAGCACATTTCCTGGGAGGTCCCTTGAGGTATTAAATGGTTTACAGAAAGTCTTACAAGAGGGGATTTTCTGGTTATTTGTCTATGGGATGGGAGTGGATTTCTGTAGAAACCGCCACCTCCCTTCTTAGAATAATTCCTTTGGCCTCTACTGTTTGCACCTGAAAGCTGGCTAGGATTTCTTTCCTGGCAGAGCCAAAAAGAGAGGTCTGTACTCCCATCTTGCCCTCCAGGCTTCTTCTTCAGCCCTGGCCTGCACTTGGCCTATTAGAGTGACCACAGGCTGAGGCCCGGGCAGGTCTGCCAGCCACCAGAGCTGCAGCACAGTGGCTCCTCTGGCTGCTATCCAGGTCCCCTCAGGTTCTCTGTTCCCCTACAGGTAGCCCTGCCAGGCCAGGCCAGGTCCCAAGACAAGACATCTCCACAGACATAAGTCCAAGTTGCAGCTGGCATCGTGTTCTCTCAGACCCAGGGCAGAGACATCAGCAGGTAGGAGTTGACCAATCCTTCACTCACAAGCATTGGCTGTGTGACCTCTAGGTCTCCAGCAGTGTGTCCAGGTCAGTAGAAAATGCAAATTTGACTATGCCCCAGCCCAGCTTAGAGGGCCAAGTTCTGGCTGCTTAGGAAGGCAGCGAGGCCAGGCCACCCAGGATCTGACCCTGGGATACATCTCTAGTTCACCCCTCCCCACTCCCCATCACCTGCATTACTGATGGTTTCCTGAAAAAAGTTGCTTCAGAGACCACCGCATCACCCACCCCCACAAACTGACCCTTCAGAGGCCTGAAGACACCTTCAAAGAACCCAAACCTCCTGAGAAAGGTGAGATAAATACAGCCTTTCAGATGAAAGGCTGGAAACTGAGGCATGGAGAGAGTGAAGAATTTTCTGGGTCAATAGTTCAAAAAGTGTGGTCCAGGGACCCCTATGGACTCTCAAGATCCTTTCAGAGGACCATGAGGTCAAAACCATTTTCATAACAATGCGAAGATGTCACTTGCCCCTTTTTCTCTCATCCTTTCCCAAGTGCACAGTGGAATTTTCCAGTGGCTATGTGACCTGTGATATCACAACAGACTGAGCACAGGAGCTGATTTCTCAGAAGCCAGACCGTGAAGAGATCTTCAAAACTGAAACAATACCGTTCCTCTCCCTAAACGTGTTTTTGTTTAGAATGTATAATTATTTTTATTAAAAAGATGTTATTCATATAAAATATCATGTGTTTGTTATTTTTAAATGAATTAATATTATTTAAATTTCTCAGTTTTAATATCTAATGTAGTATAAATATCAATAGATATAACCCACATAAATAAAACCTCTTTGGTGCCCTCAACCATTTTTAAGAGTGTAAAGGAGTCTTGAAATTAAACCATTTGCAAACTGCTGAACTAGTGAAGGGGTAACAAACCTCGATTCTATCTGCAGGCCAGTCACCTGCCACCAAACCACAATTTACATGGTCTTTCTCACCCTCTATGCACCTACCCCCTCCCCACCTTGTTTCCTAACAGCCAGACTGGAAGACAGTGCAGTTCGGTGGGTGTAGCGCAGGTTTAGAAGCCTGGTTGCACTGGAGTTCCACCCCCCCTTACTTCCAAAGTGCATGACTTTAGGGCAAGGGAAATTATCTCGCCTCTCTGCCCCTTTGTTTCCTCACCATTAAAGAAGGAGGGTGTGGAGGAGATGGAAAATGGTGCAGGATCTATTCCTCTCTTCTTTCTTAGTCATAGGACCCTCGGTTTCCAGTGCACCCACCCCACCCCACTCCCCACCCCCCACCCCTGCACACACAGGCACTGGGAATAAAGATTCCATTTCTCAGCCTCCCTTGCAGCTAGAGTAGCCATGTGACTAAGCTTTGCCCAATAGAATATAAGCAGAAGGTTCTGTGTGACTCCCAGGAAGTGCCCTCAAAGGCGAGGCGCTTCCTTCTCTGTCCCTCTTCCTCCTACTGCTGGGATGTGGTGTGATCCCCGAGGCTGGAGCTGCCATCAGGGGCCATGAAATAGGAGCCTCATGGTGATGACAACAGAGAAATAAGACAGAGGGACCCTGGATCCCAGCACCGTGGATGGGGCCTGTACTGGCCCTGGACATCCCACCCCGAGCTTCTTTAGAGTGAGAGAGAAATAAACTTCTACGATGTATAAACCCTTGTTGCTTCAGGTGCCCTGTTGCTCACAGCAGAACCTACTCCTCACATAAAGAGCAATACTTTAGATGGTTGCTTACAAAATAAAGTTAGATAAGATTACACGGGAAGGTAATCAAGTGCTTATACGTATTATCATTGGCCCACTGTCAATATTAAGCCAAACAGTTTGAAAATGGCTTCTCCTCAGCTCTCTGCTGAACCATTCTGGCAGGGAGACAAAAGGCCGGTCAGCTAATTAGCACACTTCCAGCATCTCCCTGGCTCCAGTGCCGGCCATCAGCTCCTCTGTCCTCCTTCATCTCTTGTCTGTGGTGCTGGAAGCTGGGGAGAGCGATCCAGCCCAGCTCCATCAATCCATGACCTCACCCCGCCTGGGTGGGTGTGCAGACCCACTTGCAGCCCATCTAATCACATTTCCAGCTCATTAAAGAAGGCCAGGCCTCTTCCCTGGAGACGCCACGCCAGTTCAAGGGAGCGGGAGAGAAAAGAAGTGCATCTCCCCTGCGGTAGATGGGGGAGGGGGGTGTGAGGAGAAAAAGCAGCAGCAGGAGATCTGAAGCTTAGCTATTGTGTTTGTTCCGAAACAGCTGACAAAAGGGAAGGGAGGGGGGCATTCCTAGGACCTAAGTGAACAAAGAAAGGAGAGGCTGATATATAAAGTGCAAGATTGTTCAGCCAGGCCCTGATCTTTCCAGCCCTGGTGTGGGTGCCCGCCGCTGCCCCTGGAGGAGGCCTGGAGGCGCCTGGAGCCTGAACTAGTCCAAAGTGGTGGGTTCAAGAATTTGTCCCTGGGGCAGGGCATCATTCCTCATTGGTCAGCCTGCAAGGATGGATGGGGGAGAGTTACTGAGTCTATTTATAACTTCTGGCTGGCCTGGGATTCCCACCCACACTCCAAGATCTGGCTCACAAAGACCCTGTGAAACTGGTTGATAGATTTCCACCAAATGGGTAGTTTTTGCAGAGTTAGACATTCCTCTCTCTGAGATAGTTGGGGTACAGCCCTCATGAGAAATAGGGTAACTGGATATGTCCCAGAAGTCCCCAGCCCTCTAAAGGACCCTCCTCACTCTCTGTCCTGGTCTCCTGGGAGGCCTCTGAGCAAGTCTCAGTGATCAGGGCAGGAGTCAGCTGGCTGGGAGGTCAAGGGCCAAGTACCAGCTCGGGGTTCTCAGTCTGAGCTCTGGGGATGGAACCCTCCACCCATCCTGCTCCCAATGAGAAAAGATAATCAGTTCTTATCACAGAGCTGATTTCCCTGAGCTGCTATTACACTTACCATTCTTTGAGCAATTCATCATTTTTACCCAAGATGGCATGTGTGTGGCTCTCTTTCATGGTTGTTCAGTTTCTCATATGTGCCTTGTCCCTTGAACAAGACTGTAAATCCACCCTGCACAGTTTTAGTATCACCCAAACCATACAACACATTTCAATGAATACATCCTAGTGGGCACCATTGGATTCTTTCTGAGTCTTGTCCTTACCAGGGTGAAGGTGAAGGGGAAAAAAGCCACTTAGGAAATACTCTGCTAAAGGATTTTGAGGTTGCTGTGTTAGGGAGGCATTTGAACTGAAAGCTTGAGTACTAGGACCTTATCTGACCCTCCTCAACAGTTTGTCAAGTAAACACCCTAAAAGGCCAAGTACTGCTTAACTTGAGAGAAATCTTTGAAATCTTGTGGCAGCCCCTGATCCCTGCCATAAAGCTAGACAGCCTCCCCAACCCTACCCCCTGCCCAAGGCATAGCGACCATGGTCACCCTTGCCCCAACATAAGCCTATGGGCTCACTGTCCCTTCACCTGCTTTGCAATAGGGGAGTGAATTTTCTCTAAAGGAAAGGGTGCTGCTCAGTGTTGGGTAGAGCTCTGTTTACTTTGCAGAGGGAAGGTTGAGATGCAGAGCAGGGATATAAGTACATGAGGACACAGAGGATCAAGTGAAACCAAGGACAGCACCTTAGATCCTTGGACCTCAGCAAAGCTCCAAAATAAATCCTCACTCCTTAGCCTACATGGGACTGGAGGGAGACTGAGAGAGCAGTTCTCACTCAGCAAGAGGGCTAAAAGGGTGTGTGTGTGTGTGTGTGTGTGTGTGTGTGTGTGTGTGCGCGCTTTGTGTGCTTTGTGTGCTTATGTTCAAACCCCAACTCTGAGCTAAACATCAGTGGGACATAATAGGTGGCACCCTGTCTGTAAAACCAGGCCAGGTCACAGTGCTGTCCTCTGACAACTAACTCCTCTGGGGGTCCTGGGTTACGAGGGTCTTTCCTTGAGATTTATTTATCTTCCCTGCACCAGACTCTCTGACCATAATCAGTCTCTATAAGTCACAATGATTTCACCAAGCAAATGAATGGAACGAAAGCCTTCCCAATCTCCAGGAAAAATCCACTCCAGGGCAAACACTCAATTTAGTGAATGGAAGAGTCAGAGAGTGGAAGCAGGGTGCCAGGAATAGGCCTGGCCCATGAACCACAACCTCCTCCTGCCCCCTCCCTGCTCTTCCCCTCCCCCCCTGCCAGGGCACTTAGCACCTAGGCCAAGTCCTATGTTTAAATTACCTCCCTCCTGGCCTGTGAGCTCCCTCCTAACACGACTGTGAGCAGAAATAGTACAAAAAACCTCGTCCTTACTTTGCAAATAAAAGGCTTAGACAATATTTCGCGAGCACCCAAAGAGTGAATTGTGCTGTCCTCAACAAAATGGGTATTTTGCGTGCCAATTTGTGCCATCGAGGGGACATGTTTTGGTTACTCAAAGTGCACATGAGTATTGACAAATGTTAGCTTGTGCAGGACAGGTGACTTGCTGCAGGGAGGAAGACTGCAGGTGAACAGCGCGTTTCAGAGGAGGGCCAAGAGGAGAAAACGCAAAGACATGGATTGTAAAGGAACCGAAGGAATAAGGATTGTGTTCACCGCATACACACCAGGCTCGGAGCCGGGGCGAAACAGGCAACCTGGGACTATTGCGGCCGATGGGAGTGCGAATGGCTGGGAAGCCCTGAATGAGACCCGCAGATTCCAGCCCTGAATGAGACCTGCGGATTCCAGACTGAACGGATCTTGCCTCCCCAGGCATTTGAGGGCACTGAGGGAGGACTTTAGCTTCAACTGGGGATAAAAAGAAAGGAGAGATTTATCAGGGAGCCAAGATGGGCTGCACAGGGCTGAGCTCTGCAGGAGGGCTGGAAAGATCTCAGCAAGGATGTCTCAAAGACTAGACTCTTAAATCAAAGTTATAGCATCACCTGTCTATCAGGATAGAGCTCGTGGAGAGCATGCCTGCGGTGGGCAAGGGGCTGGACTAGACAGCGTCTAGAATCTCATCCCATTCTGAGTTATTGTGAGTCTGTTTCTAACATGGATGAAAAGAAATGTCTTCTGCTCCAGACACCTGCCTGAGGTTGATGTTGCTGACAGATGGTTTGCCACTAGGGTTGAGTAATAACTGGTGCCCTCAGTCTTCGCAAGAAAGACTGGGCATCTTGAGGACCAACTCTGATGAGGTGTAAGGAGAGGGCTGTGAGGCCAGAGGCATGAAGTGTCCTCACATTCAGACAGCAGCTGCAAAAGCAGGAGATGGCTGTCCCACTCTGGAGGAGGTGATCCTGAGGAGGGGGATGGTTGCAGGGACTATGCCTCCCAGTGGAAGCCAGGCCAAGGCCATGGGCATCAAGTATGGTTCTTCAGGTCATACAGTGCACAGTGGCAACACACCCAAGGGGTTACCACTCACATCACAGACATCATAGATGTACATTCTATGTACATTTATGTTTATGATGGCAATCTCCCAGCAGGTGGTGGTAAAGTGTCTTCAGGGAAGGCTATCTTTTTCTAATTAACAAGAGCACTGTACGGACTAGCCCAGCCTCCTGGAGCCATGGCCTTCACGTTGCAGATGGGACTGCCAGACAAAGACAAGATCCCTTCATAACGTTCAGCCCCAGACAGACAGAATGTGAAAAAAAAAATTTAAGATGACCTAAGGATCTTTCTAAAATGTTTATTGTACAGTAGAGTTGCTTGCAAATTGACATCAATTATATGAGCACTTAGAGCTTGGGGTTTTTTATTACCAGGCCTGCGCCCTGAGCTCCAGACTCCAGCAGTCCTGCCTTGTGTTTGAAAAGCTGAGAAAGCTGCACATTTGCATCCACTCAAACAAGCCATTATCAGTCCCAGCAGACAGGCTCTGGGTTTTGTTGGCATAACAAGGGAACATTCATCCCCTAGGTATTAGTAATATGACCTGGCTCCCAGAATGAGTTGACTCCTTGCTACCACCTTGGAAAGACAAGGAAGTACCAGAGAAGTGGGAGAAGAGACTCTGCCAGCTCTCAAGGAAAGTTCTTAGGTCATTGTAGTCTGCCCCACACAGCGCTTTGCCACTGCACAGGCCCTGGAGCCACACTGGCAAATACGTGTAAACGATCCCATTTACCAGACCTAACTTCTGAACTTTGAGGCCCAGTGGGACTAATCCAGCAGAGGACACTTCCAAAGATCATGTTAATCACCTCCCAGGGGGGGAAAGCACAGCATTTCCCAACCAATGAGGGCGCCCCAATCACAGACAAACACAGCCTGGTTGGCTAAGGCAAAGCCAGGCCGCTCTGCTCAGGTAAACAACCTGAAACCTGGTGTCTGAGCTTGGAGGAGCCTGTGCCTTGGGAGGTCTGGTGTATTTGGGGGCCTCCGTCCAGCACTAAGACCTTGGTAACCAGTTTCTTAAGCTGCTCCCAGGAGACTGGTTAATAAGGACTTTAATGTACCCAGTAGACAAAGTGAGTAGCAAGCTTGCAGCTGGAGCCCCAAAAAGGCACCCAGGCAGACAAACAAGGTTTCTGGATTCTCCCTCCCTCCCCTTTGTCTCTCGGAGACCAAGAGCTCAGTCTCCCTCCTCAACTGGGCCCCAGTGTCAGGTTCTCCATTTGAAACTCCTATCTTCGCCTCCTACTTCTGTGCATAAATGAGACTATTCCTTTGTACTCTGAAGTGGGGGAACAATTGTTCAGCACCAAGCTGGCCTGTGTTTGCAAAATAAAATGTGACAAAGCTCTTATGTTCTCAAAGAGCCAATAAGGTGTAAGAGGTACATGTGTGGCCCAACCCCACCTCATGGGCTCAGGCTCCCTTACTCTTGATCTCACCCCCTGCCTAGAAACATTAAAGGGCAGGAGAGGTGAGCCACTGGCCAACCACAGAACTGCAAGTTTGGAAATAAGAGAAAGAAATGATAAAATCCCTCCTCCCCGCTCCTCACTGTACCTGATTCCCTGAGGGCCCTCAATCTGAATTTCACCTGCTTCAGGAGCAGCTCTAGAAGGAAGTGGGCTCCGTCACTCTCCCACCTCTCAGTGTGGATGGTTCAGGCGCCTGGCTCTCTTTCTACACCCAAGCTGTGCTCAGCTCCCCGAGAGGAATGGAGTGAAATTGAGAGGAAGGAGGGGGGAAAGAATGAATTGGGGAGCTTGTGCTGAACGTGATGTGCTTGGCCTCTTCCTCCCCACTTCCCTCTCAACACGGAGGCACTCCAGTGGGAACACAGACAGAGAGAGGACACCAGGAGGCCTTTCTCCACTGCAGTGCCATCCTCCCAGCGCCCCACACAGGAGGCACATAAGCCATCCCTAGCTGCAGAAGGAGGAGGGAGGCACTGCTGGCCACGGCCTCCCTGAGCCAGCCCCTCTCTCCAAGGGTAAGGGTCCAGCTCCTGGGATCATAAAGGGCAACTCTGACGGGGGAAGAGCCACTAACTAGCTATCCTATAAGTAGAAATGAGGCTGTGCGTGAAGGGTGGGAGGTGCCACCGTCTGTACTGAGTCTCAGGGACACAGGCACACACAGGTTAGGAGGTGACCATGTGACCACAGAGGCAGCGACAAGAGTGATGTGGCCACAAGCCGAGGAACACTGCAGCCACCAGGGGGTCTCCCTAAAGCCTCAGAGGAAGTGAGGCCCTGCGGACACTTTGATCTTGACCCAGGGAAACTAAATTCAGTCTTCTGACCTCCAAAAACTGCGAGAGAATACATTTCTGTTGTTGTAAGCCACTAAATTTAAAATAATTTGCTACCTATCACAGCCTCAGGAAACTATTACAATACCCAAGTTGGTCACTTCAGGCCTACCCCCACCTTTTCCCTTCCCCAGTTCTCCCCTCTATAAAGTAACCCCCTTCCTGGTGATGTGCTGACCTCCTACTTGTACTTTAAACAATCACTTACTGAGCACCAAAATAGGAATTGTTTTCTATTGGTAGAATTTCAGACAGGGGTCAGGTGATGATGGTGATATTGGGGGACAAGGGAGAAGGCCTTGGAGTGTAAAGCAGAAAAGTAGGGTCACTCACTATACCAAATTGTTAGACCAGGCACATTTTTAGAGTTTCAGGCCCAGAGTAGCATTAGAATTAGAGTTAAACAGACTCGAACCACAGCTAGTTTTCAGGAGGAAAGAGACCCATGGGAACCCTACATTGAACAGCCAGAGGGACCCACTGCTCCCCTAGGTAGAGGACCTGAGACCAGATGTCCCTCTGCCTCCAGAAGGCCCACACCATCCAGACGACATCCAGGCTGGGTTGTACCCACCTCTTGCACGTCCTCAGAGGAGGCGTTGCAAGGGCTGCTGGGAGGGGATGCCCGTTTGCACCGCTGTTCTCCACTGCTCATGGCCCAGGAGTTGGCAAAGTCGTAAGGGTCCGAGGTCAAGGTCCCTGTGGAGAAAAGTTTCAAGAAAATGAAGCCACACTTATAGCTGACCCAGTTTCCATTAGATTCGTACACAGGCATCTGGGGTGGGAGTATTTTCTGTGTGGCACTCAGCATAACACAACAGAGCACAGGCATCGGAGCTCAGCCAGTGCTTGGTGAGGGGCGGCTGGATGGATGGACACAGTGAGGAAGATGACATGAAAGATGAGGAGCGTGCCCATCTGTTCCCCTTTCTCCACGCCTTTGCATGCAGTAACGGGGAGCAGAACATTCCACACAGAGGGACAATGGATGCCAACACAAAGGAGGATGAGAATTTTGATAGAGGGAGCACAGAGAAGGGACCCACCCAACCCAGGCTGGGGAAGTAGACAGGGAGCAGAGTCAGTTCAGAAGGACTTCCTGGAGGAAGTGGTTCAGGAGCCACATCTCCAGTCATCCTTTGTGTTGGCATATATTTTGCTTCTATTCAGCCCCCATTTAAGTCTGAGCTCCTTAATTCAGGACACAGGTTGTGTCTCTTATCTCTAAATTCTTACCTGGCAGATTGTGAACACTCAAAATATTTTTGCAGAACAAAGGTAAGGATGTGACATGGAGACTGAGCCCTTCAATCACTGCATCCCTGTGCTCTCTTAGCATCTGTGCCTTGGTATTTATAACAATCACGCTACTATCAGCTACTCACAACTGGCTGTGAGGGCCTCATGGGCTTACATGGCATGGTGCACAGTAGGTGCCTACTTTATGCTCCAGCCCCCAGCAGCACCAATAACACTGCTGAATCTTCATTTCAAAGGAACTTAATGGAGCATTGAGGCAAGTAGCCTTTTGCACAGCCAGGCCTAGAAGAGTGAAGCATGTTTCAGGATCAAATAACGTACTTGGGAATAGAAAATAAACTATCCCTGGGGAAACGAAAGAAAAGCAGAACTTTAGAAAAATAGTTGGCATCTGAGGTGTGGTAAGCACACACAAAAATGTCCTGTCAAAGATATATTTACTTCCTCATTCCCAGAACCTGTGAATATTTCCTTATATGGCAAAAGATGTGATTAAGTTAAAGATCTTGAGAGGGAGAGTTTATCTTGGATTACCTGAGTGTGCCTTAAATGCAACCACATGTATCCTTAAAAGAGAGGCAGAGGGAGAGCAAACAGAGACACACATAGAGAAGGTGATGTGAGGACAGAGGCAGAGATCGGAATGATACAACCACAAGTCAAAGGTTGTCAGCAGTGGTTGGAAGAGGCAAGGAATATATTCTCCCTTAGGACCTCCAGAGAGAGTACAGTCCTGCCAAAGCCTTGATTTTGTACTTCTGGTCTCCTGGAGTTGTGAGATCGTAAATGTCTAATGTTTTAAGCCATCAAGTTGTGGTAGAGGGTAACTGCAGGAAACTAATACATAGGAGAAGACAAAGGGAAGGAAACTTAAATTGGGGAGTTTCTGATGTGTGCCAGGCATTGTGATAGGTGCTGCTCTCTGGGTTCTTGGTTACTCCCTGCCACACAAGCTAGCTCACTCTCTAATACACCATATTAAGAAAGAGGCAGAAACACAGCTTTGTGTTGGATGAGGAAAGCCCTGGAGGGAATGAAGGCCTCTGGGGTCTTGTCCCAGCTCTCTATCATCTTATGTGATCTGGGACTGATCCCACCATGTTTCTGAGCTCAATTCTTCATATGTAAAATAAGGGATCAGACTAGATAATCTCCAAGATCCTTCCATCCCTGACTTTCCATGAAGTGAAACTTTAGGACCTTGATCTGAAATGAGGCATAAGGGTGCTTGACAGAACTGCAAATATTCTTGCTAATATAAATTCAAATACATCAACAACACAATTTAATATAAAATAAATGAAAAGAGGCAAAGCTTTATAGTAAGAAAACAGAATAGATTAGGTTACATTAAAATAGTAATAATGTGATACAACTACATATCTATTAAAATGGCTAAAATACCAAAAAAAAAATAAGGTGACAATTCCAGATGTTGGCAAAGATTCAGAGCAACTGTAACTCATATAGTGCTGGTAGAAATGCAAATGCCACAGCCACTTTGGAAAACAGTTTGGGAGTTTCTTATAAAGTTAAACATGCACTTGTCATATCACTCACTAACCCCACTCCTAGATATTTACTCAGAGAGATCAAAGTATATATCTACACAAAATACTATACCTGAATACCACCTCACACTTATTAGGATGACAACTATCAAAAACAGAAACAGAAAATAGTGTTGGCAGTGAGAAATTGGAACTCTTGTGCACTATTGGTGGAAATGTAAAGTGGCATAGCCACTGTGGAAAACAGTATGGTGGTTCCTCAAAGAATTAAAAATAGATTTACCATATAACCCAGCAATTTCACTTCTGTGAAAAAATTTAAAGCAAAGTCTTGAAAAGATATTTGTACACCATGTTCATAGCAGCATCGTTCCCTATAGCTAAACATGGAAGCAACCCAAGTGTCCATCAATGTGTGAATGGATAAGCAAAATGTGGTCTATACATACAATGTACATTCAGCTTTGAAAAGGAAGGAATTTCTGACATATACTACAAGATGGATTAATTGTAAAGACATTATCATAAGTGAAATGAGCCAGTCACAAAAGGATAAATACTACATGACTCCATTCACATGAAGTACTTGGAGTAGTCAGAATTAGAGACAAAGCGAATGGTGGTTGCCAGGGCTAGGGCGAGGGGACAGTGGGGAGCTATTGTGTAACAGGTGGAGTTTCGGTTGCAGGATCAAGAGTTATGGAGACAGGTGATTGTGATGTTTAAATGTGAATGTACTTGATGCCACTGAACTGCACTGAAAAATGGATAAATAGTAAATTTTATGTCATGTGTATTTTACCACAATAAAAAATTAAAGATTAAAAAACTATACATGAATGTTTATAGTGACTTTAGTCACAATAGCCAAAACCTGGAAACAATAAAGTGTCCTTTGACTGATGAATGGATTAACAGGCTGTGGCTTTAGCCTTCAACAATAAATACGAACAAAATACTGATACATGAGCCCTGGCCAGTGTGGCTCAGTTGGTTGGGCATTGTCCCATACACCAAAAGGTTGCCGGTTCAGAGGCATGCAGGAGGCAGCTGGTGGATGTATCACTCTCACATCTGTGTTTCTCTCTCTTCTCCCCCTCTCTCTCTAAAAATCAATGAAAAACCTTTAAAAAAAAACAACCTGATACATGCAACAATATGAATGAATTCCTAGTAGATTGTGTTAAGTGAAAGAAGCCAGGCTTAAAAGGCAAAATACTCTAACTGCTGTATGATTGCATTTATTTGAATTTTGGAAAAATCAAAACTGTATGAACAAAACAGGAATAGAACAGAAAAATATCAGTGGCTGCCAGGGCTAAGAGCTGGGGAAGAATTTGACTATAAAGAGACACAAGGAACTTTGGGGGTAATGAAGTTATTCTATAGTTTGATTGTGGTTGTTACATGGCTCTACATTTTTGTGAAAATTTATAGAACTATACCCTGAAAGGGTGAATTTTAGTGTATGTAAATTATACCTCAATAAACCTGACTTCTAAAAAATAATAATACAATCCAGCTATGTGCCTCTTTCATGAGGCACATCTGAAACAAAATATACAGAAAGGTTGAAAGCATAAAAGATATACCAAGCAAACTCTAACCAAAGAAAGGTGGAGTACCTATATTAATATCAGACAGATTTTTAGGCAAAAGGCATTGTTAAAAATGATTAGTCATTACATAAAAGGGACATTCTCCGGAAAGATTCAACATTTCTAAAATCTAATAACAAAGTCTCAAAATATATATGGCAAAACTTGACAGAATTACATGAAGAATTGACAAACTCGCCACCATTGTAGAAAAATTTAAAACATCTCTCTCGGTAATAGGCAGTTGAAGCAGACAAAAAGTGTAGTAAAGATAAAGATTTGATTAACACAATTAACAAACTTAATTTAACAAGTATATATAGAATCCTACAGCAATCAGAGAATATATCTTTTAGGAGCATACATAGAATAATTGCAAAAGAGATCATGTACTAGGCCACAAACAAATCTACCCAAATTTCTAATTTAATTGAGAAATAAATTTAGTTATAAAAGTCAACTAAAAATTCTAAATATCTGGAAAATTTTCAACCTATTTTGTAGGTTAAGAAAGAACTCAAAATGGGAACTGGAAGATTCATAGAACTAAATGAAAATGAAATTATGTTACATATCAAAATTGGTGTGATGCAGCTAACATAGTATTTAAGGAGAATTTATAGCCTTACATGTACATATTGAACAATAAAAAGTCTGAGAAATCAGTGCTGGAGAAGACAGAAACAAGTGGTCTTACTATTTTCTGGTCCAATGAAAGGAATAGTCAACTGTTTCTTTACACACTAACCCCTTAATCAGAGGGCAGTCAGGTGATAAGGAAGGAGACCATACACACATGTTCAGCTTCTGCAAGGGAGCATCACTAATTAAATATTTATGTAATTGAAATTATCAAAAAAAGATTAAAGATCAGTAGTGGTTTTCACATCATCCACATTACCTTCTATTGCTTGAGAAGAACACATATGTGTACACACGCACACATGTGAACTGGCCTTTTGGGGCAGTGCTGAGGCCTCCCTTTAAAGATTTCACCCATGAAGGTTCTTTGTAGTGGTGCAGGGGGGTTTGTTCCAACCACCCAGCATTTACCAGCCATCTACCACGGGTAAGTTGCTACGGGGAATTCAAATTTGAGCCAAGTCAGGCTTGAGGAGCTCCAAGACCTGGTGTGGCGGGAAGTCTAGGCAGTGAGATGGAATGCTGCAAGGTAGGGTTGGCAGGATGCACTGAGGCACGGTCAAGGGGGGGGGGGGCTGGCTTGCCAGAGGAGGAGCCATGGTGAAGGTTTGTGAGCAGGGGAGTTACCAGCATACCCACGCCTCCAGGAGGTGGCAGCCCAGAAAAGCTTACCTTCTTGAGTCCTAAAGTCATCTTCAGCGAAGACGTTAGAGTTGCCACACAGCCCGCAGGTCTTGTTGAAGTGCCTGTCTGACAGCAGGATTTGGAAATTGCCACTGCCATCGATCCTGGCCACAAAGCCGTAGGCCTCGCTGGACAGCTTGTAGTACCCAGCCTCGGTTTCTAGATATAGCCCGTTGGAGGCATAAGGCATGGAGACCCTGGGGGGAAAGGATGAACTCAGGAAGTAGGTTTTTCATACATTTTCTGGCTGTCCCTCCCACTCTTCAGCCCCAACCCCAGGCTAAGGGTTCAGGCTGGGATGGAAAGTGACTGAGGGCCTGGGCCAGCAGCTGGGAACCCTGGCTCTCACCCAGCCCTGCTACTAGCTTCCTCTGGACACATTTACTTTCTCTCTCTGGGCCCTGGCTTCTTCATGTGAAAAACAAGAGGGGGTATGCAAGGGGAATTCCCAGGGTCCTTTTTAATTCAGACATTTGGGCTTCTGACTTACCTCTGGTCGCCCTGCAGCACAGTACCATTGACAAACAGACGGATGTCAAAAAATTCCCCGAGATATATGGAGAGGCTCACTCTCTTGCCGTTTTGGAAGTCCCCTGAAAGACAGGAGGCAGTGGTGGTGATTATTATCTAAAAGAATTAACAAATGTATTTATAATCACCATTTCTAGAATTTTAGCTCAGTGGAAAGTTTCCTCCAAAAGATGTAATGAATGGGCAACAAAAATCTCCCCCAAAATCTCATTGCTCATGCATTCTCTTCATCTAAAAGCATTTATTGAGTGTCTTCTGGATACATAGCCTTCTAGGTGTCCCTTATATTTCTCAAAAGAAAAATGTAAAAGCATGACCTCTTTCTTCTGGGAGTGTACAATCTAAATATAAAGATATGATGAACATGTAACAATTGAATACATTGTAAGGTCAGAAATAAAAGTGAGTTATTGGTAACAGGTACTCTAGGATGAGTTATTGAAAATATTCTTGTAGGATAGCCCTGATTAAAATGGCAATTCACCAGCTCCACCTCAGTTTACTGAGTTTGATTCTCTGGGAGAAATTTAGAGATTCTATAGGTCAAGCCTCTCATTCCATGTGGGGAACTAAATAAGGGCACAATAAATAATTGGTTATGCCCTTAGAGATGTTTAGATAGCCAAACACATGATAAAATAGTCTCCTACTATTTGGCAGTGGTCCAGTTGTGAGGGACAAACAGAGACACAGGTGGTGGCAATGACACAAAAGCAGAAACACAGGTGGAGACACATTTTTGCAGCATTATGAAGACCTGGCAATCCCATGACTAGTCCCTAAGAACGGGTGCTCGTGCAGGGCCCTTGGAATTTAAAGATGACTGAGTGGCCATGGAGATGAAGGAGACAGAGGAACAGAGTAGAGTCTTGCCTCAAGCCTTAGAAACCGAGAAGCTGTGGAAATGGGTAAGGTGAGGGCAGCCAGTGAGGACTGAGAGGCAGAAGATGCTGGAGAAACAGGGGGCAAGTGTGGAGGTACAGCCTTGGAGCTCCTGTAGAAATGGGGCCTAGGGCCCAGGTGGAAAGTTAACCTTGGAAATGAGGAAATGTACCTTCTCCTAGCAGGGGCAGGGGAGTGTGGCCTCCGGCTCCTCAGCAAGAGAGGAAGGAGCGAAGTCCAGGAAATTTGGGAGGTTTGTTGATGTGAGGTCCTGCTGCCGCAGCTGGGGCCACTGATAAGGAGAGTGAAGGACAGGGCCGCCTCAGTCACAGCTTGGCAGAGTCTGCGAGAAGGAGTTCCCCAATGGGGGCCTGAGCTGGCCCCAGGCTGCTGGAGGACGGTGGCCACCTGGACACACACACACACACACACACACACACACACACACACACTCCTAACCAACCAGAATGAGCCAGGAAATAGACTTGTTTATGGTGAGATTTCAGTGAAGGCTGTCATATGTAAAGAGCCAGCCCAGCGATTTTCAACCTTTTTCATCTCACAGCACACATAAACTAATTTCTAAAATTCTACAGAACACCAAAAAATATATATATTTTGCCGATCTGACAAAATATATATATATATAATTTTGATTCACTCACCTGGACAGCTATTGTTGTGTCGGCTATTGTCATTTTTTTCATTGACAATCTGAGGGAAAAGAGGTGAGTGCCCCTGACAATCAGGTATTGCATGTTTTAAAAATTCTTGCTACACCCTGGTTGAAAATCGCTGAACTAGACCATTCTAAGAATAGAGTCTTGAATGATACAGTGTTAGCAGCTCCGAGACCACCAGGAAAGGCCCGGAGTCCACACACCACACTCTGCAGAGCTCCAGACCCACAGCCAAGAGTTAAAGGAGACACCAGCCAAGGTAAAGGGCTTTCATGCTGTTTGACTAGAGTCTTGCCTGATCTGCATTCTCACTTGCAACAGTTTTTGCAGCTCGCACATCTTTAAAAAGTGGAGCAAACTTTCTGGCAGCCAGAAGTTAGCCAAAGAGAAACACACAAAACCAGGTAGGTAAGAGTAAAATGTTGATGATAGAATCCGAGTGGTGAGTATATGGGTCTTCACTGTCGTTTTCTACCACCTTTTCTGTATGTTTGAAAATGTCCATAATAAAATGTAGAAAACACAAACAAATGGGACAGCCTGGCAACTACCTCCAGTTTGCAGTGGACCAAAAACTGAATCCCTTCCCCAGCCTCTGCTGGAGTTTACACTGAACACCACCCCCAGGTTGGAGTGAAGTGGCTCCACCTACTACCTGCCTGCTGGAGGGGGTACAATGAGCCCAAGAGGTCAGGGTATGTGGGTCCCTAATGACCACAGGGTCCATCTCCCCTTCAGTACAATTCTCCTTCCACAGGCGGTTCTGTCCCAGCTTTACTGTGTAACTCGACCAATATGTCACCTCTAGCCAACATCTCACTCTTAGAAACAGAAGAAGACTCTCCCTGTGAGCCTCCCCCTTTAGCGGCTCTCCTTAGCCTTCATGGAAGTTCAGAAAGGGCCATAAGAACCAGCCAGCCAGGAGTGTGTGGCTGGAGGGTAGGTAAGGAAGGCTCAGGCAGCTTGGGGTGAGCCACCACCCTGTAGAGATCTGTCGCTCTTTCAAGGCTTTCAAGGATGTAAGGTCACCCAAACAGTCACTTTTCCCCAGGAGACAGAGCTGAGCAAGTGCATAGGAAAGCCCAGCAGTCACTCACTGCAAGGCTGAAAGATAGAGCCTGCAAGGCTGCCCAGGCCAGGAGTGCAGCAGATGCAGAAAGTCAAAGAGGGAAGGAGGAGAATGTAAGACAGAGCCCCAAGCCCCCCACTGCGCAGCGTGGAGCCCCCACCCTGTTCAAGTCAATGATGAAGGCAGCCTGGCCCACAGACCATAGGACTTGGGTCCAGCCAGGTGGCTGACACTCTGGGTAACTTGCCCATCTTTACAGAGCTAGTGACTGAAGACAGAGCCGAGACTCGGGCCGGGTGCTGGTGTAAGTATTTGAAGGGCCAGCTCTGTGTGGCCCTAGGAGAGGTCAGCATAAGGAAGCGGAGGAGACAGCTGATGGGCAGCGCCCACTGCCCACTGAGCACTGTGAGGCAGCCCCTGGTGGGCACCTGGCGCTGGCTGCCCAGGATCATCACCCATCTGGGGCAGGGGTGTGTGGGCAAGGGGCTGGGTCGGGACCCTTAGTGAGGACTGAGCTGCAAGGAGCCTGTGGAATCGCTAACCCTGAGTGCGGTGCACCCTCTTCTGAGGCAGGGGCTGCGAGAAGATTTTGGAAGTGTGTCCTGGAAATTCATCAAGTCAGAAAAACCTATTATGGCAGCACTGTGAGTCTTGGAGTTCATCAAAACAAGAGGCTTTAAACCTTTTTACCCAGGAGAGCAGAGTAAAAACACAATTTACTTTACAGTAAATTTACACACACATTCACATTTAGCATAAAAATACTCACCCTCACTGTGTGCCATGCACTTAGATACTTCCTGATGGCTTCTGTTTTACTCCATTTAACTTTGTAAAAGCTGGTTACACCCATTAAATAATTGTGTAGCCCATAAGTCATGATCTGGGTTGAAACGCATTGATCTAGACTGACTCCATTCTGCAGGTGAAGGAACTGAAGCCTAAGTTTACAGCAGGGCTGCTCCATCTCATGCTGCTGACAGCTGGGCCAGGTACTTCTTTATTGTGGGGTCGCATCTACCCACCAGTAGCATCCACCCCAGTTGTGACAACCCAGAGTGTTCTAGGCACGCTGACAAATGTCCTCTGGAGGAACTCACCCCAGTGAGAATAGCTGGTTTACCCTGTTAACTTGGGGCAGAGCCCACCCCTGGGTTTTCCGACTCCAAGACCAAATCTCCCTTTGCACCACAAAGCTGCCTAGGAGGGCATCTGAGTGCTGTGGATTCATTTAACACTAAGGGAGAACTCTAGATTCACCTTCTATTTTATTTGGTTCATTCCCTCTCTGCAGAAGTCGGGGGGGGGGGGGGGGGGGGGGGATCTGATGCTGTGCAGCCATTAGAAACTGCCAGTGAGCCCAGGGGGAGGGGGAGGGTGTGGAGGGGACACTCCCACACTCCACCTACCTGCAGGCTAACACTTCCCATAGCTGCTAGGGGAAGGTGGACTGCGTCTCCACCCCAAGAGGCCAGAGCAAACTAGGGACACTCCCCCGTGGCCCTTGAACTCAGTGACTGAGGAGCTAAGTAGGGACAAGGTGTCCCTCGCGTGCTGGAGAAGCAGCCTGGGAGGCAGGCTGGCCACCGGAGCCAGGGCAGCTGAGTGCTTTTGGGACAGAGCTCGCTAACCTGCATCCCGAACGAGCACTTCCCCCTCGGCCCTGATTCTGATGCAGCTGACCATTACCCAAACTCTGAGAAACAGAAATCTGCTCGGATGCCATTTACCGATGCAGAGGCTAAGGCTCCGGCGGGGGAAGTGACTCAGTACGTTGGTGGTGGTTTCTGGCGCTCTCTGGGCAGGCTCGGGAGCCAGATCCTGTATTGTGGCCTAAAAAGAGCAGGACTCCTTCCTTTTCCCTGTGCTGAGGACCTTGGCCTGGGACCCTGGAGCCTGTCTGACCAGGAGGGGCCTGGTCAAGGAAAGGGCCTCCCCTTTGCACCAGGTGGTCCTTCAGGCTGAGACATAAACACTTGACTCAGGATGTGTACAAAGTCCACGGACACTCCGAGGAATGGGAATTTGCGAGTTGGAACTGAGAAAACAGGATGTCATTGGGGGAACAATGAAGCGGAGCTGTGTGCGAGGACACAGTCATGCTCGCAGAACTGGCCCCAGTGCCCCGGAGCAGCAGGGCCAGCCCAGCCTCCCTGGCCCAGGCCCCAGTGCCCCTGAGCAGCAGGGCCAGCCCAGCCTCCCGGGCCCAGCCTCCACAGGTTATTTCTCTCCTCCCCATACCCCACCCACCACCAGCACCAAAAACACAAAAGGTAGCCACCATTCTCTATGATGTTAGCAGCATGATTTTCGGTGGGAATTAAATCAATCTGCATTAAAGTGCGATTGATCCTTAGTCGGTCCGAGGCAAATGACCTCCCAGGAAACTGACACTTGACAGGAGCAAGTTGTTATAAGAGTAAGGCCCCAGGGCAGAGAGAGGAAGAGGGATCCCATTGGGATGTTTTAAAATGGAGAGGCCTAACAAAAATAAAATTTTTTTTAAAAGGCAATAAATAAATAAATCGGGGGGGGGATAATAAAATAAAATAAAATATAAAATAATAAAATAAAATAAAATGGAGAGGCCTAATTCAGCCCTTCAATTCCTCTTGGCCATGAAACCCAGAGGATGGCCAGAGAGGCAGGTCTTCACACACACCCGCATGGATATGTTGGTGAGGAGGCTGATGTTACCCTAAACTTGATAGAAATGGCCCCAGGGCCCAGTAGCCCTTCATCTCCACCATGTTCATGTCCAATAAGTGCACATCCTGTTAACACAGGTGGCTGCTTTCAGTCACTAAGGACTGGGTAACACTTCACAAGTGCAAATACTGTATCTCCCTTGATCCTCACAGTATCTCCATTTTAAAGATGAGGAGGCAGAGAGACACTGTGTGACTCCCCTAAGGACCCTCCATGAAGATGGACAGAAGGGAACACAGGTTTTTTTTACTCCAACTCTGGTTCTTTCTATGCTTCCATTTCCTGCTGGGGACTGAGCCACCAGGTGATGTGGGACAAAAAATCTGCCGATCAGCACAAGTTGGTGAGCCCAGTGCTAGAGAGGGTGGGAGTGGTCAGAGGGGGCTTCCTGGAGGAGGTGACAATGACAGCCCAGAGGCACCAGCATAGCTTGAGTTCCCCTGACTATGGCGGCTACCCTTAAGGGGAAGGGGTCCAGAGTTGGGTTTAAGTAGGGGAGGGTGCTTTTCCAACATTCTGCTGAACCCCTTGATTCCAGAATGTGAACTCTGTGCCTGGTACTCAGATTTCATTGCTTACAAACCCATCTCCAGGGTAAGGAGTCTGCAGCAGAGCTGAGCTAAGACACTGTGGAGTCAAGACAGCAACCCCTCCAAGGCACCCCAGTGTCTCCATAGAGGACCCCTCCCTGGAAACACCACTGAAGCCCCAAGCCATAGGGTAGAGAGGGTGTCATTATTTCCTTCTTTCAAAATCTTCCTCTTTACCCTCCATTTCCACTGACACCCCAGACCCATCTCAGGTAGAGGGTCTGCACCATCATGATTTTTATAGATAGATAAAAATCTATATGATTTTATAGATAGATAGATGATAGAAGAAAAAGAGATGAAAAAAGAAAAAATGTTTTTCTTATGATGAGAACTTTTAAGATCTACTCTCTCAACAACTTTCAAATATCCCATACACAGTGTTGACTACAGCCAGCATGTTATACATCATGTCTATAGTACCTGTTTATCTTATAACTGGAATGTTGTACCTTTTGAACACCTTCATCCAATTCTCCACTCCCCACCTTCCACCTCTGGTAACCACAAAGATGGTCTCTTTCTCCCCTGAGTTTGCTGTTACATTGTTTGGTTTTGTTTCTTTGAGTCCACATATATGTGAGATCCTACAGTATCTGTCTTTCTCTGAATTATTTCGCATAGCCCAATGTTCTGGCAAATGCACCATGATTTTTAAGGTAGAAAAATCTGCTTAAAATAAACATTGGGACCACCTGAGATGGGAAGACCTGAGCCTTCAAGTTTCCAGGGAAAGTGGGGGTTGTTTTTTCTCCCCAATGTGGGTCTGTCCGTTGCTATCTCAACCTCCCAAAGGCTGAGGACCCCACCTCTGCGACGTTGTCTAGTATCCACACCACACACATCTGATTAATTCTTAAGAATGGGAAGGTCACCAAACCCATTTTCCATCACTACCCCCAGCTTCCCAGCCTTGGAAAGATCCTTCATCCTGACAAACCCAGGATCGAAATCCTTTTATTATCTGTCAGCCCTTGGGAGAATCAGACAACCTCCATGAGTTCTCCGTCTGTGAAATACGGGTGATTATACATGACCCTACACCTCAGAACTGCTGTGGGGGTGCAGAGGTGACACAGGCACGCGGCCAGCCTTTTCCAGGAACACAGGAAGTGCTCAGCACTAACATAATACCCTGAATTCCACCAAGAACACACAGTGACCCTTGCCTGTTGCTAGGGGCTTTGCCAGTTACAAAGCTCCTTCTGGTTAATCATTTCTCCTGACGCTTTGGCGCTCCCAGAGTGTTGCCTGGACCCAGAGCAGTGGCCACAATCACTGGAGAAGCATGAAGACTCTCTCCATCCCACCTGGCTCCGGTGGAGAAAGACCCAGCGAGCAGCCAAGGGGAGCCCTGTGTGATAGAAAGGCCATTCCCCACCCTGCTCTCTGCAGGGATCTTCTAGATCAGGCACTGTTGTAAGGAAACCCCACCTACCCCGCAGGCCCCCTGCATGCCAGGGCTGAGCTCGGCTGCCTGCCGCTCCGTGTTCCTCCCTTCAGTGCCCCAGACTCACCTATGAGTGAGAAGGAATGTTTCTGGCAGTCCCCAGCCAGGAGGTAACTGCAGTCCCCAGCAAAGCTGTACATGCTCTCATCAAAGGTGCTGATGAAGTCATCGCCAAAGAGGCTACAGCGGGCCATCGATGAGCTGCCACGAGGCCCTTCTGCGCAAAGGGTCCCTGGAGGGAGAGGCCATGGGTGAGCACAGCTGGGTCCACCAAAGCGCTCCAGCCTTGTAGAAATGGGGCTGCATCTCACGGAAGCTGGGCTGTGGGGAAGCACTTTCCATTCTAAACAAGACCCAAGCTGTTGCTTTGGGCCCCCAAATGTGACCCAAGACTCATAGCAACAATGGAGCAACAGTTTTTCAGGAAATCTATTTATTTTAATGCCATGTATATACTCATTTAAAATGTGATACATGCTCATTACAGAAAATTTGGAGAATACAGAAGAAAAATACAAAAAAGTTAAAATCATCTATAACTAACATTTAGCAATAACTAGAGTTAACATTTTAGTGGTTATCTTTCTGTTCTGTTTTATAACATATACACAATTGTGAGGTTTTTACAAAATTGTGATCATCCTGTGCAAACTATAACCTGTTTCTCAATATTTTTAAGAACTTATCATGTCATTGAGATTACTTCCAAAATATGATTTTTAGTGACTGCATTATATTTCACATTAAATGTATACAGTATAACCCCCTCTTGTTAGATTCTTAGCATTTTTCCAATTTTTCTGATATATAAATAGATTGTAATGAGCATCTTTGTACATTAATCTACTTGTATATCTTGAACAGATTAATTCTAAGTGGACCCACTTGTATGCCTGACACATAGAATCTATAAAGTGTCAACTCCTGCAGGGTCATATGCTAACCCCGAGGCCCTCCTGCCACCCTCACACTGTGTGTGTGTGTGTGTGTGTGTGTGTGTGTGTGTGTGTGTGTGTGTTGGCAGGTGGGGAACCCCATCAGAAACTCTCTTCAGTGTTCTGGGTCCCTAGCTGGAAGATACAGAGAGTGTGACCTATGTACATTTTGTCCCAGACTAACCTGTGTGCAGCATATTTGGATGCTGCTGGCCTGAGTGGTCTAAGTGGAGACAGGCCTGGGTCAGAAAAAGGTCCCTCCTGCCACTCACAGACTCAAAATCTCAGTTACAGAAGGAAGACTGTGCAGTGTAGTGAAAAAGTGCTGGCCTGAGACCCACGAGGCCTGACTGCTAATATTGGCTCTGTGTGACTTTGGAGCAGTCATTTTTCTTCTCTGACCCTGTCTCTTCATCTGTACTAGATGACCTCAACAATCCCTTCTAAAATTAGTAATCTATCCAAGTCTTGGATTCCTTCCTCCCCCCATCCTCCAGCCCCATCATATAGGACTGCTCTGTCTGGTCCTTGTACTTCTTAATTCCCCAATTGGAGAAGGCATTTGCAGGCACCTGCTCTTTGAGGAACACAAGATAGGGGCAGGAGGATCTGTGGAACCTTCATAAGAAAAACTGACCAGGGAACCGGTGACTCTGGCAGGGCCAGCACTGCCTAACACAGGTTGGGCACACAGGTGAGCTGCGGACACGCCTGCCTATTTCTAGAGGAGGGTTGTTCACTCCTGGGGCAGGAGTGAAGGGTGGGAGCACTTTGGTACCTACCTGGCAAGGTGAAGGCCAGAGCAAGCAGCACCCTTGCAAGCCCAGCAGGAATCATCTGCAGAGAAGCAAAAGAAATGAGCTGGCAGTCACTGCCCACAGGATGGCTGCTGTCCGTGTGTGAAGCGGAGAGAACATTAATATTTTTTTTTAGCAGGAGAAAAGATTGATCCTCATTGGCCCATGTTTGCCTTGGAACATGGAGTGCTGGTCCCCAAAAAATGTCCCTGGCCAGGGTCAGGCCCAAGAGTAACAATCACTGTGAGCCAGGCCCCCTGCACCCTTTCCCAAACAGCAGTCTCAGGGCCTGGGCAGCGGAGGGCTCTGCCCTCTCGGCGGCCTCCAGGCCAGCCTGCCCGTGCCCGTTTCCCTGCACGTGGGCAGAAGCCACAGGCTGCTGCACAGACACACCCAGCTCCTTCCAGCCCCTTCATCCTTCCACGCTTGGCAGCACACGGGAATAGGAAGTGTCTTATGCTTTTGTTCCTCCCCCAGACACCCCAACTTGGAGAACACTCAGGAACCATGTTTGCTCACCAGTCACCCCCACTATACTATGCACGCCTCACTCATCTCCACACCCAGCACCCAAGAGATGTTCGGCAGTGTTCACTGAGTTGACCTGATAAATGCGCAGGAGGAGTCCAGTAGCCCTGAGCCTGGACAAGGGTACCCACTGTGTGGCCCACCAGAGAGGGACGATTCAACCTGGCTGGCAGAGCACGCCCCATGTCCCTTAGAGCCCTTGTCACAGCCATCTCCTCTGGAAAAGTTGTCTAAATTAAGTGCAGAATTTGTCACTAGAGATTCACTGCGGGGGGTAGGAGGGGGTGACTATTTTCTTACCCAATGCCCCATCCAGCCAACCAAAGAGAGATAAACTCCATCTATTATATATCTGTGGAAGGAACACTTTGATGTCAGCCATGGCCAAGTCTTGGTCTCAAAGCAGATGCCCCCTCCACACACAGGTACATCAGGCTGCTCCCAGAAAGTGCCAGAGGTGAGGGCAAAGCTTGCTCCAGTCCTGGATAGCTGAGTAGCACAAGCAGTTAAGCCCAGGCAGGAACAGAAGCAGCCACAGGACCCCAGAGGCAAATGGAGAAGGGGGCAATAGGATGGTCCCCAGCTTTGAATCACCCTCTAAACAAAGCCCTTCTAGTCCACAAAGTGAGAAGCTCAGGTCCTCAGTGCAGGGGATCAGTCCTGATCTTTTTCCCACAACTGAGCCAGCCCTCCTCCCAGAAGGCCGTACCTTCCCCTGCAGATGGGGCTGCAGGTATCTCCAAGGTCCCTTGGGAAAGTCAGCCACACGGTGGTGTCGCCAGCCCTAGGCCATGCTCCCCAGCAGCTGCTGCAGCTCTGCCCTGGCTTGCTGCTGAGTGACCCAGGGACCGCGGACTCCCTGTGGCCAGGCAGATAAAGCTCAAGCGGTGACGTTCACCACCACCCCCTTTCCCACCACAATAGCTGTGAACTGCCACAACAGGGGACCGGCCTCCTCTTAATGAACCAGAGGAAACAATGAACGGAAATAGTATTAGAAATACCTCCAAGCCGATAAGGCTTTGGACAGTTTGGTGAGAGACCTCTTGGCAGCTGCCATAATGAGCTGCCTTGCCCTCCCCCATGCCCCCCAACACCCGGTCCCTGGTCCTTCCCATACAGACAGGATGACAGGCAGGCTGGTCCAGGCCAGGGAGGATCCCAGGCCAGATCAACAAGCTTCGAGATCCGGCTTCCAAGGCCTTTAGGGAAGTTTAGAAAACACCTCAACCTGAGCCAATTTAGTCACCATGTTTGAAGGAAGGAGAGAACTAGTGCTTCCTGGCCACACTGGGTATGAATGATCCAGTTCTGGCCCCTGACAAAAGCAGTCAGTTTGGGTCCTGGCCAGGGTTAATGGACAAGTTAAAGATGAGGGGCCCGGCTGGAAGTCCAGGCCTTTGTAAAATGATGGCTGGGATGGTTTGTTTCTAATAGTCCTCCCAACTATTCTTCCACCACTCATCCTCTGATCTTATACACACACACACACAAAAACACAACCAGACACAGACACACAAAGACAAACTCATAGACACAACACATACACATACAACAAACACACACACAAAACAACCACACACAGACACACAAACACAAAGACAAACTTACAGACACACCACATACACATACAACAAACACACTACACACACACACGCACACACTATGCACACAGACACATACTGCACCACGTATACCACACACACCCCCCCACACACACCAATCCTTCTCAACCACCAGTTCCCAAGAGCCTAATTCTCAACATCATGTGCTAAATCCGTTCCTGCTAAAAGAAGTGGCTGATAAAACAAGGGAGGAAGGTGGCTCTCATGGTGGGATCCCAGCCACGACCACAGGCAGCCTAAGACGTATTCGGTAAGGAAGCGCACCCCATTGCTTCGCGCGTGACACCACCTGCCCTGAGACTTCGGGAAACTATTATGTCCCCAACCTCCTCCCATTCCCGCTCACATACGTCACACTCCACTACCCCTTTTGCTAACCCAGGAGAGGAAGATGGACATTCCCAAAAAAGAAATGGGGCAGAATTGGCATAATAGAGCAGAAAAAGTACCCAAGGATTTCCATTTCCAGCTTTTCTTTATAACTGGGTAACCTGAAAATTCATCTACTGAAAAATATCTTGAAATGCTGTGTTAAATATGCCAAGTGTCCTTTAAATGCACAGCTAAGTTGGGAGGAAAATAATATCTCCAAAGATCAAAGAGAAGGACTCAAGGAGCAGGAAGCGGTGCCGGCCTACGCGGTCAGCCATTCTTGGTTCCCTCCAGGCTTGGGGCCGAGCCTGGCGAGGACAGGAAATGAGGCTTTGACCCGACTCAGGAGGAGCGCTGGAACAGGACCCCCGCACAAAGCTGACACCCCTGAAGGGACCCACCTTCCAAACAGTGGCCTAGGAGAGAAATTCAGCCACTGACGTAGAAGGAGCTTGTCTGTCTCCATCTGTTTCGGAGGAGGGAAAATCAAGTGTGTCTCTAGAATTTGTAGCCGTGGGCCTACACTCATGTCGGTTTCAGGTTCAAACTGATATTACCACATGGTTCAGAAACTCCCAAGCTGAGAATTTGACACAGATGTTAGTCTGAGGTCAGTACATGGGGTTCCAGGCAGAGAAGCAGAAATCTACCTAAAAGGATACACCTTCTTGTCCTGGCCCGTGTGGCTCAGTTGGTCGAGCAGCGTCCACTGTGCCTGAGGTTGCTGGTCTGGCTCCTGGTCAGGGCACACGCCCAGGCTGACTCCCCAGTGGGGGCCGTGCTCATCAATTCTCTCTCTCATTGATGTCTCCTTCTCTCCCTCTCCCTTCCTCTCTTTCTCTAAAATCAATTTTTAAAGAACATATTTTTAAAAGGATACACCTTCTACCCAGGTCATATGTGATACCCGCAGATAAAGCTCTCTAGAGGATGAATTCAAAGTTGCACATTTTCAAATCCTTGAGAAAACAGTTCGCCATGAGCAAGAACAAGAAGCCATAGCCAAAAGCAGGACTGGGTCTCCCAGAAACATCAGGTAATAACGTGATTGGCTAGTGGCGAAAAACAAGAGTGTTTAAAATTGTCATAGACTAAAGAGCAGGATTTGAAAACATAAAAGAATAAGGCATCATGAGAAAAGAACAGGAAGACCGGAGAAAACTTTTAGAAATGAAAATGTATAGTAAATGAATTGAAAAATTCGAATACAAACATTAGACATTTCTAGAGAAAAGTTTGCTGGGAGTTAAAACTAAGGAAATTACTCAAAAAGATAAGAAAATGAAAAAAAAGTGAGAGACGTGTTAAGAGACGTAATAGAATAAGAAAATCCAAAGAGACATGCTGAGGAAAAGTCCTTCTACGTAGGGGTGTGTGTGTGGGGGGGGGGGGGGGGTTATATATATTATACCAAATGCAGTGCCTTAGCTTGAATGCCCCCAGAAGCAGGCCCTGAGAATTTAGTGCAGATGATTTATTCGGGCGAACAGGAAACACTGGCAGGGAAGTGGGGACATGCTAGAGGGAAGGGAAAGCAGCCAATAAAACATGTTTATTAAGCCAGCCACCACGTGGGCAACTGAGCTTAATCCTGTGAGGAAAGTCTGGGAAAGGGTAAGATACATGCCTCAGAATTACGCCCACGCTTGGGTTAAGAGAGCAGGAGTATTTCTACACCTACACTGGTCATTAATGGTCAAGGGCTGCTCCTGGGGGCATTAACTCCTCACACTTCTGGCCCTCTGGACAAAGGTGCAGACACTGTCTTCTAGAAGAAGCACATGAGGCTAAGGTCAGAGGGAGGTGGGAGGGTGTAGCATCTGCTCTACCTAGTGAAATTATCATTCAGAGTTAAGGGAAAGTGGAGACTTTAAAACACACACACACACAAAACAGTGTGTTTAACATTAACAGTCCTTTCTGAAAGAACCACTAAAGAAGTTACTTCAAAATGAAGGAAATTAAATCCACAAAGAAATGACAGAAGAAAAGATTAAAAAAAAAGAAATTGGTAAATACTGGGGTAAATATGAGCAGGCAGTGATTGCATAAAAATAGCAATAATAATGATAAATTGGAGAGTTAAAAAAATAAGTTGGAACCAAAATACCAGACAGCAATAGCACTAACTAGAGGTGTGATGAGGGTTGAAGTATATTAAGGTCCCTGTAGTGCTCAGAAGGAGGAAAGAGGTGATAACTCTGGACTTTGTTAAGGCTAGAAGGCATAGTGAGATTTCAAGAGAAGCTACTGGGAGAATAGACGTGAGTGTACATGTCCCAAACCAATGGGGAAAACAGGAAATTAAGAAACCTAGACTGACCTGGGAGAAAACATGCAAAAGCAGGGAAAAGGGCATAAATAAGATAACAAAAATCTAACCATTGGTAAACAATGAAAAGTAAGAGATTATCACATTACCTGTCTTTTAAAGGTCACACAATTCAGCAATGTTCAAGAGACAGGCTTAAAACATAAAGACACAGAGACTGCAAGGGAAAAAAGAAAAGGGCAAATGACAACCAAGAGAAAGCTGATCATACTACTAACAAACAAAGCACTCCTTAGGGTGAAAGTCATTATTAGAGACAAAGAGAATAAAAGATGATAAAAAAACGAACGCACCAGGAAGATATAATTAAAGATTTTTATGCACTTCATAATATAATTTCAAAATGTATAAAGAAAAAAATTATTGAATTACAAGGCAAAGCAGAAAAAGCTTTGAGTAAAAGTCAACAACATCCACTTATGGAAAACAAGCAAACAAAAGCATCTTAGTAACCTACAAAAAGAAGGAATGTCCTTGATCTGAAAAACAAAGCAAACATCAGAATTATGGTAAAATATAAGCCATTTTCCTTGTTAAAATCAGAACAAGACAAAGATGGCCAATGTCATCGCTGCTAGTCAACGCTGGATCAGATATCCAGGCCAGTACAGAAAAAAAAGAAAATATAAGGTATATAGCTTCTAAAGGAAAAAGCAATAGTTATTATTTGAAGTATGACTGTGTACATAGGAAAATTCCAGAGAATTCTATATTTAAAAATTTACATAAGAGAATTCTATGTAAGAGAATCTTATGAGTTAAGCAGCTTTCTTACATGTAGACACTAAAAATGAAATAAAAACTGAATTCATAGATACAGATCAGTAGTTGCCAGAGGTGAGGGGGTGGAGGGGTGAAGGGGGTTAAAAGGTACAAACTAAATAAATAAGTCATGGATGTAATACACAGCATGGTGACTATAGTTAATAACACTGTGTTGTATATTTATAAGTTGCTGAGAGTAAATGTTTAAAGTTCTGATAACAAGGGAAAAAATGTAACTATGTATGGTGATGAATGTTAACTAAATTTCTTGTGGTCATTTCACAATATATACAAATATCAAATCATTATTTTGTACACCTGAAACAAATATAATATTATATGTCAATTACATCTAATTTTTTAAAAAGAATTTTAAGTGGACAAACAACCCAGTGGCAATAGATAAGTGACATAGAAAGGCAATTCACAGAAAAGGAAGAAACCCAGTTGGCCAGTAAACATATGAAAAACCGTTTGACCCCACTGATAACCAGGGAAATCTAAAATAAAACCTCAGTTAGTTATCTTTCCATCAGATTGGCAAGGATGTGGGACTTTGTTGTTGTTAGGACAAAGGGTATATCACTTTGGAAAAAAAAGCGAAAATAGCTATTAACCTGAAGATACTCTTCCCCATGGCCCAGCAACTGCACTCCTAGGAACACCCCCAGAGAAACTTGCATCCACGTGCACAAAGTCACTTGCACAGAATGTTGGTGCCACCGCGGCCACGAAGGTAGTTCACAAAAACATGCAAACAGCCTAAATATACTTCAACCACATGAAGAAATAAATCATGGTATATTCATCCTGTGACAATACCAATAGCAGTATAAGAATCAGCTAGGCTACACATACCAACACGCTTAAATCCAAAAATAATGGTGAGCAAAAAATAAAAGCAAGTAGCTGAGGATCTCTACAGCATGACAGCATCTATGTCAAGTTAAAGACCATGTAAAACAAAACTGTATTATTGTTTATAAATATATTTAATTGTGGGGAAAATAAACACGCATTTTGTGATAGCCACTATGTGCAGGATGGAGCAATCTCTAGGAAGGAAGAAGGAGGGATCCAGAGAGTGGTACATAAGGAGTTATGCATCTTTGTGCGTGTTTTATTTTTTATTTATTTAATAATAATAAGGCAAATATGGAAACATGTTAAGATGGGACCAAAATGGCTGGAACATGGACATCTTTATATTACCCTCCTTAGTTTTCTATATGGTTGAAATTTTCATTTAAAAGATACCGCCCTGCCCGGCCGGGCGTGGCTCAGCGGTTGAGCGTCGACCTAGGATCCAGGCGATCGGGGTTCGATTCCCAGTCAGGGCACATGCCCGGGTTGCAGGCTCGATCAATGACTCTCTCATCATTGATGTTTCTGTCTCTCTCTCTCTCCCTCTCCTTTCCTCTCTCTGAAATCAACAAAGATTTTTTTTTTTTTTAAATAAAAATTTAAAAATAAATAAATAAAAAATAAAAGATACAGCCCTGAAGCAGCGTCCTAGAGTGTTGGCTTTGTCCTTACAGATTACAGAGTGACCAGCATCATTTGCACAATCATCTTCCCACACATGGCCTATTGCCTTAAAACAAATTTCTAGACATACCAAAAAAAACAAAACAAAAAAAACAGTCTGGGTCAAAGGGCACAAAAATTGTTAAGACTTTTATACATCCTGCCAAGAATTATATCAATTTCCCTTCCATGGCATTTTATTATTGTTGTGGACTGAATGTTTGTGTCCCCGTCTCCCAAAATTCATAGGTTGAAGCTCTAACACCCAAGATGATAGTATTAGGAATTGGGGCCTTTCAAAAGTAATTAAGATTAAATGAGGTCATGAGGGTGGGGCCCCCATGGTGGGATTAGTCCCCTTATGAGAAGAGGAAAGGACACCTGAGTTTTCTCTTGGACACATGAGGACACATGGACAAGGCAGTCGTCTGAAAGCCAGAGAGCAGGCCCTCCCCAAGAACTGAACCTGCAAGCACCTTGGTATTGGCCTTCCAGCCTCCAGAACTGTGAGAAATGAATGTCTTTTGTTTAAGCCATCCAGTCTACGGGATTGTGTCAGAGCAGCCTGAGCTAAGACAGTTTTTTTTGTTGTTGTTCTTTAACTATTTGGTAATTTAATTGGCAAACACTGGTATATGCTTATTGTTTAATAAGCATCCTTTTCATTACGGGGGAAGGTTTTCTAATATTGCCCACTTGTATTTCTTCTTTTGTGAATTTCTTGCTGGTGTCTTTAGCTCATTTTCAACAGAGATGTTTATCTCTTCCTATTGATATGTAAAAGTTCCTTATAGATCAAGAATAGTATTTTTTTCTTCTCACACTAATATGTGAATGTTTTTCTCCATTCTTCACTTTATTTTTTAATTATGCTGGGTTGTTTTTTATGTACAGGAATTGGGGGATTGTGTGATGTTCTTCTGGGGCAGTGGGATGGGGGCTAGGAGACACAGGTGCAAAGTACAAAACACCAAGTGGAGGAAAGGATACACAATGAAGTGAAACCTCCCTTCCGCTGGGTGAATGACCACTGTCCCAGTTTGCCCTGAACTGAAGGACTTTTGGGGACATGGGATTTTCATTACTAAAACTGGGGCAGTTCTCAGCAAACTGGGACAGTTGGCTACCCTACTAGCCCCCTAGTTTCTTTCTCAGAGGCAATACTGTTACCAGTTTCTCAGATAGCCTTCCAAAAATATTACAAAAGTTTTAAACATTTCTCTTCAAATCCAAATATGAATCATAGTCTATAAACCTGCATTTGCAAATGTTGACACCTCACTTTTTATTTAAATCAAATGAAACCTAACCTTCTTCATAGGCAGGATGACACAAGAATCCAGGGGGGTTACCGAGTGCTCAGGAAACAAAATCAAAGAGCTCACATCTTTGGTCCAGTCCTCTTACTGCTTCATCCTCCCCAAGCCCACAGGACCCCTTTAAAATCCAGCAACTTCCAGACCCTGTTAGTATGACCTCTGGGTCCAGCAGCCTCCGGCTCCCCAGGCCACTCCTTCAGCTCCATCGTGAGCACCAAGAAAGGACAGGCCAGGCAGGCCCAGCCTAAGTGCCAGGACACAGCCAGAGGGAGGCACCACAGTGAGCCCTGGCCCTCTTCCTCTCGGGACTCACACCCAACAGGCAGTGCACCTAACTGCCTCCTGGGTCCCCGTTGTACCTATGCCCACCCTGACAGTGCCATGCGCCACAGAATATCTGCCCATCACCCACTGGCATCACTCCCTGGCACTGCTCCCCAGACACCTCCTGTGCTCAGCTCACTTGGTTCCGCTACCTGAAATGCCTTCCCTCTCCTCCTGCTACTCCTCCCTGCTATTCACCTTTTCATGGCCCTCCCGTCCCAGAGGGAAGGAATCAATCATCTCCTTCCTATGCATTCTTTCACTGAAACTTCCTGTATTAGTTTCCTGGTGCTGCTGAAACAAATTCCCACAAACCAGCTTAAAATAACAGACATGTACTCTCTCCTAGTTCTGTAGAAATCTGAAATCTAGGTGTCAGCAGGGCCACGCTCCCTCCTAAGGCTCTAAGAGAAAGAACTTCCTTGCGTCTTCCGGCTTCTGGTGACTCTAGACATTCCTTGGCCTGTGGCTGCATCACTCCAATCTCTGCATTCATCTTTTCATGGTCTTCTTCTCTTCTCCCCATGTGTCTCTCTTTTTTTTTTTATCTTTATTGTAGACAGTATTACAGATTCCTTTTTTCCCTCATTGATCCCCTCCACCGGGCATCTGCCCCCCCGCCACCCCAGGCCTTCTCCACACTATTGTCTGTGTCCATGGGTTATGCATATAAGTTCTTCGATTATAAGGACTCTTGTCATCTAATTTAGGCCCCATCTAAGTAATCTAGGGTGATCTCATCTTGAGATCCTTGATTTAATTACATCTGCAAAGACCCTTTTTCCAAATAAGGTCACATTCACAAGGTTCTGGGGGTTAGAATGTGGGCATACCTTTGGGGGGGCACCATTGAATCCACTACACCTCTTAACAACCATTCATCTGAATCCAGATGCCAAGACTCAGATAGACTTAGTAACTTGCATAAGGTCACATCGTTACAAAAAGGCAGCCAGCCTCTGAACACACTTCCATCTGATGCGGAGTCCATGTCTTTTCCACCAAACCTGTAACCCTTCCAGGAGCCTTTTCTCCTTTCCTCCCTCCCCCATACCTCACTTTTCTGACTAGAAAACACTCCTGCCCCTAAGCCACACCTGGATGTCCCCAGTGTCACTCATCTCATCATGCGTTTTCTCATGTGCCTTGTCTCCTCTAGTCTTCGCTCCCTTGGAACGAGAACCAGGCCTTACTCATCTTTACATATTCCAAAGTGCCTGGCATGGAGGATGGCACGAATAAGTACCCCAGTAATTCTTATTGAACTCCCTGTGGTGTTTAATGAGCATATATTAAAATTATTTAATCTTTTTAAAAATTAAAAAGACGCTCCAGGGCTTTCTCAACTGAAACAGTTGAAAAAGAATTGCTCAACACCTGAGGAAGCCGTCAGCTGCTCTCCAATTTGTCAGCACAGAGGTTAAAGGGGAAAAAGGCCTCATCACTGTGGTCAGGGGGAAATTACACAGGACAGTCACAGGACTGCTCCGTTAGGGGGCAGTGACATCAGACCAGGGTTAGGACCCATTTGGGGATCGCTGGTATGACACTCCAGCACTGCTTATTTTGAAACAACACTCACATTTCCATTTAGCACAGTGTAACACCCTAACTGGAACACTGAGACTGTTTTCTCTAAATACAGCTGAGATCCTAATTTGCTAAGTTTGCTGCAGGAACCCACAAGGCAGTGGAGGGTGTGGCCACTGCCCTGGGAGGGGCCCAGGGGCGCAGGCGCAGCTACCTGGTGATCAACCCCCCAACCGCCAGCTCCACTGAGCACACCTAGAATCACGCTGTCACCGCAGAGACCATCGTTTTAGGGAAACTCCAAGTCAGAGTGGAAAGCATCCAGTTTTCCATTTGACAGTTTCAGCCCAGTGATATTAATAGATATTTTATATATAAATTGCAATTGATCAATGAGTACATTTGAAATTTGCCCAGGGAGCCTTTTCTGAGTGAATATTTCCACTGAGGTTGTTGGTCTTCCTGGGATTATACAAAGTTCTTTACACGGAGAAGCATGCTGTTTGAAATGAGAGCCGTACGCGTTAGCCTGTGGCCCTGATCTACGTGAGTGTCCCAGCTGTGTTTACGTGTCCAGCCTGGCGTGCAATCGCATTGGCCCGATGCTTCAACAGTCCAGGGCACAGGTCCGCTGTCGTGACCTGTGGTCACCTCTCCCTCCTATGACCTCATAACTATTCATTTGACAAAGACTCACAAGATGTCTTTCAGCAATTTTTGTGTATTTTTATAAACACGTGATGTGCTGACGCCTTATCTCCCTAATCAGGCCACCAGATCCATGAGAACAGGAATGGAATTTCGAAAGCAGCCTGCCTCCCAGGCTACGCCCCACCTCCAGACACCGGGCCAGGACCCTTAACAAAACGACCCTCCAAATCACTGAGTCTCCCGTCGCCCTGCCGCACACCCTGGCTCCCTGCCTCGGGTTGTGGTGTCTGGGAGTGCGCGCACTCCCAAGGTAGAGAGCAGCCCCGCAGCCTCACGCCACGGGGGTGGAGCTCACCACCTGCAGGTTTCTCTGCAGCAATTTCTCAAATAAAAACAAGGAAGGTGAGCTGAGAGTCTGCAAACGGTGCTGGAGGGTCCATGGAGACAGCGTTCCCCTCACCCAGGGTGACGGCTAGGGCGGGGTTTAGGAAGGGGAGGGATTGAACTGGCCTGGCTAGGATGGGTAGAATACATTTTTAATAATTACAACTACATTTTTATTATTCTAAAAGTAACATGTAGTTATTATAGGGGGGGAAAGTATGGACAAATAAAAATAAGAAAATAAAAATCACCCATAATGTTACTACCCAGAAACAACCACCATCAACAGCTTAGCATGTTACTTTCCCTTTTTAAAAAATGTACATATAATGTAATTTGTAAATAAAATCGTCCTATGCAGAGGGTTCTGTAATGTGCTGTTTTGCTTTTGAATATATCATAAATATCTTTCAATTCATTAATACTCTTGTGTTCTTTCGCTCTTGTTCACTGTGTAATGTTTCACTTGATAATAGTCATAATTTATGTAATCAGTTCCCTGTTGGTGGATGTTTATTTAGGTTGGTTCTACTTTTTCTTTTTCTTAACAAGGCTACAATGAACATCTTTGAGACTTTATTTCTGCACAACCCTCGGGATTATTTCCATAGTATGAAATCCCTACGTGTGGCATTTCAGGCCCATAGTCATCCACATTTTTAAAGCCCAATAGGATTTTGATGGGTGAAATGAGAGCAAAGGACATTCCAGATGTAAAGAAAGAAGTAAAGGCATAGAAGCAGGAAAGCTCTGGGAATGAAAATAAATAAATCACTAAATGGACCGGTAGTTAAAGTATGTAAAGGAAACTAGTGGAAGATAAGACATGAAAGAGTAGAGAAGAATTTGTCAAGGACCTTCAGCCAGGGGGAGGGGTTTGTGTTTACCCAACAGGCTCTGGGTGAAACAATCCAGCTGCAGTTGACCTGGACATTAGAGGGGGCAGATGGATGAAAGCAGACTGACTGGTCAGGTGGCTGATTGACTTTTCCAGAAGAGGTTCAACGACGACCTGAATGGGGCCATGGGGCTTGAGAAAAGCAGATAGAGCCAATCACATATGATCCAAAGATGTCCACATCCTAATCCCCCAAACCTGTGAATGTGACTTAACAGCAAAAGGGACTTTGTAGATGCGATTAAGTTAAAGCTATGGAGATGAGGGGATTCCCCTGGATTATCTGGGTGAATCCAATCTAATCTCAAGGGCCCTTCTATGAGGAAGCTGGAGGGTCAGAGTTGGGAAAGAGATGTGATCACAGAAGCAGAGATTGGAGTGGTAGGGGCCATAAACCAGCGAATGCAGACAGGCAGCGTCTAGAAGCCAGAAAGGGCAAGGAACAGATTCTGCCCTAGACCCTACTGAAGGAACGCAGCTCTGCCAACACCTTGATTTTGACCCATTTCAGAGTCCTGACGTCCAGGACTGTAAGATAAATTAGTGTTGTTTTAAGCCACTAAGTTTGTGGCATTGTGTTACAGCAGCAACAGGAAACTAATACAGGCAGAAACAACATTCCACACGGCCCTGCTCTCATGGAAGGTGTCCCAAGGCAGTTCTGCTAAATTAGCATTGAGAGGACAGTAAGTGTTAAGAGGCTCCAGGAAAAGGGATCCCTGATGGCCAAGGTATAAGGGCCTCTAGAGCTGGGCTGGAAAGATGAACTGATCCTGAGACTAAGCACATATGGGAAAATGCCACTGTTGGAGGCACTTGGAACACTGCTGCCCAGAGGCAAGGGGACAGATAAAATGACCTCTGCCTGACTACAGAGTACGTCCTCCAGGGTGTAACTACCAGTACAGATGCAAAAGAACCGCAGGGGAGGGAAGATTCCTAGCAGGATTCAGCTCTGCCTTTTCCCTATATCTCTGTAGCACCTCTTCTCCTATGTGAACTCCACAGGAAAGGGAACCTTCTTAGCAGCCAGATTTCCCAAACCAGGCTGCCAGCTCCAGCCATATACTGCCAGCCCCTCGGCTGAAGGGAACCCGTTCTCCTCCACCTCCTCTCTTCTAAGGACACAGGTATCTGTTGGCAAAACAGTACGCTCACTTCCTTCCTTTATGATCATCATGCTGATGACATGCTTGCGATACAATGTCAAAAGAATGGCACAGCCTTAGCCTATTCGGCTCAGTAGATAGAGCATCGGGGTTGAATTTCGGCTAAGGGCACACACCTCGGTTGCAGGCCCGATCCCCATGGGGGTGCGCGCAGGAGGCAACCAATCGACGTGTCTCTCTCACACTGATGTTTCTCTCTCTCTCTCTCTTTCCTTCCACTCATTCTGAAAAAATATTTGTGTGAGGATTTAAAAAAAAAAAAAGAATGGCACAACTTCAGACTAATCTTCTCACATTCTCAGTAACTATGACACCACATTATTATTGCCATAGAGTTAGAGAGGATTCAAACCGCTCCAACTGTCTTGTGGAATTTCTGGTCCTAGTAGCACAGTAGGATTCCTGAACCCAGAACCACTATTCCAGGACGTAGGGTTCTAAATTTATAGACAGAGTTATAACAATTCTAAATCTTATGCATCTTATAAAATAGCTTCAAAATACATACATTGATAAATCAACTTCAAAGTCTTCCTCAATTATTCATAGATCAAGCAAATAATATTGGCAAAATAGATATTTTTAAAAAACAATTGTTAAACCCAATAATTGCACTCCTGGGCATTTATGCCAGAGAAAGGGAAACTTCAGCTCACACTAAATCCTGTACGTGTATGTTCATAGCAGCTTTATTTATAATAGTCAAAAACTGGAAACAACCCACATGTCCTTCATTGGGTTAATAGTTAAACAAACTGTGGTCCATCCATATATGAAATTCTACTCAGCAATAAAAAACAGCAAACTATTGATCCACATGTATGGATCTCCAGGGAATTACACTCAGTGAAAAAAGACAATCCCAAAAGACTACATACTATATAATTCCATTTATATGACACTCTTGAAATGACAAAAGCAGAGAGATGAACAGATTAGTGGGAATGGGGAAACACGAGGGAGGTGCTTGTGGTTATAAAAGGGCAACAGGAGGGATCTTTGATGGCCACATCTTGATATGGTGGTGGATACACAAACCTACACATATGATAAAATTATACGGAACTAAATGCACACCCACACACACCCACACACACACACAGTGTGTACAAGTAAAACTGGTAAAGTCCAAACAAGACAGGTAATCTTCATCAGCATCGGTTTCATGGTGATGATATTCTGAAACTGTAAAAGATGCAATAGACCTTTCTGTATTGTTTCTTAAAATTGCTTGCAAATTTGTAATTTTCCGAAATTAAAATTTTAATTAAAAATTGCTTTTAAAAAACAATAAGTAAGCTTGATCTGATGTATCTATTTAGAACTCTGCACCTAATAATTAGAGAATGCACATTATTCTCAGGTACATGTAAGATAACAAACAGCCCTGTTTGCTCAGGACTTTCCTGACTTGAGCACTGAAAGCCTTTCATCCCAGGAAATCCCTCAGCGCCAAGCAAGCTGGGCTGGTTACTCACCCTAACATTTATAAAATTGATTATGCACAATTCTCAGCACACTTCAAAGACTAGGTAACATACACACCATATTCAGAGCTATCCCTGCCTACCACTAATAATTGGTGGCTATAACTTGATGTATACAATATATATGGACATCAGCGTGACATCACAACAGTGGGGCACAGCTTGGCTTAAAGGGAGGGGAAGTAAAGGTGCAAACGCAGGTCTTATTCACAGGGGAGGTTTCCTCATTCTGAGGACCCTAACCCAGGCAGAAGCCTCAGAGCCAGGGTCCTGGAGGTCAGAGTCTCCACCTACTTCATTTTCCACCTCGAGAAAGTAAGTAAACTCTGGCCCTCGCTTTCCCACAAAGTAGTCAGATGTGTGCACATGACTCTGTGTGTGTGTGTGTGTGTGTGTGTGTGTGTGTATTTAAATTTTGAGCCAGTATTAAAAAGTTAGGGTATTTTACATTAGAATGTGGATTTCTGGTTTCACTTGGAAGACTGGCAGGTCTTACGTCACTGGGCCACATTCTCACAAAGGAACATCAGCTAGAGATGAGGGTCTTCTGCCTTTGGATGGGCATGTTCTCTCCAATTTGCCAGTCCTTTCTACATGTTATTATGTCTCCAACAATGAGGTCCAAAACCTGCTGCCATTTATCATTCTACGTGCCTTGTCATTTTTTTAGGGTACAGAAACATTACTCTGTAGACACTTCTCTATCTAAAGTGGAAAAAATAAGACACACCAAGAGAGAGCTAAGTTTCAAGAAAAACAAGAGATCATATATTTCTTTGTAGAAGCTGAGAAATTTTCCTTTGCACTTGACTAGCTTCTCTCAGTGGTTCTAACTCAGGGTCTCTCAAATGCTAGCTGGGAACCCAGTCATCTGAAGGCTTGAGTGGGGCTGGAGGCTCTGCTTCCAAGACGTCTCACTCATAGGCTGGTAAGTTGATTCTGCTTGTTGTCAGGAGGTCTTGGTGCCTTGCTGTGTGAACTCTCCATAGGGATACTTGTATGTCCTCATGACATGGTGACTGGCTTCCTCCTGTGCAAGTGATCCAAAAGAAAGCAAAATGAAAGACACAATGTCCTTTATGACTTAGCCTTGGAAGACAAACTCTGTTATTTCCACAATATCCTATTGGTTTCACAAGTTAGCCCTACTCAGCGTTGGAGTAGACTACACAAGGATATGAATCCGGGATACACAACTCATTGGGGTCTATCTTGGAAGCTGGATACTGCATAATTCTATGATGTTTACAGGAGACCTGCCTGAAGTATAAGGACATGGAAATGTTTGAAGTAAAGCTGGGGTGGCTTTACTAATATCAGACAAAATAGATTTTTGAAAAAAGAGTATTACTATGGATGGAACATGAGATTAAATAATGATTTCATAATGTTTTATTTACTGAGAAGATATGATTATTATAAACCTTATAAAAAAAACTTAATAAAATAGGTCCAAAATATATACAACAAAAGGTTAATAGAACTCAGGGAGAAACTGACACATTCATCATTGTACCAGGAGATGTCAACACACCTCTATTATTATTACATCAAGGAGACAAAAAAAATAGAAAAGATAGAAGATTTGAACAATACAATTAATAACTTTGATTTATTGGACAGATATAGAAAATTCATGTAGAAAATCCAAACAATTAAGGATGACACATTTGGAATATTTATAAAAATTGACCAAATACTAAACCATAAAACAAGCCTCAACAAATTTCAAAGAATCAATATCAATGTGTTTCCCAGTATAATGCAATTAATTAGAAGTAAATAACAAAATATAATTATTTTTTAACTCCCATATGCCTGGAAAAATTTAAGTACACTACTTATTAACTCATGGGTCAAAAAAGAAATCATAAAAAATGTAAAATTCAGTCTATTATGTTACAATGCATGTTAAATTTAGAATACCGCTAGTTTAATATGAAAGTCATGTTGGTTCATATGTTTAAGAGCAAGATTTTTACAATTGAAGAAAAAGTCTATATATCTTTTTTAAAGCTGAAAGTGTTTCATATTGACGTCCTTTTGTGCAAAAAGTGGCTGGTTTAGTGACTTCAAGAATTGACTTTTTTTTTCCACTAAGTTAAGGTATCCAGAGAAGCCATAAATGTAGGTCAAAAAGCAATAAAGATACTTCTCTAATCCTACCTCAATGTATAAAAATATATATATTAAGATGTCTATAGGCTCTGGCAGGGTAGCTCAGCTGATTACAGCATCATCCTGATACCCCAAGGTTTCGGGTTCAATCCCTGGTCACAGCACATACAAAAATCAACCAATGAATGCACAGTGAGTGGGACAAGTCAAAATTTCTCTCTCTCTCTGTTTTCCTCTTCCCTTCTATCTCTAAAATCAACCAATCAATAAATAGTCTATATACTAGATCATATTTTTTAGTTTAACGAAACTAGTCACTAGTAGAAACAAATGCTTTCAAGGACCTGTTTCTCAAAGCAGGAATCATAACTCTCAGGATTCAGAGCTGTAAAGAACCGACTTACTCTGGGGCTGATGAAGGAACACTGGCCAAAACTTAATCACATGGGGGGCTGTCAGTGAGACTGGAAATATAATCCTTACCTACATGTCCAGCTAAAAATTACAGTTCTGTTGTTAAAGAAAGAAGGCCAAAATAACTATTAGAGAAGCCTCAGCAGACTGTCGCAAGAAAATGACCCCTAATTCTGACTACAAACGCAATACGACCTGAATGCCGAAACCAGACATGCACAGTTTCAGAAAAGCAAAGCACTGGCCAGACTTGCTCATGAAGACAGAGTAAAAGGTACAAGTAAAAAGTCCTAAACAAAATGTTAGCAACTGAATCCAACAGCACATAAAAAGATAATACATTATGACCAAGTTTTGCTTATTCCAGAAAGTTAGGAGGGCTTTAACCTTAGAAAATCTGTCATTATGCTGTACCACACCCGGACACATTAAAGAATAAAAATATAAACATCTCCACAGTGGCTGCACCAACTTACACTCTTTCCAAACATGCACAAGGGCTCCCTTTTCTCCACACCCTCACCAAACTTGTTATTTCTTATCTTTTTTACACTAGCCGTTCCAACAGGTGTGAGGCGATGTCTCACGGTGGTTTTGATTTGCATCTCCCTGATGATTAGCGATGCTGAGCATCTTTTCGTGTACCTGTTGGCCATCGGCATGTCTATCTTTGGAAAAACATCTATTCAGCTATTCTGTAATGTAAATCGGTGCAGCAACTATGAAAGACAGTATGAATATTCCTTAAAAAAATTAAAAATAAAAGTACAGTACCATGTGATCCAATAATTTCAGTTCTGGGTATTTATCTGGAAAAAAATAATAACTTAAAGAGATGTGTGCACCCCCATGTTCATTGCAGCATTATTTACAGTAGCAAAACTATGAAAACAACCTAAGTGTTTATCAGTGGATGAACGGATGAAGATACTGTAATATATTTATATTTTTATATATAAAAAATACTGTGTATATATGATAGAATATTATTCAGCCATGTAAAAGAATAAAATATTGCCATTTGTGACTACATGGATGCACCTTGAAGGTATTATGCTAAGTGAAATAAGTCAGACAGAAAAAGACAAGCACTAAATGATCTCATTTATAAATAGAATCAAAAAACAAAAACGAAAAAAGCTCATAGATACAGAGAGCAGATGGGTGGTTGCCAGAAGTGGGGAGTAGGGTGCAGATGAAATGGGTAAAGGAGGTCAAAAGGTACAAACTTTCAATTATAAAATAAATAAGTCATGAAAATGTAATGTGCAGCATGGCTACTATAGTTAATAATACTGTATTACGTATTTAAAAATTGCTGAGACAGTAAATCTTAAAAGTTCCCATCACAAGAAAAAAATGTCTGTAACTACATATGGTGATGGATGTTAACTAGACTTATTGTGGTAACCATTTTGCAATATATACAAATGTACGACTGAAACTAATATAATGTTGTATGTCAATTATACCTCAATTTAATAAATAAGAGCCTCTCGATAGATGCAGAAAAAGAATTTGACAACAGTCCAGAGCACTCATCATAAAGACTTTTAGCAAACTGGGAATAGAAGAAAACTCTTTAGTCTATCTAAGATTAACTAACAAAAACCTATAAGATACATTATTCTAATGAGGAAATGTAAGATCATTTCCTTTAAAATAAAAAATAAGATAGGATGCCCACTCTTATCACTTCTGCTTAAACTTCATTGGAAATCCTGGCCAATGCATCAAGACAAGAAAAATAAAAGTCATAAAAATTAAAAATAAACAAAACTATCATTAATAACATATGATATAATTGTCCCAAAAGTATCTACAGAATGCAACAGAAATTTTGGCAAGTAATCAAATATAAGATGAATATTTAACAATCTGCATTTACATATGCCAGCAACAGAAAATATAATTATAAAAAAAGAAATTCATTTAACATAACTCAGAACTATAAGTACACAACAACAGATGAACAAAAAGTGCTCAATACATGTAGGGGAAAATGATAAACTATTATTAGAAGACACTAATTACGACCTAAATAATTTGAGAGTTATATAATAGATATTTACATTCAATATCATAACCATGTAAACTAGCACAATCACTATGAACACCATTTGGAACTGTCTTTTGAACTTAAACATTCACATGCCCTACAATCCATAGGCACCAGAAAATGTGTGTAAGAATCATCATAGCATATCATTTGTAATAGAAAAAAAATCTACATACAATATGATACCATTTTCATAAGACTCCAAAACAAGCAAAAATAAATAATAAGTAAGGTTCTGTGAGCCATTCTAGCAAATTATCAAACCAGAGAAGGGAGGTCGTGGGAACCTCCAATTTATAGCCCCTTGGTCAGAAGTACAGGAGGCCTAGGACTTGCAATTGGCATCTGAAGTAGGGGCAATTTTGTGGGGCTAAGCCTTTAACTTGTGGGATCTGATGCTAACAGAATTAAATTGTAGGGCACTCAGCTGGTGTCAGAGAATTGGTTGATGTGGTGGGGGGAACCCACATATTTGGTGTCAGGGTGTTCTGTGAATAGAAGCAGATCACAGTGCATGTTCTCTCTCATTTTATGATTACTGTGTACATCCACAGATAGCATTCCCTTTGCTAAGCTGTCAGCAGGTTAAAGTTGAGGCTATTTCTAACTTCTTTATATTTCCTATGTTAAACTAAAAAGCTTTAACTTCCATGACTAAAGTCCTTTTTAAGTAAGATTTATTGAGCCAAAAAAGTTAGCCAAAAGACCAGTCTAAACCACCAGCAGCATGGCCAGGTAGGAAAGACTGCACGTCCTTCACCCCTGAGTTTTGCAAGCGTTTTTACACATCAAGTAGGGGGAAAGGGGAAGAAAGAGGTAGTCTGAAATAATTTACATGAGCTTTAGGCAAAAGGGTGGGAGGAGGTGAAGGGCAGCCTGCTCTGGGATAGCAGCATCTACATAAAGAAACATCCACTCCTGTGGAGTGGATGGTGCCTGGCTAAAATAATCTGCAGAAACAGCCACCTGGAAATTAATCCGAAATTCCAACAGGCAAAACAGGAATGTGAGAAGTCTTTGTTAGCTGGCCCACAGCCATTAACAGACTAACAGTCCTGTCCTTTCTCTCGCTCTTCAACAACTGTAATTTTATTTAGAACTTCTCATGATTTTTTTCTTATCACCTATCAGTGTCCTTAGAACCTTATGCCTAAATATCTCAATAAACATTGATAAAATTTAAACTTTTAAATCTGAAGAAGGAAGACACTTTGAACTATTCATGTCAGTCTCTAACCCTTTAGTTTAAATTAATTTTCAGGACTTTTTAAAGACAGATTTTTATAAAGGACTTGAAAGTTAAGGGAAATTTTTTTAATTATGAGATTTCTTGAAGCAAAAGGAGGAAATAATATGTGTCCATTCAGAGAGATGATTTTTTAAAATCATGATTTATCCATGCCCTAAAATACTGTGGAGACGTCAAAAATAACTAGATCTCTATAGATGACAGAAAAAGTTATCAGACATATTATTAAGTGGAAAAATAAATATGTAAAACATTTACAATGTGATTCTATTTTTATTAAAAAACAAAGCAAAACAAAAAACTATATGCAGTTATTTAGAGCAGTGAAACTACTCTGTATGATACTATAATGGTAGATACATGTCATTATAAATGTGTCCAAACTCATAGAATATGTGTCCAAACCCCAGAATGAGTCCTGATGTAAATTAAGGGCTCTGGTGATGACGATGTGTCAATGCAGGTTCATCAATTGTAACCATGGAGGCTGAGCATGTGTGAGGACAGGGGGCACATGGGAAACCTCTGTGCCTTCTGTTCAATTTTGTTGTGATCCTAAAACTGCTCTAAAAAATAACATTTGTTTTTAAAAATTCTTTAAAGATTAAGCCAGAAAAACACCATAAAATTTATATGCATCTGTGTTGTGAGAAAGGTCTAAAAGATATAAACAAAATAATAAACAGTGGTTACCCTGAGGGCTCCATTTCTCAAACTCTAATTTGCATACAAATTACCTGAGGATATTGTTCAAAGTATTGATTTATATTCTGATCAGTAGCTCTGAAGTGGGGCCAAGGATTTTGCATCTCTGACACGACCCCCCCACCCCACCTGCCGCTGCTTGATAAGCTGGAACCGGCTCATACCGCCTTGCAAGAGCTGACTGGTACAATTTCAGGAATTTTATGAATCAGTTATTCAAAACAGTCATTATTTAAAATTAAGTTATATCCACCTATAATTAAATAAATTACATTTAAAATGGAAAATAACTACTCAGAATTCATCATTTCTTAATTAATTCGCATTATACTATTATCTACGCTCTGGAGGTTCTACATACAGACTGCCGTGTCTGTGTTGTGGAAATACTACATAATGGTTGCTACTGTGTAACTCTTCCCAATTTTGCATTCAGGAATATCACATGGTAGCGTGAAAATGTTGCCATGTGCAGCCATGGTGGGAGTATTTATACCCTGACATCGCTACAGATGAGGAGTTTTTCCAGCGAGCTAGTTGTTCAACATGACCAGCACACCTCTGCTCCCCGGCATGTATCCCCAGCGTAGGGCCTGAGATCAATACAAGAAAAGTTTTAAGAACAAGAGAGGAAAGAATGCAGAACAGGGAGGCTATGAACAATGAGAGCAAAATTTTGCCACACTAGGTTTTTCTGCATCCCTAGTTTGTTACCGGCATGCAGTGCTTAATAAATGTTTGCCAGCTATGTGAACAAATGAACGCTGTGAAGAACCAAGAAGAGTTTCCACTGGAAAACACAGGATGACCCACTTCACTCCTCACACGGCTGGGAATGAATGAGCTGGGTGTGCACTCCGGGGGCCCCTGGCAGGGGAAGCCCAGGACTGGGCCTCTGGCTTCCTTCCACCTTTCCTGTATGATTCTGGTTCCCGTATCTGGGAGTCAGTATTTACTTAACTCCTCCTCTGGAGTTCAGCAAGAACTATTCAGCAAGAAAAACCCAAGGCTGCCAAACTACTGGCCAAGTAAACAAACAGCCAGGCCTGGAAGTAGACAGTGGGCGCCCCAGCAGACTCCAGCAGCAAAGTTAGGCAAGGGATGGTGGTGGTAGACCAGGACAGGAGTAGAAGGGGGATGCTGGTTATAGTTTGAAAGTAGATCTGATAGCTTCTTTATGGGGTGTGAGAGATAGAGAAGGTCAAGGACGACCTGAGGTTGTGACTTACATAGCCTAGGTCTGTATTACATCATGCCGTGAAGGCTGGACCTGTGTCTTCTTCCTCACTGTCCTCCCAGGGGCAGAAAGTGGATACAGTGCCCGGCCGACAATAAAGGAGAGAGGAAGTCAGGGGATAGATAAGTAGAGAAGAGAGTACTCAAGCCACTGATATCCCCAAACTCCCGCTTTCCCCATCAAGCCTCCTCAGACTCACCCAGAGAGGGCTGGCGTCTCACTGGGCCCTTCTCGAGAAAATTCTCATAGCCGCCTGCCTTCCTTCCCAGCCCCCACTCTCATTCTTGAGCAAAAGCAAACTAGCCTGTTGAGAACTGGTTTACCACTTTTCCTTCACCTCTGGGTCCGCTGTTGCATGCTTAGGAGGCTGTAGATTTGACTGTTGTTACAGGTAACCCAAATGACCATGACTTAAATGAGGCAGAGAGCATTTCTCCCTCAGGTACAACCCTGTACATAAGTAGCCCGGGCTGCTACAGCAGCCCCACATGGTAGAGACCGGGCATCATTTATTTTTGCTCTGACATCCCTGGGTGCTGGCCGTATCACAGGGCCTCAGACAGCTTATCACCACATTCATGCTGTGGACAGCCAGGAGGAGGAAGGAAAGGGGAGGGGGTGGGGAGGGGGGAGAGCCCTGCCTTTTAAGGACATGCCCAGAATTGTACCCACCCTTTCATTGGCCAGAACTTGGCCATATGGCCACCCTGGCTGCAAAGGAGCCTAGGAAATAGAGACTTTGTTCTGGGAGGTGATGTCTCCAAATAAAATCCAATCACTGGGGAAGAAGGGAAGGAGAGTGCAGCGGACAAGTAACGGTTCTGCCACATGGGCATCCAACGCAGTTTGGTCTGACCCAAATGTCGAGTTCCTGCTCCCTGTGTGAGCCTCTCAGGATAGGGCCCAGCTCAGTTCTTTCCATTTTATACACAGATGTATCCAACATATGAAGCATGTTCACCCATAAAATTGCACTTATCTTCACAATACCCCATGAAGTGTAGGTAGTTTTATCCGACTTTACCTGTGAGAGAACCAGGGCTTAAAAAGTGGGAGAATCTGTGCAGAGTCACAAGGTGATGAACATCTGGGATTTGACCTCAGACCTTCTCACCAAATTCCTTGCTCTCACTCCTCACTAACAGGGCACTTAATGGATAATTACTGTGATGTGAGGGAATTTTCTAGGAAAGACAGCTGCTACAGATACGTGTGAGTTGGTAGAACACAGACAATGCCCATCATTCTTGTTGAAGAAGGAAACCCACCCACCCCTGCATGTCTGTGTGTGACACGGAGTCAGAGGAGGCAGAATCAAGCACCAGGATGGGCTCTGGGACCAGCTGGATTCAGCCAACATCCCCAGGGCAGACGACCTCTTTATCCACAGCAAATCTGGGATTGGTGTCTGTGCTACAAGGTTCTTAAATATTTTTCATAATCACCCTCGTGAGATCTGTTCTTGGTCAGTCCCAAGGTGTCCTGTCATCTTGGAGAAGCTCTCAGCGTTTCAAGATCCACTTCCACAAAAGAAATGAGCCGATCGTACCCCATGAAGCCACCCCCAGCTGGTGAGGAGACAGCTCTAAAGATGCTGGTACAACCAAGATAGGTGACAGCCAAGCTCTTCCCCAGGCTCCCCAGCATCTCTCGTCCCAGCACGCTCCCTCCCATCCACACAGCCTGCCCATGCGATTTCCACTCCTGAACTAAGCTCCCCACCCGGCCAGCCTGCAGGCCCAGCCACTACACTGGGGCAGGCTTGGAGGAACTGGCAGAAATCACACACCCTTCCAATGTCAGGGCAGAAGGGACTTTAGAGGCCATTCGATCCCGGGTCACAGTGGCCCTGCATGGCAGGGCCTCGATGATCGCACGCGATGTGTGAGGTGCTGCCTAAGGCTCTCTGCGCGCTGCTTTCACCAATTCAGAGGCAAGCGCCTGGCTGTGATCCCAGCTCTGCCACCTAGAGCTGTATGGCCTCAAACAAATTAGACATCCTCTCTGTGCCTGTCCTCATCAGTAAAATATAGATGATAATGAGAGCCCCACCTTGTAAGGTAGTTGCGATGACGGAATGAGCTGATACAGTTATTCGCAGCAGTGATGTTCTGTAAAGTCGCTGTGAACACCGACTTAGCAAATATTGAGCCATTGCTCCTGGGGAGATACAGGAGGGTGAGGTTCTTGAGAACGGTCACATTTTCATCAACCAAGCAATGCATCGCCTTGTTTTATGTGTGTTTCTGTTGAAAGACACTTTAATATATATTGTTGATTCATTAATATTCAACTCACAGCCAGTAGCACTGTAACCCGCGCCTAAATGAAACTTATCTAACACTTGTATTTTCTCCCTCAGATGATTCATAGCTTTTGTGCACTTAGGAACACTAGACAGCAAGCCGGCGCTACACTTGGGGGCCACGTTGAACACTGCAATCGCCAACAAAAAGCCCAACCATGAGAAAAAATGTGGCACAAATAAACCATAAAAGAACAGTATAAGCACGGAAGCGAGAAGGCAGAGAATCGCCACATTTGCCCTCAGCTGGGAACGTGCACAGCAGGTAACTATATTTTTCAGTGTTCTGCACATGTTCTCAAGTGACCACGAATTAATGTTGGGGTTACAAATAAATTTTAGTGAGTAGGAAAATTCACAAATAACCAACAAATAGTGAGAATCAACTGTATGTAGATAGAAGACCCTTAGAACAGTGTGTGTAGGAAGCATTGGATAGGTAGTGTTACTTTATTAGCTCTACAACACCTGCTGAGATAGGCCCTGCATTCCCATTTTCTAAATGAAGAAACTAGATGTCTGAGAGGTTGAAGAAACGGATCCAGGTCACAGACCTGGTCAGTGGTGGTGTCAGGGCTTGAACCTAGTGCAGCCTGGCTTAACTATTTTCTGTGCTGCCTAGAACCCCTGGCCCCTGCTCTGCCCATGTGGACTCTGCGCAGGTGCTCAGGCACTGGTGTATATACACACAGGGCAGGCCCCTGCACACCAACAGCATACCCTGTGTTTACACAAGAGCTTCCTTTCCCAAACCTCCTCAGCTCTGAGATGCCTTAGCAACAAGAGGTTTCGCAGCTTTCTGCGAGGCCATGGCCTTCCTCCCTTCCGGAGGCAGCCTTCCCACCCTTTTCTGCCCCTTCTGCTTCGGCACTCCTTTCCCCCACCAGCCACCAAGGCAGCCTGGCAAAAAGCCTTGGGGCAAGTAGCTGATTGTGGATCCTCTCAACTGGCCTTACCCGACTGAGAACACAAGTCCCAGGGGAAAGGAGAGCAAAACAGGTTGGTGAGGAGGTAGAGAGGCCCAGGCCAGTGAGCACTTCTCACAGAGTAAGTAGGCTGGGCAGACAGAGGGCAGGTGTGTGGGCATGACTGAGTGCCCATCAGAACAGGCGTTGAGAGAGGCCCTGGTGCCCACATCTACTAGGTCTTCAGTAAAGCCAGCATCTGCCTGGACCAGACAGGTAACCCTGCCACCCTCCAAGACCCAGGATTCTGAGTGGGTTTCATGAGCCCTCTGAAATCTAGGAAGATGTGCCACTGTGCAGAAATTTGCATTTCTGTTTATAAGTTACCAGGGGTCAGTAAACATGGCCTGCAGGCCAAACCCAGCCCGTTTGTACATAGCTCATTAGCTAAGAAAGGCTTTTACATTTTTAAAGGGTTGAAGAAAGAGAGAGCGAGGAAGAAGAGGGCAGAAGCCCATGGGTCACCCACAAAGCCTAAATTGTTCACTTTTTGTAGGAAAAGCCTGCCAGACCCTGACCTAGATGTGGAAGCCCTGCACCCACCAACCTCCGGCCTCTGACACTGGGTGTGTTATTTAACCTCTATAAGGCTCAGTTTCCCCATCTGTAAAGTGGAAGCACTAACAGTGCCTATGTCCCAGGGCTGTGAGAATTAAATCAGGTATAATCCCTGGGCTTCTGCACGTAACAGTGCGTTAGCTGATGGTGGCAGTGGCAGTAGAAGCACAAAGTGTGTGGCGGGAAGACAAGAAAAAGTCGGTCATTTTGACCGACTGACCACCCCCATGTTACAGAGAAGTGGAGAAACTGAATCATGGGGGATGACTCATCTGAGGTCACCCAGCTATAAAGAGGATGTCACCAGGACAGCTTTCCACAGACTCATGAAGATCCTTGGTGCCTCACTCCCATGGCCCCTGTTCATGTCTCCCCAGCCCTGCTCCCCACATCCTGCCCACCACCCTCTGCACACTTCTGTCTTGGGTCCCTCTTTCACAGGACATTACTTTTTTCAAAAATCTGATTGACCCCTTCTGTTGTATCAGTTATTTCATAACCTAGTGGTATTTTCATTTAACAGGTAGCTCCTAGACCTCTGGATACCCAAAGGTATTTATCATTAATTGTTTAATGTCGGCCACAGTGACAGGCATCAGGAGCTGCTGAAAATCACAGATGCCACTTTCCTTCATTTTGCCAGGTTACTCCCAACACTGGGACCAAAGCCTCTCAGATCAGCTATCCAAATTCAGTCCCCCCTGTTTTGCTCACACTCTGGGACAGACAGGTAAATCAAAGCTCCTGCCTGGGCCATCGAAGCAGCTCTGGGCCAGCTGGCCTTCTGAGCCCTCTCAGGCCTACAGTTCATCCCTCACCAGCCTCCTGGTGCTCGAAGGAGGCAGGATCTCTCGGGGCCTGTGAGAGGGCCTAGGCCACTTCCACCTTTTGAAATTACCAGTACATATGTTATAAAATGAAGAAGTGCCCAAACAGGGTTACAAAACTTGTGATCTATGTCAAATATTTACATTGCAAAATTAACACTTTCAAACCTAAAGTATAATGCAATCGAATGATGCTAATCTACAAAATAATTTCAGGATTTATCACAAATATTCATTTCTCCTGAACTCTTAGGCAACATGACCCCGCGTGAGCTAGATAGGAGTTTAAAATTGAGCATATGCCTTCTTCCAGTCCTGCTGATGTGTCTCTGTGTCTGATTACAGCATCAGTTTATTGGAGATGAAATCCATGAAAATAAGACCCAAGCTAAGTGGCGAAGATTCCCTTGCCTGGCTCTCCAGGGAATGCCTAGATGATTTTCCTACTGCCCGGCCATGCTGAGCGGTTGCTGTTGCCCAAATCCTGGACCTGGACTCTCCTCTCCTCCATCAAGCCTGCCTCAAAGGCCACCAGCTTCTCCTCCTAACCAGGTATAAAATTCTTTTTTGTTCCAGCAGACCTGTCATCACCTTGTTCCGCCCTCTCTCCCCTCTCTCTGCTTCTAGGAGAGTCACCAATTTCTTCTCCTCCTAGTGCTCAAAAAATAACTTTTAAGTACAGTATTAGAAAGGGAGAGTAACTTGACAGTGGACAAACACTACCTCAGCCAGGTGATCAAGGTCAACATCAACAGTCATAAGTCATATTGATACAATGGACCCTTGATATGTAATGATAATGGCACTTGACCTCTGCGGTCTTCCTTCCCCAAAACCATAATCACAGTCTAATTATGAGAAAAACATCACACAAACCCGAATTGAGGAACATTCTACAGAATTACTGACCAGTACTCATCAATATTGTCAAGGCCATCAAAAACAAGGAAAGTCTGATGAATTGTTACAGCCAAGGGAGCCTAAGGGAAAATGACAATTAAATGTAATGTGTTATCCAGGGTAGAATCCTGGGACAGAAAAGGGACAGACGGTTAAAAAAAAAAAAAAGAAATCTGAATAAACTTTGGGCTTTACTTAAGAATGCTATATTGATATTGATTTATTAATGGTGTCATATGTACCATACTAAAATAATATGTCAATAATAGGGGAAAAAGGGGCATAGTGCATTCGTAAGTTCTCTGTACTATCTCTGCAAAACAATTCTGCAAATCTAAAATTATGCAAAATACAAGGCTTATTATTAAAAAATGACTCACGAACGAATGGCGCTTTCATCCTTACCTGCCTCCAAAGCACACAGTGCCAGGCATACACAGAGGGCAGAGTGGCGGAGCGGCTAAGAACACAGACGTCTGCCTCGGGTACGTGAGCTCTGAGACCTGGGCCTGCCACTTACTGCTCTGTGTCCTTGGGGACACCACCGGACCCCTCTAAGCTTCAATTTTCTTCATATTAACAGGAAGGGGGTGATAACAGTAGCATCTATTTCATGGAACTGTTGACAAGATTAGTGTGCAAAGCTCTTAAACAGTGCCTAAGTCAGAAAAAATTCACTGTCATATTCACATTCTGTGTGGTCAAGAGATAGCATCTGGAAGGGGGGCTGCCCATCATGGGGAGAGCTGTGTGGTCAGAGGCCTTCCCACACCCCTCAAATCCTACCGCAAAGATAGCCACCTCCTCCTGAAAGGATAAAAGCCCACGAAGGGAGGAAGAAGGGGGTGTCTGGAGACCTTGCTCAAGAGCCTCCTTGGAATGCCCGGGGGAAGTACAGGGTGTTGCTGCGACTACTACAAAAGCATCCTGGTCCCCGTGTTCCTGACCGGGGCACTGGCGAGCACAATGGCCGGAAGAGCAGCTCACAGCCTCCCCTGGCCACTCAGGAGAGCATCCCCACCCCACCAGGAATGCTGGCCGCACCACCCCCGAAACAAACCGCTGGGGAGCCCGGGCCTCCAGCGCCCCCAGCAGCCAGGCCACGTCAACACCATCTCAGAGTGGCCGGGACAGCAGCGGCCTTGACAACCTGCTTTCCGCTGAGCCCACCCCTCAGCATTTATGGAGCACCTTCTGTGAGCAAGCCCCCAGGAGCACTTGCTTTCCCGACAGAGGGAGCAGAGACCGTGCTGGGCCTGAACTGGAAGTTGTAAAACTTGAGTGTGAGCTCTCCCACGGTCTCGCCCATTAGCTGGATGGCCTTGAGCAAGTCAACTTCTCACTGCCTCATCTGCTTCCTCCTTCACTGGGAGAAATGGTGCCTGTCTGAAATATCTCACAGCCTGGGGGAAGTCATGGGGATGACTGTGGTGAGCCCCAAAGCACCACAGTTTCATTACTCTCCCTACACCTTCCAAGCAGGACTTGCAAGGAGGGCGGCCTTGCACCTCTGAGTCTCCGCGTGTGACGCAGCAAGTGCCCTCAGAAGGCATTTGCTACTCTTCAAAGTACTTGCACACAGAACCACCAGGTACTTACAGGAGAGGATCAACCCTCTTTGAATGATGAGGAAACTGAGACCCAAAGCCACCCAACAGGTTGGTGACAAAGCTGGCCCTGGGGCCAGACTCCTCCAGCGTCTCATCTTCTCGGAGAGACGGAGCCTCACTGTTGGTTTCAGCTGAGTTGTGGGGCACAGGATTCCTGAGTCTGCTCCTGGCTGTGGTCTGATCCTTCACTCCTGTGACTCCACTTTCCTCATCTACAGCATGGGGAGAAAAAGCACAAAGGGCATTCGACAGGACTCAGGTATACCTGTTTTATGGAGTGCCTGCTTTGTGTGAGGGACTTTAGCAATGTCTGAGGTACATATAAGAGCAAACAAAAAACACCAGTCCCTACCTTTGAGAAGCGTGTAATATAATAACAATAACTAAAATTTGAAGAGCACTTTGCAGGGTATCTCTCCTTTTCTCAGTTTCCTTCACAATGATAAGCAGGTGTCACTGGCACTATTTTACAAACACGGCCTTGAGGTGGGAGGAGCTGGGCTAAGTGGAGAATTGTGGGGCCGAGTCCCATTACACTTGGCATCTGCGGCACTGTCTCTAAAAAAAAAAACAACAGAATATAAGACAAATTTTGATGATGATGTTTTATTTAGGACTCTCTCAGCTACAAGTAACAACAACAACAAAAACCAGAACCCAAACATGAGCTCACATAAATGATAAGTCCAGGGGAAGGGCTGGCCTGACTTCCAGTATAGCCCAACTGGAGTTTACACTACCACAAAGACCTGGTTTCTCTCCATTTCTCAGCTCAGCTTGATCTCCTCCCTGAGCTGATGTCTTCTCAGGCCACATGTGATGACAAAACAGAGACCATGGTTCATGGCTGGTTGGTGGTCCAAGCCCATCTAGGAGGAGCCCGTCTCTCCCGCAGAAACCTCAGCTGAAGTCTCATTGGCTCTGGTTCTGAAGACAGTGGCTCTGGCCAGTAGGGCTGACTCACAGAGCCGGATCAATCCCACCCAACCACAAGGGCGGGGCGGGGGGGTTATGTTTCTAAAAGAAATTTGAGGTACTATTTTACTGAAAGAGTGAATGGATGCTAGGTGGCTTGACTATGCACATGTGTAAAAATGAATTAAACTCTGTAATCTGCCTTGTCTGGATCCAGTGGCTTTATCTCTGATTCTCTGAACCTCCCCTTAATGGGTAGCAATTTCGCCCTGTTAGTATCAAAACCACAACTTCTGAGGGTACCTGTTTTCAAAATAAGAGAAAAGTGAAAACATCACAGTCCGAAATATCAGATTTTATGGCTTGTTATGTGGCAATTGTTGACCAATACTTTCTGTCTTCTAAGCAGGGTACTGGGGGGCAGAAGGATCCATCCTTCCCTTCTGCTCACTTCCTCCATCTACCCAATGTCACCCCAACTTGACAGTTCCACTCAGAAATGCCTCTCAGCTCTGGTCCCTCTTCTCCATCCCAACTGCCACTTCTACGATGCCACCCATCAACCCTTCCCCGGACTTATAACAGTTTCTTGACCAGCATCCCTGCCTCCGTCTCTCCTCACTCCAGGCTACACCATTGCCAGGCTGCTTTCCCCACCAAATGCTGACTAAGCCACACTCCTGCTGCATTAGGCAGGCTTCCAGAGAGAAACAGAGGCAACACCCTAAGTGGTTTTCTAAAGAGTTTAATGCAGGGCTAAGTGAACAGACAAGGGGTGGAGAAGCATCCAGGGACTAGGAGGACAGGAAGCTCTACCTCCCTAGGCCTGAGGGGCAAAGAAGAAACCTTGTCACCAGAGCCAAGGAGAACTAAAGCCACAGGAAGGGGCACCTGGCAGAAGCTGTAGCCACAAAGGGACCACTGGCTGGAATGTGATGGGGGCAGGAAAAGGGAACAAATGTAATCCAACCAGAGGGCCAGAGAGCCTGTGTGAAGCAGTGTATGGAGGTCAGAGGAGGGTAGAGAATGGGTGGGCTCACAGGGAGAGGGAAAACAGAAAATAACCAGCACCCCACATGAAGCCTACATTTACTCCTCTCGCTCTCAGGAGCAAGCCCAAATTCTCAAGCCTGGTATTCCAGGCACTCTGGCCACACTCTCTCCCTGTGGCCTCAGGCCCCCTGAGTTGCGTCTCATTGCCCCCATACCCAAGCCCATTACCCCAGACCAATGTAGCCCTTTCACAGCTTCCCACCTTGCCAAGTGCTAGTTCCTCTGCTCCTATTATGCTTTCCCCATTCCCCATCCCCTCCCCTTCTCTACATGTCAAGCTCCTGGTCATCCTCCAAGACCTTTCTCTGATGGCACCTCTTTCATGGAGCTTTCACCATGGCTCACACTCAGACTGTCTTCTCTGTCCCCACTGTCACCTACACAGACCCCATCAGAGCAGCCGTGGCCTTGCTCTGGGACAGTTTACTTGTCTGTCTCCCTGTGCAGACAGCAAGCTCCTTGTGGTTGGGGGGTTAGGACTATCACCTCTCCATCCTTGGCCTAACCACAGTATCAGGCACATAGTCAGGACATAAATATTCATTGAATCTCTGAATAAAAGATGAGGAAAGGTCTTTTGTTTTCTTCTAATCTCCCCCTATATTTCTGCTCCCACAACTCCGAAGCAGGATAGGGCAGAAATAAAGAGAAGGAGAAATGTATACCCCAATATCGACCTGGACTTTTCTCTCCCAGTCCAGTTCCAGGCTCTGCCTCACACACTATGGGGAGCCTTTCTTCATGGCCTTTCTATTACTGGACAAAGGCTGGGTTTGAGTTGAGAGGACCTAAGGAAAAGCCTTTATTCACTGGGCCCCTGCCCGCCCCCAGACCATTAGTGATGCCTCAGCAGCTTCCGCAGGATTTTCTGCAATAGCGCCCATCCCACCCAGGAGAGGCTCTGGCCAGCTGGCGAGGTCACAAGGGGGACTCTACTGCCCTTGGTTCTTATAAGTACAGGCATCTTGTCAAAGCATCTCTGGCCAGGCCCAAGGGGTCAAGACTCATTCCTTCCTCTTTCCTTCATGTATTCATTCATTCCTCCAGTGCCTCCAGAGGGCCAAGCACTGAGGACCCAGCAGTGGATAAGCACAGTGGCTTGCTGAACCTATAGTCTTGTGGGGGAGACAGATACTGAACAAGAAATAACAGTGATGAGACCACAGAGGAGAGAAGAGGAAGGAGGCAAGGGAAGGAAGGAGCAACCGAGAGAACCAATGAGATACAAGAAAGCCCGAGCAGAAGAGTCGCCACGAATCAGCTCCCCTCTTCTAATCTGAATTCCAGAAATGGAGGGACCTGGAGAGGAAGCATTAATGAACCAGGAGAGATATTATACAATAGTCACCCCCACTATTATCCATGGTTTTGCCTTCTGTCATTTCTGGTTACCTGCAGTCAATCACGGTACAAAAATATTAAATTTCCCCAACCATTGACATCACTTGCTCTTCGTGTGTGTGTGTGTGTGTGTGTGTGTGTGTGTGTGTGTGTGTGTGTGTTAAAATATACGTAACAAAAAAGTACCATTTCGCCCGGCAGGCGTGGCTCAGCGGTTGAGCGTCGACCTGGGATCCAGGGGATGGGGTTTGATTCTCGGTCAGGGCACATGCCCGGGTTGCGGGCTCGATCAATGACTCTCTCATCATTGATGTTTCTATCTCTCTCTCTCCCTCTCCTTTCCTCTCTCTGAAATCAATAAAGATTTTTTTTTTTAATTTAAAAATGATTATTAAAAAAAAAAAAGTACCATTTCAATCGTTTTTAGGTATAGAGTTCAATGGCAATAAGCACATTCACAAGGCTGTGCAACCATCACCACTGCCCGTCTCCAGAACTTTTTTATCACCCCAAACTGAACCTCTGCACCCATTAAACACTAACTCTCGGTTCCCCTCCCCTCCCAGCCTCTGGTAACCAGTGTTCTGCTTTCTGTCTCTGTGGAGTTGACTATTCTAAGTACCTCATAAGTGGAGTCATACAATATGTGTTCTTTTGTGTCTGGCTTATTGCACTTAGCAAATATCCTCAAAATGGATCCATGTTCGCATGCGATCTTTTTATAAAGACACCATCATACTGGATTAGGAGCCCACTCTGCTCCAGTCTGACCTTATTTTAACTTGACTAATTAGACCTGCAATGACCCGATTTTCAACTGAAATCACATTCTGAGGTATTGGGGGTTATAACTGCAACATATGGGTTTGGGGGACACCGCTCAACCTGTAACAGAAGTGACCAAGACAGAGACGGGAGATACCGAAAAGGCAGCGCTGGTGGACAGGGTGGGAAGGGTGGGGGAGCCAGCCTTGTTTTGTTGACCCCTAACTCTGCTGTACTCCCAGCAGGAACACTTATCTGGTACATTTCCCCAGCCTGGCTGACTCACTGGACAGGAAGGGAAGGGCGGGAAGGGCTGCCGCCGAGCCGGGGACCCCTCACCCCTAGCCAGGCCTCGTATGGCCTCTTGGAGAGCCCCTGCACACCAGGCCTCCCCACTCTTTGTATCCTGCCTGACTAGCAGGTGGCCACTCAGCCCTCAGAGGGAAGTCAAGCGGGCTCCCCTCTCCCCTCTCTCTTGACAATGCCCTTATCGGGCGCCCAGCTGTCCTGGTTGAGAGGCTTCCGCTGCAAGTCATTCATCTGTCCACACATATGAGCACTCACTTCCCTTTCAACAAATAAAAATTAGCACTCACTGTGGGCCCGAGCTATAGGCCCTGGAGATACAACAGCAGACAAAAGGAACAGCCATTGCCCCCATGAAGTGTACATTCAAGTGGAAGGAGACAAAGACCAAAAAAATCAATGTACACTTTGTCAGGTGGTGGTAGCGGCAATGGAGGGAGCCAAGCAGGGGATGGGGTTGGGCTGTGTCATATGTAAAGTCAAGAAGCCATCAGTGAGGGTAGGTGTTTCCACTGGAGCAGAGGTCCCAAACAAGGAAGAATCCTGGGGGAGAGGGACCCAGGCTGAGAACAGCAGGTGCCCAGACCAGAAGGGGAGTCTGCCTGTTGATTTCAAGAAACATCCAAGAGCCCAGGTATGTGTGTTGGGGTAGGAAGCACAGGGGCCTTATATGGTAGACCCTAAGGAATCTGAGTTTTATCCTGAGGAAGTGGGGACAAAAAAGAAATGAGAACAAAATGTCCCATGCCCTCAAGGAACTTCTAATCTAGTTTTAGAAGTAGAGCAGTCCACAGAAGGAGCTATCAGTGGAATTCATGCTAAAGGTGCTTGGAACCCAGTGGACCTCAGAAATTAATGTACTTTCGCTGCCATGCCCAGGGAAACACTGCAGGTCTCAGTTTAGAAGCCTGGGTTCCTGTGTCACTGTTGGCTTAAGATCCTTTGTCCCAAAAGGAGTTGTTTGTTTACCTTACGTTTAAATTGAGAGGGAAAGTATAGTAATCTCTTGGTTAACCACTTTGGCTTCAGATAACAGGCTGATCGAGCCACAGCCAACCTCATGTCACAGAAGGGAGCATAGTGTGTGTGTGTGTGTGTGTGTGTGTGTGTGTGTGTTGTGCAGAGATGCATAAACACACCCTCCCCCGCAGGCCTTGCAGGCCCAGAAGCCAATAATGTCTCCCTTCCACCATCTTCCCTTGTCCCCTGCAGCTGTTGGTTTTCCTGGAACCGTTGCTCTCTGCTGGAGGGAAGGACAGGGGGTGGGTACAGGAGATGGGAACAGCAAGTACCCACTTGTAAAAAAGGAATGGAAACACCTATCTTTCAGGATCACGGTGGGCCCTTCGGAGAGCGTTTGTGGCAGAAACATGTGTGTACAAGCAAACAGGGTAATGGGAGGGGGTGGAAATGTGGACAGAGCCAATGTAAATGTTGTGAGCTGAGCCATTTCTGCGGCTCTGAGGATTTGAGAAAACAATTTGCAGATCTGGACAAGTTCATGTGGAGAGGGGTGCAGTGTGATGGACGGAGCCAGAGCTAAAAATAAGGCAGCATTTCTATGTGTAGCAAAAGCATTAGCATCTGTGGGTCTGTGTAGTGACAGAGGAGAGTCCCAGCCCACCACCAGGCACTATGAGGCCAGAGAAGCGGGGGGGGGGGGGGGGGGGGGGGGGGGCTGTGCCTTGGTCTTCAGCAGTGAGAGGGGATAGTACTTTCCCCCAGCTGGGAAGCCAAAGTGGAAAAAAGGTCTGAAGTTGGGCAGGGAAAGACCAAAGACTAAGACTGTCCCGTACTCGGGGGGGGGGGGGGGGGGGCAGCCTCCAAACCTCCTCCCTGAGAAGCAGTAAGGACCTCAGAAAGTGTGGCCCAGAGCAGGAGGGAAGGGAAGTGGGAGGTAATTGCGTGTTCACCATGTGTGGGATGCTTTCCCCAGGGTCCCACAAAATCCTGAAAGGTAGGTGTTTTCATTCCTTCTTCACAGATTTTGAAAACAGGGTTCAAAAAAGACACATACTATCTGGGCCACCTAGCCAAGTAAGTGGCAGAGCTGAGACTGGACCCCACGTCTCTGTCCTTCAAGTCTATACTCCTGCCACCCCTCACTCATCTAAAAGGCAGAAGGACTGCCACTGGGAAGGGAAAGCAGACTCATTCCATGTGGCCCCAGAGGGCAGAACAAAGACAGGGGTGGGCTGGGGAGAACCTCTCCAACATCCAGAACTACCCAATGGTAAAGTGTCCGGCCTTAGAAGGGAGTGAGCTCATGCAAAGCTGGCTGTTGGGGACATTGAGGGGATCCTGGAGATCCCCATCACTCTGAGATGCTATGCTGTGTGGGAACAGCACAGGAGCCTGCCAGGGTCCAGCTGCACCCTTGACTCACCCTTAGCACCGCAAGGAGAAACCTCAGCTTTGGAAAGAGTGAGAGAGCAGTCCCTTGACAGCTGCCTGTTAATGGATCAATCACTCGGGCAGTATGAAACCCCAAACACCCGGCGCAAAGACGTCTGAACAGAGCCCTGCCCTCACTCTGCAGACCCCTGCCCAGGGAAGTGGGGCTTGCACACTGAAGGAAACAAGCTCAGAGATGAGAGGGGGTGTTTGCTGCAGAAACAAGGGCTGATGGAAGCTGATGAGACCTACAGAACCCAGGGAAAGCTCCTTGTTATGATAATAATAATGTTAGTGGTATTATTAACAGCTGTCTTTTTTTTTTTTAGCATTCACTATATGCCAGGAATGTTTTATATGGATTATATGGTTTAATCCTCAGAGTGACCCTATTAGACAGGTGCTCTTATTGACTTTTTACAGACAAGGAGACAGGCTCAGAGAAGTAACATAACTCACCAAAAATTGCATAGCTAATATGTGGTAGAGCCAGGACTCACGCCCAGATCTGTCAGGCTCCAGGCCCCTAAGGAATTAATGCTTCTGCAGTCTCTGGCCTGGTACAGAAATATATTCAAGATATAACATGGTCAATTTCCATTGCTTCTGTAACAAATTGCCACAAGCTTGAACACACATTTATTATATTACATTTCTATAGTTCAGAGATCTGACATGAGTCTCACAGACTAAAATCAATGTGTCAGCAACACTGCCTTCCTTTCCGGAGGCTCCAGGGGAAATGCATTTCCTTGCCTTTTTCAGCTTCTAGAAGCTGCCCTCATGCCTTGGCTTGTGATCCCTTCCTTCAGCTTTGAAGCCAGCATGTCTCGTCTCTCCAACCTTTAGTCACTCTCGCCTCTGACCACAGCCAGGTAAGATTCTCTGATCTTAAGGATCCACGTGATGAGACTGGTCCTCCTGGATAATTCAGGATAACCTCCCCATGCTAAATCCTTAATCTTAATCACATCTGCAAAGTCCCTTTTGCCACATAAAGTAACAAATTCACAGGGTCCAGGGATTAAGATGTGAACACTGGGGGGAGGGGGGGATTATTCTGCCTACCGTATATAATAAAGGAGGGAAAGCAAGTGCACCAGTAGCAAGGTGCTAAAGAAGAGAGGGAGAAGTAATAATACGTTGGTATTTGCATAGAGGAGGGTATAGTATTGGTTACTGGGGAACTAGACTGACAGGGACAAGGCTTATGGAGATTCTTTTATTGTTATTATGGAAGTGTTCACATACACAATAGTAGAGAGAATAGAATAGTGATCCCTTACGCCTGTCACTCAGTATCAACCGTTACCATCATTTTGCCTTGCCAGTTTTATTTATCTCCTCATATTTGGAAGAGGCTGAGAAATGTAAAACAAATCCCAGACATCATATCATTCTAGCCGTAAAAAAATTCAGTATGTATCTCTAAGAGATAGGTGTTTTTATTCAAAAATGTACCACAATGCCATCATCACACCTAATAAAATTAGCAACAGTTTCTTTTGTTTGTTTATTTGTTTTAATCATCACCCAGGGATACTTTTTTCCCATTGCTTTTTAGAGAGAGTGGGAGGGAGAGACAGAGATAGGGACATCGATGTGAGAGAGACACATGGGTTGGTTCCTCCCGCACGCACCTCGACCAGGCCCAGGGACGGAGCCTGCAACCGAGGTGCCCTCGGCAAGAATGGAAATGGAACCTTCAGTCCTCAGGCTGACGCTCTAACCCCGGAGCAACCGGCTCGGGCTAGCAACTGTTTCTTGATATCACCTAATACTCAGTCCATATTTAAATTTCCCTAACTGCCCACAAAACTTTTTTTAAACAATTGGTCTATTGGAATTAGGACCCAAACAAGGCCCACACGTTGCACTTTGTTGCTATGTCTCCTAAATCTCTCTTAATCTATAACAATTTCCAGGAGGGACACATTCGCTCTCTACCCTTTCATATCTTTATTCTCAATCATGAAAATGAATGATCTACATAAAAATTAAACTTAGAGGAAAATACATGGAGAGTTAGCCTTCCCAAGGGCCCCAAAGGGTGGTGGGTGAGGGAAAGAACGTCAAGCAGTGGGGACTCAGGAGAGAGGATGGTGGTGGTGGTGGGAGGCCCCACCAAGTTCCAGATAGCAGACAGTCAGGGAGCCCAGGGGTTGGCAATCCCGGGGGTTTCCTGGGCTGTGTGGCAGAGGTGAGTGAAAGGGTGGTGGGGATGCCAGCAACAATCTAGCCTGGAGCAGCCTGAGGAAAGTCCCAAAAGCCAAGGATGTTATCGTTCTAAACGTGTAAGGCAGTGAGAACCAAAGGAAATGCACTGCCCACCAAACAGAGCCAAATGTTACACCAAAGCGCACCCACACTGAACAAAAGAAGAAAGAGGGTACAGGTAAAACACAAAGGATGGGGGGAGCCGATGACACTGGAAATCGGGAGGCCTGAGTTCTGGTTCTCACTCTGCCACCAGCCACCTGCACTGTCCCATGAAAGTCACCTGCAGCCACATTCGCTTAAGTAACCATGGCTGGGAGAGGGGGAGTGAGTAATACTGTACATCAGCTTTTGCTTGGATTTGCATAAAGAAGGGTGCATAAAAACCAAATGACAGGCCTGGCTGGTTCCGTTCAGTGGTTAGAGCATCGGCCCACGGACTGAAGGGTCCCAGGTTCGATTCCAGCCAAGGGCATGTACCTCCGTTGCAGGCTCAATCCCCAGCCTCGGTCGGAGCCCGTGCAGGAGGCAACTAATCAATGTGTCTCTCTCACATCGATGTTTCTCTCCCTCTCTCTCTCTCTCTCTCTCTCTGTCTCTCCCTCTCTCCCTCCCACTCTCTCTGAAAAAGCAATGGAAAAATATCCTTGGGTGAGAATTAAAAAATAAAATTAAAAAAACAAAAACAAATGATAGTTCAATGAGGTCCTGAGTATGGAAGGGGGAGTGGCAATCCTCCCCACTTAATATTGTTGACAGCCAGATCCTCAAGCCCCACTCCTACCATGTTCCCCACATTACCCCTGACCTAAAAGGCAGTTTGCTGCAGGCTGAATAGGAGTTTGCTGAGAACAGGAAAGTTACTGAAGATAAAGAGAATGACAGGGTCAAAGGCAGAGAGACAGGAACAAGCTAAGTGAGCTCAGGGAATTGAAAGGAACACAAATTGGGATCTTGGGTTGGATTCTGGAACAGGAAAAGGACATTAGTGGAAAAACTGGTGAATTCTGAATACAATCTGCAGTTTAGTTAACAATACTGTGCTATTGTTGCTGTTGACGGCTTAGTTTTGAAGGTTATATTAGGGGTAAGATGTACTGTCTTTGCAACTTTTCTGTAAAACGAAAATTATTCCAAAATAAAGAAGTTATTAAGGAACAGAGAGGAGGCAAAAAAGAATAGGGCAAAATCGCTACAGCATTTAAGATGCCAGAAGGGGGGAAACAGGTGACAGAAGTCGGCAGAGGTCAGATTACCAGGGGCCTCCTGTGCCGCACAAGGCGGTCTGGACTTCATCTATCTGCGGGCAATATTCTCCCTCTGAATCCTCCCCAGGGGCCCCAGGTAGACATCAGAGACAGGTCCTGACTTTCGGGTTCATCTTAACTATACCTGGCCTGTCGATATCCGCCTGAACCCCCACACTAAGTTCCCAGGTCGCACACGCGCACTTTCCGTCTAGGAGGAGCCTGTGTCCAGCCCGATTCTCCTCCCAAATCCAGAGTCACCACCAGAGCAGAAATCAGTAGCCGCCCCCACTCCACGTGGTGCTTCAGTTTCCCCATTTGAACAACGGAGACAGTAAGACTATCGACCTCATAGGGCTGTTAGCAGGTTAAATGAATTTACAAATAGCAGAACAGCATCTGGCCTGTCATCTGCACCCACCCAAGTGTTAAGTCCTTGGACTTATATTTTCATTGTCTCCAGAGTACCTACTACGGATACGACAGGAACTGATCATGTAGTTGGGGAGATTTTTTTTTAAAGGTGCATGAAATGTGAAATTACTCTCTAGGAAAACATCTGATCAGAGCCTAGCGGGTGATTCAGAAAGAAATTGCTACAGGAGTGCTGCGAGGGAGGGTCAGAGGAGACTGGGAGGGCCGAGGGTGCCGGGGATGGTGGGAACGGAGCTGGCCTCAGGGAACAGTAGGCAGCGTACAGGGCAAGGAGAGGACCGTGGGCAGGAGCTGGGGCTGGGGAAAGGGGAGGTGGGAGCCGGGCGTGGACGTGGGGATACATGTAGTATTCCAATGGAGGGAACAACACAGTGGTTGGGGGCGCCGACCTCATGCAGTCAAAAATCCAAGTATAATTTTTGACTCCCTGAAAACTTAACTATAGTTGTCCCTTGGTAGCCAAGGGTGATGGGTTCCAGGATCTTCCACAGATACCAAAACCACAGACGCTCAAGTTCTTGTAAACAGTAACAAACAGAACAACTTTAAAACAGAGGAACTGCCTTGGGCATCTTATACCTCAAACCTTTGGAATGTTAAAGACAGGGCAAAAGCAGCTTTGGACTGGGCCTAAGCAACCTTGTTTTCTGGGAGAGAAAAAAACTATTTGCAAAGACAACAAGAAAGCAGTTATTATGACTACTGGTACTGGACTGAAAGTTAAAAACATTGTTTAAAACCAACATCTGTATATGATGTTATCTGCACCAAGAGAAATGCCTTCCTTCTATTGATGTCACTGTTCCCCTTCCCCTTCTCATAAATACAATAACAGAAACAGAGCAACTTTATGCCTTTGATGTGGCCCCAATAGCTATTCTTATTGATCTCAATAAATGCCTGTTCCCTCTCACTCTGAAAAGCCTTTTGATTTTTTAGGTTAGCATCCCTTACGCAAAATGACATGGAACAATGCATACGGTTGGCCCTCCACATCTGTGAACTCCCAACCATGGAATGAAAATACTGTTTTTGATCCACAGCTGGTTGAATCCACAGATGTAAAACCCAAGGATACGGAAGGCTGACTGTATATTTATTGGAAAGAAAAAATAAATAAATAAAAATGCGCCTGCGCAGTTCAAACCCATGTTCTTCAAGGGTCAACTGTTTAGGTTAAGACAAGAGAGCAGAGGGCCCTTATGATGATCTTAGAATTCGGGTGTTGGCTTTTCATACATCCCACAAGTACTTGTGCACCTGCTGTGCTTTGGGCACTGCTCAAGGCACTAGGGGCAGGTGACTACTAAGAAAATTTTCCACTCTGTTAGACAGTGATAAGTGCTGTGGTAAACAATGTAGAAGTAAAGGGAGCTGGAAGGATTTTGAGCAGGTGAAATGAGTAGAAAAGAGCTAAGAAAAGCTTTAGGAGTTATGACTAGAGGATGAGGTTGTAGATGTAAAAAGGGGCTCTATGGAAAGTAACCTCACAGGGTGATCTGATCACAAATTCCTAACTGGGAAGGTCATGGTGGGTAGTCACACCCCAGGCATGTAACTTCTTTAGTAAGAGGTTTATCTTCATCTTAAGCAAGTTCCTGTCCATTTTTTCTGTGCATCTAGATTAACACACCTTTGAAATAACCACCCTCAAAAAGCCACACAACCCTAGCTGGTTTGGCTCAGTGGTTACAGTGTCGACCCTCGAATTGAAGGGGAGCCAACCAATTGATGTATCTCTCTCACATCGATGACTCTCCCTCTCTCTCTCTCCTTTCCACTCTCTCTGAAAAGCAACAGAAAAAAATCCTTGGGTGAGAATTAAAAAAAAACACACACATAATCTTGTATAACTATGTTGTAATCCAATCCCCACCTTGCTTTTTCCCACCCCCATGTAACCTTCCTTACAGTCTCTCTTTAATTTCAAACGCATAAAAGAAGCTGCAAACTATTATTCAAGGGAGACTGTATCTCAGTCTGTTGTGATTTTGCTTCCAGTTATACCCTCTTTTGGGCTCAAATAAATTTTTATTAAAATTCTCTACAGGTTTGAACATTTCTCAGGTCAACAATATAAATATTAGTTATTTACAACATCTCTCTGCTCCCAATCTTCTAAAGAAAACAGATCCTAAGAGAACTATGATTTGTTTTGCTAAGTTGAGGTGGGAGGAGGTGAAGGCTATAAACTGGAAATGCCAAGTGAGGGCTACATTGCTCCACACGGAGAGGAGCGCAGGGGCCAGAGGCTGGCAGGGGCTGGGCTGGGGGCAGGAGACAAGGCAAGAGTGGCTGCAGCAGAATAGAAGTTTGAAAAAAGAGATCCATAAAGGAATGATGTTCTCTGGCATGGAAGCTGTCACACCTCATCCACCTCTCCATGACGTCTTCACAAACCCCACACTGTACATCGGTGGTCTCCACGTTGACTATGTGCATTGAGTGCTGCTAGGGAGAAACCTCAAAAGTCTAAATTCAGGACCAGTTCCAAAGAACTGACATGTAGCCTCATTCATATTCATAAGAGCTTTAATAGGAGAAACTTATATACACGGGCAAAGCAGCTGCCTGCTACCAGTGGTGGCTGCTGGGAAGAAATTTATACCCTCCCAAGATAGGGTCTCTTTTTTACAGGGGGTTAAAAATAAAAAGCATATGGTAGGGAGTCACATAGACCACCAGAAGGAACAATACATTTCTAAGTTAACAGATAACATCAGGCAGTTATCCACACTGCGAATTCGTTAACCTCCTTTCTGGAGCCTGAGGTTTATCTTTCTGGGCAGTCAGCTAAACCTGAGGCTAGAGAGAGTTTAAACAGTCACAGAAGGTTGAAGAGAAAGTGCTACACTTCCCAGATGCCTTCACCGCTAGAGAAATATTGCATCTCTGAGCTCCCCTTCAAAGGCAATGAAAAGAAGTGATGGGTGAGAGTAGAGCAGCCCAAGTCCAATGCCCTGACGAGATGGTCAGTCTTGTGGTGTGTGCAGACTGGACAGGTGAATGACAGGGAGACCAGAGGGAGGGCAGGACAGTTGTTTGAGCTGAGGAAGAGTTTCAAAGACATGGTCCCATCTTGGGTGGAGGCAGGAGGAATGAAAGCTGAGAACCCAACAGGGGGCTGGAATCAGAAGACCTGAGATCTGATCTTTACCCTGCCACTAAATCACTATCTCCTGCTTCTTTGTCTTTAAATTGGACAGCCTCTGTGGTACCTCCCAGCAGTGACAGGAGAGAGATGAGAAAGCAAGAACCACATGCTCTAAGCAGGTGTGGGATCTGAAGAGGAGTCTGATGTGAGGTTTCAGTGCTGACTGATAGGAGAGGGGAAAGGCTAAGCAGAAAGGAAGTCGGCTTCTGGGGTAGAGAGGCCCTCTGAGAAAATAAATTCTGATCTTGACATTTATTTTTAGATAAATATGTTAGTTTCCTATTGCTTCTGTAACAAATGACCACAAATGTGGTGGCTTAAAATAACATATTATTTTATAGCTTCTGAAGGTCAGGGGTCTAAAGTCATCAGGGCACGTTTGTTCCTTCTGGCAGCTATAGGGAGAATCTGTTTCCTTGCCGTTCCCAGCTTCTGGAAGCTGCCTGCATTCCTTGGCATGTGGCCTCACATCACTCCGATCTCTGCTTCCATCCTCACATCTTCTCTGGCTCTGACCCTCCTGCTTCTTCTTATAAGGACGCTTGTGATGACATTGGGCCCACAAGTATGATCCAGGATATCATCCCATCTCAGGATCCTTAACCTGATCACATGTACAAAACCCCTTTTAGTATGTAAGGTAACACTTTCACAGATTTGGGGGATTAGGATGTGGGCATATTTGCAGGGGGGCATTAAAGTAGAAATGCCCAACAGGTCTGCAGATATCATGACAAGTCTAGGGAGACGTCAGCTCAAAAGAGAAATGATGGGAGGCAGAGGGGATGAGTGCTCAGTGAGAGAGCTGAGAGGGCGAGGGGCACACAGGACAGAAGACTAGAGCCTGAGGAAGACCCACTCCCTTGCAGTTTTTCCACACACATTTACAGAGGGCCTACTCTGGGCCAGCAAGGGACTGGATGCTATGGAGAACTCAGAAACTAATCAAATGTAGCCCTTGCCGGGTAACTCAGGTGGTTAGACATTGTCCCAATGCTCCAAGGTTGCAGGTTCAATCCCTGCCTGGTCAGAGCACATACAAGAATCAAGAATCAACCAATAAATAAGTGGAACAAGAAATCCATGTTTCTCCCTCTCTCTCTCTTCCTCTCTCTCTCTAAAATCAATCAATAAATAAAATTTTAAAAGTGAATCAAATGCAAGTGTAATCTGAAGGAGCTCACCAACAAATTATGCGCACACAAAAGAACACGATGGAGGTCAATGAGTCACGTGTGATAGCGTGAACAAGGTATGGAGGAAAAGACTGGAGTGAAGAAACCCTTCATGAAGTAGTAGCATTTGACTTCAGTAAGAGGAACAGTAAACAAGTTTCTAGCCCTAGCCAGTTTTGCTCAGTGATTAGAGCATCAGCCTGTAAACTGAAGGTCCCTTGTTTGATTCCGGCCAGGGGCACATACCTCGATTGCAGGCTGATTCCCAGCCTCAGTTGGGGTGCATATGGGAGGCAACCAATCAGTGTGTCTCTCTCCCATCGATGTTTCTCTCTCTCTCTCCCCCTTCCACTCTCTGAAAAGCAATGGAAAAAATATCCTTGGGTGAGGATTTAAAAAAAGTTCCTAGCCTTAGAGAGGTGGCTCAGTTGGTTGGAGCATCATCCAGTACACCAAAAGGTTTCAGGTTCGACTCCCAGTTGGGGCATGTATGGGAGGCAACCAATCTTTCTCTCTCTCTCTCTTTCTCTCTCTCTCTCTTTCTCTCTCATCTCCCTCCCTTCCTCTCACTACAAATCAATATACATTTCCTCAGGTGAAGATTAAAAACAAAAAAGAAGTTTCTAGAAGTAAAGGGAATGAACCAAGGGAGTGCACCAGAGACACTGAAGGAGAAGTGTCTGGAAAGAAGGGATGGCCAGCAGGGTCAAATGCTATAGCAGCATTAAGGAGAAAACAAGCCTCCAAATGGCCACGGGTGTGGTGGCTGGGAGGGCCTTAGCAACCAGTGAGAGCGTGGGTCCTGCCTGTTGCCTCCCACAGCTTAAGGCATGAGCAATTCCAGGGATGTGGGGGTGAGGGGTCATCAGCTCACCAGGCCCCTGCAATTTCAAATCTTACCACGAGGGGGGGCACAAGAGCCAAAGTGGACCCTCATCCTCAACCAGGGTTTTTTCCAGAAACAGGATCCCTGAGGAAAGAGAAAGTTTCCCCACTCCAGCACCACAAAGCCTGGAAGGCCTCATGTCTCCATGTGATCTCTGACTCAGGGGCTTACCCAGATTTTCCCCTTCCAGCTAAAGCAAACCATATTTTTTCCATCTCTCCTTTTCCTGGTTGCCTATAAAACTAAACAGCCTGTAACAAATAAATACACTTTGGCCCAGAGGCTTACTGCACTGTAGAATGTCAGAATGGAGAGGACATCTGATCCAAAATGCTCATGATACAGGTGAGGAGACTGAGGCCTAGAGAGAGCAAGCGACTTGTCCAAAATAAACAAAAGGGTCAGACCAAGAACAGAGCTCAGATCTGCTCACCCACACTACATGGACCTCTTTGATTGTATGTCATTTGGCATTTAACTATAACCACCACCACCCCAATCGTTTCTTGAGTATAAATAATAATAGTAATAGTAACAACAGCCAACATTCCTTCGGCATTTCTGGGGCAGGCACTGTATTAAGCCCTGCTGTGGATTATCTATTCATTACTCAAAATTGCCCTAAGAAGTAGTTTCTATTACAAGCTTAAAGGTTTACTAAATTCCTCCTAACTGTGCTTGTTAACGGAGAGGAGTGGTGGAGTAGAATATAAAGAGATAAAATATTTTCTTTCCTTAGACCTGTTCTCCCAAAATGGGTGAACTCTGACTGTCCAGCACAATCGGACATTGTCTGCTTTTTTACTACCCACGTGCCTCACATACTTCCATACCCCAACCATCCTCAGTGAACACTGGATTGGGTAAAGCATTGCCAAAATTCCTCTGCTTGGCTGCTCTTGGCACTGGGCAACATTTAAGGGAACCCCATTTTCTCCACACCTTCCTCCTTCTCCTTTGTTCCCAGTGGCACCCACTAATGGTCGCTTCCAGGCACAGCCTGTGGCGCCCGTGGTTTCATGCTCTGTGCCTTTACACAAGTTACCTCTGCCTTGAATTCCCTCCTGGGCTTCTCTGCTGACCTGCCCTCCAGAGTTAGTTGCTACAGTATTCCCTGCACTGGGAAACCTCACTCCAGACTCAGGCAGAGTAGGGGACACAACCTGTGTCTTTACCTGTTCCTAGGCAACATCACCCCAGCACAGATTCCAGGGGCTACCCACGTAGGGTAGAGGTCAGTTCGTCTCAGCGTATCCTACAGTAGGTGAAACACAGCAGGCACTCAAGAAACGCTACAATAAGCACCAGTGGACAGAGTTCTCCACAGTCTGCTTCCTGCTGCTCCTACTCCAATGTCCCTTGTCCCCTCTTCTGGTTTTGCCACATTCTCTGGTCTCACCCCATTGCCCCACTTTAGTTCACTTCTCTTTGTTTCTCACCTGAACCATTCAACAGCCTCCTAACTGATCTCCACTCAGTCCTCAGCTCCCCTTTCATCTCCTGCTGCTACCCTCGAATCACCAGATTGCAGGTCCCCAGGTACAACACCTCAACTTTCAGTCTAATTCACCAAGGCTCTGAGCCGAGGCCAGGACATACAAACGGTCCTTCCCCTCAAGGGGACAACCAACTGCCCTCCTGCCCCTCCTGCCCACCCCCACCCAACTACCTAAGGTATAGGTAGGGATTGAACTAAATCACGCAGCCCCTTAAACCTTTTAATGGCCCCTCACCTCAAAATGCAGAGTCCAGGACCAGGAGGCTCCTCTGCACCCTACCCCTCACTAGGTCCCCAGGCTCACCTCACCATATACCTCCCCACACTGTGAGCTCCAGCCACGACCCCAGACAGCCCCAGCCCAGACCCCAGGCTTCACCCAAGATTCTCTGGGGCTGCAACAACTTTCCCTGTGGTTCTGCAGCACGGCTTCCAAGTCTGGTTCAGAGGCTTCCTCCTTTAGCTCCCTTAGCCCCACTCCCACCATCTCCCTCCTTCCCTCCCCCCTTTCTCTCTCTCTTTCTGGCAGATGACATTTTTGCTTGTTGGTATTTTCTGGTGTTTCTGTAACGAGCAGGTTTTGCTTTTGTAATTAAAAAAAAACATTAAAGGAAAGTTCATTTTGAAAAAATACAAAGGGGTTTGGGGACTTTAAAAGAAGGAGGAATCTCCTCTCTTTGGTGCAAAAAATGGGGAAAAAATGTTTAAGGAGCCACAGAATTTCTACAAGCGAAGAGGGGAGGGACCGTCGGCCTGAAGGTGCAGGCAGAGTTGGGGGCAGGTAGGGCAGAGTGCTCCTTACAGATGCAAGATGAGGAATTTCGACTTAGGTCACTGAATGTGGGGAGCCAGAAGGCTTTTGTGCAGGGCAGATACGTGCTCAGAACTCGGCATCCCGAGCGTGAAAGGGGTAGCACCGGGCAAGGTTCTAAGGGCAGGAGCCCGGGTGGCGCGGAGGAGAGGCAGGAGCCGAAGCCCAGCTACAAACTCTCTCTTCCCCTCTGGCGCAGCTAAACGGCAAGGCCAGGAAGCGCCCCGACTGCCGACCCCCTGCCACATCACTCCTCGGCGACGGGCATTTCGAGAATTACTTCCATAGGCCGCCGACCTATCTTCCTACCTGGACTATAAGCTTCTGATCCCTCCCGCTCCACAAGCAGGTGGGGGAAGGTCTGCAGGGAGCCGCGCCTTGGAGACATAAAGCCTGGCGGCTCCCCCTCCGCATCGAGGACGGAACAAGAAGCGCCCTCTGCGCGCGGGCACCGGCCTCGGGTCAGGGGCGTCTCCCCCGACGGCCTGACCCGGGAAGGTCTCCCAAAGCAGAGGCTGGGGCGGGAAGGCCGAAACCTGCCCGGCGAGAGCCGGGGGCGGGGCTTCGGTGTACCCCAGGTGAAGGCAGCAGGGGGTGGCGGGCCGGAAGGCGGCTGGGGAGGAAGAGAGAGGACCGCGGAGGAAGCGGACGGGGTAGCCGGTGGCGAGCGGGCGGCGCGGAGACAACGCCGCGGGGGGGGGGGGGGGGCACGAGCACAGTTGGGGCGGGAATCCCCGGAACCTGGGCGGGGGCGGGCCGCAGGGCGGGGGCGGGGCGGGGCGGGGGGGCCGGGGGCGGGGGCGGGGGCCGGGCACATGCGCACAGCGGCCGGCCGCGCGCCGAAGGAGTGGTACTTTTATTTAAAAGTGCAGCCCGGAGGCCCGCCCGCAGCCGCAGCGCCTCGGTCCGACCCCGTCTCGCCCGCGCGCCCCCGTCCCGCAGCAGCGCAGCCCAGCCTGACTAGCCTTCGCCATGCCGGTCAAAGGAGGCACCAAGTGCATCAAATACCTGCTCTTCGGCTTTAACTTCGTCTTCTGGGTGAGCAAGCGCGGCCGCCGCGCGCTCCTCTTCGGGGCCCCCCGTCGGCCCAGGGGACCCTGTCGGTGGTCCAGGCTGTCGGTAGCTGGCACTGCCCGCCGGGCAGACTCGGGGCAGAGGAGAAAGGGCACTGCGGCCACCAGCTGGCTGCTCGGCTGGGTCCGGAGACGGGCGGGGCGGGCACGTTCGTAGGGGGCTCAGCGGAGCCGGGCAGGCGAGGGGACGCGGGGGCCCGAGGGAGCTGGGGCGTGGAGACCGGCCCCCGGCCCTGCTTCGCCAAGGGTGTGGGCTGGGGGTTGTGTCCGCCCCTCCGAGTGCGGGGGGGGGGGGGGGGTAGCTCAGAGAAACGGAGCGCCCCTGTCCTGGGAACTCAAGACCCTGCCCAGCGAAGACCTAGGCGGGCAGTGCGGCTCGCGGCCGGGGTGGGGTCCCACGAGTGGGGGAGTCGCCAGGAGGGGAGGATGCGCACGCCCTAAGGGTCTTGGGGGCGCGGGGAAGCTCCGCCAAGAGCTCTTGGCACTTTTACGCCGGAGAGGAAGGGGCGCGCCGGCCGTGGGCGCCCGGACCGGGTCGCAGCGTTGGAGCCGAGGACCCCCCCCGCGGAGAGCCGCCCGCGGCCGCCCCACCCCCGCACTCTCTCAAACTTTGGTTCTGAGCCGCCGTGAGAAAGGCCGAGCTCCCTCGAAACTACCTGAAAGACTAGCTTGTCTTGATTTTTTTTTTTTTCCACGGGCGATAAGTATCTTAACTGGGGAGAATTCTGGGAGAGTTGGGGAGAGAAGAGACAGATGCCCGTGGGCGCTTTTAGTGGGATGAGCCTGCGTTTCTCCATTTCCGGGAGAGAAGAGGTGCTGGCCCCAGGGTCTCCAGCCTCGCCCTCCCCCTCCCCCTCCCCCTCCCCCACCCCCACCCCGCCCGCTGAGCGGCGAGGCGGGGCCGAGAGCACCTTTACCTGCCAGGGACACCCGGTCAGCAGCTGCAGGTGCGGTGCGCTCCGCCTCGCCACGGGAAGCTGAGAGAGGCAGCAGAAAAGGGGAGTGTCCCTTCCACACCTTCCCTTGGGGAGTTAAGGGACCACCCAGAGTCAGAGAGAGGAATAGGTCCTGAGGGCCACATCCCCCCACACAGATGAACAGTATTTACTCCTCTGCAGTCAGGAAGGAGTTTGGAAAGGCAGCCCCTCTGCTGCTCTCAAGAGAGATGTCTGTAAATACAAGGGCATGCCACTAGAGGCTTATAACAAAAAATGTACTTATTACCCTGGAGCTGGTCCCTGGGGACCCCACGAACCTGGGAAAAATCTCCTGAGGTTTAATCCTCTCTCTGGAGCTGACCAGGTAAGAGACTGAACTGTCCTTGCAAGAGGCACCACGCCTAACACAGGCACTAGTGTGGATGGCACATAGATGTGCCCTTGCCCAACCCTCACCGGCTGTAAGGAGACCCTCCTGCGGTGGGCACCTCCCCTTCTTGGTGTTCCCTGCAGCCAGCCTGCTCGCTGCCAGGCTTGGCTCCCTCCTCTCACCAACTCCTGGCTTCGGAGAATGTCAAAAGGCGTGCAGGCCTTGCCCCACCCCGCCCTTGTTCTTTCGGCAGTTTCTTGGCCCCTCCCTAGCACAGCCTCTCCCCTGCCCGTCTGCTGCTTAGCCCTCAGCCATCCTAGGCTGCATCAGGGCTTGGCGCTGGGGGGAACCACTGACTACCAGTATGCCTCTGCACCCCCATCTGCCTGATGGGAGGCTCCCAGGGCCAGCTGGGTACCTGCTCAGCCCCCTCCTGTCTCCAACCTGCCACCCCATCCATATTCAGAGCTGCCCCTGCCTGGGCTAGGTGCAGCTGGTCAGCTATGTCCTGAAACAGAAATGACTCGCTCTGGTAATGTTTGGGTTTAGAACTAGGAATGACTTTAGAGATTATCCAGTCCAGCTCTCTTATTCACAGTGAGAAAGCAGAGAACCGGAGACAGGGTGATTTGCCTAGGACCACAGAGACAGAGCCAATACTACAACCCCTGGGTCCCTTATTCTAGTCCTTTCTTTCCTCCAACTCCATCACAAAACCAACAAGGGGGACCTGGTAAGGGGGGGGGGCGGCAGCAGTAGCTACATTTTTCTGAATTAAGTATTATTCAGTAGTATCAAGGTCCCTGTAGAGATGAAGTCGTCATCCCCTAGGAGATGATGGAATAAAGGAATACTACGATTCATTTGTGAAGCATTTTATAGTCTGCAAGTTCAAGCCGTCATGATATAACCAGAGCAAGAAGCATTAGCCCCATTTTACTGATGAGCAGGAAACTAGTCCCCAGAGAGGTTAAGTGACTTATCCAGGGTCATGTGGCAGGATAGCATCAGAAAGCACATCTGGTTGGCTTCAAATCCAGTGCACTTTCCATCCCAACCTTTCATACCCAACTGAGTGGGAATGGAAGAAGGGTGGGAACAAGCTCCCAAGCATCTTTTACGGGAAGCTTTGATCTAAGGGAACTGCTTGGATTGTTATGATGTCAGCACTTACCTTTCTTTCTTGAGACAAGGAATTTATAAACTTGGAATTGGGAACCTGATGTGGGTCTTGGAAAGCAGGAGTTTTGAGGCTGGGGGCCTCCAGCACGTCCTGGTCAGAGGAGGCTGAGAAGGGTGGTCTAGGAGGGATCCAGAGAGAAGAGCACCTCAGTGGCAGTGGGATGATTGGGGTGGGTAGGCATTGGAGTGTGCCTTTTCCCCGGCTCCTGCTTTCATCCCTGTGGGACCCGCAGTGACTGCTGAGCCTGTGATGCCAGCTCTCCCCCAAGCTGGGCCTCTGATGCACACAGCCAAACCAGCAATTGGTCTGTTCTTCCAATGTCCCCCCAAACCCTAACTTCCCAGCTATGTTTCAGTTGTTTCTAGACCTCCCTGTCTACCTGCCCCACCCCCCAAAAAGGTTGAGAGCGAAAACATTTTACTGGTGTCAGAGTGGTGAACTCTCAAGCTTAAGTGGGGGACCAAGGCTAGGGACAGGTAAGGGACCTGTCTTCCTGGTCTATTCCCCACCACCTCCCCCCAAATCCTAGGCCTGCACTGAGAGGGCTGAGTTCCTAACTCCCACCTCCCTCTGCCCCTTTGTTCACTGCCTTTTACCCCTTACCCTCAGTCACTGATGGAAATAGCAGGGGACATCTCTTTCCCAAGAAATAGTGTTGCCTTGGACCTAATGGAGGCTTCTTAGAAGCATAGGCAGAGACCTGGATGGAAATTCAGAGACTGGGTGTTAGTCCACCTGTGTCCCCAACACACTTTGAAATCTTGGGCAGGTCGTTTTTGTGCTCCAGACCTCAGTTTCCTCATCTGTAAACCAATGGGTTGGAGAAAATGGTTTCAAAGGGCCCCTCCAAGCTCAGTCTATGAAACCAGCCCCTTCCCCACTGCCTAAAGCAATAGGACTTTCCCACACACCCAAAGTGGAGTCAGGAAATGGAGTCTACAATGAGCACCAGGCTTGTCCTCCAAGCTTGGCTTGTCCTCAGAGCTGGGGACCTTTACCTCTGGGGCCTGATTTTTACGTCTCATTCCTGTTAACCTCACAGTTCCCTCTGCTTCCCTCAGTGGGGTCTCTCTGGAGTTCTGTTTTCATTGCCCTCAGCCATTGTGGTAGTACCATCTAGTGGTCAGAGCACCAGCTCTGGATTGGTTTTACCTATCACCAGATAGAGCTGGTGCCTCCCCCAAGGTGGTGGAGGTGAAATGAGAGAGTGTGTGTGATGCTCTTACTAGATGCAGAGTGAACTTCCCGTAGTTATTGTTGCTTGCAGTTGAAAGTAGATTGAGGCTGTGGGGAGGGTGGAAGCAATTCCCTAAAAAGTGTGGAAGTGTAGTCCTGACCTCTGTGGCTCCGTTGGCTGAGCATCATCCCATGCACCGAGAGGTTGATGGTTCGATTCCAGCATCAGGGCATGTGCCTGGGTTGCGGGCTAGACCTCTCTCTCCCCCATTCCCTCTAAAAATCAGTTTTGAAAAAAATTTTTTTTAAGTGTGGAAGTGTAGACCACGGGTTAGCCAGGAGCACACTCCCAATCCACACGCATTCCTCCAGCTCTGGAATGGTCAATGACTCCATTTCATGTGCGGCTACCTGTTTGGAGGCGGCCCGCTTCTGGAAATAAAACTGTATGGCAGAAATTCTGGATCTGGGCAGGGTGTGGATAGTGGGGGGAGGGGGTTGTGGCAAAGCCTGCTGCTTTTCCCAGAAACTTGCCTTCGGTGTTGGGCCGAGCAAGCAGCTGGGCTGCTGAGTAAAATGGCTTCTTGATTTTGGCACCCAGACAGCCTGGAGCTCGGGAAAGCCGGCTGTTTGTACTAAGGCTGGCAGCTTTGGGGAGAGGAGAGGTGAGGCGAGGCCAGGTGTGTGCATGTGCTAAAGAAAATCAGACTTCTCCCCTGCCCAGGATCTTGCTGGCTTCCCCCACTTTTTCACAATGGTTGCGAACAACAAAGAATCTGACTCCTGACTTTTAGGGGGGTGTTGGAGAGGATTCTTCTACACACACACTCTACCCTTTTCTAAGCAGCCCATGGGCACCGTTCCAGGCTTTATTCTTTTGTACTCAAAGGAAGCAGCTGCTATTTAAGGTCCGAATTTGGAACTGCTCTGATAGCAACCCTATGGAGGGCCGCCCTTGCCAGAGCACCTACTCTGCTAACTGACTCTTCTGTGGCCATAGACCTCACAAATGAGCCTTCTAACGTGCACAGACCTCACAAATGAGCCTTCTAACGTGCACAGACCTCACAAATGAGCCTTCTAACGTGCGCAGACCTTACAAATGAGCCTTCTCCTTTGCGCTGGATGTGAATCTTCTCTCTCACTCGCGGAGTGGTGTGTCCCGGGCTTGATTCGTCTCTTTGTTTTCATGTTCCATTTCATTTCATGAGGAGGAGTGGCTTTTGGAATTGGTAGCGCAGTCCCGAACTTAATAATACCTTGGACTTACAAAAGCACCTTTTTTCTAAAGAGCACAAACTTTGACAGCCTTTTTCAGGTGTGTCTGGCTGTGACGGTAAGGGAACTGAGGCCACCGTTCCCGTGGCTTCTGTGGTCCTGTTGCCTGCTTGGTGGCTGCTTGTTCTAGATCCACCTGTGTTGAGTTGGGGAAAGGAGAGTGGAGCAGTTTCAGGAGGTTGAGTATTTATGTTCTGTGCTCCTCCTCCTGGGTTGGGGTCAATGGGACTTTATGAGGACCTGCCACTGGTCTTTTCAACCAAAGCCGTCACAGAAGAGGAATGACTGTATTGTTTTGGGGTTGAAAATCTGGGTAAGGGCCTATTGTACCCATCTTCTCAACTACCCAGAGCTGTCCTTTGCAACTGAGAGAACTCAGGAGACAAAAAGGGCTAATCTTAATACACTTTTTAAATTTATGGTTTTGAAGTCTGACTGCAGATCACTTGCCTGTTTCGTTCCGTGGAAAAAGTAATGCTGGTCCAGGGACATTTTCAGTTTCCACCAAGTGATGGCATACAGCTGTGGAAAGCAGCATCCTGTCTCCAGATGAGATAATTTTATGATAATTACATCCATCCAGTAATTCCTCTTCTCCCCACAAAAAATACTTAGTTCTGGATTTTTAAGTACTGTATGCTGTCATCCTAGACTGGTGGACCTTCCCCTTTTTAGGGAATTCCATGCAATCAATGGGAGCTGCCTCCAGAAACATGTTATGCCCATTTCATTTTTTTTTTTGCTTTTTTTCTGGAGGCTCGTGGACCTCAGATTATACACACCCTCTATTAGGTTTTCTCCCTTGGTGTCCAGACAACCCCTGCTCTGCTTGAATCCCATGTTTCTGCCATGAGAAGCCTGTTGCTTCACCACTCTCTGGGGACTGCATGGGGGCCTCGTGGGAGGACTTTGAGAAACACATTAGAGAGTCCTGAGTGCCCCTGGTGATGAAGGGCAGCCCAGACTGGAGAGCCAGCCTCCGCACCCATCTTTGCGCTGACTCTCAGCTTAATCATTGCCCAAGGAGTGGCTTTGACTCTCGATTAATTTAACGAGTGTTTTGCATTTCTGTCCACATGAAGAATCCAACTTTATGAGCTTCCAGCCAGGTTTTGCTTCTTGGGTTAGGGTTTCCCATAGTGTGGGTGATTTGTTTTGTTTGGGAAGAGTGGAGTTCTCTTTCCCTCCTCCTTCCCACCAAATGGAGACTAGAAGAAGCCTCTGCTGTCCTTCCCTGACCTTGCCCCTGAGGATGTTGGAAAGAAAGAAGTGTCTCCAGGGGGTCGTTTGGGGACTTGGGACTCCTGAGGAGATGACAGGGGCCAGATTTATATGATTCCAGAAAGGTTTAAAGACTGTTGGCTTGGAGAAAAATCAGAAACCTGGGTTTTTAGGGTCCTTCTTGTTCAGTCTTCTTGCTAAACATTGTGCAGAGGAGCAGGAACACTGGCTCTCGTTGGCTCTGTTAGGAAAGTAACCCTACAAAGCTTACCCAGCGTACGTCAAGGTTGCAGTGAACACCTCAGGCCCAGGCAGGCCGATGGCCTGTGACTTCTACCAAGCCCCTGCCTCCTAACTGCTCAGGAGGCAGCCCCTTGCTTGCCCTCCAGTCTGAGCTACATGTCAGTGGCCGCTTCATGGACCACAGCCTCATCTGTGGCATGGTGGCCAGTGGGCAGCTACAACAGTGTCTGCACTTGCCAGGCCTGCAGTAGCAGCGAAGCTAGAATGAGAAGAAAATGTGCCGAGTTACTCCAGAGAATCTGTTTCCCAGACCAGTGCTTTTGTCCATGATGACTTTCTGGCCAGTGCTACAAGGGTGTGGCGAAGCTCCCAGGCCAGAGGCCAACAATAGAAAGTGCAGGCTTGCCCTGGCTGGTTTTCTCAGTGGTTAGAGTGTTGGCCCTTAGGCTAAACGGTCATGGGTTCGATACTCAGTCAAGGACACATACCTGGGTTGCAGGTTTGATACCCGGCCCTGTACTGAGTCCGGGCAAGAGGCAGCCAATCGATGTATCTCTCTCACATTAATGTTTCTTTCTCTCTCTCCCTCCCCCCCCATTTCCCTCCTTCCCTTCTACTCTCTCTAAAAATCAGTGGAAAAAATATCCTTGGGTAAGGATTAACAAAAGAAAGTGCAGGCTTTTTCTCTCGATTCTGTCCACCTGCGGCTCCCGCAGAGAGAGACCAGGCTCTGTAAGCATCTGCAGGCCACATGGCGTTTGCAGGTGCCTTCCTGTTGGTGAGAAAGTAGAGCCCTCTGTTCTTGCAGGTGGGCTATCATAGGGCCTTTAAGGATAGAAGATGGCACTCTTGATATGGGATCAGGTGGGGCTGTGAGGGAGAAAGGACAAAAGTGAAAAAAATCTGGCTCTCAAAATTCACAAAACAGATCAAAAAGACAAACAGTTTAGCAAAATGATTGAAAATTTGGGTTTTGCACTCAGGCTATTTGAGGTTCAAGTTTTAACTCAGCCACTTATTTGCCATGTGATCTCAGACAAGCTACCTAACTTCTGTGCTCAAGTTTTTCTCATCTAAAAAGTGGAAGTTAATATTACCAACCTGGTGGGTCTATGCAGAAATTAATATAAGAGAAGCACTTTGAGTGGGATGTGGGACATAGCAAATTTTGGGGTGCTTGCTATCTCATAATTAAGAGACCTAGAATGAAGACAGGGACCATGGCAGAGCAATAAGGCAGGTAACAGGTTAGACACAGCAGTTTAGGAACCTTGACTCTTGTCCCCTTGCTCACTTGGTACTCAGAATGTCCTACGATGTGAGAGGAGGGCCATTTGCCAACATTGCCAATCCATGCACCATGTGGCATTGCTTGGAATGTATAAAGGAAGGGGCATTTTCCACTACTCAGGGCTATGCAAGCAACTGGTAACCGGTTCCAGGGGTGGAATGAGAGCTGGTTGGTCCACATGGCTAAGGTGCATAAGTGAGAGAGAGAGAGAGAGAGAGAGAGAGAGAGAGAGAGAGAGAGAGAGAGAGAGAGTGTGTGTGTGTGTGTGTGTGTGTGTGTGTGTGTGTGTGTGTGTGTGTGTGATTGACAGACATCTTAGTGAGGTGTGTGCAATGGAGAACAAATGAGTGGTGTTCTGGAATTTAAAGCAAAACATCCCCCAAACAGTCCCCCACATCAGATCATTTTGGTTAAGACCAGAATGCATGCTTTCAGCAGAAAATGGATTTATGGGCTGGCTAGTGTATACTACACGTCTGGCAAGCAGGCAGTGGAAACTTGAAATGAGATTTCTTGTTTAGAAAGAGGTTACCTTGAGCACAGGCCTTACCTCCCAATCCCTCAGCCCCAAGCTACTTAACACCATCACTTCATATTAGCTGAGGGTTTTCTCCTCTCTTAGGCAGAATAAGGGCTCTGGTTTTTAAATCAGGCTGACTTTGTTCTTGGAATGGAGAATTTCTCAACACTTGAACTTATTTAGACCAGATCTCTCCCTAATTTCCATAAAAGTGTGCTGAGAAAAAGTTTACAAGGCCCATCATCCTCTGCCACACCCCAGAGAGGAGATCAAGCTACCTCCTTTTCACCAGGGATGAGGCACACAGAAGGAGAGAGCTGACAGCTAAATCGCTGCAGACCTGCTCTGTGACCCTGGGCAAGTTACTTTACCTCTCTGAGCCTCTTTTCCTCATCTCAAACTGGCATGATCATAACTACCTCAAAGGGTATCAGGCAGTCCCACCACCACTCTTAGGTTCCAAAGGGGTTGTCACAGCCTTACAGTAGAACTCGTCTTCTAGTATTCCTCTTTTCCCTGGGAAATCTCTCACTTGCTCCTACTGGGAATGTGCCCATTATTCCTGTACTAGCCTGAGCCCAGGCTTAAATGTTCAAACACAGTTGCCCAAAAGAGTGAGGCATAGGGAGAGAATGACACCCACAGGCTGTAGCTATTAAGCCACCATCACCCCTCCCTCAACACCCCCACCAGGTGCACTAGAATCCCCAGAGAGGGAGGCCGTGGGGTCAGGGGCAGGCTGAGGGTGTGCTTAGGACTCCAGCAGTGCAGGCAAGCCCAAGGAATTGGGGGGCAAGTACGCACTTTTTTGAATTTGTGTATACTAATTTTATAATTTTTTTTAATGTTGAATTATCTAGGTGGTAAGGTAGGTGCCATAATCTTCTCAAGGGTTCAGGGCACTGATCTGGACACAAGAGACAGAGGTTGGTTTCCCCAAGGACCTGGCTTCTGGCTTCTGGGGAATGATTGGACTTTTTATTGTTGCTGACCTCCCAACCTGCCATGATGTGTAAAGGAGCAACACATAGTCACACACACACACGCGCGCTGGTTGTTGGGGAAGGAGAAAGCTGACTTGTTAGAAATGAAGATTCCTGGAAGCAAATTGGTGACTCCTGCAGCTATACTTTCCTCATTTGCACAATGAAGGTACTAGTACAACCAAAGTTTTAGGATCATCAGGAGGAGTAATGGGGTATTTCATGTAAAGCTGTTATCGTTTGATGCCTGGCTCATAACAAGAGCTCAGATGTCAGCTTCTGCAGCTGTTGTGGAGTTACTATCATAATACCTCTCAAAACTTTTCAGAGATTGAGGTTGTCCTAAAGTTTAGGGCCTCAACATTCACACTCACCCATAGCTTATTGCTCCAGTCCTGTAAAGCCGCACCGCACAGGATTGCTCAACGCTGAAATTTTACCACTAGGTTTCATCCTTTTCAGAAGACAAATTAGAGGATTTGTCGTTCTGTCTACAAAATGCCCATTTCAGAGATTTCCCAGTCTGGGAAAGGTAGGTGAGGAGAGGTTCCAGGTTTGCACTTTGCTGGAAATGGCCCCATAAGGCTGCCCAGTGGGTAGTGGCTCCCCTTTGGAGTCTAACTGGGAATTTAACAACAGGAATCAAAAGAAGAAATCTATTCTGCTTCCAGACCAAGAAAAGTGGCCTCAGCACCTTTCCTTCAATTCATTGGTGCTTCCCAAAGGGGATGGATCCCTCTTATCTAGAACTTTCTTGACCCTTGAAGCAAGTGTCAAGATATCAACCAGGAATATTACTAACTTTAGTTTTATTGAGTTGAAAAGCCCCAGAAATCACGATTCTGGGGCAGAGCCAGTTACCATTGCTTCTGTGTGGACACCATAGGAAGAAAATAGAAGAAGGGAGAGCTGGCCCGAAAGGGTGCATTGTCCTTGGCACCCAGTGACTGTGGGCTTGAAACCACCACCTCCCAGACTCAACAGAGGGAGAAAGGGAAACCCAATAGAGAAGTTAGTGGTTGGGACCCCCTCTGCCTCTTGCCTGCCCCTCGGCTGGGGTTGACGCCCTGAATCTGAATCACCTCACTGCAGCAGGCAGATTAAGGATTAGGTCAGCATTTTGCCAAATTCAGAATGTCCGGACCACTCTCTTTTTTCTCAAGAAAAGTTCTTAGGATTTCCCATTCTTCCCCTTCACCTGGCAGCACAGTGCCCAGAAGAGTAGCTGAGCTGTCCACATGGTCCACTGTGAGGCTCTGGCTCCTGCTGGCTGGGTCTTTTTCAGTGAATTGTTGTTGAACCTCTCAGAGCCTGTTTCATCTATAAAATAAGAGTGATTAGAGGATTAAATAAGATAATATATGTAAATCACCTCCTATTATGTGGGACACACACAGATAATAATTGCTACTATTATTATATTGTTTATTTCCCTTTCCCTAGAGTCTGGAGGGGTTGCTAATGGACAGAAAAGCTTGCCAGAAGTTAGGTTAACACTAAAACTAAATAACCTACAAAGTCATTTACCATCAGCCTCTGCATGTAGTCTTTAAATTTTTTTTCTTTAGAATTTAGGATGGTTTGGGGAAGAGGCCACTCCCATACATAACCTGGCATAGGGAGAACACAGGCTGCAGAAATCAGGGCAAAGTTTTTACCAAGGGGTCCTGCGTCAGACGTTGCAGGAGTCATTTTGGCTTCTTGGAGAGGAGCATTTGCAGGACTGAACCTGTGTGATGAATGTACTTTTAGAAGCCAAATGCAGGCTCTAACTTGAACCATTTACTATGACTTCCCAGACTCAGTGGGTTCAAGGTGGAGTTGTCCATCCAGTGTCTGTCTTGCTTCCTCCCTGCTTAACTGTCCTGTATCCTCCCCCTTCACTGTCACCGTGCAGCAGTTCAAGGTGGGCCTTAGTCTGAGTCATGGCTTTATAGTGCTAGGCAGGGCCTTTGAGCCACACTCTCCAGATTCCCCAGTGTAAAGTGGGATGGTGAAACTCTGCTTCCTGCTGGCCTGAGCCTGTGAGCTCTCCCTGACACACACAGGAACCTTGAGCCCAGAGAAAGCTCACACCCCCACCCCAGGGCCGCCTGCCCTTCTGCACTGGCACTTAGAAAGCTGGTCTCTGGGTTCAGAACCCCCAGAGAGAGCTTTTTCATGTCTTCCCAATTGTTCTGTGTTTACATGAAGACCTAGAGCAGTGGTTGTCAAACTTGAGCAAGCATCAGAATCATCTGGGGGTATTTGTTAAAACAGATTGATGCCCCCCCACACACACTCAACTTTCTCCTTGAATAAGTCTGGGATGGGGACAGCTAATTTGCATGTCTAACAAGTTCCCAGGTGCTGCTGCTGCAGCTGGTCTGGAGACCACACTAGAGGACCACTGGCCTACAAAAAAGTTCCCCAGTGGCCTTTGAGGATTCTAGTTTCTGTAGATTTGCACCCTGCCCTAAAGTGGGGAGCTCAGTAGAAGCCCCAAGAGCAGAAGTTGCCTAGAGGGACAAAATGACCCAGGAAGATCATACTCACTGGGGGACTTGTTCTCCAGAATCGTGATTTTCTGGGGCTTTTCAACTCAATAAAACTAAAGTTAGTAATATTCCTGGTTGATATCTTCAAATGTTGCTGTGAACTAACAGTTTACTTGTGATCCTTGATGAAAGCAAACCATGGCAGTTTTGCTACTGAATAGAGTGGAGTTTGGTTTTTGTGGTTGCTTTACTGTGTGGTAGGACCGGATAAGGGAGGACTCTGAGGACTCCTGCCCAAGTGGCTTTGCCCTTCCAAAGACAACCGCTCCTGCCTTCATTTGGGGGAGGAGTTGGGGGAGGATATGGGAGGGAATTAGAAGAGGCTGTGGGGCTTGGGCGCCTGGGCGCCTGTTTGTTCTTGCTGGCAGTGCCGGGCCCAGCCTCCTGACAGTGAATCAGCCCATCCAAGGCTTGGCATTCAGTGGTGAGCCAGGGTTGCCATGGAGATGGGTGAGGCCCGGAGCCCACAGGTCTGGGTGGCCTGACTTGTTTTTAACTGTTGAAGGCTGTGTGAACATAGAGGCCCTCGTCTCCGCTTCTGAGGCTTTCTTAGAGCTTGACTGGTATTTTGGGCCCAGAAAAGGCTGGTAAGGGAAACTTACATCCTCGTAATTCAGTCTCTTGCTGACTTCTGGGCACTGTGGGCAACCACGCTGAGAGGTCTCCTAAGTCCAGTACATTAAAAACAAGCAAACAAAACAAAAAAAACCCGGGGCTGATACCTATCTTACCGAAGGAAGTAAAGAGGTAAAATCCCCTCCCTCTCTGTGACCTGCTCCTTTAATAACTCCTTTCTGTAGGGTCCATTCAGCCACAGAAAGCAGTCCGTGATCCAAGGAAGGACAGAGGCCTCCAGTCTTAGCCAACAATCTCCCTTTAACCTCCCTTCCCCACTTTCCTTTGGCCGTTCCCATCTGATCCTTGCAGAGCTCCGGAGACCATGTCTGGGTGTGAAGAAAGTAAATTTATCTACCTCCCCCACCACACAACACTCACTGGCTCTCACAGAAACCAGAAAATAGAACCCCAGTGTCCTAAATTGCCTCGTTCCCGCCCAGCCACCTCCTCAGATCACAGGAGGACACACAACTGACGTCCGCCAAGTGCCATGAATTGCCCCACTGTCGTCTCGTGTCTTTCTCAAGGGTCATTATGATCGTTGTCATCATTTTTTCTCCCAGAATCCGGCTGGCTATAGCACTTCCCAGTTTTCGGAGTGTTTGGTATGCATTGCCTCGTTGAATCCTCACCTTCAGCCTAGGTCAAAGGCAGGACAGATATCCTACAATATATTTTTTTAATAAATGAGAATGCTAAGGTTCAAAGAAGCTAAGGAAAGTGTTTAGTGACATACATGTGGCAGTGCCAGAATTAGCCCCGAGTCCATACCCTTTGACTAGCACAGCTCCTCTCAACAGGCTTGTGCAACAGAGTCACCTGAATCACCTGGGAACCTAGACTCCCTGGGATGGAGCTGAGGTGGGTGCGTGTTAGACTTCCCCCGTGTGATTCTGACATTCACCCTGTGTAAACCAGGCCCTGGGTGACACAGGCATGCAAGTGACAGGTAATGGAGTCAAGGTCACCTGCCCCTTACTGAAAAATTTTGCAGCATCTCTTTGACCACAGGTTCACCAAATAGCCATGGCTTTTTCAGGAGGACAATGGGACATTAAAAAGAAAGTGCTCCCATCTTCCCGACCCCATACTGTCACCACTGCCCACCTCCGACCCCTCCCAAAGTGGCAGCTGTGACCACAAGTCTGAAGCCGGCCTCACAGAGAAACCACTGTGGAGAAGGAGCTGCTCTCCACTCGCTGGGCTTTCTGAGACAGCTGGAGAGAGAGCGCGTAATGAGTATTTTGTCCTTTTAAAAAAAAAATTGTGACCAGTCAGGTCATATTACAGAGGAAAGAAGGGACCTAGAGGGAAGGGTGGGGTTCTCACCAAGACCACCCAGTTCATTTGCCAGGAGAGGAATTTTCGCTGAAGTGGGATTTGCCTTGCAGGCAGACACGCTTCTTTCCGCCTGAGGCGCGGGATACAGTCTCACACACACACACACACACACACACAGAGAAACATCTCCTCATCGGCCAGCTGCTCTCCGCCTTGTCACCCCCTCATCTTTCTGCACGTTCGCTTTAAGCGTTTCTGTCAGTAGGGCCACCTCTTTGTAAATAGCTCCTCAGGTTCTAACTGGAACCAGTTTTGCAGACTTGGGCGTGGGGTCCACAGCAGCCAGGTGCCCCTAAGCGGCATTACTCTTTGATTTGTTTTCAACCCTCCTTTGGAACTGGAGGCGTTTCCTCTAACTCCAGGTGTGTTTTAACGTGCGATTTCTGGGCCTGTCGCTGTAGCGAGATTGTGGTGTGACTCACTGAGATCCTGGTCTTTGCGTGGGTGCCGTCAGCGCACTGTTTACGGTGGCAAGAGAGGAGACCAGGAAACTGCTCACTGTGGGCCTGCCCTTGGGGAAGTGCTGAGTTTCCTGCTTCCCGAAGCTGCCATAGGCCCCAGGCAACAGGGTTACCTGTGTTTCATGATCATCTAACTGGGGTCTTGCGAGGGGGAGTGGGGAACAGCAGGTCAGGGACTTTTTATAAACCCTCACTTTCAAAAGACTTTATGTGGACTTGCCCCTAAATCTCGTGACATTCACCACCTACCCTTGTGGATTTTCCTCAGTGTTCTCTCCGGGCAAGCAATTGTTCTTTGTAGTTTCTGGCCTTTCTTGTGAGATATTAGAAGGCAAGTCTGTATGAAAAGCCAGATGAGAAAGGAGGCTTGTCCAAGGGGAGAGGACCAGGATAGGAAATTCTGGTAGTTTTCAGAGATTCTCTTTCATCGAAGTGATTGTTTATTTGTGGAATAATTATTTACTAATGACTGTTTTGTCCAAAGGATGGGGCAGGGGAGCTACGGAAATGAGTAAGTGGCCCTGCCCTCAAGGAGCATAAGCTCTTAGTTAGAGACGTGAAACCAGCACTCGCACGAGAAGAAGGGAGAGTTTGGGGTGCTGCAGAGAACAAATATGGAACTTGAAGGATTGCACTTACCTTGAGAGGAGACCAAGGACATCTTGGCGGAGAAACAACAGGCCTAGGTGGTCAGGAGGAGGGACTTGCATGAGCAGAGGCAGGAGCACACGAGACGTGTTTGGGAAACTGAGTGATCCTATCCATGGAGCAGGTGAGGAGGAGGCAGAGGTGTGAAGGCTGTCGTGCTGCTGGGAGATCAGACAGTGTGAAGACAGAGCAAAAGCCTTCAGAGCTGTCCGCAGCCTTTCAGAGTGAGGTTGAAGGAAGAGAGGCTTTGTTTTCTGTTTTAGGATAGGCAGACATCTGTGTTGGCAAAAGATGAAACAGGGGCAGAGGCAGGAAAAAGGTGGATTAATGGAGCAGGTTTTTGAAGGAGACAGGAAGCCTTGAAAGAGGCTCCACCTTTTTTTTTTTTTTTTTTTAGAGAGGGGAAGAGAGAGAGAGAAACATCATTGTGAGAGAGAAACATGGGTCTGCTGCCTCCTGCACACCCCCTACTAGGGATCAAGCCCACAACCCAGGCATGTACCCTGACTGGGAATCAAACCAGTGACCTTTTGGTACATGGGATGATGCTCATCCAAGTGAGCCACACTGTCCGGGGCAAGGCCCCCCTTGTTTATATCAGATATATATACACTTTTAGTTCCAGGATCCTGTCCACAATAACACATGACAGTTGTCATGTCTCTCATCTCTGGTCTATGCCAGTTTCTGCCTTTCCTTATTTTTCATGACTTTGACTATGTTAAGAAGTTCTGGTCAAGTATTTCATAGAATGTCGTCAATTTGGTTTGTGTCGTGTTTTTCTCATGGCCCATCTCCTGAGAAGAAAATGAATTCTTTGAAGAAATGAAGAAACTTTCCAGTAAAACAATAGGGAAAAACTATCCTTTTTCTTCCTGCACTATCAAATGGATGAGACCACTTGTAGCCCAAAGACAAAGGAGTTTTTCTCAGCAAAACCAGAATGTTTCCCTTTGGCTGTAATTAGAAATGAGAGGTAATCAGACAAGAGCAGGGCCTGAGTCTGGGAGTAGAGGCACTGGACTTTTGACTTCTGTCCCCACCAGACCAGTTGGTGATCTTGGGCAGGTCTCTGTCCCCTTTCGAGGGCTCTATGAGCAGGGAATTGTCTAACTGAGTATCTGCATCAAACCTGCTCAGATCCTGCAGTGATGGGTGAGAGTAAAGTAGCAGCCATGGCAACTGTATGGCCAACATTCCTGCCACATGTCCGTTATTAACCTGGGAGGGGACCATCAACTTCTTGGCCTCGCCCGGCCGGGCGTGGCTCAGCGGTTGAGCGTCGACCTGGGATCCAGGTGATCGGGGTTTGATTCCTGGTCAGAGCACATACCCCAGTTGCGGGCTCGATCAATGACTCTCTCATCATTGATGTTTCTCTCTCTCTCCCTCTCCTTTTCTCTCTCTGAAATCAATAAAGATATATTTTAAAAAAACAAACTTCTTGGCCTCCCAGACCCTGTTTTCTTATTTTATGGAGCCCCTTAATCATTGACTGGATGCCCTTTTTTAAAGGTCATCGGGCTTTTTTTGTTATTGCTGGTCCCTTCCCACTTGGTTTCTTCCAGTGTTCAAGTAGCTGGGGGTGAGAGCCAGGTAGGAGGCTGGGGAGCCCTTCTGCGTCACACCAAAAAGTGCGTCCTCCTCAGAAGTCCTCTGCACTCCTTAAATAGTGCTGCCCCCACCACTATGGAAGCCATTACTAAGTGGTGCCAGTTATACCCATTTCATGGCCCTGTGATCCCCAGCCATCGTGACCCAGCCAACTGAAGCAATTTCTCCAATAGTATTACAGAAAATGGGGCAGCTAATGACTTACACAGCATCTCCTCAGGCCAATTAACTCAGTGATCCAATCAAAAAAGTCAGCAGGGCTCATTCCTCTGGTGAACCAGGTGCGACCAGTCCTGCCCCTGACCTCCCTTCCCCCCGTCTTACGGCGAGGTTTTAGGTCTGAGACAGATCTATTACCACTTCTTCCATTTCTCCGGAGCCAGCTGTGTTTCCTTCCCCAATTCTGCTCCGAGAGCAGACAACCAAGGTTCCTAAAGAGCAGGGCTCTGGCATAGGGCATCTCTATTGAGAAGGGAGGGCTGGCGAAACCTGGTGCCTGGGCGTTGGCCCAGAGCCCACCCCCTCAGGCGTCCAGCTGGCTGGTACACTGCAGCCTGAGTCACTCCCCAGCAAGCCCTGGTACGAGCGTGAGAGATGGAGCTCAGCTGGCCCTGGGGGTGAGGAGAGGGCTTGGCAGGAGGCCATCTCCACAGGCATCTAGTTCAATGGCACCAGGCCAGGATTTGGCACCTCAGTTTGGTTCTTTATTGGGAAAGTCTGCCTAATATGGTCCAGTATCTGAACTTGCCCACCTATGAAATAGGATTTGCATAAGATTGGAAGATTACTTGGAAGTTGCTTGTCTGATGTTTATAAGGATCACTCTTGAGGAAGCAGGTACCTAAAAGGTCAGCTTGTAAGGTTTCCCTGTGTGGAAAGGGAAAGGACCAAATGTGGGCAAGCTAGGGGGGACTCTGAGGTCTAATAGGAATCAAAGCTGCCCTTCTTGGTGCATGGGTGTGCCCTTTGAGCAATTTTTTTCTTTTATTGTATAGTATATACACAAAGTAGAGCATAAAACATGAACAGTTTAAAGAATAACTATGAAGTGAATATCAATGTCCCCACCACCCAAGTCAAAAGCTAGAATATTGCCAGTACCCCAAAGCCCCCCAAGTGCTCTTCCCTTGTGAAAAATTCCTCCCTCCTACTACAGGTCATCACCACTTGACTTTATAATAATCATTTCCTTTTCTTTTCCCTTTGTCATCTATATATACCCTCAACAGTAGAGTAGTATTTAACTATATGGAGTCATATCAAATGTATTTTGTGGTTCTTCATTTGTTTAATATCATGAGATGCGCTCATAGTATTGCATATTGATACTGTCGGTTCATTTCCACTGCTGTATAATATTCCATTGTCCATATAAAGTAACCATTCTACTGCTGTATTGCTAGTAGGTAATTATTTTTTCCAAGCTTACTGATATTTTTAGCAAATGGATTGATCCCCAACTCCCATCCCCAGGCTACTGCTACTTCAGGTATATGGGTGAGGGGCAGAGACCAAGTGTGGTCTCATCTTCGACTCTCAGGGCCCATGCTCTCCCTGGCAGCCAGAATTAATGCCAACATCCTGTATTTCTTGCAGCTTACCGGGATTGCAGTCCTTTCCATTGGACTATGGCTCCGATTCGACTCTCAGACCAAGAGCATCTTCGAGCAAGAAAACACTCATTCCAGCTTCTACACAGGTGAGCATGGGGAAACTTGGTTCTTCCTCCCACTTTGGAGGAAGGGACTTGGCCTTGGGAAAGACGTTTGCTCTGGCCACATCGGCCAGTCATGTCCCTTTAAGCCTTGCTTTTGTGTAGTTGTGCACATGAATTTGCATTTGACTGATGTGGTTTCTTTTTTCCTGCTGACTAAGTCTGGCCTTTTGAGTATTCTCTGATGTGAAGTTGGCTCCACCAAAGTTGCTGCCACTCTTGAGAGTTTAAGAACCTCTGTTCTGGTCCACAACCCCCTCTTCATTTCATGTCTTCTCAAGCTTAATCATCTCCTGAACTCAAAAAACTTTGTCCTGGGGAATCCACAGTGCCAGGAAAAGGAGAGATCACTCCTCCCCACTGTTCAGATAGGGGCTCTGAGACCCAAAGGACCTGCCTCCTGGGTAAGAACAGTGAAAATTAGTAAGAGACACACTAGAAGAGACACCAGCCCTCTGGACCCCCGGTGCTGGTGCAAAGGCCAAGTGCTTCTGCTTTAGGGAAAAGCTTTCCAATTTAAGCAAGAATTGACTTAGCAGGTTTCTTTGTACACACAGGCTCCTTAGCATTTTCCTAGCATCATTCTGTCACTTTTCACCGCTGTATCACCACATAAATGCCTCCCTAAAACGAGTGGGAGCACCAAGGCCTGTCAAACGCAGTTGCCTGTGTTCTGGGCCGACACAGAATCTGCAGCTTTCCTTTCTGCCTGGTTTAGGAATAGGAAACATTTCATTTTCGAGAAACAAAAGCAACCCCTATTTTTAGGATGGTGGTTGTCATGTCATTAGGCTCAGTGTAAGTTTGGTCACTTCCTTCCCGCCCACCAAAGAAGTTATTTTTAAAAAAAGATGAAGAAAACTGTCTGAAGAGACTTATCTCCCAGACCTTCAGGAATAATGGGGCAGCTACCCATGTGCAGACCCCCTTCCCACCTCCAGGGGCCAGCCTTGGACAGGTCCGCCCAGCCCACTTGGTTCCATGGCCCCTGGGCTCTGTGGATGGTTTCCCTACTTTTATTTTTTATTATTATTATTATTTTAATCCTCACCTGAGGATATTTTTTCCATCGCTTTTCGGAGAGAGTAGGGCGAAGGCAAGCAGGGCGGGGGGGGGGGGGGGGAGGAAACAGCGATGTGAGAGAAATATATCGACTGGTTGCCTCCCACTACGCCCCGACCGGGAGTGGGCAGCGAACCTGCAACCAAGGTACTTGCCCTTGACCTGGAATCGAACTGGAGACCCTTCGGTGCACAAGCTGACTCTATAATCATTGAGCCACACTGGCCAGGGTGGTTTTCCTGCTTTTATTATTTTTCATTGTTGTCCTTAGTTGGGGTTTTTTTAGGGTGTGCCTCCGTATTGTGAGAAAAAAGTGAAAGGAAGAAAAGCACAACGCATGGGGTTTTTTTAAAACTGTGCACAGAGTTTTTAGGGAGCAGGTCTTCATAGTGCCCTGACTTGTTTTAGCAACAGCTTGCTTTTTGTGAGTCTGCAGCAGCCCTGGAATGCTGCCTGCGGAGCTGGAGGGCGGGGGTGGGGTGGGGGTGCTGAGGGGAGACCATGAGCACTCGATGTCCTGTCACGTCATGTCACACCAGGGAGCTGGGAACCATCTGCAGGAAGACCAGGAAGAGCAGATTTGCTGGAGGAATGTGGAGGCCAGGCATCCATTCCAGGCAGATGTCCTAAGGAGAGCCCCCCGGCATCTCCCATTGTTCTCTGCAGGGGTTCCTGGCTCCCATACTCCCCCAATAGCCCCTTCTCTGGGTGTCATCACTGTCTCATACATACTGTCTCATACAGGGCACTATGGAGACCTGCTCCCTAAAAACGTAATCCTGGGAACTCTTTACGAGACATGGAGTGATTCCCATCTCATTGATGAAGAAACCAAGGCCTACAGAGTTAAATAACCTGTCCATGCGCATACCCTCCAAAGACAGGGCTAGTCTTTTACCCAGTCCTGTGAAAGTTGCTGCTTATATTACCTGTGCTAGATTGTGAGTAGGCCTCCCCTATGCAGGAATGGAAAATATCTACACTGACTGGACATGTCCCAGGGGTGGGGGCAGGGCAGGGGCCCTTTTGGCCTTTGACTTTGCCCAAATTATAGTTGGAGGAGAGAAACCCCAAGTGTCGGTGGCCCCAGCCAGCAGGTGACAGGTGGGAAAGTCATGTGGAGTGGCAGGACAGTGATAAGCACATTGTTTGGGGAGCCAGGATCTGCCTCTGGGAACCTGACAGGATTCAGGTATCCTAGGTCATTGCAGGCCCTCCCCACCTCCAGCCCCCCCATGGCCAGTGGCCCTACCTTTAGTGACTAGGATAGGGATTTGAAGACACAATCCCAAAGAGACATAGCAGTCCCTAGTTGGGGGCCAGTGGCCACTGCCACCTTAAGCTCTAACAGAGGAAATGGACCCTTTGCAATTGGACCCCCTGCCTGGGAAAGGGCTCAGCTTTGAAGACTTTGTTCAGTTTGCAGAAGCCCAGGGAACTGAGGATGACAAAAGTGACACTAGAACATCAGTCAGCTGGGTGGCCAGTTGGGTCTAGCTGTTTCCTGCCCTTCACTGAGTGCTTTGAGAAACTGAACAGTTGTCATCCAGGGACAAAGGGCTGAGGAGGCTTCATACACTGTGTCCCCTTCCCACTTGGACTGTGACACTAGCCTTGACCCATCACCCCTCTTCGAGCAGAGTGCCAGCTCCACCCTGGTCGCTATTCCCAACATCAGGAGGTGACCATCCCTTTCGCGAGGGCAGTAACCATCTGTAGGGCAACCCACAGGCCAGCCTGAACATGCAGCTGACCCATCAGGAAACCTGAAGGATCACAGCTTTCAAAGTAGAGAAAGAACGCATAGCCAGACCGAGAAGCGAGTGTAAAAGAAACTTGCCAACATTCAGAACAGTCCATAGTGAAGCAGAACAGCTGACAGACAGCCTTATATGGGCCTTCTCTGCAGTTCAGGCCCTGGGAGATTCGGCCTGTCAGCAGTATCCGTAATCCCAGGCTGCAAACACACTGGGGAACTTCATTTTCTTGGTCTCAGGCCAGCAGCCCTTCTTAACTCCTTGATGTCCTCCCAGAACATAGCCTCTGGATGAGGGTATATGGGAGGTGGGGGGGTGTGAACTAGAGGCCATAGATATCCACACTCCCAAGGACCGTCCCCCTTCTATGACACGGTGCCTGACGATTTCCAGGACATACAGCATTGCCTGCAGTCAGCTGACTTCCCTGTTTCCAGCTTGTGACCTGGGGCAGCTTGTTTTGTTGGTCTGTGCCTCGTCTTCCCCATCCTGAAACTGGCAGAAAATACACACCCACACCTCTCTGAGGCAGAGAAGTCCATGCTTGGCACGTGGGGTTGACGGTGGTGCTCATTAATGAGAACGGTCATCAGTGGGGTGGAGAGGGACCAAGAGACCCGTTGGGAGCAGAGTTAGGTTTCCTGGTAACCCTAACTCTATGTTATGTTATGTTATGTTATGTTATGTTATGTTATGTTATGTTATGTTATGTTATGTTATGTTATGTTATGTTATGTTTGTTATGTTAGTTGGAGATAATAAACTATTCTAAGCAAGTGGAGGTCAGAAGCTCTGCTGGGTTTTGCTCTCCACACAAATAGGTGTGGTGAGTGCTTTTTGCAAGATGGGGTTGAGGTGGTGACAGAGGCTGGTGTGTCCTCCCCAGCCAAAGCTGAAAGTCCCGATAAACAGGTGAAAAAGAATGCCCTGTTTCTGGTGTAAGGGACACTCTGGTACCTGCCACTGCTACACCAAGGGCTTTTTAAAAAACTAGCTATAATGTCAGCCTGAAATAGGCAGAATAAACAGCCCTTAAGCAAATTAATACAGTAATCCTAGAGAAGGCTTCGTGACGAATAACTTTTTCCATGAGTCAGACAGAAAGCCCACATTCACTTGTTTTGTAAATGGGAACGCTTTGTCATCCGCCATGGCCAGCCCTTGCTAACGAGCTGGGTAGAGGATAGGAGGAGCTTTGTAAGGGGAACCCCTGGATGGATGGTCCTTTTAACAGCAGCCCACTCCCGTGGCTTCCAGGGGGCGTCTTGCAGATGAGCTGTCCTGTAGCTGCTGCTAAAATCCCCGTAAGCAGCTGCATGGGAGCTGGAGGGGAGGAAGCCCAAACACCCCAGATCTGCAGCTGCTTAAGCAGGATCTAAAGCCAGCAGCGCCCTTTGCTCTCCTAAAGTCTCCATTCACAAAGCCCGAGAGTGACTATCTCATATTAACTGGGGCCCATTAGGAGGATTCTCTCTCTCTCTCCCTCTCTCTCTCTCTTTCTCTCTCTCTCTCTCTCTGCCTCTTTAAACTGGAAATGCTCTTTCCCATCACAGCTTCCTGATGCTGCCCACCCAACCCCCTGACTTCTGCCAGGGTCTCCAGGCTTACCAACTCAGATATGATCTTAGAGAAGACGTGTCAGTCTGTTCATTCCCACTCAATGGGTTTCGTGTGCTTGTAAATCCTTTTGATCTCTTAATACCCCCTATTTATTCAGCCCCCTCTATGGAGCTCAAAGGAGTGACTCATCCTTCATAGTCTTTTCCCAATGAGATGGAGAGAAACTGGGCCTTGTCACTGTGCACTGGTGTCCCCATGTCAGAGCCCTCCTCCACGGAGCCTAGGCGTGGGGCTGCACTGCCTCTCTGAGTATAGCCTGGGGCCCCACAGTATGGGATTGCCTGGGAGGATGGGACTTGACTCAAGGACAAGCTGCATTTGTCCCCTTGCCCAGTCTGGGCCAGGCATGCACGGGAACAATACCCATATTCATACAACATAGGGGTTTGCCAGTAAAACCACGTGACTTGACATCACGACAGATGTGAGGGAAAGAGAGAAGAGACACAAATGCTCTCTTGTGTGCACTCTGCTCCGTGCTGCCCGTGAGCTTCAGGCTGCGTGGTTTGTTGCCTGCAAAGCCTTGACCCCATAGTAGGGGTACAGATGTGTGCCAATGAAATCACTGACACCTGCCAAGGATTCTCACTGCAATATCCTGTTGTGCATTGTGTGGAAATACCATAGATTCTCTCACTTTCAGCCCCTACTTCAGGAAAGTTGCCCTGGTCCCACTTAGCAGGGAGGGATCAGCAAGTATATAAAAATTTAGCACTGTGGTTAATAATTATCACTCATCCTTTGCATTTTTAAGATTAACAGTAGCTTGCATTTGTTGTGCACGTTTTGATGACATGTCACTTAATTCTCACAACCACCTCGTGGTGGACAGTTACCATCCCCGTTTTACAGATAGAAAAATGTTGCAGAGCCCAGCCTGCGTGGCTCAGCGGTTGAGCCTCAACCTAGGATCCAGGAGATCGCAGTTCGATTTCCGGTCAGGGCACATGCCCGGGTTTCGGGCTCGATCCCCAGCAGGGGGCACACAGGAGGCAGCTAATCAATGACTCATCATTGATGTTTCTCTCTCTCCCTCTCCCTTCCTCTCTCTCTGAAATCAATAAAAATATCTATTTTTTTTTAATGCCACTTGATTGAAAAAAAAGAAAGAAAGGTGTTGCACAGAGAGATTAAATGGCTTTCCCAGTGTGACGGTGCTGGCTTTTAAACCCAGGTGTTCTGGGCTTCAGAACTGCTGCTCTCAGGAGCCCCTTCTAAGGGTGGGTAAAACATGCCTGGAAGATAGGGAGGCTCAGGACTTCTCTGCCCATTTTTCCATGGGGCCTGCATGTTGGGGGAGCCATGGAAGGGAGTGTTCCCTGCAGAACAGCTGTGACTTCTCCAGAATATAACTGCAAGATGCACCCCTCTAGGCATTACCTGGGGGTGACTAGGGCTAGTATACTCCACGGTGTCCCCTGTCCCAGGAATGTGTCTTTTGTTGGGCATAGTCAGAAATTGTAGAAGCCACTGCCCTTCCCACCGCCGCCTCTCCGTTGGTCACTAAAAGTGAGGGCATAGAAACAGTGTCACTCACCCCCCCCTTAACAAGATGATCTATCCTTTCACCCTTACTAGAGTTACTGATTGCAACTGCAAGATCTCTTTAGTGTGCTATAGTGGGGGATCTTTTTCAGTTATCTAGCAGCCAACCTCTCATTTTACTGATAAGGAAATTGAGGCCAAGTCTTACCCAAGATCACACAGAACTTAGTAGCAGAGTTAGGACCAAATCAAAACTCTCCTGATGCCAGGCCTATCTTCTTTGCACTAGGCCTATCCACGTTTGTCAACATGTGCCCTTGGGTGTTACTAACTGCACATGCCTCGCTGCCACCCACAGCAGCTGTCCCTTCTGGGAAGCAGGCGGAGCTGACAGCCTGAGTGTTCACAGCCCCTTGCTGCTGAAAGCTAGCTCTGAGTCTCTTCTGTCAAGTAGAGACTCATCAGAGTCCCAGGAATTTACCCCGAGTTTGGAGGGTCTGTTTTAATGGGCATGAGTGGATTAATCTAGCTGGAAACAGGTGACAGACTAAACCAGTTTGTGTCCTGAGTAGAATCTGGGGGTTCCCGAGGATATTCTGTGTCCCAGTTCAGGGGGAATAGGCACCTTCCAGGAAGGCTGAGGGTGAGGTAGGAGTGAGGACTTGATGTGAGGGGTCCTAGAAGAGAGACTAGTGGGAAGGAGACCTGAGAGCAAAGGTGGAGGGGCTGCTTTTTAAGGAGGAGGCACTTCTTCCGAGATAAGGCAGCACAGTCATACAGGGGGAAGGAACTGCAGGAAACAGCTGGGCCACCACACGAATGTCTCCATGTCTTGTCTGTCCTCTCTCTCCCCTCAGGAGTTTATATTCTGATTGGAGCCGGTGCCCTCATGATGCTGGTGGGTTTCCTGGGCTGCTGTGGGGCTGTGCAAGAGTCCCAGTGCATGCTGGGATTGGTGAGTATCCCTTCTGTGTTCCCTGCACTCACTCTGGGGCCCCCTTCCCCCAAGATCCCATAGAACAAGTAGGGTGGGATGAGGTGAACAGGGTACCCCAAGGGCTGAGCTGTCCTCAGCCCCACCCGCCCAGGGTCCCTCCGCTCTGGGCCACCCCAGCTCCTGGGCAGGCAGCCGTCTTGCCCTCTTCCCCTGTGGTGGTGCCTCCCTCTGCCTCTCTGGAGTCTATCTTATCACTTCCCTCAGGTGACTAAATGCCAGGACTTTGTTTTTCCTTTTTTTGAGGGCCACGCTTGCTTTTTTCCCCCGAATCCACAGGTACCTTTGCCTTCTCTTGTTTCAAAAATGTGTTACAATTTTCCTCAAACTCCAGAGTGTGCTCACTTTATTTCCTCAAGTCTCTGGTTTTTGTGAGTGAGCAATGGTATTTTATATCGCTGACTCCTAATTAACTCCTTAGAAATACCCAGTCCTTTCCGTCTACAGCTTTCGCTCCTCGCCTGGGCTTAACTCTCACAGTTACGCGAACCTCTCCATTCGTGTCCCCAGATGCCCGGTTCCCAGAGAGTTTCCATTCCTCCTTGTTCTCCAGCACACCCTTTGATTTTTCTGTCGCCTAGGATTGTTCCTCACCCCACCCCTTTTTGCCTTCTAGTTCTTTGTCTTCCTCTTGGTGATATTTGCCCTTGAAATAGCTGCGGCCATCTGGGGATATTCGCACAAAGATGAGGTAGGTTTTTTTTCTGTGAGACCTCTTGGGGCCTCCGGGGACATGGGTTTGGGAGTTTGTGGAGGGAAGTGATGAGAGTGGAAGGGTGTCCTGGCTGGGCACTTTATCAGCTTCACCAGGCCTCTTATTTCACCACGTTCCCCCATGCCCCTAGAACACGAGCTTCCCCAGGGCAGGGAATATAAGCGTTTATACTACTCTGGGCGGGTATTGTGCCAACCACTGCTTCCAGTTCCCCGAACAGTGCTGGCACATAGTAGGTGTTCAGCAAATAATCCTTGGGTCTGTGTATCTGTGCGTGTGTCTCACACCTCAGCAGCCCCTCCCCAACTCCCCTGGAGAGACTGCTTAAAGAAGCACGGCTTCTGGGCTGGAAGCCCTTCCTCCTTTGCCTAGTCTATAAATCTGAGCCAAGTGCCGTGCAGGGTCTGGAGATGCACAGACTGTTGTCCTCACTTTAAGGACCTTTGCCACCTAGTGTGGCAGAAAGACATGCATTAAATAAGTGTCGTAGAAGTCACTTACATCCAAAAGTCCCATGGGTTTGAAAGGATTGGCTGGGAAAGAGGGATCTCTGGCTTCATGGAGAAGAGAGCATTGACCTGAACCTTGAATGAGAAATAAGATTTCAGGAGGAAAGTTGGTGGGAGACAGCGTACTTCCCGGCAAAGAAAGGGTCTGAATAGAGCTCAGCTTGGGCTCCATGGGGAGACCAAAGAGTGATGGGCCAGGATGGGCCATATCAGACAATGTTTTAGGAAGGGCTGTTTGTCATGTTTAGCAGGAGGGAGGAAAGAAGAGAAACACTAGATGCAGGAGCCCTGTTTTAAATTTAAAAAAAAAAAAAAAAAAAGATTTAATTATTCAGATGTAGACGTTTCAGTCATGGAAATAGGAGGGGATAATTATGAAAGATACTGAAGGAGAAATGCTGGATGTTGGTCAGTTTATTGATGTTGTAAGGGGGGGGGGGCGCATTAAGTTAGGACACACACAGTTCCAGGAGGATGATAGTATATCCTTTATTTTATAATAGCTAATACATATTCCAAATTTACTTTGTACCAAGAAATAGTCATTGGGTTTAGGACCCACCTCCTATATTTCCCTGAGTTCTCCTTTCCATCCACCAACCAAGACACCTGAGCATTGAGTAATGTGCATGACACATTGAGATTTTCACAATAAGCTCTCAGGCAGGGATTAATAGCATCATCCTAAAGATGCGGGAAGTGATGTGCAGAGGGGCTTGGTTCATTTGCCAAAAGTCACACAGCCTTGAGTGAAGAAAGAAAGAAGATGAAAGCCTTAGGAACTAACCAAATCAAGAGTGATATTTTTTTTTTATTATTTACATTGAGGAGACTCCATTTTGTGCGTAGATAGAAGGGAAGGAGCCAAGCAGAGCTGAAGGGACCAACCGTAGGTGCAGGAGGAGGGAAGATGGCAGGAGCAGGTTCCGAGAGAATGGGGAAGAGCGCAAGGGGCCCAGAGATGCCGAGGGGTAGCAGGGCGGGGCAGGCCAGTCTGCTCGGTAACATTTCCTGGGCACAGGGATTTGTCGACTGAATATAAAGACGACAGAACAGGTCATCTTTGCTCATTTGTTCTGCTGCTCTCTCCTCTCTGTCCATCACAGGTGATTAAGGAGCTCCAGGAATTTTACAGGGACACCTACTCCAAGCTGAAGTCCAAGGACGAGCCCCAGCGGGAAACACTGAAAGCCATTCACTATGCGGTATGTGTTATTTGCAGAGACTCCAACCAGTCCCCAGAACGTGTGCACAGGGGCACTTGCTTTACCAGACCAGTGCATCTCTATTTCAGTCACTTCTTTGGTTGTTTCTCTTACCTCCATCCCTGCCCTTCTCTCTGCAGTTGAATTGCTGTGGCGTGGCTGGGGGAATAGAGCAGTTCATCTCGGACATCTGCCCCAAAAAGGATCTAACCGCAGTCATTGAAGTGAAGGTAAATTGAAGAGCAAGATTTTGTCCCCCTGCCCACTTGCTCTGGGCAAATCCCACAAGGGTAGAAGTGAAAGTAGCCCTCCCGTGCCAGGAGGGCAGGTAGCCAAGCGCTTCATAAATACTTCCACCTGTAAGATCCCAGGGTGGCCACCTCATTTCTCCCCTGCCCTGGAGCCTGTGTGTTCTCAAGGACAGCAAAACAAAGGCCAGACCAGGAAAACAGCAAAGTGTTCTAGCTGCCTGTGGTGATTTGGCACCTGAAACTGCCCGGTGCTGTCCCTATGTTCTGCCTCCCCCAGCATTCAAGGCATCAAGGACAGGTGTGCTCAGAGTCCTGGACATTTGCTTTGTAAATGGCTCAAGATTGTAAGCTAGAGCTAATGTCCAAACTTCAGAATGATGACATGTAACCCAGACAAGAAACAGACCCAAAGCAGGGACTTACCAATCTTTCTTCTGTGATTTCTCACCCAATTATTTGGGACCCACCTCCTGTATCTCTCTTGGTTCTCCTTTCCATCCACCAACCAAGACACGTGAGCACTCCTGTTCCCTCCCCTTTCTCTGGGACCACTAGTGCTCTGGGTGTGAAACGGATGCTGTGGGAGGAAGGAGGTGTGCCCAGAGCAGGCACCGTGCATGACCAGGGTCTTGGTTTGTCTCCCTAAGCCCTGCCCTGAGGCCATCAAAGAGGTCTTCCACAACAAGTTCCACATCATTGGAGCTGTGGGCATCGGGATTGCCGTGGTGATGGTGAGTGTCCAGGATCGGGGGACGGTTCTCTTAGTAGTTAACATTGATTAAATGTATGCTCTAGCCAGGCACTGTGTTAAATGCTATACACATTTATCAACTGTTTGAATCCTCGCCATGCCTATGAGGTGGGCACTCTTAGCATTCCCATTTTAGAGGCTAGGGAATGGAGAGACAGAGAAGTTGAGTAAAGTTGATCAAAGTCTCTGAGCTTGTGAGTGAAGCATCTGGGAGTTGAACTCGATGTGTCTCCAGAATCCATTCTCTTAACCATTAAGGGGTAAATGTAAGGTGGTCCAAAGCTGCTGGTTCACGGACCGTGCATGGATGTAGGATCACGCGAGGACCTGGGCCACCTCAGACCTGTTAATTATCCTGGGATAATCTTCAAAACATGTTTTCATCATACACCTGCTCTTCTTTTTCCCAGGAAAGTAGTTCAGTAAAAGCTACATGGATGTGAATTGTTTCACCTCCCCCTGTAGTCTGAAAGGCATCCAGGTTGGACAGCCAAAAGAAAGCTTGAAAGCGTCAAATAATATGCTCTCTAGTAATCAGCTCCCAGAATCCATCAAGGGTCAACGAGGTCCCCTGGGGCCTCCCCCTCTTTCCCCAGTAGGGAGTGATGAGAACTCTGCAGGGGGCCTGACCCTCCTCTGCCCCTCACAAGACTACCCCAAAAGCAAGAATTGCTTCCTTTCTTAGTGGTTATTTGTACCTCTCATCTGCATCTAAGTAAAGCTTGGAGTAGCTTTCAGTAAAAGAGATAACAATACCTTTTAAAATAGAATATAAAACACACAAATACACAGAGGTGGAAGCGAAAGTTCCAGCCTGTGTGGGCTATTGGAATATTTGAATTTCAGCATTCATTTTAGCTCTGAGTTTTTGTCTCACCCTGAAAGTTCTACAGGGAAGTTGCTTGTGGAGTTTGCATTAGCAAGTAGCTGCAGACTCTCAGAATCCTACCAGTCGGTGACCCTCCCATTATCTAGCCTACGATTCTCCTGCTTTGACATTTTTACCCATTTGGCCTCCCAGTCACCACTCTCCTGGTCCTTTGTCTTGGCCTGAATGACTCAATGTCTTTCCCTCAGCAAAGCCAACCTGTTCCTCCTGTTCCTTCCTGTCTTCTAGGTGTTTGGCATGATCTTCAGTTTAGTCCTGTGCTGTACTATCCGCAGGAACCGAGAGATGGTCTAGAGTCAGCTTGCACTCCTGAGCAGGAAAGCTCACCCCTGAAGCTTGTTGGTTACTTCCCTGGGGTCTTATTTTTGTTGTTTTGTTGTTGTTTTTCCTTTTTGACACTAACTTTTAGTATTCATTCTGCATTTCTAAACAAAGAAAAAGTTATTCTGTGTGTATCTTTTTAATGCTTTATTCAATATTCATAGTTGAGAGATTGAGGGATTTGGTTTGCTTTTGGTTTATAATTTTTGGTTGTTTGTTTTTGCTTATTATGGTAGGCAGAAATCCTGCAATGAAAGGTACTATATTTGCTAGACTCTAGACAAAAGATATTGTACATAAAGAGAATTTTTTTTGTCTTTAAATAGATTTTTAAAAGTGTCTATCAAACTTAATCAGATTGTAACTTATGTTGAAGACAATTTGATACATAATAAAAGATTATGACAATATCCTGGACTGGTGGTGGGGTTTTGTGGCTCCCTTTATTTTTTTTTTAGAGCTATGTATTTCTCAGATGTCTTTTACCTGCTATTTGCTTTAATTGCATTTATATGAGAAGTAGGTTGGAAGGTTGGTTTTCCTACTTTACTAATGAAGAAATCCAGGTGAGGTGAAGGGATTGTGACCCAAGTTCACACACTGTTAATAGAGTCAACGCACTAGAACCCCAACCAGGACTCGCAGCAGTGTGTTGTGTGTTGGGGATACAGCAGAAACTGCGGGCGCCATGATGTCAGGGACTTTGTTTTATTCACTGTGCACCTAGTATCTGGTGCATAGTAGCTGCTCATTATTTGTTATCAAGTAATATTTGTTGGTTGATAAATGAGCACGTACCCATCAGGGTTTAACCCAAGAAGCAGAATATGAAATATTATGGAGAGAGAGAGAGAATTTGCTACAAGGATTTGACTTTACACAATCATTGGAGCTCACTAAGCAGTCTCTGTAAGACAGTTGTCTTTGCGTCTGACACGAGCCTGAGGCTCACAGGGCAGACAGGAAGGACAGATGAGTGTGAATTGGGGGAAGAGGGCAAGAAGAAGCCGGAACTCACAAGCACAAGCCCACCAAGACGACAAATCTGTGTAGGCTGTTGTTCCTCTGATGTCAGTGGTGTGTGTCCTGCAGAGACCGGGAATCTGTAGTATGGCCAGGGGTTGGAGAAGCTGAAGTGAGCCCCCCAAAAGCAACAATTTGTGTGAGTTGCAAAATGGCTGCTGCTTCATTTCCCTCCTCCAGACCTCCCACAAGGATCTCCTGCATCTCCGCCTGCTCCACTCTAACCAGAAGCATTCAGGAAGGGGCGTGCTGGGAAGGGTAGTTCAGCTTGACCAGGTCGACCACTCACTAAGCCACCAGTGTGGGAGAGGTGGCCCTGCTCAGAATGTCTGCAATCTAGTGGGCAGTTCAAACTTAGGCAATTACCACAGGGAGATGAACACTTCGAGAGGATAAGTACAGAGGCATACAAAGCCTGTTTTTATTTTCCACCCCTTGATTCAGTTTGAGTTCTTTCTTAATGTTAAAAAAATTTTTTTTTTTAATCAGAACACCAATGTTCCTAACAGCATTATTCATAATAGCCAAAAGTAGCAACAACCCAAATATCCATCGACAGATGAATGGATAAACGAAATGTGGTCTATCCATACACTCTACAACATGGGTGAAGCTTGGAGACATTATGCGAAGTGAAGTAAGCCAGAAACAAAGGAAAAAATGCTGTGTGATTCCAATTATATGAGGTACCTAGAATAAGTAAATTCATAGAGACAGAGAGTACATTAAGGATAACTGGGGGAGGGGAGAATTGGGAGCTATTTCAATGAGTACAGAGTTTCCATTTGGCATGATGAAAATTTTCTGGAAATAGATTTTGGTGATGGTTGCATTGTGAATATACTCAGTGCCACTGAAGTGTACACTTAAAAATGGCTAAAATGTAAATTTTACGTTATATTTACCACAATTTATTAAAAGATCATCTGGGTCAGCATCCTGCGTTTCATTACCATCTATGGCCCCAGGTCCCTTTTTTGAGCATTTGAAGGCTAACTAGTGTTGATGGAAATAACAGGTAAGAGTGAATGAGTCTATGTTAACATACGGCATCACGGACCCTGCTTAATTCTAATATCCACTGTTTGCCAGCTCCCTCTAGGAAAAGCAGGTCCCGTATACACACTTCCACCCTACTTCTTTGCTGAAGGTGGGTGGAGTCAGTATAACAAATTGCTACTATTTAAATTGAGGACAGGATTCCCTCGGTGTTATACCATCTTTCAGTGTGTTGGAAATAACGGACCAATTGGCTAGCTTAAGCGAAAGTGAACAATTTATTAGGAACACAAGTGGTGTCTCATGGAACCCAAGAATAGAAACACAATTGAGCCATAGGAAGAACCTGGAACTGTGGGTGAGGAACCGCAGCTGTCCACTTCTGCGTGCTGTTTGCTCTCAAAGGGTCCAACTGTCTCTGCTACTCTGTCCTCATGGAGTGGGAAAAGGGCCCTCAACTTCCAAGCCTACACAGTGACAATCTCCAGTACACCCATTAGAAGCTTTAGGAAAGAAGATCTGACCCAGTTTCAGTCAAGTATCTATCCAATCAGCTGGCAGGTAGCGGGGAGGGGTGCATGTAGCAAAGACCAGGCCACCCTCTGACCTGTAGACTGGGCCCAGGACCAGAAGAGGAGCAATCACTGAGAGACGGAAGACACCTAGAAAGGAGCCAGCTGGTCCACCCTGCTGTCAGTCCAGTGAAACAAGCTTGTCTGACTCCCGGTGGACCAGTCCAGGTGATGCTCTGGAGTTAAGGCAAAACCAAGATGGTAAGTAGCCCTCAGGACCTGAAGGACTTATGGAGCAAAGGCCTTTAGGAAGTTGTAGGTCACAAAAAGGCAACAGACTCTGCCAATAACAACAATAGCTTTGGGTTCACAAAGAATTTATATGCATATATGCACAACCCAAGGACACAGACAATGGTGGGGAGGGGGATGGGATGGGGTAGAACGGGTCATTGGAGAGAAAAAGGGACAACTGTAATATTTTAAACAAAAATAAAATTTAAAAATTAAAAAAAAACCAATAGCTTTGGGTTCAGAAAGAACCTCCTTAAGCAAAAGAGGAATACACAGCTGGGTATGTTGGCCTCTGGTTCAACTATTAAAAGCAACCCAGGACAACAAATTTGAAAAACAGCCGGAGTTCGGCCGGGCATGGCTCAGTGGCTGAGCATCGATCTAGGATCCAGGAGATCGCAGCTCAATTCCCATTCAGGGCACATGCCCAGGTTGAGGGCTTGATCCCCAGTATGGGGCATGCAGGAGGCAGTCAGTCAATGACAACTCTCTCATCATTGATGTTTCTCTCTCTTCCTCTCCCTTCCTCTCTCTGAAATCAATAGATACATTTTTTAAAAAAGAAAAAAACACCTGGATAGCAAAGGTTATTACTTCACCCAGTGCCCTTCAAGAACTGAAAGTGGCCCTGACCATTTTTTCTCAGTGGTTAGAGTATCAGCCCATGGACTGAAGGGTCTCAGGTTTGATTTTTTTAAAAAGATAAATGGTTAAGACACCAACTGTATTTCAGATCTTTGACTATATTTTGCATTGTACAATGGATTTCATTTTTCATGAAATGTCCGCTTTTCTACTTGTTAAAATAGAGGTATTGATGAAAAAAAAGCATCCCTGTTGTTATCTTTTGTCAGGATACGATCCCTGGCCCCAGTGCTTGTGGCTAAGGGAGCAATATCAATGTTGAACATCCCCCATGGCCTCCCAAGCACAGGAAATTAGGCAGAAAGAACTTCCTGGGACACCTTTCCTGATAAGAGCTGACTAGCTCAAGGACCACCTGGGACAGCCACCCTAGATGAAACCTGCCTCATAGTCTTTACACTCTAATGGAGTCTACAGTGGGATTCTTGGAGTAGATACACCTGCTGAGGGGTGTTCTCCTTAAATAAGTATGACCACACTCCAAAAGAAGTAGGATTGTGCATTCGGTCTTTGAAAAAGGGAAGTTACAGAGGGTCTGTGAACAAAGGATGGTCAATGGAGAGTCAGGTGCAGGTCCACAGGTCCCAAGCCAGGGATCATCAGAGTCTAAGGACTTTATTCCACCAAGCTAAGTTTTCTCCACTCCTCCCCCAGCCCGTCCCCACCTGCCCTCAGTTATAATGCTGCTTGGAGAGGCCTGAGCAGATAATGTAATAGTTTTCACTCAAGCTTTGGCCTGCAAACCCCTAGAGAACTAATTTGATTTCTTCCTTTTTAAATTGGATTTCCCCAAACCATCTGCTTCCCCTTTGGCTATGCAGGCAGGATCAGATCTTATCCCAGTGTAGAATTTTCACTAGGAAGGAGCCAGAGCTGACCTTCTGGCCAAGCAAGGCAATGAGGGACCAGCAAGGCTGTTCCAGCACAACCTGCAAGGACGGTACTGCTTCAAAACCTCCTTGGAGCTTTTCAGGTGAAATCCAGCTCAAGGGTCAACTAGCAGTGACATCCTCTTGATAACCTCCTCCAACACCTCACCTCTCATGATCAGCTCTTTCAATGCCACATGCCCCCTCCTTCCACAATGTGTTCTGACTGGTCAGCAAGGGGTTTCACTAGCATGGAGGTGGCTCATTTGGCAGCTGTCTGCATAGGAGGCAGATGCCACAGCATCAATATAGGCACATGCAAGAGAAAACAGACCATGGTTTCCAAAATAAGTAACAATTTTCTCTACCAAGAGTCATGATCCCAACCATTGATTTACTAAGACCCCTGGGCTAGGGGGTCCAATCACTAAGGTCCTCAAGTGATTTAATAAAGGTACATTAGCAAATCCATCAGGTATGAACACACAACATTCTGTTTGAATAATGACATAGGTGCCTTCTTGTGATGCAGTAATAACATCCAGAGCCATCCTAGTTTGGAGGACAGTATTTCTCATTAGAGACACTTCAGTATTCAGTAGAGACAGGCTTGTCTGGCTGTCATTTAGGGCTTGCTGGGTGAATTTAGTAAGGGCTTCTATATGAGCTCTAATGTCCTCCAGGCCAATGGAGGGAATAGAGACAGCAGCCAGGTGATTGTACCAATGAAAGGCAGTGAGGACACCTCAGGCTCTTGCAGGTGAGTTCAAATGTCCCTCCACATGTCCTGACCCCACAAGGGCACTCTCATGATCATCCATCCACCCCCCATCTTCCTGTTGTCCCAGCCATATTCTGAGTTCATTCAGCCCACTGGCTGCTGTGTGAGGGGCTCTACCTGGAGGCCCCCTGTGTACACTGCTAGGAGCTGTTGCTTTATGGGGGTATACTGGGTTTCTGGCCCCTTCCAGAGCTGGGATCAAAATCCTAGGGGCACTCTCCCCTTTTGTTGTCTCTGCCACAGTGCCTGACCCATACCTTCCAGAGTCACAAATACAGCTAACTCAAACAGTAGCCCTGATTGGGAGATGCCCAGAGCTTTAATCTCCTTCACTCATATTTTTGTCTTCTCAAAGGTGACTTGCTGCTCTGATCCCCAGTCCCACATGTGCCCTTTTTTTACCAGGAAGCATAAAGGACAGAGGCACTGTGCCAGGTGGGGAATAAAACTCCTCCAAAATCCCTATAAAGGCTTACACCTCTTTTGCATTCTTAGGGGTTGGATAGGCTTTCACTTTATCAAGCACAGCTTCTGGGACAACACGCGTCTTACCTAACCAAATGATCCCCCAAAACTTTATGGCAGTGCCTATGCCTTGAATTTTCTGTGGGTTCCTCTCCCATTTGTCCCTCACATATGTTCCAGGAAAGTCTGCAGCGTCCTGCAGCAGAGGCACGTCTCCACATGTTAACATTTTGTCATCAATGCAACGGGCTCATTTTACTGACGTGGGAAGGAAAACCATCCCATGTCATTGTGTGGGGCCATGCATGTAGCCTTGGGGAAGCACTTGAAAGGTTCATTGTTGCCCCCTCCACATGAAGCCAAATTGATCTCAACCTATCAGAAACCTGTACTGTCAGTCATTCCATGAATCTCCTTGAAGATGAAACACCTTGGCAGGAACACTTGCAAAAACATTAGAGTAAAACGAACTGTCTGTAAATGACAAAAGACTTAAAAAATGCTCATGGTTAGACATCTGGTAAGAATTCATTATAAAGCAATCATCAATAAATCAATAAATAGCAAGTGTTGGGAAGGATGTCGAGAAAAGGGAACCCTCATGCACTGTTGGTGGGAATGCAGACTGGTGCAGCTGGTATGGAAAACAGTATGGAGTTACCTCAAAAAATTAAAAATGGAACTGCCTTATGACCCAGTGATTCCACTTCTGGGAATTTATCCAAAGAAACACGAAACACTAATTTAAAAAAATATATGGACCCCTATGTTCATTGCAGCGTTATTTACAATAGTCAAGATTTGGAAGTAGCCCAAGTGCCCATTAGTAGGTGAGTGGATAAAAAAGCTGTGGTACATTTACACAATGGAATACTACTCAGCCATAAAAAAGAAGGAACTCCTACCTTTATGCTAAAGGTAAGCATGGATGGACCTGGAGAGTATTATGCTAAGTGAAATAAGCCAGTCAGAGAAAGACAAATACCATATGATTTCACTCATATGAGGAATATAATGAACAAAATAAACACACAAAATATAAACAGCCTCATAGCTGCCAGAGGGGAGGGGGATAAGGGGAATGGGCAAAAGAGGTGAAGGAATTAAGGGGAAAAAACCTCAAAGACACAGATAATAGTATGGTGATTACCACAAGGAAGAGGGGTAGGGAGAGAAATAGGGTAAAGGGGGGATAAATGGAGATGGAAGGAGTCTTGACTTGGGGCAGTGAACATAGTACAATACAGGTGATGTATTATTGAGTTGTACACCTGAAACCTGTATAATTGTATTAACCAATGTCACCCCAATAAATTCAATTTTTAAAAAGTCTATTAATTTTTTAAAAATTAAAAGGGTTAATGTATATGTAACAGGATGAGAACATGAAAGTTTCAACTCAGACATCATGATACAGTAGATATAAGATTCCAGAGTGGGGTGCCAGGTGCAAATTTTCTATGAATTCATCTAAAAACCAGTCACACAACTACTCTTTTGCTATGGTGATGCTGGGCGGCAGTGGCTTCCATGAACTTCCATGATGAGCTGGGGCTGTTCATTGGAGTGCAGGCCACAGTAACATCCTGACACTGGGGATGATACAGCTTTGATTAAGGTTCGTGGTAAAGTCACAGCTTCATTTAAGAGTGCACTAAAAGTGGTGGCATTTCTGAAACTCTGATAAAAGATGCGGCACACTTAAAACAAACTCTGTTAAGAAGCACTGAAGAAAAAAACTAGCTAAGGAGGGGAATGGGGAGAAGAGAGGAGCAGGAGGAGGAGAATGGGGGGGAGGGGAGAAGGGAGAAGGGGGGAGAGGGAGGAGGAAGGGGGAGGGGGAGGAGAGGAGGGGCACACAACTTCACTGAAACAGAGGTAAGTGGCAGCTACAATGGTCAATTGTTCCCTTTCGACAAAAGGCACTAGCATTTACCTGAATACTATTGCTTTGGTTTAGAAATAAAGAGGCGACAACTCTGTCTGGTCCGCTTTTCTTAATCTTTGAAGAAGTTACTAGCAATGAAGAAAATGAACAGAAGAATGAAGATGCAGAGATAGTATTTCAGCAAATGAAAGTTAGGCATCCTCTGAATCTCTTTGAAACAACCCCATGATGTCAAAAGAAACCCAGGAAAAACCTAGACTCAGTCAGTGGCCACCGCCCCTTTCCATCAAGCTACCCCATTATTTCCTCCTGGACCAGCATGGACTCCCCCATCACCTCCTTGCTCCCAGGCCTTCCTGGTGATGCTGATGTGATGGAAGGCTTGGCTCATGTGTGACATATTGGGCACCCTCTGGGTTTAAAGCAAAGGTGGACAAGGAAGATCACAGCACTTCAGTTAAGTATAGATACCTCTCCCCCAGGGAGAACAGTAGTATTTTATCAAACCCTGTCTGACATAAGCAAATGTTTAATCATTTTCTCCATAAATAATTGGCTGTTATGTTTAGTATAATTTACATCTCCTTGCAAATGTAGTCAGTTGGAAATTGCTAAATTGCCAATGTATAATTAGAGTCTGGTCAAGAAGACAGGATCCAAAATAGGTAATTCATCAGAGTGGATTTTATGTAGGAATTGGCCAAACAAGTTTTGGAAGACTACAAAATCAAAAAGAGTAGCGAGGGAACACAGGAATGATAACCACAAGAAACAGCTACCCTCCTAGGGTGTGGGGAACAGAGGGAAGAGGTGGGGTCATGGGGCCCTGGAAGCTCTGAGAAGGGAGCCAGCAGAGCTGGGACTCAGACCTCAAAGAGGGGCCATGTCCCCACTGTAGGTACCTCTGAGGGCTGTGGAGAGGCTGATTCTGAGAGTACTACACTCTCTGCCTCTGATAATTGCCTGAAATTCCTAAAATCTTCTCCAAATGGGAGCTCAGAAAATGCAGATAGGCAAGCAGACAGGAAAGAAAAAGCTGGCCACACCTCTTTCTCAGCAGCAGGCCTCTCCCAGCACAAGGAAAGTGGCGATAACTTTGACTATAATTGGAAGCTTTGACTATTACCTGTCACTGCACCTTGCAATTCTGGAATGAAGACTGTGTTTGGCAACTCAAAGTCACTATAGTACTTGTGAAAATAAATAAAAGAAAACCTTATTCAAATAGAGTCAGGAAATCCTGAAAGTGTAGCTCTCATGAACATATGACCTGTTGCACTTTACAAATTGGGGCAGGAAGAAGCTTACCTTACTACCCCCAGAAGAAGGGAAAGATTTTTCTCCTTGTCCAGCAATAGCCCAGCAAATGAGAAACCACCACACTCAGCCAATGAGAAGCCACTGCCACCCTGACCTCTCATTCTCCCCCAGTGGGCTTTTGCTCCTAATCACCCCCTCCCAACTGTCTCCTTTCTCTCTATAAAATAACTTTCCCCTCTTTTGTTCTCCAGACTTGCCTGGTTCCCATAGTTTGCGTGTCCCAGATTGCAATTTCTCCGCTATTCCCAAATAAACTGATTTTTGCTGGTAAAATAACTGGCTATATTATTTTAAAAGCTGACAAACTTTACCCTAAAAGTCATCAGGAAAGTCATGGGACTGCCACACATCTATCCTGGGCAAAGAAGAACTGCCTCCACAGAACACAGTTTAGGAACAGGGTGAGACAAAAGAGAGTGGCCGTAAGATCGCAACCCATGGGCCCTACTTGCTTGGCCTCCTAGGTGCAAATATAAAGTGCTTAGCACATAGTAGACACACAACAAATGGCCTAGGGCCCTGACTCCTCCCACAATGCTACAAGGACCATTATGTAAGAGTGTTAGAACTCAGCCTCAAAGAAAGATGACAAAATTCTCAGTTCTCAGTTGTGCCAAGAGCACAGCTATCTGAAAGAGTACCAACCACAAGCTCAGCTTTCCACAACTTAAGAGGACTACAACATCCCCTGGGCTCCAGGGCTCCAAGCACTGGACTATTTCCAACTACTGTCAATAGTGAGCACCCAAATCCGCAATGGCTAGCCAAGCAGCCTTTGAGTCCCTTCATTAACAAGGTTGCTTCCATAGTTATCCTGTGAAAAAGGCCAGGGTCTTGCTGACCAGGCTTGTAAATTTTCCCTTCCCTCACCCCCCAAGGAATAAATGAAGCTCATTCCTTTCTCCATGCTGTGGAATTCATCCTGAATCCCAGTGATTAACAGGTAGGGACCCAGATAGAAACCATCAGCATAACAGTCCCAAATCAACTCTGGGGAACACAAAACAAAGTAGATTGGCCCAGATATTCACAGCCTTCTATATTCTGGTCTCATTCTTTCCACCCAGCTTTATATATCTCTCCATCCCAAATGCAGGCCCTACCCCACTCGGGTCTTTTATTTTCTTTTTTTTTCTAAGAGAACATTTATTTCGTTAATCACAGAGGTAGAAAAACTAATTCCTAAAAGAAATGGGTTTAGGAAACAAGCCCATTATAGAGGCAAATGAAGGGCCCTTGGAGCTTAGGAGTGAGGAAAGTAATGCTAACAGGTCTCCTTTGAATCAGCTCTTTACCTTAATACACACCGTGCCCACCACCACTAACTGAAAGGCAGAATTGTAAAACCCACCATCCATGAAATGTAGTGATTTGTAATTGTATTGAAGCATGAAATCTGAATTTCATGCTGTGAGGATGGTCTATAAGAGTGAATCAATCAGCTGGAGAGGGAAGCTGTGGGGTGGAATTGCAAAGACTTCCCTGGGGAATGAAACAGACCAGAGTTTAAATCCCGGCTTTGCCACTGAGTCACCTGGGGCAAGTCACTCAACCTCTGAACCCCGTGCTCTCCTCCATAAAATGAGGGGTAATTTGTACCTTGCAGGGTTGCTATAGAGCAGGGAGAGGGACTCAGTAAAACGATGGCTGACCTTAATGTGTTGCCATCCTCACTGATGAGCACGCTTGGAGAGAATGAGTGAGAAAACCTAACTCAGACCTAACATCAGAGGCAGGTCGCCAGGGCTGCTGAGGCAGGTTGGAATGTGCCAGTGGGGTACAAGAGCCAGGTGCAGGCTCTGGGCTGGGAAAGGACACGGAAGGGTTAGAACTAGAAGTCTTTGAGTAACAAGTAAGAATCACCCTGCTATCATCCTCTATAATCTCCTGGGACCGTTTTTAAAAGAGTTTTGACCCTGTACTAATAGCTTTCTCTCCAGCACTACCCCTGAAAAGTCTTGTTGATTTCAGGATTCACAATAAAACCTCTCCAATGACCTGTCCTCTCACTTCTTCGACCTCCACCCACTCTCATGGCCAGTGGCTTTCAACCTGTTTGTCCATGACCCAACCGTACATGTGACTCAGTACACACACATCATATATAAATATCCATATCTACACATACATCAATAATATCAACGTACCCTTTCTGCATGCATTGTGTTCTGCCATTTCCTATTTTGTCCTATTTCATTTTTATAGATGCACTAACTTAATTCTGTCATTCACTAATAGGATATGTCTCTCAATTTGAAAAACACTGCCCTAGATTTTTTCATTACATCACTCCAGTTTCAGAGACCAAAAGGCTGGGAAGGAACCAACTAGGATACTGAGATGAAGTAGCCAATGAGGTAGAAGCACAAAGGAACCCTTCATTAGTGCAGTCATGCGCTGCATAATGACATTCCTGTCAACAGAGGACCACATGTAGGACAATGGTCCCAGAAGATCATAATGGAGCTGAAAAATTCCTATCACCTAGTGACAGTATCGCCATCATAATGTTGTAGTGCAACACATTACTTACTGCAACCTTTTTGCCTGATAAAATTTAAAAGGTTATAAAAGTTCAAAGTTAAAGTAAACTAAGGTTAACTTATCATTAATGGCAAGTGCCCTATATATACAGGTGTATCATTTTTAAATCTTTTAACCACATTTTTACTGTAACTTTTCTATGTTTAGATATGCAAATACTTACTGTTGTGTTACAATTGCCTACAGTATTCATGCTGCACATTTATAGCCTAGGAGTAATAGGCTATACCTTAAGGCCTACATGTGTAGTAGACTATACCATCTAGGTTTGTAGAATGCCCTCTGTCATGATCACTCAATGACGAAATCACAATGCAAGACTCTCACACTCTCTAATCTCTTCCTGTCACTCAAACTCATTGCCTCTAGAACTCCAAGTTCAACTATTTTCCAACCCCACCTCTTGCCTCCAATCTTACCACCTTCTCCTTACCTCTCACCCCTCATGATGTCACTTCTTCTTTATCTGATTTAGATTACAAAGCCCATAATAATCATCTATAATTGATTCATTTAATAAAGAGTTGCCTAGTTTTCCCACTCTATGCCAAGCACTATTCTAGGTGCTGGAGATACAGCAGTGAACAAAACAAAGACTCTGCCTGTGACGAGCTTTTTATTGGAGGGAAAACATAATAAGCAAATAAACAAGAACATTTAAGCTATTTCAGTATAATAGCCAGTGCAAAGGCCTAAGGCAGGAGGGCGCCAACAGGTCCCAGGGCAGCACAGAGGCTAGCAAGCTGGAGCATGGTGAGCAAAAGGGAGAGGAGGTCAGGAAGAAAGCAAGAAGCCAGATGGTATCCTAGGCTATTCCAAGGACTTTGCGTTTTACTCTGAATGAGATGGGCTATCATGGCAAGATTTGAGAAGAGGGAGAATCCTGATCTGGTTTATGTCTTTAAAAGCCTCCTCTGTTTGGATGATAGATGGTCAGGAAACCAGGGAGGAAGATGCCCACTAAGATACTATTGCATTAATCCAGGTGAGAGATGATGGTGATTTGGACCAGGGTAGTGGGAAGGAGGCAGCAAGAAGTGGATATAATTTTGAAGGGAAAGCTAATAGAATTTGCTGATAGGAGAGCATCAAGGCTGATGCCAAGGTTTTTGGCTTGAGCAGCAGAAAATATGGAATTGCCCTTTACTGAAACAGGGAGAGTTTAGGAGGAAGTTTGGGGGTGAGGGAATCAAGAATTGAATTTTAGATACATCAGTTAAAAACCCAAGTAGAGAAATATGTAGTCAGAATTTCAATATATGAAGTTCAGGGGAGTGGTCTGGGAAGGAACTGTAAACTGGGAGATATTAGCATCTACTTGATATTACAGCCAGGAGACTAGAAGAGAGAGAGGACCCACAGAATGAGTGAAAACAGGAGAGAGAAGAGCTCCAAGGACAGAGCCAAGAGGTCAGGTTGATGAAAAGAAAATGGTGAAAAAGACCAAGAAGGAGTAGCCAGTGAGGGGAGGGGAAAAATCAGAGTGTAAAGTCCAGGGATGCTGGGAGAGAAAGTGCTTCCAAAAGGAGGGAGAGATGCTCCTTGCCACATGATGAAGATGCTCAGCTTTATCAGTAATCAGGGAAATGCAAATCAAGACCACAGGGAGATACCTTTTTATACCATTCAACTGGTAATAATTTGAAGTCTGTGAAGACCATATGTGAAAAGAGGCTTTATTCGATCCCCATCAGAACATATACAATAGTCAACCAATGAATGCATAAATAAGTGGGACAAATCGATGTTTCTCTCTCTCTCCCTTCCTCGCTCTCTCTCAAATATTTTTTTAATCATATTTAAATAAATAATAAATAAATAAAAATCTGAGTCAGCGCACGTACTTCTCTGCTCAACTCCGGCCCCTCCCCCTTGGCTTTCCTTCTCTCCTTGAGTGAAAGCCAGTGTTTTCAAGGGCCTGTAAACTCTCTGCCCGAACTGGTCCCACCACCTCTCTGCCTTCTGGCTCAGGCCAAGCAGGTACCCACCTCCTCTTCCTGTTTCTTCTGCCTGGAGATCCTGTCCCCAGATCTACACAGGTGCCTTTCTCATTGCTTTTCAAATGCCATTCTATCAGTGAGGACTTCCTAACCCAGCTAGCCCTCCTTGTTGCAATCTATCCCCCTTAACCTGCTAGCTTCCTTTCCACAGTTCCAATCACCCCAGTTTGTCTCCTTCAATGAGAATATAAGCTCCCGGAGGAAAGGACATTGTCTATTTTGTTCCAGTGCCTGCAAGGTGCCCAGAACTAGGGCTACTTCCAAGGTATGCAAGGTCCTGGGCAAATATTCCTTTTCTGGGCCCCCATTGAGTTACACAAAATCAGCCTATCAGCACCATTCTGACAACTCAATCTACCGTGATGCCACACTAGCCAGCAGGAGCCAGCTCACTCCAGGTTGTTCTCCTGGAGCTGAGCCCAGGGATGGGCCCTGGGCACAAGTCCCAGAGTTCCTCGGGTCAAGTCCATGCATGGGGTAGGGGGTTGAAGAGCTTGCTGGATGGGAAAGTGGAAAAATGGCTGCCAGCCCCAGGTCTAAATGTGGTACTGCCTAGCACACAGAAGATACCACTAAAAATTACTGAATGAATACACTGAAGTTATTTTTTCCCTTCTTCTCTGCTCCTCTGTCCAAATTCCCAGGCTAAGAGACCACAAGCGTTCACCTAAACAAAGGCTGCCCCCCACCCCGAGAATGCAGTTTGACAGCTCACATAGAGGAGAAGGCACAGAGCACAGCAGAGGGGGCTCCTGCCCATGACCAAGGCTGGATCATTTGGGGTATCATTCAGTGAAGTGGAGCATCTCGACTTGCATAAATGAGCTTCCTGGACCCCCAGGCCACAGGTTCAACCTACAACTGCTTACACGGGCAATGAGGTCCCCACTGCCCTAATCAGTGATGTTCACTAGAACCAGATCAAATCTCCCAATGATATCTAAGGGGCTTTTCTAAGCCCTGGTGAAAGCCAGGCCGGGGGGGTTGGTGGGGGCAGGACCCAGGGTTTCTGCTCCCTGGAGCTTGACTTGTGCTAAGTGCTTGCCATATCTCACCCATTGTTGTCCTCTCAGGAGCTCTCATGACAGAGGCTTTATGATCCCCATTTTTACAAATGAAGAAAGTAATGCTCAGAGAGGTTAAGTAGCTTACCCAAATCCACACAGTAAGTGATGGAGTCAGGATTTAAGCCATATGTATTTTGCCTCCAAAGCCCTCAGCACCAGCCTCCTGTGCCACACACATCTCAGGAACCCAAAGGCTTCTGGACCCTGGGAATCTGAATTTCAGGGTGCTTGATGTCCAACCTTCAATGTCCACAACGGGAACAGACGTAGATACCTAAGGGCATAGGAAGAGCTTAAATTTTGAGACGAGACCCTCCTGCCCTCTGGCCAGTGTGCCTACTTGCTGTGGACAAGCCACAGGAGAGGACGAGTCACAGCCTTGTGTGGGATCAGAGGCTGGAGCCTCCAGCTGAGATAGACTGAGAATCTATCATCAGGACAGATTCACCCGCCGAAGATGAGACCAGTGGAGGTGGCCTTCTCACCTGGCCAGTGCTGGGAAGGGCGATCGATGCCTGAATGGGCCTCGGATACTGCCTCATCCCAGCTCCTGTGGGAGAGGGAACCAACCCCCACCTTCCTAAGAGCACCTGGGGAGACAGAGGCCTGCCTCCTCTCATTAAGAATTCTCAGAAAGCATCCGGCCACTCCTGGGACCTAGCAGGAGGCCTGGAGCCAAGATGGGTAAGAGAAGGAGGAATTCCCCTGTAAAGGAAAATGAGAGAGATTTGATTTATATTTCTGAGAGGAAGAAGATAGCAATAAGAGAAGGCAGAGAAAGAAAAAGGAAGGAAGATGAGGGAAGGGGGAGGAATCCCAAGCAATAGGGAGCTGGAGCCAGGGATGTAGAAACAGCCAAGAGAAGCTGCTATTCTAAGAACATCTGGTCTACTATCTAATTTGCAGTCGTCACTGCCACTCTGGAAATTCCCTACACCTCCCTGGGCCATCAGTGAAGCCTAACACAAACACAGATGCCCCATGGCGGGGTGGGGAGGAGGTGGATTTTGAAATGAGGGAAGAAGGTTCCAGTTGACAAACAGGAACCATGCAGGCAGTGGTGAAAAGATGGCTGCCTGGGCAGAAGCAGAAACTCGGGGGGGGGGGGACCAAGAGCTGCATCCCAACCTGCACCCCAGGCAACCGTAGAAATCCTGGGAAGACATTGGACCTTCCACAGTGGGGGTGAAATGATGAACCAATCTTATCTAGACATTGAGAGGTACAGTGACCCAACCTTCTTTCTGGCTAAAGTGTTAGGACCTTCTACCTGGTTCTACTCATGACCTCATGTCTCTGCTCTGGTCACCTGAGTGTTGTTTTTCAAGTGTCATCATGTGCAGCCTGGAGGAGATGCCTCCTTGGTAACTGCATGCTCTGTGGCCCTGAGTCAACCTCTTTACTTCTCTGAGCCTGGGTTTCCTCATCATAAATGGAGACCTCAACACCTATATGGGTTAAACTGAAAGCCCCTGTGATAGTTAATTGTTTGTGTCAACTTGGCTAGACCATGGTGCCCAGATATTTGGTAAAACATTATTCTGGATGTCTTTGGGAAGGTATTTTGGATGAGATTTACATTTAAATCAATGGACTTTTGAGTAAAGCAGATTTCCCACCACAATGTGTGTGGGCCTCATCCAATCAGTTGAAGACCTGATTAGAACAAAAAACTGACCTTCCCTAGGCAAGAAATTCTGCAGCAGATGGCCTTTGGACTTGAACCACAACATCAGCTTTTCCCTGGGTCATCAGCCTTACAGCCCAACCAGCAGATTTTGGATTTGCCAGCCTCCATAATCACATGAGCCAAATCCTTTAAATACATCTCTTTCTGTGAATATGTATATTCACATCCTATTGGTTTTTGTCTCTCTGGAAAAACCTAGCGCATAGTAGATGTTCCTTCAGGTGACTTTCCCCCGGGGCTGCTGTGAGGCTGAAAGGAGATAAGCTTTCTTTAAATCTGTGGGGCTTATCAGCTCTGAGCCTCATTGGCAAATACAGCCTCCCTGCTAATGAGAGGTGACCAGAGTCAATGTAATCCCCAAAGGAATGCTTTTGAGGAGTGATGGCAGACTCTGGTGGGAGCTGTTCGGTCCACATAACAGCTTCTCTCATTGTTCTGCTGGGTGGGCAGGGGCATGCTTTCTGGTGAGGGCAGGATTGCTGGGTGAAACACTGCCATATTCTTCCTCTGGGGGAGATGTTCCACCTGAGTCAAATGTCCAGACGTGTAATCTGAAAAGTATACATCAAGCTAAAGGATCTTAAGTATGGGGTGCCCTTGAAAACACTCTGGCCACAGCCCTCATTTTGCAGATGGGGAACAGAGGCATAGAGAGGGGAGGCCATTTGCACAGTTAGGGACAGAGCCAGGAACAGAGCCCTGGCCCACTGGTGTCATGCCAAGAGGTTTCAGGTAACTAAGTCAATGAAAAACAAACAGGTTCAGGAAGTTTCTCTAGATCACATTGCAATGAGCAGTGTAGTCAGGATTTGAACTCGGGTTTTGCACACTTTGAAACCCATGTTCTTTTCACCACCCCTGGTGTTAAGGTTAAGAGATAGCCCAGACAGAACACAGACACACACACACAGCTGTTTGCATTCCCTTGTTTCCATTTCCATGTTTCTCCCTTTGACTTCTCTTGAACCAAACCACCACCTTGTAATTCTTTTCCCTCCCACAGTTCCAGACAGACCTACAGTGAATGGAACAGCACACATTTTTGGAGTGCTTTCTGTGTGCACATGCTGCACATCAGATCTAACGGGAAACAAACTTGCCAAACTGTTAAATGGAGGGAACAGGGTACAGACAAGAAAATGGGCAATTACCATCCGGAGGAGGTCTCCACCCCCAGCATTTGGGAGAGAGTCCCCCACAATACTTTGGGACCCCATGCACCAGCATATGGTTCCCAGCCCTCTGCCCTAGAGAGAGAAATCCCCACCCGCCCAGCGAGCTACTTTGGCAACCCCTCGCTCAGGAAAGGGAGCTCGCTCCCTCCCCCAACAGAGAGGGTTTACTTTTAAAGACAGGAAAAGTCTAAGCATGTTCTAATGCTGATGGAAGAAACCAGGAAAGAGAGAGGTTGAAGGCTTGGAGAGTTGGGGAGGAAGGCTAAATAAACAGTGGAGCGGGTCCCTGAGGAGGCTCCAGGTGCCCACGAGAGGGCAGGAGGGTGGTGAGGCAGGTGAGGTGGGTGTGGGAGGGAGGCTGGGGAAGCACCTTCTGTTTACTGCCTGTGGTGGAGATGACCCATCAGCTGAGAATGTGGGGGTGGATGAGAGGCGAGGGAAAATACGCAACACTTCCCAGTCTGTCCAGCCGAGAGTACCCTCTCACCCAGAGGACTTAACCGTGCACAGACAGTTTCTCAACCTGTCCTCATTCCATCTTCTCAACACCCGCAAGGAATGTTCTTGTCATGCCTCTTAGTGGGAAGGAAACAGCCTGAGGGGAGTTCAGGCCACACACACACACACATGCACATAAGCGCTTACACACCCACGAGCGTGCACACACACGCGTACACACACTCCCTAAGGGCCATGGGGAGGCAGGGCTGCTGCCCACCCCCCTCACCCTGGCAGGAAGGCTTTTCAGAGTGCAGGTGCGTGAGAGCCGCCTTGCTACAGGAATGATCTCGAATCTGCTCTCCACAAAGAAAAGTTAGTAAATGATTCACATGTGGAAAAAAACAAGAGTCGGGACAGTGGGAATAATATGCTAACATTTTGTAATAAGTGAGGTGGGAAGGATGTGCTTGCTTATGTGAATAAAACATTTCTGGAAGGATGCCCAAAACAACTATAGTGACCTAGGGGGAAGGGAGCTGCCAGACGGAGAGGAAGAATTTTTAGTATATTCCCTTCTGTGCCTTTTGAATTTTGACATAGTTAAATAAGTAAATACATGCTTTAAAATACAAACTAGTGGTTTGACTAGTATGAGGAACACACTGTGTAAAACAAGCCCACAGTGGATCTACGTTGTGGTGTCATGGCTGAGAACCCTGTTCCACCCATGGTCCCTTCGCCCTTCCTTTCTGACCCCCTTGACTTCTAGTCCAAATCTTACCCCTCCAGAGTCTGAGGCATCCTTATAAACCACAGGAACCAGTAACACAAGTGTAGGCAGCCGCAGGGCCCAAGCCATGACCCCCGTGAATGTAACGGCAGACCGTGGCAGGCTCTACAGTCTGGGACTGGCCTCATTCACCTTGGTTGCTACGATCACTCTCACTCAATTAGGTCAAAAAGTGAGGGGATTCTTATAAGGAATTGACAGTGAGATGGATCTGAAGTATTCCAGGGAACCCAGAAACAGCCACACAGTGGGCCTCATAATTCAGGAAGGGGACAGTGCTGGGGACCCAGAGCAGTCCAGAGCCTGGATCGCCTCTCGGGAGGGCTGCCTCTTTCTCTGCTCTTTCTGGACATCTTCCTGTTCCTGCCTCCTCTACCAGAAGGCCCAGCCCATCCCCACGGCTCCAATATGGGCACAGCCCCATCCCAGGCCCCTGGGGCTGCCTTTGCGTGGGTGCCAATGCTGGACCAATCATCTGTGGCCAAAGGAGCCAGGGCCAAATAGTTCAGAACAGTTCCTCTCAGAAGGGGCTGTGAGCAGGATGGTCATATGGAATCCCCAGAATCCTTTGGACCCTTTCAGTCCTGAAGCCTTACTTGACTGCTCTAGGCTGGCCTGTCTCACCTAACCCCTGGGAACTGTGTTCCTGTGAACAGAGGCAAGATATCTTCCCCAAGCCTAAGAGCCAGAAAAAATATCTCTGATATTTGTTACGAGAGAGAAACTCCAGATTTATAAATACTTGATTACAAAGGGCCCACACAGGCATACCCCTCCCTCTCCTCTCCTCCGCCACAACCTCTGGCAGCCACCCTACTTGCTGCCTTTGCCAGGGCTCCAGTGGTGGTAAAAACATTTGGAGATTTTGGACAACTTCTGCACACAAAAATAGAGAAAAGTAAACCACAGAAACAGCATGGGATTTTAAATCAGAAAGACCTAGATTTTATTTCTCCATCTGCCACTGACTAGCTATACCACCTTAGGCAAGTTACTTAACCTCATTGAGCCTCAGTTTCTTCATCTGTGGCACAGGAGTAACGATACCTAATTCACAAGGTTGGCATGAGAATTAAAAGAAATAATGCATATGACCAAGCATTGATGCTCCACAGAGGACCATTTCTACCCTTCCCCCTTCTCCCTCCCTGCACTTTCCTCTCCCGACTTCCTGAAATAAATTCCCTCAGTTTAAAGTTCACCAGAGTCAGTCTCTGTCAGCTGCAACCAAGAACACAGACTGAAGAGCCTGTGACCCTCTCTTCACCCCCACGTTTCAGCCCCCACGTGGTGGACATTTCTCAGGTTTTTTGCTGCCCAGCACTTTCGAATACCCTCTCTCTGTTTGGGGAATTCCCTGTCTTGTGTTCCACTCTCCCAAGGTAGAAGTCAGAAAACTAGGTCGCCGATATCTGTCGCAGGCTCAATTAACCAGAGTAAGTGAAGTTTCAAATTGTGAGTGAAGAAAGAGTGTGAGGAGGCAAAGACCACATGGGACGCAATTGGTGATGGAGGAGACAGAGGCATCGGATTTGGGGTCTGCTGGAGAGGACGCCCCAGTGTCTGGGGACCAGTGTTGGCAGTATGAGATGCACTGCCCAGGACCAGGGATGGTGGCCTTCACTGACTTGGTCAGAGAGATGGTCTGTGTAGCCTGCACGCTAGGTTCTCTGGTCCTCCCAGAGGTTCCCTAGGAATCAAATGTGCTAAAATAAACTCCTTTACTGACCAAAACAACGAGTTCTATATTTTGCAACTAAGAACACTGACACACACATACATACAGTACGTGACTGTTTTTATTTCAGCTTTATTGAGGAGTAATTGACATAAAATTGTAAGATATTTAAAGTATACATTGTGGTGATTTGATATACATATACACAGTGAAAGGACCCCACCCATCTACTTAAGTAATACATTCATCACCTCACATATTTATCTTCATTTTTTTGTTGTTGAGAACATTAAGTTCTACTCACTTAACAATTTCAGTTATACAATACATTGTGGTCACCTGTAGTGACCATACTGTACATTAGATCCTCAGATCTTACTCATCTTAGAGCTGAAAGTTTGTAACCTTTTACCAACCTCTCCCAATATCCCCCACCCCCAAGCAACAACTTTTCTACATTGTTTCTATGAATTTAACTTTTTTTCTTTTTTAAGATTCTACATATAAGTAATACCATGCAGTATTTGTCTTTCTCTGCTCGGCTTATTTCACTTAGCATAATACCCTCAAGATCCATCCATGTTGTCACAAACAGCTGTATTTCCCTCTTTTCTGTGGCTGAATAGTATTCATTATATATTTTCATTATATATTTTCTTTATCCAGTCATTCATCAATGGATATTTCAGTTGTTTCCATATCTTGGCTATTATGAATAATGCTGCAGTGAACATGAGAGTGCTGACATCTTTCGATATCCTATTTTTTTTTTACTTTGGATATATACCCAGAAGTGGGATTGCTGGATGATATAGTAGCTCTATTTTTAATTTTTTGAGAAGCCTCCATACTGTTTTCCATTAGTAGCTATACCAATTTATATTCCCATCAACAGTGCACAGGTTTGTTTCCCTTTTCTCCACATCCTAACCAACTCTCATCACTTGTCTTTTTAATGACAGCCATTCTGACAGGTGTGAGGTGATATCTCATTGCGGTTTTGATTTGCATCTCTCTGATGATTAGTGATGCTGAGCACCTTTTCATGTCTCTGTTGGTCATTTGTATGTCTTTTTAAGAAAAATCTCTATTTGATTTCTCTGGCCATTTTCTAATTCTATTCTTTTTGCTTTTTGCCATTGAGTCATATGAGTTCTTTATAGTTTAGATATTAAGCCCTTATCAGATATATAATTTGAAAATATTTTCTCCCATTCCATAGATTAACTTTTCATTTTATAGATAGTTTCCTTTGCTGTGCAAAAGCTTCGTCATTTGATGTGGTCCCTCCTGTTTATTTTTGTTTTGTTGCCTTTTCTTTTGATGTCAAATAAAAAAATCTTTGCCAATACTGATGTCAAGGAGTTTGATGTTGTTGAAAATGGGATAATGAAGTCCCAACTAGTATTATATTGCTGTCTATTTCTTCTTCATGTCTGTTAATATTTGCTTTATATATTTAGGTGCTCCCATGTTGAGTGCATAAATATTTACAAATACTATACCCTCATGTTGGATTGATTCCTTTACTACAGTCTTTGGCTTAAAATCTATTTTGTCTTATATAAGTATAGCTACCCTTGCTTTCTTTTGATTTCCATTTGCATGGAATATCTATTTCCACACCTTCACTTTCAGAATAGATGTGCCCTTAAAGCTGAAGTGAGTCTCTTGTAAGCAGCATATAGTTGGGTCTTGTTTTTTATTTCATTCAGCTACTCTATGTCTTTTGATTGGAGGATTTAGACCATTTATATTTAAAGTAATTATTGATAAGTATGCACTTACTATTGTCATTTTGTTGTTTTCTGGTTGTTTTGTGGTGATTCTTTTGTTTCTTTCTTCTTCTCTTGCTCTGTTCTCTTGTGATTTGACAATTTTCTGTAATAGTATGTTTAGAGTCCTTTATTTTTATCTTTTGTGTATTTCTATAGGTTTTTGCTTTGTGATTACTATAAAACATTTGCTTTGAGACTTACATAAAACATTTTGTATTTATAAAACTATATTTTATGCTAAAGCAACTCAACTTTGGATGCATACTAAAACACTATATCTTTTCTCTCCCCACATACATATTTTATGTTTTTAATGTCACAATTTACATCTTTTTACCTTGTGTACCCATTACCAAATTATTGTATAGTTGTTTTTAATACTTTTATCTTTTAATCTTCATACTATATTTATAAGTAATTGACCCACCACAATTACATTAGAGTATTTTGGATTTAACTATATATTCACCTATACCAATGAGATTTATACTTTCATGTGTTTGTGTTACTAATTAGCATCCTTTCATATCAGCTTCAAAATGTACCTTTAACATTTCTTATAAGGATAGTCTAGTGGTGATGACTAACTTCAGCTTTTGCTTGTCTGGAAAACTTTCCTTCAATTCTGAAGGACAACTTTGTGGGGTAGAGTATTCTTGGTTGACATTATTTTTTGTTTTAGCACTTTGAATATATTATGCCACTCCCTTCTGGCCTGCAAAGATTCTGCTGAAAAATCTGTTCTTAGTCTTAGGGGGCTTACCTTGTACATAACAAGTTGTGTTTTCTTCTGCTGCTCTTAAGATTATCTTCTTCTCTTTAACTTTGCAATTTAATTATAGTGTGTCTTAGTGTGAGTTTCTTTAGATTCATCTTGCTTGGAAATTTCTGGGCTTCCTGCATCTGACTAATAACTTTCAGCCATTATTTCTTTGAATAAGCTTTCTCTCCCTCTTCTCCTGGGACTCCTGAAATGCAAATATTGCTACTCTTGATGGTGTCCCATAAGTCTTTAGTGATCTTTATTCTATTCTTTTTTCTTTTTGTTCCTCTGATTGGATGAATTCTACTCTCATGTCTTCAAGTTCACTGATGCTTTCTTCCACTTTATCTAGTCTGTTTTTAAACCCTTCCATTGAATTTTTTCAGTAATTGTATTCTTCAACTCTGTGATTTGCTTGGTATTTCCTCATATTTTCTATCTCTTTGTTGAAAGTCTCATCTTGTACATTCATTGTTCTCCTGACCTCAGTGAGCATCTTAATGACCATTATTTTGAACTCTTTATCAGAAAAATCACTTATCTGTATCTCATTAAAGTCTGTTTATGAAGTTTTATCTCATTCTTTTGTTTGGAACATATTCTTTACATTTATACTTTATATTAATATTTCTTCATTTTCCTTGACTGTCCATGTTGGTTTCTGTTCATTAGATAAAACAGCCACCTCTCCCAATCTTGAGGAAGTGGTCCCATGTAGAAAAAACATTATCATTCAGCCCAGCCTGAGTTCTTGGTTGTCTCTCAAACCTTTCTCATTGTCCAAACTGTCTTCTTTATTCTTAGTGGCTCCTAGTAGTTGAGGATGTGCCAAGACCTGTCAGTTCCCCTAAGAAGCACTTAGATATAGGCTAATTGGAAGCCAAACCCTCAGGTAGCAGCTCTTAAAGTATGTAAATAGGTCTCTTTCAGGGAAAGACTGAGAGATGCATGTTTCTATCTGTTCTCTCTGCACTGAGCCCTGGGAGCATAGTCTATTAAGAATTGTTTCTTTCTTTGCTATAATCATGTTGGTCTCATGGATGCAAGCCCCATTGGTTTTCAGAGTTAGGTGTTTTGGGGGCCCATCCCTCAGGTGGAAGTCTTAAAAGCTGGAGTACAAGATAGTAGATTCAAATCCTTTGCTCCTTGGGAAGAAGCTGGGAATTGTGCATTCCCTCCTGATTGTATGTTGCTGTGCTGGGAGTGGGATTTTTGGTCAAAGTGTGTCTCGGCCTTTTTACCCATTTTTATGTGGGTATTTTCTCATTCATCCAATGTGTAGAAGTCACTTGGCTGATTTCTGGGTTTCTTTAAGAGGGAATTATTCCAGTTGTCTCTGTAAATTCAGTGTGTCTGTGGAAGGGGGTGAGTTCAGGAGCATTCTACGTCACCATCTTGAACCAGACAGTACCTGATTGTTTTTACTTATTTTATTTTTTTTCTGTTTATTGAATATATTGGGGTGACACTGATTAACAAAATCATTCGGGTTTCAGGTGCGCAATTCTACAACTCATCATTTGCACACTATTCTCTAAGTTCTTCTAGTTGGGCTAATAATATTAATATGAGGTGGATTAACAGGAGAAAATGTCAAAAATTTATTATGGATGTACATTTTGGGTATCATAAGATATGAAACTCAAAGATACAGTGGGCAGTTGAGGTTTATATGCCATTTTGGACAGAGGACAAGGAGGGTGGGGGTCTGGAACTTCAAAGAGAAAGCAGCAATTCACAGGCAGATGAGAAAGAGCAAACATGTGGTAAACAAATTCTTGCTGGGCCACCCAGAAACAATGGGACACAGAGAAGAATCTATCAAACAGACTTTTGCTTGCATCTTCCTTGTCCAGCCACACATAATTCCAATATGCTAAGTGGATGTGCTAAGATTCCCTTTCTGAAGCAGGTTCTTCTATCTGAATTCCTCTTTTTAAATGGGAGGGTCAAAAGTTCTTTCTGAGTCTTTTGATTCTTTTTTTTTTTTTTAAATATGTTTTTATTGATTTTAGAGAGAGAGAGGAAGGGAGAGGGGTAGAAAATTAGCAACATCTATGAGAGGAGTGACAACAAGATTGCGGCATAGGTAACAGCGGTACTCTCTGTGTCCCACACCACATCAAAATTACAACTAAAATAAAGAACAACCATCATTCAGAACCTCCTCAAATCTAGCTGGTCAGAAGCCATACAACCAGGAACTGAAGAAGCACATCGAGACCAGTAGTAGAGGCAGAGACGCCGGTGGATCAGGGCTGAATCATGGTGACACGGCAGTGGTCCCCCACCCAGGTGCCACAGTTTAAAACCCAGAGGGTTATCTCAGGAGTGCTTTCCCAGAGGAGCAAGGGGTCCCAGACCCACATCAGGCCCCCCAGCCCACGGTTCTAGTGCAGGGAAGAGAAGTCCCCACAACTTTGGGCTGTGAAAACCAGCAGGGATTGTTGCTGAGTGATGCAGAGGCTGCAGGAGTCCCAGGCTTTTCTCTTAAAGGGCCGGCACACAGACTTACTCAGACGCATTCTCTCTGAGCTCCAGGGCTGGGCAGCAGCTTGAAAGGAACCTAGGACATTCAGGTTCCTTTCTATCTTTCAACTATCTTGCCTGGAAACAGGGAGAGAGCTGGAGGGGCAGCTTTCTCCTAGACAGAAGAGCTGGCAGAGGCCATTGCTCCTTTGACAAGCCCTCCCCACATAGAGCCAGCATGCAGGCACCATATTTGAATCTCTAGCACCTGACTCACACTTTTGGTCCCACCTTGGTGATTCCCAGACCCCGCCCCTTCCTACTTACAAGCTCATCCAAGCCATTTCCAGTGACTTTTCTATGCAAGTGGCCTCTCTAGTCTCATGCTTAGGACTTTCCTAAAATCTTTCAAACAAGCAGCAGCTGGCCTCAGCGTGTCCCATACCTCTTGATAAGTCGGCCCCAGGCCTGGTTCTAGTGGCAGCTTGCATTGGTTCATACCTTGGCCTCTCCTGGACACCTCCAAGCCCAGCACAAGTAGCAGCCATCTAAGGTTTGCTGTGTAGCTCATGCTGGATGGCCCTGGGCAAGGCACAGGCAGAGGCTGACTTTGCACCTCCCAGGAGGCCCCAGACACAGTGCACCTGGTAGTCAGCTTCAACCACGTTGGATTACAGCCTTATCACATCCACAAGTGACACATTAAAGGGGCAGACTCTGTGGACACCAAAGCTCCACTGAAGTAAATCCTGTTCCATAGGGGTGTCTTCAGCACACCAGCTCTTCAGCTATAGCTGCAGCTGTTTCTCACAGCCAATTGGTCTGGGAGTCAATTCCTCCCAGTGACACCAATAGCAACCAAGGCTCAACTATATCAGAATAGTGCACATAGCCCACACAGAGGAGCACCTAGAAGGCCCAGCTCAGGTGACAGGGGAGGCTGAGCCACTGGACCCAACAGGACACCTACTACACAAAGCTACTCTACAAATTCCAGGAGACATAGCAGCAGTTCCTAATACATAGAAACAAACACCAGGAAGCAGCCAAAATGTGGAGGCAAAAAAACATGTTGCAAAGGAAAGAATAGAAGAAATCTCTAGGAGAGGAACTAAATGAAATAGAACCAAGCAAGCTAACAGAGAGTTCAAAACAATGTTTACAAGGATACTCAAGGATCTTAGTAAGACTACTAAGGAAACTAGTGAGATCATCAGTGACATAATAAATTACCAATCAGAAATGAACACTACACGAACTGAAATGAAGAATAATTTACAGGGAATCAACAGTAGAGTAGAGGACACTGACAATCAAATTAGCAATCTGGAATATGAGGAAGCAAAAAACACCCAACCAAAAGAGAAAAAAGAAAAAATAATTCAGAAATATGAAGATAGTATAAGGAGCCTCTGGGACAACTCTAAGTAGCCCAACATTCATATTATTGGGATGCCAGAAGGAGAGGAAAGAGAGCAAGAAATTGAAAACCTATTTGGAAAAATAATGACAGAAAACTTCCCCTACCTGGGGAAAGAAATAGACTTACAATTCCAGAAAGCACAGAGAGTCCCAAACAAGAGGAACCCAAAGAGGCCCAGTCCAAGACACATCATAATTAAAATGCCAAAGGTTAAAGACAATGAGAGAATCTTAAAAGCAGCAAGAGAAAAGCAATTAGTTACCTACAAGGGAGCACCCATACAGAAACTTTGCAGGCCAGAAGGGAGTGGCAAGAAATATTCAAAGTGATGAAAAGCAAGGACCTACAACCAAGATTATTCTACCCAGCAATGCTATCATTTAGAACTGAAGGTCAGATAAAGAGCTTCACAGATAAAAAAAAGCTAAAGGAGTTCATCACTACCAAACCAGAATTGCATGAAATGTTGAAGGTCCTTCTTTAAGAAGAAGCTAATGAACAAAAGAATCTGACAAACAAAATATACCCAGATACATTGAAGCATGCAACAGACTGTTGTATCTCAGAGGGAAGAGGGAAGGGGGTTGGGGGATGAGAAGAGATTAACCAAAGAAGTTATATGCATGTATGCATAACCCATGGACACAGACAATAATAGGGTGAAGGCTTGGGGAGGGGCTGGGAGGGAGGTGGATGGGGTCAATGGGGGGGGGGGGGAATGGGACACCTGTAATACTTTCAACAATAAAGATAAATTAAATAAATAAATAAATAAAATAGAGAGAGAGAGAGAGAGAGAAAGAAAGAAAGAAAGAAAGAAAGAAAGAAAGAAAGAAAGAAAGAAAGAGAAGAAAGAAAGAAAGAAAGAAAGAAAGAAAGAAAGAAAGAAAGAAAGAAAGAAAGAAAGAAAGAAAGAAAGAAAGAAAGAAAGAAAGAAAGAAAGAAAGAAGGAAAGAAAGAAAGAATTTATGAGAAACATTAATCACCTGTCTCCTGCACACCCCCAACTGGGAATCAATCGCAAAACTCAGACATGTGCCCTGACTGGGAATTGATCGAGTGACTTCTTGGTTCATGGGTCAACACTCAACCACTAAGCCACACTAGCCAGGGAGTCTTTGGTGTCTTAATAATCAGCTTAAAAATCAATGTCCCAAAAGGCATATTTTGAGGTGGCAAAACTTTGGTCCCCTTTAATACCCAGTGAACTTGAAGAAAATGCTGATACCTAGGCCCTGCCCCCAAGAATTCTGATTGGACAGATCTGGGGCTCAGCCTGGGCATCAGGATGATTTCAATGTGCAGCTGAGGTTGAGCCACCACTCTTCTGAGGGGTGAGTCGGTGAGCCTTTAGGGAGCAGCTCATGCATTGTTCTTGTTCAGCTGTGTTTTCAAAACTCTTGTGTAGAATTCACTTTCTTCTAATTGTTTTTGAAGGGTGTTCTAGATTCTTCCATCAGAAGTACCCATGTCTCCTGTGGGATCTGCTTCTGAAGGAGTCATGTCTCCTCTCTGCATCTCCTGGCCTCTATCTCAGTTTAAGAAATTTTTCTCCTTAACCACCCATCAGTCTTCTCACCCACCCAGTGGGGTTTATTTCTTGCAGGTTCTGGGCAAGGTGGTCACTCCTCTGAACTTATTACCTGGAGCTGAGACCCTTGAACTCTGAGGCTCAGCCCAGCTATTTTGGCAGCCCAAGGACCTTAGTGAACCCTCACATCTGTCTTCATTCCACAGGTCTCCACCTGACTGCTTCATTATGACATGTGAGCTGGGTGGAGTGATTGCTTCCTCCCCTCCTCTTTCAATCATGTATTCCACCCTACAGTAAAGCTCTATCTGCCCGCTCCCACCTTGATAGCCTTTTCTGTTTGTCTTTGAATACTAGGTGTTATCCTGGGTAGTAGGTGCACATGCTAGATATTAGGCTAGGAGTCTAGGGACCTGTGTTCTGGACTAACTGTGTTCCCTGGGTCACATCACTTAACCTCTCTGACTTTCAATTTCCTCATGTATTAAATGAGCTGATGTACCCTGCCACCTCACAAGATTGCTGTGTGGTTCAAATAGGATAGTCTGCAAACATGTCTTTGGTGACTGCCAATTGTGACACCAATGTTATCTATATTCATCAAATTGGAATCTCTTTTCTAGTTGGCAGAATGAGAGGTAATTTGTCCTTTCTTAGGGAACACCCAGCTGGTATTAAAGTCCCTGACAATGGTATATCATAGAATCTTGTCTCCCTTCCTCATTGAATCAGAATGTACTCATTGAGAGCCTATTGTATGTACTCAGCACAGTGTTAGAGGTGAGGGGATCCTGGGCTGTTTTTTGGGAAGTAAGGCAATCCACACAGAAAAATAAGTGGGTAGAGCCTGGCCAGTGTGGCTCAGTTGGTTGGGCATAGTCCCATGCACCAAGAGGTCGCCAGTGCAATTTCCGGTTGGGGCACATGCCCAGGTTGCGGGCTCGATCCCCAGTGGAGGGTCAGTGTCGTACAGGAGGCAGCCCATCGATGTTTCTCTCTCATTGATGTTTCTAGCTCTCTCTAAAATCAATTCAAAAAACAAAAAAAAGAAGTGGGCAGTGCTAGGTGAACACAGAGTGCTATAACAGTGAGTGCTTTAGAATTTCCAAGGGACAATGTAGCCTAAATGGTCAGAGAATAAATACTTTATTTAGAGATAGAGCCTGAACAAGACAATCCCAGAAGGCAGGGTTGGAATCTGGTGGAGGGAGAGAAGAATGTGGCAAAGGAAGGGTGCCCTGGGAGAGGCTGCAGAGTGGAGCTGGGGAGATGCTGAAGGAGAGAAGGCAGGCCACCCTTCGCCCCAGTTTCTGTAGTAACCCAGTTCATCAGGACTTACTGGGCATGGAAGCCTCTTAGGCACCAGCATCAAAAAATGGTGTCATAAAGCAGTCACTGAACAAGGCCATGGCCCCTTCCCTTCCTTTCCTTTGCTTTTCTAAGCAAAAAGACCATCCTCCTTCCAGTGGTGCCCTACTCTGCTGCAATCCACTGCCTACTGGTGACCATTTTTTATGCATTTACAAGGAACGATGAATAAAAACCGCTTCTTCCCATCCCACTGGCATGGGGCAGAGGCAAAGCAGCCACACTTTGATATGTCCTTATGTTGCCAACACAGTAAAAGTTGCTTGTTGACAACAGTCTAACTGTGTTAGGTTGCCAGGTCACCCCTCATCATGACTCCCCAATAATCCTCTCTCCATCACTCCGGGTTCTCTGGCACCCCCTGTGCCACCTCATGCTGTTACTTCCTCCCCATTCCCTCCTCTCCGACATAACATGGTCTGTCCCTGCCCAAGTGCCCTCTACCCTCCACCCAGAGCCACCATCCATTGTCCTCCTAAAAACTGTCCTTGGAAATGGGATGCAACACGGGAAATCACTCTGTTTGGGGCCAAGAAGGAAGGAAAGAGGGACAGGAATGGAAAGGGTGGGTAATGGAAAAAGTGACTTCCCGCTATTCCCTGGAATTGGGCCTGGAAGGCTGCTCAGAGTGGTTGCCATGGTGATGGCAACCATTGGTTCCCCTTTCAGAACTGAAGAATGTTTGCTGTGCCTTTCCTCCCTACTCTGATACCTCAGTCCCTTCTCCATCTGCTTTGCACTCTAGCAGGCTGAAGCTTGCTTCTACAGGGCTCTCTTTCCCTCTGGTTTCCAGTCAGCCAATGGGAGGCACCACCAGGTCCTGGAGGATGAGAGGAGTGGAGCTGGCACTCATCTCCCTGGCTCCCTTGCCGCTGTGCTGCTGATGGGCAGTGACTTCATTCTCCAGGCCACAGCCTTAGGCCTTGCTGGCTCCTGTCCCCTCGCCCTTGCTTCCTCATGCATCAGAGTGGTGGTGGCTTCCAGCTCTTGCTCCAGCCCCAGGGTGCTTCACCATCACTGGTTGGTTTCCCTCATCCCTGCCTGTCCCTCTATGATTAGTCCTTCCAATAAACTTTCCTCAGTCACCCCTTATGGATAAGTTCTCTCTGTTTGCTGCTGAGACCTGACTAATGCAGAGACTGTCTTAACCATAAGGAGGGAAGGCAGTTGTCTCAGGACTGCTTTCTTGGTGGGTCGGGCTCTGGCAGGCTGGCTGTGTGGGTGGGGTATCCTTTCAGGTGTAATTTGAGATGTACCCAAAAGCCTGCCCTGCCCAGGAATAGCTGGGCTGAGATCCTGAAGCTAGAGGGCCATTTCTCTGGATTAAAATGTGTCTCTGTAAAAATGCCACATTCCCTAGGAATGTGAGTACTTTATCTACTCATTCATTTCTCAACAGTCTTAGTTTCATCAAGGACTGTGTCTATCTTCATCGTGTAGACATGGGTAGCATGGGTCTGGTGAAGAGTAGCCTTAAATATCTATCTGTTGGATACATTTGTTTACCATTCAACAAATGTTTTTTGAGTGCTTACTATGTTCCAGGCACTGTTCTAGGTGCTTGGGATATATTAGTGAATAAAACAGACAAAGATCCCCCTCAAACAGAGAGACAGACAGTAATCCCCCTCAAGAAAAATACACATACACACACACACATATATATATATATACATACATATAATTTTGGAAAATTATGAGTGCCATAGAAAAATAAAAAGACCAGGTTTGAAAAGTCAGGAGTGCTGAGGGAGGCGTTATTGAAATTTTAGGTAAGGCGGTCAGGGTAGGCTTATTAAGAAGGTGACATTTGAGCAGACTTGAAAGAGTAGTGAGGGAGCTCTGCAGCTATGGAAAGGGAGAGAGATACGCACAGAGGGAATAGCCAGGGCAAAGGCCCCATGTCTGGAGTCTGCCTGGCACCAATAAGGAACAATAAAAAGACCAGTGTGGCCCTGGCCAGTATGGCTCAGTTAGTTGAGCACTGTCCCATGCACCAGAAGGTCACCGATTTAGTTCCCAATCAGGGCACATGGCAGGGTTACAGGCTTGATCCCCTTTAGGGTGCATGCAGGAGGCAGCTGATCGATGATGTTTCTCTCTTCCTCCCTGTCCCTTCCTCTCTCTCTAAAATCAATATAAACTTTTTTTTTTTAAAGCCCAGTGTGTTTGGAGTGGCATGGGGAAGTGGTTTTCCATGACAACTTCTTGCTTCTTTTCTGGGCCTGACCTACCTTTCAGGGTCTCTCGCCCTGGCCCTTAGGCCTCCGAGGCCTGCCACCCTCGCCAGAGAACACCACTAAACCCCATAACCCCATCCAGACTTCTGTCCCATGCTCTAAGGAGCCAAATCTCTTCCTGTTTCCTTAGTGCATCTAATCTCAGAGACAGTTCAATAAGAAAGCAAAATCTCCTAACAAATGAGATAAATGTGGCTCCTAGGAGTTGTGTTTTGTTTTTTAATTTAAAATATAAAATATTACAAATGTCCCTTTATCTCCCCAATACCAATTCCACCCCATCCCACTCCCCTCCCCAGTCCCTCTCCCCACCATTGTCCATGTCCTTGGATTGTGTATATATGCATATAAATTCTTTTGTTACTCTCTCCCCCTCCACCCACCCACTCTCCTCCCTCCCTCTAACATTCGTCAGTCTGATCTACGCTTCCATGTAATTGAATCTATTCTGTTCTCCAGAGTTTTTAAAGTGGATATTTGAAAATCCACCCACATTGGTGAAATTTAATGCAGTGTAACACACTGTATTAAATAATCAATGAGTATGTTCTGATTCAGTGAGGTAGGGAAACAAGATTCTATGATACATATACCATTGTCAGAGACTTTAATACCAGCTGGGTGTTCCCTAAGAAAGGACAAATTACCTCTCATTCTGCCAACTAGAAAAGAGATTCCAATTTGATAAATATAGATAACATTGATGTCACAACTGGCAGTCACCAAAGACATGTTTGCAGACTATCCTATTTGAACCACACAGCAATCTTGTGAGGTGGCAGGGTACATCAGCTCATTTAATACATGAGGAAATTGAAAGTCAGAGAGGTTAAGTGATATGACTCAGGGAACACAGTTAGTCCAGAACACAGGCCCCTAGACTCCTAGCCTAACACCTAGCATGTGCACCTACTACCCAGGATAACACCTAGTATTCAAAGACAAACAGAAAAGGTTAGCAGGATGGGAGATGATGTTACCAGTGAGATCTCAGTTATTGTCTTCTTGAAGGAAAGATTTCAGTCAAGAGCAAAGTGCAGCAAAGCAAGCAAGAATTTATTGACCGCAGCAAAAACATACTCAGATGGGACATTTATTAAAGCTGGGGACAGTGAAACAAGGAAGGGCTTAACATAGAAGAAGTAATAGGAGAACCTAGGCTGGGCTGCTTTGGTTCGCTGGGAAGTCAAAGAAAAGGGCGCCTTAGATACAAGTTCAGGGGGTTAGCCTGGGACGGACAAGCTGCCGCAGCCCATTGCTCCTCTGGTTCCAAGTTGCCTGAGGTTCCTTCACACCTCTGGGAGAAGGAGAGAGGGAAGAAGAGGGGGAAGGGAAAGGTGCTGGCGTGCTCCCCAAAGGGAGAGCATGCTGGATCCTTCATCATGAGGGTATTTATCTCTCTCTCTTGCAGGTAGGAATCTTAAAGGAGGTCTCAGAGGGGGGTTTCAATAACATATTCATCAGCTTTCCAGGTGATCTCTTTCAGGGTTGTGGTCTCCCATCATTGGTCAGCCCTAGGGCGGGGTCATTAGCCAATACAGCTGGTCCTGAGTTAGCCATGTCTAATTTTGCTGTCTAATTTTCTGGGCCTGGAACTGAAATACAACTGAGGCCTAGATGTTATCTTTAGGGAGGAAAAGCCTGGGGGGTCTAAATCACATGACCAGCGATATGAAAGTTCAGGCATATCTGAATGACCAGTGATAGACTAGAGGAGGAAAGGTTACCCTGAGGGTGAGGTCCTTGTTTTCCCAGTTTTGCATTTTGCTAGGCCCCCAGGGCTTTTCGCCCTGGTGAACTTCTATACTTGGCCCATCAACCTTGCTCTGCTCACATCTGTCTAATGGCCTATCACAATGACAGATATAACTGTGCTCCAGGGTAGAATACAAGACTGAAAGACAAGGGGAGGAAGCAATCACTCCACCCAGCTCACATGTCATAATAACACAGTCTAGTGGAGACCTGTGGAACGAAGACAGACATGAGGGTTCACTAAGGTCCTTGGGCTGCCAACTTGGTTGGTCTGAGCCTCAGAGTCCAAGGGACTCAGCTCCAGGTGACAGAGCTCACACATGTGACACAGGTACTTCTGTTGGAAGAATCTAGGGCACCCTTCAAAGCCAATTAGAAGGAATCGACTTCTACATCTGCGAGTCCAGTAGGCATCAGCATTTTCTTCAAGTCCACTGGGTACTAAAGGGAACTAAAGTTTTGCCACCCCAAAATATGCCTATTGAAATACTGGTTTTAAGCTGGTTGTTAAGAAACAAAAGACTCAGAAAGGTTTAGAAATACAGCTGCACAAGAAAAATGCATGAGCTGCTCCTTTATGGCCTGACTCATCCCTCAGAACAGTGGTGGCTCAAGCTTAGCTGCACACTGGAATCATCCAGATGCCCAGGCTGAGCCCCAGACCTATCCAATCAGAATTCTGGAGGGCAGGGCCTAGGAATCAGCATTTTCTTTGAGTTCACTGGCTATTAAAGGGGTCCGAAGTTCTGCCTCCCCAAAATATGCCTACTGGGATATTGATCTTAAGCTGCTTATTAAGAAACAAAAGACTCGGAAAGAACCTTTGACCCTCCCCCTTACGAAATGGAATTCAGATAGAAGAACCTGCTTCAGAAAGGGAATCTTAGCACATCCACTTAGCATATTGGAATTATGTGTGGCTGGACAAGGAGGGTGCAAGCAAAAGTCTGTTTGCTAGATTCCCCTCTGTGTCCCATTGTTTCTGGGTGGCCCAGCAAGAATTTGTTTACCACGTGTCTGCCCTTTCTCATCTGCCTATGAATTGCCACTACCCCTTTGAAATCCCAGACTCTGCCCCCCTTGTCCTCTGTTCAAGATGGCATATAAACCTTAACTGCCCAATGTGTCCTTGAATCTTATATTTTATGCCACCCCAAATGTACATCCATAATAAGTTTTGGACACTTTCTCCTGTTAATCCATCTCATGTTAGTTTCATTACTCATCCAGCTGGAAGAACTTAGGAGGCAGGAGGAAAATTATTTTTTGTAACAAACCCCGCCCCCATCAGTTTCAATGTACAATCAAGGATGAGAATCATTGCTCTCCAATGGCCTGGGAATCTTTTTGTTTAACATGCTCCCCATATGATTCTAATGAACCCCTAGTCCATCTCACTCTGTTGAAAGGTCTTTGCAAAGCTTTGCTAACGGAAACTCTCTAAAGCAGCAAGTATGGTCTACTAAGCCAGCAGGGGGAATAGTTGGGGCTAAGTCCAGGGGCAATAGGGATAACTAGCAATGTCACAAAAGTCACCCTCGGTGATCCTCTTCTGGCCTTGTGGTCCCTGAGGAGAAAAGACAGGGCTTAGGCCACTGGCAGGAGTAGGAGAGCCAACAAGGCCTCCTCTGCCAGAGCTGCAAATGACACTGCTCTTCAGATTCCCTGAAGATGCAAACCACTTACAGTATATTACTAGTTTAACAAGAAATGACAGACCCAAAATGGAGTCAGTTTTGCTAAGCCTCACCAAGACCTAATACCTAACCTCATTGCTGTTTCAACCGCTCCCAGGAATGGCATTTTAAACCAGTCAGTCCGGAATTTCCTGGTCAACTTTAGTCAGGAACCCTGCCTGATAAGACCCCAGGCCTTCTCCTAAGGGAAGGTGACTTTGCCTGAAACAATCCACTCTTTCTTGTCCCCTCCTCTTTCTGCCCATAAAAACCACCCATTTCGTACAACTTCTCAGAGTGCTCTTCTAGTTGCTGCTAGATTCATGAGTCACTTAATAAAACAAAGTAGATCTTCACATTTACTTGTTTTAATTTTGTTCTTTGACACTAGACTCGACCAATATTTGAAGTCAGTCTCATGCACACAGCCTGTAAAGTCAGAGGGGTCTGGGTTTAAGTCCCACACTGCACTTCCTAGCTGTGTGATCCTGTGCAAGTTACCTAACTTCTCCGAGCTTCTGTTTCTTCAGCTGCCATATGGGGATGATAACAGTATTTGTCTTAGTGTAGTTGTGAGAATCAAATGAGGTAATTAATACATGAAGAGCACTTGGAACAATACTTGGCACGCAATAAGTGCCCTATAAAGATTAGCTAATATACTACACACACACACACACACACACACACACACACTAATTGGCTGTGTGCAGGCTCTATTTTAGGCACTTTCCATATACCTTGTGAGTGGGATGCCCAGACCCAGGCGCTCTGGGCCTCCTTCCTGAAGCCGTTGGACAAGTCACTTCCCTTCCTGAACCAGATCTACGAAGCAAGAAAGAGCTCAGCAAGATCTCTGGCAACTTGACCACCACTAGGTTTGAGCCAAACCCTCTCTGGGCACCTTCTTCAAACTGCATTTAGGACGCAGGGGTTCCTATTCCTCTGATTTACTCTGAGAAGAGGCAAAAATACCCAGACACACCCAAGAAACAGAGCAGGCTCCCTCCCAGTGGTTTTGGCAGGGGGCATGCTTCCCTCCGGGGCCACCCACAGCCCAGCCCTGGCAGAGAAGTCCCGCGGATCCCAGCCCAGGCCAAGGCGCGGCTCTGAACGGGTTCTGGGGAGATGTAATTCCCGAGGGGCGGGGGAGGGACCTGGGCCCGCAGGGAGGGCCACCCTGGCCCAGCCCCAGGGCCTCCGCGCAGGGCAGCGCCTTGGCTCCGGGAGGCTCGCACACTCTGCCCTCTGATCTCGCCCAGAAGGGGCATCTGTCTCCTCCAGGAACGGGAATCCCGGGGGAGCAGCCGCCCTGGAATCCCGGGGAGAGGCCTGGCCCTGGCCCCAGAAAAGAAAATGCGAGCCACCAGTCCGAGCGCGAACCCCGCGGGAGCCACGGGCTGCTCCACGCGCGGCGAGGGGGAGCCGAGCTGGATTCAGGGAAAGCCGGGGGCCCTGAACCCCGCTGAAAAGGAGGCCCGGGGCGGCGGGGCAGGGGGGAGCGGGGCGACGACGGGGCGGCGCCCCGGGCCGGCGCTCCCGAGGCTCAGCTTTGAGAGGGCGGCAGGGTGCCGTCGAGGGGGGAGCGAGGGACCTTGGGGCGCAGGAAGCTGGCAAGGGCTGACTCATCCTCCTACCGCCTCAGTGAGTCACCCGCGAGCATCTGGGCCCCACAAAGCGGCCACTGTCCCGCCCCGGTCGCTGCGCGGTGCCCCCTCGCGGCCGCCTGAAAGCGCAGGAGGGGGGGCAGCGCCCCGCTGCCGGGCCGCACCCTCTGGGCTTCCAACGCCCTCGATCTGCTCTTAGCCGGTGTCTGAGCCGAGCAAGATGCTGACAGCGACGGAATCTAAGCGAAGACTATATGAGGTTCCCGGTAGTATTTGTTTCTTTTCTTTTCTTTTTTAAAATATGTTTTTATTGATTTCGGAGAGAGGAAGGGACAAGGAAAGAGAGAGAGAAACATCAGTGATGAGGCAGTCATTAATCCGCTGCCTCCTGCCCGCCCCCCACTGGGGATCGAGCCCCAACCACCTGCCCCTGCCAAGAATCCAAGGGTATCTCTGGTTCATGGGTCTAAGCTCAACCACTGCGCCACGCCTCTCCCTCTCCCTCCCCCTCTCCCTCTCCCTCCCCCTCTCTCCCTCCCCCTCTCCCTCTCCCTCTCTCCCTCCCCCTCTCCCCCTCTCCCTCCCCTTCTCTCCCTCCCCCTCTCCCTCTCCCTCTCTCACTCCTCCTCTCTCTCTCTCTCTCCCCCCTTCCCTCCCCCTCTTTAGTATTTTTCCATTTTCTTGTAGATATGAGCATTTTCAAAATAAAAAGTTGGAGAGATCTCTCTCTCACTTTTAAAAAATGAGTTTCCTGGCCTCCTGGGGACCCCAAGCCGAGACTAGATTGGAGCTGGAAACTGGCAGGGCCTATCCACCCCACCCCCACCCCACCCCCCAGCCTCCAAGAGAACAGACCAGAAATACCCCTTTGCTCCATGGGAGCCAATGAGCGACCTACCCTACTACCTCTGTCCCCACCCGGATGTGGGTTCTTCACCCCATTTCCCACGTTAAGCACATATTTTCATACAGTAGGCCCTCAACAAAAATGTACTAAGTGAGCCCTGGCTGGTGTGGCTCAGTTGGTTGAGAGCAGCCCATGCACCAAAAGGTCACAGGTTCGATTCCCAGGTCACCGCACATGCCCAGGATGCAGGCTGGGTCCCCAGTAGGGGGCGTGCAGGAGGCAGCCCACCATGTTTCTCTCTCATTGATGTTTCTTTTTCTCTCTGCCTCTCCATTTCTCTCTCTCTAAAATCAATAAAAACGTGTGTGTGTGTGTGTGTGTGTGTGTGTGTGTGTACACGTGCATTTTTTTTTTAATGTACTAAGTGAAAGAATGGATGAGGGACCTTGGAGCACAGGGGGACAGGAAACACGCAACAAGAATGGGGGTCCTATCCTCTCCTCCAGCTACACTATACCTAGAAATCTCACAAGACTTGCTCATCAGTAGGCTTCGGCCACCTCCTTCACCCACAAGGAGCTAAGGCATTAAGAGTGAGCACCTGCCAGAGTGAGCACCCACCTGCTCACCATGCCAAGCGCAGGTGGATTCCATGCCTGGCACCCAGCATCCTGACTCCCAGCTTTCAGTCTGGCACAACTACCTATTTCCCCTGCCTAGTAGAGCCTGGTCCTGAGTCAGTAAAGAATTCACTGGAGACAACATGGGACTAATAATAGTGGCCAACATCTACCCAGTACCATGTGCTAGTCATGTGTGCCATGCTAAGCCTTTTATGCATATTATTGTATTTAATACTCACATCCACCCTTGGTAAGTGTTATTATGTGTCTATGCTTAGAAAAGGAAATGAAAGGTTAAGTAATGACATAATGACATTTGTAGAGCACTTAATTATTTAGGCAACACTTACATTTAATTCCACAACAATTTGGGGAATGAGGGACTCTCCGTCCACCCCCTTTACAGATCAACTAAATGGAAAAGTAAATGATTTGTGCAAGGTCACACAGCTCTAGGCCTCACACACCAAGTCCTCAGGTTCTTTCCGTTTCCCTCCACCTCTCCCTGCCCCAAGCAACAAAAGTGACTCACTCTCTTAACTCCTTATCCAGATTCCAGTAGCCATGAGTAATTTAATCTGCTGGTAGCTTTTGCATCTAGAACAAACCCCAAACAAATCTCCCTGCTAGGCAACCAGCTCATGGGATAGGCTTTTTTTTTTTTTTTTTTAATTGACTTCAGAGAGAAAGAGGAAGAGATAAAGGAAAAAACATTGATCACTTATTTATGCATTCATTGGTTGATTCTTATATGTACCCTGACTGGGAATCAAGCCCACAACCTTGGTATATCTGGACGATGCTCTAACTAGCTGAGCTACCAGGCCAGGGCAGGACAGGGATTTCTTTTCTCTGTTTTGTTCACTGCTGTCTCTCCAGCACCTAGAAGACTGAATCTCTACATATCTTGGGGCTCAATAAATTGGTGTTGAATGCATGAAACTTCTACACCAAAAGAGGCCAGATGGCCCCCATCAGACCTCAATAAAATTGGACGATCAGGAAATGAAGGATTGGGGGGAGGGTGCTAAGCATCCAGCTTTAGCACCCTGTCCTTCTTGTGGTCATCTCTGGCCTGGCCACTCCTCCTCCTTCCCTGAAGACTCAGCTCCTGGCTCACATCTTGCTCTGCACCCTACTCCTCTCATTCTTCCAGGCAGTCTCACCCTCCACGTGGGTGGCCCACACATCTCCCTGGGCTCTCTGTTCCTGGTCCTGTTTCTCCCTGAGGACCATTTCCTCCACCTCAGCCTCCCAGTCCCAGGTCATACCCCGGATCTTATTACTTACCTGAAACAGCCCTGCCTCCCCGGGCACCCTTTCCATTATCTTACTCTTTGGCCACCTGTTCTAGGACTGCCTTTGAACCAGTTCTTTGGTGACACAGAGACTCCAGCCCATCAACCCTCCTCTGCCTTCTCTTCACTCTCCACCAATCAAAGAGAGTCAATGGATCTTCATTAGACTCACTCTCTTGCAAAAGTCCCCAGTCCCCTTCCTTCTTCCTCCTATCATACTCTCCTAACAAAATCTTGGCCCTGGAAGAACTACTCTGGCTGCACCAGCAGAGCCAAGCATTGATGGAGAAAACACAACCACCAGGCAAATGGGGACCCTATGATTTCTTGCTCACCACTGTCCGGTGAGCCCCAACAGCACCCGACAAACCTAAGATGTTTTTGCTTTAAGCTCCCCTTCCCATTCTCCTTGCTCCTCCTCAAAGCTGCCCCACCCCCCTGCCTCCTTCCAAATTTCACCTGGCAGCTGGAATGTAGAGCCATCAGACAAGAGCTTTCTCAACTTCTTATGACCAAATTCACCCACCTACATCAGACCCCAGGCCCCGTCTCCTTTTTCTTTCCTGATACCACAGAGGAAGAAGGGTCCTTCTCCCAAAGGTGAGCTGTCCACAGGAGCCCTGGATCCCATCCTCTCACTTCCTCTTCAGTTATTTTCCCCACTCTGCTAACTGCATCTTCACTCCCCCCACCAAGCATTCCCTTTAGCATCAAAACATGGTCTTCTACAAATACATTTTAAAAATCTAAAACAACCACCAAAACCCCCATCTTTCCCCACATCCCTCTGGCTCAGGACTGCCTCACTTCCCTGGGGTCCTTGAGAGCCCAACTCAGAGCTGTCTGCTTATACCGTGTGCACTCCCTCCCCTCCGTCCTCTCTCTGTCGGCCTCTGCCTCTCCTTCTTGACTAGAGAGCTCTTGTCCACATCACCAACACCCCCATGCTTCTCAGCCCAGTGGGTGCTGGTCCTCATGCCATCAACCATCACAGAGGACCACTTCATAAGGGACCACGATGGTGTGGGGGCTGCCGGGCGCTATGCCTCCTGCTTCTCCTCTCACGTCTCTGTCTCCTCCTCAGCTTCCACCTCCTCCACCCAAATCTCAACATCTGGGTCTGGTTCTAGGCCCCATCTTCTCCATTATACTCTGCCTTGGATATCTTGGCCATCCCATGACCTTAGACACCATCCATATTATGGTGATTTCTAAAGTCTCTCTCTTGCCCACAAAACTCATATCCAACTGCCTACTTGACATCACCACTTGAATGCTTCCCAGGACTTTAAAAATAGAACAACACTGTTCACTGTTCTCCATCAACAGGCTCACCATCTCAGGATAGGCCACTCCATCTGGACCATGTAACATCCTTGCACTTTGACCATCTTCAATCTCTTCTCTATCCCATCCAGAGTGATTGTTCTTCCTAATTTATCATTTCCAAAATATTAATTAAAAAATAAAAACAATTGAAAGCAGAGCCTTAAAGAGATATTTGTACACCCATATTCAGCGCATCAGTCACAATAGCCAAAAGGTAGAAGCAACCCAAGTGTCTATTGACAGGTGACTAGATAAACAAAACATGGTGTATATATATATATATACAATGGAATATTATTCAGCCTTAAAATATGTATATATACAATGGAATATTATTCAGCCTTAAAAAGGAAGGAAATTCTGACACATGCTACAACATGGATGAAGCTTGGGGACATTATGCTAAATGAAATAAATCAGTCACACGCATACACTCACAACCTGTGCAATTCCACTTACATAAGATATCTAGAGAAGTCAAATTCATAGACAGAAAGTAGAATGGTGGTTGCCAGAGGCTAGATGGGAAAGGATGGGGAATTGTTGTTTAATGGCTACGGAATTTTAGTTTTGCAAACTGAAAGAATTCTGGAAATTGATTGCACAACAATGTGAATGTACTTAACACTACCGAACTGTAAACTTAAAAAATTAACATAGTAAATTTGATGTTTTTGGGGGGGTTTGCAATTAAAAATAAAACAGAAAAACATAAATTAGCTCATGCTTCTCCCCTGCTTAAAACCTACGATGGTTTCCCATTTCTCTGAGAATAAAATCTGAATTCCTTACCTGCTCTAGAAAACCCTGATGACTTCTGCTTCCCTGTCACTCTCACCCTTGCTCAGGGTGCCCTGCTCAGCCACTCTGGCTGCCTCCGAGATGTGTACCCAGGCTCTATGTTCACATCTTCCCACTGCAGTCTCCTTCACTCTTTACGCTGACCTAACGTTCTATTCCCTCAGACAGGCCTTCCCTGACAACCTATCTGTAGATTTCCCCATTTTTTATGTTGCTGTCCTCTGTTTATTTCCTTCAGGGCACTTTTCTCAATTTGCAATTTCTTGCTCACTAGTTTACTGTCTGTGTCCCATTAACATGACCACCACAGCCACCACCTCCAGATGCTAAGCTCCAAGGCAGAAAACAAAGTTGTTTGTTCTCCTCACATGGATACACACTCAGCCTCTCATACATCTTTGCTGATGAGTGAATGAGTCTCTCACATTTTTCTCCATGTAGTAACAGAGCACTGAGAGTCGACCATTCCTGGAACTAAATCCCAGCCTCTTAGTAGCTTTGTGACCTGGGCCAAAGTACTTGAACTTCAGGTTCAAATGGAATATCTTGCAAGGTAGTTTCAGAAATTATGTTAACATACCAAGTGCTTGCCACGGGTAGATGTCAACAACTTAGTACCTAAGATCACTATGTTCTACACCTTCAAGGGGATACATTACATTCTACACTTCAAGGAAATGCTATTGCTTTTGGGGGGGTGGTCACAAGTCACTTTGAAAGTTTGATTTAAAATATAAAATATTTCTCTAGATAGAAAAATGTAGCTAACCACAGGCATGCATAGTTTACGTATAAATTCTAGATGTTCACTGACCATCAGAAGCCTGACCATAGTTACCAAGTTAAGAACCCTGAAATAGTGGAGAAAAACAAAGTTAAAATGATGAAAGAACTGAGGGTTGGGTAGTGTTCAAGAATGCCTGGAGGAAAACAAGAACTGTAACCAGACTCGCGGGTCCAAGGCAGGCATCCTCAGTTCAACAGTGCCTCCTGGTGGTGGGCTGTACCTATTGCATAGGACTCGCAGGCCAGAGGAAGAAATAGGATTCCATGGGAAAGGGCTCCTTCATCCACTCTCTGAGTCTCCCCTTCAGCACTTCAGATGGCCTCTGTCCACCTACCCGTCCTTCAACCATCTTCCCCACAGTCCATCTCTTAGGCATTTAAAATCTCTTGGAGCAGTGAAATGTTTCCAAGGACAGTTTTATCCATGGGTCCTTGGGTAGACTGGTAGTTTCAGGGGAAAAAGTAATCAACAATGTTGTCCCTACCTTTCACACATGTGAAATATGGCATTGATTATGGCTGTCACAAACATCTCATTATGTTAATAATTACTGCATGCCTAATAATTATTACGATCTTAAAGGTTTCAGAACTGCTTTAGCTACAGGGGTCATTTACCTTGGCTAATCTTATTTTCCTGTCATATGTGTATTTTTATTTTTAAAATGTGCTTTATGTGTCCCCAAATTACAAAAAGCCATTAATATGGCTTTATAGCAAGGAAGATATTAAAGTATATCTGACAACTCAGAACAATGTCATCCGTACACAGTGAACAGAGTTTCAGTGGGAATATAATGAATATGTCTGTATGTGCTGGGATGAAGGAAAATGTAGGACTGATCATTTTGCACAAAAAGCAAAAAGAAGCTGCAGCCCTGGCTGGTGTGGCTCAGCTGGTTGAACGTGGTCCCATGCACCAAAGGTTGCCAGGTTGCGGAGCTAGATCCCCAGTAGGGGGCGCCCCTTGATGTTTCTCTCTCACATCAATGTTTCTCTTTCTCTCCCTCTCCCTTACTCTCTAAATTCAATAAAAACATTTTTAAAACAAAGAAGCAGCAGCAGCTACAGGCAGGAGCTGCCACCAAGATTATCTGGAACTGGGTTTTATTGGCTGTTCACCTCTTATTCTCAATGTATATCTGCTCAAAATATGGCTCAGAGTCATCAAAGTTTCTGTACAGGTTCCAGTCAGAGCCTACTGATTTTTTTCCAGAATAAGCACCAAATAACATTGCCCAGAATACAAATTTAATTTCGTGTTAAAGACAAAGAAAGACACCAAGAGTAGAGTACAGCACTCAAAGTTGGACTCACTGCTCAGAACGAATACAGGTACAAGACACTAGCACAATGTCAGAGAAGCCAGACAGATCAGCTGTGAAGCCCATGAACAAATACTTAGGGAGAAAGCAGTTTCATCAAGTGCCACCGCTGGATGCCACACGAAAACGGCAAACAACGTGCAAGAGCGATCACCATCGTGTGCGCCTGCTTGCAGCATTCAGCTCTCATTATGGTTGGCTAAAATCCTGATTAACAGGCTGTGAAATAGCTTTTAGAAGGGGAAAGCACATGCTATGGCAAAGAAGTCATTGAAATTTTGTTCGCCTCTCTCTAAAATTCCCAGCAGCCCAAGAAAACATTTGTGTTACTAGAGATTTTTTTGTGAATGAAAAAAACACACCAGAATCAGTACAGCTGGAGCACTGGCTTTGGGAGCAAGAAGGCAGTGAGTTGATTTTTTTAAAATATGTTTTTATTGATTTCAGAAAGAGGAAGGGAGAGGGAGAGAGGGAGAAAAACATCAATGATGAGAATCATTGATCAGCTGCCTCCTGCACGTCCCCTACTGGGGATCAAGGCCCAAATCCAGACATGTGCCCTGAGGAGGAATCTAACCATAACCTCCCCATTCATGGGCCGATGCTCAACCAGTGAGCAACACTGGCCTAGTGGGAAGTGATATTTTAATAAAAGAGGTTGTGCCTCTCTTTGCTTCAGTTTTCCTTCTGAAAATTGGGAATGATGATGACAGTAATAGTAATAATAATCCTCTTTCATACAATTGTGATAAAGATTAGTGAAGAAATACAAGCAAAGTCCTTAGGACAATGTCTGGTGTAAAGTACTTAATCAAAGTTATCTATTAGTATTCCCATCACATCAATGCCAGTTTTAACACTGCTTAATTCACAGAGAACCACTGACAATCCTCAATATCTTCCTGAACCCAATTCAGTGTTGCAGGAAATAGAAAACATTTTCACCATGATTCAAACAGCAGTCACTAAGGATACATTCTTTTCAACGTGTTCATGCAGAAATAGGGAGCAAGGACAAGAAACTACTTCCTCTTCCCAACCCCTAGGAAATCTGCTGACTCTAGAGAGCAAAGGTGCTCCTATAAATTTTGTTTTGCTTTAACATTTTTATTGAGATATAATTCACATACATAAAATTCACCACTTTAAAGTGTACCCTTCAGTGGTTTTTAGTTACTCACTATGTTCTGTAACCATCATCACTATCTAATTCCAGAATACTGCCATCAACCCAAAAGAAACCTTGTACTTATTAGCAGTTAGTCCAAATTTCCTCCCATCCCCATCCTCTGGCAACTGCTAAGCTGATTTCTGTTTCTATAGATTTTCCTGTTCTAGGCATTTTATGTCAGTGAAATCATATAATATGTGGCTTTCTGTGGCTGGCTTCTTTCACTTAGTACAATACTTTCAAGGTTTATCCATGTCATAGCGTGTATCAGTTCTTTATTCCCCTTTATGACTGAATAATATTCCATTATATGGATATACTATATTGTGTTTATCTATTCATCACTTAGTGGACATTTGGGTTGTTTCTACTTTTTGGCTATTGTGAATAAGGCTGCTCTGGACATTCATGTGCAAGTTATTATGTGAACATATGTTTTCAGTTTTTCTCAAATATTTCCTCTTAACCTTCTACAGTACTGTCAAACTATTTTCCACAGCAACTGAACCATTTTACATTCCCACCAGCAATGTGTGAGGGTTTCAATTTCTCTACCTTGTCACCAACACTTACTTTCCTTTTTTAATTGTTATAACTATCTCAGTGGGTGTGAAGTGATTTTCCATTATAGTTTTGATTTGCATTTCCCTAATAATTTCTGTGGCTGGCTTCTTTCACTTAGTACAATATTTTCAAGGTGCTGAGCATCTTTTCATGTGTTTATTGGCCATTTGTATATCTTCTTTGAAGAAATGTCTATTCAAATCCTTTGCCCATTTTTAAATTGTTGTCTTATTGTTGTTATTGACAGTTCTTTATATTTTCTGGATATCAAACCTTTATTAGGTATATGATTTGCAAATATTTTCTCCCATTCTGTGGGTTGTCGTTTCACTTTCTTGTTAGTGTCCTTCAACCCACAAAAGGTTTTTTATTTTAATGAAGTCTGGAATAGAGACATATTTATTTTTTCTTTTTTTCTTTTTTGTGGGTTTCTATGTTACAAGATCTGTTTGTTTGTTTTTATTGTTTGTGCTTTTGGTGTGATATCCAAGAAACCATTGCCTAATCCAAAGATCATGCAGATTTTCACCTATGTTTCTTCCTAAAAGTTTTACTTTTAGCTCTTATATGTAGGTCTTTGGTCTATTTTGAGTTAAGTTTTATATATGGTATGGGGTAAGAGTCCAAATTCATTCTTTCGCATGTAGATATCCAGTTGTCCCAGCACCATTTGTAGAAAAAGTTATTCCTTCCCTGTTGAATGGCTGTGGCATCCTTGTCAAAAATTAATTGACTTTAAATATGCATTTATTTCTGGCCTCTCAAATCTATTCCATTGATCTGTCTGTATACTGGTGACACACTGTGTTGATACTGCAGTTTGTGGTGAGTTTTGAAATCAGGAAGTATGGGTCCTCCAGCTTTGTTCTTTTTTGTTGTTGTTCAAGATTGTTTTGCTTATTCTTGGTTTCTTGCAATTCTGTATGAAATGCAGGACTTCTGTTCATTTATAAAATATAAAATCAGTTTTGATAGGGATTGCATTGAATCTGTAGATCAATTTGGTGAGTATAGCCATCTTAAGAATACTAAGCTTTCCAGACAATGAACGCAGATGTCCTTAGACTTATTTAAACCTTCTTTAATTTTTTTCACCTATGTTTCATAGTGTGCAAGTCTTATACTTCTTTGGTTAAATTTATCCCTCAGTATTTTATTCTTTTTTATGTTATTTTAAATGGAATTGTTTTCCTGTTTCACTTTCAAATTATTGAGTGCTAGTGTACAGAAATGCAGTTGAGCCCTGGTCAAGTGGCTCAGTTGGTTGGAGTGTCATTCCATGCACCAAAAGGTGGTGGGTTCAATTCCCGGTCAGGGCACATGCCTAGGCAGGTTCGATCCTCAGTTGAAGTGCATGTAGGAGACAACTGATCAATGTTTCTATCTCTCTCTCTCCCTTCCTTTCTCTCTAAAATAAAAAATATATATATCCTTGGATAAAAATTAAAATAGAAATGCAACTGATTTTTTAATATTGATTTTGTGTCCTACAACCTTGCTCTAATTGGTGTTTTTGTAAATTCTTTAGGGTTTTGTGTATATATAATATCAGGTTATTTGCACATAAAGATAGTTTTACTTCTTTCTTTCCATTACACTAGATTTTGAAATGCAAGGTAACACTTTGTGACATGAATAATGTTAATAAAGGAGAGACAACAAGATGGCGCGTAGGTAACAGCTGCACCCGCCGCCTCCCGCAACCACATCAAAATTACAACTAAAATACAGAACCACCGTCACTCAGAGCCTCCTGAGATCTGGCTGCACAGAAGCCCCACAACCAGGGAGCTGAAGGAGCCCCGAGACCGGGAGGAGGGGCGGAGACGCGGCCGTGGGCCCACACCCGGTGCCGAGAGGTAAACCCGAGAGGGACATCTCAGCGGCGGAGCTTTCCCAGCCCCACAGCAGGCCCCCAGCCCAGGGCTCCAGGGGCTGGAAGAGACGTCCCCACAACTCCGGGCTGTGAAACCAGCGGGGACTGTCCCTGAGGGTCGCGGAGGCTGCGGGAGCCCCAGCAGCTCCTCCTAAGGGCCCGGCACGGACTCACTCGGACTCGCTCCCCCTGAGCCCAGCGCCGGGCAGCAGCCGGAAAGGACCTGGGACACTCGGGGAGGAACTAACCTGCCTGAGATCCGGGCGAGAGGTGGAGGGCGGCTTCCTCCCAAGCAGAAGGGCTGACGGAGGCCATTGCTCCTTTGGCGAGTCCTCCCCGCACACAGCCGGCAGGCAGGCGCCATATTTGAATCGCCAGCACCTGACTCATGCCTTTGGCCCCGCCCCGTGATTCCCGGAGGCCCCGCCCCTCCCCACCTGCAGCTCATCCAGGCCATTTCCAGGGGCTTTTCTATGCAAGTGGACTCTCCAGCCTCAAGCTTAAGGCTTTCCTAAAATCTCTCAAACAAGCAGCAGTGGGCCCCATACGGCTTGATAAGTGGCCCCAGGCCTGGCACTAGCAGCAGCTGCATTGGCTCATAGCTTGCCCTCTCCTGGACACCGCCAAGCCCAGCACAAGTAGCAGCCAACTACAGTTTGCTGTGTAGCTCATGCTGGGTGGCCCTGGGCAAGGCACTGGCAGAGGCTGACTTTGCACTGTTCAGGAGGACCCAGAGACAGTGCACCTGGTGATCAGACTCAACCATGCTGGATTACAACCCTACCACATCCACGAGTGACACTCAAGGGGTGCACTTGGTGAGCACCAAAGCTCCACTGAAGTAAATTCTGCTCCATAGGGGTGTCTCCAGCACAGCAGCTCTTTGGCTGTAGTTGCAGCTGGTCCTCACAGCCGATTGGCCTGGGGGTCAATTCCTCCCAGGGACGCCAACAGCAACCAAGGCTCAACTACAACAGGACAGTGCACACAGCCCGCACAGGGGAGCACCTAGAAGGCCAAGCTCAGGTGACTGGGGAGGCTGAGCCACTGGACCCAACAGGACACCTACTACGCAAAGCCACTCTACAAATTCCAGGAGACATAGCAGCTCTACCTCATACATAGAAACAAACACCTGGGAGCAGCCAAAATGCGGAGGCAAAGAAACATGTCACAAAGGAAAGAACAGAAGAAATCTCTAGAAGAGGAACTCAATGAAATAGATCCAAGCAAGCCAACAGATACAGAGTTCAGAATTTTGTTTATAAGGATGCTCAAGTATATTAGTGAGAGTATTACAAAAACAACTAAGAGAATTGATGACATAATAAAGTACCAATTTGAAATGAAGGCTACATGAACTGAAATGAAGAATAATTTACAGGGAATCAACAGTAGAGTAGAGGATGCTGAGAATCAAATCAGCAATTTGAAACATGAGGAAACAAAAAACACCCAACCAGAAGAGAAAAAAGAAAAAAGAATCTAGAAATATGAAGATAGTATAAGGAACCTCTGGGACAACTTCAAGAGGCCCAACATTCATATTATTAGGGTGCCAGAAGGGGGGGAAAGAGAGCAAGAAATTGAAAACCTATTTGAAAAACTAATGACAGAAAACTTCCCCTACCTGGGGAAAGAAATAGACTTACAAGTCCAGGAAGCACAGAGAGTCCCAAACAAGAGGAACCCAAAGAGGCCCACAGCAAGACACATCATAATTAAAATGCCAAAGGTTAAAGACAGCAAGAGAAAAGCAGCAAGAGAAAAGCAATTAGTTACCTACAAGGGAGCACCCATACGACTATTAGCTGATTTCTCAACAGAAACCTTGCAGGCCAGAAGGGAGTGGCAAGAAATATTCTAAGTAATGAAAAACATGGAACTACAACCAAGATTTCTCTACCCAGCAAAGCTATCATTTAGAACTGAAGGTCATATAAAGAGCTTCACAGATAAGAAAAAGCTAAAGGAGTTCATCACCACCAGACCAGCACTACAGGAAATGTTGAAGGGTCTTCTTAAAAAAGAAGCTAATGAACAAAAGAATCTGACAAACAAAATAGATCCAGAGACATTGACACATGCAAGACAATCATATTTCAGAGGGAAGAGGGAAGGGAGGTGGAGGGTGGGAAGAGATTAACCAAAGAAGTTATAGGCATATATGCATAACCCATGGGCACAGTCAATAACAGGGTGAAGCCTGGGGAGGGGGTGTGAGGAGGTCAATTGGGAGGGAAAATGGGACACCTATAATACTTTCAACAATAAAGATAAATTTAAAAAAATAAAATAAATAATGTTAATAAAGAGCATTTCTCCAATAGCAAATGGTGTATACCTTAGTTATGTATCAGAACCTATGACTCTGGATCCAAATTTCATAATTTTAATGTTGGGGATACAATATCAGGACTTCTTAAAGCTAGGACTCTGGCACTATTGCATCATCCAAGTTTTACTATTTCCCAACATTTGGGTTTTTTAAGAAAGAAATAAAAAACATATTACTGGATATATTTTAAAACCCAGTATTTTTAAATGGTAAACTTTGTTATGCATATTTTACCACAATTTTTTTTTTAAAAAAACTTGAAATTCTACATCAGAACAAAAAGTACTTTCCAAAGCTGAACAAAGCCAAGGATTACATAAGAATCCATTTTCCACCAGCTCCCAAGTTAGAACAGTCCATCTTCCAACTTCTGAACATAATATGCTTCCAGACTTAGGTTCTGGTAGTTCTGCAAACCATCTTCATGAGAATGTTTCCCATGGTTCTGAGTTCAAGTGTCATCTGCTCATCCAGGACTGTCTAATGAAGCACTTGATGCCATTCCTTACGTTTTCCTAATTTAGTAGAAATTGTTAAGAGAAAAAAACCTGACTGAATATGGCACCTGAGCTATAGCTCAAACTATCAGACAGCAAGCTAAATATAAATACTTTAGTGAAAATTACAAATAATATCTTTCTCATTGATTTAAAGCAAAGCCATTGTTATTACTTTTTAAATGTTCTATTACATTCTTTTAAAATTTGTGACAATTTTTAAAATTTACCAAAGAGTTTGGCAATTTGTATGTATCAGACACCCATTAAAAAAGTCTGTGGAACCCAGGCCCGGTGGCTCATTTTGTTAGAGCATTGTCCCATAAACTAAGGTTGTGGGTTCAATTCCAGGTTAGGGCATATACCTAGGCTTCAGGTTCGTGTCCCTGATCAGGAGCGAACTGAGCGATGTTCCTCTCTCACATGGATGTCTCTCTCTCTCTCTCTTCCTCTCTCTCTCATTCTCTCCCTTCCTCTCTCTAAAATCAAAAAACATATCCTCAGTGATGATTAATAATAATAAAATTTTTAAAAGGTCTGTGGATGCCAAAGTTTAGTAGAAAGTAGTAGATTTAGAAAGCGCACTGGACTGTGAGCCAAGAGGTCTAGATTCTGGTTTTGTTTTTCGCCTTGGCCATGCTAATCAGCTTCTGTAAGTCTTTGTCCCCCACTTTAAAATAGATTGGCATTTCCTCTGCTGGCTTCCTCACCAGGCCTCTGCCGAAGCCAGTGAGAAAACGAATGCACAAGTGCTTTGTAACCTTTGTAAGTCTCCGTGCAAATGTATGAGGTGAGATAATCTTTTAAGAAGCCATCTGTCCCTTTGGCTTCCCTTTCTTTTCGTGCCTTTGTGTATGTCCCTACCAGTTGTCAGCCTGTTCTCCCCCTGCCACCCCCTACCAGCTTTGCCTGTCACCCCCAGCACCATCTTGGGGAACAAACCCTGCTTGTCCCTGATGACCAGGCATCTCTATCTTGCTCTGCCTCGTCTGTGCCCCAAGGTTCTCTGTCTCTCTCCGTTCCTTGGGCTCCTTTCATAATTATTTGGATGCAGTGGGGTTTCTGATCCACTTGGAGCTGCACATCTCTCTCTCACACACTGCACATACCCCCAGGCCCATCTGCAGAGATCTGTCCCTTAACCCCACTCAGCCCCTTGCGCCAGCCTCGATCTTATTCCCTCCCAAGGAAACCGGCACTTGACATTCCACAGACAAAGACTCTCTCCCCCATCACCTTTGCTATAGCCTGGGAAGCTCTGCAAGGTTGTGATCCGGAAAAGGGAGAGGAAAGGTCCCCACCCTGTGGGCCCCACCCTCTAGGAATGGATTTATGCTTCATTGTTGGTGGCAACCACAGAAATGACAGGTGTCTGTGAGTCAGATGGTAATAAACAGGATTCTTTACTAACAAAAGTTGCCTGGGACAACCCTGGGAGGGCAGGGCCTTACATTTCTAGGTTTGGCCTCTGAGAACCTCCTAGAACAGTGGGAATTATTTGCCATTCTTCTGGACTTCCTTCTCAAGACCCCAAGCCCCACTTGAACTGAGTTCCCATCCTGACCGTCTTTGCATTTCACAAGCTCACCATGCTTGTCCCTGTGACTCTCCACTTTCCTACCTGAGCTTCCAGTTCCCTGAAATTTGTCTCCTTTTTACTTAGAAAACACCTATTTGTCCTTTAGAGCTCAGGCCCTTTGAATGTCAGGTCCTTCTCTGTGTCAGGAACCCCATAAAAGACGGAATCTTAGTTCTCTCTCCCTTGAATGAAATCTGGAGGTGCAGGGCGCTCTCCCTGGCGTCCTTGGTAACCCAGGCTCCTTCCCACTCTGCCAGCCTGCAGTGACTCTCTGCACTCCCAACAGCAGGATGGGGACAGGAACAAGTGGAAGAGGAGCCGAGGACTGTGCTGTAAAACAGGTCATTAAGTCTGCCAGGAGTACTCAGCACATTGAGAGGCAATCGATTTCCGCCATTGCCTCCTTTCTAAAATATTCCTGCCTGCAGTCAAGGCATCTTCCTGCCCTCCTGTCCCACCTGCCTGTTGACATGCACCACGGCTCTGCTACTTTACAAAAGAAAGGTGGAGGTCTTCCCAACCATGTGCTAGAGCAGGGTAGTGGGGACAGCGCCCCCTCACCCCACACCGAGGGCTGGCAATAGGGTGCCTTGTCTATACAGAATTTAAATTTTAAAACAGTAATCAACCAATAGCCGCTGCTCCTTATTACCACCCTGACCGGCAATTCTAAACAGCAGTGATAAAACATTCCTCCCATGAGAAATATTTTGTTGGTCTAAGTTCCAAATCTAAACAAATGCTGTGGTGCCATTGGCTTTTGAGGGGGACCAAAATTTTGCCACCCAAAATATGCCTTTGGGCGTGTTAACCTTAAGCTGGTTATTAAGAAACAAAAGACTCAGAAAGAACTTTTGGCCCTCCCCCTTCACCTGCCTAGAGGAATTCAGATAGAAACACCTGGTTAAAGGATTATAATATAAACTAAAATTGGCAAACAGGGAGAAATCTAGCAGAGCCTGTTTGCTGCCCTTCCCTCTGTGTCCCATTGTTTCTGGGCGGCCCAGAAAGAATTTGTTTACCAAATTTGCTCTTTCTTGTCTACCCGTGAATTGCCTATTTTTCCTTTGAAATCCCAGACCACTGTTTCCCCTTCTGCTTGGTCCAAAATGGCATATAAGCCTCAACTGCAGAGTGAGTTTATGAGGGCTCCCCCCTTGGGAACCACCCTAGCCCCCCTTCACACCAGGTGGGCGCCTCTGTCCCTGTGGAACTACACATCTCTGCATTTAAACAGCAGATTCAAAGGAAACAATGACAGCACCATGATTGTAAACACAAAGAAATAAATCAAGTTATTTCACCTCCATCTACTGTACTTTTAATCTATGTTTAAATTTTAAAACAGTAAAAAGGAGAACAAGTTTGCTAGTTGGGCTATTTTTGTTTAGTAAGAGCAAACATGAAATGTAATCATTTCATTTCATTATCGCGGTGTTAAATAATAATCCATGCCATTGCCAAACACCTCAGGTATAACTTAGCCTCTCATCCCTCTCAAATTTTATTAAGATATAATGCTCAGAATGTAAAAGCTTCATGGCCCCAAACAAAAAGAGGCGAAAATACCGATTTTGGTGAATCCTCTTTTAATTGAAATCACCACAGACCTGTGGTAGGTCTTCATGTTTCTCTGTCATGTGTACATAGTTATGGGCACAATGTGGAATTAAAAATAAGATATTTTGCCTGGCCCGAGTAACTCAATGGTTGGGCATCAACCCATGAACCAGAAAGTCATGGTTCGATTCCAGGTCAGGGCACATGCCTGGGGTGCAGGCTCGATCCCCAGTGAGAGGCGTGCAGGAGGCAGCTGATCAATGACTCTCTCATCATCTATGTTTCTGTCTCTCTCTTTCCCTCTCCCTTCATCTCTCTGAAACCAATAAAGATATATATATATATATATATATATATATATATATATATATATTCATATTTTTAAATATTCATAATTCTTAAAAAGCATCTGGGTGACGTCTCTGGGCCATTAAGCACGCTCAGTGCCCTTGCTCGGTTCTCAGTGGTTAGCTAGAAAAAGCTTGGCCAGCACTCAGCCATCCTGCCTGGGTCTGTTCTCCTTTGTATATTTGCGTGGCTTCAAGGAAGAGGAAGTGAAAGTTTCACTTACTTTCAACAGATGAACATGACATTTTTAAATAAAAAGAACATATATCAGAGGCACTTTAGTGTTTTACATTTTTGTAAACATTTATTGACTTATAGAAAATTTTTTTTCCATTAACTTTTACCCCCAAATTATTGGATAATGGAAAGTCACATTCTTTTTGTTTTGCCTTGTTTTGTTTAATTTGGACACATGCCTCCTGCTTTCTGTCAATCATCAGTCATTCTAGACTCATTTGTTTATTCCTACCATTCCAAAAACACTCCTACCATGTTCTTATTAGGTTAACTTAGCACTGTGATGTGATCCCCTTGAACAGAATGCGTTTAACAGCGATCACTAATACACCTTTTGTAAGCCTCCACCTTACTAGTACTAAAACCTCTTCATGTCATTCATTTGCTCGGAGCCCTAGTTATTCTAACAATAAATCATTATTTATTCATTGATTCATTTTATTTATATCAAAAACATAAGTTGTGCTTATAATATATCAGGTGATGTTCCAAGCACTTTATGATAGTAACTTTTTTGGTCCTCACCATGACCATATGAGATAGATACTATTATTAGAAAGAGTTCGAGGCACAGAGAGATTAAACAACTCGCCCAAGGGCACACAGCTAAAAAGTGGTAGAACCAGGATTCAAATCAAGGCTGTCTGACTCTATACATGAACCAGACAACTGCACTACACTGCTTATCTGAAAAAACTGTAGGGAAGTTAAAGGGATGTTCTGCCCATCTCACTGGGGAAATACAATCCCAATAATATTTTTCTTTTTAAATTTAATATGAATTTAAAATATATTTCTGTTTTGATCAATTTTATGTAGAGAGAGTGTGAGAGAGCAAGTGGGGCAAAATATTAATAATGGATGAATCTAGGGAAGGGGTATACAAGAAGTCACTATATTATTTTTGAGAATTTTTATAAATTTTAATTTTTTAATAAAGTTAAAATAAGTGAATCATTTTATTTTAAATGTTAATATTGATAACATGCTAAAAGTTACATTGAAAACTATAAAGAAAAATTTTAAATCTAAAAAATATGCAAAGATGCACTTAGTTTTCCAAAATTCTTTTGGGCATGGTAACAAGAACAAAGTTTGAAGACAGTCTTAAGGAACATTTAGGAAACCATGTGACTCTTTTGTTTTCACCCCATTGGCCAAAACTTGCCACGTGGTCACTTGCATCCCATCTCACAGGTGAGTTCCAAGAAATCAGACTCTAAGATGGAAATAAGAGGTCTTTTGGAAGCACTCTTAGATTCAACCCCTGTAGAGGAGAAACAAAGCAAGACTGGGCAGAGGGAGAAGTAGGGAGATGATGCAGTCACCACAAAGACCTTAGCCAATCCCATAGGCAGCTCTAGAGCTAGGATGGCCCTGTAGAATTGTCCCAAACTGGAACAAGGGGACTAGAACTTTATACATCCACATTAGCTGGTCATTGAATGCAGGCTGCCTCAGGGAAGGGGATAGAACCTTGTGTGAGGCAACCCTTCAGCTGAAGCAGTTGCTGGGAGACTCAGCTTCAAGCTGTCACTCGTGTCCATTACATCCCCATTTCACAGACACAAAAGTTGAGGTTCATCGAGATTAAATAGTTTGCCCAAGGTCATACAGCTGGTAAATGGTTGTACCAGTTATCTGTTTGCCACATACAGTAAATGCTCCATAACAAACATCCACAAAACCTTCAATAACAAGCTAATAATGATTATTTATGTTTGTGCATGAGTCTATAGGTTGGCTAGGAGGTTCTGCTGATTTGAGTCAGGCTAGGCTGACTTCAGCTGGGCTCACTTATGCATTTGTGGCCCTGGGTCAGTTTTACTCTGCCTGCCTAGAATGGCCTCAGCTGGGATGACTTGGCTCTCCTTCACATGGCCTCTCATCCTCCAGAAAGCTCTCCTGGGCTTGTTCTCATGATGGTGGGAAGATTCTGAAAGCACCCAAAGCCTTTAGGACCTAAGATTGGAACCAATACATCATCACTTCTTCCACTCTATTGGCCAAAGCAACACCAGGTACTGATGGAGAGGGAAGGAAAAGAGAGATAGAATGGGGGCCCAGGAAGAAAGTAGTTTTCTAAATCCCCCCTCAACTCTCTACTCAGCCCCTTAGGATTTCCTTCTACCTGCCTTGGACATGCATTGAATGCCCAACATGCCACAGACAATCATATTCAATTCTTTTATGGGTTTACTAGCCACCCCCCCTTTAGTATGTTTGGTTACACTGAGCAGAAGCGTAGGCAACACTCCCAAAGGGAGCACAAGAGTAGATGGCTTTCTGAAGGAAAGGGAATGCAGGCGCCGGACGGGAGCGATCAGAAAGAGGGGTTGGAAGGAGACGGGAGAGGTCTGAACAGATGCTATGAGGAGTGATGTTTTGGGAACAGAGTGACGTTTGAAGATGCCTTTTTTAGAAAATGTTGGTGTGTGGTGAGCCACAGGACCCTATGCTCCAGGACAACAGCCTTTAGCGAAAACCAGTGTCATTTCTCAAGGCTTTGGAAGTTATAGTTCTGTTTCTTTGAACGCTGAAATGACCTTTAGGATCGAAACAAGGCAGTCAGTTTTCTTTGGGTTTCTTGCCATATGACAGACAGGCATGCCCATAGCAAGCAAATTTTTCTCCTGTAAGACAGTGGCTTTGGAGTGAGACCATTTGAGTTCAAATCCTGGCTTTCTTCTTGCTAACTTCGTCATCTTGAATGTGGAATGCAATCTCTCTGAGCCTGTTTCTTCATCTGTCACGGGAGGGTAATGTCTAACTCAGGGTTTGTAAGGATTAAATGAAACGAAATGTGTCAAGTGCTTAATTATGCCTACACATAGTAATTGCTTTATTAAAAAGGTAGCTGGTATTATTATCATGACCCTAAAATTTAGTCGTATTATCCTCATTTTACATATAAGGATGGAGACTTACAGAAATCAAGTCTGCCTGCCTCCTAAACCCTTGTGAAGGGCTTGCCTTGGTACAAAGACACTGACAGAACAAAGAACAATAGGAAAGCATAAGGCCATGACTGAAGGTGGAGAAAGATTCATGCAAAATTAGGGTGGAGACCAACATAAAAGGGAAGCGAGGTCAGAGGAAGTCCTGCATGCTTACAGAGGCCTCCTATTTGGAGTCCAGTGGTTGGACCAAATGCTCACACAAAAGCCCTGTTAGATGTGGGGATTAGATCCCAGCTGTTCCATATGCTGGCTTTGTTTTGTTTTTTAATTTTTTTTTTATTATTTATTTTAGAGAGAGAGGGGAAAGAAGGGAGAGAGAGAGGGAAACATTGATTTTTGTTGTCTCACTTATTGATGCATTCATTGGTTGATTCTTATATGTGCTCTGACCAGGGATCGAACCCACAACTTTGGGGTATCAGGACTATGCTCTAACCAACTGAGCTACCTGGCCAGGGCCCATATGCTGACTTTGTGACCTTAGCCAAGTTACCTTACCTCAGAGACTCAGCCTTGCATCTATCAAATGGGATAATAGCAGGAGTACCTGTTTCATTGGGTTATAGTGAGGAGGTTGATTAGTGCATGCTGACCATCCAGCACAGTGCCTGGCACACAGGATAGGTCCTGAGACCCAGGTGCCTGCCCATATGAACCCAAACTGAGAACCTGGTTCTCTAAAGGATCAGGTTCTGGATCCTGCAAAAATGACCCAAACTGTGGTTCAATTATCCAAAAAGGGGTTCATGATACAGAGAAGAATATTCCCCAGAGCATGAGGAAATCACTTTAAGCTTGAGATGGAGGTATTTGGGTAAGACATGCGAAAGAAGTTCCTGAAAATCAGGTTTGTCAAAATAATTAGAAACAATGATTTAGGATTGTTGTGCCAGCATATATTCTAAGAGTAAAATATCTGCCCATCTTCCTGGGCTGGACACGATGTGTCATGATGAGATGGGCTGAGACAGTCAGCCACGAAGTATATGTGCTACCAGCAAGGACTGGATGTGACTCTGGAGCTAGTAGCAGTTGACCATGGTAGAAAGTGGGGCTATTCTAACTTTGAAAAGTGACCCAGAGCCTTAAACTTCTTAATTACATGTATGTTTGCTCACCCCCAGGCTGAGGAGGTAGAGACCCAATGTCAGTGCAGACCTGAGAGAGGAACTAAAATGACTGCTTGGAGCTAAGGGGGCTTGAAAGAAGTGACCCCACTATCACTGGTCAGAGCCATTTGAAGAAAGACATTCTGAGAGCAGCATTGCTGGAGGTTGTCAGGCAGAGGAGGGGATCATCTGCCAAGGACATCAACCAGCATTCCTGCATGGGGAGGAATGTTAGACTGCAAGGCCATATGGGTCCTATTAAACAGGGAAAGGTGGGACTCTGGAGCCTGTCCACTCCCTGGCTCCAGAAACCAAGTGAAATGTCATTGCATTTCCGGGGGCTGCCACTAGGGGAGACTGTGGCTCCTAGGAGCAATGGGGCAAAGGTAAGCAGCCATGACCTCTAGAGATCATTCACTTTTATTACGTTCCTGTCATTCTTGAAGGCCTGAGCTGCATGGGAGGAGAGAGAAGTGGAGAACATGCTCACAGGTAGGGGACTCAATGTCATCACCTTAGTCTCACCTGCTAAGGAAACTGCCAGGGGTTCCTGAGCCACATAGGCCCTGTTGGTCTGGCAAAGGTTCCACAGTCCCTTGGATGCTGAGCATGTCAAGAGCAGGAGGGGCTTGGTCAGAGCACACACCTGGACTTTCAGACACCTGGCCCCAAGAAATTTCCAGAGGGTAAACCTACCTTTGGAGCCCTCGCCTTCGCTTCTTTTTTTTTCCTTCTTTTTTCTTTTTGTTGTTGTTGTTGTTTTGTTTGTTTGTTGTTAATTCTCACCCAAGGATATTTTTTCCGTTGCTTTTCAGAGAGATAGTGGAAGGGAGGGAAGGAAGGAAGGAAGGAGAGAGAGAGAGAGAGAGAGAGAGAGGGAGAGGGAAACATCGATGTGAGAGAGACATGTCGATTGGTTGCCTCTCGAATGCATCGCAACCAGGGGCAGGGAGCAAACCCACAACCCAGGTATGTGCCCCTTGACTGGGAATCAAACCTGCAGCGCTTCGGTGTGCGGGCCAACCCACGCTCTAATCACTGAGCCAAACTGGCCAGGTCCTCACCTCCTCGCCTGTTCACTTCCCCCCTCAGCTTCCACCAGAAGCAAAGGTCCCATGACCTCACAGGGCCCCAATCTTGGCTTAAGGCAAGAAAAGTATCTGATAAACTAACCTTTTCACACTAAAGCAGAGGGAGCCCCCCTGCCCCCAAGACAGGTGTTGCTAAGCCATCTTAGTGCTTTTTCTTCTGAGCTCTCCCCTTCGATAATCCACAGAATCTTTCTTAACATAATATTCCAGGGAAACCACTATTAATCCATCAGAATTGGCATGCGAAGAAGGTAAAACTTACATGAGCACTTGTTCTGAAAGGTCAGAAACCTTTATAAGGAGCACCGAAGAAACGCTGAAGCTACAGCAATGAACCAGGAATGCCAAACTGAAGTTATGGAAGAATTCCAGGTATTTAAAAAGCCAAGGCAGAGACAGAGATGACAGAGTAGGCAAGTCCACCTAAATGTCGAACCTATCTGATTCTAGCAAGTCAATGCAGCTCAGCTCCACAAACACTGACCCAGAGCCTTCAGCTTCTTAATGTCATGTACTTTGGTCACCCTCAGGCTGAGGTGCCCAGGCCCTACTAGTAGCTGGTCCCTGGTCTCAAGGAGCTTGGAGTGTATTAAGGGAAGTGGGCATATATGCCACGGTACTGGGCAGAGTAAGAGTGATGCCTTTTAAAGAAACACAGTGGCCACGGCCGTTGAAAACAGGGAGGAAAGCGATCGCTCTGGTTGGGGGATCATCAGGAAACGTTGCCTGAAGAAAGCAGTCCACAGGAAGGACCTTTAAGGAGGAGGAAGTGGAGATGGGAAGACAAGGGGCCGATGCCAGCTGAGGGAAAGTGCTTGAGCAAAGGCATGGAAGCAGGGGCCGGGGCAGATTTGGAGAGTAGGAACGTGGCCAGGGGTGAAATAGGGGGTGGCAGGTGAAGGGCAGGAACTGTACTGGGGTCACACTGTGGAGGTCCTTGGATGCCAGGAAGAGGGTTTGTCCTCCTAAGTCACCACCCGGAGATCAGCTGCTGGAGGGCGGGATGGGCCCAGGAATCCATCAGGGCAGACTCTTAGAAGGCCTTTGAGAAAGCCTGCCCTGTCCCCCTTCCTTTTTAACTGTGTTTCTCTATATCTCTGTGTCTTAGCTCATGCTGTTCCCTCCTCCAGAAATGCCCTTCCCTCCTACTCTACCCAGCAAATTCCTACCCATCATAGAGTTCAAGCACAAAGTTTACCTCTTCTGTGAAGCCTTCCTGACTCCCTTATGTAGTTATTAGTCCCTCCAAAGTGCTCCCACAGCTCTTGGCTCATTCTTTAAGTGTATAACTTAAATATCAACGTTCTGTTCACCATTAGTCTGTCTGTCTCCCCATACTAGTCTGCAATCTCCTGGAGGTCAGGGACTGTCTCTTATTCTAGGAATAGGACTATCCCTCATATCCCTCATGCACAGATGAACGCCGCCAGTAAGTGTGGAAGGAAGGGGGGGAGGGGGAAGAAAAAAGGTAAGGAAGAGGACATCAGTTCTGCTCTAAGTCACTGGCAGCTTTGCTCAGTGACTGGCCTCCTGGTTTTATCTGCCTCACATGACCTGGTGCCTCCCAGATTGAGCTTTCAGCACCCTCTCCCCCACTCGGGGCCAAGGAGGACACCCTTGCCATCAGCTGCCTCCATTAGCGCCTGCCAGCACCTCGTTAACCCAGATGGCTGGGCCCTGCCTGAGAGGTGTGGACTGGGCAAAGCTCAGGGCTCAAATGAGTATCCTTGACCTTCCTTCCTATGAGGCGGGGGAGAAGAGACTTGGGGCCTCCCTATGCCAGCCCCAGAAAGTTACCCTCATGCTGCATCAGATAGAAGTTTTCAATCCACAGAAGCCCTGTCTTGGACAGACACCCTCTCGTCAGCTGTGGGTTTGAGCTAAGGGCCTGATGAGGGGTATCTGTGCTAGGAGAGAAACTGAGGCATGCAGAAGGGATAGGACTCAAGCTGAAGGTGTAAGGAAAGTCTGGGGCCAGCCAGGAAGAAAGACAAGTATCCAGGTCCCCTCTCTGGGTCAAAGGCAGGTGCTCCCCAGCGCCACTCAGTAGGAGCCAACCCTCCAACCTCCCAATTCTTCAGGCTTCATTCAGCTCCCTGAGCTGTGTTTCCCTCGGCCTGTCACATGGGTCTTCTCTCCACAACACAGAGGGGCCGGGGCAAATGGAGGTTGTGAGAGCAACAATCTGGCACGGAGGCCAGAACAGAACAAGTAGAACGCAGGAGTCCCGACTCCCATCCCACGCAGGTGCGCAGCCACACCTCCAGCTTTAAGACGCCGGCTCTCCTGGACAGGCCCTGGGGCAGGCAGTAGGTGGAGGCTGGATCCCAGCCTTGAGGGAAGTGAAAGGGTTAATTCTTCCAGTACCCACCAGGCCAGTCTAACCATCTCACCCCAGAGTGCCCTGAGTCCAGGCTTGTCTCTGGTGTTCTCTCAATTTCAATTTCCCTCTTACTCCCCTCCACCTCCTTCTTGGAGGAGAAGCTGGGGACCCTCGATACCAGCTCTCTTCGGAGAGTCATTCAATACTGCCAGTAATCACCGCCTCCTGGTTTATTATTAGCTCTCTTTCCCTCATGGCTACTCTTGTCATCCCTGGATCAATTGATCTCTCTCTCTCTCTGAATGACAACAAAAAACAGTGTCGCTATAATAGACACACACACTGTAAATGGGAAGGAAAAAGGGCTCCTCTCTACTGCAGTTCCTGCCCTAAACCCCTCCGATCCACTCGGAGGCAGGAAGCAGGAGGTAGGATGCAGGGGCTAAAGGTACAAAGAATTCTTCTGAACCAGCAGAGCAATCACATAGCAGCAAGCTCAGAAAAAGAGAATATTGAAGGGCAAGTATGAGGAAGGCAGACAAAATTAGAAACCAACAAATGAGTGTGGTGATGGCAAGTGGGAGGGGGGTGGGGAATGTGTGGAGGGGGGCAAAGGAGAAAATGGAGACATCTGCAATAGTGTCAACAATAAAAATAAAGTTTAAAAAAGAGCAAAAAGAAAAAAATGGATAGCATAAATAAAAGTGGCAAAAAAAATGATCGCTGTTGAATCTGGGTATGTGGGAGCTCATTATATTATTTACACTTTTTGTATGTTTAAATTTCTGTCATAACTTTAAATTATGTATGATGTTTACTAACAGCTTAAGCTGTTTGACACTAAAAAAACAACAACAAATGATAAAGATTTCTCTCCCAAACAAAATAGTCATCAGAGTCAGAGTGAGGGCTAGAACACTTCAGATCATTTAGGTGTTTAATATGCCAGAGAGGAGAGGAGCGTGGAGATCTTTCCCCTGGTGATACCAGATTATGCTTTTGAACGTATTTGGTAAATGTCAGAGTGCTCTACAAGTGTAAGGACTTGTATCAGTCCCTGCAGAGCCGGTTTGCAGGAGGAAGACCACAGGACGGATGGGGGGGGGCACTCAGACCTGCCCCTGCCCCATTACAGGGTCTTTGGCTTCGTGGCTGTATGATTATAATGATCACACATCCACGGACACTTCTGATCCCCAGTATCCACTGCTTCTGCCAGACAACGCGTCATGATTGAGGGATATGAAAATGCGGTCCTTTCATGTCATGCCCAGCAAGTGCCCTTCCTCGAACAAGTCTGTCAGCAGCTGCGGTAGGTGCTTGGATAGCGCTCGCGGAGCCTGGACGTGCCCGTTTGCCGGGAAGGGTGAGGGTGCTCAGGCTCCCACCCCAGTCCCAGGCAGTGGGAGAAACGTTAGGTCAGGGACCTGGCACCAGGTGCGGTCCCTGGGGCAAAGGCAAAGTCCAGCCTTCCACAGATGGCCAGGGCAGTGAGAGATAAGGGTATACTTTGGACTCCAAGCCAGAGAGCCCCACGAGGACCCCAAGATCCCGGGCCCGCATCCCTCGCGTTGGCTGTCCCGCTCCCCCGCCCGGTTAAAACAGGAAGCGGAGGCGGGGGAGGGGGATAGCCTGTCGCTCACGGCCCTCAGAAAGCGAGGCGGCACCTGCCGCAGATCCCTCGGCCGTTCCCCTGGCCGCCTGCTCGCGCTCGGCCCCGCATTTAGGCCCGGTGGCTCCGCAGCCTCCCGGGGTCTGGCGTCGGGGGCGCCAGGTGGCGCGCGGCTCTAGCCCCACCGCGCCTGCCGGTGGGCGCTGAGCTCAGCTGCAAAGGAAAGCGGGACACGGGGGCCCTGCGAAGCGATGCCTCCTTCCCGGGAGGGCGGAGGCTGCGTCCCGGGCAGGGGCTCCTCAGTCCTCAGGGCCCCGGGGCGTCCTCAGCGCGCGCCGGGTCCGGTGCCCACGGTGAGAGGGCGGCGCCTGCCCGCGTCCCCGCCCCTGTCCTGTCACCTTCCCTCCCGCCCGGCCCTGCGCTGCGCTGCCAGGGTCCTGCGGGCCGCTCGGTCCCAGACCCAGGCCCGGCTGCGGGGCTGGCATCGCTGGGGGAGCTGTCGGCTAGCGGGCGCCCCCGGGCAGGGGCCGGCGGCGCGGCGGGCTGGCGCCGGGACACCTGCGGGCACAGGTGAGCGAACGGGGGCGGGGCGGCGGCGACAGGCGCTGGGAAGCCGGGTGGAAAGAGGGCGAGCGGGAGGCAGAGCCCTTGGAGAGAGAGCTGCTGGGAGGGGACCTGGGAGACAGTGACCTCTTTTCTTCCCTGCTCGCAGATCAGAGAAAAAGTAAGGGGAGGGCCGATTAGAGGCCTCGGGCCCACCTGGAGGGGGACCCGCAGCGGTTTAAGAGGCTTCTTCTATTCAAGCCCTTCCCACTCAGAGGGTGGGTCCTCTACCCAGGTGGAGGGGGAAGGGATGGAGCCCCACGCCTGGCCCCCAGCTCCGTATAGGGGCTTCCACAGAAGCTGGGGAAGACCAAATGTATCCCAAGACCAGAGAGACTCTGCTTCTGCTTGGCTCATCTCTAAGGCCCACGGCTTGATAGCTGTTCCTCCCTCACATCCTTGTCTGTAGCCAGGAGGGCCCAGGTAAGGAGTGGGCAAACTTTTCAGTAAAGGGCCAGATGGTAAATATTTTAGATTTTGAAGACTATGCGATGTCTGTCGAAACTAGCTGGAAAGCAATCATAGACGACCAGTAACAAGTAAATGTGTCTGTGTTCCATTAAAACTTTCATTATGGACACTGAAATGTGAGTTTTATATAGTTTTTCTGTGTAATGAAATAGTATTGTTTTTAAAAAACTTTTTTGAACTATTTAAACATGTAAAAAGCATTCTTAGCTTGCAGGCTGTACAAAAACAGGTGGACAGGTCTGGGCAGTCTCCTGCCCTCTCTCTCCATGACCTACCTGCAGCTTTTCCCCAGGCTGTGCATGGGGAAAGGGGGGCTGTAACTAGGTGCAAGGGGAATGAATCCCCTCACCTGGGAGCATCCAGGAAACTGGGGACTTGTCTATCGCTCTTGCTCTCAGCTCTTCTTAAGACTACAGCCTCATTTGAGGCCAGTGTGGGCACTTATATGCCAAATGTGCACACAAGTGAAGGAGATATAGCTCCAAGGGCTTTCTACCCAGCATGTGGGCCATTCCCCACCCCCACCAAGTCAGAGATGAGGCAGCCACACTCTCCCAACAAGTGACCAAGCCCTTGACCCTCCGCCCCCCTTCCCTCCCCACCCCGACCCCTTGGTCTCAGACCTAGTGCCATCTACTGATCAAGGCTGGCCCTTCCATTCCTTCATTTTCTCTTTGCAGCCTCAGGGGACCCCTTCCTCCTGGACCTTGCAGCTATGAATCTTTGGAGGTGACCTAGGAGAGAAGGGATGCAATCTTCTGGTCCTCCAGATGAGCGTCCCCGCCGAGGACTTGTGGAGTCCCGCATTGAGGCTTATGGGGGCCAGCATCGGGCTTCTTCCCAGAGCACTGCTGGCAATCTCCATGCCCGAAGAGGCCCCATGCTGGTGAGTCCAGGCTGTGCCCCAAAGGTGACCTGGGTGGAGCAGATGGGAGGATGCCCAGGCTTTCAAGTCTCTGCCTTTCATAGATTCATGGGCTGCCCTATCACTATCCCTCACCCTACCTTCTTTCCTGGGTTGGGAGAGATTGAGGAAGGCAGTGCTGAGCCAGGCTCCCAGGACTCTACACCCATCCCAGACAGATGGGGCACTGGAGGCAGAGGGCCAGGAGAAGCCAGAGGCTCCACCGAGGTGCTGTTAGACAGGTCTGAGGCAGGGAGCTAGGGAGCTTAGCCAAGCCCTGGGGATGGCACCTCCCAGACTCCCACCTTCCTTGGGAGGAGGAGCCTGTGGGCTCTGAGTCAAGGCTGGAGGAAGAGCAAAGGTTCCGTGTCCCTCCTCTGAAAGTGGGGAAGGGTGTGGGGGGCTCCCTGAACTCCACCCTGGCTCCACCCTCCTGGCCTGCCTCCAATGCTGACCAAGGAAAGGGGTGTGGAAGCCAGCGGTCTCTCCCTCGGCCTCCGGGCTTCCCTCTACCTTGAGAACTGTTCTGCTTCTGGTGGGGGTATCCCCAGCCTTACTAGAGGAAGATTTGTCAAGAGATGGAGGACAGCTGGGGATTCTCCCGGGCTGAGGGTGGAAAGGGAGAATAGGAAGTCTGTGGGGTAGATCAAGCCACAGGCCGATCAAGGAATGTGACCAGGCCTGTCCAGGAGGAAACTTGTGGCCACAGCCTCAGCCTCTCACACGGAAGGGCAGCTGCTCCCCCCTGGATGGGACAAAGGCTTCATGCCCCTGGGGAGGAGCCGCACATGTGTGTGCCTTCATCCCCACATGTAAGGGAGGCTCTTCGCAAACCAGGGAAGCAGTGGGGGACTCAGACGTAGTGTGCACCATGCATTGTGCGTGCAAGCCTATGGCACAGGGAGCACATACGTGAGTGTGCAGACATGGGGAGGGGGACACACCAGAGCCCAGGCGTGTGCGTACCTGTGCGCTGCTCTGCAGGAGGCCCCTGCTTCTGCCTCTGGGCCCACTTGAAGAGCCAGCTTAGCATGTAACTGCCCAACCCACTTGGCCTCCCTGGCAGCAGCCACTGTGACTCAGGGCAGGAGCGGCTCACGCCAAACTGGTTTAAGGGGAGAAGTGAGTCAGTTCACCTTGCACGGGTGAGGGGTACCATCTGGAGCAAAGCCTGGCCCCACCCCACCCCAGAACTTCTCCTGCTCTTTCCCCAGGATCCTGGTCGCCTACGCCTCCAAAACTATGTCCCATTTGCCAAGGGTTCTGGCCCGGCCCGAGGCCTGTCTCCCTTGAAGTTTCGAGAACCAGAGCCTGAGAAGAGGCATGGAGTATTTTGGGGAGCTGGCCCACCTCACTCCCCCAAGCTCAAAGTAAGGATCCCCTCTCCTCCCATTCCCATGCTCACAACCTGAGCTGTGATGTCCTCCACAGACATCAGAGCTGAGAGCTCGGCAGCTCCTCCTGCCTGGCTCTGTCTGGAGGCCTTCTCGGGGAGACATCCCTAAGCCATGCAGCCTCATAAAAATGTCCACATTATGGGCAAATGTCATAATGCTGCCTGAGACCACTGGTTTCCTAAGTCCTGTTCTGGTCTCCATCGGAAGGTCCCGCTGAAGGGTTCTGTCTCAAGAGACCCCTGGAAGGCACCTTTCTGGTCAGAGAGCCCAGGTCAGACCCCTCCATCCAGGGACCTTTCTGTGGACCAAAGTGCCTCTCCATCCTTGTTCTAGTCACACCCTTGCCCCTGTAGTCACAGCAGGGGTCGATCCCCCAGGCTTCCATGTCCACACACACACACACACACAGCCCCCCCTTGGCCCCTTGGGCTGGGCGCCCAGGCTGTGGCCACGACCAATCCCTTTCTCAATTCTACCAGGAAGTCATCAAGGGCCCTGATCTGGAGAGGAGGCTGTATACATTCAGCATGTTTGGGATGCCCCGCCTGCCCCCTGAGGACCGGCAGCACTGGGAGATAGGAAAGGACAATGACAGCAGCCTGACCATTGAGAAATCCTGGAAGGAGCTGGTGTCTGGGCACAAGGTGGGCCTATAGCACAATGTCTGTCCCCATGGGGTTACAGACACAAATAGACACATCTCACCTTGCCTCTTCCCAAAGGAGAGGCCTGGGATCACATGGGGAAAGCGTTTGGAGACATCGTGCTCTAGGTTCAAATCCTAACTCTCTCTTACTAGTGCTACTCACTGAGCCTCAGTCATCTCATCTGTAAAATGCAGATGACACCTATACACTGGAGGTTTGGTTTGAGGATTAAAAAGTCATCTATGACGTAGACCCAGTAGCATTTAACAAATGGGAGCTGCTATTCTGTTCTTGTCATTGTTCCCCAACTGAACCAGCCCCATTCCCACCCCAGGAGATGAGCCGGGAGCTTTGCCACCAACAGGAAGCACTCTGGGAGCTACTGACCACAGAACTGATCTACATACGAAAGCTCAAGATCATGACCGATGTGAGTCTCCCTCTGTCCCAGCCCTGGCCCCATTCTCAGCCATATACCCATCTCCCTTGCATTTTCCCCAATATTCCCAGACTAGAGGAGCAGGGTTGCTGGGGGAAGGAGGGGCAGGATACCAAGAGATCCCCCTGATTTGAGACCTTTCCCGGATCTTGGGAGAAGGTTGGCAATATTGAAGTTGGGGGGTAGGGATGCGTTGAAGGGCTAGGCTGAGGCCCTGAGAGGGAGCAGTCAGGTACTGAGACCCTCATCTCTCCCTGCATCTAGCTTCTAGCCGCTGGTTTGCTGAACTTGCAGCGAGTAGGACTGCTGACAGAAGTGAGTGGGAGCTCGGGGGGGGGGGGGGGGGGGGGGGGAGCCTGGTACATCCCAAGCTCTGAGCCAGAGGTGGGGGGTGAGGTTGGGGCTGAGGTCACAGAGAGCCCTCTAGGCTGCCCCAGTCTGAATTTCCACTGCCCCATTTTCTAGGACACCACCTGCCCTCCCGACTCCCCTTCTTGCTCGAGACCCCAAGCAGACCACAGGTCCCACTGCCCCGCCCCCCATCCAAGCTTAGCAGTTCTTGCCTGTCCATGACAGTGCTACCTGATGGTGACCTGCCAAGGCATGTTGCTAAGTCATGCTCCTCCTCCAGGTATCAGTTAAGACCCTGTTCGGAGATGTCCCCAGCCTGATTCGAGCCCACCAGAGCTTTTGGAAAGAGGTGCTGGAGCCTACCCTAGCGAAGACTCGAGCTTCGGGCCAGCCCCTGGACCCTGTCAGCCTGCAAGATGGCTTCCTGGAGGTGAGGCATGGCGAAGGGCTGGGTGAGGTGGGACTGGGAAAGCCTGGGGCCCTGTCTGCAGGGCATGTCTATGCAATTGGAATCCTTCCATGATTTGAGGGGGTCCAAGGGTACAGCCCCTACCCCTATCACTTCACCCTCTGCCCTTCACTTGACAAGTGTGTCCTCTGTCCCAGAGGTTCTTTGGTCTTCTGGAGACCATTATGACATGAAAATGCAGCTGTCTCAAGAAAGAGATACACTTAAGCTCTTATCAACTATAAAATCTCACTTCTCAGACAGAGATCCATTGACAAACTGGGAGCAAGAATGGGGCCTAGGTGAGGTATCCCCCCTAGGGGACTGGGGGAGGGGGTAAGAGGCCACAGGGGTACCTGCAGCATGGAGAAGTATGACAAGAGAAAGCAGGAAGGCCCAGGAAGACATGGGCCTTGCAAAGTTGGAATGCAGTAGTGGGGGGGGGGGGATAATCTCCTGGGAGCCTTAGGTGGTCCCCTTCCACAGGACAGGGCTTCTGGGCCAGCCGCAGATCACCACCCCTCTGCCGGGTGAAATGGAATCTGCAGTGTCCTGAGAACGTTCCAGCTGAATTATTGATGGCAGGAGTGAATTCAGAGCAGCAGGGCACAGCAGGGGCTGTGGACAGGAGCTCAGAGAGCAGCAGTAGGTCGACCTCTCAGGTCTTCAGCTCCTCCTTGGAATCCAGAGAGAAGGGTGGGCAGTCATGGGAAGCAGGGATTGACAGGAGTTAGACTAAGGTTCTATGACAGGCGTCTCCACCCCCCACCCCACCCCACCCTGCACCCCATGTTCTTCAGCCAAAGCCTGTACCTCATGGCCTTCTTCCCCTTCCTGCTCCCTGCCCCATCTGTCCCTGTAGTTCAGCCAGCGGTTCCAGCCCTATGTCCAGTACTGCATGAGAGTGAAGCAGACCATGGCTTACGCCCGGGAGCAGCAGGACAATAACCCTCTCTTCCGTGCCTTCGTGCAGGTGGGAGAGGGGCACCAGGAAAGGAGAGGGGTGGACCCTAGGCAGCTGGGTTCCCTCCGCCTCCTGATCTCTAGCCGGGCCCACGACTGAGTTCACCACTAGGGTGGGGCAGGCTGGGGCTTGCAGGCTGCTGACCCCCTGCCCACCTTCCCTGGCAGTGGTGTGAGAAGCACAAGCGCTCAGGGAGGCAGATGCTGGGCGACTTGCTCATCAAGCCCCACCAGCGCGTCACCAAGTACCCACTGCTGCTACAGGCTGTGCTCAAGAGGACCCCTGAGGCACCAGCCCGCGAGGCCCTAAATGCCATGGTAGGCGGCCTGGCAAGGCCAGCACCCTTGGGAGTTGGGGGCTGGTGTGTGGAACTGCCCACACTAAGGACTCTTGAGGGTCTCTTTTCTCGGTGGATGGGACACTCAACAGTCAGTTTGGCACTGACTGGCGGCCTATGTAAGGATGCTGTGGTTGTCATTGATCGGGTGGGACGTACAGGGTGTGGAGCCGAGCTGCTCCTTCCACACCCCACCCTCACCTAGATTACAGCTGTGGAGTCGTTCCTGCGACACATCAATAAGCAGGTCCGCCAGGGTGAAGAGCAGGAGAGCTTGGTGGCTGCAGCCCAGCGCATTGGGCCCTATGAGGTGCTGGAGCCATCCAGCGAGGAGATGGACAAGGTGAGAGAGGGAAGGGGGCTTGGGAAAGAACAAGGTTCCCAGGAAAGTGGGTGAAGTGGAGGCCTGGAGAGGAAGGTGCAGAGGTGCCACAGAGGAGTGTGCCCATCTTTCCTTCCCGGTGGTGAGGGCACCAGGGGTAGAGTTCAAAAGAGTAGAAAGGAGGCGCTGAAACTCTCTCCCCGCAAGCGGAAGACGGTTGTGAAGAACCTCTTTGGCCGGGAGGTAGATGCGAGTCCTACCCAATCCCCTGACCCTCTCCTCTCTGTGTCCCTCAGAACCTGCGTCCTTTCTCCAACCTGGACCTGATGTCCCCCATGCTGGGGGTTGCTCCTGAGCACACCAGGCAGCTGCTGCTGGAGGGACCTGTGAGAGTGAAGGAGGGGCGAGAAGGGAAGGTGAGGGAGCTGTGGGCAGGAGAGAGAAGATGAGAGTTGGATTGAAGAGAAGGGAGAGATGGTGGGAGGTAGGGTAAGAGTCAGATAAGCTGGAAATGGGAGAAAGGGGGGGTGTCTGTGTCTGTGTCTGTGTCTGTGTGTCTGTATTTGTGTGTCTGCCTGTGTGTGTCTGTGTGTGACTGTGTCACTTCTGTGTGAGTACTGGGAAGAGGACATTGTTCTGGCTACAGCTCTGGTTGTTTGTATGTCCCTGAGTCAGCCCCTTTCCCTGCCTATAAAGTGAGAGAAGGGACCAAGCTGACATCCCCTCCAGCTGTAGCATTCCACAGTTGTGAACTTGTCCCTGTGTGCGTGCACACTCATGCCTGAGCCCCGATCCCTGGCCCGCCCTCCCCCTGCTCCAGCTGACTCTGCCTCTCTCCTACACACTCCCAGCTGGACGTGTACCTGTTCCTCTTCACTGACGTGCTCCTGGTGACCAAGCCCCAACGCAAGGCAGACAAAGCCAAGGTTATCCGCCCCCCCTTCATGCTGGAGAAGCTTGTGTGCCAACCACTCCAAGACCCCAGTATGTCTCTCCCGTGGGCAGCTTGTCCTTTCCTCCTGGCAAGGGGAGAGAGGAGCTGGGCTGGGCTTCTGGACGGTTAGCCCTTGACGCAGACCTTCTGCACCCAGACAGCTTCCTGGCGATCCACCTCACTGACTTCCAGTGCGTCTCCAGCGCCCTCATTGTGCACTGTCCCAGTGCTGCAGAACGTGCCCAGTGGCTGGAGAAGATGCAGCAGGCCCAGGTAGGTGAAAGCCAGGCCAGGGGAGGGATGGCTGTGGCCCCCGGAGCTCAGAACTGGAGCACCGAGGGGAGGAGTAGGAGAAAGAGGCTGGAGTGGGTGGGGAGTCAAACTGTCCCCAGGAGGAAGACCCATCTGTAAGAGGGAGGAAGAGGTCCTTGAGCCAGCTGCTCTGCCAGTCCTTGGTAGAGCCCAAGACGGTGTCCCCTAAAGGGTTCTACACCCTGAAACAATTCACTTCTGAACTTTTCCTCCGGCAACAGACATTAACGGGGCCCTTGCTGGCTGAAGGCACCAGCTAGGTGCTAGGGAATCAGAAAGGAGTAAAACGCCATTTCTGCCCTCAAAGAATGTGCACCGCAGCCCAGCCAGACAAGTTAGTGTGCGAACGTGGAAACAGACGTACGTAATGGAACTTGGCCCAGGAGGGAATCATTTGTTCCGCCTGGTGGGTTGGTTAGGAAAGGGACAGTCCAGAGGGAGGGTGCGCTAAGCAGTCTTCGCAGAGGAGCGCTTGCCTGAGCTCTGTTGGAGGAGTATCTAGGAGTATTTCAGGGAAACGGGTGGGAAGGAAAGGTATTTCAGATGCGGACACGGAATGTGCAAAGGTCGGAGATATGAAGCAGCTGTGTGTGTTGAGACGCACCGGCCCAGCGGTTCGCGTCACGAGGACATAAAGCGCAGGGCAGGCAGAGTGCAGAGAGGCTGGGAGGCAGGTACCGCCAGCATGCCCATCTGATGCCACGTAAGGAAGCTGAACTTTGTCCCTCAGATGACAGGGAACCAGTGAAGGTGTTAAAAGTGATGTGGGCGGGTTTATGTGATTAAAGCTAGAGGACTTCAGAAGAGAGAGCCAAATGGAGCCTTATTGGCACCACAATCTGGGTGACTTAAAGTAACAGAAACTGGTTCTTTCCTAGTTCTGGAGTCCAGAAGTTGGAAATCAAGGCATCCGCAGGGCCTCACTTTCTCTCTAAGGTTCTAGGGAAAAATCCTTCCTTGGCTCTTCCAGCTTCTAGCTGTTCCTTGGCTTCTCCACTCTCTGCCTCTGTCCACATTTCCCTCTCCCCTCTCTCCTAAAGACACCAACCATTACATTTAGAGCCCACCCTAAATCCAGGATGATCGCATCTGGAGATCCTTAACTTAGGATCTTTGCACCGTCTTTCTAAATAAGGTCACATTTCTACATCCTGGGAGTCAGGACCTAGACAAATCTCTCTGGGGCCACTGTTCAACCCACTGCAGGAGCAGAATGACCCAAGCAGTGTGGGCAGTCCAGCTGGACTTTTAAGGATGGGGAATACCCTGAGCAGAAGAATCAAGAGAACACTTGGGCTGGATTTGTTTGGGGACAGTTACCTTGTCTGTCTGAGTCTGGAGCGAAGGGTTGACGTGAGCTGGTGATTGAGAGGCAGGGCTCTACAGGATTCCAAGAGCTACAGACGAGTGTGGACTGGATGAGACTGAACTGAATTGGGTTGACTAGAGAAAGCCACCATCGATTCTTGAGCCAGGAATGCCATAGTGAAATCAGTGTGTTTTGTCTTTGTCTTGAATTGTAAGGTGGGCTGAGGGAGGGGGAGATTGGTGGCAGGAGATTTACTCTGCTAGTTTGGGTGTGAAACATTGAGGTTTAGTGCCATGGCCTTGGGGACATGTTGTGGAAGGAAGGAAGGAAGGAAGGAAGGAAGGAAGGAAGGAAGGAAGGGAGGGAGGGAGGGAGGGAGGGAGGGAGGGAGGGAGGGAGGGAGGGAGGGAGGGAGGGAGGGAGGAAGGAGGAAGGAAAAGGTGGAGGGGAAGAAGACAGGAGCAAATGAAGAAGAGACAGTTGAGCCTTCAGGAGACTGGTTAAAAGCCTGTACTGAGTGCATGAAAGTCTAGGCTGAAACACCAGTTCTACCTCTTACTAGCTGGATGATCTTGGGTGAGTTATGTGGCCTCCCTGAGCTTCCATTTCTTCGCCTGCAAGTAGATATAAATAATAACAGGGAAGATTCAAAGATCATTCGGATTAAGCACACGCATGGTGCCAGCCCCAGGTCAGAGCTCTGTAGCCCTTCTACAGAGACAGGAGCGTTGGCTCCCCAGGTTTCCAAGGTTTCCGTTCGAAAGACTGCTTTGGCAGTGGTGCTCCTGACAGGAATGATTCCTTAGAAAGGGAAACCTGTTTGTTTAGTTGTTGTTTCCTGGGAGATGCTATTTCCTAGGGTAGCATATTCAGTTTAAAAACAGAGTACTTTGGAAATGCATCAGTGGGAGACAGCCAAGGGGAGATCATCTTGGAGGCTTGTGAAAATATGGAAACACAGACCTGAGTTCAGGTGAGAAATGAGCATGAACTATGAAAGTTGCTAAGAGAGTAAATCTTAAAAGTTCTTCTCACAAGAAAAAAATTTTGTAATAATGTATGATGATAGATGTTAACTTGACTTATTTATAACATTTTGTTATATATATATATATATATATATATATATATATTTTGTACACCTGAAACTAATATCCTGTTATATGTCAATTATACCTCAGTTTTAAAACAGGAGTATTTTGAACAAGGAAAGAAATCTTATCATAGACTATTTCTAAAGAATGCAACTTAATTATTTTTAAGGTGTTTAAACCAAATTAGTGTTCCTCACAGGCCTTGCTGTAATGAATAGATAGTAATCATTTGTCATTAGCCCTTAGGCAGTTAGGGCTTCTGAAACTTTCGAGAATATGTGAAGAGTCCATTCTTTAAATAATTTTAAGCATTCTTTCTGCAATTTTATCTAGGATATTGTATCATAATGTGGAGAGTTTATTTGAGAAAAGGAAAGCCAGAGCTTAGTCTCTGTTTAAACACTGTATTAAAAATTCTGAATAAGCAGAGTAAAAAATAAATTTGTTTTTTGCCATTTAAAAAAAGAAGAAGAATGAATTAAGGAAGAAAGGCGGAACCTCAAGATATTGTGTCCTCCAGCCCTGGGGGCTGCCACTTCCTGAAATACCTAACAGGATGGTGACAGTCCCCAGGAAGGCAGAGGTAGGGCACAGGGCTGGGTATGGGGGTGGTTTTGGTAGTGAGACTGGTCTCCATCTGCCCTGCTTCAGACTCGCTCATAGTCCCCTCTCTCTATGTGACAGGGGCCTTCTCTCTACACCACTCTCCCCAGCACAAACACAGTGTCCACAAGGCCGGACTGACTGACAGCTGACACCACTCCAGTGGTCAGCTGAGTTGTACTGAAGGCTGGGTAGGAGTGGAGCAGAGGGCAAAACTGGAAACAAGCCCCAGCCTCTCCAGGACAGCAGGTGGGGGGCCCTTGCCTGCAGGCAGCCTCTCTTCTTTATCACCCCCACCATCAGAACTTTCTCCTTTCCCTTTGGTTCTTAGTCCCAGGACAATACCCCCACTCCATCTCCTTTTAGAACCCCCAGGGGACCACAAAAAATTGCTGGTATTTTATTATGCAAAATAATTTACCCCTTTGAAGTCTCACTCCTGGCTAATAGAGGAAAGGAGGTCACTTCTGATGCCTAAAGTTCCTGGCCTCCCTTTGTAGAACAAAGAACCAAAGCTTTGAAATTTGTCCGGCTGTTATCTCACACCAACTTCTTAGAGAATCCCACTGTCTGTCACCATCAGTCACTGTAGACTGCAGAGGGCAGCAGAGTATCTACTGCAGCCCCCGGGGATCAGACGTTTTCTCCCCCTACAGAAAAGTAGGTGGAGATTTATTCCTAGTAGGTCTACCCACGGTGGCTTAAGTGTTTAGAGAAAATGAGCTTCTCAAGGGAAGAGAGACTGAACCTTGGGAAATGCCCATATTTAGGGGATGAGAAGAGGAAAAGACACCAGTGACAGGAACAGAAAGAGACGAAGGCCAAGAAATGAGCGGAGGGGAGGAGCCAGCCTCTGAGGCGGAGCCCAGCTCCGGTTATCAGTGTTCTCGCAGGAGGCACTTCGTTTCTCTAGGCCCTGTCCCGTTGGGGAACTGCAGTGACAATGGGAACTGCCCTGCAGGATAGACAAGAGAATTGTTTGTAAACCTAATGGGCGCTCCATACATGCGTGTTACTGTCATCATGAGACGTTGTCCATGGTCCCCAGGGGCTCCATGCTGACTGAGGAACTGCCTCGGCATCTGGGGGACTTAGGAAGGAGAGGGGGTGAATCTGGGAGCCGCCCCAGGGCAGCCGGACAGGAGGCATTTCCTCTCCAGGCTTCAGTTCCGCACCCGGGCAAAGAAGAGTGGTGGTAAGGGAGCCCTCCCCTCCTTTTCCTGGCTTTGTGGGGGTGTCACATTCTGGCTCAAGCACCAATTTCCTCTTCCTTTCCCACCCTGCCCCCAAAATGTCTCTCCTCTTATCTACCCTGGTAAAACCCTCCCTGGGTTGCTGGAGAGGCTTTGGGGTGTTTGGGTACCCTCCAAACAACCCCAGGCCCTGGTGCCTGGGGCCCCTGCTTATTCCTGTGGCAGGGCCAGGGGCAAGGTTAGTGGAGATGCTGGTATTGGATGTTCCTTACAGACACGCCACCCCCCTTTCCAGTTTTCTTCCACATACCATCCCTATCCTGGATATCCCAAAGGGCCCAGCATCTCAGCAGAACAAGCCAGCTGCCCTGGCCCCTTCCACACTCCACACAGCTGGGAGATTCCGTCTGGGGACAGAGAGAGGTCCCAGGCCCTGGTTGATGTGCTGGTTTCCAGTCCCCCGGCACCATCATCACTTGCTCTGGGCAACAGACCAAGTCTTACGAGCCTGCTAAGAATCCTTGTAATGCTTTCTCACTCAGGAGACTGAGTGACTGAGAGCCAGGGTCAGAATTGGAAACAGAAGCTCATGTCGTTGATGTCATTTTCCTATCCCTGTTCTCCATTTCTCCAACGTGCCTCTTGTACTGCCCCCGATACTCAGTTTCTGAGAAACTTTAGGAAGGTCCAGGTGCCCAAGAGTTGCTGGTTCTTATACCTGAAGGGGGGAGATAGTCAAAATGCTTAATAACCAGTATGGCATGGGCATCAACCATCAGAGTGGAGCATTGGGAAGGGGGGGTGGGTCTTAGAGGTCCCCGGCTGTGCCGGATGTTATCCCTCCTACTGCTGGATCTTGGGGGGCAGGGTAGTCCTGGGGAAGGGAGGCAGGAAGCAGACAGCAGCCCTTTGCTTACCAGCATGGAAGTACTTCAATCTTTTAACAGCGATGGGGCCATCAGTGAGTACCAACGTCAGCGCTGCTCGAAGCAGCCACGCCCTATTGCCAAGCAGCCCCCCCCTTCAGCCTCTCCAAGGTTCTGCTGCCTCCCCTCCTCCCCCCGCACGTGTTACCCTTTAATAACTGTGCCCTTAAAGGCTGCCCTTGAAAACAGTGCAATTACTGCTCTAGGACTCACAGGGAAAGGCCCAGACCTAGTTCTGTTTCTCTCTACCGTGTGACCTTGAACAAGTCCCTTCATCTCTCGAAGTCTTGTTTTCTCATCTGTAAAATGGACTAATAACCCATGCTTTCCACCTTGCAGGGTGATGGTGTGTCTCAAACGACTGTGTGCATATGGAGGTGCTCTGTAAACCATTTCTTCCATGTCAGTTTTATTCTGATGACTCGTGTATGAAAATGTTGAGACAGGAAGACAGAAAATATAATGTATCCTCTCTCCAAACCTCTTGAGACAGTCTTGCGTTCATCTCTGAAGGACAACAGAGTCCTCAGCACAGGATAAAGACTGCCTCTACCCACCCTGGTGGCAGGAGGAAGAGTAACCTGAGGACCCAGGACTTTTACCACCATCACCACTAATCAGGGAGGGCTTCCTGAAAGAGGAGACAGACCAGATAGAGGGCTTGCCAAGGGGGCATGAGAAGCAGGAAGAACTGTACATGGAGGAAAGGGGGCCTTCTGCTCAGCCCACCCTCCCCCAGGACCAGCTTGAGAGTTCAAATCATGGTTCTATTCCACTTTCTTACTGCATGATCTTGGCAGTTACCAACCTCAGTCTCCATTTCTCAGTATCAAATTAGGAATAAGAAACAATATCTGCCTCATTGGGTTGTTGTGAAGATTAAAGGAAATAATGTATGTAAAGCACTTAGCCCAGTGCCTGGCATACAACAAATGCTCAATAATTGAGGATCTTTTTTTTTTTTTTTTTCAGATTTTTAAATCTTTTTTAAAAATTAATTTTAGAGAGAGAGGAAGGGAGGGAAACATCGATTTATTGTTCCACTTATTTATGCATTCATTAGTTGATTCTTATATGTGCCCTGATGGGGGATCGAACCTATAACCTTGGCATATCAAGACAACACTCTAACCAACAATAATAGAGGATCTTAATGAAATTATCCCCACCCCAGGTCACCCTGCAAAAGCTGAAGGCAGAGGAATATGTCCAACAGAAGAGGGAGCTCCTGGCCCTCTACAGAGACCGGGACCAGGAGTCTCTGGGCACCAGGCCCTCCACGCCTTCCCCAGAGGGCTCTCAGAGCAGCGTGGAGGGGAGGTAAGGCCCATAGGGACCACAGGCTTTCCCACAGTAAGGAGGCTCAGGTAAGGAGTGAGAGACGAGGAACCACAAGGCTGAAAAATTACATGACAGCGCTCAGAGGGATTAGGAAGAGAATGAGAACCCAGGCTACAGGCTGGAGAACAGGTTGGCACCAGCTGTAAGAAGGGCCTCCTGGGACAGACAGCCTAGGAGGTTAGCCAGCCTAGGGTTGGCGCAGGCTGAACGAAACAGACACAAGGAGCATGAACTCCCTGAGAGGAGCAGGCTCCCAGGGCTAGGAATGGAGAGTGAAGACTGGTAGGGATTTGCATAATGTTGGAGTTGCAAGGACCAGCTTAGTCCAAATTCCCATGCATGAGAGGTTCATCCTGAAAAACACAGCCATTCAGCAGCATATTTAAGGAGAGAAAAAAAGATCCATCATAGGGCTAACCTCAGGGGATCTCAGGAACCCTGGAGAAAATTCCTGAGCACTTACTTGATATAAGGACCTGGACCAAGTGTTGTGACTAAAATGTCCTAGAGGAGCTTACAGTCCAACTAGAGATGATAAAAACAGCACAGTGTAAAGGCGATACCAATTAAGTTTGGAGGAGGGACCATTTCTGAGTGGAGTGATCAAGGGATACTTCCTGGACTTGAACTTGACCCCATAGCATCTGACTCTAACCATTCATTAATTTGTAGGACTTCTGAGTTCGGCACTGTCATCCCCCATCTGGTGGTGACAGAAGACACAGATGAAGACACTCCCTCGGTACCAGATGACACCTCAGACTCTGGCTACAGCACTCTGATCCCAGTCTCCCCCAAGAGGCCCCACTCCCCACTGAGCCATCTACACCCGTGGGCTCTTCGGCGGCACCCCGGCCTCACCGTCTCCGCCCTGGACCTTCGGGATGTTACTTTGCGCCCCCAGCCTCCTGACCCCCAAGCTCCCCAACGCCGAAGCACCCCTGAACTGCCAGGGGAAGCTATCCGAAGAGGAGGCAGTCTTCCCAGGGGAGAGCGACCAACCTGGTCTGAAGAAGAAGATGGAACCTCTGGGGGAGGGAACCTGGTAGTGGAAACCTTGCATAGGGCACAGCTTCGGGGGCAGCTGCCACACTCCCCGGCCCACGCTGACTCTGCTGGGGAAAGCCCCTGGGCATCCTCGGAGGAGGAGGAAGAGGAGCAGCCCCTCTCCCTTGGCCCCCTCAGTGCTGCGGACATGCTCAGAGAGATCCGGGAGGATCTGGCCAGCCAAAGGATTGAGGGCATCCCTGAGCCTGGGGACGGCAGGCCTCAGAAGCTGACTCGGGTCCAACTGCAGAGGATGCGCGTGCCCCACATCGTACGGCTGGACACCCCCCTGTCCACATCGTAAGTGCTGAGGGGGCAGAGGGGAAGGCCAGGGCGGAGTGGGAGGGGGTGTCAGAGTAGGAGGCTGGTGGGGAGGGGGACAGTGTAAAAGGGCAGTGCCAGCGCAGGGGCCGTGTCTGCCTTTACCTAACCCCACCTCCTTTCCTTTCAGAGAGGCGTGAGGAACGCTCAGGCCTCTGGCATTGCTACCTGAGGAAATCTCTCCCCAAGAGTGCTGGTCACCACCCCCAGCCCAGGACTCCACCTCGTGGTCCACGCTGCCCATGAAGAAGCCTGGCCCAGGATTCCCTGTGCTTCCTGCTCTAAGAACTTGGGATTGAGAGCTGTACAGTGTGTACCATAGACACCCGAGCCCCACATAAAGTTGCGCATAAAAATGCCTGCCCGGTCAGCGCTCGATGAGGGTGGGAAGAACCCGAGCGGGGTGACAGTGAGCACAAGCTACTCTTCTGGCAGTTGGCATGATGGTGGTGGGGTATGTGGCCCAAGCTCAGGACTTCTCACCATCCCACCCATCAGGATCCAGGTCTCTGTCCCAGGCTGCCACCCCCACTCACAAAGACCACTCCCTCCAAGAACAGAGCTTTAATTCTCCAGTTTTAGTGTATTTACAAAAGTCCACAGCTCTAGCTGGAGGCCCCATTGTTGTGTGCTTGTCCCTGCCTGGGGACAGTTCAGCTTACTCTGTGCTTGCCCAGGCAGGGAACAAAGGGGTGCCAAGTTTCTATTAGTATAACATGATTGATACAAAGACTGCTTATGTGCTGTGAAAAAGGCTCAGCCCAAAATAGGCAACGAGACGCGGCGCCCCTCATCCCCACAACCACCCGCTGGGGCTCCAGGCGCACTCAGCCCCTCACCCACACACACATCTATCTGTCTACATTCCCCTCCCCCCTGCCGTCTCTCTCTCTCTCACACACACACACACACACACACACACACACACACACACACACACACAGAGCTGACCCTCCGGCAGTGCTCAAACAGCTGAGAAAGCTATGTACACTGAGAGAGTAGCACCAAGTAAGTGGCTGCCAGCTCATGCCTGCCCCTCCAAGACCCTTCCTCTCCAGAAAAAAGGGAGGTCCCGAGGGCATCTCGCAAGGCCCTCCACAGGCCCGGGGGCAGGAAACATCTGTCCTCAGGGCAGGCCCCCCCCAGGAGGCGTGGCCTCACCGGGGAAGGTGGGGCTGCGGCGAGAGGGGAGCGGGGCCGCACAGGGCCGCCTCGATGTCCTCCAGGCAGCCGCGCAGGTCCATGTCCTGGAGCACGCGGCGCAGCGGCTCGAGCGTGGCGTCCCGCCGGGGCGTGCGCTGCCGCCAGGCGGCCAGCATGCTGTAGTGCGCCTCGCGCAGGCAGCGGCCGTTCTGCAGCTCCAGCCGTTCGATCTCGTGCTCGCTCAGCCCCAGGCGCCGCATGAACTCCTTCCAGCGCGAGGGCGGCACGCAGTCCACCACCGCATACAGCAGCGCTGGGTCCGCTGCAGGGAGGCGGGGCGGGTGGTGAGCCTGGCGCTGGCGCTGGCGCTGCAGCTCCCAGGCCCGCCCTGGCCCGGTCCCTGCTCGTGCACGTGCCCTCTTGGAGCCCCGCCCGCCTACAGCCCTAGCCAGGATTCCTGGGGTGCTCACCATCTGGGCGCTGCGTGTGGGTGTTGTCTTCCCTCTTCTGGAGAAGGGTGGGCATGGGGGTGGAGGCTGGAGCTGCTGTGAGGAGAGGGCCAGCCCCCTGGTGGGATGAGGCCATCTCTCCGGGTGGTGATGCAGCTTTGAAGTTGGACCACTCACTGGGGATAATGGTGAGACTTGGGGTGGAGTTGGGGATGGGACTGAAGTTGTAGCCTGGGGCCGAGGCCCGCTGCTCAGTCACCGCCTGAAAGAGACAAGGCCCAGCATTAGTGGGGAGAGTAAAAACAGCCCAGCCCTCTTTATTCTGATAGGGATGGAACTAAAGGGAGTTAGGAGATCCTGAGGGTCACGGGTGGCAATACTTGATTTGGTTCTTACAAGACTACAATGGACAGTCAGGGATGAGTGGAGGTAGGTCCCTAGTTTCGTCTTACCTCTTTTACAGGTGTCGATTTCCCACAGACTGAGAAAAAAAGAAACGAAGTGTCACAAATTTCACTTCCTCTCTCAACCCTGGCGCCCAAACCGCCCATACCGGGACTGCCCTGGGGACTTGTGGTGACATGCTTCAGGGCCTATGTGGTCCCAGGGACGAGAGAACTACTGATGCAGTATGACCTCTTTCCAGGGCCATCTCCTGCCAAGAGAGCTTTCCTCAGCAAACTAAGGGGATGCTCATTTCCCTCCATGCTGGTGCATCTTACCACCCAGCCTCCTCCCACATCCCCAATGGTAACCTTTCCCCTCCCAGAGGCCCCACTCACCAATGGAGTGGAGCTTGGGCTTCCATCGTTGGAATTGGCATATTAAACCCATGAAGAGGAAGGATAAAAGGCAGAGACCAAAGAGGATCACCAGAGGCAACAGCACTTCAGTGCCTGGAGACAAAACAGACTGATCAGAGGAGGGCTGCAGGAGGAAGCAGGGCTGGAGGGGAGGGTGCAGGAGGAAGGTTAGGAGAGAGCAGGTGAGCATGGGCACCAGGTTATTTCTCCTCACCTGGGTCCTGAGGGACCTTGACATGTTCAGTTGTGGGTAGGCACAACTTTGCGCACTCTGCGTGTTTCTTCTCACAGCTAAAAGGAGAAATTTCAGGGTGAGTAGGGGTCCTACCGTAGGAGGAATACAGGTTTAAGAAAAAGAAAAAAAACACATTGTTGGAAATTCTCTGCTTTACAAGTATTTTAGCTACCTCTTGATATATAGTGGAAATTAAAACTATCTTGGGAATTGATGCAAAGGAGTGAAACAAATTAATCACAAAATCATTTAATTTAGAACTGGAATTGATCTTGAAGAGGCTGTATTTAAAAAAAAACAAACAAACTTAAAAGCAGTCAGTGTCAGGGTTTAAATTTCAGCCCAGTCATTGGCTAGCAGTGTGACTCTAAGCAAGTCATTTAACCTGTATGCCTCAGTTTCTTCATCAGGAAAACAGGGATCCTACCCACCTGTCAGGATTGAGTGAGAGAATTCTGCCTGACATATAGTAAGTGCTCAACATACAGTAAGTAGCTGTCATTGAATTGTTATTTTATCATTGTTCTTCTAAAGAGAATCCTGTGTCAAAAAGAGGTTAAAGAGCTTTTTCTCAAGATAACACTGCTATTGACAACACCTGACTTTGAGAGAGGGGTCAAACGTGCACGTGAAAAATTTAAAAATACATATTACTGGGTGGCACCAGAGAGCACTCTAGAACACACACGTCTTCCCATGTTGGGAGCTGTCACTGGGCAGCGTGGAGTGATGAGAACCACATGCACATGGGCTGCCTAGAAGGACCTTGAGAAGGTGAGTTCTCAGCAGGAATCTGAAAGCAGAAAGAGGCCCTTCTGCCCACCTCACAAGCTCATGAGAGAAATACGTGGGATGGGTATAAAAGCTCTTTCAAAAGACAAAACTTAGCGGGACAAAGAAAATAGTTTCTTGTCAGACACTTTGTAGCTATATTTTGTGGTTTTTACAACTTCACCAAGTGGATGTCATTACCCTTACTTAAAAGGTAAGAAAACTAAGGCTCAGAGACATTAAATCACTTGCCCTAAGTTGCACAGCCAATAAACGGCTAGGTTGAGATTTAAAAACAGGTCAGTTCAACTTTAGAGCCCTCAGAGTTTCTTCTTTGCAAGCGAGTATGTACGAACAGCCTCTGTGGAGCCAGTAGTGAGGAGGGCTAGTCAAAGAGACTGGGGAGGAAATGCCATATTGCATCAAATCTAAGATACCACCAATAATAAGAGGCACCACTATTTGCACAGCACACAGTCACACAGAGCTGCCAATTAAACATCAATTTTTGTAACATGCAGTCTGATTTCAGGGATGTGAATCAATAGTAGACCCTGTCACCCAAGAATTTCAATGTCAAAAAAAAGAATCCGAATGTCTAAGAACTACAAGTCCCTGGTGTCTGAGCCTCTATCCCCAAAGACTTCTTAAGACTTGATGAATAAGTTGGGGGAAAGAAGAAGGGCTATCTGGTGTATTGACATGAATTGTCTCCTACTGAAACAACCAATAGGAGCCAGAGCACCCAGGGGTGTCTCCCTTGTCCTGCTGGTGGCTCTCACCGCAGCCACCCCATCCCAACCCAAGTCCCCTGACCCAGTGCCCAGCAGCTGACAGAGATACTCACTTAGCACAGGGTATGCACTTGTTGTCTTTTAGAAAGAACCCTGCGTGGCAGATGCACACGGTGTTCTGCTTCTCGCTGCCTGTGGGGAGAGGGGCGGCACAGCTAAAGGAGGACTCCCGCACCCTGAGGAGTGGAGGGAGAGCCAGGAGGGACTGGGATAGAGGCCAGAGTGGAAGTGTTACCACAGGCTGCAGGAGTGGGAAGGACAGAAAGTGCTGCCTCTTGGGGCAGCAGTGCAGAAAGGTGGAGACCCTCCCCCTGAGACAGGGCCCACCCCTGCATTGAGGATGGGGCTGGGTAAAGAGGGCCATGCTCACAGGGGATCTGCACTGAGCCATTGAGGCAGGGGCTGCAGTTCCGGCACCGGAAAAGAGTGTGCACAGTGTTGCTCAAAGATTCCTGGTACTGGTTCTTCCTGCAGCCACACACGGTGTTCCGATCCACTGTGCAGGAAGAAATCTCCACCTGGTCCATTTCTGGTGAGGGGAAGAGATGGGTATGAGCCTCTCTGTGGCTCTCCTGTCCACACCCAGCAGCACAGACCAGCACCCCCCCCCCCTCATTGCCCGACCCATCCTATTTAGAGCCCTTGCCCTCTCCCGAGACTCACCTTTTCGGCATTTGGAGCAGCTGAGGCATTGTTTGAGGTAGTTCTCAGAAGCAGTATAGGTGCCGTTTGCACACACCCTGCAGTCTGTGTCCTGCCCTGGGGCTGGACAGTGATTGTGCCGGTAGGTCCCTGTGATTGGGGTGTCTGGATTAGGCTGCAGCTGAGAGCTCAAGGAATGAGCCCCATGCTAGGGAGAACAGCCCGGGTCACCTCTCCAAAGTTTTTAGGAGAAGAAAGGAGAAAGAAAATCTCAGCCCAAGACAAGCAGCTAAGTTAGGAGACTTGGGGACAGAGACCCCAGGTTCTAGAACATCTGGAAAAAGCGAAGAAAGTAGCTGGGCTCCATCACCGAGGAGATTCACTGTTAGCACTGCCTCTTACCTTTATGGCACTTCGTACAGCAAATGGAACTATTATCAGGGTGGTTGTATTTTCCTTGGGGACACAGGCTGTCTCTCTTCTCCCTGTCCCTGAATCGAGGGACCAGTCCAGTAACCCCTGAGGGGTATATTTCCACCAAAAGAGCCAGGAGCACCTGGGGAGGAATCAGTAGAGGAGATCCCATCAGGATCCAAGCTTGGACATTGGCACTGTGCAATCTAGTGCTTAATTGTTCTCTAGTTGTACTAATGTTTACTAATGTCTTGTGTCCCTTCAACTCAAGGCTGGGAGACCCTGGGCCCAGCTGGGTTTTATCTTTATTTCGTCATAGCACCTAATAGTGTTGGACACAGGGCAGATGTGCAAGGAATTTTCATTTGTTTGTTTGATTGGGAACTGGTAGGTTACCTTAGTTCTGGACCTTCCTTCCCAACAAGCAGTCCCAAAGACTGAGGTGGCGTTTCTCCATCTGAGTGCGGCGTTACCACAAAGTGAATTTTTGCTGAGGTGGCCAATGGGATCGTGCACTTTCTTGTATTGTTATACCATTAAAAATTTCTTTATAGCCCAGCCAGTCTGGCTCAGTTGGTTGGGCATTGTCCTATGCACTAAAGGGTCGCCAGTTCGATTCCTTGTCAGGGCACATGCCCTAGGTTTCGAGCTCGATCCCCAGTAGGAGTTGTGCAGGAAGCAGCCAATTGATGTTTCTATCTCTCCTTCTCCCTTCCTCTGTCTAAAAAAATTAATAAAAACATTTTTTAAAAATTTTTTTATAAAATCAGATTGGAGTGGAAGTAAGTGCCTGTGGGCACTGTTCCTGGGCAGTGTGCAGAAGCAAAAAGTTGATTTATAAATTTTTATCAAGACCTCACTCAGGATCCCATCTTCAGACTCCATGCTGTATCCCCTTCCGCCAACAGACAGGGGAGTGAAAGGGAAAGTTCATGGTCAAGGATGGCATAGGTGGGTGACAAAGTTTTGGTGGAGACAGGAGTGGGCAAAAGCATGTAGGTTACATGCAACTGGAGCTGGCCTGAGGCCGGTGATCCAGCTCAAGTAACCACCAAGTCAGGAGCTGAGGGTGTGCCAGGAAGTCCTGAAGCTCTTTGCACACTGAGGCATTCTGGAACACCTGTTTTATGGCCTCAGGCTAAGCCCACAGCAGCTGAATCACTGGACCATTTCTGGCTTATATGCCTGGACAGGAAAACCAGGAGTTGGTGTTAAGCTCCAACCCAGACTTTGTTCTTTGTTCAGCTTCTTGCTCGCTTTCCCTAGGCCTTGATTTTTTTTTTCTCTGCAGTTAAGAGCCGCTTTATGTAAAGATAAGAGGATGTCCTCAAAGTATGTTAAACAATGGGGAGCAACAGGCTAATCAGATCACGGAAACCCCAGTCCCAACAGGAGGGCCTAGCAGCCAGAGCCTCAATGGCTCCCCGTCTCAACAGGCAGGTAGGCAGTTCACACACCTCAGTCACCCACTGGGAGACACTGCAGCAACCCCAAAGCCCAGGCCTCAGGCACAAACAAGGGAAGACACTTTCAGAAACACAGCATCAAACCCGAGCATGCCCCCCTACTCTGAGGGCAGCGGCCTTCCCTGGCCCACTCTAGGCACTGTGCCACCTCCCCTGAGAACAGGACTGGGTCTTCCAGGGCAACAGGAAGAGTGTGAGAAGTTAATGAGAACTTCCCGTTCCTGAAAGAAGAGTTTTCCCCGAAGAAGAGCTCACAGCACCTAAGGTCATGGGCACTTGGCATTCCATCCAGGGAGGCTGGGAGCAAAGCCAACCAGCAAAGACAGAGTCAGGAAGAACTGGGGAGCTCCAGTTCTGGAACAGACTTTGGGGGTAGTTTTTCAGGGACCTCTGGCTCCTGAGGAATAAACTTCCCAGGAAGGCAGGAGGGGGAGAGGCCACGTGCCCCCTCATTCTACAGCACTTCGGGGGTTAAATTAGATCCGGGAAAAGGAAATCTTTTCCCAGAAGCTCCGCCCAGTGACTCAGGCCAGAGGGAGGGAGAGGATCTGGGGGAGGGCAGAGGGAACCAGAAGCTTCCCCAGCTCTTCAGGGGTCATGAGTCAGCATAAAGATTAAGGGACCAGCCAGCAGTTAGTTTCATCTAATCCCTTCCTCCTATGGTCCAGCCTCACTTCAATCTCCCCATGCGGCCCCCTTTCCTCCCCTCCTTCTCAAAAGAGCCAGGCAATGGACCCCTGTCCCACTGGGCCCCCATATTCGGGAAATGGCTCTTTCTGCCATTCCATCCCAAAGGGAAGTCTCCCTCCACCCCTGGCTTCCTCCCATCAAGTCACTACCCAACCCTCCCTGAGGGGGCCACTCAATTCCTTCCCGCCCCTCAGCAGCCTTCCTTTAGACTAGGACCCTTCCTGGCTCCTCCTCCCAGTTCAACCAGTCCCCTACAGCTAAACCCCATCCCTGGGCTCTCCCCCAGGCCCCAGTTCCAGAAGGAAGCCAAATAAGGTTGCCCTCCTCCCACCCAGTTCACTGCATTCCCACAGCCCGGCTAGTTCTGGCCAGTTAGGTTGAGTTTGGAGACCTCCCTGGGGTCCCAGACAACCGTTAGGAAATAAGGCCAGTTCTGTCTCCTCAGCCCCTCCCCCAAACCCACTGGCAGCAGAGGAGAGGCTCCAGAGCCCTGAAAACCCGCTTCCAGGAGAGAGGGACAGACCAGAAGGGATGTGAGGCGGTCAGTACCATTGCCCAGGTCTCCCATGGCCCCCAGCAGCAGCCATTTGTTAACACTGGTTGACTCCAGTGAACACCATCCTTAGCAGCAAAACAGAAACAGGTGAGCCTGGAGCACCCAGGCCCTAGCTTGAGTGCCTGTCACCTGGAGCAGGGGAAGGGCAGGAAGCCGGGGGTGCCTGTGGAGACACAGTTGAGGGGGTGGCCCAGCACCCCTCCAACTCCCCCACAGCTTCCGCCTGGGGAGGCTTTAAAGTGTGACTTCCTGCCCTGGGGCTGCAGCGTGGGGTAGAAAGCGACCCTGTGGTCTACTCTGACCCAGCCACCTCACTAGACGGCTCAGCTGTTCCCTTCCCCCGTAAGAATTTGTCCATTAAATTGTTCATTTACTGTGAGAATCGTTGAGGAGCTCATGATAGCTTCTCCAAAAGCCCAGTTGCAATCCCGCCTCCTTGCCCTGAAGCCCTCCATTAATGACATTTCCCATACCCACGCTCATTAGATGCTCATCCCCCTGTGAACTTTAATAGCATGAATTAACTTTATGTATCCTTGGCGCTTATCACAGTATAATTATCTTGGGTGAGTAGATATGATCTCCCCCAATAGACCATAAACTCTCTAAGAGATCAGAGAGAGTATCTTGGTTAGAGATAGTGGCCTATCTTCCTGGGTATCTTTTCAGCACCCAGAACTAGGGGAGCAAAATAAACATGGTTGATCTGATAGATGATCTGTCCCACTCCAGGTGAAACCAATGATTTCCAGAGGGAAGTAGGGAGTCAGTGCCCCACCACCACCACCCTTAGCGAATATATTTATCTCCAGGGACAGTTCTCAAAGTACCTGCCTCCATCCCACACATGCACACCCTCACTGGAGATTGTGATTAGTGTTCCTTTCCTCTCCTTTGAGAGTCACTGGTGAGTAAAAGCAGCACCTATGAATGATACAAAGGCTGATAAGAGTTTGAGAACCTCTGCTCTGGCCTATTAAGACACGTACTTCACTTGGCTATTCCCCGGACCCTTAACATGCCCCAAATTAAATTCACCAATCTCCTGGCCTAAAGAAATGCCCCACCACCCACTTCTCAGCACCAGTGCTGAGACCTCTGCCATCTTTGTCTCCTCAGGGCCTTCCCCATCCTTGCTGCCATCCAGTCTGTCATTCCTCTTGCCAGTCCCCCCTCTGTAATCTCTGGGTCTTCTCCATGTCCTTGGTTGCCTCACACCTGGATTATTGCAACTGTCTTCTAGCCGACTGCCCAGCCCCTTTCCTGCTCCAACCCATCCCACAGACTTTCTTATCTGCATTCACGCTTCAACTTGCACACACATGTGTAGGAATCTTCCTCTGCAGGGCCTGGCCTCGTAATCATTTACACAGGTCACTGCTCTCCTGAGAATAGCAGAGGTACCTCACTGCTATTCTGAACACATTCGTGGACAGTGGGCCCTCAGAGTGCCCTTTATGAATGAATGAACGAATGAATGAATTCCTGTACCTGGGACCACGGTTCAAGATTCTCTCTTCAGCCCCTCCCATACTCCCTCCAATTATCTCATTCTCATTTCTTTCTTTTTTTAATTTTTAATTATTTTTTAAATTTTATTATTGATTTTAGAGCGAAAGGAAGGGAGAAGGAGAGAAAAGGGGAAACATCGATTAACTGCCTCCTGCACACCCCCTACTGGGGATCGAGCCTGCAACCCCTGCATGTGCCCTGACTGGGAATCAAACCAGCACCTCTCGATGCATGGGACAACGCTCAACCAACTGAGCCACACCAGCCAGGGTTCATTCTCATTTCTTGTCCCCTAACATGGTCTTTTCACTCCAGCCAAGGTGTTCGGCTTCCTGCCATCACCACTCCCCAACACAAAAACCCTTCTCTCCCTTCCTCTAATTTTCCTCAATCAATCTCCTTTCTTTCTAGCCACCCTGCCAACCAGTTCAAATCTCAGCTCCAAATCCACTTTTTTAATCCTCACCTGAGATATGTTCATTGATTTTTAGAGAAAGGAAGAGCGAGAGAGAGAAACATTCATGTGAGAAACATCCATCGGTTGCTTCCTGTCCGCACCTTGATCAGGAATTGAACCTCAGCCTAGGTATGTGTCCTGGCCAGGAATCAAACCCGCAACCTTTTGGTGTACAGGATGACACTCCACCCAGCTGAGCCACCTGGCCAGGACAAATCCACTTTTCTATGGTGTTTTCCCTCCCTCATCCCATCTGACCAATCTTTTGTTCCTTTACTCATTCAACAAATAGTTAAGGAGCAATCATTCTATGCACCAGGATCCTGGCTAGTGTGGCTCAGTTGGTTGAGTATCATTCTGTCCCGTGCACCGAAAGCTCCCCGGTTCAATTCCCAGTCAGGGCACATACCCAGGTTGTGGGTTCGATCCTTGGTCAGAGGCAAACCATCAATGTTTCACTCTCACATTGATGTTTCTCTCTCTCCCTCTCCCTTCCTCTTTCCAAAAAAGTCAATAAAAACATTTTTTTAAAAATCTATGTGCCAGGTCCCGCCTGGCTACCAGGGAGGCAGAGATGAAATAACACAGCTCATGCTCACAAGAGTTCTCCATGGGTTGCAGACAGTCAATTGTAGGCTCTGCGATCTGTGCAACGTGTGCTCCGGAAACACAGACACTAGAGTTGAGATCTGCTACCCAAGAAAAGGCAGCTGGGCAATGCTCCTTGCCCTCCCTGGCTCTGCCTCCCGTTGGTGTTCCAGGGCACCACATCACGACGTTTTTATGAAGATTTTCTTCCAAACTGTTCTGAAATCGTTTTTTGCCGAAAGCTGTCTTGGCTCCTAGACTGTAAGCTTTTGGGGAGTAGCAAAGTCCTGTTTGCTTGTCACACTGTCTCCTGTATTCTTCACACTACCCTCAACCCACCCCCACCCGCACCCCTGCGCACACACTGTGTGCTCTGAATTGTCCACTGGATGCTGAGCAGCTGGAAAGTTCACGGACAGCCTTACCCAGACCTTGCACACCTCCTGTTATCCCTCCAGCTCCAGGCTGAGCTTGTGTCCCTTAACAGTCACACTCTCCTCTGGGCTGGATCAGCCCCAGCCCCAGGCACTTTCCTTTAACTCTCAGGCTACTGTACCCTGTTTTCCAAATACAGTCACCACCAAGTAGTTACTACTATACTACACTACGAACAATACAAAAACTAACATTTATTGAGTACTTTCTGTTTGCTATAACCTATTCCTCTACTAGAATGAGGCAGCGATTTTGTGTACGCCCTAATCCCAGCACCTAAAACAGTGCGTACCACTTAATAAATTGAATGCTTAATATATACTAATCTATTTAATCTTCAGAACAACATTTTGAGGTAGTGACTCTTACATTCATCTTAGAGATAAGGAAACTACGGCATGGAGGGGTTACATAACCTGCTCAAGTTCAGGCAACTAGTATGTGAGGGAGCCAGAATTGAATCCAGGTATTTACTATCCAGGTAATATCCAGAATTATCCAGGTAAGATAGCAGGGCAGCTGGATGGGGTGGCCTGGGAGGACAGCCTTGAGAGAAGGGAAGAGATGGGGCTGGGGAAACAGGAGGTGGGAGAACCAGAAGATTAGTGAGACCAGGGTAGAGAGGTTGCATGGGGAACTGAGGTCTAGAAATATGGAGAAGAGAGGGAAAGGGAGGGAACTCGAGAGAAAGGGTTTCAAAAAGGAGACTTTGAGAAGTCTGAGGAGATTTCTGGGAGACTAACAGGAAAGGAAGGAATGATCGGGAAAGTATATAACACCCTGAGGAAGGAGAGGAAGGAGCCACAGGTGGGTCAGGGACTCAGAAGAAACTGGCTAACACAGCCGGAAAATCTGCCCAGCCAGGTGGGGATTGGGCTCCCAGCATCTGCACAGGGTGATTCGGGACACAGAGTGATCAGGGATACCTTGACATAAGACTGAGGCAAGAGAAAAGGGACATTTTCCAGTGACGAAAACAACTTTCTTCCAACTTCCTCAAACTGACTATAGAAGAAGAAACCAAGGGATTGTTGTTCAGGGCTGTGGGGAGGGGCTGGAGGGCAGGCGGAGGGGCCGTGTCCCTGCGGAGCTGGTGCTAGCTACCTAGAGAGGGGCAGTCCAGCAGAGGCCACCTGCCTGGAAACTGAGGCAGAGCAGAGGTTGAAGAATGTTCCCATTGATACTAGATTTACCAATATAATTGGCATCTCAAAAACAAAAACACACACAGAAAATAATGCCCCCAAAAGGGAGGCCTGGGCCTGGGAAGAGCACTGGAAATGCTCTCCATGGGCTGGCCCAGCCCCTATTCACTTCCCACTCCATTCCTAAATCACTTCCAACACATGGCATCCCAAACTTACCCCACCAACCTACCCCCTCTCCCAGACTCAGTTTCCCCACTTCATTGTCATCCAACTCCTGCCCTCTAGCAGTGTTTGCTCAACCAGGGCCCACTGGCAGCCTCACCTCTCCACAACCCAACGCTCTCCTGGCCCAGCCAGCTGACCAGACGGCCAGAGTTCTGAGTCATCTGGAATCTCAGAGGACTGACTTCTCCGACTCCTTTCCTTTTCCTACCAAATCCGCCCCACCCTCAGCGATCGCCAGTCCCAACATTTTCAGACACCCCCTAACCCCAGCAAACTTCCTTGGCTGTCAGGAGCCAGAGCTCCTTTTTACTCCCCACCTTTCAAGCGTCTCCCCGGCCCCAGATTCAGGGAAGCCTGGGCTTCTGGCAGAGTCTGAGGTCAGGCCTTGGCCAGGCCCTCTCCTGGCGAGGGCCCATTCCCACCCACCGGAAGTACCCTGCGCCCACCAGCCCACTCGGCCCTTCATCCCTGGTCTCACCAGTGGCAGCAGCAGGCCAGGCACGGTGGGGAGGCCCATGTCCGGCCAGCTGAGGCCTCTCACTCCCCCATCAGGGCTCAGGCAGTGGTGGCAGTGGTGGCCACAGGCGAAGTGGCAGCGACTGAGTCCCGGGATGAGCAGGTCAGGAGGTCCCCAGTGGAGCCCAGGCCTTAAGTAGGGGAGTTAAGGCTTGAGCCTGAGATGAAGATCTTGCCCTGGTCCCAGGGGTCTCAAACCCCGAAGGCCAGAACCGGAGCCTAAGTCCGGACTATGAGAAAATTAAAGCAAAGAGGTGGGAGAGGAAGGGAGAGAGGCAGAGAAGGGTGTTGCAACAGCACAGCACGACAGGAAGAACTTGGGGGAGGAGGCTGGAGGAGGCGGGAAGAGGCGGGAGGAGGGGGCAAAGGTTTTTTTTTTTAACCTTTTGTGGCCCAGTCAAAGGCGCTAGAGTCCTGAATCCACCAATCAGACCACTCCCAACCAAACACCAACGTGCAGTAAGCCCCCTCCCTCCTCACCCCCATCACCTGGCTTCTCCCAAACAAACAGCAATAGAAAGACCCAGGGCTTTGGGCTCAAATTCCCTGGGGTACAGTTCAGAATCTTCTGCTTTTTAGCAAGGTGGTCTTGGACAAACAATCTAAACTCTCTGAGCCTGTTTTCCAACTTGCCAAATGATGAGAACCTATCTCATGTGGTTGTTGTGAGAATTTATTGAAACAGGACAGATAAATGTCATACATGACAAGCACTCAAGTGTTCCTTAGCAACTCTTCCCTTTTCCCCACAGTTCTCCACTGACATCCTAATCTCCCACTTTCTTGGAAATTCGCTGCTTCAACCCAAACCTCAGAGTAAATCCTAACCCTAGTTTTCTGCCCTGGCTTGGGGCCCTCCCCCTCCCCCCAGTCTGGTTCCTATGCAGTCCGTGCTTGGCTGGGTCCCACAGCTACTGATCCTGGCTCTGCCACCAAACAATGGTGGGACCTCAGGCAGGACCTCCACTGAGTCTCGGCTCCTCATCAGTAACTGAGAGGAACAATGTCCGTCCCACCAACACGGGAAAGTGAAGTCATAAGGATTAATGAGATCCTATCTGTGAAAATGCTTTGGGCATTCCAGATATCTTGATTGGATGTTACTAGTATGGTTCCAGTGGCTTTTTTCCAAATATTATTCTGTATTTCAATGCAAACTGACCTGAGAGACAATCTACTGCACCCTCTTCTTTTATGGTTGAGAAAACTGAGGGCCGGAGATACACACAGAGCATGTTCCCAGCAGATACCAGATTCCTGACTTCAATCCAGGGGCCCATTTTGCTACAATAGACACATAGCCACTTGTCTATCTGTGCCTTTGATTCAGACCCACTCCGTGACTCTGGGTATTGTATGCCATCCCCATTCGGGCAGGACATCTCCCAAATGAATCACACAGGGTACAACGTTCACTCAAATACCCTTTGGGCATAATATCCAGCCCAGGCCTGCTGTCCTCCAGCGGCTGAGGTTGATGGAAATGCAGGAAGACCAGAGAGGAGTGAGGTCCAAGGGCTTTGTGACTTGGAATCAGAGTTCCTGGCTCCTTCTCCCCTTGATCCAGCAGCTTAACCCCCTGCCCCAGAGTCCACCCTGCCTGGCTTTTCTTGGCCTCCGCTCTCTAATCCTAAGGGCAGAGCATCTATAGATGAGAATGGAGCTTGGATGTCCCCACCTTGAAATGACTTCACTCTACCCCATCCTCCAGCCTCTGAAGAACTGGAGAGCTGAAACTGGATTCACAGAGGAGCTCACCTCTACCAACACACAGGGAGCCTCGGAGTACAGTACAGAGTACCCAAAGCAGAGCTCTCAAAGAAGCAGAATCATTGGAATAAAGCACGAGAGTCAGAATGCCGTATCCAGTGTGAAGAAACGGGGGGGGGGGGGGGGGGACACACCACAGGCTCCTCCTCTACAAAGTGGGGAATGTGCCAGTCCCCTCACGTCACATGAACTGATGATGAAATGCATGTGAAGTGTTCGGCAAGTGTTTGCCGTCTACTAAGCAGTCAATAAGTAGTAGCAATACTAGTAGTTTGTATTAATAATTAATAACAACTTCAATGTCCTATTTTTAATATTTCAAAGAATTTTTAATAGTCTGTGCCAACTGTTTAAGCCATTACACAGAGCCTGGTACAAAAGGAGAATCTCCTTCGTTGTTCAGGATAAGTCAGGACAAAGGCTCATTTACTCAATAAGTTTAAAGTTTTGAGAACTGTGGTATTAAATTGTTCAATTAAATTGTTTTTAAAGAGCGGGTGAGAGGGAGGTAGACCTAGGAATATGAAAACCTAACTGGTTTCATGGAGAATTTCTTCCAGGGGAAGAAGAAATAATGGTGAGGGAGAGAAGGGGGCAGATGGAGGGACAGAAGAGAAGCAAACTAGGGGATGACAGAAGTGGCTGTTAGGGTCTATGGAGCAAAGGACAGAGAGAAGAGAGCTTCAGATAGCAGAGCCCCCATCGCGTGTCTCTCCCCCCTCACTCTCTCTCTCTCACGCACACTCCATAGCACTACAGAGTGATCAAAAGGACACTGGACTCCAGGTGAGGGTGATGTGGGTTGAAGTCCCAGCCCTGCCATTCTGACTCCATGGGTCACAGAAGGAGCCCCAGGTTCCAGGCTGGTTCTGTAAGAATCATGAACTTGGGCAAGTGACTTCACCTGCTAACCTCAATAAGGAAAGCAGGCTACTTAACCGTTTTTCCCCTAACACTAACTCCTCACCCTAAGGTCCAGGGGTAGCATATAGATAAGGGACGGAGGGAAGGAAACACCGCAGGGTGGAGGTGCAGCAGGCCAAGAGGACTCCGGGGGGGGGGGGGGGGGCTGGCTGCTGTCCTCTATAACAGAGCCAGCTTTGTCCAGCTGGTCCTGCCCACCCCAGCCAGGCGACAGGCTGCTGGGGACAGGTGGGGCAAGGCTGAGGCTGGGCTGCGGCAGAGAGCACACGAGGGCGGGCTGAACTTGAGCTCTGACGGAAGAGACTGTTGTGACACCACCATTTCCCCCTCCTCAGCTTGAGTCTAGGAAGGGGAAGTGGGAAAGCACCGCATCAGTTCCTGGTCACAGCCTTTTCCATCTCCACTCCCTTCACCATCTCTTCCCCTTTCCCCAAGATTCACTTGGCTCCTCAGGACAGGGAGACTGTAACTGAGGGAAATAAGACCAGGGAAGCAAGGGAAATGTCCCGCAAGATGGCAAGGAAGGGTAGCTTCTAGTTTCCAAGTCTAATGCTGGGGTGCGGGAAGGAACCAGGGGTCTAGAAACTGGGGCTCCACTCAGACATCCTTCAATTCCTCCTCTATTAAAACCTGGGAGGGTTCCCACTGCTGCTGTCTAGGATGATGCGAGAATGAGAACACCAGGCTTTGAGGGCCCAGAAGAATGTGGCCTGAGGCGCCTCCGCCTCCACCCCCGGGCAGTTGATGGGGGGGGAAGGGGGGCTCGCAGAACGGAGTGGAGGTTACCGATGGTGGTAACTAAAGCTGGGAAGGAAAAAGGACATTCCAACAATGGACAGGGGGCAAGTTATTCCAAGCACTGCCTAGTAGGTCTCCTGAGGGGAGCACCCATGGTGATGGGCACAGCAGCATTCATGGAGGAACTAGCAGGAGAGTTTGTCTCTCCTAAGGCCCCTGAAGGATGCTCATTTCCATAGCAAAGCCAAGGGGTATAGGAGTCTCTCTCCCCCACCCCCACCCCAGGACCTCCTGGGAGCTTGAGCAGAGATCCAGGGACTGGTACTCACTCCCTACCCCTGTCAGGGCACCCCAGCCAACTCTCCAGACATTCTTCATGCAACAAATATTTATTGAGTGCCTGTCTACTTGCTCCAGGTGGGATACTGGGCTAGACCCTGAGCTTACATAAATGAACAACAGTCCCTGACCACAAGGAGCTCACAGTCTAGTTGGGGAAGCAGACACAAATGAACCAGAAAGTAAAATGCAAAATCGGCAATCCAGCAGACGTTAGAGTGTGCTATGGGTATCCAGGGGAGAAGGGAGTGATCAATTCCGGGGAAGGCAAGATGGGGCAGAAGCCTTCATAGAAGTAATGGTGTCTGAGTAGGGTTCTAAGGGATGCATAGGAGTTCTCCAGCTGATGGTGGGGAAAGCTTCCAGATTTAGGAAATAGTTTGAGCCAACTTGCCGAGGGTATGAAAGACACAGGGCAGAGGTGCTAGGATGTGGCTTTGTGGGGGCATGGCATAGATGAGGCTGGAAGGGTCCTAGGACCGACTGGGAATCACCAAGCCTTTACTACATTGGCCTGCTCTGGGGAGTCAGGGAAGGGGAATTGCCCAAGAACTAACTAAGGGGGCTTTTGGGTGGGGTTCCCCATCCAAGTTCAAGAAGAGGAGCAAATGTCTGTGTCACTGGGAAGCAGTGTGGCCAGACCTGTCCAGAGCTGGCTCCAGTCAGTCTTGGGTAGGAAAGCTGGGCATGCGTTTGTGTGCCCTTGTTTATGTTTTGTACTGGTCGTCAGTTGTTTCCTAGGAAAGTTCCTTGTCAAAGCTCCAAGTCTGACTTGGCTGATCCAAGGGAAAAGGAGATTGATCTGCACTTGGGTAAGGAAACCAGAGTGTTCTAGAAGCAGGACCAGAGGGTAGCCGGCAGGAGCCAAGGGCAGTTCTGGGCAGCTTCCTTGGCCCCTGTTCTCCAGGCAATTTCTGTAGCCCCTCATTCATCCTGCTTTCCTCCCCCACACCAAAGCCAGTTGGGGCAGCTCTAAAAGCAAGCTCAAAACATTTGTTAATCCTGCCAAGGTTTGTCCCCACCCACCAAGGGAAGCTGCTTGCCTTGGGGGCTGACACTCTCCTTCCCTCTCAGGCTTCCTCTCAAGGCTCCTCCAGAGTGAAGGCAGAGGCACTGGCCCCTGCCAAATTGGATGGAGCTGGACAGGGGGCCAGGGTGGCATAGGCTGGTGGAGGGGCAGCCAAGGTTGAGGAAGTATGAGGGGTTGGCAGGGATGAGGTAGGGGAGTGGGGCTGGGGGCGAAAGCGGGAAGGGAGGGAGGAAGCTGGAGTGGAGGCCACCTCCTGGGCACCTCTGCCCCCTCGGCCTGGAGACCAGTATCGGCTTCTGAACCTCCGGAGCAGCATGAGGAATGTAATGACCATGAGGTCAAAGATGAGCTCAGCCATCTCCACCACAGACAGCACTGAGGAGCCGAACCACAGGCTCCACTGGCTGCCCAGGTTGGATAGGAGGGTGACCATCTGTGAGGGAGAAAGGCACACTGACCACTGGGCAGAGGACCCTGGATGGGCTACAGCAGAGAAGCCCCATCCCTCCTCACCTGAGGTTCTCAGCCACCTCTCTCAGCCTCTTGGTGACCCCCCAGGCCCCTTCTGTCCAAGTCATCCCCATCTGGCACACAATTCCCTCCCACTACCCCAAGGAGCTTCAGCCCCCAGCCACGTTCCCCTTCTTCCAACCCTCTCAACCTCACCCTCACTCCTCGCCCCTTTCCTTGGTCCCCTACCTTCAAGGCCCAGATACTCTGACCCAACAGAGGCAACCCCTCATTTTCCCTGACAGCCGCCCCTTAGACCCCCCCTTCCAGAAAATCACAGGCTCAGTGAGGCATGACTCACCGTGACAGAGGGAGACTCAGAATTGGTTTTGTAGTTCAGCTCCTTGAAGAAGACATTGAGTTTGGCAACTCCATTTCTTGATGTAGGGGAGAGGATGGGAAGAAACAGCAGAGGATTAACTTCTCGGACCCTCACAAACACCCTCCTCCAACCAACTGTATCAGTTCTTCTTTCCAGATCTATTTTCCCTCCCAAGGATTCCTTTCCTGGAGCTGGGACCAAAGTAGGACCGACCTTTTGTTTTTGATGGTGTAATTATTCTGTAGGGATAGCATCCGGAAGACCCAGTCCTGGGAAAGAATTGGAGTGTCAAGGGGGTCACCCCATACTTTTCAGGCTTACAGGGTTGGGAGTGGGGTTAAACACACCCATATACATATACCCAGAGAAGACCACAGTGTCACACACACACACATGACCCCTGTCCTTCCCCTTCCCCACTTTACCTGGGATGTCACTGAGGGCCATCGTGAGTAACCTGCAGAGAGCTTGTAACTGGTCACACTGGGGATGGAGAAAGGCACTCAGTAATAGGAGTGGGGCTCTCCCACGCAAAGGCTTAGCTGAGCACCTGTATTCTACCCAGCCAAGTAGCCAGCTGCCCAACCTGTGACCCAGGGGAAGGGGACACTCACCTGCATGGCTTCCGGCACTTGGTGAAACAGCCCAGGCGATCTGAGGAGAAGGCATCCTGGAGCTTATAGTAGCAGTAGCCTGTGGGTGCAGATAGGTGTCATTTTCCTAGGGCACCTCCACCTTCTCTATCTAACCCACACAGGTTTCTCAAGATCCCAGGACACCCCCTTCACAAGAGTATCAAATAGATTACAGTAATGTCTCCTGAGTGGCTGCACCAAAAAAGTTTAAGAAATGAATCTAACTCGGGGGGGGGGGGGGGGGAATAAAAAGTCAAAAGAAGAATGAGGACAATTGTGTAAAATAGCGAGATTAAACCACAGTGGCAAGCCACTTCATCCCACTAGGATGGCTATAATTGAACAAAAGACCAATGTCTCCCCAATAAATTCGATTTCAAAAAAAGACAATAGCAAGTGTTGCTATAGAGAAATTGGAACCTTCTACATTGCTGTTGAGAATGTAAAATGGTGTGGCCACTTTGGAAAGCAGTCTGGTAGTTCCTCACAATTTTAAACATAGAGCTATGATCTGACCCAGAAATTCCACTCCTAGGTATATACCCAAGAGACTTCAAAACATATGTTCACATAAAAATTTGTACACATATATTCATAGCCACAATAGTAAAAAAAACAAAAAAAAACAAATGTCCATCAGCTGATGAATGGACAAACAAATGTGTTCTATCCATACAATGGCACATTATTTAGACATAAAGATGAATAAAGTTCTTACACATGCTACAAGGTGGGTGAGACGTAAAAATATGCCAATCACAAAGGACCAGATGTTATATGATTCCATGTATATGAAATGTACAGAATAGGCAAATCTAGAGACAGAAAGTGGACTGGTGCTTGCCAAGGATGGAGGGAGTGGGGGTAGGTCAGGGTGGGGGTGGGAGAGGGAGAAGGGGACTGTGGGTGCAGGGAATGGGGAGCTTGAAGAGTGCTAATGGGTACAAAGTTTCTTTCTGGAGTGATAAAAATGACTGTGGCCATTGTTGCACAAATCTATGACTATACTAAAACCTAAAACTATACTAAAATTGAATTGTACACTTTAAATGAGTTGCATTATCTCAAAAAGCTGTAACCAAAAAAAAAAAAAAAAGGAAAGAAAGAACAATGGGTCTATAGATTCCGTTTCTCCCCCATTTGCCAAAGTCTACATAAGATTATTTTGTCATTCTTTTTTTTTTTTTTTTTATGTCTTTATTGATTTCAGAGAGAGGAAGGAAGAGAGACAGAGAGAGATAGAAATATCAATGATGAGAGAGTCATTGATTGGCTGCCTCCTGCACGCCCCCTACTAGGGATCAAGCCCGAAACCGGGGTACCTTCCCTGATCGGGAATCGAACCCCGATCTCCTGGATCATAAGTCGATGGTCAACTGCTGAGCCACGCTGGCGGGGCTATTTTGTCATTCTTGCTACTTTCAGTCACCCAGTCCAGAAGTCCTCCTTCATTTCTGACCCAAATTCCTCAGTTAACCAGGGCTAGGAATCTTTAATTAGGAAGACTGGGGAACAGCTGAGCGCTTTTCCCTGGGAAGTGAGAGGTCCTTAGGAAACTCGACAGACTGAGTTTTTAGCCTGTTCCTTTCCCTCATCCTCACAGCTTCTCAGCAATCAGTATTGTTCTTTTCCTCCCACAGATCTTCCAACTCACAACCACTTAGAAATCACTGTTTGGGGACAGAGGGAAGCAGTGGGCAGGGAGTGACATCTGGACTTCCTGGGACACCCGGGGATGTCCCATCTCCCCTCTGGGAAAGGAGGTGAGATCAGGAGACCTCTGTGTTTTCCTCCAGCTCAGACACGCTATGATCTTCTCAATCCGAGAAACAGGAAGGGAGGCCCCAAGTGCAAAGTCCAGGCAGTGGAGAGAGCTTGTGGGGCAGATCCAGGGAAGGAAGGAGGCAGAAACATCAACACAGGCAGAGCCAAGACGGAGGCGGACACTAAACTCTGGCGTCTGCAATGCCCCCACCTTGTCCCCAAGAGGTGTGAAGGCTTGTTTCCTCCAGCAATGGCCAGTCACCCACCTACTGGGGGAGAGCTGGTCCCAGGGGAACCAGGGGAGAAGGAAACTCGCGGACCAGTCAGCTGGGACAGATAAGAGCGTGTGACCAGGAAAGCCAACCCTGTTTTCCATAGCTTCTTGTTTAGGATGCTTTCTGTCTTAGCTTCCTAGTACACAGCTTCCCTGCTGAGTAACCCAGCTGTAGTGAAAAAAGAAAGGCATCTGTCTACTCCTAGACCAGGGTAAGGAGGAGATTGCAGGGCTCTCCGGATTTTTTTGGTTGTGTCCTCCTGTAGGTAAAAACTTCTTAAATAAGCAACTCCAATACATGTATTTGGTTTATAAAGTACATACCTGCTACTATTGAACAGATACATAATGTACATTATAAAACATACATAAAATGGAAGATGTAAGGAAATGATAGAGATACATTTAACTTCCAGTCTTTTCTCCCTGCACCCAGTGAGTTATCGCGTGCCTCACCCAGGGCCTTGAGGAGTGAGCCAAGGAAGCTATAGGCAGAGTGTGCACCGAAACCTCAGCAGGCCCAGTAAGGAACTGGGAGATTTTCCTCACGTGCTCTTCCTTCCTTATGCTGCAAGTTATTTTTAAATGGGGCCATTTCTGCCTGGCCAGGCATGGCTCAGAGGTTGAACATCGACCTAGGATCCAGGCAATCGGGGTTCAATTCCCAGTCAGGGCACATGCCCGGGTTGCGGGCTCAATCCCCAGTCCAGGGCCGTGCAGGAGGCAGCCGATCAATGACTCTCTCATCATTAATGTTTCTATCTCTCTCTCCCTCTTTTTTCCTCTCTCTGAAATCAATAAAGATATATTTAAATAAATAAATAAATGGAGACATTCCTTTATAAACACACAGAAGCCAAAACAGAAGGAGAAACTGTGAGGAAGGAACAGACATAGTGAGTGGAAAACAGAGAGGAGAGAGTCTAAGGACTGGAAAACAAGAAACAGGGAGAATTCATCAGGGCCAGTGGGAGCCAGAAGCAGCCCAGGCAGAGGGCGCTGAGAGGAGAGGGCTCCCAGGAAAGTCCTGGGTCCGATGGGGCAGGCCAGGGGCTCCCTCCTAGACTCTCACCCCAGGAATCATGCTTCCTGTAGTCACAGTACTCCACACGGTCAGGCCGCGGGTAGAAGATGTAGGCACAGCCACACTCCCGGACCATGCTTTCCTGGAAGCAAGAGTGAATACACACCTGGAGGGGAGGAGAGTGAAGGGGAAGGAGGTCAGGCTGCCCTTGCCCACAAACAGCCCCAAAGGGAAGGAGAAACAAGTCTCTGTGCTGCACCTCCATCCCTCTTTCCACTGGTTACACACACACACACACACACACACACACACACACTCCAATTTTGACTGACCAACAGTGCAGGCTTGAGAGATGGTTGCTATAGATATAGACAAGCCTCACCTGCTGTGTGTACTTGGAACGGTAAAGGTTCTTGACAGAGACGTCACTGCCATTATTGGTACAGTCTCCATAGTTGCCTCCAAGTCTGTCCAGGGCTTCCTGTGAACATACACACACACCAAGAAGTCAGAGGTCACAGGTCAGAGCAAGTGGCCCAGGCCTCCTCCTGAATTCTCTGTCTTCCCTCAGTCTCAGGTTGCATCTCCTACCCTGCCAGCCTCTCCTGTCTGCCTCTCCATTTCAAAACATACCCCAATGTCCATCTCAGTGCTACTTTCAAGGACACTGGGCTCAGAGCATCCCCTGGTATCCTAAGCATGTTCTGAACCCCTTCTCATCACTCTCATCCAAGGTCCACTCCTCTGGTCCCTTCCTGCTGTCCACTCTGTCAGCCCCCTTGCCCCTAATTTCTGCTCCTGTAGACCTCCACATGCTCAAAGCCCAACCTGAATGATCCCCCTCCCTACCTCTGGCTGTCAAGTCCACCTCCCATGCCCTCTCCCTAGCCCCTCGCCAATCTAGGGCCCTCCTCCCAGGCTTCCCAGGCAGCATTCTTGCCTTCCTCATGCTGATGGAGGTCTCCACACCGGGCCGCAAGTTAAAGCCACCATCATCCATAAAGGGAGGCTCATCCTGCCCGTGCACTGTTACCCTAGCCCCAGTCACAGTGGACAGCAGCGGGATGAAGTCATTCTGCTCTGTGCGCAGAGTCAGGGACAGACCTGGGACATGTAGAGGGATCAGAGTCAGGGAAAGGCCTTGGAAAGCATTAGGGGATGGAAACCCACTCTCCCACCCAACCCAGTTCCTAATACTCCAAGGAGAGCAAAGCAGGAAGACACAAATGGATGTGACAACCCATGGGCTGGATTCTGGGGACAGGCTGCAAGGACTGGGACAGGATTCCTATCACACCCAGAATGGACAATGTGGTATGCATAGTGGAGAAAGAACAGTGAGGACTCCTTTCAGGACTGAGATAGGCATGTTATGGTGAGACCCCAGAGGCACACAGCATCTCTAGGATGGAAGCTCAAAGTGGGTAAATGTGGGTAGGCAGGGCAGTAGGAAGGACTGAGGCAGAGATCAGGGACTGAGAGTATGGGGAGTTGCTCACCATTGTTGACCCCAGGCATAGAAGACATCCAGAGGTTGGAGTTGTTCTCACCATTGAAAGTGTAGCAGTTTCCATATATCGGGTGGTGGAAGTGAGAGTAATTCCTATTCAGGAGAGAGAGAGAGTAGGGTCACAGAGAAAAATATAAGGGGTCAGGGAGAGAGGAACTTTCAGCGCCCTGTTTCCTGATAATATACTGCGTGCCAACAGCCTTCAAGGGCATCATCTCCACATCACAAAAGAGGAAGATAGGGCACAAACAGTGATGACAAACTTGTGACTCAAACCCAGATCATCTACCTTCTAGCCCAGGTTCTTCCCAGCAGGCCACCTGACCTGCCTGGCCTTGTGACTTCTCTTGTTGCATTATGAAGACTTGCAGTGTCCCTAGCTTCTCAGGTATCTAAGTCTTAGTTCACCATTTGGACTGTGATCTCCTTGAGGACTGGAGCCACATCCCATTCATCCCAGAATGTTCTGAGAAGTGCTCGAAAGTCAACATTTCCAGAGCAAAGGCTGGATTCAGGGAGGGAAGGAAGAGGAGACTATGAAAGAGAGCAGAGGCCAGTGCTGAAGGGCCTGTGAGCTCTGCCCACTAGTAGATGTACCATGTGGTGGATGCATACTAGGGACTCTATGCAACAGGTAACAGAACAAATGGAAAAATGTGGATGGATCTTAAAAAGAGAGCTTGGTAAAAAAAAGAAAAAGTGAGAGGTGAAATGAGACATATAACACAACAGCATTTATATTACATACACATTTTGCAAAAATAGTTACAAATAGATAATCACTAAGCACATTATAAGAATATATGAGAAGCAGTATAATATGAAGAGCACAGACTCCAGAACGAAACTGTATTTGAATCCTAGCTCTAACAAGTATTAGCTGTGGGACCAATGAAGTCACTTTATTTTTGGGGCTGCAATTTCCTTATCTGTAAAATGGGGATACTACTTACCTCACAGGGGTGTTGTGAGGATTAAATTACACTCAGAACAATGCTTAGCACTTAGTAAGAACTATTTAAGTTTACTATTAAGATGATAGGGATTCATTAAGATGGCTAAAGTCAGCCCTAGCTAGGTAGCTCAGTTGGTTAGAGAGTTGTTCAATTCCTGGTCAGGGCACATACAAGAGTCAACCAATGAATGCATAAATAAGTGGAACAACAAATTGATGTTCCTCTATCTGTCTTTCCCTTCCTCTCTCTCTAAAATCAATTTTTTTTAAAAAGATGGCTAAAGTCTAAAAGACAGACAATTCCAAATCGAGAATTTAGAACCCTCATACATTGTTGGTGGGAATGTAAAATGGCACAGCCAGTTGGAAAACAGTCTGGCAGCTCCTCAAAATGTTAAACATAGAGTTACCATATGACCCAGCAATTCCACTCCTAGGTATATACCTAAGAGAAATGAAAATATATCCATACAAATACTTATACAGAAATGTTCATAGCAGCATTATTTATAACAGCCAAAAAGTGGAAAGAACCCAAAAGTCCATCAGCTGAGGAAGAGATAAACAAAATGTGGCATATTCACACAGTGGAATATTATTCAGCCATAGAAAGGAATGAAGGACTGATACATGCTGCAATGTGGATGAACCTTGAAGACACTGTGCTAAGTGAAAGAAGCCAGGTGCAAAAGAACACATATTATATGATACATTTACATGAAATGTCTACAGTAGGAAAATCTATAGACACAGAAGTAGATTAGTGGTTCCCAGGGCTTGGAGGAGGGGAGGGAATAAGGAGTGATTGCTAAGGAGTACAGGGTTTGTTTTGGGGGTGAGGAAGATGTTCTAAAATTAGTGGTAATGGTTGCACAACTCTGTGAATATACAAAAAAAACCATTTAATGGTAAATATAAAGAGGATGATTTTAATGGTATGTGAATTATATCTCAAAAATATAATATTGAGAGAAGAGGAAAGGGTGCTGGATATAGGGGAGAAGAGTTGGGTGAGAAACACATGATAAAGAGCTTCAGCTAGATTATGAAGGTCATGAGAGATGTTGAAGGATATTAAACAGGACTAACTGGAATAGAAAACTCAAGTAAGAACAGTGAAGTATAAAGCTTCCTGTGATTACAGAATGAAAAGAGGATTTAGAGAAAGAAAGACAAATGTGGTGTGTGTGTGGGGGGGGGGGGTAATAAGAACCCAGCTGAGAAATAATGAGGCTCTGAGCTAAGGAAGTGACCTAAGCATCAAGACTGAGATGAACTATGGTCTTTCAATTCATAGGGAGGTAGGAGCATGGGGCAGACAGAGTGAAAAGATCAGTGGGAAGGTGACAGACAGAGAGACTCAGTGGCAGTTATGAGCTGACCCAGGCTCAGGTGCTGCTACTGTCTCACTTCCCGGCTGGTAACTCCTGTCCTCAAATAAACACAAGACTAGAGACAGGAACAAAATTGTGTGCTGGGCAGAGTGTGTGTGCCAGGTGAGGGGTGGAGGCAGAAGCAGGTGACACCTGGCCCTGCTGCCAGTCAGCAGCAATATGGGAGAGAAGGGCTCCCTGTAGAGTGGAGAGGCTGCCTCAACACCCTTCCTCTGCCAGGCAGAGGCAAGGAGGTGGCACCTAAAAATCAAGCAGCAGAATCAGAGAGGGGAAGGTGGGGGTAGGACGGTGGTTTCCTTCTGTAGCCTCCCTTACTCCTAGTCTCTCCCAGCCCTCAGAAAGCTAGCAGCTGCCATGACCTCTTTGCAAGGACATTATAAAGGAAGAATGCCTGGTAGAAAAAATCCTTAAGCTAGGGCTGGCCTGGTGGCCTAGGGCAAGTCACTTCTCCTGCTTACATCCAGAGTAATAAGACCCGTCATTCATTACAGTTTACAAAGTGCCCTTGAATTTGTCATCTCGTGCACTTGGAGATGAATGTTATCACCATCTTCGTCACTGGAGTAAAAGTGCCAAAAGGGCAATGATTACATATATTTTCTTCTTTCATGTATCCCAAATGCCTAGACCAGTGACTGGCACATAGCCTAGACAGTCCAAAATATTTGTTGAATGAACATTGAATAAATCTCATTTTCAGCCTATTTTACAAACATAGAAACAGGCTCTGAAGAGTGATAGGAAATGCCCAGAGTCACCTGGTCAGGAAGTAACAGAGTCAGAGCAGAAACTCGGGATTAATCCTCACTCAGTCCATGCTATTTCCACCACACTATGCCCACCTCATCTGAGAAAGTGAAGGATGGAACCAGACAACCTTCCAGGCACTTTTGAGTTTGATGCTAGTGAGAAAGAGGTCTTAGGTAGACAGGGAACCATGCTTCCAGCCCTTGGTTTCTCAAAGCTGGACCTCAACCCCAGCCTTCCCAGGGCAGCCTATGAGGCTACCTCACTCAGACCCAGCCCTGCAGGGAGCAGCAGAAGTCCTGCAGAATGATCCATGGATCTGTGGGACAGAGGTTTGGACCTGAGATCAATATGCCCCCTCCTCCGTGCAGGCATTTATTCAGTCAACAAGCTTTTCCTGGGTGCCACTCATGCTGGGCCTCAGGCTGGCTCTGGGAAGGAGACACCACGGGGAGCACAGAGCTGGGCAAGACAGACTCACGCCTGGCTGCAGGAGGCCTGGTTGAAGCGGCAGCTGAAGATGAAGTTGCCCAGCTTGTCCTCCTCCAGGGATGTAAAGGTGTCCGGCAGTCTTGACAGAATGTTAATGTAGTGGAAGCGGTACCACTCCCTCACTGCGTCCACCCCCGATGAGTATGTCTGGTAGAAGCAGTCGGATTTGTTCTGGTTACACTGGAAACAGAGACCAGAGCGTCAGAGGACCAACAGCAGGGGTCAAACAGCAGGGCAGGGTCAAGGTCAAGGAATGAGTGGTCTGGGGTCCTGAGGACCCATCGGCAGGGGTGGGGAGCCGGGAGTAGACACCGACAGAACGCAGAGAGGAGCAGAAGCCCCGAGGAGAGTGGGCAAGGAGGGTAGGGGATTAAGGGAGTGGGAGGCTGAGGAGACCAGGAGCTGTCATTTATACAGTCTCTGCCAGAGGGTGGAACAAGGATTCTTCTCCCCACTTCACCGACCGGAAGACTGAGGGATGAAGAGGTTTGTCCCAGCAACAGAGCTGGGACTAGAACTTTGATCTCCTGGTAGGATGACTAAAGGGGGCTTCTTTCTTTTTCCCCCTGCTGGTCTCCCACTTCCTCTTACTCTTTTTTATTAAAACAATTTTTAAGTCTCCCTTTTCACCATCTCCTTATTCTCTGAGGCCTGCAGAACTCCAGTTCCCTATTACACCGGAGGTTCCCAAGTGAGTCCCACCAGTGGGAACTGCATTTCAGAAACGTGCATTCAGGCTGGCGCACAGAGAGCTGTTACTGTATTTTATTTTTCAAAATGTATTAATTAATTTTGACTGCAAGCCGACCGGGTCCTGCCTCATCACTAGGCAACGGAGGCGGGTCGGGAAGAGGCACGAGGTGCAGGGCGTGGGCGGAACCGGAAGGGCGGGGTGCCCTCAGGCGTGTGGGCGGGGGCGGGGCGGGGCCTGGGCCGGGGCGGGGCGGGGCTTACCAGCTTGAAGCCGATCTTCCAGTCCTTCCAGTTCACTTGCGGGTTGTTGTCTCGCAAGCTGGAAGCCGCGCTACGAGCTTTGCGGGCCACCGAGGGCGAGAGCGGGTCCCGCAGGAGCTGCAGGGGGTGCGGCAGGGTCTCCCAGAGGTCGCGACGGCCCCGGGGGCGGGCCCGGAGGGTGTTGGAGGAGTTGTATTTGTACAAGTCGAAGAGCGTCTGTTCTGTGATGCGGTCCAGCTCCTCCAGCTCCCCTTTAATTTGCGTGTACCTGGGAGGGGCGATGGGAAAGGGATCAGGCTAGGGGGCAGCCTCCGTTTTCTCGTGTGAAACTGGTGAGGCAGGAGGGGTGGGGGCGGGGAGTAGACAGGTGTGTCCCAGGGGTTAGTGGAGGCGACGGTGCGCCCCCGCGGTGACGGCATTGATTGTGCCTGTGTCCTGTTTATCGAAGGAGAGGCGGCAGGCGCCCGTCCGTGGCGCGCTCCTCCCGCCCGCCCTGGCCGAGGAGGGAACCCGGAACTTGTGCGCCTTTTCCCAAGACTGGAGAGGGGGTGGCCTTGGCCTGCGCCCATCGCTCCCACGCAGGTCATCCCACCCTGATCCCCTCAGGGGAGGGTGGCCTTTGGGCCTGTCTGCCGCCCAGCACCTTCTAAATCAGGGATTCTCCACTTCCTAGGAAATTCCAAAAAGTACCAATGCTGCACACTACCCTCCCCCAACCAGGATTAGATTTAATGAGTTGGGGTGGGGCCCAAACTCCCTAAGTTAAACACTGCCCAGTATAAATCATCACATTCCTCAGTACTGGTCCTCTTACCATCTCCATCATGAAAGTCCAGAGTAGCAGGGCCTTAGGGACAGAACCTACCAAAACAAAACGCACGCACATGCACACGCACACGCACATGCACACACACCTAGAACTAATAAGGTTGCAGGATACAACATCAATATACAAAAATCTTATTTCTACATACCAGCAACAAGAAATTGGGAAACAAAATCATAAAAACACCATATTAATAGCATAAACAACATCAAATACCAGGAATAAATCTAATGGGAGATGTGCAAGATTGACCTTTACACTGAAGATCCTGCTGAGTGAAATCAAAGACCAAAGTAAATGGAGAGTTATGTACGTTTACGGATCAGAGACTCAGTGGAGTTAAGATGTCTCCCAAATTGATCTTTAGATTCAACACAATCCCTATAAAAACTTTAGCAAACATTTTTTAAAGAAATTGACAGGCTGGTCCTAAGAGGTATATGGAAATAGAAAGAATTCAGAATGGCCAAAACAATTTTAGAAAAGAAGAGCCAAGTTGGAGTACTTACTCTACTTGACTTTAAGACCTATTATAAAACCACAGTAATCATGCCCAGCTGGTGTGGCTCAGCAGTTGAGCATTGACCTATATGATCCAAGCGATCGTGGTTCGATTCCATGGGTCAGGGCACATGCCTGGGTTGTGGGCTCCATCCCCAGTAGGGGATGTGCAGAAGGCAACTTACCAATGATTCTCTCTCATCATTGATGTTTCTATCTCCCTCTACCTTTCTCTCTCTGAAATCAATAAAAACATATTTTTTTAAAAACCATAGTAATCAAAAGAATGTAGTGCATATATATATGTTTTTATTGATATTAGAGGAAGGGAGAAAGAGAGAGAAACATCAATGCAATAGATTGGCTGCCTCCTGCACATACACGATAGCTGAAACTTAGGTATGGGCCCTGACTGGGAATCAAACCTGTGACCTTTTGCTGCATGGGACTATGCTCAACCAACCGAGCCACACTGGACAGGGCAGTAAAATAATTTTTTAACATTTGATGCTAGAACAATTTCAATACTGTACTGGGAAAAAAAAAAAGTGAACCTCAACCTCTAGCTCAGTCCATGCACTAAAATTAAGTCATAGACCTAAACTTAAAATTCGGAGCCATAAAGACTCTAGAAGAAAACCTAGAATATAACTTCATGACCTTAGGTTGGCAAAATTTTTTTGAATGAATATCTAAGGAAGTACTCCTCTGAAACATAAAGATCTCAGGAATCAGCTCCAGCTGCCCCTCATCCCCTCATAGGAGAAAACGTAGCGCAGGTCAAAGGTGTGTGTTTGATATTCTGAGATTTGTTTGTTATTGGTAATTAAAAGAATCACTGTAATAGCAATATTTATTGAGCACCTACTATAGCCAGGCACTGTGGTATTAGAATGTACATTATTTAATCTTCAGTGAAATTCAGCATACTATTACCCACAGTTAGCTAATACAATTGTCATTCCCTTTTACAGGTGAAAAACCTGAGGCAGGTGACTTGTTCAAGGTCACACAATCAACAAATGGGTCAGAAAGCACTCTAACCATCACACTGCCCTCTACTGTGTCCCTGCTAGCTCTGGCTAGTTTAGGAAGTTGGCGCGATGCCCCAGAAAGAACACCAGTTAGTCGGCTGGATGTGGGTCCTGGTGTTCCAGCTGTACACTTTCTAGCTGTGTGATGTTGGTAAGTAAACTTTCTGAATCCAACCTATTTCATCAACTGTAAAATGGGCCTAACACTATGTCTACACATGAAGCTTTCAGAGGGTTAAGTGAGAAAATAGTGACACAAAGTAAAGGAGGCCATCAAATATCAAGAAGACAGAGACAGAGCCCTGAAGCCCAAGAAACTGAAGTGTCTCCCTCATAGTCACGTTGCAAGAATCCACGTGCCCCGCCCAACCAGGTGTGGCTCAGCGGTTGAGCGCTGACCTAGGATCCGGGCGATCAGGGTTCGATTCCCGGTCAGGGCACATGCCTGGGTTGAGGGCTCGATCAATGACTCATCATTGATGTTTCTATCTCTGTCTCTCCCTCTCCTTTCCTCTCTCTGAAATCAATAAAGATATATTAAAAAAAAAAAAAAAAAAAAAGAATCCAGGTGCCCCAACTTAGCTGGAGTTATTTCCACAACACAAGCCACCACATCTCTGGCTGGGCCTCCATTTCCATCCACCACCCCCCATCCTAAGCTGCTCCAAGTCCCTCTGTGCCCCTCTTCTGCCTCCTACACCTCCCTCATTCTCGTCACCAACTCCAAGCTCTCTGTCCCTTCTCTAGTCATCTCTCTTCTCCACTGAGCCCCACACTGTGCCTATGCCAGGCTCACCCTTCAGTGGCCCTCCTCATATTCAGCTCCCTTCTGCCTCTTCCAGAGAGGCCTTTGGTGATCACTTCCTCGACTCCCGCCTGTGACAAGGTCCCCAGAAGAGGCCAGGCTCCATACAGAATGCCACCGCTCCCCAATGTCCACTTCTCTCCCCTTCTTGAGGCAGCAAGAAGTATTCCCATATCACCCCTTCAATAAAGAAACCTCTCCCTCCCTTTCAGTTGACACCTAGAGCTAAAAAACTGCCCACTGAGTAAAAACCACTGATTGCATCAGATCATGTCCTGCAAGCAGGAGGACCCTGGCAAGAAGAGAGCAGGGCTGAGAGGGGTAAAGTGCTGACAAGGGGGCTTCAGCAAGACAGTGCAGCCCTTCTAACCTTGACCTCCTATCTAGGTTATGGTTACTACCCTCACTCTCATCTGCTCTGGCAGGCAGCCGTACCTTGGAGAGGGGGTGAGGGTGAACCCTTGCACAACTTGATCAGGCAGGCATTACTATCTCCATTCTATGGTTGAGGAAACAGGCCCATCAACTAGGCAACTTCCCCCAAGGTCACTCAGCTAGGAAGCATAGGAAACAAGATGTGATCCCAGTCTTTTTCCACTCCGTGGTCTGAGCTCTTTTCACTACTCTGTCTTGGGGTTCGGAAACACCTGAGATTGGGCAGCAAAATCTTTCCCCACAGCTGGCCATATCTCCACCAGCCAATTTTCCCCTCAGGACAAACTGGAAGGGTCAGGGACACTGGGAGACTGAGCGACTGATACCTTGTTCTCTTCCTATCGTGTCTCCTCCTCTCCTCCCTCTTTCCCCTGGATGTTCTCCTCTCACAGAGGAGTCCATGCTCACCAGGCAGCCTTGAGATTTGCCCAAACCCTCACCCCACCCACCCACCCACCAGGCGGCCCCCATTGAGCATTCTCAGCCAGCATTCTGGAAGTAGGGGACAGAGCTGGGCACTGGAAACTCACCAGCTTTCTACCCAGCCAATGTGCATCTAGGGACCTAGTCCACTCCTTCCTTCCTCCAGGGATCACCTAGAAGTCTTGACTTCCCTTTGTTCAGCCCCTTCCCCAGCTCATTCTCCTCCACACCTCAGCACCTCCAACCTGTCTCCCAAATCGAGAGACATGCTCCTTCCACCATGGGACTTATATGAACTCAGTCTGCACCACGCAGTGTTCATAGCATCTCCTCACCTGTGAGCCCCCTGGAGATAGTCATCCCCTCTAGAGTTGGTTCTGAGCTCTCAGATCACATGTGGAAGTCAACTGTGGCTGTGGCATTTTAAGAGCAATAGATGTTCACAAACCAATGATTATTTAGGCAACTAAATGGGGATGGACATCCAGGGTGGTGAGAGCTCATTTCATCCAGGGAAAAGACACAGTGTTTCAGGTTGATAGCCTTGCAACATGTTAGACAGTTAGCCTTGGAGACAGTTATTCTCTGTGCCTCTGTTTCACCATCTATAAAATGGGTATATTAATAGTACCCACGGCATCAAGTTGCCATGAGGATGAAATGAGTTAATATATAAAAAGTACTGCAAAAAACACCTGGCAGGGTAGGTACTATACAACTGCTGTTGTTGTTTTTTATCATTACTGTTATTATTACTATGATTGGAGAAGAAAAAGCTAAGGAGACACAGGAGCACTGCCTGCCACGCATCTACCGTGTGACTCAGTCTTAACAAAAGTGGAGCCTGAGACCAGATTCCAATTCTGACCCCTCCACTTAACAGCTAGACGATCTTTGCAAAGCTTTTAGTTCTTGGAGCCTCCATTTTATCATCTGACTCCAGGGTGATATTTCCTTCCTCACCTAACAAGTTTATTATGAGGATCAGAATGCATTAGTGGCCTTTGCAAGCTGCAACACAGTTACTGCTCTCCTAGGTGCGCCTGAGCTGATGGCAGTTGGGTAAAGAGGAGACATCTTTAGGGTTGCTTCAAAGAGACAGAACTGGGACCAGAAGGTAGACATTATCATGAGGTCAACTGCAGCTTTAACTAAGGAAGAACTTTCTAACAGCAGCTTCCCCAGAGGTAATGAGATTCCTGACACGAAAAGGAGTCCAGCACTGTGGGGAGAGTGGAAGGATTCAGCTCTAAGGGTCTGGTTTTCTGTCCCTGCTACGCCTGCCACTGTGGCAGAGCCTGTTTTCCAGATCCTGCAGAAAGTGCCAGGTCTCCCCACGGAGGTTAGACAGGAAGACTTTGCTCAGATCCCTTCCCTCCCTCCCTGCAGCTTCTCTCTTCAGGGAATTGCCCCCCTCCTCACCCCATTCTGCTGCCCTGCCTGCCTCCTGCTTTGCCAAACATCTCCAGGAAGGAAGGTTCCATGGCCTCCTTTGTTATTAAGAACCTCAAGTCCTTCCATAGGTCAAGCCTAAATCTTTCCCGGAATTGGATGCAAAATTATGTTCTCTGTTTTCTGGAGATGTGAAGACTGGCCCTCTCTCTTGGGTGAACAAAGCCCTCTGCTCTGTTGGCCAGAAAGAAAGAGACCACAGTGGCTGACCCTTCACATTGGATTCTTAGAATTTCCTTGCTTTGTGTGGAAGATCTTTAGCCTTTATCCCCTTTCCTGGAAGTTACAGAGCAGCCCAGAACCCTGCACCTCCTCCCTCCTCCCCCTCTGCTGGCCATGCCCAGGTGCCAGTAAGTGGGCATCCCCGGTCCGACTTTGCCTCATTCTAGTTATCTTGTCCACTGATTTCCACCTCCTCCCTGCTTCCCCTGTAGGCGTCATTCGTCTTGCCTCGCCTCCTGCACCCGCCACCAGCATGATTCACACTGGGGTCACTACCCACCAGGCTGCATTAACCTATCTACCCATCCCTGCCTCTCTCCTTGAACAGAAGCCAACAGCCCTGGACCCCTCCCTTCTGAACTCCTGACAAGTATACCCTCCTCTTACTGATGTTCTTCCCCAGGGACTCTCACCAATCCCCCAACACTGGATACCTCTACCTGGCCCCTCCTTAAAGTGCAACAGGAGAAAGAGCTTTGAAATCAAACACACTTGGTTTGTTACTCAGCTGCTAATCTGGGAGGCACTGGCTTCTGGGGATGGGATGAGGGGTGTTTAATCCCAGGTCCACCACCTGCTACCTGTGTGAACTTGGGCAAGTTACTTCACCTCTCTGGGCCTCCGTTTCCTCATCTAGAAAATAGGAGTAATACTGGTACCTACCTCAGAGGTCTGTTGTGAGGATTTAATAATTTAATTAATGTAGAATTTAATTTGTCTGGCACATATTAAGTCTACATAAATTTTAGCTATAGTTGCTGTTGTTTTATTTGCTGTGTGACCTTGTTCAATTATTTCACTTCCATTTTCTCATCTGCAAAATGGAAATACTAATAATGACTGGATTTGTCAGGATTAAATAAGATAGTGTTTATAAAGCACCCAGTGCAGGGTCAAGCACATAGTAGGTGTTCAATAACCTTCCCGTGCACTAAGGAGCTTTCCCTGACTCCCCTCCCTTCCTGGGTGCTCTCTCCACTAGGTCCCGCAGCAGCCCAGCCCATCATGCACCAGGGATTCTTTCTGTGTAGATGCCTATCTCCTCGTCTTCAGGGACATAGAGGCAGAGGCTCTGGTTTTCATTCTCTGGGGCTTTTTCCTGGACTGTTCAGGGCCTGTCCCCAGCAGAACCTTAGAAAATATTCAGGCCTCAACAGATGCACCCCTGCCCTCTTCATTTCTCACCTACATCATTTTGGGGGTCTGGGGGAGTTAGGGGGAGAGAACAGGGAAATGAGTTGTAAACATCTCATAGGAAACATCATTAATTCTACATCCCACACCTTGGGTATTAAGGAGAGGCAGGGGTTTGAGATTAGGCAAACAGAGGTTAAGTCACAGCTCAGTCACTATCTCTGTGACCTTGTGACTTGTCTCTTTTTGCCTCAGTTTCCTGAAGTGTAAAATGGGGTATTAATAGTACCTGCTTGGATAATTGTTGGGAGAATTAAAGGAGAAGCCTGTAGAGTACTCAGCAGTGTCTGGTACATAGAGCAGATTCATAGCAAATGGCCCCTTAACACTGGACGCTATATGGAGGCTAATCAATGGAACGGCCCGGCAGTTTTTCCTCTGCAGGACAGGACATCCCAACCCTTATTAGCCCAAGACACACCTTTGGACACAACAGAATATATGGGGGGCCTTCACCACCAATATGTGGCCAATCCCAGTCCTCTAGCACACACATACGCAATGTGTTTGCTCACCCACACACACACACTCACACAATCACAAACACACGCACTCATAAATCTTCTACTCCTTGAAGGCAGAGACTAGACCGCACACAATTTTTACTATAATTAGCGCAGTATGCTGCAGGCATTTGTTGATATGCCTATATCTTCCATTTTTTCTTTCCCAGTACCTGGCAAATTACCTGGCCTTCAATGAAGATGGCATGGATTATTAATAAGCCCATTTGCCAGGTACCTAGCACTGTGTCTGGCTTGCAGCAGGGGTTCCCACAGTGAGGCATGACTGAGTGACCACAAATATAAGGTATATACAAACACCCAGTCCCACCTTCCTTTTTTCTCCATAGTTTACCACCTCCTCTGGCTTCCAGACCAAAAGTTGACAAAGAGCAGTGATGAAACCAAAAATGTCAGGACACACCCAAGCACTTAAAAGTCAGGCTCCTGGGCAGGTAAACTGTGCAGCTCAGCAGGGGTCACTTCCCCATTTTCGCCTGGGTCTTTGGGAGACCAGCTGGACAAAGGAACAGGGGAACAGCTATCCTGTCCCATTCTTCTCTGGCTTCATAACTCATCCCAGTCTCAAGGCTCACCATTGCTTTGCCAACATCCCTCATTTTGCTTTCTCCAAAACAAACTCCCCTTCTAACCTAAGACTAACATAGCAGGGTCTAGCCCCAACCAGCTCCCACTACCCACCACCGTAGCACCTGAGATAGGTTCTTCTCTGGAGAAGACAGAGGTCCTGTTCTTTGCTCTCCTCTCCTTCCAGGGAAAGGCTAGGGATGACCTCCACCCTGCCCCTTTGGAAGTTACCAGCATCTTGACCTCATCAGCACCCCCTCCTGCTTGTGGGAGGAAGGGAGGAGGAGGGCACTGTTTTTCCAACAACCACACTCTGGATAAGCAGAGGGCACTAGGAAGACTCCACTGGAATGAACAGCCAGCCCATCAAGTGTGGACTCCCAATCTTGCCCAAGGGGAAGTCTGCCTGGGGGTAGTATTGCCTTCTACCCCGGGGTCTGAGGGTCTGCCTGCCCAGTGGGCACCTCTGCACCCTGTGCACCACCCTTCCAGGCACGGGGAAGTGGCGGAGCACAACTGACCTGTAGGGATTGAGGGTGCAGACGGTAACAGCGGGGAAGACCAGCTTGTCAGAGTTGAGGTTGATGTTGAGGCTGACGGGGTAGCTAAAGTACTCTTCGAACAGCAGGCCGAACTGCCAGTACATCATGCCAAAGGTGCAGAGCCAGAGCACGGCCCAGAAGGCCGTCTTCATGCGGTTGTGCTGGGAGCACACCAGGCGGATGGCACCGTGGATGGTAGTGTTGTTGCAGAAAAACTGGAAGAGGTCTCGATAGGAGCGGTGGAACTCGATCAGGGCTTCCTCCTCCTCCGTGGGCTGCTGGGGGGCCTCAGGCTTGGGGCTCGGCCCCGGCTCCTCACACTTGTCTCCCTTCATAAGCCCTTGGGTGGGTTGTGGAGGGTGAGGGTCAGGGTCAGGGCAGAGTTCTGAACTCCAAGTGCCCACCCCCATCATGGGCTTGACCCCAGAGAGAGGCTGCCCCAGGCCATGACCACATCCACCCTGAGCCCACCTTCTCCCAGCCCTCCCTCCCTCCACTGGCCCAGGAGCCAGCTGACCTGCTGGAGTCAGGGCCAGGGCTGGAGCTGGGCTTTCCTGGAGTGGCCTCTCCTCTGCTTCCCTGATAAGGTCACCTTTTGGTTTCAGTCCCAGCACCTCCCTTTTCGTCTCCTCAGCCATCAGCTCTGCTTAGTAGTCAGTCTTGTTCTTGGTATCTCTGTCCTAGCTTCTCTCTCTCACTCTGCACTCTGCTTCTCTTGGTCTCTTTCCTGACTCCCTCCTTCCTCCCCTGGCTCCTCGGTGTGCCAGGCTCTCTGATCCTGCCTCTCTTCCTTTCTCCACCCCTCGCCTCTCAGGCCCGGCTTACTCCTCCAGTCCCACGCCCTGGTCCTGGTCCTGGGCTCTGTCCTGACTCCCTCTGTCCCAGGGATGGCAGGACTCCAGGAGTCCTGGCTGTCACCTGCTCCCCACTCCCAAGTTGTGACTGGACTGGGACTGGTTCCTTTCTAGTTGAATCTGGCAGCCTCTCCTCCCCCTCACCTGACAGGTGCAGCGACTGGCCTGGGAGCCCGCCTGCCGGCCTCGGGTGGAAGCAACAGAAGCCTCATTAGCATCTCAATTAAAGGTGAGCAGGACAGGGGGAGGGTCAGAGGAGGAGTCTGAGCGGAGAGTTCCCCAGCGGGAGGAGGGCTCCTGAGGGCAGGTGACCTGGGAGTGCTGGCACTGGAGAAGACCGCAGGAGCGCCCACCGAAGAGTCGGGGCCTGGGGAGAGATAGGAGGCCGACAGACAGGCAAGGAGACCGGAAAACAGAATGGCAGGTGAGGCTCAGAGATCTTGGCCAGGGAGAAGGATCCTGAACACAAACCCAAGACAAGGAAAAAGGACAAGTCAGGACAATGAGGCTAAGGTGGGGAGACCAGGAGAACAGGAAAGGCAGAAAAAGGGAGACAGAATGAAGGGCTGGGGGGGCGGGGGGGGGGGGAGGCAGAGAGAGGAAGGTGAAGAGGAGGGAGCCAGCCCCAAAGGAACTCTCCCCTCCCCTGCAGGAGAGCAAGTGGGCTTCCAGAAGCTAGGTCCCCTCCCTGGGGAGTCCCTCCAGGGGCATCCACAGGTCAGCCTCAGCCCCCAGGTTGTGGAGAGGATTTAGTGGGAGTACCTCCTGGCACTCAGCTCGAAGCTCCCCTGTCTCTCCCTCCTGGCTTATCCTCTCCCTGACTCCTCGCCATCACCCCCACCTTGTCCAGGCCAGGGAGGGACTCAGGTGAAGCTGGGGGCTAGGCGGGGCCCTGGGACATTCTGTTCTTTTTTACACCATTGGCTGCCAGGTCAGGAATGTGTAATGTCCCCTGTTGTGGTCACGGGGTTGCAGGAATGTGGGCACTGAGAGGCAGGTAGGGGACAGGCAGGGGCACTTAGGCACAGACCCGGAGCCCAAGGACAGCAGGCACTGAGGGGGCAGGGAGGGATGTAGGCAGCACTGGGTGTCCAGGAAGAAGAGGGCAGGCATGGCCAAGTCTACACCAGCCCTGGAAGGAAGGGAAAGCTCATTGGTAGGGGCTTTTCCTCCAAAGTCTCTTCCCCAAGAGCATAAAGAGTGAAGTACCAAGCAGTGAGCAAGCAGAGTGGGAAGGATCAGAGAATCATACTCAAAAAGAGGGTCCAGACAGGCACAGGATACCCATCCACACAGCCTGGGCCCCTTGTGATAGTGAGAGGTCAGCCACTTGTGGACCCTCAGCAGGCAGCCCAGAGTGTGCTCACTGGCATCTCCCTCCTCACCTCCTCAGAGGAGCAGGCTATGGGCGTCCCTACGATGTGCCCAGCACAGGTACTGATAGAGACTGGTGGAAGAAGACAGGCCTGCAATATAGTAAGATAAGGATTCTAGTGGCAGAGATAAAAGCCCAGTGCTTAGTGATCCTGGGGAGGGAGGGAGAGACACTAACCCAGAGAGACTGGGGAAGACTTCCCGGAGAAGGTGGCATCTCAGCTAGGTGTTGTGAGGAACAACAAGGACTTTAGCAGGCAAAGAAGAGAAAGCAGGGAACTCCAGGCTCAGAGTACAGCCTGGTTGCTTTCTGTCTGGGCAGTTTCTTGTGGCCTCTTAAAGTGAGAGCCACTGTCAACCAGGATTCCAAACCCAGTCCCCCGCTTCCTTTGATGCCTGCTGGGCACACCCAGCTAGGAAGGGAAAGACTGGCTTTGTCTTCATTTTCCAGATGAATAAACTGACCCTCCACAGAGATAAGCCAGTTTTATGAGGACACAAAACAAAATAGCAGCTGAGTGAAAACAGAATCAGAATTCTTCTCTTGGTTGTCTACTTAGGGCTTTTGCCATTTGCTTCCAGAGACAGACCAGCCACAGACTCCAGGGAATTGGGGCTCCCCTGCGCCTGGTTTTAAAAGTCTGGAAGGTTCACACTCACAGAGAGTCCATGGATTCATGAGCAATCTGGTCCTGGGTTACCTCCCTAGCTCTGTAAAAAGCTCTCTACACTGTCCCCACCTTCCCATGGGACCCAGACACCCCCAGCAGCTCTATTTTCCCTTGATCCAGATCCTTAAACTAGGGACAGTCCTGCCTACAAATGGGGTAGCAGCGCCCTGCCCGATTGATCTCAAAGGTTCTGAGAGACACACCTCCCTGCCTTTTCCATCCGCTACCTGGTGCCTGAAACCCCGTTGCTGGTTTAAGGCAGCACAAGCAAATAGTTTTCGTCTCAAGGGCTCTGGGAGGGGAACTACGAAGGCCTACTCCGGGCCGAGCTGGGAGTGTGGTGTCCCTGCAGGCGCCTGCCAGGGTGCAGGGTGGCAGCGCTGCTCAGCCGGGCAGCAGCCTGGGCCTGGAATTGGCCAGAGCCAGCTTGTTGTTGTGAGAAAAACAGAAATCTGAAACCTGCACTTTTGTCATAGCTCCATTTTAAATATTATCTTTTGAAGTGCAGAAATAATACCCAAATACATGTTTGTGGCTGTACAACTTTCCAACAATACAGAAGTATACAGAACAATGAAAGCTTTTCTTTGTCCCATTCCTTTTCCACCCCTCAGCCCAAAAGGGGCAATTGTAGTTTGTGTATCCATCTATATCTTTTTGTGTGCCTGTATAGACCCACTTGTATTTTTAAAAAACAGAATATAGCCCTGGTTGGTGTGACTCAGTGGTTAGAGCATCAGCCCACACACCCAAGGGTAAAGGGTTTGATTCCCTGTCAAGGGCACGTACCTTAGTTGCAGGCTCAGCCATGCCTGTGGGAGAGGCAACTGATGTTTCTCTTCTCTCTCTCTCCCCTCTCCTCCTTCCTTCCACTCTCTCTAAAAATCAATGGAAAAATATCCTCAGTTGAGGGTTAAAAACAGCAACAACATATATATATATGTATATATATACACACACACACATATATATACACACATAGTTTTTTCATAATTGAGATGCTCTATGTTTACTCTATGAGTTCCATTTTTGCCTATAAACTCTGTTTGTGATTTGAAAATGAAATTTGACCTCTGAAAAGCAAAATGGCAGGAAGGGGTGGATAAGGCAGCCCAGATGGTTGCAAAGGCCCTTTCCAGCTGACTCTGCATCTAGCCCCTTGCTTAACACATGAGGGAACTGAAAAGCCCAGAGAAGCAAAGTCACTTGCCCACAGTCACCCAGGAGCTAGGGGTGGGGCCAGATTGAGAGTTAAGCCTCCCCTCTCCAAGCTCAGTGCTTCTCCTTGAACTTCCAGAGAAGCAGAGTCTTGTTCTGTGGGGGAACTGGGGTGTTGCAGACTTTGTCTTGGAAGCTCCCCCAGCCTCTCTCAGAGCTCCCGCCCTTCCTTCCCTGCAGGGCTGCCTTCCCCTCCCAACACCAGCCATTCTCTAACCTTGTGGTGTGGCCTTACAATATGCACAGGCTACAGGGAGAGAAGTGAAACAAGAGGGTCTATAGTGGGATGAGGGTTATGAGTTCAAAGGGTCTTCCTGCCTCTTGCTCTCTGGGGAACAGGAGACTATCATAGTAACCGCTTTCTCCACCACACTCTCAGACAGAGTCTTGTCTACAACACTTTTGCAGCACATACATCTGCATACTATTATTATCCTGGGGTGTGCGTGTGTTCATGTGTGCATTTGTATCTACGTATGGAAGGGTCATATTATGAGTTCTCTGAAGATAGGCACCAGGCTTCTTTGTCTTGGTGACCCCACTGTGTAGCTGTCACTACTAGCTGACCCACTGTACAAAGAACAGCAGAATTAGCATCTGGGGTAAGACCCAAGTTTCATCTTTGACAGTGAGTGACGTATATGAGAAAGCATCCCCAATACATCAAATATCCTAATTTCCTCTGGTAACCCATTCATTTGTGGTCTATTAACTTATCTAAATTTTATTCACTTTTTCTATTTCAGCCTCTATGTTTTCTAGGGTAAACACAAGTCACTCATTTAAATGCACCTCTGTAGTTTTAATACTTAAGAGATAATTAGGCTCTCTCTCCACAGTGGCCAGCCCAGTGTGGAAAACAGTGGTCCTTTTATCTGCACTTATATAGTAGCAATTTCTCTTTAATCTAAAATGATGTCCCAGAAAATCCCTCCCAGACACTCCTAGTCCAGCCACCTGGCAGGGGGCTTAGTTCATCATTACAAGTATATTCCTTTGGATGAAGGCAGGAATTTTCACCCTCGGCACTACTGACATTTAGACAATTCGTTGTCATGGGAAGTACTGTATTGTGCACTATAGGATGTTTAGCAGCATCCCTGGCCCCTACCTACTAGATGCCAATAGTAACCCCTGAAATGTGACAATCAAAAACCCCTCCAGATGTTGCCAAATGTCTTCTGGGGGGCAAAGTCACTCCAGTTGAGACGACTGGGCTAAGGGGTTGTCCCCAGTGATAATGGAAACACTCTGGAGAAGGATGACCCTCATCAGTTACACATTTCTCAGTGTTTATCAGACCCCTTCCAAGGGCACCAGTTGGTTAAGAGCAGTGTGGCTAAGAGAAGAGGAAAAAAGAGTATTTAGAAGAATTCATTCTCACCAGCTCCCTGTCGGATTCTTCATGAGCCTTTAGGAAGACGGTTTACTCAGCAGTCCCCTCTAAAGAAGGCTTAGGAGAAGAGCCCCCCCACCACACACACACACACATTCTGAGGGTCTACGGGGCACTTAGTCTGGGTCTGGTGTTGCCCAATGGAAACCAGTAATACTTTAAGGAACCTGGCGAAGAGCAAAGACAATGCCCTGGTCACAAAGAATTCATGGATTCCTCGCTCCTGTGAGTCTCTCCCTTCATCCCCTTGGAGAAGATTGGGTAGGCATAAAAACCATTTATTGATAAAATTTGTCAATCATGGTCTAGCTGGGAAACAGGAAACACTCTAAGTCTTTCAAACAAAAGAAATTTAACACAGAGAATTGGTATATGGCTGATGGAGGAGCCAACAGGAGACAGCGAGGCAACCCAGAAGACAGCAAAGCGGGAAGCAGCTACCATCTCTAGGGCTGGAAAGACAGCAGGGTAATGTCACATTATAGACCCAGAAGCCTCCAGAGCTATTTGCCAGGAACTAAATAGTGGGGGCTGCCTAGTAGGATATGGGATTATGAAAGGAGGAAAGGAAGAAATACAACCAACTATAGGAGATGTTAGAAAGCAAAGATGGGGTGAGGGTGGTGGAGAAACAGCCTGGCTTCTTCCCTCTTCCCACCCACCTGTTCTCCACCCACCTGTCTCCCTATTGACTGAACCTACCCAGCCAGAGGAAAAAGGAGTCTGGGAAACATAGTTCCCAGTAGTGATACAGCTCAGAACATGGGAAGGGTGGAGAACAGATCTGCAAACAAACCAGGCATTGACTGTCCCAAATAAAAGAGCCCAGAGAGGTGAAGTGATGGGGCCAGGATGAAAGTCCATTTCTTAGGGCTCTTTCCTTAGGACGCAGTCATTGCAGGCTGAAGTGAGAGCATGAGACTGGCAGCAGAAAGGACATAGTTTGGTCAGCTGGGCTTGAAAAGACCTGAGATAGTGCCTACTGTGAAGCAGGGAGCTTCAACTAGATAGGGCATGCAGGAACATTTTGGGGTATAGGAAATGTTCTGGGGAGATACACGCGATATAGAAAAGTGAAAGTCATTGATCTGCATACATAAGATTAGTGTGCTTCATGCACTCCATTGTTATACCTCAAAAGAAAGAGTTGCCATCTTTTAGAGTAAAATCCTGAAGTAATTTCAAAGGAAATGACACATGTCTGGGATTTGCTTCAAAACAATTAAGGAGAGATTAGATGAGTGGGGAAGGATTGTATGGAAGAATAAGACTGGCCCTGAGTTGAAGCTGGGAGTTCACAAAGCTATTTTCTCTCCTTTTGTGTATGTATATTTATATGTGAATTTCCACAATAAAAAGTAAAATGAAAAAAGGATCTAAGGCCATTGCACACACACATACCTTGATACACTTAAGAGTTCAGTGATACATCCAGTCCCAGCCCCCAATTTCCTTGACCTGGAAAGAGCTGCAACCCTGAGCAGTGCATGCTCTTCTGATATGTCTCCCCTCTCCAGGAAGCCTTGAACTATTGTGTAAATGCAGCAGAGTGCAGGTCCTAGGCCTGCACCAGGGAAGGAAAATGAAGTGTCTAAGTTCCCTCTCTGAGCCCTCCCCTGGCCCCTTCACCCTGTGAGCCCTCCTCCCCAGGTGCACTCCTGCACCAGGACTTCTCACAACCATCACCTAAAGCTTGTTCAGCCAGTCAGATGAACCAGGGTAAGGATGAGCCCTGAAACGGGCTGGGGGGGGGGGGGGACAGTGTCCAGGTCACCTGTCTCAAGAGAGTAAGTCAGCCCTGCATACTAAGGGCCGCCATGCGCCTGAGCCACAAGGAGGCAGCATGGTTGCTAAAATGAGCTGGGACCCAGAAATCAGTAGCCCTGGACTGTAGGCTAGTTCTGCCATGGACTGGCTATGTGACATAGGCAAGGCCTCATTCCTTTATCCATGGCTATGTACTGGACACATGGTATATGCCGGACCTTGTGCTAAATACTGGGAACCCAGACTTAAAGATTCCGTCCAAGCCACTGCAGAGCTCACAGTAAGAGGGTAAGCCGGCAAGCAGCAGGTCGCAGGGGGCAGTCTGAGTGGGGCTGTGCAGCTTGGGGTGGGCATGTGTCCTAGAGCCCCAGTGAACCTCAAGGACAGGTGGAACTTAGCCAGGAGCCCAGAATCTTGGAGACCAGAGAGCCTGGCATTAGGCAGAGGATAGGGAACTGCAAGTCATTCCAGGGGCGCTGTTAATGAGTTGTAGGGAAATGGAGAGAGAAAAGGGACAGGCACTGGACTAAGCCCCGCTGGAACCCTGCTCTCTCCTACCTAAGCCTCAGTCCCTTCATCCTTTAGGTGAGGGGGCTGGACTCCGTGCGCTCTCAGCTCCCTCCGGTTCAGAGGGATTCCAAGGCTCCAGGGTGGGGAAGCTGGGGCAGAGGGCTGTGGCTGCCCCCACACCTCGGGAACTGTCTATGTGCCCTCTCTCTTCTCTAAGGACAGGGGTGCCAGGGATGCACCCCCTGAGTGTCCTGGAGGTGACCTGTGCCCATCAGTGTGTGGACTGGCTGGATCTGGGGAGGACTGGCTGGCTCATTGCTCCTTTGTAATTTATCTTAAAAAGTAACACAGGGCAGGAACCCAGGCGTCCAGGCAGCCTGCCATCCAGGGCTTCTGGTTCCCAGACGCTGTGTCTGGCGGGCTGTGCACCCCAGGTCCCTGCACCCCCCCCCCCCCCATGTCTGGCAGTCGCAGGCCCTCCATTTTTCAGAACCGGCGCCCGAAGCCCCGTCTCCTCCGGGCAGCTGCGCCCCGCTGGCCTCACCGGGCCCGCCTGCGGCCGGCCGCCAGCCCCGCGGCCCCGGCGGGCCCGTCCCGTCCGCTCCCGGCCGGGCTTCGGAAGAAGGGAGGCGGCCGGTTCCGCCGCGGCCCTCACGTGCTTTCCCGGCCGCCCCTCCCGCCGCCGGGCCTGTTCCTCTTCCCGAGCGATTGCGACAGCGCCGCTCCCGGCTCCCAGTCCCCGCCCCCCGCGTCTCCACTCCCACTTCCTGAGCCCGGCGCTGGAGCCTGGAGGCCAGGCCCGCCGGCCGCTGGGGCCCCCGGGCGCTTCGGCCTGAGTCCTGCCCCAGCCCGGGGCTCCGGGGCCGCCGCCGCCTCTGCCCTGGGGTCCGGCCTCTCGCCCGGCTCCCCGCTGCGCCCTCCCGGCCGCCGCCGCCATGCGCGCGCCCTGGGCCGCCTGCGCCCGCGGCCTGGCCTGGGGGCCGCTCCTCCTAGGCCTCTGCGGCCTCCTGGCGGCCGCCCAGCCCCCACTGGTGAGGGAGGGGCCGCGCAGGTGGGTGGGGGCTGCTGGGGAGAGGAGGCGGTGCCTGGCCCCTCTGCCCGCCCCGCCGACCCCTGAGTAACTCTCCCCCATCTCCATCCCCCCTGAAGGGGCGCCCCTACCACCCGGAGAACCACACCTGCCGGGACCAGGAGAAGGAGTACTACGAACCCAAGCACCAGGCTTGCTGCTCCCGCTGCCCCCCAGGTGAGAGGCAACGGGCAGAGGAAGCCTGGCACGGGGAGGGGGGTTAGGGGGCCTCCAGCCCGCCTCCGCCTCAGAAGACAGACACCGTCTCCCCGGAAAATCAGCGACAGGGACAGAGAGACACTGGCCGCCCCTCATGTGCAGGCGCCGAGCGGGACAGACCAGGGCCACCCGGCGAGTGGCAGGCGGGTGGCAGGCGGGTGGACTCCGGCTCCCTGACGCTCCTCCTGCCCCGCTCCACGTTCTAGGCACTCACGTCTCAGCTGAATGCAGCCCAGGTCGGGACACAGTTTGTATCCCGTGCCCTGAAAGTTCCTACAACGAGCACTGGAACCATCTGTTCATCTGCCAGCTGTGCCGACCCTGTGACCGGAGTGAGTGGGGTGTGCCTGGGGAGGGCCGGGATCCCCTGCCGTGTAACCCCCCACTGAGCTGTCCTGTCTCTCCAAAAGTCCTGGGCTTCGAGGAGACTGCACCTTGCACTAGCAAACAGAAAACCCAGTGCCACTGCCAGCCGGGAATGTTCTGCGTCCGCTGGGACCATGAGTGTATACACTGCGAGTCGCTCTCTGACTGCCCACCGGGCACTGAAGCTGAGTTCAAAGGTCAGAGGTCACTAAGGGCAGAAGGGGGGAGGAGGCTGGGTGCCAGTGATCTTGAATGGGGGCAGGGAGCACGGTACTGTGTGCACAGTGAGCCTCCAGGTAGTTTTCTTTGGCATAAAAAGCCTCTTCTCCCTCACTGTGAAAGGCTCACAGAAGGGATCTATCTGCAGAGAAATGGAACTGGGACAGGGGCAGGGACAGTGGGGGGTCCCCTCAGCACTGGGGAAACTGAGCAAGGGGGAGATCAGGAAAGGTACCAGCTACAGAATGGGGTGGGTGGACAGGGAGGAGCCATCCAGTGAATGTAAAGGAAGCTCACAGCTGGCCAAGAGGCTCCTTTTGCCCACTCAACCTGGCTGGCCTTGCCTCTCTCTTACCAGATGAAGGTGGGGAGACTAATAGCCACTGTGTGCCCTGTAAGGCCGGGCACTTCCAGAACACCTCCTCCCCCATCGCCCGCTGCCAGCCCCACACCAGGTGAGTGTGCCCTTGTTCCTCCCACCCACCCAGAAGCCCCAGCTGCTGACAAGTCCACCCCTATGCTCAACTCTGTAGGACCCTCCTTGCCACTTGCCACTTTCAGCCATGTGCCCTCTTGAGTTGGGCGTTTCTTTCCTTCACAGGTGTGAGGACCTGGGCCTTGTAGAAGCAGCACAAGGTACCGCCCAGTCTGATACCAGCTGCAGAAATCCAGAGATCCCTGAGATACCAGGTAAGGGGCCAGGGCTAAGGGGCACAGGGTGGGAATATCTGGAAAAATGCCTTAATTCCTCCCATCTGAAAGTATGGGGAAAAGATGAATCCTTCCCTCTCAGAATGAGGGCAAGAAGAAAAATTCCTTAAAGAGAAATTGGAGTGTCCCCAGGCCAGCTTGCTTACACACACACTCATGCACACACACACTCTTCTAAAGTTATATGTTATAAATTAATATAATAATATAATGCCAAGGAAAACTCACACTGAGGTACAACTGTAACTGGCATCGCTGTCACCATTCTGGACATGCCACCATCATATAATCCATTTACTAGGCTGAGTACCTCTTTATTAGATTACACACTTTCATTCTTCGAGAGATAATTTCACATTTGACTCTGTTTTGTTTTTTTCTGTGCAGTTATTGGCTTCCTAGCCTAATAGACAATTACAGGATGTTTCTAATGATTGTAATCATTATCCTTTGGGGGAAAGTTTATTTTATTAGCTTTTTTAAATTAGTAGATATTTATCATCTCAGCTTCCGCTTACTCAGAGCAAGTGTGTCAGGCACTCTTTGAATACTTGACACTCACTAATTCATTTAATCCTCTTATTGAGCCTATCAAGTGGTTCTAGTATCAGCCTCACTGGCAAGATGAAGAAAACAAGGCGCAGAGGTTACCTGACTCGCCCGAGATCATCCATGTGGGAACTGGCATTATGAAGACCTGTACTTGGGTCTTTTTACTTTGTAATGCATGCGCACTGTAGAAAATTAGAAAATTCAGGTACATAAGACTAAACATCACCCACAGAACCATCACCTGGCATATCCACTCTTTTTATATGTCCTCAAACATTTTTCTATGTAAGTCTATACATATAATTTTTTTCTAAAAATGGAGTCATTTGAATATTTTGTAACCTGACTTTTCATTCAACTATACCATAAATACTTTTCCATGTCCTCTTATTAATTTTTAACTATGTATCAAATATGATAGGCATTTTAGAGAGTCTAACCCCTTTATTTTATATATAAACAAATTGATGCTCAGAGATGAAATGACTTAAAAAGTCACACAGCTGGGCAGGAACCCAGGTGTCCAAGACTCCAGGTCCAGTTCTTCCCATCTTGTACTCCCATCAGCCACAGAATTAGGTGTACTGGAGAGAGCCACATACCAGGGTGCAAATGTCCAAGTCTCCCTGACCTTCAGGCGTAGTTGAGGGGCATTACAGACTCTTTGCTGTGGATGGCAGCACTGAGGCCCATAGAAAGACAGAACTTATCCTCTGCCCTACACTGGGTCCTGAGGAACCAAGCACCCAGCCTCCTGGTCCCATTCCGTCCTGGAACCTACAAGGGGGTGGAGACCTTGCAACTCTTAGTCTCCCAGGCAACCACAGGCAGAATTGAGAAGTGAGGCTCCCCCACTCTCCCACCTGTGTGAACACCCCACAGTACAGAAGGGCACTCTCAGTTGGCTGTACCCTGTGGTCCAAGTCTGTTTAGAGCCCTAAGCCCCACCCTCCCTGTACTGCCTCCCACCCCGACTTCCAGTCCTTGGGAATCAACTGCCCAAGCTCCTGTCCTCATGCAGCTGGGACCTGCACCACCCCAAACATCTCCATCTACGACACTGTCCTGGCTGTCAGGAGGTGCCCCCAAGTCCAACTGAATTCCCTTTCTCTGCAACTCAGGGAAGTGTCTCCAATTCTGCCTTTAGAAACTTTTTTCTCTGGGTTGCCCAGAGAATTGGAAAGCTATTCGCTAACGTCCTTCCCCTCTGCCCTTCTTGCCCTGTCCCCCGTCACGCCGCCTCCTGTCTGCTGTCCCGGCAGGAACTATGCTGGTGCTGGCCGTCATGCTGCCCCTGGTCTCCTTGCTGCTCCTCACCACCATCTTTGCCTGCGCCTGGAAGAGCCACCCCTCTCTCTGCAGAAAGCTGGGTAGGCAGGGGCTGAATGCAGGCAGGGATGCGGTGGTTGGTCCCCACCTGGATGGGGGAGGGGCTGGAGGGTATCTTCATCTCCCCCAGTACAACCTGTCTGCCCTTCCACATCCTCAAGATTCCCAATGCCTGCCCCCAACATAGACATCATCTCCATCCAGCCCCCCATTCTGAGCCTGGAGAGAAGGGTAATGATAGCCTGTTCCTTCTGGGACCCCAGGGTGGGCAGCAACAAATTATGGTGGGGTGTGGAGGGTGGTAGCCTGGGGGTCTCAGGTCTGCCAGAGGCCCTACACCCATTTCATTTTCATTGCAGGATCCCTGCTCAAGAGCCGTCCAGAGGTAATGAGGAAGGCTGAGGAGGCAGCAGGGAGGGGCAGAAAGAGAGAATGAACAGTGTGGGGGTGCGCAGGAAAAAAGTGTGCAGGCTTCGACATTCATTCATTCATTCAACAGATAACTCTAGCATGCCATATGCCAAGCACTGTTCTAGGCATATGGACATAGCAGTAAGTAAAACAAAGTAACTACCCTCCTGGAGTTACACACCAATGGGGCAAGAATAAGGGTAAATAAATATGTATCAGGTTGTGACAACTGATAAATAAAGCAGGACAGGGGAACGATGAATGACAGTGGTAGAGGATGGGGGTATATTATCTTAGACAGTGGACAGAGGGCCTCTCTGATGAGCCAGTATTTGAGCAGAGGGCTAAAGAAATGAAGGCATCAGGATATCTGGGGAAAGTGCTCAAGGAAGCAAGAACATCAAGTGCAAAAGCCCATGGCAGCGAGCATGGGGCCTGGGGCTGCCTCAGCTGGGGTCGGGGGTGGGAATTAAAGAAAGATGGGGTCTGAGGCTCACATTGGCTGGTTCTCTGCTTCTCTCCTGCAGGGAGAGGAATCCAATATTGCTGATGGGAACTGGCAGCCTCCAAACATCAACCCACACTTTCCTGACCTGGTAAAGCCACTTCTGCCCATCCCTGGAGACTCGCCCCCGGCCTTAGCCTGGCCCCCAGTGCCCCCAGCTTTGGAGGAAGAGGTGCTACAACAGCAGAGTCCTCTGAGCCAGGCCAGGGAGCTGGAGGCAGAGCTCCCAGAGCAAGGCCCTGTGCCCCACGGTGAGTAGGCTACAGGGAGAAGAGGGGTGAGGGAGGTGCAGTGGGAAGGATGGTGGGCAGGGAGAGAAAGTGTGAGGTGGGGAGAAATGAGAAGACTAACAGGGAGGCAAGACAGAGACTCCGATGGCCAGGAAGAATGTCCCAATTAGAGAGAAAAGAAGAGACTGAAAAACCCAGAAACAGAAGTGAATGCAGCCCTGGCTGCTGTTGCTCAGTGCTTAGAGCATTGGCCTGCATACCAGAGGGTCTTGGGTTCGATTCCCATCAAGGGCATGTACCTAGGTTGCAGGCTCGATCCCCAAGTCAGGGTGCGTGTGGCAGGCAACCGATCGACGTTTCTCTGTCTTCCCCCTTCTACTCTCTCTAAAAAATCAATGGGAAAAAAAGATCCTCCCTCACTCCTTGAGCGAGGATTAAAAAAAAAGGAATGCAGAGCTCAAGAAACCAATAGCAAACGGGAGTGGGAACAGAGAGGAAAGGGAGAAGGCAGAGGAACCAGGGCGTTCAGGACGTAGGGGCACCGATGCAGCGGGCAAACAGGCCATCCTTCCTCAACAGTGCCTCTCAGCCCCTCTCACTCTGCTTCCCTTCCCACAGGTACCAATGGCATTCATGTCACCGGCGGGTCTGTGACTGTCACTGGCAACATCTACATCTACAATGGGCCAGTACTGGGGGGAGCACGGGGCCCTGGAGACCCCCCTGCTCCCCCGGAGCCTCCATACCCCATTCCTGAAGAGGGTGCCCCTGGTCCTCCCGGGCTCTCTACGCCCTACCAGGAAGATGGCAAAGCTTGGCACCTGGCCGAGACAGAGACACTGGGGTGCCATGCCCTCTAACAGGACCAAGGACCCAGTTTGTCACCCATGCCTCATGGGTGTCTGGAAGAAGTCAGGAGAAGGGACGCACGAGAGCACCTTCTCCCGAGGCTGCCCTACCCACACAGGATTGACAGAGAGCCTGGGTAGGGCCTCTGAGAGGCAAACCCTAAAGGGCCAGTCCTCAGACACATCTCCAAGGGCAGGGCCGGGCACTGGCTGGGTATGGTGCCCGCCACAGAACTCTCACCACCGCCTGAGCAGGCCCAAGACTTCATTGCAGACCCCTCTGCCCACTGGGGCTGCACTAGCTCAGCTTCAGGCACAGAGAGCATATGATGCCTGCTGCTGCCCAGCATGGCGTTCTGCACCCAAAGCATGGCACAGAAGGAAGCCAGCCACATGGTCACTTGCAAGGACATCACTGGGACTTCTAACAGATTCGTGGTGCTCATCCCCAAGCTTCAGAGGCCTTTTGAGGACCCACACGTCACATGGACTGAGGTAGACCCTATATAAAGATGGAGTTACATGGAGCACCACCCCTCCCCTCCTAGAGAAGAAAGGGAGTCATTAAAAACTGGGGGTTTGGGTAGGGTTACTAGGTAAAGGGAGAGTTTTGGAGGGGAAGGAAAATGGCAAGTATATTTATAAATTGTAACCACATGCAAATAAAGTGAAGACTGAGACCTAGATAATTTATTTCCTGGGAATTCATACAGAAATACTATTCCATTGGGCAGTGTCAAAGGCAAAGGTCAAAACATTAAAATATAATCCCACAAAGGTATTTCTATGAGGGACTGGTATATGTAATTCAGTTAATAACAGTATTAGTCAGTGATCACTGACAATGTGCCAGGTAGTATTGAAATACTTTGCAATAATTACATAATCCTCACAATATCTCTAAGAGCTAGATACTATTACTATTCCCATTTAATGACTGAGGAAACCGAGGAACAGAGAGGGTAAGTCACTTGACCAATTCAACTGCAAATGGCAAAGCTGGGATTTGGACCCAGTGAGTCTGGCTCTAGAGGCCTCCAGTAAAAACTCCACATACCACAGTCTTCCAGAATTTCTTTGGTGGGTAAAATGCACTGGTTTTCTCAGACAAACAGACCTTCTGCATGCCCCACATGCATTAAGCCTCACAGCCACAGTGCAGAGTGAAAAAGTGTTCTGCAAGGTTGCCTGAAGGGGAAAATATGACTTGAGACATAAAACGTGAGAGGCCAAATTCACATTCTGTTGGTGTCGAGATCTAGGCTGGCCTCCTTTCACTCAGAAGTAGCACTCGTGATTTTTACTTTGTTTATTTCTTTCATCTTATTTTAATTTTTGTCCAAAAGAACTTTAAATCTTCTCAAGCTCTCCTATCGGTAAATGTTTGGGCCCCCAGAATTTATTTACCATGCTGCCTGGTGGAGACAATCTTAACTTGAAGGATTGGGACGGCAGCGGCTGCCAGCTGACTGCTCCTTCCATAAAAGGCCACCATCTGGGTCTAATGTTAAGAACTCTGTGGCTGGGGCTCATCAAGATAGGGTGGCTCTAAAACATACTCCAGGAGGCGTCTGATCCAAGTGAGGGGATGGGTTATTTAAGGTTGACCATGAAAGTATTCAATCCAGCTTCCTTGGTTGAAAAGTAAATAATGGTGAGCTGTATCTTTAGGCAGTTAAATCCTCCTGATTTGCAGTATGCTAGAGCCAGATGACATGAATCCTTAATCATTGTTCCCATGTGTTTAGATAAAATAAAAAAAATTCTATACATTGTCAAAAAAAATAAAAGGAAAAACATTTTTTTAAAGTGGTGCAAAGGCACAGTTCTATGTGACACCATTCAAATTTAGGATTATGTCTGCCTATATTAATTTGCTAGAATTACCATAACAAAGTACCACAGACTGGGGGGCTTAAAGAACAAGAAATTATTTTCTCACAGTTTTGGAGGCTAGAAGTCCAAGCTCAAGGTGTCAGCAGAGTTGGTTTCTCCTGAGGCCTCTCTCCCTGGCTTGCCGATGGCCGTCTCCTCATTGTACCTCCACACAGCCTTCCCTCCGTGTGTGTGTCCTAATCTTCTCTTCTTATAAGGAAACCAGTCACACTGGATTAGGGCCCATTCTAATGACCTCACTTAAATTTAATTATCTCTTTAAAAACCCCATCTCCAAATACAGTCACATTCTGAGGCACTGGCCTTAAACATATGAATTGTGAAACACGCAATTCAGCCCATAACACTGCCCATGCTTGTTTTGCCGGTGTTGAGTTAATACAGGCTCCAGAAGCACGCTTTATACTGAGAGGAGCTCCCGTCTAGAAGGAAAGTGGACGTTAAAATGAATGAAGACAGCCTCTTGACAGTTGCCTTAGAAAGATGGAACCAAATACAATAGTAGTTAATGACGGGATGATTAAGCCTGAATTTAGGTAGTCTCTCATATAATATTTTTGAAAACCCACTCCTATATCACATGGGGGGAAAAGCCAATACTGAATCCAACCAATGTCAACATGGGTGCAGGGAGGCCAGTGAGGAGGCTAAGGCAGCAGTCAGCAGTCCAGGAGAGAGAGGGATGTAATTGCGTAGAGTGGCAGCAGTGGGACAGGTCGGGTATGCTGGTGTAGGGTAGCTAAGAATTTCGTTTTCAAAAGATGAAGTGGTTCACGTCGATTGCTGTGATGGACTCTTCGACCGACCCAGCAGACTTCCACACCTTCCCTAAGAATAGAACCCCATTTCTGTACTAACGCAGACATTCCATGATGTCAGGAGGGGAGGCCCTTCCTCCAGTCCCGGGAGCCAGTAAAAAACCGTACCCCTTTGCCAGGAATTGGTTTAGGATGGGGCCTGAGATCTCTTTCTAGCCAATGACATGCACAGAGAAGTCTCATTCCCAGGACAAAACACATCATTTGGAAAAAGTTTTGGTTTTCCTTGTCCTGTCTTGTTGGGGGGATGTTTGTTTGAGGACACAAAGCCTGAGCTGTGGGAGCCATTTTATTATCATGAGGAAACAGCCATGGAGATAAAAAGCCAATCCTCTGAGGATGGAGGTCCTGGGAGAAAAGAGCGAGCCTGGTTCACGAGGTTTCCTTGGACAACTGAACAACAGTTTGGGCATCTTTTTATGAGAGAAAAACAGACCCCATTTGTATAAATCACAGCAAGTCAACTTTTCCTCTCCTCTTTTTAGTTTTAATTTTATCTGTTTCCTTTTTTGGTGCAAGTAATTTATTCATGTGGTTAAAAATCCAAAAAGTATCAAAGAGTAAACTGTGAAATGTCTCTTCACTTTTGTCCCTCACCCACCATGGTCCTCTCCCTGGAAGCAACCACTGTGACTTTCTGATGCTTTTCCAGAGGTAACTTACACATACTCAAAAATATATATACTCATATATTTCATTCCTCTCTCCTCCCCCCACAAATGGTAGCATGTTCTCCGTATATTCTTCCCTTTGCCTTTTTCATTTATCAAAATAGCTTGGCCATAATTCCACATCAGTATCATAAAACATCCTCCTAAATCTTTTTATCTGCATAGTATTTCATTATATGGCTGTACCATTTAACTAGATCCCTTTGAGAATTTTTAATTCATTTCCAATCTATTACAAACATTCTACAATAATAACCTATGTAGTTTTGCACATGTGAGACTATTGCTATCAAAAATTTTGCTAGAGCCCTGGCCGGAGTCGCTCAGTGGTTAGAGCATCCACCTGTGTACCGGAGAGCCTCGGGTTTGATTCCCAGTCAAGGGCACATACTTGGGTTGCCAGTCCGATCCCCACACTGTGGGAGGCAACCAAGCGATGTGTCTCTCTCTCCCCACCTTCCCTTCCACTCTCTCTAAGAATCAATGGAAAAAAATATCCTTACTCTTCAGGTAAGGTTTAAAACCACATGTATTTTTTGCTAGAAATAAAATTGTGGGTCAAAGATATATATTTTTTATTTTGATAAATATTACCACATTGCCCTCCATATAGATTGAATGTCAGCAATTTTTAAGTGTCCATTTCCATATACAAACACCAACATTGCTGTACTATCAAGCATTTTGATCTTTGACAATCTGAAGGGTGACAAACGTTATCTCAGTGTAATCTTTATTTGCATTTCTTATTGTGTGGGAAGTTTTTTATTTCACTGTGAGTGAACATTTTCATATTTTAAAGAGTCATTTGTGAGATTAAAGATGGCAGCGGACTGAGTGGAAGCTACACTGACACTCTCCCAGGATGAAACTGGAATTACAACTAAAATATAGAAAAACCATCCTGAATAATCAACTGCAACTGAAGAAGAGATGGAGAGCACCCTCACAACCAAGGAGGAAAAGCGGAGACCACATAGAGACTGGTAGGAAGTGCGGAGGTGCGAGAGGGCTGGCTGGGCTCCCACAGGCAGCAGCTGAAGATCCAGAGGGATATCTCAGCTGGGGGGGGAGGTTCCCACTGAGGACTCTGGGGCCTAAACCCCAGGCTGGGCTTCCCAGCCAAGAGCAACAGAACTCAGAAAGGTGCCCACATAACATCTGACTGTGAAAAGCAGCTGAGTTTCTGTCCTGGAAACGCAGGCACCCTCTTAAAGAGCCAATGCACAAAGTTTCATGTGCAGCCACTCACCTTGGACTCCAGCAGAGGGAGGGCAGAGTAAACTGGAGCTGTTTAAGGAGAATCTAGGGTTGTGGGCTCTGGAAATAGAGATCAGAAGGCACCCATCTGGATTCCTGTGCCGAGTCATTCCCCCATACTGCAGAGGACATCTTTCTCAGGCAGACAATTTGCTGCTTTTGCGGGGGGGGGGGGGGGGGGGGGGGGGCAATTGCCCTACCCTGCAGGAAAACCTCCTGCCCTACCCTAAGGAGTTAAAACAGCCTGAGGCTCTTTAAGAGACTGATAACAATCAGCTGCCCCACCCTGTGGAGTTTCTACACTCTCAGGCTCATTAAGAGAATCAGATTAATCAGCCAGTAGCTCTAAAGTGGACCTCAGAGTGCTTTGAGTCTTTGCATAATCTGCTTCTGGACCCAGACCTTGGAAAAGCAGACTTTGGTGTGCATTTTAGTCCTGTCCAACCACACCCAGCCCCAGCAGAGGAGACCTTAAGCAGAGGGTTGTCGATAGCTCCAAACAGGGTACTCAGGGCCAGTCACAAGCTGCGTCTGACATTGGCCTGCACCAGAGACCCTCCAAAAAGACTGAGAGTCCTAGCAGATCTACCTAATACATCGAGAAAAACAAACCAACAGGCAGCCAAAATGGGGAGACAAAAAAACAACCCCCAAATGAAAGAACAAGAGAAGTCTTCATAAAAATAGCTAAATGAAATGGAGATAAGAAATCTATGGGATATAGAGATCAGAATACTGATTGTAAGAATGCTCAACAGAATGAAAAAAGATATGGAAACTATGAAGAATGACATAGCAGAAATAAAAAATACATTGGAAGGATAAACAGCAGATTAGAGGAAGCTGAGGATCAGAACAGTGAATTAGAAGACAGGGTAGAAAAAATCACTCAGAGATAAAAAAAAAAAAAAGAAAGAAAGAAAAAACAATTAAAAAACAGGAGGACAGTTTAAGGGAGCTGTGGGACAACATGAAATGTAACAATATTCGCATTATAGGAATGCCAGAAGGGGAAGAGAATAAGCAAGGGACAGAGAATTTGTTTGAAGAAATAATGGCAGAAAACTTTCTTACCCTGGTAAAGGAAAAAGTCACATAAGTTCAGGAGGCACAGAGACTCCCAAGCAAGAAGAATCCAAAGAGGCCCATGCCCAGACACATCATAATTAAAATGCCAAGAATCCAAGACAAAGAGAGAATCTTAAAGAGAGCTAGAGAAAAGCAATCTGTTACCTACAAAGAAGCTCCCATAAGGCTGTCAGCTGACTTCTCATTAGAAACTCCACAGGCAAGAAGGGAATGGCATGAAGTATTCAACATAATGCAAAACAAGGATCTGAAACCAAGACTACTCTATCCAGCAAGACTATCATTCTCAGTTTTACACGATCTCACTCATATGTAGAATCTAATAAATAAAATAGACTGATGAACAAAATAGACCCAGAGACATAGAAGCATGGAACAAACTGATGAATCTCAGTGGGAAGGTGGGGGTGGGGGAGTGGGTGGGGAGAGATTAATCAAAGAACTTATATGCATATATGCATAACCCATGGACATGGACAATAGTGTGGTGAAGGCCTGGGGGCCGGGGGCAGATACGGGGTGGAGGGGATCAATGGGAGAGGGGAAAAGGGGGGTATCTGTAATACTTTCAACAATAAAAATAAATAAATTTTTTAAAATAATAAAAAATAGTCATTTGTAATTTATTTTCCACCAACTATTCATATCTCTTACTATTTTTCTACTGGACACTTTCCTAATGTTGTCTTGTTATCCCAAATCATTTGTTGAACAATAATTTTTTTCTTCACTAGTTGGAAATGTTACCATTATAAATAAAATTTGTGTATGAATTAAAATTTGCTTCTGGATTTTCAGTTCTCTTCCCTCTGTCTTTTTAATTTGCTAGCACCACAGTCAACTATTTTAGCTTTATATTTTAATATCTATTAGGACTCCTTTTAATCTTCTTTTTCAAAATGTTCCTAATTATATTTTCTTATTTCTTATTCCATATGAAGTATCCCCCAAAATAACTCCTATTGGTATTTGTATTGAGATTGCATTAAATTGCTAGGTTAATTAGGGAGAAGGGCCATCTTCCTAGTGTTAGTCTTTCTTTGAAGGACATAGTATTCCTTTCTATTTGTTGATTCCTTTTGTGTCCCTCAGTAGTACTTTTTGTTATTGTTGTTAATCCTCACCCAAGGATATTTTTTCCATTGATTTTTAGAGAGAGTGCAAGGGAGGGAGAGAGGGAGGGGGGGAGAGAGCGAGAGAGGAGCATTGATGTGAGAGAGACATATCAATTGGTTGCCTCCCACATGCACCCTAACCGGGGCTGGGGATCGAACCTGTAACTCAGGTACGTGCCCTTGACCAGGAATCGAACCCTCAACCCTTCCATGTGCAGACAGGCGCTCTAACCACTAAGCACACCAGCCAGGGCACTCAGTAGCATTTTAATGTTTAATTTTTTTAATATAGATACAGAGCTGGGTCAGTGTAGCTCATCAGTTGAATGTCGATCTATGAACCAGGAGGTCACATTTCAATTCCCAGTCAGGGCACATGCCCAGGCTGCAGGCTTAATCCCCAGTAGGGGGTGTGCAGGAAGCAGCCAATCGATGATTCTCTCATCACTGATGTTTCTATCTCTCTCTCCCTCTCCCTTCCTCTCTCTGAAATCAATAAAAACATATTTAAAATTGATAGATGATAGGTAGGTAGGTAGGTAGATAGATAGATAGATAGATAGATAGATAGATAGATAGATAGATAGATGATAGATAGATGATAGATAGATGATAGATAGATAGATAGATGATAGATAGATAGATAGATAGATAGATAGATAGATAGATAGATAGATAGATAGATAGACAGATGATAGATAGATAGATAGATAGATAGATAGATAGATAGATAGATAGATGATAGATAGATAGATGATAGATAGATAGATGATATAGATAGATAGATAGATAGATAGATAGATAGATAGATAGATAGATAGATAGATGATAGATAGATGATAGATAGATAGATGATAGATGATAGATAGATGATAGATAGATAGATAGATAGATAGATAGATAGATAGATAGATAGATAGATGATGATAGATAGATAGATAGATAGATAGATAGATAGATAGATAGATAGATAGATAGATAGATAGATAGACAGATGATGATGATAGATAGATAGATAGATAGATAGATAGATAGATAGATAGATAGATAGATAGATGATAGATAGATAGATGATAGATAGATAGATGATATAGATAGATAGATAGATAGATAGATAGATAGATAGATAGATAGATAGATAGATGATAGATGATAGATAGATAGATAGATGATAGATGATAGATAGATGATAGATAGATAGATAGATAGATAGATAGATAGATAGATAGATAGATAGATAGATAGATGATAGATGATAGATGATAGATGATAGATAGATAGATAGATAGATAGATAGATAGATAGATAGATAGATAGATAGATAGATAGATAGATGATAGATAGATGATAGATAGATGATAGATTGATGATAGATGATTGATAGATAGATAGATAGATAGATAGATAGATAGATAGATAGATGATAGATGGATGATAGGTAGATAGTAGAGAGTTTTGATATCTTCTTCACCTAGCTTCTCTTAATCTTAACATCTTATGTGACCATGGTACATTAATCAAAACTAAGAAATTAACATTGTTGAAATGCTAATTAACTAAACTACATACTCTATTGGGATTTCACCAGTTTTTTTCCCTAAAGTCCTTTTTCTGTTCCAGGATCCAATCCAGGATACCACATTCTATGTAGTGGTCATAATCCTTTAGCCTTCTCTGATCTGTGATCGTTTCTATCTTTCCTTACTTTTTATGACCTTGACAGTTTTGAAAAGCACTGGTTAGTTATTTTATAGAATGTCCCTTTATTTGGGTTTTCTAATGTCTTTTCATGATTAGAAACTGCCAAGTTTTCTTCCAAAGTAACTACACCATTTTGCATTTCTACCAGCAGTGAAAGTTCCCGTTGCTCCACAGTATTTGATGGTGTTATTGCTGTTTAAGTGGTACCTCCCTGTGTTTTGTGTTCTTTTTAATATATCTTTATTGATTTCAAAGACAGGAAAGGAGAGGGAGAGAGAGAGAGAGAAACATCAATGATGAGTCATTGATTGGCCACAGCCCTCAACTCAGGCATGTACCCTGACCGGGAATCAAACCCCGATAGCCTGGATCCTAGGTTGAGGCTCAACCGCCAAGCCACACCCAGCCGGGCCCTCCCTGTGGTTTTAATTTGCATTTCTCTAATGACAAATGATGTTGACCATCTTTTCATATGCTTATTTGCCATCTATATATCTCATTTGCTGAAGTATCTTTTCAGATCTTTTGCACATTTTTAAATTGGGTCATTTATTTTCTTATTCAGTTTTAAGAATTCTTCATGTAATCTAGATACAAGTCCTTTATCAGGTATATGTGATTTTCAGATAGTTTCTCCTAGCCTGTGGTTTTGTTACCAGTGAGGTGACAAGACCTCAGTTCTTGTCTTCTTGAAGGAAAGATTTCAATCAAGAGACAAAGTGTAGCAAAGCAAGTAAGAATTTATTGGCCGCAGCAAAAATATATCTAAGACAGTGAAACAAGGGAGGGTTTAGCATAGAAGAAGCAACAGGAGAGCCTATGCTTTGGCTCACTGCTTTGGCTCACTGAGAAGCCAGAGAAAAGGGGACCATGAAGACATTTCAGGGGGTAAGCCTAGAACAAGTTGCCGCTGCCCACTGCTTTCCAGGATTCAAGTCTCACAGGGTCCCTTGGAAGAAGGGGGAAAGGGAATGGTGCGGGCATGCTCCCCTGGGGGACAGCGAGTGCTGGGTCCTCTATCCTGAGCCTATTTCTCTCTCTCTTGCTGGTGGAAATCTTAGGGGAGATCTCAGAGGAGGGTCTCAATAGAATATCCATCAGCTTTCCAGTTGTGCTCTTTCAGCACTGTGGTCTACACTGATTGGTCAGCGCCAGGGTCATTAGTCAACTCAGTTGGTCCTGAGGCAGCCACAGAGTCACTTGTCTGGTTTTGTTGCCTTCCTGGGCCTGGAGCTGAAATACAGCGGAGGCCTAGATGTTATTTTTAGGAAGGAAAAGGTCAGGGGGTCTAAACCTCATGACCAGTGATAAGAAGGATCGGGGCCCAAACCACATGACCAGTGATATGCTAGAGAAGGATAGGTTACCCTGGAGGCAAGGTTCTTTTTTTCCCAATTTTGACCCTTGCTAGGCATCTGGGGCTTTCTGTCCTGGTGAGTTTCTGTACCTGGCCCATTGTCCTTGCTCTGTTTATGTCTGTCTAACTGCCTATAACAGTTTGTCTTTTCATCTTTCAACGTATCTGTCACAGGGCAAAAGATTTTAATTTTGATAAGGTCTAATTCATCAATTTTTTTCCTGTAGTATCTGAAAACTTACCACCAAACCCAATGTCACCCAGATTTTCTCCTATATTTTCTTTTAGATGTTTTACAGTTTTACTTTTAAAATTTTAGCCTATGAACCATTATTGTTTTGTGTATGAGGACTGTGTTGAAGTTTTTGTTTTTACATGTAAATGTCCAATTGTTCCAGCAGCATTTGTTGAATATTCTTTCCTCATGGAATTGCTTTTGCATCTTTGTCAAAAATCAGTTGATAATCTTTGTGTGGGTTTATTTCCAAGCTCTAAGTTGGTTCTGTTGGCCTATATGTCTATCCTTTTGCCAACCACACTGTCTTGATTACTGTAGCTTCCTAATAAGTCTTGAAATTGGGTAGTGCAATTTCTCCAACTATTGTTCTTTTTTAGTTCCTTTCCGTTTCTTTTCTTTCCCATATAAATTTTAGAATTTGCTTGCTGATTTCTACCACAAAAAAGCCTACTGTGATTTTAATCTATAAATCAAACTAGAGAGAATTTGACATCTTTACAATATCAAAGTTTTCAATCCATGAAGACAGTATATTTCTCCATTTATGTACATCTTTGATTACTTTTATGAGCAGTTTGTAGTTTTCAGCATTCAGACCCTGCACAGTTTTTACATTAATACCTAAGTACTGCCCGGCTGGCATGGCTCAGGAGTTGAGCATTGACCTATGACCCAGGAGATCAAAGTTTGATTCCCCGTCAGGGCACATGCCCGGGTTGAGGGCTCAATTCCCAGTAGAGGACATGCAGGAGGCAGCCAATCAATGACTCTCATCATTGATGTTTCTAACTCTCTCTCTCTCCCTCTCTCTGAAATCAATAAAGATGTAAATTTAAAAAAAAAAATACTTTGTTGGATTTCCCTCATTGCATAACCCACTTATGCATTCCTTTACCCTCAGCTATTATTTCTCTTTCCATTTATTTTTTCCCAAACATTTCCACCTTTAGGAAGGACACTAGACTCTGCTGGTCCAGATTGCTGGCAGCAATACTAGTTTAGCAAGTTCCTCCCTGACAGTCAGCTCCCATTCATATATAGACAGAGCTAGTGGGCTGACCCAACCACTAGGCAACACAGCAGACTTCACTGTTAACCCTGACTTTGCCAGATCAGTGAAGGCACTATCCACCCTATCAGGTCCTTAGGAATTCTGGCATAAAGGTTTAAAGGCAGCCCAGTGGGTGTGGCTCAGTGGACTGAGCATTGTCCCAGGAGCCAAGAGCTCACTAGTTCAATTCCCCATCAGGGCACATGCCCAGGTTGTGGACTTGATCCCCAGTAGGGGGCATGCAGGAGGCAGCCAATCGATGCTCCATCTCTCCCTCTTCCTTCCACTCTCTCTAAAATCAATAAAAACATTAAAATAAAGGTATGGTTACAGTTGCTTAGGAATCCTCCCTGCTTCCAGCACCCACAGTAGCATCCTTTTTTTTTTTTTTTTTAATATGTTTTTATTGATTTTAGGGAGAAAGAGAGAGAAAAAGAGAGAGAGTAAGAAAGGGAAACATGGATGTGAGAAACATCAATCAGCTGCCTCCTGCATGCCCCCTACTGGGGATGGAGCTCACAACCTGGGCATGTGCCCTGACTGGGAATCGAACTGGTGACCTTTTGGTGCATGGGACATTGCTCAACCACCTGAGCCACACTGGCCAGGGCCACAGGTACATCCTTGATCCTGGGACCACTGCATCAGGTAGGAAAAAAGAAAGTTGAAATGATGTGGGGAAGACCTATATTGTCACACAAGCATTTTCCCTCACCTTCTTTCCCACATTTCCCAGAAAATTGGAGGAATCTATCCGGGGAGAACCCCTTAGCGCCCCTCATGTTGAGTGCGAGCACACACTCAGGAAGGCACGTAAGCCAGCCTCTCTTGCCTTTATCTCCCACCCACCCCATTTTAATTTTTTTAATTGATTTATTTTAAAGAGAGAGCAAGAAGAAGGAAGAGACAGAGAGAAGCATCGATTTTTTTGTTCCACTTATTTATGCGTTCATTGGTTGATTTGTATGTGCCCTGACCAGGGATCTAACCCGAAACCTTGGCATATCAGGAGGACGCTCTAACCAACTGAGCTACCTGGCCAGGGCTATCCCCCCCATTTTAGACAGCAACTGTTTCCACTGCCCATTCCAATTCTCTATTAGACCATTACTCTGAGGATGATATGCAACATGAGTTGTCCATTTGATGTGATATCTCTTTGCCTGTTGGAAACTGTGGGCTATAAATAGTGCATCCCTTGGTCTGAAGAAATGTAACTCAGAGGCCCAAATTGGTACAGTATTTTCTATACCAATCCCTTCGTAGTATTTTGAGCATCTGTGTTATTAAAGAACAAAAATCCAACCAAGTAAATATAATATCTAATTGGCTTTATATAATAATTTTTGAACCAGGCAGCAACCCATCTAGTAAACAGAAAGGTGTTTTGAGGAGCTGTAAAAAGTGGGAAGTTTGTATAGGTCAAAACAGGGTGGGACAAGGAAATTAAAAGAGTGAATTATTTCAGGCAAAGTCACCTTCCCTTAGGAGAAGGCCTGGGGTCTTATCAGGCAGGTTACCTGACTAATGATGACCAGAAAATTCTAGACTGACTGGTTTAAAATTCCACTCCTGGGAGAGGCTGAAACTGCAATTAAGTTAGGTATTAAGTCTTGGTGAGGCTTACCATGGTGACTCCATTTTGTATATATTGTTTCTTTTACTTTTTTTTTCCAAATATATTTTTATTGATTTTAGAGAGAGGAAGGGAGAGGGAGAGATAGAAATATCAATGATGAGAGAGAATCATTGATCGGCTGCCTCCTTCATGCTCCTTACTGGGGATCAAGCCCGCAACCCGGGCATGTGCTCTGACCAGGAATCGAACCTCGATCATTGGAACATAGGTCAATGCTCAACTGCTGAGCCATGCCAGCTGGGCCAAACCAGCATTTTTTACTGGCATTTAAGGTTCCTCCATCTTTTTTCATGGCTTGATAGCTCACTTGTTTTTATTGCAGAATAATGTTTCACTGTATGGATGTATCACAGTTTATTTATCCATTCACCTATGGAAGGATATCTTGGTTACTTTCAATTTTTGGCAATTATGAATAAAGCTTATAAACCTTAAGTATGCAGGTTTTCTTGGGGACATGTTTTCAACTTATTTGAAAGGTATGAAATTGCTGGATCTGGATCATACGGTAAGACTATGTTTAGCCTTGTAAGAAATTGCCAAACCATCTTCCACAGTGGCTGTACTATTTTGCATTTCCACTAGCAATGAATGAGAGAGTTCCTGTTGCAACTAATCTTTGGTGATAAAAAATTAGAACAATGGTTGTATTTGGTGATGTGGGGAAGATAGACTGCAAAGGGGCATAAGGGGACTTCATGGGGTGATGGAAACATTTCATAACTTGATTGAAATGGTGGTTATATGGGTATATACAATTGTCAAAATTAATTCCACTGTATACTTAAGACTTATGTGTTTTACCATTACGTAAAACTTTCAGAACTCCAACCCAGCACCAAGGAGAGGACCTGGACTGATAACTGAGTCTCTACTTCCTTTTCTAATCTCTAACTCTGCCTCCCATTCAAATGTTGCTGCTGAAGCAAAGCCTTTTCCTTTGGAAACCAATATCACTGCCCCAGCCCCTTTCATGGTTTCAAGCTTTGGCCCTGAACCACAGCCAGTAATGGTAGTTGTGGTGACAGTCATGGTGTGGGAGTGGTGCTATTGTTGCAATAGAACTTGTAACCAGAGTAGTGGTAGTTGATGTTGTAGTTGTTATTATAGTAGCATCAGTAGCTAATATTTAATGATGCTTAACTATTTTCAGGCCCTATATTGAATGTTTAAATGCTTCATATTATTTAATTCTAAGAAGTGTCCCTATTTTACAGAGGAGGAAATAGAAACTCTTTGTAAATACTCTGTTTATGACTTTGTTGTTGTTGCAAAAGTAAGACCTATTCATTATTAGAAGATTCAGGTTAGCAAAAGTATAAGATAAAAGTCACCTATCATCACATCTCTTTAAGTTAATCACTACTATGCCCTACTAGTATAAACTGTTCAATACACTTATAAAAACAGTACTATACAGTATGTGGCTTAATTTGCTTATTTCATCCGATAACATATCTAACGTTTTCCCCCATTAACAAATATACTTTTAGCGTTGGCTAGTGTGGCTCAGTTGGTTGAGTGTCCTCCCATGAACTGAGAGGTGGGGGGTTCGATTCCCAGTCAGGGCATATGCCAGGGGTTACAGGCTCAAGGCCCGATCCCCAGTAGGGGTTGCGCAGGAGGCAGTCTATCGATGTTCCTCTCTCTCCCTCTCCCTTCCTCTCTAAAAATCAATAAAAATATTTTTAAAAAATAAATATACTTTTAAAACATCATTTTAATAGCTCTTTTATATTCCATCATTTATAATACAATACACCTATCCAATATCTTTTGTTGGACATTTAGATTGTTTCCTTTTATTTTTATTTTTATTTTTTAAAATATATCTTGCCCGGCCGGGCGTAGCTCAGTGGTTGAGCATCGACCTGGGATCCAGGCGATCGGGGTTCGATTCCCGGTCAGGGCACATGCCAGGGTTGCGGGCTCGATCAATGACTCTCTCATCATTGATGTTTCTATCTGTCTCCCCCTCTCCTTTCCTCTCTCCGAAATCAATAAAAATATATAAAAAAAAGAAAAAGAAAAATTTAAATATATCTTTATTGATTTGAGAGGAAAGGAGAAGGAGAGACAGAGATAGAAACATCAATGATGAGACTCACTGATCGGCTGGCCCACAACCCGGGCATGTGCCCTAACCGGGAACCGAACCCTGATCGCCTGGATCCTAGGTCGATGCTCAACCGCTGAGCCAAGCCCGGCCGGGCAATATTGTTTCCTTTTAAAAAGAATTGCTGTTATAGAAATTTTTTTTACAGACCATCTTTATAGCTAAATATTTGCACACATCTTCATTTATTCCTAGAAGTGGAACTGTCGAATTAAAGAGTGGGGCATTTTTAAGGCTTTGAAGTCAAACAACCCTGACCTTGAAACCTGGCTTAGGGCATGTGGTCTTAGGCAAATCATATCTGAAATGTCCAAAACCATCTCCTAAAGTGGCCATTTTGGGTGTTAAGTCTGTGCCCTGTGCTAGTCTATTTGCCACTTATCACATTTTCCTATTATTACTCTTTGCCCATAGGTGGTGCACTCTTCCTTGATTGTAAACCCCAGGGCAGGACCCGTGCATAGTCCTCACTGTATCCTCACCAGCACCCAGCTCAGTGTCTAGTTAGAGGAAATTTGGTGCTGCAGAAAGAGTAACAGTGTGGAAGGAAGGCACCAAGGTTCCATTCCCAACACGACCACTACTAGCATTATGGTCACAGACAAAGCCCTTCATGACCTGGCTTCACCTGTCCACACCTATCACCTCTCCCTCTGTGCTTTTACACTAGCAATTCTGAGTTAATGGTTGTCAGAACTAACAGTTTTCAGAACACACCTTGCTCTTGTACATGTCTGTGCCTTTGCCCACATTCAGGATAGTAGCCCATAGTGTGCCTTCATGCAAATTAGGAAGAGATGGCCCTGGATGGGTAGCTCAGTTGGTTAGAGCATCGTCCCCATATGCCAAGGTTGTGGGTTCAAACCCTAGTCAGGGCACATAAAAGTATCAACCAATGAATGCATAAATAAGTGGAACAACAAATCACTGATTCTCTCTCCCTTCCTCTCTCTCTCAAAAATCAATAAATACAAATTTTTTAAAAAATAAAATAGACCTGGATGGTATGCTCAGTGGTTAGAGAGTCAGCCCATGCACCGAAGGGTTGAAGGTTCAATTCCTAGTCCAGGGCACATACCTGGGTTGCAGGTTCAATCCAGGTCCCAGCCAGGGCATGTGCGGGAGGCAACCAATCGATGTGTCTCTCTCACATCAATGTTTCTCTCTCTCTCTCTCTCTCTCTCTGTCCCCCTGCTTCCCTCCCTTCCACTCTCTCTAAAAATCAATAAAAATATTTTTTAAAAATAAAAATAAATGGAAAAAATATCCTCAGATGAGGATTAATAAAAAAATAAAAAATAATTAGGAAAAGATGCCTCTTCCACCCAGTTGAGTACAGCTAAATTTCTGGCCCCACTTATCCCTTGGCCTAACAACATATTGCATTAACCAGCCGGCATACCATTTCCAAAACCTGGAACAAAGACAGCTAGCCCACCCAGCAAATCCCTTCTCATCCATCATGTTGCAGCTCAAATTCTACCTCCTCTGTTAACTCATCTTGCTCTAGCAGATGTATTTGGCTTTCCTGCTAAGCTTCCCCCATTTTTTGACTAGCCTCCATTAATGCAATTATCTTTATTGAATATGGTTGTTTGCCTACAAAAGTCTCTACTCCATTAGATTATTTTCAGTGTTTTTCTTCTTTTATTCCTCATACAAAGCCCAGTTTCTGACACATAGGAAGTGATTGACAAGCTTAAATAAATAACTGAATGAGTGAGTGATATTTTATCTCTCTGGTCCTCATATTGCTTGTCTGAGAATAAAGAAATCAGATTAAGAGATGCCTGAAGTTACTGCTAACTCTAAAATTCTCTTGTCCAATATACATTAAGTAAACATTTAGTGAACAAATTGTACCCACCAACAAGAAAAATCCCTTTAAAGGGACATGAGTCCATTTATTTAAGTTTTCTTCTAGAAGCAGGGTAGTATGAGTTTTTTGAATCTCTTCTATTTTGTCTTGCCTCTGGAAACTTCTCAGAGACATTTCAGACCATCTGAAAAAGAATTTAAGAAGAATTGCTGTAGGAAAACCTTCCAGGAAATGGCTCTCCTTTCACTTCATTATGTGGATTACCTATTTCTGTTCTTTGTCTTTCTCAGATATTTTCCCAAAAGGGACAACTGTTTTCAACACAAGGAAGTCTTTTAGCTTCAAAGAGGCTAAAGTTACTTCTCTAGTGAGAATAAATTTTACCCTGTGTTCTTCCTCCCATTCCAGAGATCCTGCCCTTAAGTGGATATTGCCAATCTCCTTAGAAGGACAGCAAATCTATTCAAGGGCAACAAGTTTCTGAGACACTAATAGAAGCAGAGATATAGAGTGGGGGCTTTTACAAACTATATGGGTCCCTGGATCACCAAAGAGTCCGCTATTTTTCTGAAATTCTATTCACAATATTGTGTGTAGGTGCATTTTCTAAAGGAAGATCAACAGCTGTCTTCAGATTTTCAGGGGAGCCCCTTAGCCCCCAAAAAGCTAAGTAAGAACCACTGATCTAGAGTCTGGGCTAAAATAGCCTGGAAAGTACAGGGGCTTTTAATGCTCTAGTGCATTTTTTTGGGTTATACCAAAGACAGATTCCTTAACAGCCACAGACTGTAGTCTTTGAGACTGAGTCCCTCTGTCCATATCAATGGCCCTCCCTTAGGGGCTTCCCCAAATCCCTTGGACTCACTGAAATCCAACCTGCTCTGCAGATACAGGAAAGCTCTGGGGGGATGTCAGATGTCTGGCACCTCTACCCTTATGTTTCAATAGTAGTAATGGCCTTGGAGAGACAGAAGATTGGGTTCCTGAGAGGGCATAAGACCCTCTGAAAACCACAATTGCTTCTGCCACAAGGGGGCACCCAAAGCTCAGACAAATGGGACACCAAGTATCCTGCCTCCACTCAAATCAAGCACCTGACTGGAGAGCAGAAAAGTTCCTTTACACTAAGCCAAAGCTTGAAGCTCCTGGTATTACATTCAGCCCCCAAACCCTTCTACCCATACCCACTGTCCTTTAAGGTTCTTGCTGGCTTCAGTCCTCTCCCTAGAGGTGACCTGAACCCCACATTCCTCCCTAGAGTGTGCCCTGGATGTGTAATTTGAATTTCAAAGATCCTCATCCTGGGTGAATGGAACACACACACTTCTGGTACCCACTCCTGGAGTTACTCCTGGGACCCTGCCGGGTCCTCACCTAGTGTTCAGAATCATTAGTATGATTTCAGGGTTGTGAGCAGAGCCCTGCAGAGATATGCATAGGATGTCATAAAATATCTCTAAAGTTGTGATCCATTCAGACAAGAAGAATAAAGAAAGAATCCAGTATTCATTTAGACTGAGTTACTAAGAGTAACTGCATCTTGGTTGGGGATCCCAGAATGCCTTGTACTCCAGTAAGGGTGCAACTTAGATCCAGAAGTCAGGATGCAAATCTAAGCCTATTAGAAGGGTACGGATTTAAACAAAATAAAAAATATCAAATTTATAAATAGAGTTCAAAACATTTGTGGGAACTTAGTGTACTCAGTTGAGAAGACTCACCTACATGTATGTGGCATCATAGCATCAAATCTCTGGCAAATAGACAACTTCAGCCTTCTTGAGGTGATAATCACAGATCATGGTCAGTAACTATGCATAGAATTTTTTCCTGTGCCCTCAAATATCAAACCACATAAACTTGCAATAGCCTGCTTCTTGCAGCTGTCCCTAGCCAGCCTGTCCCATCCCTTTGGTGTGAAAATGTGATGGGGTCTCCTCGGCCCCAGAGCCTCTATACTGCCCATCCTAAGCACCCACTGCTAACTCTGAGCTCTAGTAAAGGTGAGTTTTGTCCCATGTCTCCCATATACCTCCTCCTGCTGGATTTCCCCACTCTTTCCATTCCTTTATGAACTTTGTGCCACTTCAGGAATCCTGAGCTCTCACTGCCAAAACTCCAAGAAGGTAAGGAGCTTGATGAGCCACTCACATTCCCAGGAACATATACTAGCACCTTCTGTGTCAAGCCCTGCACAGGGTGTTCCCCAACGTTACCACACTTAACTGCTCACATCCACCCTATGAGGTAAGTTCCATCATCTCCATGTTACAGTGGAAAGACTCACAGCTTGAGCAAGTGATCAAGCAGAGAGATGCCTTGGGCATGGTCCAAGCAGTACATATTTACCTTGAGTGGTCTTCCACTTCTCCAGTTTTTACCATATGAAATCCTTATACTCCCTCACCAGACTCCTCTGACTCCACCAGTCTCTGGGGCCCTTCCTGTACCTATCATTCAACATTCCTCTATGGCAGCAATTTTCAACCATTTTCATCTCGTGACACACATAAACTAATTAGCAAAAGTCTGCGGCACGCCAAGAAATAAATTTTTTGACAATGTGCCAAAAAAGAAAAAGAAAAAAAGGTATAGCCTTGGTTAGAGCATCACCTGGATTCACCAAGGTTGCAGGTGCAGGTTCAATCCCAGGTCAGGGCACAAACAAGAACCAATCGGTGAAAGCATAAATAAGCAGAACAAATTAATGTCTCTTTCTCTCTCCCTCCCTCTCTAAAATCAATAAAATAAAAAATTTAAAAATATAGGTATAATTTTGATTCATTCACACCAGATGGCTATTGTTGTGTTGGCTGTTGTCATTTTTTTATTTGACAATCTAAGGGAAGAGATCAAATATTAGTGATAGTCAAATATTGCACGTCTAAAAAATTATTGTGGCCTGGCCAGCGTGGCTCAGTGGTCGAGCATCGACCTGGGATCCAGAAGATCAAGGTTTGATTCCCTGTCAGGGCACATGCCCGGGTTCCGGCCTCGATCCTCAGTCGGGGGCGTGCAGGAGGCAGCCGATCAATGACTCTCTCCCATCATTGATGTTGCTCTCTCTCTCTCTCTCCTTCTCCCTTCCTCTCTCTGAAGTCAATAAAGATATATATATTTTTTAATTATTGTGGCACACCAGTGTGCCATGGTGCACTGGTTGAATATTGCTGCTCTATAGGCATGATGCCCATCAAAAGAGGGAGGGTTCTGGTGCAACTTGCAGGTAAGAGAGAAGACTGCCATAGCCCCTGCCCTTCAGGAATGCATTTAGAGGTGCCCCATAAACCCTGAAGAAGAGAGGGATCAAGGGAAGTAGCTCTGAGAGAGAGGGAGGCTCCTCCCACCAACCCACTCTCTTCCTCTCCCCCGCAGTGAGGGAACTGTCAAAAGCAAAGGGAGTGTGGGAAAGATGAGTCAGATATGTTTCCATTGTGTCACAGAATCAAACTCTACATCAGTGACTTCAGGTAAGGCACTAGTAAGCCCAAGCAATAGTCCACAGGATGTAATAGCAACACACCTGCACCCCAAGCATCTCCTTCCAACTCTGTGGAGAAAATAACTGCCTCCTTCAAAAGTCAACATGTTACATGAACAGTGAACAACTTTAAAATAAAACTAAGAAAACAATTCCATTTACAATAGCATCAAAAAGAATGAAATGCTTATGATTAAATTTAATAAAGTACAAGACTTATACACTGAAAACTACAAAACAATGTTGAAAGACATTAAAGAAGACCTAAATAAATGGAAAGATACCCTATGTTCATGGATTGGAAGACTTACTATTGTTAAGATAACATAGTCCCCAAATTCATCTACAGATTCAATGGAATCCCTATCAAAATTCCAACTGCCTTGTTTTGCAGAAAAAGACAAGCTAATCCTAAAATTGATATAAAAATGCCAGGGACACAACATAGACAAAATTATCTTGAAGAAGAAAGTTGGAGGACTCACACTTCCTGATTTCAAAACTTACTACAAAGCTACAGTAATCAAAATAGTATAGTACTGCCCTGGCCAGTGTGGTTCAGTTGGCTGAATGTAGTGCATCGAAGGGTTACAGGTTTGATTCTAGGTCAGGGCACATACCCAGGTTTCAGGTTTGATCCCTGGTGGGGATGCTGGGGGGTGGGAGGAACGCGTGCAGGAGGCAACCAATCGATGATTCTCCCTGTCCCTCTCCCTCTCTCTCTAGAAATCAATAAAACTTATATTTAAAAAATAGTGTGGTAGTGGAAGAATATTTGAGCCCTACCTCAAATCATATACAAAATTTAACTTAAAATAGATCAAAGAAATAAAATAAATGGAAGAGCTAAAACTATAAAATTGTTAGAAAAAAAAAGATGTAAATCTGTGTAACCTTGGTTTAGTCAACAAATTCCTAAATATGACACCAAATCACAATCAGCAAAAAAGAAAAAAGAAAAATTAGATTTTATCAAAATGAAAAACTTTTGTGTATCAAAGGCCACTATCAAGAAAATGAAAAAACAACCCATAGAATGGGGAAATGTTTGCAAATCATGTATCTGATAAGGATCTAGTATCCAGAATATATAAAGAACTCTTACAATTCAACAAAAAAGGCAAATAATCCAACTTAAATATGGGTAAAGGATTTGAACAGACATTTCTCAAAGAAGATATAAAAATGGCCGAAACATATGTGAAAAGATAGATACTCAGGCCCTGGCTGGCTGGTTCAGTTGGTTGGAACATCGTTCCTATACACCAGGGTTTCAGGTTCAATCCCCAATCAGGGCACATACAAGAATTCACCAATGAATGCATAAATAAGTGGAACAATAAGAGGGAGCTCTCTCCCTCTCTCTTTCTCTCTCTCAAAAATCAATTTTTAAAAAAAATTTTTTTTAATGCTCAACATCATTAGTCTTTGGGAAATGCAAATCAAAACCACAATGAAATACCACTTCATACCAACTTGTCTGGCTATAATTTTTTTATGGAAATTAACAGGTGTCGGTAAGCACATAGAAAAACTGGAACCTTCATGTATCACTGGTGGTAAAATGATTCAGTTGTGGAAAACAGTCTGGCAGTTCCTCAAGAAGTTAAACATAGAGTTATCATTTGACCCAGCAATTCCTCTGGTTGGTATATACTGAAGAGAATTCAAAACATATGTTCACACAAAACTTGTACATGAATGTTAATAGCAGCATTATTCATAATGGCCAAAAAGTAGAAACAACCCAAACGTCCATCAGTTGGTAAATGGATAACCAAATGTGATATATCCATACAATGGAATATTATTCCGCCATAAAAAGGACTGAAATACTGATAATACATGCTACAGCATTAACAAACCTTCAAGATACTGTGCTAAATTGAAAGGAGCCAGACATAAATGGCCACATAGTATATGACTTCATTTATATGAAATGTCAAGAATAGGCCAATCCATAAAGACAGAAAATAGATTATTGGGGTTGGGGAAATAGAGAGGGGAAGTGACTGGCTGCTAACTTTTAGGTATGAGGTTTACTTTAGGGGAGATCATAGTGTTCTGGAATTAGATGGTGGTTGATATTTGTACAACTTTGTGAAAATATTAAAAACCACTGAATTGTACATTATAAAATGACTAAAATGTTGAATTTTATCGCAATTTAAAAAGTCAACATGCACCAAGGAGCCCTTCAGTCTGGGCTGGAGGCCAGTGTTGTCTTGAGTCATTCAGGGCTGAAGCAGAGGAGTCTAAGGGTCACTCAAGTCCCAAATGCCATCTTACAAATGAGGTAAAGGATACCACCTCCGCGCAGGTCTGAAGTCTCCTAAGGTCTGTAAAAGGGCCACAGGAATATCTCCCCTGCCACAAGGCTTTCCTCAGACCCTAGAGCAGATTGCAAACAGCTGTAGGAACCCACAGGCTTGGCCGAGGCCCTGCAGGCTAGGTCACAAGACAGAGGGTTTTTGAAGAGAAGAGCCAAGGGTGGACTTTAGAACACTGGTGGTGACACAAAGATAAAAAGGCATTTGTCGCAAAGGAGGAAATACAAACAGCTAGTGATCACGGAAAGATGCGCAGCCTCACTAGTCATCAGGGGAATGTACGCTGAAACGATGAGGCAGCGTTTTTCCTCAATTAGCTTGACAAAAATGGTTAGCCAGCATGAGCAGCGGGCAGGGTGTGAGGAAACGTGCTCTTGTTCCACTGCTGGTAGGTGTGTGAAGTGGTAGAGCCGCTTTGCAGGGCAACTTGCCAGCACCTAATAAACTGAAAATGTGCATGCCCTAGAACTCAGCAATTCCAACACCCAGTATTTATTCTAAAGTGACACTCCCACATACACAGGGAAATGTAAGATATTTATGTGACACAATTGGTAATAGTGAAATAGTGGCGAAAACCTAATTATTCGTGAATTCATAAATAGGAGAATGGCTAAAAAGCCCAGGCTCACCCATTCTATTTAACAAAATGAGTAGTTCTATCTGTATAACATAATATAATCTCCAAAGATATATTATTGGATTTAAAAAGCAAAAAGCAAATTCTAGAAGGATATATACTATATATTATTTAGGGGGGGGGGGAACACCCAAAACACAACTGTGCTGGGACCCTTGGAGACTTCTGCTTGCCAGATTGAGATGCTAGGCCAACAGAAAAAGATGGATTTTAAAAAGCAGTGTAAGAAAACATGGAGCCCTGGCCAGGTAGCCAGGTCAGAGCATCGTTCAGATAGGCCAAGGCTGTGGGTTCAATCTCCGGTCAGGGCACATACAAGAATCAATCAATGAATGCATAAATAAGTGGGACAACAAATCAATGTCTCTCTCTCTCTCTTTCCTCTCTAAAATCAATTAAAAAATAAAAATTTAAAACAGAACATGGAATTGCCAGGCTTGGGCTGTTTCATTTCCAAAAGATAATTTTTTAACAAGCAGAGAGAACCAATGCATGATTTGTTCCTTACGCTTTATTTCTTGCTTTGTGTTAGAATTGCTGCAGGCTTCTGTGATATTTCCTTTGGAGAACATAAGCAACCTACCATGTTCCAAATAAGAAAGGGAAAGTTAAAATTAAATGTCCTTGCTGTCAACCATCTTAGGTATAAAAGAGGTGGGTAAAGCCCCTTTCCAGGGAAATGTAGTGACCACGTGCTGTACATGAGGCTTTTTGCCCACTTCTCTGGAGACAGAGGGTCTTCCCAACATTGAGAAATTCAAACAGGAACCACAGCAGGACAGGGGCTTAGATGAGAGAAATATTATTTATTCCTTAAAACTATTTGAAGTAGAAAATAAAAGGGACTTTACTGGAAAAATCCATCTGATTTTTTGTGGATCGATGTCTGTTTTCAGGGGCTCTAAACTGTCATTCCCTGCTGTATAAAAAGAACCTATTTATTAATGTACAGCCTAACAAAGGGAAGGGATTTTCCCCCATTTTTGGCCATGAACAGTCCTAAAGTAATAAAACACATACATATAATTTATTTGTTTGTTAGAAAAAGTTCTGGAAGAATATTCATTAATCTGAAACAGTGATTACCTCTGAGGAGGCAGGGAGAGGACCAAGGCTGAGGGAAGAAGATTGATCAAAGGGAGTCTTGTCTAAGTTGTTCAATATTTTTTCCATTTTCACTTCTAATTTTTTAAATAAAAAAGGAAGAGATAAAGTTGGGGAAAATATTTAAAGATAATATTTTTACTTATTTTCAACATAAAAGATCATTTTTCTCTCATTAAAATATTAATATATATAACCACTTTTTATAAAGTATAGCTCTATTTAGTAATATATTCCATAAGAGCAATGCGATTTAATATATATTTTTTTAATTCTTGTTTCAATACTTCATATGTAGTAACTAGTAGATCTGGTTCTAAGTTCAAATATTTGATTTTAATGACTGAGATGAAAAAGTTACTCTAGGTCAAACTGTTTCAGGTGTGCTTTCTAATTTTTAATTGTGAGTCCATCTTCAACAGGCTTTTCTGTTGGGGGACTCGGTGGCCTTGGTTGAGGGCATGTCCCTTAAAAGTGGTTTTGCACTTGATTTTATGAGACATTTTATTTATCTACTTATTTGTGTATTTACATTATTTCTATATTTTTAATATTTTATTGTGAACTATATCAAGTATACAAAGCAGTATATCGAAATAACATTATGAAAACCCATGCTAAGACAATTGGCAGAACCTTAGAAGCTTCCTAATCATACCTTTCCTTCCCCACCAGGGGGAACCAGCCCTGGGTTGAGTCCATCACCCCCTTACTTTACTTTCCAGTTCTAACATCTGTGTGTGTATCCCTGAGCGACAAATTGTTCAGTTTTACCTGTTTCTGTACTTGATTATATATGGAATCTTATGTGCTTTTCTTTAGCTTGCTTCTTTCACTCAACATCATTCAATATTATGGTTTTATTTGTTTGTTTTTATTGTGGTAAAGTATACATAACATAAAATATACCATTTTAACCCTTTTTAAGGATACAATTCAGTGGCATTAATTCACACCATTGTGCCATATTATGTTTTTGAGACTCATCTATATTGTGTATATATGTTTTTGAGACTCATATACTGTGTATGTGACTGCATGTAGGTCATTCATTTTCATTCCTCTAAAGTATTCCATTGGATGAATACTCCATTGGGTGAATATACTATGATTTATCAGTCAGTCTAACATTTATGGACCTGTGGGTCCTCGTCTTTCTTTCTTTTTCTTCTGCTGTTACAAATAGTGCTTGAACATTCTTGCATGTGTTTCCTGGGGCACATGTGCAAGAATTCTTAGTGCATATAACTACTGGTGGAATTGATGGATTTTACTGGTTTAATTTTCTATAAAGGGATGATATGAATATATTACTTGTACAATTAAACTTCAATTTAGGAAAAGAAAAGCAAAGAAGGAAACTGAGTTTCACAGAGTGAAAGGGCAGGGATAGTCTCTGTGAGATAGGCAACAAAAAGAAAGATAGAGGAAGAGCAGCCAAGACAAGTCTTCACGCTGAGCTCAGGAGGTATTACCCAGTATAAACTCAGTCCAACACCTGTACTGAGCACCCAATATGTGTCTGGCTCTGTAAGTTCTATATCAGCAGTGGACTGGGATCCAAGAGACCTGACTTCTCTCTCAACTCTGCCACAAAGAGCAAGTCACTTCACCTCCTTGCCAGTGGTTCTGACATTTGTAAAATGAGGGGAGAGACCCACAGGATCAGAAACCTTCTTTCCAGCTCTGCTAGTTTGGGATCCTAAGCTGGTTAGAATTAGTAAAACAGGGCCCACCGTGAGTGGTGCTATCTGGAAGGCAGAAGGAGAGGGCCTGGGATCCAGACAGGAAAGAACACTGCCTCTCCAGGATCCAAATAAGAACTAAAGACAATTATTGGGCCCAGCCAGGAGAACTGATATGGCTGTCAATGTTTCAACAGCCAGCTCTTTGAGGCGGGGACCTCTTGATTTGTAGCATTTGCTAATTTACATGGTTGCAAATTCTCCCACCACAGCCAATTCCAAACTACCAACGTGTAACCAGCTCACAAAATTCTGGACAATTTAAAAATCAAGCTTTAGCTAGACAGCTCTAGCCAGCTCCAGCATGCCCCTGGGAAGTGAACTGGCCTTAAGAGATTGGGCTTAAATGACACCCCCAAGAGGCCAGAAGGGGAAATGAAGGCAAGTTAATTACAGGAGTCACAGTGCTTTATACTCTGTGTAAGTTTGGGGAAATCATAGAGTTGCCACCCCTGCAGGGAAGATCACTAGACTGGGTGTGTGTACAGTCTTTACTCATTTGGGTGGGCAAGAGGAATCACTCAGGAAAAGATCAAGTAGGAAATGCTAAGGGTCCAGGAGCCCACTATGAGGGGAAACATCCCCACCCCTTGCAAAATCACTTTTCTGCATTATGAAGAATGCTTTAACTATGACTAATACATGGAGCAGACATACTGTACAGCTTGCTTGGTTTAGCAAGTTGTTCTGTCTCTTTCATGCTCTTTTGGTTTATTTTCCAGGTGTATTGGCTGTTCGTTCCTTCAACCCCATTTCTTGGAACTTGCAGCCTCAAACACCAAGAAAGGGAGGGCAGAAATGAACATTTATTGAGTACCCAAATGAGGCAAGGCATTTCATTTATACTGTTACCCATGATTCTCCCAATATGTTGCATAGTATTGTGACACTATCCCCAAGTAGACACAGACTCAATTCAGAGGCTCTGAGACTCGCCCAAGAAGGTCCAGGTAATAACTGGCAGACAGGCTAGTGGACCACCAATCTGGGTGATTCTGAAAACCATGCTCTCTCCACCTACCCCAGCATCCTCCTGTCTCAGTGGGTTTGGGACCTGGGACCCTCATTGTTTCTCCCCTTGCCCTGGTATCTTTGAGAATTTCCCTTTACTGGTTTTGTACTTTACTGGTATACGGCTAACAGAAAATCGCAGCAGTTAGCACTCAAATCATCCACGGGTCGATTTACATATCTGACTTCAGAAATTAGCTTTACCTTAAACTAGAATTAATTCTTTAAATCATATACCACATAAAATCAAGAGACTTGACAAGCTCTAAATAAGAAAGGGTGCTCAGGAAGAAGGTCACAGAGCACCCTGTGAAATGGGACTTCTAACCTCTGCAACAAAGGTCTTGAAATGCTACATAACATTCTTTTAGGTGAAGAGTTAAGTTCTCAATGAAGAAAGGGAAATCCTAGGTGCCAGAGAAGCATGCAGAACTGGAAATTGCTGGGGTGAGTGCATGAGCAGCCACTGAGGGGCTCTGGTCACCTAGGGGCTGAGGTTTTAACCCCACATGGGCCCAGAGGGGAAGACTTAGGCCCCATCAGACAGGAACTGAAGACACCCTCCCACATAAGCTGGAAACCTGTAAGGGAAATCTAAAAAGTAATAAATAAATAAAATAAATGTTTAATGCACTGGCCAGGTGGCTCAGTTAGTTAGAGCATTGTCCTAATATGCCAAGGTTGGGGGTTTGACCCCGTCAAGGCACATATGAGAATATATAAATGGGTGGAACAAAAAGTTGATGTTTCTCTCTCTCTCTCTCCCTCCCTCCCATTCTCTCTAAAAAAATCAATGGAAAAAATATCCTCAGGTGAGGATTAACAAACAAACAAAAAAAGAGTATTTGCCCTGGCCGGCATGGCTCAGTTGGTCTCATGAGCATCATTCCATGTATGCAGAGGTCAATTCCCCGTAGGGCACATGCCTGGGTTGTGGGCTCAATCCCCAGTAGGGGGCATGCAGGAGGCAGCCAATCAATGTTTCTCTCTCATTGGGGTTTCTCTCTCTCCCTCTCCCTTCCTCTCTCTCTAAAATCAATAAAAACATATATATATATATATATATATATATATATATATATATATATATATATATTTTTTAAACGTATTTAAAAATAAATAAACAAACAATAATGGGAAAAAGATAAGCTGACAGTAATGAAAACACAATATAGTAAAACTTATGAGATGTAGCTAACATAGTTCTTAGAGAGAAGTTTATGGCCTTAAATGCATATATTAGAAAAATTTTAATTAATGAACCAAGCATCCAATTCAAGAAGTTAGAGAGGAGAAACAAGATTGTAGCGCAGGTAACAGCTGTACCCGCCGCCTCCCGCAACCACAGCAAAATTACAACTAAAATACAGAACCACCATCACTCAGAACCTCCTGAAATCTGGCTGCACAGAAGCCCCACAACCAGGGAACTGAAGGAGCATCGAGACCGGGAGGAGGGGCGGAGACGAGGGTGGATCGGGGCTGAATTGGAGACGCACGGAGGACCCACACCCAGTGCCGCGGGGTAAACCTGGGAGGGAATCCCTGTGGTAGGGGTTTCCTGGAGAAGTGAGGGGTCCCAGCCCCACAGCAGGCCCCCAGCCCAGGGCTCCAGGGCCGGGAAGAGAGGTTCCCACAACTCTGGGCTGTGAAACCAGCGGGGACTGTCCCTGAGGGTCGCGGAGGCTGCCGGAGCCCCAGCAGCTCCTCCTAAGGGCCGCGCACGGACTCACTCGGACGCTCCCTCTGAGCCCAGCGCCGGGCAGCAGCCTGAAAGGACCTGGGACACTCGGGGAGGAACTAACCTGCCTGAGATCCGGGCGAGAGGTGGGGGGGCCGCTTCCTCCCAGGCAGAAGGGTTGGCACCAGCCATTGCTCCTTTGGCGAGTCCACCCGCACACAGCCGGCAGGCTGGTGCCATATTTGAATCGCCAGCACCTGACTCACGCCTTTGGCCCCGCCCCGTGATTCCCGGAGGCCCCGCCCCTCCCCACCTGCAGCTCATCCAGGCCATTTCCAGGGGCTTTTCTATGCAAGTGGCCTCTCGAGCCTCATGCTTAGGACTTCCCTAAAATCTCTCAAACAAGCAGCAGCGGGCCCCATACGGCTTGATAAGTGGCCCCAGGCCTGGCCCTAGCGGCAGCCTATATTGGTGCATAGCTTGGCCTCTCCTGGGCACCTCCAAGCCCAGCACAAGTAGCAGCCAACTACGGTTTGCTGTGTAGCTCATGCTGGGTGGCCCTGGGCAAGGCACTGGCAGAAGCTGGCTTTGCACACCCCCCCCCGGAAACCCCAGAGACAGTGCACCTGGTGGTCAGACTCGACCACACTGGATTACAACCCTACCACATCCACAAGTGACACTCAAGGGACGCACTTGGTGAACACCAAAGCTCCACTGAAGTAAATCCTGTTCCATAGGGGTGTCTCCAGCACAGCAGCTCTCTGGCTGTAGTTGCAGCTGGTCCTCACAGCTGATTGGCCTGGGGGTCAGTTCCTCCCAGGGACACCAATAGCAACCAAGGCTCAACTACAACAGGACAGTGCACACAGCCCACACAGGGGAGCACCTAGAAGGCCAAGCTCAGGTGACTGGGGAGGCTGAGCCACTGGACCCTACAAGACACCTACTACACAAAGCCACTCTACAAATTCCAAAAGACATATCAGCACTACCTCATACATAGAAACACCTGGAAGCAGCCAAAATGTGGAGGCAAAGAAACATGTCACAAAGGAAAGAACAGAAGAAATCTCTAGAAGAGGAACTAAATGAAATAGATCCAAGCAAGCTAACAGATACAGAGTTCGGAATTTTGGTTATAAGGATCTTTAAGCAGACTATTAGGGAAATAACTGAGAAAATTGATAACATAATAAAGTACCAATTTGAAATGAAGGCTACAGGAACTGAAATGAAGAATAACTTACATGGAATCAACAGGAGAGTAAAGGACGCTGAGAATCAAATCAGCAATTTGGAACATGAGGAAACAAAAAACACCCAACCAGAAGAATAAAAAGAAAAAAGAATCCAGAAATATAAGGAGCCTCTGGGACAACCTCAAGAGGCCCCAACATTCATATTATTGGGGTGCCATAAGGGGAAGAAAGAGACCAAGAAACTGAAAACCTATTTGAAAAAATAATTACATAAAAATTCCCCTACCTGGGGAATGAAATAGACTTACAAGTCCAGGAAGCACAGAGGGTCCCAAACAAGAGGAACCCAAAGAGGCCCACAGCAAGACACATCATAATGAAATTGCCAAAGGTTAAAGACAAAGAGAGAACCTTAAAAGCTACAAGAGAAAAGCAGTTAGTTACCTATAAGGGAGCACCCACATGACTGTCAGCTGATTTCTCAACAGAAACTTTGCAGGTCAGAAGAGAGTGGCAAGAAATATTCAAAATGATGAAAAACATGGAACTACAACCAAGATTACTCTACCCAGCAAACCTATCATTTAGAATTGAAGGTCAAATAAAGAGCTTCACAGATAAGAAAAAGCTAAAGGAGTTCATCACTACCAGACCAGCACTACAGGAGAAGTTAAAGGGTCTTCTTTAAGAAGATGCTAATGAACAAAAGAATCTGACAAACTAAATAGATCCAGAGACATTGATGCATGCAACAAATGATCATATTTCAGAGGAAAGAGGGAAGGGGGGTGAAGTGTGGGAAGAGATTAACCAAAGAAGTTATATGCATAACCCATGGACACAGTTAATAACGGGGTGAAGGCCTGGGGAGGGCAAAGTGGAGGGGGTCAATTGGGGGGGGGAATGGGACACCTGTAATACTCTCAACAATAAAGATAAATTTTTTAAAAAAACGTAGATACAGAAAAAAAAAAGTTAGAAAAAAAAATGGCAGAATAAACCCAAGAAAAGTAAAAGGAAGAAAATTATTTAAAAATTAGAACAAAGTATAAAATAAAACAGAAAAGAAGGAAATAATAGGAAAACACAACAAACTCAAAAGTTGGCTCTTTGAAGCAATTAATAAATTAGACATATCTCTGGCAAAGTTGTATCAAGAAAAAAATAAGAAAATTATAAATAAGTAATATTGGGAGTGAAAAGGGGGAAATTACTACAGATCTAGTGGTGATTTTAAACATTTATGCCCACAAATTCAATAGACAGCTTCCTGGTAAAATATAACCTACCAAAACTGACTCTAGCAGAAACTGTATTAAATCAGTAGTGAAAAACCTCCACTCAAAATACACACATACATACACACACACACTCCAAGCCTTGAAGGAACAGATCGTCCCTATTTTATATAATCCGTATATAAGAAAAATTATCATTGATCAAAGACTAGAAGTGGTCAAAGGAAGAATAGGGTGATATCTAGAAACCAAAGGAAGAAACCATTCTCCAGAAAGTGGGAGCTGTCAGATCGCACACATCTCTCAGTAAATTTTGCTTCCTGGTTGAAGCACTGCCTCCCCAAGTCCCCCTATTAGTGGAGAGGCACCTATATTGCACCCTGACTCTGCCCTTCATTTTGCTGAATAATGACTGTTACTAATAACTTTACATTTGTCTTTGAGGTTATTTGATCAATGTCTGACTCTCTCACTAGTGTGTCAACTCCATGAGGGCAGAAACCACGTGTTTATTTTTTTCATCTTTGTGTCCTATTACTTAATTGTTACCTGGAACAGAATGGATGTGCAACAAATACTTGTCAAGTGAATGAGAAGTGGCATTTAGAAGGTCAATGTGGCCTTGGGCTCCCTGAAATTTCAATTTTATAATTGTGGATACAATTGTCAAGGAACAAGACTGAGGCTGGACCATCTAATATACAGTGAGTGCTTTATGTGCTAGGAAACACTAGGAACTAGGACTGCAATACTGAAAAGTGATCAGAGATGGGAAGAAATGCCCACAGCTGGTGAGTCCCCCTGAAACCCAGACTGGGGAGTCCCAGGAATGCAAATTACAGAATGGGGATGTGAGTAACCAAACCCAGGTTAATCTGCCCACCCCAGTGTCCTGCCCCAAGCTGTTCTCTAAAGGCTTTCTGGGAAGGAGGATCTAAAGCAGTAGGGAGCTGGAGGTGGGTGGGGGTCATCAAAGAAAGTAGGAATGGAGAAATAAGAAATTGAGTGGGAGACAAAGAAGGCTAGAAAAACTAAGGGGTTTGGTTGATAAGGATCACAAACAGTGATTTATGACATCTACATAATATAATGGAATTTCCTTCTAAGGAAAAATCTTGGAGAGAGTTTAGTTCCATGGAGTACTTTGACTCTGGTTACAAATCTATAAAGAACCAAGACTAAGTTTGGGATTAGGGGCTAAAGAGAGATGAGATATAATGCCTGACATATTTCTGAAAGTCAGTCTGTGAAAGAAAAAGGAGGTAGAAAGGGAGAGAAGTGTCAGCAAGATGGTCAGTGCCTTTACTGCTTTGTAGGGCAGCTAGACCACTGATTAATCTCAGGGGTGTGGAGGACCATTAAGAACAAGAATATGCAAGCAGAGAATCAAATCAGAGATTGGGAAGATAAGGAAGCAGAAAACACCCAATCAGAACAGCAAACAAACAAAAAACTAAAAGAATACAAGAAATAAAAGAATTTTTTTTTAATGAGAATAGTGTAAGGAGCCTCTGGTACAACTTAAAGCATACTAATATTTGCATCATGGAGGTACCAGGAGGGGAAGAGAGAGAGCAAGAAATTAAAAACGCGTTTGAAACAAGAGTGGCAGAAAACTTCACTAATTTGGTGAAGAAAATAGACATACAAGTATAGGAAGCGCAGACAGTCCCCAACAAGATGAACCCAAAGAGGCCCACACCAAGACACATCATAATTAAAGTGCCAAAGGTTAAAGACAAAGAGAGAAACTTAAAAGCTACAAGAGAAAAGCTAGTTACCTACAAGGGACCACCCATACAACTGTTAGCTGATTTCTCAACAGAAACTTTGCAACCAGAAAGGATTGGCAAGAAACATTCAAAGTGATGAAAAGGACCTACAACCAAGGTTATTCTACCCAGCAAAGCTATCATTTAGAATCAAAGGACAGATAGAGCTTCCCAGGCAAGAAAAAGCTAAAGGAGTTCATCACCACCAAACAAGTATTATATGAAATGTTAAAGGATCTTCTTTAAGAAGAAAAAAAAGATAAAAAATATGAACAACAAAATGGCAATAAATACATATCTATCAACAATTGAATCTAAAAACAAAATAAATGAACAAGCAGTACAGAAACAGACTCATAGACATAGAGGACATTTTGATGGCTGCCAGATGGAAAGGGAGTTGGGGGGATAGGTGAAAAAGGTGAAGGGATTAAGAAGTGCAGATTGGTTGTAACAGAACAGTCATGGGAAGGTAAAGTACAGCACAGGGGATACAGACAATATTCTAATAACTATATATGGTATTAGATGGGTACAAGATTTATTGGGATGATTGCTTAGTAAGTTATGTAATGTCTAATCACTGGGGTGTCCACCTGAAACTAATATAATAACGTACGTCAACTGTAATTGAAAAATAATTTTAAAAATCTAAAAAAAAGAACAAGAATATGCAAAATGCAATTTTAAGTTGTATCCTTATAATATATAAAGCTTCAGTAAAAATTTTGCCATACCTAACAGCCTTCTTTTTACAGCTGCCTTGTAGGAAAATTCAAGAAAGCACTGTGTCCCATATTTGGGGCCTGTGGCAGGGCAAAGGTAAGGAAACAGCCAGAATGAGGGTTTGGTCAGAACATCTCAATAGTAATAAAAGTCACCCTGGCTAGCGCAGCTCAATGGTTAGAGTGTCAGCCTATGCACCGAGGGTCATGGGTTCGATTTCCAGTCAAGGGCATGCACCTGGGTTGCAGGTTCTATCCCCAGACCTGGTCAGGGTGCATGTGGGAGGCCTCCCAAACACCATTTGATGTTTCTCTCTCCCTTGCCCCTCTCTCCCCCTCACCCCGTCTTCCATTATCTCTAAAAAAATCAATGGAAAAATATCCTCCGGTGAGGATCAACATCAACAAAAAGGAATGAAAATCATCAAAAGAGAGGCTTCTGTGGGCTTTTCTCTGGAGATGCAAGAAAAGGAGGGAGCTGTTGAAAAAAACCACGTATCTGTGCCAGAGAAGTATGGGAAGCTGAAGCCCAAAAAGAAAGAGGCGATGGAAGATTCTGAGGGAGAGTTCGGCAGGTTGCACTTGCAGGCCTGTAGACAAGAGGAAGGGACTGTTCAGGAAGCCAGCCTAAGACAGGCCAACGCTCACCAAAAATTGATGCAAACAGCACAGAAGGCGGGAGAATATTAAGGTCCAGAAATCTAGCTTTCCTTCTCCAGAGCAGGGGTACTCCAGGAGAGCCAGGCAGACCCTGCTCCTGCCCTCTCCCCCATGAAAAAGTGATGAGCAGAAGACGGGACTTGGGCTTTGGCACAGAGAACACAGGCCTCACGTGGGTGAGCAGCTCAGGGTATAGTCAAGGTTGTTAGTCCTGTGCCCTCCAATTTCCCCCTTCAGCAAATTTCTCCTTAAAGGTCCCCAACAGCTCATCATTCCTCCTGGGTCACATCCCCATGGGATCCCATCTCCCCATGGCCTCCCTGATATTTAACAGTGGAGATACTGACCATGACCTGGGAGTGGGGCAGGACTGTTAGTGACAGCAAAATCCTCAGATCCCAAGTTAATATTCTGAGGTGGGAATTCAGGCACCTTGCCCGACAGCAAAAAGGATGGTTTTGCATAAGTAACTATTCAAATCACACCCATGTATGGCTTCCCAGTCGACAGGACCCACCTGAAGGCAAGAGATGGAAAAAATGAAGAGAAAGGAAACTAAGAGTAAGACAGAGAGCAGATATGACAAGTGAGATCACAGGGGTGTGACATTTTATGAGCCCTGTGGAAACAACTGCAAAGCCCCGTAATGAAAATGGCCTAGAGAAATGAGCCACCCCACACCTCAATCCTCAGAGAAAGAGGAAGGGGCAGTGTCTGGCCCATGTGTTCCCAGGACTCAAAGAGGGGAAAGTCCAGCTATCCCGATATTCCCCAAATCATAGAAATAGGGAAGAAATGACCCACAGGCATTGACCCTTAACCCCAGTACCCAAGACTAGTAGGGGAGAGGCTCTGGGGACTCCAGGACATAAGTGGCTGACACAGCCAGAGGTGGGAAAGGGGCAATGAGGGTGATCGTGGGATGAGGGAAGGACAGACGGCCGTGGGTGATACCTGTACCACAGCCTGGCAGGAAGACTAAACGAGATCAGGTGTGATCTCTGAGCACAGAGTGACAGAGGCTTAAGCCCCTCGCTTGCCATTCTAACGCTTCCATAGCAAACTCTTCGCCATAAAACCAAGGCTAGTTATAGTCTTTATTCACTCCACTTATTTAAATAGTTAACCATTTTGCTGCAGAAATGCTGCACTTGATTGATGGCTACCCTAGACCATGAGGGGGTCTTTTGGTGCTAGTTTCTTCCCAAAATCTAAAACATTCTGAATTCTAAAACTTACCTGACTCCATTTCAGAGACTCCGTTCTGGTTTCCCTTCCTTCTCTAAACTGCTTACCTCCTTGAGAAAAGCTTATCATGGGAGAGAGGACGTGCGAATTAGCTTGTACGCTGGGAACAGGTTCGTGATGTAGGCATCTTTGCACACAAGTGCGTGAACAGGAGAGATAGGTGACTGCACATTCAACACTTTATAAAAGAGGCAGACATCCATGGGTTAAATTCTTTGTGAGTACAAGAGACGGAAACAGAGGAGCTGCATGTAGGAGAGGACCACTTTAAAGAGCTGCAGGTCTTCTGACAGAGTTTGCCCTTTAACAACTCTCCCCAGCACCCAGAAAGGGTGGAGGGGTAAGAGGTTGCTGCTGTAAAAAAAAAAAAAACACACACACACACACACAAAAAACAGCCACAGTACAGCTTCAACTGCCACTTGAAGGGTAGCTTGCCACTTGAAACAGCACGACGCAGAAAGGACCTGCAGCTGCTGCTAGGAGGTACAAAGAGGAAGCAGTGCCCAGTGCGGAGGCCAGCTGTTAGCAACTGGAGCACAGAGAGCAACCTGGGCAGAAGCCATGGCCTGGCCACCTTCCTGTTGGCTGTGGGTTCTGGGGATTCTAACGGGACTCTCGGCTACCCCAGCCCCCAAGAGCTGCCCAGAGAAGCACTACTGGGCTCAGGGACAACTGTGCTGCCAGATGTGTGAGCCAGGTAAGAGAGGAGGCCTTGCCAGGGGCAGGCTGAGTATGGGAGAGGACTGGGTTTGGAGGGAAGGGAAGCAGAAAGTGAGTCTGAGTTCCAGCAAGGAGAGGAATCCTGCATCGCCCAAGGCACCACCTTGCAGAGAGCGGAGAAGCAGCCTCCCTTGAGCCTTGACCCTGGACCTCTGCTCACAGGAATGTTCCTCAGGAAGCACTGTGACTGGCACAGAAAGGCTGCTCAGTGTGAACCGTGTACACTAGGGATCTCCTTCTCACCAGACTACAACACCCGAAGCCACTGTGAGAACTGCCGGCACTGTAACTCTGGTGAGATGGGCAAGCAAGCATCTGGGGAGCAAGGTGGCAGAGCTGAGTGTGGGGGAGCAAACACAGGGTAGAGCCAGAGCTTCAGCTGCTTCAAGGCTATGGCAGGTGGAGCCAATGTTTGGGGACAGGGCATCCTGGGAGCGGGTATGTTGATGTGATGGGGAGAACTAGTTTAGGGAAGGGGTAAGCTAAATTTGAGGGACTGCTGAGAATTAGCCTATTATGCGTAATATCTGTGGCTGTTAGGAATCCTTTTATTTCTCCATTTTAGCTAGAATTTCAGAAATGAGGTGCCAGCACACAGACTAGCAGATTTTAAAGTGGACCCTCTGAACAATGTCCTGCAGCAGGACACTTGTGAAGACTACTTAACTGAACTACTCCACTACTTGCTTGTAAAATGTGTTTGGTCTCACTAGGCTTTTAACACTGTATTCTTTAAAAACTAAATAAATGAAAAGGGTTTTGCCATTGCAAACCAAAGAGCAACATCTTCAATACACAGAATTCCTCAGTCCATTTAAGACTAGGATTGTTGCCTGGCCGGGAGTGGCTCAGCGGTTGAGCGTCGACCTGGGATCCAAGAGATTGGGGTTCAATTCCCAGTCAGGGCACATGCCTGGGTTGCGGCCTCGGTCAATGACTCATCATTGATGTTTCTCTCTCTCCCCCTCCTTTCCTCTCTCTGAAATCAATATATATTTTTAAAAAAAAAAAAAAATTTTTTTTAAAGAGTAGGATTGTTGATGGTTTTCCTCTTCTTGACGGCAACACAAGGAGGGTTGGAATTTTTAAATTCAAAACCTGCCCCAGTCACTGCAGGTCCTACCAGAAAGCCTGTCTCCAGTACTGAGCCAGCCTATATTCCCTTTGCTATGTTCCAGATCAGCCCAATCCATGACCCTTCTCTGTGAGACACAGTCCATAGGTTCCAACTCAGGCAGCACCTGGTTGCAGGACTGGCGGGGTGGGGGTGGAGAGGGAGACCAGGAGGAGGCTGAATGAGCTTGGTCCCCTTTGACATCAGGATTCCCTCCCATCTGTAAGACACAGACGTACCAGATAGCCTGGAATTTTGAGCACAGGTTACACATGGTAGAAAAAAACCCTCAGATCTCTGGATACTCATCACTGAAAACAATGGCACTTCATCCATTTTTACCCAATCCCAGCCCCTCCTTTAGCCCTGCCCTTCCCTTTGGCAGACACCCTCAGGACCAGTCCCTACTGGTCACCTTCTGTTTATACCTTTCTATAAGTATATTATAATGCAATTGTCTCAGTGAGGAAGAGGAAATCATGTAAGCTGTTTCTACTTTTCAGAGTGTCTATTTCTGAACCATGAATTTTCTAAAAGGTCCAAGTTTTTTCCTTAATAACAATAATGCTCATGGCAAAGGTACTGGGTGATGGTAAGGGAGAGGCTAGCCTTTGTGGGGGTGGGGTGGGCCTGGAGGACGGGATTAAGCAGGTGGAGCTTGCAGGTTTCTGAGCATCTTGTGTTCCTCTGGCCTCCTCTGTCCCCAGGTCATCTCATTCGAAACTGCACCCTCACCACCAATGCTGTGTGTGCCTGCCCCAAGGGCTGGGAGTGCAGGGACGAGGAATGTACTGAGTGTGATCCTGCTCCAAACCCCTCACCGACCCCTCACCTATCACAGGCCCCAGGCCCACACCTACAACCCACCCACTTACCTTACACCAAAAGTAAGTTCCGCAAAACTCTTTGTCCAGTCAGTTTGGGTAAGGGTCACTCTCAAGTAGCACCCCTTCTGTGCCCACCCCAACAGGAGCTGCCTGGTTGGCCTGCCTCAGCTCTTTCATCTCATCCTATGCGTCTCAGGCCCTTAGGCCTTCAGCCTAGCCTTTCCCTGTGGGCTCCCTGCCGCTGCTCACTCTCTCTGTTTTCCCAGAGATGCTGGAGGCCAGGACAGCCAGGCACATGCAGACTCCGGCTGACTTCAGGCCGCCTGCCCCAGCTCTCTCAACTCAACGGCCACGTGAGTTTTCTCCACCTTCCCCACCCCAAGAGATATGAGAGTCCAAGAGAGAAGGCAGCCAGAAAGCTCCTAGGAGTGGGGATAAGAGGAAGAGCGGAGTCTAGGGATGAGGAGAGGACTTGGTCCTGTGGTGGGGGAGGGGAGGGCTGGAGGAGGGGAGGCGTGGATGGTGGGGGAGCTGTGCCAAAGGGAGTCAAGGGCTAGGCCCACCCCCAAACCCTTGTGTGGTCCCCGCCTATCACAGCCCAGAGGTCCCTGTGCAGCTCAGGTTGCATCCGCATCTTTGTGATCCTGTCGGGAATGTTTCTCCTTTTCACCACGGTCGGAGCCCTGTTCCTCCATCAACAAAGAAGATACGGAGGAAGTAAGAGACAAAATACAGATTTCCAGTCCTGTCCCTGACCCCACCGCACCTTCTCAGCCCAGCCATCCACGCCTGGGACGTCGGGGGAGCCTCCCCACCTCCATCTTCACCAACCCTGGCTTCTGCCTCGTCTTCCTCTCCTCTTGGCTGCGGCCCTCCTGACAGCCCTCCCCCAAGCTTACCTCCTTTGCTTATCCCTTCTCCTTTCACCCCCTTCCCTGACCACTGGCCAAGAGTCGTCTGTTTCTGCAGACAAAGGAGAAAACCCAGCGGTGCCTGCGGAGCCTTGTCCTTACAGCTGCCCCAGGGAGGAAGAAGGCGATGCCATCCCCATCCAGGAGGATTACCGAAAACCTGAGCCTGCTTCCTACCTCTGAGCTGGCACTCCCCAGACGGGGTCATCACTGCAGTAAAGGCCTAGCCTCCATCACAGCCCGCCGGCCACCCGATGAGACCCAGCACCCCCAATTTCAGGACCAGGCTCTCTGGACCCTCAGACTTGAGAAAGTACCTTGTGAGACTGGAAATGACAAGGAGACATGGGAGGTGGAGGGTGGGAAGGAGGATGTGCCCTGGCCCGGCCAGCTCCACCTCTGTGCGGGAGGAGGGGTTCCAGTTGTAAAACACACTTCAGACTATGAAAGCCCCACATGCTGTAGACACTCAGCAAAATAAAGCTACAGACTGCCACATAGTGCCTCTCTGAAATTCTAGTCTCACAAAGCAGGCCAGTCCCAGCCTCACCTACTATCAGGGATCTGAGGGAGGAGCTTTCTCCCACGCAGGCCACTCCCAGCATCTATCAGGGATCTGGGGGAAGAGCTTTCCCCTTTGCAGACTCGTGTTGGGGCCTGCCCAGTGGGGAAGCGGGGAGAGGAGTGGCACCAACAGAAAGTGAGAAAAGGTTCCCAGACTATCGGGGTTCCTGCTTCTAGCTTCCCTCTCTCCCTTCCTCCCCCTTCCCCCTTTTCCCTACATCTCCACTTTCTTGGGGATAGTGGGGAGCAAAAGGGTGCACGCAGTGAAGTCAGGTGTTGAAATCCCCAGGGGATTACTGGGGGGAGGTATTTGAAAGGACAACCGTGAACAGGACTCTGGCACCAGCAAGAAATGGCTTCACCTAGAGGCAAAGGGAGCCGCAGTGGGGCGTCCTCAAAGTGAAAGTGAAAATAAAAGAGAAGTAGGACAGAAGAGAAACGGACAGGTTGTCGGCCACAAAGGGGTGTTTGGAGAGACCCCCGTCTTCTCCACAGGGAGGCTGTGGAGAAGGGCAGCGGAGGGCCTGAGAGCAGCCCCCATGGGCGCAGAGTGGTGCCTGCTGCTCTGCTTGGTTCTGTCCGGAGCTGCGGACGCCGGTGAGTGGGGAGCAGGCTGGAGGGAGGTGTTGGGCTAGGGAAGCACCAGAGAGCCACCCTCCCGGATTACAGAAGCGGAAAGGAGCCTGTCAATTCTAAGCCCAACTGGAGAAAGGCTCAGTGGCTGACAAAGGAACCAGCTGTGTTGGGGAGAGAGGCTGGGAAGGGTGACGAAAAGGCCAAGTGAAAAAGGGGCCTTCACAGTGAGGGTGGCGGGAGCCACTGTCCTACGGGAGAGAGGACACCTTCGGGGAGGAAGGGGTCCCCCAGCTAGGAAATCACTTGGAAAGTGACCCCGGAGGTGGGAGAGGGGAAGGCCACTTTACGGCAGAGGGCAGAGCCGACCGGCGGGAAATTGAGAAGATGGCTGCCAACACCCCCGGGGGCACAGGTGTCTCGTCTTCCCCCCCAGTGGCAATTTTGCTTTTATTTGCTTTTGCTGAGAATTCCTTTGCTTGAACATAGTTTCTCATTCGATGGTTGGAAATAAAAGTAAAAGCATAAACCTGTCTGAGCAAGGCAAATCCAGGACTTTAAATAATTCACACAGAAGTATGTTCCTGGCAAGGCAGGTGCTTCCCAGAAAGCTGGTTTGGGAGAATGACAAGAGAAGACCCGGACAAAGAGATAGCTAGGACCCTGGAAGACAATTTTTACCCTTGATGGCTCCATAGTTGGGGCAGGTAGTGAGTACAGAAATAACTTTCTGGGCAGAAGGGTGCAGCTTCATCCCAATCTTTTCCCTGCAGCAGAAAGGCAGTGGCGGGCAGTGGATGTGGTCTTGGACTGCTTCTTGGTGGAGGAAGGCAAGCACCGTGGAGGTTTTGCCAGCAATAAGAACATGGTGAAGGCCTTGCTGGTGCTGAGGCAGGTGCCAGTGCTGGACGATGGCTCCCTGGAAGGCTTCGCCAATTTCCAAATGAGCTCAGTGGCCAAAGACAACCCACCTGTTACCTTTGAGGCTTCAGGTAAGAGCCTCCACCCTGTGTCCCAGTCCTTCTGGGCTCCCTCCACTGGGACAGCCCAGGTCCCAGTACACCCACCTACATCGGCTTCCCATGATCTCAATCCGCCCATCTCCCCCAGTGGATCTGGTACAGATTCCCCATGCAGAGGCCCTGCTCCATGCTGACTGCAGTGAGAAGGAGGTGACCTGTGAGATCTCCCGCTATTTTCTCCAGGCCAGACAAGAGGCCGCTGTTCAGACAGCAGCTTGGTTCATCACCAACATGCAGCTATCTGGAGGGGGACCCAGTGTCTCCTTAGTGATGAAGACTCTCGGGGACGCTGAGAACAAAGCTGTCTTGCACCCCACGCTGAACCTACCCCTGAGCCCCCAGGGGACTGTGCTGACTGCAGGTGAGAAAATGAAAAGTAGAAAGTTTTGGTTTTTTTACAGTCATCTCAGGGTATCCCCTCAACCTTGGTCCTTTCTTTCAAAAGACTCAAAACAGGGATAATTTTCTCCTCGCTGTGTTGCCTGAGGAAATAAGACATGTGACGCTCTCTTCATGTTTGCTGTATGTAGCAGTCTGACTGGGCCAAGCACCCGTTTCTCCCAGTGAACAGCCAGCCTGGTCTGGTGTTTGACTAGAGCAGAGAACAGGGATTTAGTATTTATTCATTATTCCTTATTAGTAAAACCTGGTTCTTGCCCTCTCCAACTGAGCACATCCCAGGGGGCACAGGAGATTGAGAGCATGATGATAGCTTGCCCCAGAGTTCACTGAATCTAGTATTTTACCTCCAAAAAGAGACAACCAAGTCCAAAAGATTAGGGAGCTGCCCAGCTGGGCGTGGCTCAGCGGTTGAGCGTTGACCTAGGATCCAGATCAGGGTTCGATTCCCGGTCAGGGCACATGCCCGGGTTGCGGGCTGCAGCTGATCAAGGACTCTCTCCTTATTGATGTTTCTCTCTCTCTCTCTTCCTCTCTCTGAAATCAATAAAGATATAGTAAAAAAAAAAAAAAAGACTAGGGAGCTGCCCAACTATCCTTAGAAAGCCCCAGAACACTCAGCTTTTCTGTGGTCCAACCTACATTTAACCTGCTGCATCAGAAAAGAGGGGTCCTCATGTCTGTCCAGTTAAACCATAGTCCTGGTATAGCTAGATATTCCCTTTTTATTTTGGGATCATTTAAACCTACAAAAGGTGAAAGAATAATATAATGAACACCTGTTTATCATGCACCTGGATCCACCAATTGTTAACATTTGGCCACATTCTACAGATAGATAGACATCCCCTGAACTAACTGAAAGGTGCAGAAATCCCAACACTTCACCCCCAAATGCTGCCATGTATAGCATGTGGTTTATAGCATTTGGTTTATTACCAAAGACAGGAATATTCTCTTTCATAATCACAGAACCATCACCTCAGCAAACCAAGGTGGGGAGTGGTCTACCGTGGGGCAGACAAGGGAGTACAATGTGTCAAGAATTTAAGCACATATTTGCCAGGGCAGTCATTTCCCATCCCCCTCCGACCTACCAACCGCTTGCTACACCACTGAGCATCATACTTAAGTATTGATACTTTTAAATTGATACAGTAATACTGTCAAGTGTAAAGTCCAAATTCAAACTTTTCCAATTACCCCAACAATGTTCTTTATAGTGTCCTGGTTTTTGTAAAGTCCAGGACTCAAACAAGGATCGTGCATTGCATTTAGTTGTCTTGTGCCTTTAGGCTCCTCTACTCCAAAATAGTCTTTCGTAGCCCTGACATTTTTGAAGAGCATATCCCACCATTTGGGTTTATCTGATTGTTTTCCTCATTAGATTTAAGTTCAGCATGTCTAACACAAATACTAATACTGTTTTTATTATTATTTTTAATCCTCACTGGAGGACATGTTCAGGGAGAGAGAGAAACATCGATCGGCTGCCTCCTGTACATGCCTTGACCAGGGATCAAATCTGCAACCCAGGTATGTGCCCTGACCAAGAATCAAACCAGCAACCTTTTGATGCACAGGACGACACTCAACCAACTGAGACACTCTGGCCAGGCGTACTATGTGCTTTTTAAACTCTTACTTAGTCTTCACCTTTAGCAGGTGGGCTTGGCAACACTAAATGACTTGTTCAAGGTCACAGAGCTATCACATGGACGAACCAGGGTTCCAAAATGTTTTCTGCTACTCCAGTGGTTCTTACCCGAAAGTCGACAGTCATCCATAATTTTGCATGTGTATTTTCCTGGTGAGAGGTCCATAGCTTTCAAAAGATTACCCAGGGACTCCAAAATAGTTAAGGTTACCACATGTGCCAGGCTGCCTTTCCGGGGCCCCATTTCTTTTTGGTTCCATCAGTTTGGGAAATGAGCTCAACTGGCTCATTGTCTAGGAAAGGAGGCAGGGGAAGATGTATGCCCACAACATGCCCATAGCTCAGAGATCAGCTGGCCTCCAGGGGAAGCTGTCCACTATCATCCCTTTCTCTCGCCACAGTGGAGTTCCAGGTGACAACAAGTACCCCATCCCTGACTTTCCTACTGGGGTCCTCTGCCTCCCTGCACTGTGGCTTCTCCATGGCACCAGGCTTGGACCTCACCAGAGTGGAGTGGCGGCTGCAGCATAAAGGCAGTGGCCAGCTGGTGTACAGCTGGACCACAGGGCAGGGGCAGGCCAAGCGACAGGGCGCTACCCTGGAGCCTGAGCAGCACCTCATGGCTGGGGACGCCTCCCTCAACCTACCCAGCCTCACCCTGAAGGACGAGGGGTCCTACGTTTGCCAGATCACCACCTCTCTGTACCAAGCTCAACAAATCATCCAGCTCCATGTCCAAGGTGAGGCCAGAACTGGCTTATCTGGGGGAGAGGGGAAGGGATATGCTTCTTGAGAGTGTTTTCCAGAATGGAATCCAAACACAAGGGCATTTCCTGAGAGGCAGACTGCGTCCCCAAACCTACATGCCATCTCCACCCTAGAAGCGCAGATGGCATCAGATTGTTTCCTGTCACACTGCAGGAAAAGTCCATCAAGAAACTTCCCAGGCCAGGATCTGGCTGACCTGCCCTGGTTAGCTGCCTCCAATCACACATCCTAAAGGAGCAGCAGCAAACCGAGGAGGGGCAGTGGCAGTGGTCCTGATCGAGAGAATTTCATCACTGATACCCTTTTAAACCACTGGCTTATAGTAATAATAAGCCAACCTTTAGCTGGTTTTACTATTGTTTTTCAATTACCTGTGGAAGATGTGCCCCTTTATGGCCTGCAGCCAGCGTGGACTCCCTATCTGCCCCTTGGCACTCCACTGACGATGAAACTTCAGCCTCCACAACCTATGTCACTCTCAGCAAGAAAAGAAGGCTTCAGGCTCCTCCCCTGTCCCATTGGTCCCTCTGGAATCTTATTCTTTCTTCCAGCTTCCCCCAAAGTACGACTGGGCTTGGCAAATGAAGCTCTGCCACCCACCCTCATCTGCAACATCGCTGGCTATTATCCTCTGGACGTGACTGTGACGTGGACCCGAGAGGAGCTGGGTGGAGTCCCAGTCCCAGTCCCAGATGCCTCCTTCTCCAGCCTCCGGCAAAGCTCAGAGGGCACCTATAGCATCTCCTCCTCCCTGACGGCAGAACCTGGCTCTGCAGGTGCCACTTACACTTGCCAGGTCACCCACATCTCCCTGGATGAGCCCATTGAGACCAGCGCCTGGGCTGCCCCACCAGGTACTGGGGTACCCTCCTCTCCCCACCTCTATTCTGGGCTCATGGCTCTCCTACCCCCAGCTCATCTTTGGTTTTGCTCTGCTTCCCACCATGCTATGTTCATAGTCCCAGCTTCTTTCCCAAGGTAGCAGCCTCCATACATCCGGAGACTTTGGGACACCCCAGGTGCCAGGGCACCAGGCGGCAGTGTGCTGGAGATGAAGGTTGAATAACTCCTGATCCTGCGCTTGAGGAGCTTAGTCCAATTGGAGGGACCGCCTAGGCAAGCAGGGAAGATGGCCTGGGAAGACAGGGGGAGGGCATGCAAACCAAGTTAGCTAGCTCAAGGGGAAAGGGAACAGCATGTTTGAAGGCCAAATATAAAGCAGCCTAGAGAGGACTTGGGGAACTGCACAGCTAGAACCAAGGGGGTGTGGGAAAAGAGGGAACTGGCCTAAAGCTTGAGATGTAATTACATTTCTGAGCATTTACATGAATCGAGCACTATGATAAGCACTTAGATGTATTATCATGACTCCCATTGATGAGTGAACTGGCACTTACAGATGTTAAGTAATTTGCCCAAGGTCACCTACCTGGTAAAGGGTAAAATGTGAAAAAGCGGCAGCCTGATTACGCTACAGCCTTAAACCCTCCATTGCTATTACTGGGCTGATACCAATGGGCCTTCAAGCTGGAATTTCATCCTGAAGCCACAGAATGTTATTAAAAGGTTTTAAACAGGACAGAATCAGTACCTAGAATGCAAATATCCTGGAGCACTGGGCGTTATTATTTGAGGCTGGGGTTTTGTTTTGGCTCACATCACTCTCAAGCTATTTATAAAATTGTAGTGTAACTGTCAACAACTATCTAATCTAGATTTCTCTTGCAAAGCAATAAAAAAAATGTTGTCCTGAGGTGGGAAAAGGTAAAGACTTGTGTGTGGAGTAACACACAAGCATCCAACAACCTTGAGCAAGTACAAATGCTACTGTGTGCGCAGTTCCTGGATGAGAGCAGAATTCTTGATATGAGCCCCCCATCCAGGGACTCACACGCACACTCAGACACACTCCCTTGTCCTCCTGCTGCACAGGCTCAGAGCTGGTTCCTGCCCACTGATTCATGATAACCCCCTTCTCACCTACAGAGCAGCGAACTATGGCCTTTGGAGTCCTTTTTGTCAGCAGCCTTTTTCTTCTTGCAGTGCTGTACCTGGGGCTTCAGAGATGGCGAGGTAAGAGCCCACTGCCCTCAGCTCTGCCCCGGCCCACCTCACTCACAGACCAGCCTCCGCTACCCACCTCCCCACACCACCTCCCACCCAGACCAGGGATGAAGCCCAAGCATTGAAAGTTCCAGCCAAGCCCCCACCATAGCCCCCAGCTTTGGGGGTTATCCCAGCTGAAACTAACCTCACTCCTTCCTGTTCTCTCCTAGCTACCTCACCCAAGGTCTACCAAGACTCCGAGGCCCTCTGGGTAGACACTCGCCTGCCTCAGAGTAAAAAGAAAGCATAGTCATGTTCTCCCAGAAGGACTCTAAGCCAAGGCCCAGAGCTCAAAAGGACCCCAATAAAAGGATGAAGAAAGCACAGATCACTGGGGCTCTGGCTCTGAATATGTGCAGGACTCTGCCTTCCTTCATTGTGTCCCTGGGCCAAACAGAAAATGTGAAGAGGTGAGAGGGCAGCAAGAAGGCAGAATGTCTGGGCAGAGGTTAAAAAAAGAGCCAGATTTGAGGTGTGGTGGTAGGAAAAGAAAATAAGAAAGGAGCAGGTTTCAACAATAAAGTTTAAAAGGAAGGAGGAAGGGAGGGGTGGAGGGAGGGGGGAGGGACAGCGGGACAAAGGGGTGGAGGTTGGGCCACCACACACAAATATTGAACTCTGTCCAAATAAAAGCCTTTTGTGTCCTTGGAGGCAAAGCTTTTCCACTTTCCTGTCTTTCCCTATGCTGGACCCAACTGAGCTGTGTCCCCAAGCCTAGCTGCAAAGTGTTCAAGATATGAAACCAAGGCCCTAGAAGGCAGACCTAGGGGTCCATCTCAGTTGCTCTGTGTAACCTGAAGGTGGAATTAAGGTTCTGCTTCTTCAGACAGTTGCAGGTATGTCGGGATACCTGCAAACTCCTGACTACTCCTCCTCCTCAAACTACTCAGCTGCAAGGGAGAGATTTTTTATTCATTTCTAAAATCTGCCAGTCAGTACAGTGGAACTCGGCACAAGGGAAGGAGGTAGATAGGAGATGTCTGAGAAAACCTGCAGTTGTTGTCAGTGTGAGATCCCCAATCAACTTCCTGTTGTCACTTCCTCTCACTAGCACCTGTGAAAGTTGGGCTGCTTCAGGCATGAATGCTGAGAGCGGAGACCACTTCCTTTCCCGACACACAGATCTTTAATCTCCAGAAGACCATCCAACACACATAAGCCAGCCCTTCCGGCCTAAAGCAACATCAGACTATAAGAAAGGAACAACACTCCCCTCCTCCCCATCTCTCCTCAGTTACTGCAACCCAAACAACAACCAAGTCAGTGTAGTTAGGAATTTGTATTTTTTGCCTTTGTTCAGAATACATGAGATTGGTAAATATGCCACATGCCTTTGGTGAAGTACAACTGTTATTATTCTATATAAGTATGAGATTGAGGTTAGGAAAAAAGACAAAGAGGTGATGTCAGACACACAGTGGAAAACCCACATCATCTCATGGCAAACTGAAGGGGATGTGGGAAGCTCGGCTTCATTTGACTGCACAGTCCCAGGGTTTAGTTGCATATTTGTTCATGCACATGGGTGGTAGGAGGGAAGGGGGACAGCAAAGACACAAAAGACAGTACACGGTGGGATGAGAAAGAAAGTAGAAGGGCAGACATCTCCAAAAGAACAAAGCCAGTTATACCTGGTAAGCCTCAAAGGGACAGAAACCCAGGAAATAATTCCTGTGACACGGATGGGTGGGCTAAAAGGGCGAATTTGCTCCAGGCTTGGGACACATCGAGGACAGTGGTAGTTCTTCTCCAGCGGTGACCCCCTGCATTAGGCAAGGAGGAGCCCAGAGGAGAGTGGAGACCTTCGAGGGGAATCGTTGGGAGGGCACACTGACTGCTTTCTTCCAGCTCTTCAGTCCCACCGTGGGGCAGGACGAAGGGCATGTGGGAAACAGGGGCAAAGGGACAGGAAAGATGGTTTTACGCAATGAAATGCTGCTGCATGGAAAGTGAGCATCCAGGCCTAGCCTAGCCCGGCCTCAGCCTCTTCCTGCTAGTGGACCAGAGAACAGAAGGCATGTAGGAACACAGGTGCTTCCCCTTCTGTTCCCAGCCTGCCTGCCCCCCCCCAGGTCTATCTCACTCGATACCCTATCCTGAAGCCCACCAGAAGCCCCCAAGACAGGCTGAGTAGCTCCCACCCTGAGATCCCACTGTCTGCACCCACAAACCACGTAGAGGATAAAGGAAAGGAGGCAAAGTGGAGTTCGGGTGGGTGCCTGGCTAGAAAGGGACTGCAGTGCAGGAAGAGCAGAGGTGGCTCTAGACGAGGGGGCCCCATGACAGCACAGGCTGTCCCGCCTCCCACCCCAACACTGAGTTGGAGGGTAAATTGGGCTTCTCTAAACACTCAGAATCGGCCAGGTCTCAGGAAGGATACCTTGCCTCATCCCTGTCTTTGGCAAATGCACGGGGGGTGGCGTGCAGGAAGCCCCTGAAAGTCCAAGGACTCCCACCGTCCTTCATCAACAGGAAGGGAGGAACAAGACCCTCCTTAAGAGGGCTAGAAGTGGCTTCCTCTGAGCTTATTTTCAAATTAGCTTTATCCACTTTCTCTCTCTAACTAGTAGGCATCCTCTCTTTATCGATGTCAATAATTAAAACTAACTGAGAATCCCAAACTTTAGCTATATGAAATTATTTGGGGCTCTCATGAATAGTACAGAATGCTGCAGGAAATAGGGACAAGAGACAGCCCCTTCTAGTTATGAACTTGTGGGGCTGCTTCTAGGGTGGCAATGAGAGTTCTGGTATTTTCACAATTAATATGTGTTCTCCAGGTCTCTGGAGAACAAAGTAAAAGGCTGTAAGACCCCTGAAGACGTAGAAAAATCTTGGACTAACAGATTAGAAATAACTGCAAAAAACAGGTTTTACTATCTAAGAGGGTATTGTACCAAGACCAAGCTGGACTTTGTGCCCACCCAGGATCCTCTTCAGGCCTGGCATAGGAGAAGAGCTCCAAGTGACCAGGGCAGCCCCGAGTGAGCCACCCTTGTCACAGGTGTTCATGGTTCATGGCTTCCTCCTGCCAGTGGCCTGGCTTTTCCTGGAGGCACCATGGGCACTGATATCCTTCTCCTCCCCCAATTTTGGAACTTTCTTGGACATGTCACTACAGGTACACCCCATCCCCTTCCCTTGGCCTCCATCTCTTTTCAGCTTTGGAGGAATTTGCAAGTATATAAGAAGAAGGTAGGCAGGAGGTGCCAGCTGTTGCTCTTCAGGTAATTATTTCAAGACTGCACCACGAGCAGCATTTCTAGTGTGGAGGGACATAGTGCAAATGAAAGCAACAGAAAAGGAGGAATGGGTGATGGAGAAGCCTGGGCTGGGATGGAGGAAGGTAGATAGGGAAGTCTGTTGAGAGAGCAAACAAGGAGAGGAACATGAGTTTGGATGGCAATGGAGCACAGGGAAGGGGTGGCACATTCTCAAGTAAAAAAGTAGACTGGACACAGGAATCAGGAAGTCCCAGATAGAAAAGAGGGAGAGACAGGAGAAAACAAGAGGACAAATTACATCAAGTTACTAGACATTCAGGTCTTTCAGTTGTAGGTGTCCCATCCCCATGTCTCCCTCTGACCCAAGACAGTGACAAACAGCATAGCCCCACCTTCTCAAAACAGGAGGGACCATCTTCCCACAATATCTTGCAGAGGGAAGCCTTGTCCATCAAGGAAGTCCTTTGTCTTTGCCCTTCCTCCCTCCTGAACCAAGTGATGATCCCACAGCAGTGATCTCCATACCTCAGTCAGAACAGCCCCACTCCCCAGGCAGGCAGGCAGGCAGGCAGGGCCGGGAGAAGATTCCAGGACCTTCCCACCTCTTCACCCCACCAGTAACCTCAGCGATACTTACTTACAATAACTACCACGATGATGGCACAGATAGCTCCCAGCATGATCATCATCTGAGGAAACATTGACAAAAAATGGGTCCTTAGACTTGGGAAAGGAAGAGCCAGGAAGAGAACTTCCGAAACCACACATCACCCAGATCTGCAGGCCTCTTGGGGAGGGCCCAACCCCCATGCTCCCCATCAGACAATAACCCCTGCACCACAGCTGAAGCTCCTCAGAAACAGAGCAGCTTGCTCCTTTTTCCTTAGGTCCTGTTGCTTTGAAAAAAGTGCAATGGCTCTTTAGTCAATTGGTTCATTTTTCATTGTGAAGTGTTTAGGTCATTCCTAAAAGCTGCACGTATTTAAATACACATATCTACCCCAGTCATTATGTCAATGTTGTGTGTGTCTGAGGAAGGGCCAGGTGAGAATTTTTCCAGGGTTCGTGTTGGCAAAAGCAGCTTGACTAACCATTTCCAGACACCTCAGAGTATCACCTCAGAGTATCAAGTTAGTGGGTGTAAATACTCTAGCCTACCCTGGTGGCCAATTCAGGGTAATGGCCCTCAAGGAGGCTTTCAAGACTTCCTCCCAAGAGTTCTGCAGGGCAAAGATCCTGTACCACTAAAGGGAAGGAATGTAAAACCTGAGGGTTTTCTTGCCTTCTGTGAGTTGTGGCCCAGGAAAAAGAAGGGGGAAAGGACAAGAAAATTCACCTTGCAGTTTTTCCACCAATACTTCCTCTTTAGCTTGGCAGCACTGCTCTCAAACTGTGATGCTCCCACCTGCAAGGCGTCAGCTCGGTCATCCAGCTCTGACAGTATCTCGTCCCTCTTCAAGACCTTGTCCACATTTACACGCATGATGTCCACCACCTGAGGGGGGCACAGAAACAAAGCCGCTAAACTCCCCAGAGATGGGAGAAAGAACAATGATCGGGGATCACAGGTTTGCCCTGTGTAACTCTAACAGGTGCCTTGCCTCCCAAAGCCTTTAGCTATCCCTCTATAAAAATGAAAAGTTTCTAAACTTCTGTGATTTAGAAACTCTAAGGAAAAAACTCTCCACCTACCTCCTCTACTTGTGCCTGGGTTTGCTGTAGTCGTCTGTTACTGGTCGTATTAGGAGGAGGGCCAGGGGGACCCCCACCTGGGGCAGTCCCTTCTGCCCCTTCAGTGGGTGGCTGAGCTGGATCAGACCTGTGGAGAGAAGTGGAGAGAGTACACAAAGTACCCAAGACAAGAAAGGAGCCCGGCCAAGCATGGCTCAGCCGTTGAGCATCGACCTGGGATCCAGGAGATCAGGGTTCGATTCCCAGTCAGGACATATGCCCGGGTTGCAGGCTCAATCAATGACTCTCTCATCATTGATGTTTCTATCTCTCTCTTCCTCTTCTTTCCTCTCTCTGAAATCAATAAAGATATATATTTTTAAAAAAAAAAAAAAAAAGAAAGGAATCACGTGGATTCTCACCCCACACTATCAAATTCACGGCAGTTAGGTTACTATATGCATTTAGAACAGGTTCTAGGTTTTTGGCAATACCAAGTAGGGAGATGCAGCACAGTGACAAGAAGCAAAAGATAAAAGATCCTGTAACAACATTTAGTGGGGCTCAGGGACATCGGGGTGGCATCAAGAGATCTTATTTGGGCCACCCTCTGACCTAAACTCAAACACATCCTCTGACACAATGGTTACAAGGACTAATGTTCCAGCTTTGGCCTGAATGGCATTTCCCTGACTCTCAAAAGCCTTTCACATGAAGTCAAAACTGGAAACCTCCAATCCAGGTTAGGAGAAATTTGTACAAAAGACTAAACCCTCGGGACAAGCCTATGGACAAACAGCTCTGTTTTTGCAAAGCCTAAATCTAAAAAGAAAGAGCAAGCTGACAGACTCTGCTTAAAGGGATCCACTTACTGGCTATGCTTCATACAATAATTAGTTCATTGGGGCTGCTGTAAGGACAACTTGGAGAATCGCCAAGGCATAGCCTCTGCAGGTGGAATGAGTCAGGCCAGTTTGCTTGTTTTGTCTTCCGCAGAGAGGATGGGGGTTTCACTTAGAGCTGGGGCCTAAAACAATTATGTTAATTATGAAACTGTTCCAAGAACATAGACAGGAGGCATAATTAAGAGAAATGGGCCTCCATGTACATGTACTGTAAACATTCTGTCCCTTTTCTAGATTTAGCAACAAGTCTCAGGAGACTACCCTAGTTCTTTATGTCCCAAAGAGAATCTTGGTTTACACTACTATGCACAGTGATTGTTCTCTTTCCCTTATCCTTAAAAGGGACTAACCTAACATGAGGTGTTCAAGATAAACTTTTTATGTCCCAACACATGGAGGCTAAATTCACCTTCTAAAGTATTCCCAGAGGTCTAATCTAAGGCATAAGATTTTTCTCTCCCAAGGAAGAACCCACCAACAGGAGGGAGATCTCTCAAACTTAATGGAGCATAGAAATTACAATAAGAACTCCTCAAACAGAAGCCGAATCTCACAAAACAAACCTCATACGAACAGTCTAAAGAATACATGATCTAGGGATTAAACCATCACAAAGTCACCACAGAGGAAATGACTACTCACAACAGAATTAATACCCAGAAGTTCCTCCTCCCTAAGTGAATTTCTTTCAGTCTAAAAAGATAGAGAAAAAAATAATAAAAAAATAAAAAGATAGAGAATAACTCCTGAGAGAGGAGATACTAGCAGATTACATCTGACTTATCCCCATTTAAGGAATCACTTTTTCATTTCTAAGGCACAAAGGTGGCAAAAACCATGGAAGCCACACGGCTCCTGTGCTACTACTGAACTAAGCAATCTAGTTCTCTGACTGAAGATGGAAAATTCAATGAGTAGGTAGAAGCCACTGTTTGGTCTTGGAAGCAGTCCAAGATGATGGCACCAATGACAAGATTAAGGTCAGAGACCTCGTGATGCCCTGCTAGTCACCACACTTTCTCCATCTCCTTCAGTTCATCCCACATGGGTGCTGCTGGGAACCAGTCAGCTGAGAAGGATCCTCCTTACCCAAAATGAAAACAAGTGGAATCCTAGGACTTGACCAAAATGCATAGAATGTCATATAGTTAAAACTGCAGAAATCAAACAGAGAAAAAGTGAAATGGTTATACAGCACTTGAAAGGACCATTCCACTTACTATTTGTTGGGAGTTGGGAATACTGAGCAGTAAAATATACAGAACAGTTATAATCTTTATGTATCATAATTAAACATTTTCCCTTTTTTGTCACTAAGAGAAACAATACAAATATATCTAGGACCAGGCCAGGCCTCCAGGCAACAACAAGAAAGAAAAATCTCTATCAAACATATTGTGGTCTTGACAGGGAAGGACTTCATTTGTCTGGCCATCCTTTCCTCTCAGGATATTAGGATGGGGTGATGTTGAAGATGATCAGAGACTGAATTTAACGTGTCGGGGAAGACGGGGATCCCCAGCTCTATTTCTCTTTCAAATACTTGGCCAAGGCTCAATGACAGGAAAACACCTCAGGGTGGCCTGGGATGAATGGCTGCTTGGAATCACATGGCACTGCCCCCTGAGTTTTTCTGAGCTGCTCACTTGGCTCCCCAAAACTGGCAGATAAGTTTCTGGAACTTTGCTCACTGCCAAGATGGGCGGGAGGTAACACGTAACAGTTGGAACATACACAAATCCAGAGATTGCAGCGCAACCCAAGTTACTACCAGGCAGGTGCACCCATGACTGTCTTTCCAGAGGCCGTAAGTACAGACTCATTCAGACCCCTACCCGATAACTCCATGCCCCACCTTCGCCCTCTCCCGGGCTCCTGAACGAGGCGCCCCTCAGGCGAGGAGAGGGTGCAATGAATGTGGGACCCCTGAGCCCCTGCCCCGCAGTGGGGTGCTGGCTGTGGCTGGTGCAAGAGTGGGGTGCAGCCCTCCTCCCTGGGGGTGATCAGGTCTGGGGGCTGCGCGCGGTGGTGGTTCCCCGCGTCGCTGCAGCTGCTGCAATGCGCCATTTTCCGTCCCGCAGAGTCTGGCGCTGGGGGTGAGGGGTTGGCAAGGAGGATCGAGACCCCCACATCAGAATCAACTCACATTTCTCTGAGAGTAAGGGTCGGTCTCCTCTCCGGAGGCTGCGGCGAGACACCCCACTAGAGGAACGCTGCGGCTGAAGTCGACGGAACTGCCGAGTTCCACGTCTAGTTGACCACCCGGAGCTCTAGCTGCGGTGGAACTTGCTGCAACTGCTGTGCGGTTCCCAGTCTTTATTAGTGCTGGCCACGCCTCCCCGATAAGATTGACAATCTAGCGGCCCAATCCACGCCTGGGACAGGCGCCAGTCCAGAGGGAAACACAAGCAAATTTGCCAATCAAAGCTCTCCTCTCATCCCGACTCCGGGAAGGAGTGGTTGTGAGTCTCGTTCCCCGACAAATATAACTATAGCTGGCTTATCTATCTGTCTAATTAAGCGACAGGGCGTTATGGAAATACGCGTCAGCCCTCTTGAGGGGCAACTCCAACAGTTTGAGTTAAGCTTTTTTTTTTTTGCTTTTTTTTTTTTTAGAGCCTCCCAGCGGATCTCTGGACAGTTTCTGAAGGCCGGGCCCGCCCAAGGGCCCCAGCGCCAGCAGCTCCAGCCAATCGCGCCGCTTCAGCCCACAGCCATCTGCGGGTCCCGGCTCGCGGCAGTCCCTCGGGAGTCCTAGGAAAGGCGGTGGTTGGTCAGTCGCACAGCCCTGACGCCCAGACCTGCAAGGCGCTCCACCCCATCTGCCTGCCTCTAGCAACTTCGAGAATGCAAAATCTATCAAGGCAGGATGGCAGGCTCTCTGGCCCAAGTACCAGGCGCGGGGATCCGTCCCACCAAAGCAGATAGGGAGACTTTGTTCACCTGTTGCCTTTAACATTGCAACAAGCTCCTCATGCAGCGTATACTAAGTTGAACTTCCCGCCAAACTGCTCCTCCTATCCCTTCCAGGTACCACATCCACTCAGTTGCCCAAACCCGAAACCATCCTAGAATTCCTCCCCATTCATCTCTACCCTTCCTCTAATAATTCACCAAGTTGAGTCGCTTTTTTCCTTTCTAGTATTTCAAGAATTCTCTTCCCTTGTCTCACTGACCTACTTCAGACTCTTATCCTTGGAAAGCTATTATTTTAGCTCCTGCTAGAAAAAAAAAGGGTAGCAAATAAACTGTCAATGATTTCTTATCAGTTTGTATATTTATTGAATGTGTAGGTTTATGTATAGATTTTTATATTTCACTCTCGTGCATATGTAAAAAGGAAAATAGAAAAGATAGCATGGTAACAGTATTCCTAATACTTTGCATTCAGCGGCTGACCCTTATGATTCATTTTTTTGACTGAGCCTTAGATGTTCATGATTTTCCATACAATGTAGTCATAAAGGACTTTGGTGAGACAGTATTTCTTAAAAGAGTGTTCCTCTTCTGTCTCTGGAATTTCCTTCCAAGCTTCAGACACTAATTTGGCTAATAGAGCGAAACATCCCAATTTAGATGCTAAAATGAAATAACAAAAGTGTCTCTTAGAACAAATGAAATATATCATTCTGTTTCTTGGCTTGCCCTCCTTCATATCCATCCTCTAAGAAACCACCAGGATGATCTATCCAAATGTCACAACCCCTGCTTAAAACTATTAAACAATTGCTCTTAGAAACATAATATATTGATCATGTGTTTATCCCACCCACCTGCTATAACCACATCAAAATGCCAATTTGTAGGAACTGAAAACAAATTATAAACCCTCAAACAAAAATAATGGGAGGAACTGTTTCTAGCAGCATGAACACCTAAGTATCCCCACCAACCTTCCCCTGAAAAAAACTTAAAATCACTGAATTTCTTAAAAACTGAGATTTTTGAACTTAACAAAAATAATACAGGGAAGTTCCCCTATAGCCCTTCACCCACTTTCCCCTGATGGTAACACATATAACTACAGTACAATATTAAAACCAGGAAATTGACATTGGTACAATCCACAGAGCTTATTCAGATTTTGCCATTTTTATATTCATTCGTGTGTGTACGTGTGTGTGTGTGTGTGTGTGTGCGCGTCTGCATGTGTGTATAGTTTTATGCAATGTTTGTAGATTCCTATTACTACCACCACCACCAAAATAAGGGTACAGAACTATTATATAACTACAAGGTTCCCTTGTGCTATCTCCTTTTTTGTTAATTCTCACCCAAAGACAATTTTTCCATTGATTTTTAGAGAGAGAAGGGGGGGGAGAGAGAAACATCAATTGGTTGCCTCCCATATGAGCCCCGACCAGGGCCTGAATCAAACCTGAAACCCAAGTACCAGTGCCCTTGACCAGGAATCAAACCCAAGACCCTTCAGTGCACAGGCCAACGCTCTATCCACTGAGCCACACCGGCCAGGACTGTGCTATCTCTTTGTAGCCACACCCACCCCATCCCTAACCCTTAGCAACCAGTAATTTTTTTATAACATTGACTAGGACCTTTAGTACTAAGTTAAAATGCAACACTAAGGGTGTGCTTGTGTTGTTGCGGATTTTTTAATTAATTAATTAATTTATTTATTTATTTATTTTTAATGTCTTTATTGATTTCAGAGAGAGGAAGGGAGAGGGAGAGAGAGAGAAACATCAGTGATGAGACAGTCATTGATCAGCTGCCTCCTGCACGCCCCTACTGGAGATCAAGCCGCAAACCAGGCATATGCCCTGACCCAGAATCGAACTACTGGATCATAGGTCGATGCTCAACTGCTGAGCCACGCCAGCCTGGCATTCTTGCTGATTTTAAAGAGAATACATGTACATAAATATTTGTTGATCATCAGTATATAACCTTTAACAAATTAATGAAATTTCCTTCTTCTCCTAATTTAATAGGTTTTATTTTAATCATAAATAGGAGTTGATTTTTTAGTTCCCTTTTCTATATTGACTAAATAATCATGGAGAGCTAAACCCTCTTCTTTCTTAACAGGAAGCTAATAGTTGTCTAAACCTGGTAAATCATAAACAGCAGCAGGGTTTATTATTTCAAATTATGATGACAAATATCAGAATACAGTTAATCCTTGAGCACCATGGGTTTGAACTGCACCAGTCCAATCATACATGGATTTTTTTCAATAAATATATAGTGTATTTTCTCTTATGATTTTCTTAATAACATTTTCTTTCCTCTAGCTTACTTTATTGTAAGAATACAGTATATAATAAATGTAACATGCAAAATATGTGTTAACTGTTAATGTTATCCATAAGGCTTCCGGTCAACAGTAGTTAAGTTTTTGGGGAGTCAAAAATTATACTTGCAGCCCTGGCCAGATGGCTCAGTTGGTTGGAGCATAGTCCCATACACCACAAAGGTTTTGTGTTTGATTCCCAGTAAGGGCACATACCCAGGTTGCAGGTTTGATCCCTGGTTGGGGTGTGTATGGGAGCAGCCTATTGATATTTCTCCCTCTCTCTCTCCCTCTCCCTTCCTCTCTCTCTAAAGTCAATAAAAACATTTAAAAATAAAGAGCCCACATACAAAGATATCTAATATGCCAGATATTAGACTACTGCAGCAATCAAATATGTGCAAGACAGGCCCTGCCCTCAGTGGGCATGAGGCTTAGCTAATGGAGATGACGGACACAGACACACATTAAACCAAGCAAAATCAGCCCGGCCGGGTGTGGCTCAGCGATTGAGCATCGACCTAGGATCCAGGTGATTGGGGTTCGATTCCCGGTCAGGGCACATGCCCGGGTTGTGGGCTCGATCAATGACTCTCTCATCATTGATGTTTCTGTCTCTCTCCCTCTCCTTTCCTCTCTCTGAAATCAATAAAGATATATTTACAAAAAACAAAACAAAAAAACAAGCAAAATCAAAAAAGCAAAAGTATTATGAGTTCAGAGACTCAGCCAAATCAGAGTAAAGGGACCTTAAAAAGCATTCCCTTGCCTTCTTACATCTTCCAAAGCAGTGGTACTCAACCCTAATTTAGAACCTCTTGGGAGATTTTAAAAATATGAATGCTTGGAACCCAGGCCCAGAATGACTTCATATTGAGTTTATCGGTTTAGGATGGGTCCTAGTCTTTTTTTTTTTTTTTAAGGCTCTTGAGAAGTTTCTAACATATAACCAGAATTGAACAGCTCTAGCCTTCAGGGTTTAAAAAAAAAATCTAAGCTCTTCATCCTGGCTAGACTCCTAGTTATTTAGCACTAAAGACTACTTATGTGTTAATGATCATTAAATTAGTCCTATGGATCTGTGTCAGCAGTTCCCACCTTTGCTCACATATCTGTGTTCCCACGACAAGGCTGCCCCCCAGTCCCAGTCCCACCTGAATTATTTCCTATCCATCAAAGCTCCTGCCCATAGATGTTACTATTCATACCTAACATTGATTTCCCATTGTCCATCAGCTGACATTTCCCAAGACTTAGTTCAAATGTCATCTTTTCAACAAGTACCTTTTCTGACTAACCCCCAGCCAAGAAAGAACTCTTAGTAGTCTCTCATTTTCCTATGCAATTGCCATATTCAAATCATATTGTTTACATACATATCTCTTAAGTAGAATGAGAGCTAAGAGTTAGGAATCAATCCTGACTTAGTGATTTATGTCCCTCCAAATAACCTTGTACATAATGGTTGTGTTTATTGAATGAAAATGTTACGTACTGCTTCACACCTAAAACAAGATTGTTCTGTCCTTGAAAACAAGACCCTCTGTATTTTCACAGCAGGAAGCATTTTATAAATGCCTATTGAACTGAACTAGCAATTTTCTCTTCACTAATAATCACATATTCTACTAAAACATGTACTCTTCAGAGCACCTTGCACTTAGCAGTCCCAAATATTCGATTTTCTCCTCTCCAGTTCCATCAAATCATGCCAGGTATTCCAGAGCCACTCATATTTCACACCACCCCTCCACTCTTATATCTAGCTCCTCTCCAGCTATCCCTTTAAAAACTCTCTCCCATATTATGAGCTCTGACAATCTTTAGTATGTGTATTTCCATAAGGATCATAATATATGTTCACATACGTATTAATCCATTTCTCTGAAACCCACTTTTCACTTAACAAGTACTTGTTCATCTAGCCTCACTTCTGTTGAGCCTACCAGATGATACAGTCCCAACAAAGGCATGAAATGTTACTGAAGTAGACTGCATGCTGCTCCCAATCCAGAAATGGAGTGAGTTTCCTCAGCCTTGAATCAGCTGGCCTGTGACTTATTTTGACCAACAGAATGCAGCACTAGTGACACCATGAAACTTCTTGGCCTATGCCTATCAAACCTTGCAATTTCCATGTTTAACTTTGGGATCCATGTAAAGAAATTTGGGCTAGACTACAGAATAATAAGATCATGTGGAAAAAAGAATCTCAGCCACCCCAACTGAAGCCAGACACGTCAGTGAAGGTATCTTGGACACTCTAGTTCTGGCCAAGCTCCCAGCTTAATGCAATATGACTGACCCCACCGCATACCAAATGGAGCAGAATCACCCTACCGAGCCCAGATAACCCAGAGAATATGAATTAATTAATTGTTTTCGCCCAGCCAGCGTGGCTCAGTGGTCGAGCATCAACTCAAGAACCAGGAGGTCACAGTTCTATTCCTGGTCAAGGCAGTGCTGGGGTTGAGGGCTTGATCCCCAGTAGAGGGCATGCAGAAGGCAGCCAATGGATGCTTCTCCTCATTTATGGTTCTCTCTATCCCTCTCCCTTCCTCTTTCAATAAAAAGATTTAATAAAAAAGTTAATAAAAACACTTTTAAATAAATTGTTGTTTTCAGTCACTAAGTTTTGCAGTGGATTGTTATACAAGGAAAATTGAAACAAGTACTTACTTGAAAGAATCTGCATCAATTAAGAGACCTAATAAATTAATTCCTCTATATTCAAATCCGAACTTGTATCTATAAGTAATTCATTTTCTTTAGTTTACAATACTACTTTTTTTAAAAAATATGTTTTTATTGATTTCAGAGAGAGGGAGGAGAGAAACATCAACGATGAGAGAAAGCCATCAATTGGCTGCCTCCTGCACTCCCCTTAGTTGGGATTGAGCCCACAACCCAGGCATGTGCCCTCACCAGGAATCAAATTGTGATCTCCTGGTTCATGGGTCAATGCTCAACCACTAAGCCACAGCGGCTGGGCAGCAATACTACTTTTATAAATGAAAAGTTAAGATAATTTTTAAAACTTATTTCCATTCATTTCTTCAGGTTTCCTAATTCTTGACAACTATACACACTCCAGAGGAGTGTCATTACCAATTACACTTGCCAAACTCTGTACTAAATATTTTACACAGATAATTTCATTCTTCACACAAACCTTTGAGGAAAATATTATTCCTACTTGACAAGCTAAAAAAAAAACTAAGGCTCACAGAAGTTAACTACTTTGCCTAGGGCCACATGAATAGAGTGGTAGAGCTTGAGTTTAAATCCAGACCGACTAACTCCAAAGGCTATGTCCTTAATCAATAGTCTATACCAGAGAACTTACCCTAATCAATCTAACTCTTCCAGAAAACACAAATAGCACTTTTAACTCACGTAAAAGATTTCTTTAAAAGTAACATACCAAATAAATTTCCTTATTTCAGTCTGCAAATATTCATTGAGAGCCTCACTATTCTAGCTAGGCACTAGAAACATGCTAAATTTAACCCTAATCAATATGATTCTAGAAACTGTATCAACATTTTTCTCCTCTCAATTGAGTAATGTCAAGTTTTAATATGACTCACAGACAAGTAAATTATTAAAAGCAGATAGTGTTATATACTATGATTCATTATAGCTAGACCTACCTCACCATCTTCCAACACATACTATGTTCTCTCACTATGTACCAACGATCACTCTTCTTTCCCCCCCTTGAAATGTTCTACCAGTATGATTACCCTCTGGCAATTTATAAATTTGCATTGAATGTATGGAAACATTTTTTGTTTAAACACACACACACACATACACACATATAGATGCACAAGATTTAGCTCAGCTTTACAGATCACAGACCTTTCAGGGCAAGGACTAGACTTTTGAAATTGTTAAATTACCAAGATGATTCTGATGATCAGTCAGGCTTAGAAGCCACCAATGCAAACCACTCATATGATACTTAATGCCTCATATTAAAGTGTACATGTGAGACTATAACTTTATATCCCTAACTAGAAAAGCATGTGCAAGGAGTGGGTCAAGGATATATTATACTTTTTTTGTTTCTCCTACAATTCTCAGGTCAGAAAAACTACCCAATAAATATTTTTTGATGAGAATAGTACAGAAATATAATTCCACTTTTCCACTCCATTTCATTCCAGTGTGGATTTTTTAAATATATTTAACAGTTAGCATTAAGGAGCAATTAAAAATCACCACTTTCAATACATGAAACCCAAATGTAAAAAAGTGCCTACAATAATTTTTCTTTTTTAAAGGCCATAGGAATGGCTAGACTGCAAAGGGCAAGTGGTAAAGTCCAAGTCTAAGACTCTAAGACTTAGGAATGAGTAAACTTCATAGTCTACACGAACAAGTAAAAGTAGCATCTAGAGGAAAATAAAATGTGTGGAAAACAGATTCTAAAGAAGCCCCATTTTATTAAGGAGAACATACAAATCCCTTTCCTCATAGGGAAAAGTACTATTTCCCTTCTCCTGGATGGTAGATATGTTCCTTCCATAGTCCCCAGCTTTCTCGTCTACCGGTACTTTCCATGACGGTTAAAGTGTTTATAGAGATAGCTGATGCGTTTGTTAAGGTTGTGCAGGTCATCAATGAACATACGATTTCCAACCATTTTCTTCTTTCGGATACAGCGCTGCAATTCATTCCCCTTCCAGCCTCGAAGCCATCTGGGGCCCTTGATTAGTTCTTTGGGATGCTTTTCAAAATTTCCTGTGTAATGTGAGAGAAGATATTAGTTCCAAGACAACACAGCCTCAACCAGCTCCAGGGGTGGGGAATGTCCCAACTGCTGGCCAAATATCGGGGAGAAATCATTTGGTCTGGCCCTGTCAAGGCCTCACCAAAGAGAAGTAGTTCCAGCTATCACATTAGGGGTGACTTAATTAAATGTTTGACCAAACATAGCAGGCTAATTTTTAAGTTGATAATTTTGTATGGTCTGCAAATGGTGTTATAAATATCCAAATGGTCCTTGGCAGAAAAAAGGTTCCCTACCTCTGCATTAAACCTGCAGCACCTAAGAACTGACACATTATACTACATACAGTATCAAGAGCACAGATTTTGGAGCCAGACTGTTTGGGGTTCAAATTCTGACACTGCCCTTTACTAGCTTTGGAAAAATTACTTAACCTCTTTATGCCTCAGTTTCCTCGCCTATAAAGTGAAATGGTTATTATGCGGATTAAATGAGTTAATACATGTGAACAGCGCCCAGTATAACGTAAATAGCCACATAAGTGTTTACTCTTGCTAATGAGCACGGTACCACTCCTACACAGGTGAAAAAAAGATAGTTATGGCATAACTGCCATTCTCAAATTCTGTACAACGGAGTCGAGTCTTACCCAGAATCCCAATGTTATCATACACCCCAAACATGGCCCTCTTCTCATTCCAACGATCAACCACTTTGGGGGCCGGGACGGTGAGCCTTACAAAATACAAATCAGGAACACCTAGGGATGGGGAAGAAAGAGACTGAATCTGGGCCGCTAACTGAGAAGCAGGTCTCAGAGAGCGTCTCTCTACATCCGCCACTTACCCAGAGAGAAACTTCTGCAGGCCGGGGGCACCCAGCTCCATAGGCGCCGTCCTGCGCCCCCAGCAAGACTCCCTGCCATTGCCTCTCTCCCCTACAACAGCACACAGCTCCGGCACAGAGTGCCGGCCACACGTGACCTTCAAGGAGACGACGGAAAACGCCTGCGCGTGGCCTTACGCAGGCAGCTCTGGGCGCACAGAGCTCCTAAGCTCCTCCTTCCCCAGCCACTGCCCCGCCTTCCGGGTTCGGCACAGAGAGGCCCGGGGACGTCACTCACACCCTGCCCACCTTGGAGCTTCCGTTCTGCGAGCCGGAAGTCTTTGAGCGCCACAAGAGCGGAGGTACTCTCTTCGTCGTCTAGCGCGTCCCAAACTGAATTTCACACGTTTCCTTGTCCGTCCCTCAACTGTGAGGGAGATGAAGGTCCAGACCCAGGAACCCAGAGCTTCCTTTTTCTATGCCTCACAGTTTTGCGCTGTCGCTTTTTTTATTACTCCTATTGTACAGGGGAGGAAATCGGACTCAGAGAGTGAAGACGCCACATAGCAGAGGAAATGGCGGAACCTGGACTAGATCCTAAACCTTCTAAATCCCGGCCTGGATTTGCCTCCTGTCCTGGGGTTGACTGAGTTGGTCACTACCCCAGGGGCTCTACCACTGCCCCGCTAGAAACGCGGCATCTCTGGCAGACACTGCCGGGGCTCTTCCCCACCTACTGGGGGCAAAGGACCCTATGAGGAAGGCAGCAGCCACGAGACGAAAGGGTTGGGGTCTAGATCCTGTATCTAGGCCCCGCCCCTCAGGCGGTGCGGCCTTTCCGGATTCTGCGCTGCGATTGGCCGGTCTTTGCAGTGAGCTTCGCGATTGGCCCCCTTGCAGCCGTTGAGATTTGAACTCCTCGTTTGTGGCTTTGCCCGCGCGTTGCACGGCTCAGAGGCAGGTTTTTGCCTCCTCCAGCCGGGGATTGGCCGGTTTTTCTGCTCGCTTGAGTGCTGCCTCGGCTGATTTGTGCGTATTATGCCCGCCTGGTTTTCTCCTTTATTCCTGCTCCACAACTCGAGTCCCAGGAACAGCCGATGAGGTTCTCGGGTAAGGTATGGTGTTAACAGAGAGCGGAGAATGAAAGACTGGGAAAATAGGGTACGGGGTAATATGACGCGATGTTAGGCAAAATAGGAGAAGCAGGGAGGTCGACAGTAGGTATGCCCTTGGGGCACGATGTGGTAGAAAAAGTAAGTATGGTAGATCAGAAGCAGATTTTGGGGCAAATCGCTTAAGCTATCTTAGCCTCATTTTCCTCATCTGATATTGGGCTGTATTATGTACTCCATGAGAGTGGGGTTTGGAGAGTTAGATTAGATGTGATCTATTCGAATAGCCTAACAGAACCTGGCACACAGTAAACAGGTAATAAATGTTAATGCTCTCCTATTCTGGAGCCAGGAGACACTGGCCCATGCCAGGCCAATGTTCTGGCCTCTGATGACACATTCTATTTAAGAAGCTTTGCCCATAAAAACAAATAGTAATTCTAAGCAAAAGGCATTTATATGCCACTTGACAGTTGTTTTTTTAAATATGTCTTTATTGATTTCAGAGAGAGGAAAGGAGAGGGGGAGAGAGAGAGAGAAAAAAACATCAATGATGAGAGAGTCATTGATCAGCTGCCTCCTGCAGGCTCCTGACTGGGGATGGAGCTGGCAACCCAGGCTTGTGCCCTGACTGGGAATTCAACCCCAATGGCCAGGATCCTAGGTCAAAGCTCATCCGCTGAGCCACGCCGGACAGGCCACTTGACAGTTCTTTACACACTTTAATACCCTTTTAAAAAAAGATACCCCTCGACTCATTAGGTCCTCAGAGCAACTATGTAAAGTAATCAGAAACTAGTAACCCCGTTTTACAGATGAGGCCCATGACATGACCAAGTGGCAGAGTCATGAGTAAAATTAGATTCTACTCCAGGGTTGATCTCACATCCTCTAAGATAATCTTTATCAGCTTGATGTAAGACTAAAAATCATTATATATTTCGGGGGGTGGATAATAGAACTAGAAGAAAAGACAGGCCTTAGATACAGATCCTAACCTATTTTCTGTTTGGTTTCCAGCCCTGTGAGCCAGTAGGAGAAGGATGTCTCCCCAGCTGTATGAGTTCCATCTGCCCTTAACCCCAGAGGAATTGTTGAAGAGTGGAGGGGTGAATCAGTATGTTGTGCAAGAGGTATTGTCCATCAGAAATCTTCCATCACAGCTTAAAGGTATGACTCCATAGCTGGCACTGTGCCTAGCACTTCAAAACAACCATCCCACATGTAATTAAATTGTCTGTCTGTTCCACTACACCACTGAGCTCCATGAGGGCAAGGAAACTGTCTTTCCTATTCCCTAATATTTTCTCCCTAGCATTGCATGGGGTGCATTACTGGAAGAGTGCACTCATTGACCATCTTATCTCAGTTATTCAATAAACAGTGTATATGGGGGGAAAATTACTTCAGGTCTTTACCTCTTACCATATGCCGAAATAAAGTCCTGATGGATTTAAGAGTTACAGGAGAAGGTAGCTTTCTTAGAGTGTCTTGAAAGGTGTTTCAAGTAATACCTTTTTTTTAGAGTCTAGAACTCTTGTTTCCAAGAGTGAGCAGTAATGGAAAAAAACATATATGTATATATATGTACAGTTGCAACACTATGCAATGCAGTAACCCATGGGAACCTATAGATGACCAAGAACAATTTATCTGTTATCAAGCAAGACCCATAATGTAACTGTACTTACTGGAAGTGGTCTTGTATCAGATTGCTTTGGAGAGGTACACAAAGTAGAGATTAAGACTCTGGAGCCAAGCTTCTTGAATTTGAATCCTGGCTCTACGTAGCACTCTGACTTTGGACAAGTTACTTAGTCTCTCTGTGCCTCAGTTTTCCTCATATGTAAAGATAAGAATAATAACCTACTTCATTTACTATCTTCTACAACAAAAAGGGTCAGTTAATGCAGCAGTTTGATAATCTAATTGCAGCTTATCTCCTCTTAGCCTTCCTATCGTGGTTGACAGGTGGCAGCTCCTTGTTCCAATGACCAGAAGTAGAAAAGGGGATTTTTTATCTTGTGCTTTTTTCTCTCTAAAAATTTTACCAGAAGCTTCCCAACAGATTTAGCCAGGATTGGATCATGTGCTGTTTCCCTAACTAGGAAATGGAGTTACCAAGATTGGCTAAATTAATCAAGATTATTACCTAGGAGCCTCCCTAAACCTGGACATATCACCATTTGGTAAACAAGGTCACAGATAGACTATTCTGTCCTTATTGTGTGGATATATGTATCACCAATTGCACATGCTGCACACTATAGCAAACTGTTCTTCAGTTATTATAATGCATTATTTTTTTAAATGGATGATCACTCTCTTTAAGTCTTTTTTTTATAACAGTTGCATTGCTTTTGGTGTTTAGAATCCTAAATACAAGTTCTACTATAAATATACAAAATCAGATCATTTAATTTGTTCAACAAGTATGTGCTGATGATATGCTATGTGCCAAACACTGTTCTAGGTATACTGGCAACACAATAGTAAACAAAACAGACAAGATGGCATATTGGGACGATGCTCTAACCAACTGAGCAACCCAGTCAGGGTCTGAATATATTTTGCAAGTAGAGCCAACAGGATTGTTGTTGGGTCAGATTGGATTGATAGGGCTAGAAAAAGAATGTGGGATTACAGTGCTTTTTGACTTGAGCAACTAGAAGAATGGAATTGTCATTTATTGAGACAGGGATATGAGAGGAGTAGGTTTAGACTGTGGCATTCAGGGGAGAGGTCCCAGCTAAAGACATATGAGATTTAATATTCAGCATGTAGAGGGTATTTAAAGCCATGAGATTGGAGTGAAAGTAGATGGAGATTTTTTTTTAAAACAATTTGAGGTCATAAGACCAGAGACAAGTCCAACATTTAAAGGCTGGAGAGATGAGAAACAACCAGTAGAAGAAACTAAGGACCAGTTATTGTGGCAAAAAGTAAATGAAGGAGCTAAACGGAAGCTACATTAAGAGAGCATTTCAAAAAGGAAAGAAGACCCTGGCTGGCATGGCTCAGTGGTTGAGCATCGAACTATGATCCAGGAGATTGTGGTTCAATTCCCGGCCAGGGCACAGGCCCGGGTTGCGGGCTCGATCTCAGTGTGCAGGAGGCAGCCAATCAGTGACAACTCTCATCATTGATGTTTCTATCTCTCTCTATCCCTCTCCCTTCCTCTCTCTGAAATCAATAAAAACATATTTTTTTAAAAGTAGGGGAAGGAAATCATCTGCAAATTAAGATTACTGGATTTAGTAATGTGGCAATTGGTGGCATCTATGATAAAAGCTGTTTCAGAGGAGTGGTGGAATAGGCTTATGAAAATGCAACGAGAGAGATTAGAGGTGGTGGTAAGTTTAGATAACTTTTGCTTTAAGGAGTATCAGAGAAGTGGGGTGATAGCTAGAGGAGGAGGTAGAGTCGAGGGATTTTTTTTTTAAGATGGGCAGCATTGCATGAGTCTGTGCTGAATGAGAATGATCAGATGATGGGAAAGCAGATGATTCAGAAAGGAGAGGAAACAGTTACTGGAACAATATCCTTTAATAGGTAAGAGAGTATGTGATCTGGTGCACAGGGGGAGGAAATGGTTTTATTAGAGCATGGACAATTTATCTACAGCAGCAAATGAGAAGGCAGTCTTTGAGCACAGTTGCAGGTAGTGCAGGTAAATACAGAGCTTAGGACAGCTGGAAGTTCTCTTCTGTCCCAATTCTATTTTCTCAGTGAGATAGGAAGTGATGCCTTTAACTAAGGGTGAGTTGAGAAAGGTATTGATGTGATGAGCAGAGGAAAGTGTGAAAAATTGCCTATAAGAAAGTGAATAGGTTTAGGAATTTGTAATAGGCTTACCAGGAAATAATAAAATCGTAAGTTTAAAGTGAGAATAGCCAGCATGGTCCTGTGTTTGTTTGTTTGTTTGTTTATCTTCACCTGAGGATATTTTTTTCCATTGATACTTAGAGAATGTAGGAGAGGGAGAGAGAGACACATCGACTAGTTGCCTCCCACAACTGCAGAAGAGCCCCAGTGGGGGTGGGGGAAGGGGTGGGGAGCAAACCTACAACCCAGGTACATGCCCTTGACTAGGAATCTAACCCACGACCCTTTTGATGCTTAGCCACCACTCTAACCTCTGAGTCACACTGACCAGGGCGTAAATTTATTTTTTATAGTGGTGTGGGTTAGCAGTTCTGAAACTGCTTTATGTATATGATGAGCTGGAACATCTTGTGGTATAAGGAAGTAAGAGAGTATAAGTGAAGGGAGCATGTCAGGACACAGGCCAAGTTGAACGAGCTCCCAGTGGTCAAGTTTGGGATGATTTGAGCAACAAAATAAATAGTAATAGGAATGGATTAAGACGCCGAATAAAAGAAATACCCACGAATCCGCTCTGATATTAGTAAATAATTGAATGAATAAATAAGGGGAAAGGCACAGTTCATCCTCATAGTGGCATTCCCATTAGTAAGTGTAGAAAGAATGATGGAGAAAGAAAAGTCACCATTTAGTAAATCCCACAGTAATAACTGTGGCAGGCAAGAATCATTAATAGATGCTTAGATTAGTGGACAAATGTGATGAGAAACTGGTATTTGCATAGTTTCAAAGTATCTCCCCACAAGATACTTATTTATTGCAAAGGGTAAAATAGTAACTTTACAGTGGGGACACCTGCAAACACTACCAAGTAATCAAAGTAACATTACCAATAATAAGACATTGACATCACATACTTCTTTATATGATGCATCTGAAGGACCCAACCTCCCTTCCATGGTAATTAGTCAAAAATGTATAACCTCAGTCTAATCATGAATAAATATCAGACAAATCCAAACTAAGGGACATTTTGTAAAATAACTTCAAAAGTGTCAGTATTATGAACGACAAAGATTGGCGGAGCCTTAGGAAACATGACAACTGAATGCACTGTGGTGTGCTTGATTGGATCCTGAACCAGAAAGGGAGCATAGGTAGAACCACTTTCAAAATTCAAATAAGGTCTATAGATGAGTTAATAGCGTTGATTCAATTAATGTTAATTTCTTGGTTTAGAATAGATCTTTGTGCTGTGTTATATATATGATGTTAACATTTTCTGGGGGGGAAATACAGGAGCTCTGTACTGGTTCTGTCACTTTTATAATTTAAAAATTTTAAAAAAAGATCCTGAGTTTGTGTTCACTACTAACTACTATAAGCTGGACAAGTCACATAACTACTCTAGTGACAATTTATTTTCCCATAAAATAGGCATAATACTGTCTGCTTTGTCTAGCTCAGCGATATGATGAAACCCAAGACTTTAATTGTAAAACAGGACAAAAATGTAAGATAATATGTTACATTGAAATGAACTATTTCTTTTGTAATTCTGCCAATAAAAGCAATTAACTTAATTTTCTGCCGTGAATAGAATTTACCAAAAAGGCCTCTTCTTTATTGATCAGTTTCTTGCATCTTTATAGCATTTCAGGCTGCCTTCCGAGCTCAGGGGCCCCTGGCTATGCTGGAGCACTTTGATACTGTCTACAGCATTCTCCAGTAAGTAGAGCACACCCACTGGTACTTTAAAAAGAACTGGTGGCTATTTGCATGTTAATCCTGAAATTCCAAATTATACTCACTAATAAATGGTTCTGGGTGCTGATATCTCTACTGATAAGCATTTTTACCAACTTACCACCATATTTATTCAGTTGAGCGATTTCACATGTATTTTTAACCATTAGATTCTTCAAGTTAGATCTGATCTGTTTAAATGTGCCCTGTAGGTTCCTGTCTTACCCCTGCACTTTCTTTCCCTCGTAGTCATTTTCGAAGTATAGATCCTGGCCTCAAGGAAGATGCCTTGGAATTCCTGATAAAAGGTGTTTATGGAGGTGGGGAGGTGGGGGATAGAAGGTGTTTGTTTGCTTGTTTGTTCACTACATTTTATCAGCCACATGATGATATCAAGGCTGTGGTGATTCAGTTGGTTTGGCTAAGCCCGGGGACCTTTGACCAATTAAGGTCTGTAATCTTGGTGGACAATACAGAGTTATGTGTGTTCGCTGTAAGGGCAGACCAACAAGAAATTCTTCCTGCTTTTGAACTACCTCTCTTTCATAGAGATGATTCTTCAGTTGCCAAGAAGAAATTACGGTAACTGGAGTGAGAGTAGGGAGGGACAGGGCGTGTTCCTGGTATCAGGGTCAGGGGTCCCAAAGGACTTAGCTTGTGTTGTGGCCACTGAGAGATGAAACACAGATCTTTGGTAATCTGATGGCTGCAAGTGCAAGGTGTTTTGAAGTTGGGGAATTATGAGGAAAGGGAAAGAAACCAACTCCAGAATCTGCCCCTCGCAGTGGTATCCCGCCATGCCCAGGAACTTCCAGCTATCCTGGATGATGCAACTTTGAGTGTATCAGATAGAAGCGCCCACCTAAATGCCCTCAAAATGAACTGCTATGCTCTGGTACGCCTCTTGGAATCCTTTGAGACCGTGACCAGCCAGACGAGTCTCATGGACCTGGACCTCGGTGGGAAGGTAACTTGGAGTTCCTGGCTCATTTAATGTGGAACCTGGAAGAATGAGAGAATTGATAGGAAAGAAGGGAATCCAATGATTCTGAGACTCCTTTCTGTTCTTATTTAGGCTTTATGAGGAAGTGCTCAAAAGTATCACAACGTACCCTTCCGTGACAAGCAGCTCTTATATTTAGGAACTTGTAATGCCCTCTTCTGTATTACCTTCTATCTTGTCTTGATATTGGTTAGCTTAAGCACTCAGAGTAGCAGATCTTGACTCTTTTTTTCTTATTTTCTCCTAAATGTATACATGGTCTTTTTTTAGGGCAAGAAAACCCGGGCTAAGTCAGCCCATGGCTTTGACTGGGAAGAGGAGAGGCAACCAATTCTTCAGCTTTTAACACAGCTGCTCCAGTTGGACATTCGTCACCTATGGAACCACTCAGTAATTGAAGAGGAATTTGTCAGGTAGGCAGTTAAAATGACTATAGAGAAATACTGAGCTGTGAGGAATGAGGGCTTTCATGCTAGACCTGCCTTTTAAATACTTCAATTGTATCTGTAATACATATACATATACTCATAACATTGAGTTATTAGGAAATAGTTAATGAATGTTAGAAACTGCTGTGAATTTCTTTTTCTTTTTTCTTTTTAATTTCTCGTCTTTAATGCCCATGTATTCATTCACAAAACAGTATTTACTGAGAATCTCCTAGGTGCATGGCTGGTATCGTTATAGGCACTGGAAACAAAAAGTTTCTGCCCTCATAGTTTATTTTATAGAGCAGAAGCCAATTTTTAAAATAAGTGGAATATATAGTATGTTTTATGGTTTATTAACTACGGAGAAAAATTGAGGGAGGGGGCGGACATTTGACAGAAGAAGTTTGTGATTTTAAATCAACCATTCTGGCAAGATCTCTTTGACATTTGAGCAAATACCCGGAGGAGGTAATCAGAGCCATGAGACTATCTAGAGGAAAAGCAAGGGCCAAGACCCTGAGGAGGGAGTGTGTCCAACATGTACAAGGACTAGCAATGAGGCCAGAGAGAGCAGCTGAGAGGGATAGGTTATGGGGTCAGGGGGGCAGTGGGGAGCCAAACTGCAGATTCTTGCGAACCATCATGGTGCCTGGCATTTTCTCAGAGTAAGATGGGACCTCTCAGGGGTTCCGAACAGAGCAGTAGGTGGTTTTACTTGCTCTTTAACAGGGTCAACCTGGCTGTGATGTTGAAATAGACTATGGAGGGAGAGGGAAGTGGTAGGCCAGTTAGTAGGCTATTGCAGTAACTTGGGCAAGAGATGATGATTAATTTAGACCAGAGAGTGGTAGTGGAGATGAGAAGTGGTTGTATTTCCTACTTTTTTTCCTTAAGGTAGAGCTTACAAGATGAGTGACAGGTGTGTGTGAGGTTTGAGGGAGGGTGCCGTCAAGGATGATGTAGTCTGAGCATTTGAAAGAATGGAGTTTCCTGTGACTGAAATATGGGGAAGGCTGTAGGAGCGTGTTTTGGGGGGACCATTAGAAGTTATGTTTTAGACACACAAAGTTTGCAGAGCTTATTAGATTCAGGTGTAGAATGTACAAATCTGGAGTACAGGAGAGAGGTGTGGCCTAGAGGTACACATTTGGGAATACATGCATTTACAGCCATGAGACTGAACTGATTACTAAATCAGTAAGTAGCTATGATAGAACAGAAATCCAAAGACTATACCCTGGGGCACTCCAGCATTAAGAAGGTGGGATGATGAAGGGGGACCGGCCAAAGAAACTGAGAGGGGGCGTGACATTCTGGAACCCAGCAAAGTGTGTTGCAAGGAGAAAGGAGTGATCGACTGTGTCAAATGGAGCTCAAAGGCCAATTAAGATGAGGGCTGAATTTACTGTCATTTAACAATGAGAAGTCATTGGTGGCTTTGTCCTACCCTTTATCATATACAGGGGTGGGCAAAAGTAGGTTTACAGTTATTATGGTAAATAGTGCAATAATTAATAAATAATACAAGAATAAACTGTGTTCCCCATACTCACAAATATAAACCTACTTTTGCCCACCCCTGGAGTACAGTATTAGGTTCTGTACAGGCATCATAACTGGTTGAAAGCTGGTAATTTCAAAAGACCAAGTGCCTATCTGTGGTCAGCAAAGCGACTTGGTGTAGAAGGTAGTAGATAAAATGAAAACTAGAAGACCCTAACTTTGGGGGCAGTAGAAATAGAATGAATGAGGCAGAGCCCCAATATAATTGAGTCTAGACAACTGATTTCATCATCTCACTTTCTTCCTTTCTCAGTTTAGTCACCGGTTGTTGTTACCGCCTTCTGGAGAACCCCACCATTAGTCACCAGAAGAACCGACCCACCCGGGAAGCCATAACACGCCTGCTTGGTGTAGCCTTGACACATTATAACCACATGCTCAGTAAGTTAGCCCTTTCACTTTGCCCCACCTTTTTCATTTTGCCCATAATTTCTCATGCTTAATACTTCCACAGGTGCCACTGTGAAGATCATCCAGATGCTGCAGCACTTTGAACACCTGGCACCTGTACTGGTGGCAGCTGTGAGTCTATGGGCAACTGATTATGGAATGAAGAGCATAGTGGGAGAGATTGTAAGGTAATTCTTCCGCCTCTAAGTTTCTGATTCTCATTTCTCTCAGGGAGAAAGTAAAGAAAGATAGGAAATACAGTATATTCACTGTGCAACACTAGATTCCTTCAGCTATTAGATACCAATCTTACCTTCTCTTACTGGGAACTGAAGTATCTTGTTGTGACTGTGTTTTCTTCCCTGCATAGAGAGATTGGACAGAAATGTCCCCAGGAGCTGAGTCGGGACCCTGCAGGGGCAAAGGGCTTTGCAGCCTTCTTGACAGAACTGGCAGAACGTATCCCAGCAATCCTTATGTCCAGCATGTGCATTTTGCTAGATCATCTGGATGGAGAGGTGGGTAGTACCCTGGGAATCTCAGGTTTTTCTGGGGGGGTTTAAATCTGTTTTTTAACAAGAAGGTAGCTTTCACATGAAGTCAAGTTGTCTGGTCTTATTACTGTGGCAGTTCTTCCTGTAAAGAAGCAGCTGGTGTTTATTAAATAAAGAGCCTATTTCAACGTCACATTGGTTTCCTCCAGGTCTGGTAGGGGAGGTGTCAGTTCCACAGTTTAGGTTCAGAGAGAGTGACCCCACTGTGTTTCTGAATCCCATCCGTTTCTCAGGATGAAGCCTCTTCCTACCATCTGACTCGCCTTGCTTCCATACAGTAAACTTTCTCAAATCGACCCATGTCATCTCTCTTAATTCTCTTTTATCCTTGAATGCCAGCCTGGCCATTTCCCAAACTAATGTGAGCTACTCATAGGTGAATATCAAGGACAAAGACAGTCCACTCGTTCATGTAATTTACTTTAACTTCTTGTGCAAGACCCTGTTCTCTGGCTCTTGGCCTAGAAAAAATATCCAAATCCTCTTCTCCACCAGATTCTCTAGGACTGATTTCTGTTGCTCTGTGTTCCATTTTTCTGTCAGTAAAATGGGGGAATGGGAGGGAAAGGGGTGCTTATTAGTAAGGATCAAAGGTGGCGAGACCTCAGGTGGCGAGACCTTAATGCTTTTCAAATGGTGGATAGGTATGATTTCATATTCAGCTACCACCATGATTACCTGGGTAAACCTTAGGGGGAAAATGGGTTTTGGCTCTTGTTTATTGTCTCTACATTCTCCTCTGGGCAAACAAGGCGCCTCTGGGATTCAGCTTTTTCCAAGAAAAGTTATAACTAAGTTAGGCAAGTTTAACCTTTACTAAAGGCCTTGCCCCTTCTTTGTGCCTGGAAAGGCATACAAATTTAGGGAATAGAAAGTGAGTATTAGAGTGCAGAGGCTCGTACCGACTTCATTTCTCTCTCTCAGAATTACATGATGCGCAATGCTGTGCTCGCAGCCATGGCAGAGATGGTACTGCAGGTTCTGAATGGTGATCAGCTGGAGGAAGCAGCCCGAGACACCAGAGACCAGTTCTTGGACACCCTGCAAGCCCATGGCCATGATGTCAACTCCTTTGTACGAAGCCGTGTTTTGCAACTCTTCACCCGGATCGTCCAGCAGAAGGTGAACAGCCTTCCACCTGATAAAAACATGGTTCCACTCTACATATAGGCCTAAGAAAAGAGGAATCCATGTCCGGCTGTCATGGCTTAGCAGTTGAGCTTTGACCTGTGATCTAGGAGATGCAATTTGATTCATGGTCAGGGCACATGCCCAGGTTGCAGGCTCAATCCCCAGCAGGAGTCAGCCAATCAGTGGATCCTCTCTCATCATTGATGTTCTCTCTCCCTCTCCCTTCCTCTCTCTGAAATCAATAAAGACATATTTTTTTAAAAAAAGAAAGAAAAGAGGAATCCAGTGTCAAAAAAAAAAAATCTGTCCCAAACAAGAGTCTAGAATTCAGGTTGTTACTACCAGTAATAAAGGGGTTCATCTACCAAAGGGCAAGGATGACTGCCTCCATTTAAGAGCTATATTGTGCCTTAACCACTACAAAGAGTACTCCTTAACTATTTTATATCCCGTAGAAAAGTTTCTTTGGAATGAATGGGTAGCTCATTTAGAGTTTACTTCAAGATCACCTTGAGCAGAAAGGATGGTGTGAGATGTGAGCTGATTCTTATCTTTCTATCCCACATAGGCCCTCCCCCTGACACGTTTCCAGGCAGTGGTGGCCTTAGCAGTGGGCCGTCTGGCAGACAAGTCGGTGCTAGTATGTAAAAATGCTATCCAGCTGCTGGCCAGTTTTCTCGCCAATAATCCCTTTTCCTGCAAGGTAAGTAGACTTGAGCCATCCAAAAGAAGGAATTAAAGGAAATGGATAAAATTATGTGACTTGTGATCCTGATACTCATTTACCCTGATAGCTTAGTGATACTGACCTTGCTGGACCCCTGCAGAAGGAAACCCAGAAATTACAAGAGATGAGGGCCGAGAGGCAAACTGCAGCTGCTTGTGAGTAGTTACTGCATAGGAATCCCCACCCCAGACAGTCTTCTCCCTGCAGCAGAAACACCAGTGAAAGAGTCTAACACTTTCTCATTCAGCTGCAGTGCTGGACCCAGAGGAGGAGTGGGAAGCCATGCTGCCAGAGTTGAAGTCTACCTTACAACAGCTGCTAAAACTTCCCGAGGAAGAAGAGATTCCTGAGAAAATTGCTACTAAAGAGACCGCTGAAGAGGTGAAAGGACGCATCCGTCGGTTGCTTGCCAAAGCTAGTTACAAGTATGTGATAGAATGAGATACTCTCTAATGACCTGTTTAGGCTTTGAGTTTAACCTTTGAGAAACAGTATTTCTTTAAAATGAACTGTACTTAGAGTATGCTGCCAGCAGGTGGTGGTAGGTGTTTTCACTGTAGTAATGGTCTGAACATCAGATTTATTATGCCAAAGGCATAGTCCACAATTAAGCATGCTTTTCTACTTTTACAAATGTTTAAAAGAAACTACTAAAATAACTAAATATAAATAGTGTTATATAAAAGATGATAAGGGTTCTCCTTTGAAGAAGAAAGCCTACAATAAGTATAATTCTGGTTGTATAATCTTAAGTTTTCTGGGCCTCAGTTTCATAATTTGTAAAATAAGTTGATTACATCATATGATTTCTAATGGCTTTCTAATTCTAAATTCTGTGAGTTAATAAATAATATATATTCTACCTTAATCTTTTTTTTTTTTTTTTCATCCGTACCAGAAAATATTTTTTCCCCATTGATTTTGAGAGTGGAAGGAATATAGGGAGGGGGAGAGAGAAACATCAATGTGGGAGAGACACGCCAATCCCACACACGCCCCAACCGGGCCAGGGATCAAACCTGCAACCCAAGTACATGCCCTTGACCGATAATCAAACCCACAACCCTTCAGTGCATGGGCCGATGTTCTAACCACTGAACCACATCGGGCCAGGGCCTACCTTAATCTTTAAGTCAACCTATTATGAATCCTAATCTTAGAGAAAAGGTTTCTCCCAGTGATTTTGTGACTCAAACTTTCGAGCAGCTTGGCAAAAAAAAGCACTTAGAGCTGTCATCAAGTATTCTTAAACCTTGGCCACAGTTATTTATTTACTTCTTACCTAATTAGACTGTTTAGAAAGGCTAAATATGAATAGAATGTAAACTGCTTTGCCCTCATATCTTTCCTTTGTCTCTCTTTACTTTGCTAAAGCATAAACAGAGACTATAGTTTTCTAATTGCTTCTTCTGCCTCCAAGCATGCTAGTATTTTCTCCTATCAATTAGAAAAATGTTTCAGCTCATGTTAAAGATGTCGCTTTATCCTCAGCAATTGGTGCTGGGTTAAGATCTTAATAACTGAGGTGTTTGCATCCAATTAAAATAAACATACATTAGAACAAAACTTTTTAAAATAAATTTTTTAGCAGTTTAATTTTTAATAAGTTTTTTTAAATTTTTTTATTTTATATATAGATTGATTTTTAGAAAGAGAGGGGAAGGGAGAGAGAGAAAAAAACATCTATTTTGTTGTTCCACTTATCTATGTATTCATTGGTTGCTGCTTATATGTGCCCTGACTGAGAATCAAACCCTCAACCTTGACATATCGGGGCAACACTCTAACCAACTGAGCTACTTGGCCAGGGCTTTAATGTGTTTTTTTAAAAAGCAGAAATTTACTTTTAAAAAATTAGACGCCCGGCCGGGCGTGGCTCAGTGGTTAAGCATCGACCTAGGATCCAGGCGATCAGGGTTCGATTCCTGGTCAGGGCACATGCCCGGGTTGCGGGCTGCAGCCAATCAATGACTCTCTCATCATTGATGTTTCTGTCTCTCTTTCTCCCTCTCCTTTCCTCTCTCTGAAATCAATAAAGATATATGTAAAAAAAAAAAAAATTAGACAATACATTTACGTGGTACAAAATTTTAAATTATAAAAAGGACATACCACAAAAAGTCCCGTCCAAACCTGTTCCCAGTCACTTAGTCACACAGGGAAGCAACAATCATAGTTTATTTGAATGTCCTTCTAGAGTTTACATATGGACATACAGCTGAACATATGTTCTTTTTCCCCCCCTTTTTACACAAGTGATAGAATTCTTTTTCCTGCTGACCTATCCCCTTGCTTTTTTCCCTCAATTATGTATCTTAATGTTTCCATACATAAATAGCTGCCTTAGTATTTTTTATGGCTACATAGAATCCCATTGTATGAATGGACCATAAATTAACCAGGTATTGAAAGTTCATTTTTTTCAAACTTTCACTTGGCAAAAATTTTAAACAGATGTTTGGAATAGGGTTGTGAATTTTAAAATTTAAAAGCCTTATTGAGTGCTTTGAAGATTAAAGTTAAGCCTTATCACTTTAGAAATAGAAAGTGTTTGAGCTCTACCCCGTGGATGCCTAAGTGTGAAAAGTGCTCCTTTTCCTTGGGACAGTAGGTCTAGGTGCTTGATGGGATTACTGGGTGGGTAGGCCTCCCTTCAGTCTACAGTGACACTCATGTCTGTCAAAATTTTTTTTTTTAAGGCTACAGTGACACTTTTATGGGTGCTAAATTGATTACAGGTTGATGTTCTTTTAGGCAGGCCATCATTCTCACTCGAGAAGCCCTAGGCCACTTCCAGGAGTCCGAACCCTTCAGTCATATGGACCCAGAGGAGTTAGAGGAGACCAGGTTTCTGAATTTCTTAGGAACTATCTTCAAAGGTAATTCCCTTTCCTTCTTCAGTCAACAAATAGAACATTTCAACTAGTATTTATGGACCATTTACTTTATGCCAAACACGGACCTAGCTAACAGAGTTGGTAATGCTTCTGCTCTGGAATGGAAGCAGCCGGTGGGCCTAATATTGATAGTCACAGAGTGTGAAAGGGTATTTCCAAACCATTAAGAACTTTAGGAATCTTTTTTGAGAAATAGACCAAGATATTTTAGAATAGGTTCTAAATTTATACCTTTTTTTGTGGAAAGAAGTGTCCAGAATGTTGTTATAGGTGTTGGATTTCTCCATCTTAAACATTCTCTAACTCCTAGGTCCATCAGCTTCCACACAGGAGAAGAATCCCCAGGCGCCTGCAGAGAACATGGGCCCAGGACAGACTGACTATAAAGACAAGCCCAGAGTGTCAGAGCCTGAGAAATCCAGGGGAAAGGACGATCTGGTGAAGCAAGAGATGCTGGTGCAGTATCTGCAGGACGCCTATAGCTTCTCTCTGAAAATTACAGAGGCCATTGGCATCATCAGCAAGATGATGTATGAAAACACAACCACAGGTATGGTATACCAAAGTTTCTTTCTGTAAGGACTGGGTCTTGGGTTGGAAAAACCAGTCTTGTCCATATTTTATTGATACCTAGCTGCTCCTTTAAAAGGAAGAAATTCTTGCCCTGGCTGGTGTGGCATAGTTGGTTGGGTGTCGTCCTGTGCACCAAAACATTGCTGGATTCCCAGTCAGGGCACATGCCTGGGTTGCGAGCTTGATCCCTGGTAGGGGGCATGCAGGAGGCAGCCGATCAATGTTTCTCTCTCTCCTTCTCCCTTCTCTCTCTCTCAAAATCAATTTTAAAAAAGTAAGAAAAGAATTCTTTTTTGCATTTGCTATACCTATTTTCATGCATATAGTACTTCATGATAGGGTATTATGGGAGTCAACAGTCTCAGGGAAAATTAGGAAGGCCTCGGTTTGCATGTTGCTACATCAAGAAAGTTTCTTTTTAATTTGGGGGGAGGGCAGTTTTGCCAAGTAGATGGGTGACATTTGTGTGTCCTCTCAGTGGTACAGGAGGTGATTGAATTCTTTGTGATGGCATTCCAATTTGGGGTACCTCAGGCCCTGTTCGGAGTACGCCGCATGCTGCCTCTCATCTGGTCTAAGGAGCCTGGTATCCGGGAAGCTGTGCTTAATGCCTACCGCCAACTTTACCTCAACCCCAAAGGGGACTCTGCCAGGTATATTGGGTACTTTCGCCTTTTCTGACCTTTCTAAGATCAGCTTCTCATAGGACATTTCTAGTGTCCTGAGAATTGGGGCGCATCCTTCTAGAGGATGTTCAGAATGTGTGGGCAGTAGGTCTATAAGGGGGCTCAAGGTGGAGCTGAACTTCCAGTGAAACCCATCCTAAGCTGTATTTGACACTGGTGAGGGGATAGCCCTAATCACCTGTTTGCTGGGTTCAACTTATCAGTCTTCTGATGACCCCTGATCTTTGCTGTTCCTGCAGAGCCAAGGCCCATGTTTTGATTCAGAATCTCTCTTTGCTGCTAGTGGATGCCTCAGTTGGGACCATTCAATGTCTTGAGGAAATTGTAAGTCTCCTCACTTCTTCTTTCTTTATTCATTCAGCCAAGTATTAGTGATTACTGTGTGTTCGGCAGTTTACTCAGCCCCAGAAAGGATAAGATTATTTGCTTCCAAGTTTCCAACTTAAAAGGAACCAACAGTCAAGTTGGTAGCCAAAAAACACAAACCACTTATCGAACAATGCAGCAGAGGCAGTGGTTATAGTAGCAATAGTAAATAATAACACTGTATATGCCAGGCACCTCTTAGCACTTTACTCATATTGACCTGTTTAATCCTCACAATAATCCCATGCGGTGATTCTATTATCTACATTTTACAAAGAAATCTGAGGCACAGAGAAGTTAAAGAACTTGGCTAGTTACAGCTAGTTAGTGGCAAAGTTTGAGATTTGAACTCAGGCAGAAGAACTCCAGAAAACATATTTTTAGCTTGTATGTTACACTGATGAATACAGAGTGGGACAGAGCAGTGTGAGGTGGGATGGTCAAGTAAAGCTTCCTGAAGGTGGTAGGACTTAAGGCGGGTCTTGATGAGTAGGATTTAGAGAATTTGAGAAAGGAGGGAAAGCATTTCATACAGAAAGCCAAGAAAGAGCACAGCCTATGTTGTAGAATGAGGAAGATTGTGTCCCAGCTTAAAATTGTTACCTGAAAAAGATAATAAAGCTGGGAATGTAAGTTGGAATTAAACTGTGAAGGTCCCTGGATGGCTTCAAGAGTCTAGGACTTTAACCTTATTATCCAGGGACCCCAGCAAATCTACCCTGAAGCATTTGGATCATTGGGGCAAAAGGTGGAGGTGGTGCTGAAATTTTAAGCCTATGTGACTAAGAGAGTGTTGGTACCTATCATTGGCAAAATGAAAAGGCAAGGAAGGCTGATGGCTTCCGTTTTAGACATGTTGAGTTTGTAGTAATAGCAAGAAAACCTACTAGAAACCCAGAAAGTAGTGAGAACTATAGAGCCACATGGAGCTCAACAAGGTCAGTTTCAGTGTGTCGTCTTAATGAACAAAGCTTTGAAGGCACAAGAGTAGAAGCAGTAGTGATGGAAGAACCTTCCCGAACCCCTCCTTTATATTTCGAGCCTCCTTCCTTTTCCGTTCCTGGGTATTGCTTTCACCTGCTCCAGGTTCTCAATATTCTTTTCAGAGAAGTGGGCCAAGGACCAGGGCAGTTGTTTTTAGCCTCAGCTCTTTTTCTTTTTTCTTCAGATCTGTGAGTTTGTGCAGAAGGATGAATTGAAACCAGCAGTGATCCAACTGCTTTGGGAGCAGGCAACTGAGAAGGTTCCCTGCTCCCCTCTGGAGCGCTGTTCCTCTGTCATGCTTCTTGGAATGATGGCACGGTGAGACTAAAATCCAGATGGGCAGTCGGATAAGAGAGGAAAGGAAGGTTCTGAGAAGGCCCCCTGTCCTTCAGTAATAGCAGTCAGGCCCAGCTGAGCCCTGTGTTTGAGCTGGCTACCTAAATGGGAAATAAAATAGTGGAAGTACCAGCACCCCCTGCCTAGAGAAAGGGGGATTTTGGGGGCAGCTCTGTCTCAGATCCTCTCTGTAGTATTCCAAGGCTCTGGAAGCCCTGCGTTGGGCGCAGGTACCTACCTACCCCCCTTGGCATTGTCCCTTACACAGAGTCCTGTCCGTGACTAGCTTTAATTCTGTGACTTCCTTCCCCTAGAGGAAAACCAGAAATTGTAGGAAGCAACTTAGACACACTGGTGAGCATAGGGCTGGAGGAAAAGTTTCCACAGGACTTCAGGCTGGCCCAACAGGTGTGCCTCGCCATTGCCAACATCTCTGACAGGAGAAAGGTATGTGGGGTGGCTGCACCCAAACTAAGGAGAGTAGGGGGTCATTTTATCCACCTTCCACACACCTACATACTGTCTTTCCTGTTCTTGACAGCCTTCTCTGGGTAAACGTCACCCTCCCTTCCGGCTACCTCAGGAACACAAGTTATTTGAGCGACTACAGGAGATGGTCACAAAAGGTGTGCTATCGTGAAGGGTCTGGGCAGAATTGAGGCCTTCGTCTGCAGTGGGCAACTTCTCTCTTTTCCTATGCAGGCTTTGTCCACCCAGACCCACTCTGGATCCCCTTCAAAGAGGTGGCCGTGACCCTCATTTACCAGCTGGCAGAAGGCCCTGAGGTGATCTGTGCCCAGATATTGCAGGGATGTGCGAAGCAGGCCCTGGAGAAGCTAGTAGAGAAGAGCACCTCCCAGGACCAGGACGACCCGAGTAAGTAGGCAAGAGGGTTGATGGGCCCAGTGGGCTGCAGCCAGCTCCTGCTACTTTCCCTGCCAGGCCAGAGGTCACTGCCACCACCACTTCCTACAACAACCCCTGACCTCCATGGCCCATGCTATCACATTTTTGTCACTCAAGTTGGGCCAGCCACCGCCCTGTTCCCCCACCCCATCACTTTCTTCTTCCTAGTTTGCGTAGTACATGAGCAAGGAGGAGATCGGTGAAAACAGGATGCAGAGTCCTGTGAGACTGATTATGTCTTTTCCTCCCTGCCCTTACTCTTCCCTCCAGAGGAGATCCCCATGCTCCCCACTTTCCTGTTGATGAACCTGCTGTCCCTGGCTGGTGATGTGGCTCTGCAGCAGCTGGTACATTTGGAACAGGCAGTGAGTGGAGAGCTTGGTCGGCGCCGAGTTCTTCGGGAAGAACAGGAGAATAAAACTAAAGAGCCAAAGGAGAAGGTGAATGGAGTACCTGGGCATGTGGGTTCACATCCCAAGCATTTCCCAGATGTGTTTCATGACCTCAGGTCATTGACATTTCCTTCTGGGATCTGCGTCTTCCCTGCTATTAAATGAAGTGAAGATGACACTCTACCTTCTTGGTGCTACTACACTGGGAAAGATTAGTGAGAACAAAGATGGAACAGTCTGTCCATGATCACCCAAGAAGGAAAGTTTTAGGTAAATACAGAGCATTTAGTTAGATCCTCAGCATAAAATAGAGGCTGTGCCCAAGGCATGTTTCTTAGAGCATGCACACACCCATCAGCTTTCATCTGGGCCTGCCATCTGACAGGGACCTTGTATTTTCTCCACTAGAGACAAACATACAAGACACAGCCCTGCAGCAGTGGGACAAGGTCTGACTTTCTCTATGATCTTGAACCATTGTCTGGCATGATCTATTTACCATGTGCAGGAAATTTTTTATTTTTTTTTTAATTTCAGGGAGAGTAAGGGAGAGGGAGAGAGAGAGAGAAACATCATTGATGAGAGAGTCATTAATCGGTTGCTTCCTACATGTCGCCTACTGGGGATCGAGCCCACAGCCCCGGCATGTGCCCTGACCGGGAAATGAACCATGACCTTCTGGTTCATAGGTCAGTGCTCAACCACTGAGCCACGCCGGCCGGGCAGGAAATTATCTCTATGAGGACGAGTTAAGAGATGTGGAAATATGATTTGGCAACTTAAACACAAATATAGGGAACCTAGTTCATTTCCTCTTTAATTCTGGAGTCCTCTCTCTACAGACACAATTGACAATTCTATGAATGGTTTTGCAGAATTTGCCTTTCCCCAGATTCATTCATGCAAAATGAAGGATAAGCTGGAATCAAAACTGTTGTCTCTGATCACGCATGATCTCTGGCTTCTTTCCCATTAGAATGCAAGCACTGAGACCACCATGGAGGAGGAGATGGGTCTGGTTGGGGCCACTGCTGATGACACAGAGGCAGAACTAATCCGCAGCATCTGTGAGATGGAACTGTTAGGTGGTAAGAAGAATTGCTGAGTGACCTTCTCCCCAACTGAGATAACTTGTCCCAAACCTAGAATTGTTCTTCCAACAGGCGAACAGATATTGGCTGCCTTTGTTCCACTTCTGCTTAAAGTCTGCAACAACCCTGGCCTCTATAGCAACCCAGAGCTCTGTGCAGCTGCATCACTTACCCTTGGCAAGTTCTGCATGATCAGGTAAGCCCTGGGGTTGGGACCACCTTCTCAAGGAGGATAGAGATGTTATGATTTCCCTGATGATCCTCTCCTTGCCCCTAGTGCCACTTTCTGTGACTCCCAGCTTCGTCTTCTGTTCACCATGCTAGAAAAGTCCTCACTCCCCATTCTCCGATCTAACATCATGATTGCTACTGGGGATCTGGCCATCCGCTTCCCCAACCTGGTGGACCCCTGGACACCTCATCTGTATGCTCGGTAAGAGATCCTTCACAATGCTTCAGCAGTCCCTCCCAGCTCTGGGAGGGGCTAGTTAAGTCAGTATGAGAATTACTAAAGCTGTATTTCCTTAGTCTTTAGGATTACCCTTGAACATCTGCTTAATACTTGACCTGTACAAGCCCTGGCTAGGTATGACCCCAAAGGGATTGACAAACTATAACTGTCTAAAGCCTTGGCTAAAGCTTGGCCTCCTTCCTCAATCCCACCTTTCAACTCTAGGCAGCTTGCTAACTGCTTCTAGAATGGTACATTAAGAAGGGGTATGAGTTCCTGCTGAGGGCCTTCCCTGCTAGTGTCAGGGTGTAGCCCATGGTCTTGGTCCCAATGACTTGAGATTTTATTCCTAGCCTCCGAGACCCAGCTCAGCAAGTGCGGAAAACAGCAGGGCTGGTGATGACCCACCTGATCCTGAAGGACATGGTAAAGGTGAAAGGACAGGTTAGCGAGATGGCTGTGCTGCTCACTGACCCTGTGCCTCAGATCGCCGCCCTGGCCAAGAACTTCTTCAATGAGCTTTCCCACAAGGTGAGAGGCAGAGAGGCAGCTTAGGGTTTGCTGCTGAGGGTGGATGTAGGTCACCTCGTGTCTTTAACGTGATTCTCTCTTACAGGGCAATGCAATCTATAACTTGCTTCCAGATATCATCAGCCGCCTGTCAGACCCTGAGGGAGGGGTGGAGGAAGAGCCTTTTCGCACCATCATGAAGTATGGTTCCCTGGGCCTTGGGGCATATTTTTCACCTAGCACAGGCTTAGCAACAAACAAACCTGTACAGTCATGTGCCACTTCATACATACACTGGCTGAGAAATGCATTGTTAGGCAATTTCGTCATTGTGTGAACATAGTACACTTACAGAAACCTAGGTGGTATAGCCTACTGCTCACCTAGGCTGTATGGGATAGCTCATTGCCTCCTAGGCTACGAGCCTGTACAGCTTGTTACTGTGCAAAACCACACGAGGGTAAATCAAGCACAAGAGAAAATGACATAATCAAGACACATGGTAAACATGAAAGATCTGTGGCTGCTGCCAGATAACAGCATACTGTTTACAGCAAACTTTTTTTTAATAAGTAGAGTACATTTTAAAATAATGATAAAAAGTAGAGTACACTAAATACATAAACCAGTAACAGTTTATCATTATCAACTATTATGCACTGTATGTTCTACAGTGTGTACAACTGGCGGTGCAGTGGGTTTGTTTACACGGGCAACACTACAAACACAGGAGTAATGTTTTGTGCTTCAACATTATGACAGCTATGAAAGGTGGTAGGAATTTTTCAGCTCCATTAGTCTTATAGGACCACCATCATACGTGCGGTCCACCAAAATGTCACAACTGTATTGGAATTCTAGCTCTGCTACTTTTTAGCTGTATGGCCTTCAACAATAACTTAACCTCTCTCTGCCTTTTTCTCCTATATAAAATGAGGCCAATATGTGCCGTGCCCCTTAGTTCTTGAGCAGATTCTGTAAGATAAAGTTCCTGAGGTGGTGGTAGGCACATTGTATTCACTAGATGGAAGCTGTTTTTGTTACAAATTTCCATTCACAGTGAAAATTCCTCAGGAGAGGGGGTGGACCCTTCTCTGGGGTATGGAAGAAGGCAGAAGGAATAGTGAGGCAGGCATGGCCATGGCAGAGAAGATTCTAAGGCAAGAGGTTGACCAAAGGCTAGTACTAGGGAAGACCAGGGCTCGTGGTAGTGGGTGGGTTCCAAGCTGCCCCTTCAGCATCCCTCCTCCCTGCAGGCAGCTGCTCTCTTACATCACCAAGGACAAACAGACCGAGAGCCTGGTGGAGAAGCTGTGTCAGCGGTTCCGCACAGCCCGGTATGCTGCCTTCCTTGAAGCTTGTGCTGCGAGGGTCCTTCAGAGCATTCTAGAGCAGAGCATACTTCCTCGGTCTCGCTCCTCACAAAGCCTTTCCCATCTGCAGAACCGAGCGGCAGTACCGGGACCTGGCCTACTGTGTGTCACAGCTGCCCCTCACAGAGCGAGGCCTCCGCAAGATGCTGGACAATTTTGAATGCTTTGGAGATAAACTGTCAGATGAGTCCATCTTCAGTGCTTTTTTGTCAGTGGTGGGCAAGCTGCGGCGAGGAGCCAAGCCTGAGGGCAAGGTGAGCAGCTCCTGCTGGGATTGCAGCCAAGTAACCAGGGTGACCTGAGACCAGATCTTTCTGTTTCCAATTCCTGTTTGTTTCTTTTTCTTGTTTTTTAATAGGAGTTTTAGGTTCAAAGTAAAATTGAGTGGAAAGTATAGAGTTCACCCATATGCCCTCTGCCCCCACACATACATACAGCCTCCCCCATTATCAATATCCCCACCGGAATGACACACTTGTTACAATCGATGAACCTCCCTGGGCACATCACTGTCATCCAAAGTCCATACAAGATTCACTGTTGCTGCTTGTACATTCTGTAGGTTTGTACAAATGTATAATAACCTGTGTCCACCATTATAGTATCGTACAGAATGGCTTCACCGCCCTAACAACCCTCTGTGCTCCCTATTCACCCCTCTCTGCCCTCAACCCCTGGCAGCAACCACTGATCTTTTTACTATTTCCAGTTTTGCCTTTCCCAGAATGTCATACAGTTGGAATCAAAGACATCCGCTTCTCAGATTGGCTTCTTAGAATTATGCACTTAAGCTTTCATCATGTCTTTTCATGACCTTGTTTCTTAGAAATCACTATTTCCAAGTCTGGCCTTAATCTCTTTTCCCCTCCAGGCTATAATAGATGAATTTGAGCAGAAGCTTCGGGCCTGTCACACAAGAGGATTAGATGCAATAGAGGAACATGAGATTGGCCAAGGGGATAGCAAGAGAACTCCAGCAGCCAAGAAGCAGTCCTCTGGTACGTGAGGCAGCCCCATGGATGGAGAGACCAGATGTGAACTCGTTTCAGGTAGAGGTTTTCATGGTTTTTTTTATTTTGGACTCATGCTTCTTCCCCTTTTAGCCTCTAGGCACCAGCATCTGACTTCTGTAGCCTCTGACAATGACTTTGTCACACCTGAGCCCCGCCGCACTGCCCGTCGGCATCCAATCACCCAGCAGCGAGTTAAGAAAAATAAACCCAGAATTGTCTTCTCAAGTGATGAGTCCAGCGAGGAAGGTATGGCGGGCCCAGGAGGAGCACAGCTGGGGGGGGGGCTGGCTTTGGTGGTGTCCTGCTGTGTAGATTCCACCACGCCCCCCACTACCCTCCCTCTCCCTCCCCCAGGTCGTCTTTCTCCCTGTACAGTTTGGGCTTTATTTGTGCAGTGTGGCTGGGCCTGTCACATTTGTTCTCTGAGATCTATTGTTCACCATCTTTGTGACTCAGCTTTTTCTCATTCCTCCAATTCTTGGAATAGAGCTTTCAGCAGAGATGACAGAAGATGAGACACCAAAGAAAACCACCCCCATCCGCCGAGCATCTACTCGTAAGCACAGGTCCTAGGAGGTCGGCTCGCCTGCTCCCATCCCTGCTGTGTAGGGTACTTGTGGGGTGACCTAGAATTCCGTTCCCCTTGTAAAATACTTATTTGCCTGTCTCCTTGGATTTTTAATACATAAATCATCTTTATAATGTAAGGCATTTCTCTTAAACCAGCCTAACTGAAAACTGAGTTGAGCTGCTTTCACTAGAATATATGTTTGCCAGTCTCCTTGTTTTGTAATGAATAAATATTTTTATATACTTTTAGACATTTTTCTTAAGCTTGTCTTTGTTTCATCTTTCACATTAGCCCATTTGCAGGCAGCAGATAGTTATTGGTCTAGAAAGAGAGGATGAGCCCCGGAGTACTGGGGCCCATCTCAAGATCTGATAACTTCATGCTTCTCAGTGCCCCATCTTTCTCTTCTCAACTCCCCACCCTGCACAGGTGACAAGATTGTTCCACTGTAGAGAATTATGCAGTGTCTAGTCTCCAAGTCTGTGCTTCTTAACCTGAGGGCTATTTTGCCCGCTCGCGGGCATCTGGCAAGTGTGGATTCCTTTTTTGTTGTCACAACCTAGAGGGGAGGGGTGCTACCAGCATCTAGTGGGCAGAGGCCAGGGATGTTGCTAAATACCCTACAATGTACAGGACAGAACTCACAGTAAAGAATCCTCTCCCAAATGTCAATCAATAGTGCTGAGCTCGGAAAAAGCCTGCTCTAGACCAAAGGCTGGTGTCCTCTGTGGACTGGCTCAGCCCCCACTTGTGCTCCTTATCCTATCTCTAAAGACGGGTGACTGGCCTGGCTGATGGAAGGTCAAGTCATGATCCCCTCCAGCTTTAGACAATCTCTGGAAACTGTCTGTCTACCAAGGATTCCTTGCCACAGGGCCTGCAGGAAGTCCAGCCCCTGAGGTGCAGGTGCTGCTAATGTGCAGCCACCTGAAGCCTGTCACCCCTTCCACCTCCCCAAGTCCTCTCTGCTGAGTCACCTGGAAATGGAGGCAGTGAGCCTGCTGTCATGCCGACACTGGTGTCTGCTGTCATGACAACAGTAGCTGTGTCAGTGGGCACTGAGACCCTGAGCTCCCTTTTTTTTTTTGACAGAGGACAGCAATATATAATGACAAACATGAGGCAAAGGGGAAGCCAGTACCTCAGACATGCTTTGGGGAGTGCAGGAGCATGGAGGGCCTCCTGAAGTCCTTGTCAGGGGAAGGGTTAATGGTCCTGGCAGCGCCTGAGCAGGAATGGAACTCTAGCAGCTGCAGCTCCTCCACCTCCCCAGCCCACTCTGCATTGTGGGGCTTTCTACCTCCTCTCAACATTAGATGCCTTCTGGCCCTGCTCTTGCTGTTCATGAAAAGCCTGGGCACCAACCATGCAGATGGCTGCCCAGCATAGACACAACCTTGGCTTGGGGGCCCAAGGAGGGAGGGCAATCCCCAAAAGGGAAGGGGCTGGAGTTGGGGTGCAGGACAGCGTGCTCTCTGCCTTTTAGGCAAAGGTTATCACCAGCTAAACTTAGCTACAGGCTTTTAGCTAGAAAGGGGGGCTGGTGTCAGGTTATGCTGGGCCAGCAAAGAGGCCCCAGATCCCCTGTCCCCCCGACACCTGCTGATGGGCAATGTCCATTTTACCCCACCCCCTTCTAAATCCTCTTTCAAGTGCTCAGAACCAGCCGTCCCTCCATCTTCAGCTCCCAAATCTGGCACAGCCTGGGCTACTGACCCACTGGGCTCCCTTCCCCTACCGCAGGCGTGGGAAAGGGCTGGGGTCGCGTTCCCACCAGGTGCTCAAGACCTCCCAATCTTTTACCCCTTTTGGACTCCTCGCCCTGCCCCCAACATCTGGGCACAGCCTGTGACTGGGAGCCCACGACTCCGGGCGGGCCAGCACGTCCCGAGACGGGGAGGGACTTCCGCCCTCACGTCCAGCTGTCCGCCCTGGGCTGGAGGAGTGAAAGGGGCATTGTCTCCCAGCCTGGGCCGCACCGCCCTCAGGTTTCCCAGGAGCAACTTTGTGGGAGGCCCCCAGGAGTGATCCCATCCTCCCTCTGGGGCCCGGGCAAGGCCTGGGGGAGAGCCTCTGGTGCATACAGGGCCCGGTTTGTCTGCCCCAATTATCAGGTCTCCCAGCTGCCCAAGCTGCAGGACAGTGTGACCTTCAACGCAGATACCTCCCCCTCAAGCTCAGTGCCCAGCCCAGGCCCCCGGCCCAGAGTGGCCGGGAGCCAGGGCCTGAGGAGGAGGAAGGGGGGCTGAGAAGGGCCCCGCGACGGTGCATTGGCCCCTCCCGGGCCTTTCCTTGGCTGTTCCAGTGTCACTACCGAAGAGCCTCGAGAAGTTCCTCAGCCTTCCCGCCTCTCAGCCTTTGAAAGAAAGAGGACGGAGTGGCAGCGTGCAGCCACCAGCTGCCCTGGGCTCCGGCTCCAAGTCCCCATCCCACGAGCTCCCAGCCCTCCCGTTTCATCCGCGCTGCAACATTAACGCCCCTAGCCCCTCAGTTCTCACGAGGGCCCCCGTCCTCGAGCCCACCGTCTCCGGCAAACTCACCCGCACGTCCTCGGCACCATCACCGATCACCTACTTCCTAGGGCCACTCTCAGTCCCCTCCCCCTCCGTCCCTCGCCCATACTCGCGGGGCGTGCACATTGGAGGAACCAGGCGAGACCAAAAGAAAAAGATGGGCCCTGCTACTCGAGATTTTACGGGCGCACGTAGCTCAGGCCTCCGCGCCCTTGGGCTGAGACTGGGCAAGCGGGCGGGAGGCGACCCGCGTCATCCCCGCCCCCGCCACGCCTGGTTTCTATAAATTGCGACAGCAGCCTCCCTCTAGCGCTCTCTGCTCCTCCTGTTCATCAGACAGCCGCGTCTTCCCGCGCAGTACCAGGTAAAAGCAAAAGCCAGCAGGCGCCTAGAGGAGCCCGGGGAAATTCCAGAGGGGCCCGGGCCGCGCGCGCGGGCCTGGGGCGCCGCGCGGGGTGAGGTGGGCTGGGTGTGCGCCGCAGTGCAATGGCGGAGGGGGACGTGCGGAGGCGCACGGATGGGATGGTGGCCAGGGGAGGGGGAGGAGGAGAGGGGAGGAGAGAACCGCTCTGGAGCCCCGCGCCCTGAAGTTGACTCACCCTCCCTTTCCGCAGCCGCAACCCAGTGACACGATGGTGAAGGTCGGAGTGAACGGGTGAGTCGGGGGTCGGCAGACCTGCCAGGGCTTCTGCAAGCGCTGGGAGACGTGGGAGGGTCGGGCCCCTCACCCCCCCAAGGAGAACTCAAGGTCAGAGCTCCGACCTCAGAGGGCCTCTGTTCCCCACGCACCTCTTGTGACTCCGCCCCTGCGGGGACAAGTCGCCCGGAGCCTTCCCCTCCAGATAAGCAGGAGAGTCCTCAGTTCTGGCTTTGGACCCATTCCCTTAGGCCCCTAGCTGCGTCTTCTTTCTTTCATTTCGCGCCCTGTGGGGTCACGTGCTGTGGAGGAAACCCCCCTCCCCCAGCCTCCTTTGCCCCCACCTAGCCGCACAGCTCAAGGATGCGGGAGGCGCAGCTTCGCGCACAGGCAGCCCCGAGGGCTCCTTGCGGTAACCTCGCCGCCATGTTGCAACTGGGAAGGAAATGAATGAACCGCCGTTAGGAAACCTCCCTGAGCTCTCCAGTCTTCCTCCTTCCCTGGCTATGACTAACCCTACTTCTGCCTCGGTGGGGTGGAGTCGCCTGTATCCGGTAAACCTGGTGAGGCAAGGCTTTCCCCGTGCTGCTCTCCAAAGAGCTGGACCAAAGAACTCAGACCGTGTTCACCCTACACCATCCGTAACCTGCCTGCCCCCTCGGAGAGGATGCTTTTCCTAGCCGATTTTCTGATGAATCAAAAACGTGGTTTTATGGGGGTCTTTTTGTGTCTTCTTTCTCTTTTCTTTTTGAGGGGAGGCGTGGTAGCTGTGGCTTAGTGCCATGCTAGGGGAGCTGAGTCATGGTAGTTAAAAATTTTCCACCATAAAATGGCTTCTGTAGCAGCAGCCCCTCTCCACACCAGCTCCCCTCGAAACTCCATCAATGACTAGAACTCACACAACCCTAACGACCAGGCTGTAAAGGTCACTGGGAGGATTAGGTGTCTGGGAGTCTTGGGAACCCTGCCCTTCTCCCCATTCCATCTTCCGGAAACCAGATCCTGACTCTACCCTACTCTGGGGTTAAATATAGCACCTGACCTTTCTGCAGCAGGGGGCCTGGCTTCTGCTCTCCCACCTCCTTCCACCTACACACACATCTGTTGCTCCTACAACCTGATTTCTGCAAGAAAGCTAGGAAGGACAGGTAGCTTAGCAATTAGAACCCCCATTATTAGGGTGTTGAAAACAGCTCATTTCCTCCATCACCTTCCCTCTTTGTAGGAGGGACTTGGAAAAGGGTGGGCTTTCCCTGACCAGTTAACTTCCGACCTTTACTCTTGCCCTTTGAGCTTGGTGATGCTGAGTGTACAGGTCTTTGCTCCATAAGGGGTGTGGCCTGAAGCTGGGCAAGATAGGAGCAAGCATTCCCAGGGCACAGAGAGGGGTGATGAATGCCGGGACTGACTGTGGGTGGCAGTAGCAGTGCCCTGCACTGTCACTCGAAAGATTGATTTCAGAGGACTCTAGGGGGTTGGGCAAGTCTTTGAGCCTAATCACCTCTTGGACAGGATAGGAGCCTTCACTTCGTGGCCATGCTTTTAAGCCAGGGTAGCCTGGCAAGATTGCTGGGAGAATATAAATTAGACCTTTTGGGACTTTTGGTGGCAGGGAAGTACTTGCTATCTTCCCTCTGAAAGAAGGTGAATGGGCCACGGGCTACTTACACACCCAAGAGAATTCTCAGTTCCCTCCTCATGCCTTCTCACCTTTTCTATCACTCAGATTTGGCCGTATTGGGCGCCTGGTCACCAGGGCTGCTTTTAACTCTGGCAAAGTGGATATTGTGGCCATCAATGACCCCTTCATTGACCTCAACTACATGGTGAGTGCTGCCTGTAGGGCAGGTGTGGGAAGCAGAGGCTCATTGATATGCAGTCCCTTGATGCCCTTACTTCTCCCTCCAGGTCTACATGTTCCAGTATGACTCTACTCATGGCAAGTTCAAAGGCACAGTCAAGGCTGAGAACGGGAAGCTTGTCATCAATGGAAAGTCCATCTCCATCTTCCAGGAGTAAGTGTGGAAGAACAGGAAGAAATTTGCTTCGGGGGAGATGCTAGCATGGGGTGACCACCTTGGGTACATGGTACTCATTCATGTCCTATCATCTCTTGTAGGCGAGATCCCGCCAACATCAAATGGGGTGATGCTGGTGCTGAGTATGTTGTGGAGTCCACTGGTGTCTTCACTACCATGGAGAAGGCTGGGGTGAGTGGCAGGAAGGCTACAGGTGAAGGGATTTGGTATAGCAAGAAGGCTGGGGGAAGCTGCCTTAGACCGGGAAAGGTAGAGCCTGGCATCTGTAACTCCTCCTTTGCTGCAGGCTCACTTGAAGGGTGGAGCCAAGAGGGTCATCATTTCTGCCCCTTCTGCGGATGCCCCTATGTTTGTGATGGGTGTGAACCATGACAAGTATGACAACTCCCTCAAGATTGTCAGGTGAGCATGGCAGAAGGGAGTGGAGAAGTGGTTGGATAGTGCTACAGTTAGAAGAGGGACACATTTGTCCCTAACTTGCCTCCCTCTTTTCAGCAATGCCTCCTGCACCACCAACTGCTTGGCCCCTCTGGCCAAGGTCATCCATGACAACTTCGGCATCGTGGAGGGACTCATGGTAAGAGTGATGGGGAAAGAGACCAAGCACTTCCAGTCTCCATTTCTCACCTGGGGCTGGGAGACTGGAGAATTTAGGTTCCTAAGAGTTGGCTTAGATCACTGTATCCCTTTACTTCTTCCAAAGGTGAGGAGGGAGGTTGAAGGGTAGGTAATGAGCACTATGCAGGCCCTTCACTCCATCCTCCATGTTTCCAGACCACAGTCCATGCCATCACTGCCACCCAGAAGACTGTGGATGGTCCCTCTGGGAAGCTGTGGCGTGATGGCCGAGGGGCTGCCCAGAACATTATCCCTGCTTCTACTGGAGCTGCCAAGGCTGTGGGCAAGGTCATCCCTGAGCTGAACGGGTGAGGCTTTTTGCTGCTTTTCTGGACATGGGGGCAGGGGAACTAGGAGCTGGTACTGACCCTGCTTCCCTGTGTCTGCAGGAAGCTCACTGGCATGGCCTTCCGTGTCCCCACCCCCAACGTGTCAGTTGTGGATCTGACCTGCCGCCTGGAGAAAGCTGTAAGTATGGGTTGGAGCACCTTTGGTGGGTTGGGGGCTTGTCTCAGGTAGAATGACAACATTGGAACTTGAACAACCATATTTGTTTTACCTTGTTAGGCCAAATACGATGACATCAAGAAGGTAGTGAAGCAGGCATCAGAGGGCCCCCTCAAGGGCATCCTGGGCTATACTGAGGACCAGGTACTGATAAGACAGGGAGCTGGTGTCCACACAGCCCTACCGAACAAGACTGGGTTCCCATACTTGGCCTTCTCCTTTCCTCAGGTTGTCTCCTGCGACTTTAACAGTGACACCCACTCCTCCACCTTTGATGCTGGGGCTGGCATTGCCCTCAATGACCACTTTGTCAAGCTCGTTTCCTGGTACGTGGCTAGGGTGGGGAATGTTTTAAAAACTGACTGTGGGTCTGGCGTCCTCTGGTGGCTGGCTCAGAAAAATAACCCTTAACCTCTCATCACCTTCCAGGTATGACAATGAATTTGGCTACAGCAACAGGGTGGTGGACCTTATGGTCCACATGGCCTCCAAGGAGTAAGAGCCCCCTGGACGACCAGCCCCAGCAAGAGGAAGAGAGGCCCTCAGCTGCTGGGGAGTTCTTGCCCCAAATCGATCCCCCAACACACAATCTCCTGACCTCCACAGTTTCCATCCCAGATACCCTAAAGAAGGGGAGGGGGCTTAGGGAGCCCTACCTTGTCCTGCACCATCAATAAAGTTCACTGTACCCAGCCAACTCTTGCTTTATCTTATTTCTGGGTCTAGGATGAAGGGGAAAGAAGCTGGGCTGGTACTAAGGTGAAATATGTCTTGAGAATAGCACAGAAGGGCCTTGCTTACCCCAAGCAAGCATAGCCTCGGGTAGATTTAGAGCTAGCTTGACTGGAAGCATCCCTTACAAAGTGTGTGCCCAGGCACTACTCGTGAAGAATTCTGTTCCCTGGCTGTTTGCCCTCCAAGGCCTCCAGGTTCTGTGGGTCTAGCATAGCCACTTCACAGGACCGGGTCCTTTCCTCACCATTCTCCAGCCCAGTTAGGTCGCTACAGAAGTTAGAACCTCACCCAATATGCATTAAACACCATGTGATAAATATAGGAAATGAGGGGGAAGTATGAGTGAGGCACATGGGCTCAGTGGCACAGGCATGGTGCCTACCACCTGGGTTGACCTTGGTTCTGCAACTTAAAGCTTCCTTGAGGCAAGTTACTTTTAACTTCCATGCCTCAATGTACCTGATGTTTATAAAATGGAGATGAAACTAGTGCATACCTCAGGATTGTGTAGCTACCACCAGAAAGTGCTTCAAACAGTGACACAAGGCATTCAATAAATACTCTGCAGTTTCATTCTTAAAGATTCCATTCAAATAGCGTAGCCTCCCCTGACAGTTATGCTGAGGTCTCAATCATGTCTCCCCAATTTCTCCAAGGTTTTCCAAGTTCGGACATCTTACTAAGCATGTTGGTCTCAGTGTGTGACACGGAGGCACATCTTCAGCTGATAATTGGAAGAAACGGGGACCCTGAGCACACACGCACATGCACATACCTATGTGCACACACAAGTAGCTTCACCTTTTTCTGCATCACTCAGCAGCGACTGGGAGACAACAGCTTCCAATCTCCACGACGCTGCACCTAGTCAGACCCAGAAGCCACCTGAACAAGGGATATAGACCCCCTCAATATATGGCATTTCCACAAGGGAGTCACACCACATCCTTACTGTCCACACGCAGGTGGCCAGAGCACTTGAACAATGGAGGGAGGACTGAGTGTCCTGTCCAGTCCGATGTCCCTCCACCTGCAACACGGAAGGAACACAAGCCATGGGACGTCCAGCCTGACCCATGTCATACCAGTGCCTGGGCCAGTTAGCACCAGTACAGAATCAGACATTAGCTGGCTCTAGGCCACACGGGTGGAAGGAGGATCTGACAATCACATTCCTTATTCAATGGAGAAGTTACAGGGCCACAATCGCACTGGCAGCATTTTAAAGATGGGGAGTAGCAGACACCCACGTATGAAGTCAAGGAGAGCTCCAGCTGTGGTAGGAGTCGCCTGGGAAGGGCAGGCCAAGCCTTGCTCCAGACACCCTAGAACCCTGGAGAGGCCAAGGACCAAGGGAGGAAACCCGAGAGAGGAGCATCCCTGTCCCCAGGGGCCAGGCTTAGTAGAGCGGGACAAATGAAGTTCCCCTTCTGTGAACCGACTCAGCGGAGGTTTGAGGTGCATTCCCATCAGGGTGGGACCAGAGGCAGGTCCCTATCTCATGGAGCTATCAGATGAGACATCACGATCGGAGTCTTCAGTCTCGCTAGGCGGTGGCGGCGGGTCGCTAAGCGGGACCGCAGTGAAAGCAGGAGACTTTCTAGAAAAAAACACCAGTTGTCATCTTGGGGCAGGCAGGAGTCCTGGTGAGGCTTGTCCTCTGGCAGGCAGATGAATGACAACTTGGGCAAAGGCAGGACCATGGGGTGAGGTTGGGTGCCAGGTGAGGGAGAAGGAAACCTCCCCCTCCCCACACCAGTGGGGTAGACAGTCCCTTCTCTATTTTGAGGACTTTGGGAGGCTCAGAGTTCAGAAATATCTGAAGTCTCTGAAGTAAGAGATGCAACCTGAGCCCGAGTGCACTAACTGGATGGCCCCAGCTTTATGTCTACTTGTAGTACTTTTGTGACTCTTTTAATTTACTTTTTTGTTGTGGTGTTACTTACATGGTCAAATGCACAAATGGTGGCCCTGTCTTCAGGTAAAAATCTGCCCTCACACCTCTTCTATTCCTTGTCAGTTTTTAGTTGCCTCTCACCAGAGGAACCATCAGAGTTGGTGGCATTGGGAGGTTTCAGCTGCCCAGCCATGAATGGACATCCAACTGGGCCACACAAACTAGGTGACCTCCAATGAGACCTCCACATCCAGATGTGACAGTCACTGTGGAGGGTTTTTAGGGCTTGCCCACCAAGGGGCTCTGGTCCACTGTTCCCTCCCTGCATGTACCGTTGGAGGAAGCACAGAGGAAGGTGGGCAAGCTCACCTTCCTCACCTGCACTCTGGGGGAAGTTCTTACCGGTCCCCAGACTGGGTGATGAGCCGGCGGCAGGTCTCCATCTGCACGTCCAGGCCCCGCTTCATGCTGCACATCTCCATGTACTCATGCAGGTGCCGGTTCATGTCATTCTTGGCCGTGGCAAGCTCCAGCTGTGGAAGGGGCAGGGCAGGGTTGTCAGGTCAGCAGTGACCCTTCTCCCAACCCAAGAAGGCAAACACGCCGAAAGCATTGCAGGGCAGGGGGCCCAGGCAGCATAGCTGAGGGCTCAGATTTAAAAATAAATCAGCCTGGCCGGGTGTGGTTCAGCGGTTGAGCATCGACCTAGGATCCAGGGGATCGGAGTTCGATTCCCGGTCAGGGCACATGCCTGGGTTGTGGGCTCGATCAATGACTCATCATTGATGTTTCTGTCTCTCTCCCTCTCCTTTCCTCTCTCTGAAATCAATAAAGATATATTTTTAAAAAATAAAAATAGATCAAGGCGGAAGGCACTCAATATACTATCATTCCTTCTAGTTTTCTGGGCAACCTTTGCCTACAGAAGAATGCAAAGGTATCTCTCCCAGGCTTGCATTCTTTCAACAGACTGGTGAGAGCAATGAGGAAAGGAATGTTTACGCACAGCATGAGGGAGAGGACGGAAGTGCCTGAGAGCAGGGGGCACTGTCTGTGGACAGCCTTGCTCCCTGCCTGGGGATCCTGCATGGCCTGGCTCATCCCTCACTCCCTGACAATGCTGCACCCAGTGTGTGTCCCTCACTAAATCAGGAACTCCTGAAAGGGCTGGCCACAGGCCTTATTCATCTCCACACGTGCATGGCAGGTACCTGGATGGGAAATGAACTGTTAACTCTGTGAAGTTATCTACAAGATTAATGGCATAAAGGAGGGCATCTGTCTACACTGTTGGAAAGGGCTCATTTCTCCCACCATCCATTTTCTCATTACTTTATTTTTTATTATTTATTATCCTCACCTGAGAACGCTTTTAACTTTATTGATTTGAGAGAGAGATTTGTTGTTCCACTTATTCATGCCTTCATTGATTGATTCCTGTATTTGCCATACCTGGGGACCAAACCTGGAACCTTGGTTTATCGCTTTGACTGAGCTATCCAGCCAGGACCATTGTTACTTTATTTTCTTACTCGTAAGCCATTTCAGAGACTAACAGAAAGACCTGCTGCCAATATTGAATGTCCTACTGGTTATAAGATGCATCCTGATTTAAGAAACTTTACATGTGAAAAAATGTGGGGCTCGGAGTCAAGGAAATACCATCTCCCTCCCAGAGCCCATGCCACAGGCTTTGAGGCAGAGCTGAGAGGTGGTGCAGAGGCGGTAAAAGATCTGGGCCAGAGACAATGTGCTGCCTCTTTTTGTTTTGGGTACAAAGGACAGGGGGCCAAAAGGGAATGCGAATGAAACCGCCTGGAGGTGATCTGCTTGACTGCCTGAGAGCAAAGAGAAAGGGTAGGAAACTAGCCTTGAAAAATCTGAACTGGACAGAGGAAACCACCCATAACTAATCTGAACTGGACAGAGGATGGGAACTCAGAGAAAGAAGTGGTACAGGGCCAGGCACAAGACATGGTCAGGACAGTGACATGTGGGATGAGAGTGTGCCCTGGGTGGGCGTGGCTGGAGCGGCAGCGTTGGTTCCAGACACCAGAGCTGGAGTTCCACTGGGGTCCCGCAGCAGCGAGCCAGAGGAGCAGGACGTGCTGGCTGTTCAAGCCAGAAAGAGAATATGATGCCCCAGCTCTCGTTCAGATCAGCTGCCACCCATACCCCCATTTTTCCACCTCATGAGAGTCGGAGTGGAGGGAACTGGGTTCTGGAGCCCATCACTCAGCAGGACAACGAAGAATATATTTTATCACAGAACGTGGGTGGGTAAAAGTAGATTTACACTTGTTTGTATGGAAAATACTACAATAACTAATAATAATACAAGAATAAACGCACATACTCACAACTGTAAACCTACTTTTGCCCACGCCTGTACATTTTATCACTAATATATATTCTATCACAATAACAAGAGTAAGACTGCCACCAGTTGTCTCTACATGTTTGTACGTCCCCCTTAATTCACACAATTCAAGCAGAAATGAGCACACATTAGGAGATACCCGCCACAACCCACACGGAGACTCCAGACTCCTGAGTAAGCAGAGGGGTGGGCCATGGCTGGGAATACATGGAGAGAGGAAAGGAGGTGGGGAGCAAGAATTCTTTCCCACCCTCCACTCTGGGCCTTGGTTTGACCATCCAATAATGGGACATGGTCCTTGCCTCCATCTCAGTGACCCTACGAGGTCAAAGGTCACAAAGATAAAGGGACCTAGGGTGGCCCAGATGGATCACCAGGAGCAACACTGCAAACAAAGCCACCCTGCCAGCTCTCCTAGCATTTCCTCAGTGTCATTCCACTGGGAGAGAAGAAGAATTGGATGACTCAAAAGCATGCTTCCACTTAGGATTTTTCTTTTCTTTCTTTTCACATCATGTTGTAAACTAAGCCCCTCTGGTCCAGGGGAAGAAGCAAGCAGAGATGCAGCCCAGACTACTGCTCCAAGGCCCCTGCTCGGCTGGAGGTACAGTGAAAACATCACACCTTAAATCCACCATTCACAAGAGGGAGGGAAGAGTCAAGGAGGGAGGGAGGCAGAGAAGGAGGGAGGCGACAGTGAGATAGGTGTAAATGGGAAAATAAAGATCACTTCTTCCCATCTCCTCAGCTGGTAGCATAAATCTGGCTGTGCCTGTAAAACTTAGTTAGCACTTGGCCCTGGCCGGGTACCCTCAGCTGGCTGGAGCGTCGTCCGTGCACCAAAAGGTTGTGGGTTCAATTCCCTATCAGGGCACATACCTAGGTTTCGGGTTCAAACCCTGGTCAGGGAGAGTATGGGAGGCAACCAATCAGTGTTTCTCTCTCCCATTGATATTTTTCTCTCCCTCCCTTCCTCTCTCTCTAAAATCAATAAACATCCTCGGGTGGGGATAAAAAAACACACACATGAGACTGAAAAAAAAGATGGCGGAGTAGGTAACAGCTGCACCCACTGCCTCCCGCAACCATATCAAAATTACAACTAAAATACAGAACCACCATCACTCAGAGCCTCCTGAAAACTCGCTGAATAGAAGCCCCACAACCAGGGAGCTGAAGGAGCACCAAGACCGGGAAGAGGGGTGGAGACTCGGGCGGATCGGGGCTGAATCGCAGAGACACGGCATCGGGCCGCACACGGTGCCGCGGTTGAAACCCGGAAGGGAATCTCCACGGCGGAGTTTTCCCGGAGGAGGGAGGGATCCCAGCCCCACAGCAGGCCCCAGCGAAGGGCTCCAGGCCAGGAAAAGAAGTCCCCACACCTTCGGGCTGCGAAAACCAGTGGGGACTGGGGCTGAGGGTCACGGAGGCCGCGGGAGCCCCAGGCAGCTCCTCTTAAAGGGCCCGAACATGGACTCACTCGGACGTGCTCCCTCTGAGCCCAGCGCCGGGCAGCAGCCTGAAACGACCTGGGATACTCGGGGAGGAACTAACCTGCCTGAAATCCCGGAGAGAGCTGGAGGGGCAGCTTCCTCCCAGGCAGGAGAGCTGGCAGAGGCCACTACTCCTTTGGCAAGTCCTCCCCGCACAGCCGGCAGGCAGGCACCATATTTGAATCGCCACCTTTGGCCCCGCCCCGTGATTCCCGAAAGCCCCGCCCCTCCCCACCTGCAGGCTCATCCAGGCCATTTCCAGGGACTTTTCTGTGCAAGTGGCCTCTCGAGCCTCATGCTTAGGACTTTCCTAAAATCTCTCAAACAAGCAGCAGTGGGCCCCATACGGCTTGAAAAGGGGCCCCAGGCCTGGCACTAGCGGCAGCTGCATTGGCTCATAGCTTGGCCTCTCCTGGACAATGCCAAGCCCAGCACAAGTAGCAGCCAACTACGGTTTGCTGTGTAGCTCATGCTGGGTGGCCCTGGGCAAGGCACCAGCAGAGGCTGACTTTGCACCTCCAAGGAGGCCCCAGAGACAGTGCACCTGGTGGTCAGACTCTACCACGCTGGATTACAACCCTACCACAGCCACGAGTCACACACTCAAGGGGCGCACTTGGTGAACACCAAAGCTCCACTGAAGTAAATCCTACTCCATAGGGGTGTCTCCAGCACAGCAGCTCTCTGGCTGTAGTTGCAGCTGGTCCTCACAGCTGATTGATCAGGGGGTCAGTTCCTCCCAGTGACACCAACAGCAACCAAGGCTCAACTATAACAGGACAGTGCACACAGCCCACACAGGGGAACACCTAGAAGGCCCAGCTCAGGAGACTGGGGAGGCTGAGCCACTGGACTCTACAGGACACCTACTACACAAAGCCACTCTATAAATTCCAGAAGACACAGCAGCTCTATCTTATACATAGAAAGAAACACCTGGAAGCAGCCAAAATGTGGAAGCAAAGAAACATGTCACAAAGGAAAGAACAGAAGAAATCTCTAGAAGAGGAACTAAATGAAATAGATCCAAGCAAGCTAACAGATACAGAGTTCGGAATTTTGGTTATAAGGATGTTTAAGCAGACCGTTAGGGAAATAACTGAGAAAATCCATGACATAATAAAGTACCAATTTGAAATGAAGGCTACAGGAACTGAAATGAAGAATAATTTACAGGGAATCAATAGTAGAGTAGAGGATGCTGAGAATCAAATCAGCAATTTGGAACGTGAGGAAACAAAAAACACCCAACCAGAAGGGCAAAAAGAAAAAAAGAATCCAGAAATATGAAAATAGTATAAGGAGCCTCTGGGACAACCTCAAGAGGCCCAACATTCGTATTATTGGGGTGCCAGAAGAGGCAGAAAGAGACCAAGGAATTGAAAACCTATTTGAAAAAGTAATGACAGAAAACTTCCCCTACCTGGGGAAAGAAATAGACTTTCAAGTCCAGGAAGCACAGAGGGTCCCAAACAAGAGGAACCCAAAGAGGCCCACAGCAAGACACATCATAATTAAAATGCCAAAGGTTAAAGACAAAGAGAGAATCTTAAAAGCAGCAAAAGAAAAGCAATTAGTTACCTACAAGGGAGCACCCATACAACTGTCAGCTGATTTCTCAACAGAAACTTTGCAGGCCAGAAGGGAGTGGCAAAAAATATTCAAAGTGATGAAAAACATGGAACTACAACCAAGATTGCTCTACCCAGCAAAGCTATCATTTAGAACTGAAGGTCAAATAAAGAGCTTCACAGATAAGAAAAAGCTAAAGGAGTTCATCACCACCAGACCAGCACTACAGGAAATGTTAAAGGGTCTTCCTTAAGAAGCTAATGAACAAAAGAATCTGATGAACTAAATAGATCCAGAGACATTGACACATGCAACAGACGATCATATTTCAGAGGAAAGAAGGAAGGGGGGTGGAGGGTGGGAAGAGATTAATCAAAGAAGTTATATGCATATATGTATAACCCATGGACATAGTCAATAACAGGGTGAAGGCCTAGGGAGGGGGTGGGAGCGAAGTGGAGGGGGTCAATTGGCGGGGAAAATGGTATACCTGTAATACTCTCAACAATAAAGATAAATTTAAAAAACAAACACACAAACAAAAAACACATGAAAAACTTAGCATTTGCCTGCCTGGGCAAAAAACAAAAGCAGGTTTTTCTTAGGGGAACAGGACCATTTGACGTGAGGGAGCAGTAAGAGCGCAAACATGCCACATGGGGCTTGAAGAGAGGTTGAGAATTATAGGAGTCTGCCTGCCTCATCCCCATGTCAGAGTGCTCAGGAAAGGACCCCCTCACCTGGGGCAAGAGGACTTGGGAATCACCTCCAACCTCCCCACCCTCACAATTCCCTTCATCCGGGGTGCCACAAATCCTTCCTGAAGCCCCTAACTGCCTAGAGTTTAAGCGAAAGCACCAGGTCCCCCTGCCACCTCTAGAAGGTTCCTCAAGGCTGGGGAATAAGAACAGAGATTCCTCCATTAGCGCAAAGGCTTAGCTGAAGAAGCAGCAAAGTTCAAGTCCACCTCTGAGTGGACTGTGCTGCAGCACTAACAATAATAATCATCACCACCACCATATGGTATGCTTACTATGAGACAGACACTGCCTTAAGTTCATTGGGTGTATTATTTCATTTCATATTCAAACAACCCTATGAGGGAGGTATTATTAATATTCCTTTTTACAAATAAAGAAACAGGCTCAGAGAGAGTAAGCAGCTTGTTGAAAGTTAATAGTAGCAATTAAGTGATGGGGTTGAGAACTGAACCCACATCTGTCTGCCTCCCTCCAGAGCCTGAGATCTTAAGAATCCACTAGAGGTACAACAGCTGGGCAATCACTCCTCCCCGTCAAAGAAAAGCGGGAGGCCTGGTGTCTCAGGTCTGCAGGATGGGACCACTCCACCTGCAGCCCCGCTTACCACCCACTGGGACCTGTGGTCCTCAGCTTCTACTCACAGCCTTACCTCTATCTGGTCAATGGTTTCCTGATATTCCTTCTCCCGGGTTTTGAACAAGGATTCGGTGTCTTTAATCACCTTCTCCAAACTGTCTTCCTGCTGCTGGAGTAGAAAGGGAAGCATGGGTGGAGGGGAGGGGCAAGGCGGAGGGATGGGATGGGATGGGATGGGATGGGATGGGATGGGATGGGATGGGATGGGATGGGATGGGGTGGGGTGGGGTGGGGTGGGGTGGGGTGGGGTGGGGTGGGGTGGGGTGGGGTGGGGTGGGGTGGGGTGGGACGGGACGGGACGGGACGGGACGGGACGGGACGGGACGGGACGGGGGCAGTCCACAGGGCCAAGGAGAGACAGAGAGAGAGAGAAAGTCAGGCTAAAGGAAACAGGAGAAAGAAGAGAAAAAGGTTAAAGAAGGGAAGCAGCAGGTAAAGGACGATGGCCACAGAGGGAAAACAGAGCAAGGAGGGGAGGGAGGCGGGGGCACTGGGCAGTGAGCTGGAGGCAGAACTGGAGGGCCCTGAGGCCCAGAGGGGAGGTTACCTCTCCCTGGGCCTCTGCAGCTGCCATGGCATAGCCTGAGAAATCCTCCCAAAGCAGCAGGGTCTCCTCAGTCTCCTCCCAAGTCAGGCTGTCACAGTCGTCCTCAAAATCATATTCCCTCCTAGAGACAGGGAGCCCGTGTGTCAGGGTGGGGGCCTTCCTCCTGGCGGAGGGGACTGGGGGGAGCTCCGGCCTCCGGGGACTGCCAAGGATGGGCCTGCGGGACTCACAGCTGGTTGAGCATGCGCTGCATCTCCTCGTTGATGCTGAGGGCTGTGCTCTCCTCCTCATCCCCATCGGGCTGGCGGGGCCCCTCACTCTCCGACAGAGAGGTGTCCTCCTCGACGGCAGCCTTGCGCTCCCGCTTCCGCCCCCCCATGGATGGGACCTTAATGGGAGACAAGTGCAGAGACTACAGAGCCGAGGCCGGGTGCATGAGGAGAAAGGGCGGTGGGGCGGGCGGGCGGGAGAAGCGGGAACCAGCAGAGGGCGGGGCGGACAGAGAAAAGACACGATTACAATGACAGGAACGGAACACCAGTCACCAAGGGGCAGGCAGACAGACACAGATGGGCACAGGGCTGCAGACCAAGAGGGAAGAACAAGAAGAAACACAGAGAACAGAGCAGTGAGGTAAGGGGAGAAAGGGCTGGCTGTGGCCACGTTAGGATGTGCACAATGGCTACCAAGTATTTTTTTCCCCTAAAAAGAGGTCTTTCTAATGAAATGACTGAACAAAAAAGAAAGTTTTAGGTTGCAAGGAGGAGGAGGACACTGTTCACGAAGGAGAACCTAAGTCGCATATCCAGGCCTGGAAAGCCGGGAGGAAAAGGCATAGAAAGAAATGAAGCAGAGGAAAGAGGAGAGGGGGACAGGGCGCGGGAACTAGAAGGGGGTGGAAATCTGCGCTGAAAAGCCCAGCAGGTCAGAACCGATGGCCAAGGCCTGGGCAGTTTAGAAACGGGGACTGGGACATTAATAAGCTTGCGTGAGAGCAAAACTAACCAGTTTCTTCTGTGAAGAAAGCCAAAGAAGATGAGAGGAAGAGAGAGGAGAGGAAGCAGACAGAGAGAGGGAGGGGAGAGATGGGTTAGAGACAGCTTCCAAACTTCTCTTCCGAGGCTGTTCCTGGCTCCCCAGCCAGTCCCACTAAGGGCCCCTCGGTGCCAGGACGAGTCCCCCGAGAAGGAGGATGGGCAGCAATGATGGAAGGTTCTTCACCTGCCCCAACCCTCCCCTGAGGCCCTCGGGCACGGGGAGGTGTGGGCTGGAGGCCGGGCCAATGCCTGCCCTCTGCCCTCACCTGGAACATCTGGATCATGTCCTCACAGTTGCGCTGCTGAGCCACATCGCAGAGTTTGGCGGTGATGTCGATGCGGCGGCAGATGTCCATGTCTACCTTCATGGCCTTCTCCTGGATCTTCGTGTCCAGCTCTGTTAGGTTCTGTCCGGGGAACACGGGGAACAGTGAGGAGGTGCTCTGCACTCCACACAAGGGCCAATAGGCCCTGGCAAGATCCTCCTCACCCTTCTGGTCACACGTCACCATCACCTCCCCCATGAAGCCATCAACTCCTCTGAGTAGCACGCGTCCCTTCTGGGTGATCTCCCCACAGCACTTAGTTCATACACAGGCTGCTGGTGCAACTGGCTCCCTGGCTAGATGGGGAGCCCCTGGAGGGCGTGGCCCAGAGCCGGGACATGCAGGGGTCCCTCTTGGAACTTATGTGAAAGAGAGACTACTGGGAGTTACAAGAATGGAGAACATAGTGTGGTAAGGATAACAACAGCTAACACTTATTTAGCACTAAGTATGTGCCAGCACCATCCTCAGGGCGTTATGAGCATACTCATTCTGCACTGTACACGCCTTTATTACCTATCCCATTCCGTGTAAGGACAGGAGGCAGAGTGGTGAAGGAATTCACCCAAGGCCACACTGCTGGGGAGGGGCAGAGCTGGTATCTGTGTTCTTAACTAACTGCTGGACAAGCTCTAGTGATGATGGAGGTACGCTGCCTCTCCAACACAAGGGACATGTGTTCCTTCTTTTTCTCCTGAAGTAGAGGGTGGCAAAGGAAAAGACGGAAGCATAGCAAAGTGTGGGGAGGGGTGGTGGACAGGAAATCAACAGGCCACACCTAGCAAGGCCTGCTCTGCCTGATTTGGCAGCCTGGCTGCAGACAGCCTGCGTGACAAGCCCGCAGGGGAAGAATGTGAGGGATGCGCTAGCTGCACTCACGTTGCTCATAAGCCCTTTGAAGACCACTAGCTCAGCTTTCAATTGCTCCACCTTCATCGCCAGCTCCTCCTGGCAGGCATCAGACTCCTGGGCTTCCTATAGCCAAGCAGAAAACCCTGCCATTAGTGGCACTGCCAGTGTGGGAGACAGGTCAAGATAAGGAGGGACAAGGAACCAGCCCCAGGATCAAGGGGCGACAGGGGAGAACTGAGGGAAGCCCAGGCAGTGAGGCGCCCTCACCTCCTGGAGCTCATTCACTCGCTCTTGCAGCTGTATCCGCACCGTGTACTCCTCTTCCCACCTAGCAGACATGGGAAGAAGGCAAAGGCATAGGTGCAGAGTCCTTCCCTGCCCCTAAAGCTCCCTGTTCCCCACCTGTCTGGCTCAGGCCTCAGCCCCTGGGTTTGGTTCCCTAGATGGGGAGGAGCTGTGGGCAGGAATGTCTGGCTGGCCAGGCGGCCAGCTGCAGCTGTCGGGCGGCTCCATGCTTCCTGGCCAGTGTGGAGTGCAGCAGCTGCCTTCCCAGAACCTCCAGGCCACATATCAGTGATTATATTTAAAAGCAAATGCAGTTGTTCTTGTCCTTCACAGTGCCCATCCCGTTCAGGCCCCAGCCCAACCAGCTGTCAGACTGGCCTCTTCCCCCACGTCCTGCCCACACCAGACCACCAGGCCCACCCGGCCCAGTCTCCCACCTTCAGCAGCACAGATCCGGTCTCCCGCCTCCTGCCTGCACCAGAACAGAGCTCCTCTAGCCTGCTGCCCTGCCTCGCGTGGTACCATTTAACCCTGTAAAAGCAGCTGCAGGACACACACCGCGTCAACAGAGTTGCTCAAGAGCTGGGAGGAGACACTCAAAGTCCATCCCCATAAGCTTCAGAAACTGCCCACCCAGATCCCCCACTAAGTGAGCCGGAGAGAGGTGACAGTGGAAAGCAGGAGCCTGGGACTACTAAGCACCCAAACCCAGAGGGAAAGGGAGCCTGGAGTATAAAAAGTATCTCGTGAATATGTGGGTAAGAACTAGAGGTGGTATCTCCTGGGATACAGAATTCGGAGACTGAGACCAGCAGTAGGCTAACAGACAGCCACTGGCAGGGTCTCTGTCCCAGCACTAGGCTTCTCACACAGGGCAGTCCAAGGTAAGCCAGAGCATGGTGTGTTACATCACAGAGATGGAAGGCTAGCAGTGGGGGCCACGCCGCACCCGACAAGGTTGGCTGGGATAGCGGAACTTCTCAGACCCCACTCATATAGCCTATCACTTCCTGCCACATTGTGCAGACTTCTTCCAGTCTGAGAAAGGAGGGGAACTGCACCGAGAGAAACTTCAGTATAAGAAAGGTGGTTAGGAAGTAAGTAGCAAGGAGGACAGCAAGAAAATGAGAACCCAAGAGAACATACTTTATAGATGCGGGATTTAATCCTTCCCCTTCCCTCCACCTTTTTTCCCATCTTGCCCTCCGCACTTTTCCCGGGCTCTCCCTCCAGTCTCGTCTTTCCCAGCTCTCCTGATCTCACTCACATCCGCACTGCAGTATTCCTCAGAATAACTCCTCTCTCTACATCACAGAGGCTGCCCCTCCCAGTCGGGCAGGGAGAGGAGGCAGCCAGCCCGGCCACCATGCTGCTGGCTCAGCTCATCACACAGCCCAGTGCCCAGCCTTCTTGGTTCCCTGCCCACCCTTCCCAGCTGCCCCAGGTCTTTCTCCCTTTTCCTCTGGCTTTCTCATTTGGACAGTCAGGGCCAGCGATGGGCCCCAGTGGCATCTGGTTATATATTTTCTTAATCAAGATCCTTTCTGAACTTATTTTCTTCATCTACATGAAGGCTTGGGATGTGGTGCCTTCGTGCCCCTGGAGTCCATGAATCCCTGGTGGAAGAAGGCAAGACTGACAAGGGGACAATAACCCTGGACACAGTACATCAGGAAGGGTAGGAAGCACTGTTTGACAGTGAATTCAACAAATTCAGGTAGAAACTTAAGTAAGGAAGTTATGTAAGGATTAAGATTAATACAATATCACAAGGTAAAAAAAACACACCTCTGAAATCAACTGGAAGCTCGCTAGAATTCTCTTTGCACTCAGGTCAGATTTTTCCACAAATAGGTTCATTTTGACCTCCATTCAATTCTGGCCTCACTTAGGAGATTCCCTTAACATGTAGGACTTGAGCAATTGTGTATTCTACAATTACCAACCACCTCTCTTCCAAATAAACAGTATCCTTGAGTAAAGTGAGGAAGCAGGGAAAAACTGAGGCCAGGAAAGAGAAACACCCAAGATCACACAAGGAAGGGGAACTGAAAACAGAACCCAGGAGGCCTCAGCTCCTTCCCAGTTTAGTGTTCAAGTTATGCCCAGGCCTTCCAGGCTACAGACAGGAGCTACAGTGTTGCTATAAAGAGAACAGAATGAGCGCAGGGCATCTGGGGTGGAAGAATGAGTAACTGCCAGTGTCACGTACCATACAACTCTAGCTGCGGGGCCTCTGCACAGCAGTGTGCTGCAGAGTGATGAGCTCATCAGTCCCCAAGGAATAACTCTTTGCTGCCCTGGACAGCTACACCAAGGACAAACACTCAGTTTTAAAAAAAAACAAGATGGCCCTAAGAACAGCAGTTGTTCCTGTGGTTATGGATGTAGTCCAGAACTGTCCATGTTCCACTGCTAACTGTGTTAATTAACTTCAGCTGGGGCTGGGGCTGGGGCTGGGGCTGGGGCTCGGGCTGGGGCTGCAACAAGGGCAGGCTGGGTCTGGGTGGCATCTGGATGATGATTTTGGATAACCAGGATTCCCAAAGACACTTATAACATGGACTACAACTAAGGTAGCCAGTATGAGGACAAAACTCAGCCTCAGAAAGCACAATGATCTGTAATTGGCTAGATTCTGGCAGGTTATAGATGCCTGAAGGTCATCCCCCGGACCCAGAGGTAACTTCCCAGAACATTCATTCAATCCCATAGATAAATCTCAGCTACACTCAGCTGCAAAGGTAATTCCCAGGCCTACCCACAAGGGGTCAGAGTAGCTAACTAAAGGTTAAACCTGAAGGCCCCCAAACCAAAGCCTCCCTTTGACCTGTCATTTTCCTCTTTGACCATGGCATCGGGCACAGTCTACAGAGTGCTGGCTGAGCTTGTGCTCCTGGCCTAACAGCATGCTTACCAACCCTCTAAGGAATCCACTTGGTATATAGTCAGCACCCTAGCACTGCATCCCTTCACCTGAACTTTTGTGCTACCCTGCCAGGTTCCCCACAAAAAGCGAAATCTTCATCCTCAGAACATACTGGGCCTGCCCCCCAGCTGCCTTATACTCACAGGGTGTGTCCACATTCCCAACTTTCTCCTACTCAGCTCTTCTGCTGGCTCTGATGAATGCCTCCACCCTTGGCTCTCTGCACTTTCAGATTCCCCTCTTCCACTAGCCCTACAACAACTACCAGTCCCTTCCCCTTTCCCTAGGGAATTCCCTTCACTCTTTCTTTTCCCATGTTTTTTACCTACTCCAAGCAAAGCTCTGCAGTCCCCAGAGCCCCTCATTTGAAACTAAAGCAGATACCCAGCTTCCATTCACAACACTGCTGTGGAAAGCTCTAGGCAGTGGCAGGATCACCCACTGCACAGGGCAGCCCTTCCTCACCACTCCCTTCTAATTTAAGCTATATCTTTTGCCTCTTACTTCTGATCAGTATATAGAGCTTATATCACAAAACTACTAGAGGCCTGAGACTGGTGGGGATAAGTAGTACCCCAGATGTGATCTCTCAGACCCTTGGCCCTTTCACACCTCACAAAACCCCACAGTTACACCGTCATCCAAACACTGCAGCCTAGATGGGACAGAGACAAGCCAGAAGAAAACTATGAATTCCCCACAGTATTCAGCTCCCAGTCTCCTTCTTGTCACGAGTCTGACTTCTGCATTCTCTGAGGATTCAGTCTTCCCCATTCAATTCCATCTACCCACTTCCGAGCTCCCTTACACAGAGGAATTTTACTCTTATTTTAGTCCTCCCTGATTCTTGGGCCCCAGCTGCCCTCCTCTCCACACCTCGTCCTAGCCCTGAGTGTGGCAGGACACTAAGCCATGTCCCACCTGCCCGGTCCCCATCCCTACCTCCGCTTGTACTCGTCCCGCTCGCGCTTCACCTTGGCCAGAACGTTGTAGAGGGCGCGGATCTCGGGGGTGATGGTGTCGATCTGGACGCCCACCCCGTCGGGATGCACCCACGACAGGCCAGGCCCCTGCACCAGCATGGGCTCCAGTCCCGGTCCCAGGCGGCGGGCGTGAGAGAAGGACCAGATGGTGCCGGGCATGAAGCGGGCGGACGAGGAGAAGGCGGTGGAGGTGGAAGCGGAGGTGGAGGGCGATGAGTGGCAGGCGGCAGAGGCGGCGAGGGGGCCGGCTGGGGAGCGCGCGGGCGAGCCGAGCACCCGTGCTGACGGGGTGCAGACGGCCGCAGGCCGGGCGCCCAGGGGCAGCCCCAGCGGCCGGATGGGGCTGATGAAGCCGGTCTGCACGGCCTGGTCGCGGCGAGCGAGGCCCCGCCGGCCCTGCTTACCCTCCTCCAGCGCCTGCTGCAGCTGCTTCTCCAGCAGCCGGTTGCGGCGCTCCAGCTCGTGCACCTTGGCCAGGAAGCAGCGGAAGCGAAGGTTCAGGGTCTTGAGGACGTTGATGTTGGAGCCCAGGTCGTTGCGGAGGGCCATGGCGGCGGGGGGCGCTGGGCCCGGCCCCGGCGGCGAGTAAGGAGCAGGGCCAGGAGGGGCGAGTGGTGATGGGGACACGTCCCCGCCCCCGGCGAAGTGGTCGCCTCCCAGAGGGTCTCCCAGCGGCCCGGCCAGGCCCTGCTGCTCCTGCTGTAGGAGGAAGAGGTTGGGGCCGAATAACGGATTCATGGCTGCGCCTTCTGCTGGGAGATGGAGACCCGTGCAGGAGCAGGGATGCAGGGCGAGGGAGAAGAACCAATGAAGCGCCCGGGGGACGCAGGACAACCAATCAAACAGCTCAACAAAAGGGGCAGAGGTCAGAGGGGGCGGGGAAGGGCAGAGAGGAAGCCAATGAAAGGCTCAATCTGAGGCTGGCACCTAAACTTTTCCGGGTCTGAGGCAGAGCCCTGAGCCGAGCTAGGCACAAGCCTACCCTTCCGACATCAGACCCCAGGCCAGGGAGGCAGAAAATCTAGGTCCTCCAGTATGCCATGGGTGCTGGCGGCAGGAAGCCCATCTTCCCTACACCCCTATTGCCCTCCTCTCCTCGCAACACCCTATCTCTAACTCTTAGACTTTCCTTCCCTAGATCCCTGGAGAGTCCCAGGGATCCCAAGAACCTAAAACTGACCTGATTTCTCAGTATACCACTGTTCCCCCCCTTAAGAGAATCCCTGACCCACCCTCCCAGCTCTACCTTTAAAACAGCAAAGCCAGTACCCAGTCCCCTCAAAAAAAAACACAGTGACCAGAGATTGTAAAATGTATATTAAAATTCATATGCACAGTAGGAAAGCCATCCTCACAGAGGTAAGAGTTCCAACCCAGTGACAATAGCAAGGAGTCACCCCCATCTAGTTTCAACCATCCATCTAAGACAGCAGTGGCTGGCTGCTGGCTCTGGACTGAGATTTTCTCCTCTTTGCTGGTGGGGGCCCATTGGTACCAAGGGGGGACATGGTAGGAGTCTTAGGTTCCTTGGGGGTGCCACTCTGTTTCTGGAAGGCAGCTTTCTTGGAAGGCTTCTGTGGCACCTGCTGCTTTCCCTTCTCAGCCCCCTGAGAAGAGCCAAGGGGTTGAACACAGTTCTCAGGCTTCTGAGTGGCCTGAGTCCTGGAAAGGGACAGCCCAGGGCGTATCTCTGTATCCATGCCCTTGAGAGGAGCACTCTGCTTCCAGAAGGCAACTTTCTTGGAAGACTGCAGTTTAGGTGACTGTTGCTTTAGTTTCCCAGTCACCTTTGGTTTCCTGATCACTTCAGCCTTTTTAGCTAGCTGACTGCTATCCTGGAGCTTGGAGGGGGCTTGGGCCTTTGCGATAGAGGGTACGGTAGACAATTCAGAGTCTGCCCCTTTGCGAATACCATTCTGCTTCGGAAAGAAGGCCTTCTTGGGATGCTGCAGTTTCTGCAAGTGCTGCTCTGCTTTCACAGCCCCTTTGGCCTTCTTGGCAGGCTGGTTGCTGCTCTCAGGCTTGGGGGTCACTTGTCCTCTCAGGTCAGGCAAGTCTGGATTTGTAGGGGTGGATGTTGCAGAATTTCCTGGGGCTAAAATGAAACAGGTTGTTTGAGAAAAAGAACCTCATCACTGGGTATTGATCATCAGTGGTGGAGACACGAAGAGGCATTAAAATAAGGAAACTGCCTGGGTACTATCTCTTGGCCAAGTGCTCCACATAATTGGAACAGTGCCTTAGAGCAGATTACCTGGATTCGCGTATCACCTGGCCTTCACTCAAGTCATATTTGAACCTTGCATTAAAGAGAGGGGATCACTTGGACCAAAAAGTTTTTAGAGGAAGCTGTACCCCCTTGAGGACAGCAGGTAGCACGACACCCTAAACCCAGGTTATATCCCAGCATGCAGAGCTCTAAGCCTGTTTCAGAAAACCCCACCCTTCCCCTTGAATCCAGGACAGACTCCTCAAGATGGCTGAGAAAACAATCTGTAATTAGTGTGATGGCCTCAGAGAACAGACAGTTCTGAGAAGTTTTATTGCCAACCCAGTGCTGACAATGCTGGACCAGCAGAAGTCCATTACCAGTAAGGCAACCCTGGGCCAAGATGGAAGAGAAACCACAACCCACAATGGGAACACATTTAGTGCCAAACAAGTGCAACCACTTGGTAGAATAAAGGAAAAGGCCCCCATCCACAGGAGCACGCTAACTCCAATGGGGTCCAGGCTCAGGAATAAGTCTAGTTGGGATGAAAGGGGTCTCTTATCCAAGCAGGCAAAGGCTATGATAAGGGCAGCAGAAATCCTTCCCTTCCCGTCACACTATAAAGACTCTTAAAAGGCAGAAAAAGCAAAGGCAGTGATGATCACTCACCTGTTTGGGACTGGGGAATAGAATTGGAGAATTTCTTAAATTTGGCAATAAAGAAACCATCCATATTGTGCGTGTGAGGGTAGAAGCGGCGGGTGGAACGCAGAGTGGGGTGGAAGCGCCTTTCCCGAAAGCGGGTAAAGCCCTCCTGGCCGAAGTCGAGACCTGTGGGCACCAGCCGCACATTCCTCTTTTTCAGGGCATAGTCTACCACCCACTCGTTCTCTTCCACCTGGGTATGTGGGGGAGACAAAGATGGAAAGAAGAGCAGAGTTGAAGCTGAAGAGAGCTCTAAATGGCAAATAGTCTCCCAGCCCTGCCCTCCTGCTCTGCCACGGCAGAGGCCTCACCATGATGGAACAGGTGCAGTAGACAAGGTAGCCTCCTGTCTTGGAGGTGGCATTGACAGAGTCAATAGCACTCAGGAGCAACTCCTTCTGAAGGTGAGCACAGCGCAGAATGTCCTTCTCATCCTGTCCCAGGACAGAGACCCAAGGGTGTCAGAATTTCAAAAGGCAGCCTGAGGAAGAGGACATTCCACCTCCCATTCAGGCTCTGCAAGACCCAGCCAAGACCTCTCAGCTACCCCACCCCACCCCAGCTCCTTACCTTGTTAGTCTTCACAGCTGGGTCCTTAGAGATGACCCCAGTGCCACTGCAGGGAGCATCCAGCAGTACTCGGTCAAAGCCCCCCACCACCTGGGGAAAAAGGGTAAGTTAATCACCTTTTTTAGTCACCAATACTGCACCATTTATTTCTAGAGGCAAGTCTAAACATTCTGATGTCAGGAAGGAGGCAGGTGAACTGGAGGACACCTCAGGAGAGATGCACAGAAGGGAGTCCCACCTTGGGGAACTGACGCCCATCATAGTGGCTGATAATGGTGTTGGTGACTCCTAGACGGTGCAGGTTACCCACAACACTCTTGAGCCGCTCGGCATTGGCATCATTGGCAAGGATCACACCTGTGTTCTTCATCAGCTGGGCTGAGGGGAGGGAGGATACAGTGCTCAGCAGTCAGCTCCTCGGCCCCCACACTTGCTAGTCACACTCCAGCCCAGGAATCCACAGATGAAGTCTCAGCACCTCAAGGCAAACTTCACTCCCAACAAGCCCTGCTCCTCACTGCCTATGGCATGGGTCTCCCCTGTCTGTATTGGGTCAACACTGGTTTTTCCACTGTTACTGAACATCTCTCTGGTCCTACAGACTAAGTGACTTAAGTGATAACAGCTTAATCAAAAATGGTTACAACTAATTATTATGCCAAGGACCTCTATATGCATATCTCAACCCTCACAACCCAAGCATAATATAACAGCCAATCCAAGCAATTACCACCCCATTTTACAAGTGACAAAAGAAAATTAGAGGTACTAAGGGGTACCCACAGGGCTAGAACTCAGGCCAACTCCAGAGCCTGTGCTGCTCACCACTCTGCTAGCTGTCTGTGCACTGTTTCCTGAGCACTAGTAAGTTACCAACCCCATCTACTTTCAAAAGTAGAGACCCAAATAAATCCTACCCCTGCCTGCATTTCTTGTACCTATGTAGCTGGTCTTTCCTCCAGGGGCACAACACATGTCCAGAATCCGCTCATGTTCCTGGGGTGCCAAGGCCATGACAGGTAACATGCTGGAGGCTCCCTGTAGCATATAGTGCCCAGCCAGGTACTCGGGAGTAGCACCTGTGGAGGAGGACCCATTTGTGACATGCTGGGACAAGGGCAGGGGAAGAAGGACTACTGAGCAGGAAACACTCACCAATGGGCACTGAGGAATCATATACCACTAGTCCAGTCTTTGACCACTTGCCCAAGGGATCTAGGTTAACCCCACGATTGATTAGTGCCTAAAGGTATGAAGAATGAAGATTTTTAAAGCCTCATAGGTTACTATACCCAGAAAACAGATGGAGATATGAAAACCTGGTCCTATCAGGAAGTCTGTAGCAGAACTCTTAGAGCTCTTAGAACACAATCACCACAGACTCACTGACTACAATTTCTTCTCTCACATCCCATCCCATCCCACCCCACCCCACCCCACCCCACCCCACCCCACCCCACCCCACCCCATCCCATCCCACCCCACCCCACCCCCTAGTGTCCTTCTCCTTAGCCTTGGTTCTAACTCAAGGTCTGAACTCCATTCTAGTGAAGCAGACTGCACCAGCTCCTGCTATTTCCTGGAAGGGGACACCAATTTTCCAAGAGGTTTAGAACCCCTTACCATACTAAAATTCAATTCTATTGACTAGAGCACATTAAAGATAATTATCAGGTTATCTTCATACCAGGAGATACAAAACACACAGGTAAACTGGACTTTAGAAACAGGGGTCTTTAACCTGGGGTCCTTGAGCCCTTGGAAACAATGAGCTTGAAACACTGTACATATGTACTGGGTCTCTTTCTGGGGGGCAGGAATCAGTTTCATCAGCTTCTCAATGATCTAACAAGCAGACAACTCCTTCCCATTCCTGAGGTAGCACTTTTATCCTGATTCAGATGTCTCAAATGTCCCAGGGAACAGAGGCTAAAGGGACGAGTATCCTACTTCACAGAGGTCCTAGGCCCTGAGTCAGACCCAGTATGACACCAGGCCTACAAAAGTTTGCCTCCTGGAATCATGCTTGTACCAACAACCTATACCAGTCAGGGTGGGATAGGGGAGTCTTGTGGTTAACAGAAGTCAGTACCTCCCAGAGACAAGAAAATCTCAAAACCCACCCCTCACCTGAGCAAGGTCTCGGCGCCGGGTTTTCAAGGTGTTGGTCCTGAGGGTGATGGGACGAGGCACCTCATTAGCTTCTAAGAACTCCACCAGCTGGGAAAGCAAGACGGCAAGGAGCAAGTCAGACTGGCCTATCTCAGCCAGAATTGAACAAGGGAGCTGACTGCCTTCCTTACACAGGGTAAGAAGGTGACAAAGGGAAAGCAGGAGGAGCATTAGACTGGCAATTCAGTACCTCAGACAGAGGGAAGAGGTCCATGAGCTTGCCAAGCAGAAAGTCTCCATAGGAGTAATAAGTAGCCAGATCCCGCTGAAGCCGGTGCAGATATTCAGCTCGAGACCGACCTTCTTCCCGCTGGGTCCCAAAATCACGCAGCACTCCCACTATATCTTGGATGCGCTTGTGAACTCGTTGCAAGTCTAGAGCCTGGGCATGTGGACCTGTTCAGGAACTGTTTCATAAAGTCCCAGGGCCTGGAAATCCCCTCCAGTAAGCACCCTCCCCTACGCCTCACCCTTCACTGGAAGGATATCCTGCTCCCTCTCCCCAGCAGGGGGCAGCACAAAGGGCTCCTCCTCATCCAGGTTGATCTGTAGGCCCCCATCTGTCTCATCATCCTTTTGGGGGCCTGACTCAGGAGACACTTTCTCTTCTTCTTCCTCCTCATCAGTCTCCTCCTCACTCCACTGGCCCCTAGAAACAGGTCCAGGAAGAGAGTGATTCACAGATCAAAACAGTCACCTCTTCTTTTCTCACCATTTCCTTTATCACAGCTGCTAGCTATACTCCAGCCTAAACAGTTTCTAAAGACTCACCCAGCAACAGCTTCTTGGGCTTTCTGCTTCTGAGCAGCCCTTTCAATGGGCAGCAACTAAAAAAAGAGACAAAGGGCTGGTGATGCAAAGCTTGCCCTCCCACCAACCCACAAGCACTCTGTATCTCTGTATTTTACTTTTTCCTAAATACAAATGTCATACTTGTTTTCAGAAAGAAACACCCCAAAGAAGCGAATTTAAGACTGGCACAATATTGACCACTATAGAAACTAAGTGATAGATTCAAAGGGCTCATTATACTTTTCTATCTACTTCTGCATTCCCCTTTCCGTTACGTTTAAAATGTGCGCACACCCATATGTACAAAGGGAGGACAGAAACTGCCCTTGGGCATCCTTCCTGCCATATTTTCTTCCAGACTTACTTTTTTTTTTTTTTTTTTAAATGTCTTTATTGATTTTAGAGAGAGAGAGAGAGAGAGATAGAAACATGAATGATGAGAGAGTCATTGATCAGCTGCCTCCTGCACGCCCCCGACTGGGGATGGAGCCCGCAACCAGGGCATGTACCCTGACCGGGAATCGAACCGCAATCTCCTGGATCCTAGGTCGTTGCACAACCACTGAGCCACGCCCAAGTGGGCTTTTTTTTTTTTTTTTTTTTTTTTAAAAAGAGAATCTGTGTAAGAGTTCATTTGAGCCAAAATTGACAATTGCTGGAGAAGCAAGATCTCAAATGCTCCCTACTCTACTTTTCACAGTTAAAAAATTACAATGCATTTCCAAATTTGTTTCTTGCCTTTGTTTTCTCATTCACAGATCATAGGCATATTCAAACACAATGGCCAAACTTTAATTTAGCGTATGAATGAACCATAATTACTTATGCCTCTTAGGTACTTGGGAATTTTCCAGAGTTTTTGGCATTAGAGTCCACAGAGTGCCTGCAATCTCATAATAGGAGCTCTAAAGAGAGAAGGGGGCTGTGGGAGAGGGATGCAAATGGGAACTCTCTTTTTTTTTTAAATTGATTTTTAGAGAGAGAGAAGGGAGAGGGAAGGAAGAGAGGGAGTGGGGGGGAGGGAGATGGATTGAGAGAGTGAAATATCTTTCGGTGCATGGGATGCCACCCAACCGAGCCACACCAGGGCCTTTTTATTTTATACAACTCTATATTACTTAAAACTTTTTAATAACACACCCACATACTAACTGTGGAATATATAAGTAACTTCTTACACCTCAGTAAATAAATCTGTTCACATTCTGAATCATCTTCCTAAATAGAATTACTAGGTAAAGAAAGTTTCTAGCCCTAGCCCATGTGGCTCAGTTGGTTAGGCATTGTCCCATGCACCAAAAGGTTGCCAGTTCGATTCCCAGTCAGGGCACATGCCCAGGGTTTTTGGTTCGATCCCCAGTAGGGGGTATACAAGAGGCAGCAGACTAACATTTCACTCTCACATCAGATGTTCCTCTGTCTCCTTCTCCCTTCCTTTCTCTCTAAAAATCAATAAAAAGATCTTTAAAAAAAAAAAAGAGAGTTTCTACAGTTCTCAGCAAATGCTATATTAAAAAAATGTGTGTGCATTTCTATTCCCATCAGTGGGGTGTTAAGTGTCCACCTTACCACATCCTCGTCAGCATTGAGATTCTCATATTTTAAAGTGCTCCATCAAACAGCTCACTTAAACTTGCAGGTGCCCCAAAAAGCCATAAGGTGATAGGAAAACAGTGATGGAACACTAAAATCCCTTTTCTCTACTCAGGGTTATCCCCATCTCAAGGATGTGGAAAGACTCTAAAATGCAAGGATCCTTTCCTGAACGTCCAGAGAAATAAACTCACCTCCTCTTCACCTTCATCCTCCGAGCTGGAGTCTGCTCCATAGTCATCTATCATATCTGCATCACTGTCCTCAGAGCCCCAGAGGTCCCCCTGGTTTACCACACCATCCTCTTCGGAGTCTTCCTCTTCCTCCTCACTGCTATGGGCTGGTGCTGGGCGCTTCTTGCCTTGAGCAGTGTTAAATAAGGACTGGGCTCCCTTCTTACCAGGTGTATGGAGAGTTCCTGCAAAGATCCCTAAGGGTTTGAAGAATCCTGCACCAATGGCAGCCACGCACTGATGGAGCCTGTACTATCTACCCCCAAGAATGTCCTTTGACTGTTCCTTTCACTCCAGAAAAGATCAACAAACCCTTCCCTACCCAGGACCCACAGGACTCTTCACGTAGCACCCAGCTCCTATTTTCACTGACCTTTTGATAGCTTTCCAGGCAATGGTTTGGCCCCAGGACACTTAATCATCTCAGCGGCTTCAGCAGAGCCCAACCTCCTCTTGGCTGCCCTGAAAATATGTAAGGAGTGAGAAAAATAGAACATACCTCCAGGTTCTGCCATTTCCCATCACAAGGAAATGTGATAGTCCCCAAAGAGCCCTTTTCATCAGCATGATCACATGGGATCATGTGGCTGAAGATAAACAGTACCAATTTAATCTACGTAAGTCTGAACATCCACACTCACCTCTTTCGAGCACGACTAGACAGCCTTTTGGAATTTTCATCACCAGCTGTAAGAGAGAGGGAGAGAAGAGGAGACAGAAAAAGAGAACAGGAAGTTACAGGGGAAATAAAGAGCAAGGGGGGAGGAAATAAAAGTGGGGAAAGAGTTAGTACACTAATGAAAGGATTCTAATTCATTCCACAGTGCTTTACCAGGAGCTGGATTAAAAATGTAAAGGAGATGATCTCCACCTAGTTGTTCAGCAACCAAATCCAAACAGGACCTCTGTCCAGACTTCTGATTTCAATAAATAGCACCATCACCATTCTGGTAACAGGATGAAAAGTTACTTTTTCTTCTGCCCTTTCCTATACTCTCAATTTAACTGGTTACCAGTTACTGAGCAGATTTTACCTTTACAACTGCTGTTTTTCATACATTCTCCAAGAAATAAAAGGTTTAAATCTCAGCCCTGCCATTTAGTAACTGTATGCAAATAATCTCTCAACATTCATTTCCTTAACAGTGCCTTTCTCACAGGGCACTAAGAGAATGAAGCAATACAATGTGTCCAAAGGGTTCAGTATAATGTTTAGCTCAATAAACTGCATCTTTTCTCCAATGTGCAATGCAAACTACCTGCTGACTCTTGTCTCCCACCCTTCTTCCATGCAGTAGACTACTCACCATGTAGGAACCAGATTTGTGCACTCCCATCTCCATCCCCTCCACAATGCAGTTCACAGTGACTGGCCTGTCCCTTTCCCAAATTCCACTTGCTAAAATGTACCCATTCCCAAGACCCAGGTTCTTAAAATCAAATCTAAGTTCTCTAACTGCATGGGATCTCCCCTTCTTTTGAACTCCTTCAATGTTAAACCACACCTCTCCTTGTTATGGATACTTGTGTCCTTGTCACATTTTCCCTAAGTTCTACACGCTGATGACAGTGTTCCATTCATACTTATTCCTAATAACTCATACAGAAAAAATTCCACTTCAACAGAACGTAGAGACTAAAAAAACTGAGGGGGTTATGAATATAGATGAAAAAAACGGCGTAAAACCTGGAGAATCAGAAGGCATGCCTGATCCTCACCTGCAGGCAAGAATTTGGCGAGTTCAGTCTCAGCACCCTTCTGTTTTCGGGCCTTTCGGCCCGGCCCGCGCTTCTCCTTCTTGGTAGGGTCCAACTTGCGCCCCATGGTACTGGGGGGGAAAAATTAGTGAGTCGCGCGTGTTGGAAAGGGAAAGGCAGACCGCAGACTGTATCAGAGTGGGAAAGGGCATCGCCTTCACCACAACCTCGATTCAGCACCCCCAACAGCCCCTGGAGGTCTGACCAAACTCCATTCCAGGACGAGACCCGGACTCCACGCCATTTGTACAGCGTTCCCCTCCTCATGCCCCAGCCCAGGTCAGTGCTCCCTCCCCCGACTTCTTCCAGAACCCCCCGAATCCTCGGCTCACCTGAAAGCGGGACCAGGCCCCAGACGCTCCCTCGGTAACAGGAGCAGCAACCCACGTGCAGTCTGAGACTACAGTTCCGATGCCACCCTCCTAGGAAACGTTTTACGTAAGCGCACGGAGCGCGCACGCCTCATGGCCCCGCCTCTTCCGGCCGACAGCGGAACCCAGAACGTACTGGCGCCTAGGAACGTGCGCCGGCAAGTCAGCGGTGCGGCCCGGGAAAATTCGGAGGCGGACCGCTCTACTCCTCCTCGCGGAGACGGCAACGGGGGCGGGGCCGTTTTCAGCTTCCCCGCCCTTCCCTCATGGCCTTGGCGTTTCGCCTCAGTGCAGATTTCTGTAGGGAAAACCGGTACCTCAGAGCCTCACCTCAAACCAAGGCGTAATAGCGGGGCCCTCCTCCTGGTACCCTCCACCCTTCCTCCAGTCTCAAGATCATGGAACCTCGGACCCCTTACCTACTCGCAACCCTTTGATTAGGAAACCCCCTTCCTTGATCCCACAGACCCCTGTTCAGACTGTCAGGTACGGTTTCTCTGCTTAGGTTCACAACTGGAGATCAGGAGGACATCTTGCATCCTGACTTCACACAAGTGAGCAAGAAAAAACTATTTCAGTCTTCCTTCTAATAGTAAGATAATGCTTAGTAGCTGTTAAAAACTGTTCCAAGTACTTTACTGGAAGGACTTATTTTCCTATGAGGAAGCTACCTTTATTTTATACATGAGGAATCTAGAGCCCAGAAAAGTGAACTTCCTTAAAGTCACACAGCCATTAAATGGTAGTACAGAGTATGAACCCAGGTTGTTGTGGAGCCTCTCATTTTCCACAAGAGGAAAATGAGCCATCTTCCTTGGTCCGGAGCACACAGGGCAAGGGCACATGCACACACACATGACAGATCTTTTGTCAACTATCAGAACATAAGGAAACGTTATTTTCCAACTACCCATTTCCAGGATTCCCGTCATACACATTCATCCACCTGCACCTACACCCACACTGAACCAGAGCACTAAAATACAAGGAAACTTTTATTTTCAATTTTCAAGAAATTTTGCTGTGGTTTTTATGCTTTTGGTTCTTTTCCTTTTTTTTTTTTTCTTTTTTTCCACTTTATTTCATTCTAGCCGTGGCTGGAGCCGCTGGGTTCCTGGTATTAAAAAGATGCCAACAGAGGTAGCTGTGTCTCACCCAGGGGCCCAGCCCACTCTGAATACCCCAAAAAAGGACAAAAGAAAACACAAAATAAATCAACAAAATAAAACCAAAAGAACGAAGAAATTCAGATCGTTTTCTTCAAGCCCGGCAGGAACCCACAACAGTTTGTGTGTAACAGACGTTACAGTGGGGAAAGCCAGGGCCCAGAAGAAGGCCAGCTAGCCCGCCAGCTCCCTGCAGACGGCGCCGGCGCTACTGCTGCATGTCTCTCCAGTAGGAAGGGCACCACTGCCCCTCACTCCCTCCCCTCCCCAGTACACCGGGGACTGTTCCTTTACAACATGGAAGATGGGCAGAAGGAAGGAGAGGGTCTCTCAGGCCCCCAGGGTAGAAGCTGGGCAAGGGAAAGTGAGGAAGGTCACTGCTCAGCGGTGAAGGTGGTTATCAGTCTGTATCTTCACTGCTGCTGGGCTACCTGTAGCAAAAGAGAGTCATGAAGTCAGAATTCCAGACCACAGGTATTCACCAGATCCCAAGAGAACTCCCTGGTTAAGTCAGCCCCACCTGCCCATTTAGGGACACAGAGCGAAAGTTACACGTTCCAGAAAGGCTCCGCTGGAACAAGGGGACAGAAAAAAATGATCCTACCTGCTGTGGAGTAGGTTCAGGTGCTCGGTTTGCCAGGCGGCTGAGAATGTTACGCTCTGACATCTGTAGCCTCACAGCGACTGGGGGAATTCGGGCAATAGTAGCTGGAAGTCGAGTCACATCAGCTTTCATGTCACTCAGCAGTTCTTCTAGCTGTTTCAGAACTGTACAAGGAGGGGGGGAGGGTGAGTTGTGGCGGTCAAGACCATGATTCTTCTTACCACAGTGGACCTGTGCGCTGCCCATGACTTCTCAACGACCAAGTAACTGATGTGCTAGAGTGTTGAATTGTCCGTTATCAGAGTCACCTGACCTGTCTACCATGTTCAAATTCCTATTCCTCAATATTTCAGTTCCAGCTGTCCATGATTCTATGCCTTTCTTCAGATTTTATTTTTCAATTACAGTTGACATTCAATATTATTTTATATTAGTTTCAGGTGCACAGCATAGTGGTTGACAATCATATCCTTTCAAAAGAGATCCTCTGATAAGTCTAGTTACCGACCTGACACCATACAGTCATACAATATTAATGACAATATTCCCTATGCTGTACTTTACATCCCCCTATTTTGTATCTATGCCTTTTAAAGTCACCTAACCCTCACTGTCCTTTGCTCCCTATTGTTTCTATTTCCTCTACTTCTTGAGAAGCTTATTCCTATTGTTTCTTTTCTCATCTTTCCTCTCCACCTTTTGGAGCTGTCTCCTCCTCCATTATTTATACCTTCTTTTTCTCATTTCACTTTCCACCTCCCTCACAGTGTTTTAACTTTAATTAGAAATAAATGTTGAAAGGGGTCTAGAATTTGCTGGGATCTTAAATCACCTGAAGTTACCTCTATAAAGTATCCCAGATGACACTATTTTATTCTCCTTTGCTTTCCACCTCCAAGAACTTGAATATATTAAAGAGTTAAAGAGGCAATGAACTAGTGTCCTTGATTGCCTCTAACATAATAGCTTCCCAAGGAGGAAGGCACAGACCTGTAGCACATCTTAAGCTCCCAGACAAAGGGGTTCTGAAAAAGGTTTTGGAAACAGGGAGTAAATGTGTATTGGGGCGGGGCAGAGGAGGAAGGACTCTGAGTCAGCAGGAGGCAGGGGAGCCACTGGCTACCTTTGTGCAGGACCGCATTGGCAGGCTTGTTTCCTGCCATTGACTCCTTGGACAGGTGCTGATGACTCTCTGCCAAACACTCCACCTCAGCAAAGCGCGTATTTAGGGCCATGGAAGGGTGAGAAGGGTCCTCTGACATGTTCAGGTAAGCTGCCCGCCGCAGCTGTTCCTCAATCACCAGGGCTTGCTCTAGAAGCTGGACAAAGGATAAAGAGGAACAGAAGTTGGAGTGACACTCATTTTGCTTATTTCTGACGGGCCTCTCAGAACCTATAATCTTATGGAGGACTGCTCCCCTACACCCAGTTCACCACTGCATTACTTGTTTTTTACTCCCTTTTGGGAAGTCCATGCTTTTAAAACTCTACCCTTTATTGCTTCGCTCTTATACAAAAATGATAAAAACACTATCTAGAAAATACAGAATGTATAAAGAATTAAAATCACACCCGGCCAGTATGGCTCAGCGGTTGAGTGTCAACCTACGATCCAGGAGGTTGTGGTTCAATTCCTGGTCAGGGCACATGCCTGGGTTGGGGCTCAATCCCCAGTGGGGGGCGTGCAGGAGGCAGTGGATCTATGACTCATTGTTGATGTTTCTCTCTCTCTCCCCCCCTCCCTTCCTCTCTCTGAAATCAAGATATATTAAAAAAAAAAAATTCACAAATAATTCTACCTTCTAGAGACATTAACGTTCTGAGGATTTTCTTTCCATAGATATTTTTAACATAATTGAAACTACATATAAATATCTATATTATGTTTTCAATAAAAGTTACATAGTAAGCATCTTTTATTCGTAACTGAACTTCATAAATGATTCTTAATGGTTGCACAGTAGCCATCCCATGGATATATCTACCATGTGCCATATCATATCACTTAAACTGTTTTACTCTTTAAAATTAGTGTAGCTCAGTTGGTTGGATGTCACTCTGTGCATTGAAAGGTTGCGTGTTCAATTCCCGGTCAGGGCACATGCCCAAGTAGCGGGCTCAATCCCCAGTAGGGGACATGCAGGAGGCAGCCAATCAATGTCTTGCTCTCACATCAATGTTTCTCTCTCTCCCTCTGAAAAAAAAATTAATAAAAAATTTTTTTTTCTGTTGTTTCCTTTGTCTCCATTTTCTCACTCCCTTTCTTCCCTTCACCAATAGGTAACCCCTCTAATATACTTACTGTGTGTCTTTTGGTGGATGTTCTTAAAGATTGTGCACATTTCTAATTTACAGAATGATGTTCTGTATATATAAAATGCTTTCCTTCCTTTCCCCACTACGTATCTTCTTAAAAGTTCCATTTACGTTGTTATATCACACACATTTTGCTGCTTCCAGCTGTTGCTTAGTGCTCCATGATGTGAATCCACATTTTCTCTATCCACAATTCTAATTTCGAACATCTAGGTTGCCTCCAGGCCCCAACACCAAAAATCACACCGCAACAAACTCTTGTACCTGTCACCTGACGGCGCTGTGTAAAAGTCTTTGAAATATAATCCAAAAGACAGAATATTGACTCAGAACTTATGAGACTTAATTTGTTCAAGTATCCACTGATTCTTAAAAGAGAATCCAATTAGGGGTCAGGAAAAAGGACAGTATGAGGATAATGAGCTGTTGTTTCTCCCACAAGATTTGGCTCCATCAGGGCCTACTAATTTACCTCCAAACAGGTCAAGCATATGCTTTCAATCCATATACCCTATCTCCTTCACCAACTCCCTTCTCCTGCCCCAAACTATGAGTTTTCTCCAGGATCAGCCCTTGGCTTACTGTTCTTTTAAAGCATTCTCCCAAGAGATTTCTCCTCTCCTAGGTCAGCCAGAACCTATATGCAAGTGATTTGATGTTTTTCAGTCCTGCAGATCAAGCACTGATTGTTCTGATTCCATGCATGTATGATGGTCACTCTTTTGATCCTACTTGTTTACAGTGGTGCAGGTACTGGAAGGGTTATTTACTGGTGAGAAACACCAAATGACTTACCTAAAACTGAATTTGTTTCCTACAAACTGTTCCCTTTCCTCACTTTCCTGGTATGACAATGATAATTTAATTTTCTCAGTGACTCAGGCTCAAAGCTTCAGTTATTTTTGGCGTCTTACTCCTTTGCATCTCAAATCCAGTAAGTCAGGGGTCAGCAAACTATGGCCTGGGGGCCAAATCTGGCCTGCTACCTGTTTTGTACGGCCAGAGAGCTACATTTTTAAATGGTTGAAAAGTGAAGATAAGAATAATTTGTGACACTTCATAAAAATTATATTAAGTTCAAATTTGAGTGTTGACAAAGTTTTATTGTAACACATTCATGCTTATTTACCACCTATGGCTGCTTTCATACTACCACAGAGTTGAGTACTTGCAACAGAGACCGTATGTCCCACAAAGGTTTGCTCACCCCTACAGTAAATCAGTAAATTCCATAAATTCTTTATTTCCTTTACCTTATCCTTTTCATTTTCCACAACGAGCATCATAGTCCAGCCCTTACTACCTCATGACTGTATGATAGTTCTGTAATTTCATGAATGTTGTTTCCATTTCCCTTGGTCATATCAAAACTCTTCACAAACCTTCAATAGCTACCCATTAACTATAGGGTAAAGTCCACACTCTCTTATCTAGTGCCAAAAACCCACCTACTGACCTCTAGCCCTTACTTCTTTCTCCAAACTCCCTCCCTCAAGTGTATTCTATAACCCAACTGGGCTAATTTGCTGTTTCCAAACACCCTAAGCTCTGCTGCTGCCTCTATGTCTTTGCCCAACTTAATTGGTTTTAATTCAAACAGCCTTCTGTTTCTATCCAACAATCTCCATATTCCATTCATCAAAACTTAATTCCAATGCCACCTTCCCCATGCAGCCATTTGTGAACTCCCTCCCTGCTCCCCAAATTCCGTCTGGAGAACTTTCTTATGGATTCAGCAGTCTCCATCTCAATACCCAAAATGGCATTCACTTAATCCAGGAGTGGGGAACACCCAGCCCGTGGGCCAGAAATCATTTGGTCTGGCCCTGCCAAGGCAACCACAGGCGAGACTCGAAATTCAATAAATCTAGGAGCTTTTTTCATAGCTAATTATTAAGTTGATAACTTTGTATGGCCTGCAAATGTTGTTATATCCAAATGGCCCTTGACAGAAAAAAGGTTCCCCACCCTTGAGTCTTAATCACACATTTGCCTCTAAATTGGAAGTGCCTTGTCTTTGTATCCCTGTGCCATTCATTGCTTAGTACATAATGTGTGAGGGTTTATTAGTGTACATTTCTTACTCCCCCAACTGTACTTGGCTTTAGAGCCACATGTCTTAACTTCATGGTATCCCATTTTCCCATTCTGATGGTCTGCACACAAGGTGCCCTCAATACCTATTTGTTAAATTTCTGAGTAAGACTCCCTTCAGTCCTGGGCTTCTTAGCCCCAGTGATTCTGAAAATGGAGCTCCACTGTGCATCTCCTTTTTGCATCCACTCCACCCCTTATCCACAAAGGTGCTCTCAGACCCAGAAAAAATACCACCAGCCCACTGACACCCCTGCCACCTCAGAGATCCAATTCAATCCACCTCTGTATCTTTCCTGAACACTTCAACCTACAGTGTTCCCCAACACACGCACTACACTAGAGTCTGCATCATTCATTAGGTAGTCATCTTCAGCCCTTGAACAGCTGGTTAATTTTCAAGTCTGTATGTCTTGATCTTTAACAATGAAGATACTTGGAAACAAAGCTTTTCACGGAATACAAAAGGTTAAGTACACAGGAGAACACAATAAACAGTATAGTTGCATGAACATACTCCCTTCTTTGCAGTTCCTTCTACACTTAAAGGGCTGTCACTCCAACATGGTATTCCTCCCCATCCTGCTCACCTTGAACCTTCGCGCTAGAAACTTATTCTTGATCTCTAAGAAATTGCCACGGTTCATTTCGCCTTTGAAAGGCTCATTGAGGATGGCATAACGTGGGTCATTCTGGATGTCCTGCCACCGGGCATAGCCATGGCTATTGGAAAATTGCTCAGGAAAAACAAAACAAGGAAAGTAAGAAGCTCAATCTGTGAAACCTTCAGAAACCTTAACCAAAAATCACAACCCAGACTCAGGAAAAGGATACTTTATGATGCCAGCCAGTAGCCAGTAGTCATGCCGTCGGTGCCAGATCTCATAAGTCTTCTTGGTGACTGTGGCTGCCCGCTCCTCATTCTGCCAAAGGGAGTGCAACTCTAAAACGGAATTTAGGGAAGGTAGAGGAGAAAAAGAAAGACAAACTTCTGTGAGAATTCAAACTGCTATTTATTCATGTGCCCATGATACCATTTTAACAGTATGCCTGTGGCTAACATGGAACCCAGAAGAATAAGCAATCAGCCTGGCTTTCCTCGTCTAATAAAGGTGCATTTCTGTGCCCTCGTTTCTAACAGCAACCCTAATTTCACCTCAGATCCTTCTAACCCCAGTGGGTCCCTCATTTTCATACCAGTAAAACCACCATCTGCAATGTTGAACATGAAACGTTGTTTAATATTTTTTTTCTGCTTCTCATCATTCAGGTCCTTGGGGGTCTCCCCATTCTGAAGCATCACCTCTTTCTTCTCCTCTTCTTCTTTCTTCTCTTCTACAGGATATGAAGAAAAACGTTAGCTGCACACACGGTGGCCCTTATCCATAGCACTATGTGCTACACGATATCATCCACCTCCACCCTTTTTCCACACGTTTCTCAAACCCAGAAAAGGTGCCAATGGCCCAATGACAACTAAATGTGGGGACAAATGGAGTCTTCACTTGGGATAATGGCTATGTGGGTATAACTAGGAAGGCTGGAGGTTGGAAGGGGAGTGTCCCAGAGATCAAGTCCTTGTTCTAGTTGCAGAGCCCCCTAAAGCAGAGTCAGCTTCTCCAAGCACCCACCTTTGTCCTCCACCACAATGGGGGTCAGGTCTATTGCCGACTTCTCTTCCACCTTCTCCACGTCTGCAACACCTGCAGGGAACAGATCGCACTGAAGAATGTATCTAAAGAAGAATGTCCTCTGCTGTTCCACACTATCCAACTGGAACAACCCTAAACCAAAATCTTTATGATTAAAGTCTTAAAAGATGTCTTAAGTGGGGGGATACCCACAATTTAAATCAAGGGCACAGTGTTCTTCAGTGTGTGACTTCCTCCTGACATCTCTACAGCCTGGCTGGAAGTCCAACAGCAACTGCTTTACACAAGGATCTGTAGTGCTTGAAAATGTAGATACCTTTGGACTCTGTCTCCATAGGTTCCTCTGTCCTCTCCTTCACCTCTGCCTTTTCTACTTTCTCCTCTCCTTCAGGAGGTTCAACAACAACCTTTTCATCCTCTGAGGCAGGAGCAGGGGGCTGTGGACACTTCAAAGGAACAGAGAGAAGTTGAAGCAGATAGGCCAACAATGAAGAGTGGGTTCATCCATCTACCTTTGGTGTGGCATCCATCTCTTACCTCAACGGTGGCCTCAGGTGCTGCAGATTTAATCTCCTTTTCTCCTTCTGCACTCTCTTCTTCTTTGAGGCTATTTTCCTCTATTTTTATCCCATCCTCTGCAACCAATAGAAGACAACTGATTAGGAAGAAGGTCCTAGATTAGAGAGGTCATAACTTCCCAGTCTGTCTTATCATCAATTGTCCTCTCGTGCCTTTAAGAGCCAGCCCTATACTCAGGACGGCCCTCCTAAACTGAGAGGGAAGTTGCTATGTGTCCTGCCAGACTCCCCTGTTAGAACTGAGCACAGGTGAGCAGAGAAAGCATAGGCCAGGACAAGAAGAGAGGGACAGAAATGACAGTACAGCCAGAGACTTACCAGCAGGTGGGGCAGGCGCAGGAGTATTGGGCTGTGTGTCCCCTGGAGTAGAGGGTGTAGGTGTCTTTGGGGAAGGTGACCCTGGCTGGGACATTTTCTTGTTTTCCTCTACTTCAGCGAGTTCAGGCATACTCCAGCGCCCATTAACATGCTCAAACTCCTGAACCTGTAGCAACAAAACAAGATGTTGAAGACTCAATTCCAGCTCTAGGCTCCTTTCCTATCATCCTCCAGTTTCCCCTAGAAACCCTGAACAATGGAGAGAGGCTCAGGGCTTACCTTCTTGCGAATCAAGGACATGACACCAATCCTAGTAAGGACATGCTGGCGAGACAAGCCTTCTCGGGGGACACCATCAGCAAAGGTCTCAGCCCCATCTGCTCCCGGCTCACATAAATGCCGCATAAAGAGAGAGACGTAAGCCCTGTAGTGAAGTAGAGAAACGAGTTAAACAGCGATTATGCCAACTCCGCATCAGATTTTTTCCCCATCACCAGCTAAGATATTATCCTAGACAACTATGGCTTTTTCTTGAGGTAAAGCCCATCATCACAGTGAAGACTGGTCTCCAGACTCCATGCCATGCCCCAGATAGGAACACAACTCTATTACTAAGAGCTTCACCTGCCAACCTCATCAGAGAAAACATTCCATTTCCCTGCACAGGTGGACTAATGCTACAGAATGACCAGAGATTAAAAGCCCTTGCATTATGTCAGTCCTATTCCATCTCTCAACTTACTTGAACTCTTTCTCTGATTTGCCTCGAAGATCTCTCACAAGCCACTGGGTGGTAAAAGCATCCTGAGGTGGCATCCCATATCGCATAATTGCATTAAGAAAAGCTTTTCGCTGCCGAGCATTAAAACCAAGTACCTAGGGGCAAAAGGAACGTAGGTGAGAGGGAGCAGGTCCTACTCCACCAAATACCCACTATCAGCACTAACCCACCCTTCCCTAGAATCATACGGTACTTACTTCAATATTCCCACCAACACGGGCCAACAGAGGAGGCAATGGCTTATCTTTATCATTCCGCAGGCCCTTGCGACTGGGCCTGCGGGGAGCTGCAAGAAGAAAAGAATGCATGAGTGATACTGGTAGGGGTATTAGACAAAGTAGTATTTTAACAACCAGCAGAAAGGCCTAGCCCTCACCTTCTGAACGTTCATCAAAGTCTTCATCACCTTCCTCTGAGGCCACTGAATAATCGGACTGGTTGTCGGACTGGTCGTCCTGCCAATCTGGAGGGAGAGAGGGCAGATGAGCGGGGCCCACTGCTCTAGTGGAACGGCCCATGGGTGGGGGGCGGGGCCGGCCACACACACCTCGGTCCTCCTGGGAGCCATCATTGTAGTTGACCTGTTTACGGATTCTTTTTCCTTTGCCCAGATTTCGGGCCAAATCTTCTTGCTGCTGCTCATAATGGTGCCGCAGCAATTTCTCCCAGTAGTCAGGATCCACACTTTCTTCCTGTTTTATGATTTCCCGTTCTACCTCCTCTTCCTCCTGGGACAGAGGGAGGGCCAGGACTCAGGGGTGCTGAAGTCAGCACCACCAGCTACCCCTGGTCCTCACAGTTCCCATTCTGCTAGCTCCTTTTCATGACTGGACTCTGAAATACTTGGTGTGCCTGCTTGGACCTAAGAACTTGAAAGAAACTGAATTGATGCAGCATGGCTCCTCATAATTATGTGTAGATCAGCAATCAACATAACTAAAGAAAAAGGGGATGGAGCCATTATCACAAGAACTGGATGAAGAAATAATGTGCTTTCTTCTATCCTTTATACTGACACATACACAGTTGGGAGACAGTAAATGCAGAAAAGAGGTTAGAGCCTTAGCAAAGCAGAATGGAGCCACTTCTGAAATCCTGCAAAAGATTTTCATAACAGATAAAGTAGAAGGGACATAAGCCCTTCTGTTCTTCTAAACTTCCTAAGTTTACAAACTATGTGCAAGAATTACATATATAGGGTGTCCGAAAAAAAGTATACACACTTTAACAGCTGACAACTCAATTTTCACTCCTTTCCAGGCTTAACTGATTTGAAATAATGGGTAAAGTCAGGCTAAGCTTTAAACAAAGAAAACTTATCCTAAAGTGCCACTAGACTTTTTTTATGCGGTTACATAAATTTTATGGTAAACAACCCACAACAGTCGATGAATTGAGGGCACACAAATACTGAACGAAATGATTCTTAATGTTTGCAATTCCACTGCTTCACATTATCAGCAGTGCCTGGACCAGAATGGTCATCAGTTCGAAAACAGGCACTGACCAAAAAAAAGTATTCATTTCTGTAGATCCTTTTAAATTTCGAAAATGAGCTGTGTGTTAATAAACACTTTATAATCATTCAAAGTGTGTAGACATTTTGGGGGACACCCTGTATATATCTTATGTCCCTGGAATGTTTATGCTCCTCTGAAAGTCTTGTTACCTTTTCAGACATTTCAGGACCACTAACTGATTCCAAATCCCTTACGTTAGAATTAAACTGCTGCTACTAGCATAATACTGTAAACAACCTAGTGGGCCCTAGCCAACTTGGCGTCAGCCCTCGGACTGAAGGGCCCCGGGTTCGATTCCAGCCAAGGGTACACACGTACCTCGGTTGCAGGCTTGATCACAGGCCCCGCTTGGGGCATGGGGAGGAGGCAACCAATCAATGTGTCTGTCTCATATCGATGTCTCTCTGTCTTTCTTTCTCTCCCCCCCATTCCACTCTCTCTGAAAAGCAATGGAAAAAATATCCTCAGGTGAGGATTGAAAAAAAACACCACCTAGAGGAGTGGAGGAGGTCAATGGGGGGAAAAAGGGCACATCTGTAATACTTTCAACAATAAAGATAAATTTTTTTAAAAAATATATATATTTATTTCAGAGAAAGGAAAGGAGAGGGAGAAAGAGACAGAAACATCAATGATGAGAGAGTCATTGATCAAGCCCGCAACCCGGGCATGTGCCCTGACCGGGAATCGAACCCTGATCGCCTGGATCCCAGGTCGATGCTTAACCACTGAGCCACGCCCGGCCGGGCTAAAGATAAATTAAAAAAAAAAACAAAAAACCTACATGTCCATCAATGTTAAACTAATTAACTAAAAGCTGGAGATTGGGGGTGGGCAAAAATGGGTGAAGGGGGTCAAAAGGTACAAACTTCCAATTATAAAATAAGTTAAGTTGTGGGAATGTAATGTACAGTATGGTGAATATAGTTGATGATACTGTACTGCATATTTGAAAGTTGTTAAGAGAGTAGATCTTAAAAGTTCTCAACAGCCCGGCTGGGCGTGGCTCAGTGGTTGAGCATCAACCTAGGATCCAGGAGATCGAAGTTTGATTCCTGGTCAGGGCACATGCCTAGGTTGCCGGCTCGATCCCCAGTCAGGGGCATGCAGGAGGCAGCCAATCTATGACAACTCTCATCATTGATGTTTCTATCTATCTCTCTCCCTCTCCCTTTCTCTCTCTGAAATCAATAAAGATAGATTTTTTTTTAAAAATAAGTTCTCAACACAAGGAAAAAGTAATTATATGGTGACAGAATTTAACTAGATTGTGATCACTTCAATCAAATCATGATGTTGTACATCTGAAACATTACAATATGTCAATTATACCTCAACTTTTAAAAATAAATAAATTATGGTATTTTCAAACAAGGATATACCATTCAGAAATAAAAAGCTTGGGGAGCTCTTTATGTGCTGACTTAGACTATATCTTCAAGATTTATTAAGTGGGGTCGGGGACGGGAGGGTGGGGGAGAATGAGGAAAAAAGGGAGGACAAGTAATATTTTCAACAATACAGATAAATTTTAAAAGAGATTTATTAAGAAGACAAAAGCAAGGTAGGAAATATCATGTATAAGAAACTACTTTCATGTTTAAAAGGAAAAAAATGTGTGTATATTTCTCTGTGTGTATGTATGGATATATATGTAATTTGTATGTAAATAAAATATTTTTAGAAAGATACATAAGAAACTGATATATATCAGTTATCCCCAAGGAGGGAAGGAACTAGGTAGCCAGACAGGGGTGGAAGAGATACCTTTGTATCTTTTAAATCTTGAACCATGTAAATTACTATCTATTCAAAAAATAAAACTTTTAAATATTATAAAGTAAACAGCAGCCACTAATAAGAGGACCATTTGTATATCTGTGTAATCCTTAGCAGAGGTTACCAATGGGAGGGAGAGTATCACCCCTCCCTTCCCAACCACTCAGCACGGGCTGCCCCAGGCAATCAATTCTGTATGCAGTCACTGCCCTGGCAGAAATGTGGAGCACCTTTAGGAGGGCAGTTTTGATTGAATTCAGTCTAGAGACCTATGTCAGACTTTTCAACCAGTTACACACAACTGAAGTTAGTAGCATCATCTTCAAGAACAAAAATAATAGATACATATCACAAAAACACAGCAAGAGGAATGGTTCTGAGTTGGAAGGATGAGAAAAGATGGTAAAGGCCACCAGGAACCTATGTCAATTCAAAGAACCCTGAGCTGAGTGGTTTAAAGAGAACCAAAGGAGAAAGCAACTTTTTTCATTTTATACCCAACTCTATCATTTGGGGGGGGGGAAAACTATTACAGAAGCCACACATTTTATCACTGTTTTAGTATTTTTCTGTTTTGTTTTATTTTACTTAAAAAGACCAAGAAAAGGGAAGAAAAAAAAAGGGAAAACAATTCTAATGTTTTAAAAAGCACAGGGAGACAGGCTGTCTAGGTATGTATCCTATTCCTTGTCTTTTCTCCAAAGAAGCTTGAAATAGCAAACAAAAGTTTATTTGTAGGATTAACAAAATACATAAGAGAAAATGAGATTCTGATAAAGAGCTAATATAACTGTTTAAGTGTGAAATTTGACTGTAGGTTTCCTGACAGCCACAGCAAAGATGAAAATGTGACTAGTCATATGTTACAGTATTTATTTTCATAAGGAGATATATATCAACTCATCAATGTACTAATTTGCCTACAGATACTTTCCTCCTATCTCAAATACCATCCTGGTCTCAGTTCCAATTTTTGGATCTATTACCAAGCAAAGCACTGCCTTGGACTCATACTCACCCCCATTTCTTCTTCCCGTACCACATACTGGGCCACTTTGAATGAGCTCAAATATTCATTCATGCCCTGCAATTCTGTGTCTTCAGTCTCATCCTGGTTACGGTCCAGCAATCGTTCAATGGCCTTATCATCATAGTGGATAACACTGCTATCCTCTCCCTCTTTGTTGTCTCCTCCTATAAAGAATCAAGGGCCCATACACCCAAAGTCAGCTTCAGCAGCTGCAGTAGAATAAGCAAGTTCCACAGGACGCTAGGTCCAAGTCCCGGGACCCTAGGTATCAAAGATACCCTTTAGAGTGGCCAAGCCCCAAACCAAAACAAGTTCCTGACTAGCTCACCTCCGTCTGTGGCTTCATCCTTGAATAATTCCTCAGTGCCAAACTTGAGGATGTCATCAAGCTCCTGTTTGGACATGGATCCAGTCTTGGAGCCCAGCCCAGGCCGAACCACTAGATGCGTCAGCATCATCTTCTTTTTTGCCACCTGCGTGATACGCTCCTCTACTGACGCACGAGTCACAAACCGATAGATCATCACCTTCTTATTTTGCCCGATACGGTGAGCTCTGCTAAAGGCCTGGAGTTGGGCACAGAACAAAGCCAGAAATTGAAGTAACCATATTTTCCTGCTTTCACTCTTGCCTAGACTTCCACATTATAAGCAAAGTTCAGTACCAGGCAAGAGTTGCAGCTTGCCTTTATACAAAACTTCCTTTTGCACCCCTGCCCCCAGACACCATCCTCTAACATGCTACCCAAAATAGGAGCACAGATAACCCAAACTTTCTGGCTTATGATACAGTGACAGCCATAAAAAACCTCTATTCACTTGTAATAAGTTACTGTATACCAGGCTGCTACCTCTGCTCACCTGAATATCATTATGGGGGTTCCAGTCAGAGTCATAGATAATAACTGTGTCAGCAGTAGCCAAATTGATTCCAAGGCCCCCAGCTCGAGTGGAAAGCAAGAAGCAGAACTGCTGAGCACCCGGTGCTAAGAAAGAAACCAAAATCATCATTAGAAGTGTCTCCTGAATTCCAATTAGTAAAGGTAGAAGGAACGTCAGAAATATGAAACCTCATGAGCCAACACCACAGAAATAATTGTTGTAAGCAAGGTCCACTGATGGATAATGAAATCAGAGTGAAAATCTAAGGAAAAAAAGGGTATCACCACAGTCTCAAATATCAAGATATTTATCAATGACAATGGGGGGGGTGTTAACTTTAAAGTGGAGAAACTCAACAGATACCACTTGAACAAGTGGTCAAGGCTACCATCACCAACAATGGGACATTCACATCATCATGTCCTCCCCCACAATATGATGCACTGACAAGGACACAACCTCACTTCTTAGTATTCTTGCCCAAACTCTCTCATCTCAATCTAAACATGAGAAAACTGACAAACCTAAACTTAGACACATCCCACAAATAGTTGACCAGTAATCATCAAAAGTTATCAATGTCGCCCAGCTGGTGTGGCTAAGTGGTTGAGCATTGACCCATGAACCAAGAGATCATCAGTTTGATTCCCGGTCAGGATGCATGCCTGGATTATGGGCTCGATCCCCAGTGGGAGGCATGCAGGAGGCAGTCGATCAATGACTCTCATCATTGATGTTTCTATCTCTCTATCCTTCTCCCCTCCTCTCTCTCTAAAATCAATAGATATTTTTTAAAAAATACAAAAGCATCAATGTCATGAAATAAAAGGAAAGAATGAAGAACTGTCACAGATAGGAAAAGACTCAACAACTTAATCAATGTGGGATCTGGGCTTGGATCCTGAAATAGTAAAAAGACATTAGGGCCCGGCCAGCATGGCTCAGCAGTTGAGCATTGACCCTATGATCCAGGAGATCCTGGTTCGATTCTTGGTCAGGACACATGCCCAGGTTTAGGGCTTGATTCCCAGTAGGGAGTGTGCAGGAAGCAGCTGGTCAATGACTCTTATCACTGATGTTTCTGTCTCTCTCTCTCTCCCTCTCCTTTCCTCTCTGAAATCAATAAAAACATATTTAAGAAAAAAAAGGACATTAGGGGGGAAACTGGTGACATTTCAATTAACGTCTATAGTTTATTTAACAGTATGATACCAGGGCTCATTTCCTGGTTTTAATAATTGTACTGTAGTTATATAAATTGTTATTAAAAGAAACTGGATGAAGAATATACATGAACTCTCTGTGCTATTTTTGCAACTTTCTGTTTGAGTCCAAAATTATTTTTTTAAAAAAAGAAGAGGTAGTGCCCAGCCAGAGTGGCTCAGCTGGTTGAGCGTCGCCCATGCACCAAAATGTTACTGGTTCAACTTCCAGTCAGGGCACATACTTGGATTACAGGTTTGGATCCCCAGTTAGAGAGTATATGGAGGTCAACTAATTGATGTTTCTCTCTCAAATCCATGTTTCTCTCTCTCCCCACTTCCTCTCTCTAAGGTGAGGATTAAAAAAACAAAATAGCCCTAGCCAGTTTTGCTCAGCTGTTAGAGCGTTGGCCTGCAGATTGAAAGGTCTGGGTTCGATTCCAGGCAAGGGCACAATACCTCAGTTGCAGGCTTGATCCCGGGCCCCAGTTGGGGCATGTGTGGGAGGCAACCAATTGATGTGTCTCTCTCACATCGATGTTTTTCTCTCTCTCCCCCTTCCACTCTCTCTGAAAAGCAATAGAAAAATATCCTTGGGTAAGGATTAAAAATAATTAATTAATTAATTAGAAATTAAATTAAAAGAAGACGTAGTGGCTACTGAGACAAGTCTGCCACTAACTTGCAATATGCGCTTGGGTAAGTCCTGGGCCATCCTGGGCCTCAAGATACAATGAAGGAGATTAAAGAAAATGTTCTTTCTAGCAAAAGAATGAAGACTTCAAAGAAAAAAAAAATCCTACAAATAGTCCAATACATTCTTCCAATCAAGACATTCAGCCCTGGCCGGTTTGGCTCAGTGGTTAGAGCATAGGCCTGCAGACCTAAGGGTCTAGGGTTCAATTCCTGGTCAAGGGCACATTACCTGTGTTGCAAGTTAATTCCCTGCCCCCCATCAGGGTGCGTGAAGGAGGCAACCAATAGATGTATCTCTCTTACATCTCTGTTTCTCTCTCTCTCCTTCTGCCTCCCCTCCACTCTCTCTAAAAAAAATCAATCGAAAAAATATTCTCAGGTGAGGATTAACAACAAAAAAGACATTCCAAACATTTACTCTTCCATATCAATTGATAAAGAGGCAAAAGAACTATACAGAAAAGCAAATGCACAAGAACAAGTGATTGGTCCAAAGACACAGTGAAGGAGAATGCCTAGACCCAAACCACTCCTTCCCACATACCATTGAAGCGGTCAATGGCCTCCTGACGCATGTTCCCAGTAATTCCACCATCAATACGTTCATATTTATAACCTTCATGTTCCAAGAAATCCTCTAGCAGGTCCAGCATCTTGGTCATCTGGAAAAGGAGCCCATTTAATTATGGGAAAGTCAGATGAAAATCCCTTCCCTCGTGTCACTGAGGGTTGTCTACTGTTGTCCCCTAAAGCTCCGAGCCCAGTACACATAATACCTGGGAGAAGATGAGTACACGGTGCCCACCCTCCTTAAGGTTCTTGAGCATCTTCTGTAGCAGCAATAATTTCCCAGATGCTCTGATTAGGGCACTGCCATCATACATGCCATTAGGCATCTTAGGGGCTTCCTGAGGAAAGAAGCAAAGAAGAAAAAACATTGAAAGAAAGCCCAACAGAGCAGTTCCAACCCAGGGAGGAACAAGAGGTAGCACAACATACCATTGCAGCCACAGGAAAGAGATATGGGTGGTTGCAGCACTTCTTAAGATCCATCACTACATTCAGTAGAGAGACCTGGTTGCCACCACCTCGAGCATTGAGTGCTTCAAAATTTCGAGTGAGGATGTACTTGTAGTATTTCCTGCATGGGCAAGGGAAGAAGACAAGTAAGACTGAAAATGCAGTCCTAAGATCTGAGATCTTCCTTCCAATATATCTCACTTTGGGACTAAGAAAACCTTACAAGCACTACTACCACCATCATTTTAAATAAGGTATAACTAACTACGTAAGAACCAAGAGCTCCAGATGCCTGGCATCAGGTGTCTTTAGGCCTTGCTTGCTCCTGTCACCAGATGCCTTGAAGCAGTGTGTGGGGAGGAATAAGGAACACTTTGCAGACTGGCTGACGTTTAACAATATTTGCAAAATGAAGTCAGTATTTTGTCCCTTCCAACTCACTTCTGCATAGGGCTCAACTCCACACGCACAATCAACTCTGTCTTGGATGGCATATTCTTGAACACATCGGCTTTGAGCCGTCGCAACATGTGAGGCCCCAGCATGTCATGCAGTTTTTTAATCTGGTCCTCCTTGGCAATGTCAGCAAACTCCTCCAAGAAGCCTTCCAAATTGCTTCAAAAAAAGAAAGGATAACGTTGTAGAGGAAGAAAGGAAGAAAGGAAAGTGATATAAGAAATGGACCAAAAGATCAGAAGCAGAATTATGAGCCGATTATACATAAACACACACTTACTGAAACCTCTCGGGAGTGAGAAAGTTGAGCAGATGAAACAGCTCTTCTAGATTGTTTTGTAATGGAGTCCCAGTCAGCAACAGCTTGTGCTGGAGTGAGTAACCATTTAAGACCCGGAAGAACTGGTAAAGCAGATGGAGAGAGGTGAAATTCAATGAAAAGAGGGTTCCAGTGTATCTCTGCAGAACTCCAAGCTGTTTCACTGCCCTACACTTCGGTCCCTCCTCCCCAACTCCGCTCCTCTTTTAAGGCCTGGCCACCAAGGGGTATCAGTGAGAAAGAAAAGCAAAGACCATTTTTCCCTTTCCTCTCCTCCTAGGTCTCCCCTTAATGAGTAGGTGGTACTAACAACTAACATTGGAGGCCATTACCTCCCTTCCTTCCACCTCACCTTAGATTGGTTGTTCTTGAGCCGATGGGCTTCATCCACAATGAGGCAGGCCCAGTCAATAGAACCCAAGATAGCCATGTCAATGGTGATCAACTCATAGGACGTCAGCAGCACATGGAACTTCACAGATGCCTCTTTCTGCACAAGACAGCAACCTGGTCACTAATGTTCAAATTCTCCAGTGTCAGCAAACCCAAGGGACTTGGGGATTTTCCCTCCTTCCAGCTGTCATCCTTTTGCCTCCTTGAGACCTGGTCACAAGGAGGCAAAGCAAGCCCATAGCAACAACTCCCCCTCAAGAGTGGTATCCTTCCTCTGAGATACCTTCATGCGAGAGGCCTTCTTGCCACCACGAATAGCATTGTCTTCAAAGGAGAACTCATTCTCTCGGATGATTGCTCGGCTGTCTTTGTCACCCACATAAGTCACCACATACATATCTGGAGCCCACATTTCAAACTCCCGCTCCCAGTTGATGATAGTAGAAAGAGGGGCGCTCACTAGGAAGGGGCCTTTGGAATGACCCTTTGAGGAAGAAGAGAAGAACAGAGTAAGGACTAAGGGGCCATTCCACTACAACCCCAGGGCCCACCTCTACCCCCTGCCCAGGAAACTATCTGAGAACTGGCATGTGCACTGCTAGTCCTACCCTGACGTTCTCTACTATGAAAACGCCCTACCCACTCCTTTCCACAAAACCATACCCGCCATTATAGAGAGCTCAAAACCTTACCTCTTCTATTAGATCTTTCCATACTAATTCCACCCATGGTTCTGCTGATCTCAACACAAACCCATCCCCCCATTACTGAGGCTCTCTGCACCCACCACTAATCCTACCCCTGGTTCCATTCCCCCAAATCTTTCTGTGTACGTGTGTCTATCTTACTGCTATTCAAGGTTAACAATCAATTTTTTCTTCCCTCTTCTCCCTCCTCAGTGTAAGAGAAGACCATGAACACAAAGCACCCCTACAAAAAAATAACAGCCCCAGCTTTCCTACCTCCTTGTAGAGGGAATAAAGGAAGACTGCTGTCTGGACAGTTTTCCCAAGGCCCATCTCATCAGCCAAGATGGTGTCTGTGCCCTGAGCCCAGGAGAAACGCAACCAATTCAAACCCTCCATTTGATATGGGTGCAGGGTTCCACCTGTGGCATCCAGGTATTCTGGCTGTCGCTCATACTTCACTGTTGGCTGAAGGATGAAATAAAGAAGTCAAGAGCTGGCAAGCCCCGGCCTTTCATAAAAGAGCTGCCTCCTCCTCACACATTTTCACTAGGTCCTCCTTCCCTCACTGGTTATTGTAACTGTGTTGATTTAGGATCCTCCAGGAAGCAAGGCAACTAACAACCTATCAGGCAGATGGAGATCTTGTGGTCCCACAGATCTCTGAGGAAAGACATATAGACTCCCCAGCACTACATTAATTCTGCTAGTCAGGATCCACCAGGTAGTCTTATGTCCCCCCATCCCCACTGCTTCCCCCAAGATTCATCTTTTAACTTTAACCATCCGCACGCGCGCACACACGTACACACACAGACCAGAGGAAATGACCCATGAAGGGTCAGAAGATGCAGGTTCCAATGACCCAGGTTCCAATGTTTCCATGTAAAAGCTTGGTTGTATGACTGCCCCACCACCACCAGATAACACTTCCTCAATCATATAAAACACCACCTCCTGGCCCTGGCCAGGTAGTTCATTTGATAAAGCGTCATCCCAATACGCAAAGGTTGCAGGTTCAATCTCCGGTCAGGGCACATACAAGAAACAACCAATGAATGCATCAGTAAGTGGAAAAAATGTTTCTCTCTCTCTAAACATCAATTAAAGAAAAAAAAAACAAAACAGAAACCACCACCACTTCCTATGCTTTTATTTTTCTGATGATGAAAAGATAAAGCAATCATAGTATTTTCTCTGATATACAGAGATGTGGAGAGCAAACAGACTTCACAAAGCATTCTTAGCTATAAATTTATTATTTCCACCATCACTACACTGGAGCACACAAAATACATTGTCCTACCCAATAACTTCTGTCCTCTCACTTCTGCCCCAACTCACATCAACTGTTGGAGTTTCAGGAGGCCTTTCCAACTTCCTCAGCTTCACCTTCTTGAGCTTCTTGCCTGGTCGTCCTTCTTCACCCCTCATTAACTCCCTGAAAAAGACAGACATCACACCGCTGTCTAGGGTCCTTCTCAATAAGAAGCAACTCTACTCCATACCAAGCGACTGACCTGTGATTCCAATAGCTCTGCTTGAACAGGTCATAGTCCTGTATCTCCACATCCTCACTCTCCCAGGATGCCTGGTCATAGGGCAAGTCCCGCCACTTGATCAGGTAGTGGACATGGCCCTTCTTGTCCACACTGCAAGGTTAAGGAGAGAAAATCCTCAGAGCCAGAAGGCCACCCTCCTCTCCTAAGTCAGCCTTGCTCTCAAACATTGCCAATAACGTATGTTACAAACCAGGCCTCTAGGTAGGCCAGACATGTATTCAGAGCCTCCACTATACCAGTCTTTGGACCAAAAATTATCTCTAATCTATAGTCTTCTATGACTCAAATACCAGGATTCAGTCAGTTAATAACAACAGTGTGTTCATCTCTTCCAATTGTAAGTTACTGGTGATGTCCATTTTCATAATCCCTTGACAGTAGCCTCCCAGTGGATATGCTGCCTACCCTTGTATGCCCAAGACAACAACAGTCTGGCCCAGCTTGACTGGTACCTGTGGTTGAGAATTCGATGGATCATCATCCACTCAGGTTTTATCCCATAGCGATAGAAGCGTTCCTCCATCTCTGCAAATTTAGGGTCCTTGTTCTTTCGCTTTCGGCTCTTCTCTTCATCACCACCGAAGTCCCCAGACGGTGGCTCATCCATATCATTCTTCCGCTGATAGTTTCGGAACATCACTTGACAGTGCAGCTCCAACTGCAAGCAGAAAGAAGTCACAAAGGAGCTGCAGTCACTCCTATCCACAAGACTGTTCTTAATACCTTCTCTGTTGTAACCTCCACATCTCCAGGCTATCCAGGTTTACCTGCAGTTCAGACACCCAGGAGCAGTGCCAGTAAGACATGCCTTGCCATTTCACAAAGAACTGCCGCTCTGGCCGCCCCTCCAAGGGCTTGGGGGAGGGAGTATTGGGATCAGCATCTGGAGGCCGAGGCACTGGTGTGGGAGATGGTGGCTGACCCCACTTCCAGATTAGGATCTTCTGGACTTTGCCCTTAAGAGCTGGACACTGAGAGAAGAGATGATCCAACACCAAATCATTACCATGGAGAAGAGATAGTATAGCCCACAGCCTCAACCTTATTCAAGAATTATTAAAATCTCATTGCAAGTAAGATCTAATCCCAGGACCCTTCTTGGGAGAGAATAATAGAATTCCCTCTCCATCTCTGGACTTTATCCAGGACTTGTGTGACATGATCACTCCTATCTGCTTAACGGGTAAACCCTTCCCACATCCCTCACCCTGGCTGGGGTCAGTCACTCACAGTGCAACGGGGACAGAGCCACTCGCCATTGGGGATCTCTGGAAGTGGGGGGTTCAGGCAATGGATATGATAGGAAGAAGGACAGGTGTCACAGCAGAGCAGCTCCCCACCATCCTTGCAGACCCGACAAAATTCCATATGGTGGTCATCCTCCTCTTCAGGGTCTCCCCCAACCTCTTCCAGGATCTCCTCACCCTCCGAATTATCCTCTTTAGCCTCCCACTGGATGCCTTCCTTCTCCTACAGTAAAGAAAAACAGAGTCAGATTATTACCACCCCCCCACCCAAGGCTGAACCACACTCATCATTCCATTGAATGCTTCCCAAAGCCCACATTAGCAACACCACCATTACTCCCACCCAGGCCCAAAAAAGCTTTATCATCCCACCCTTCCTCTTGAGGGTCCCAAAGGGCCACAGTGGCCAGGTACTCACACAATGTGGGCAGCTCCACTTGCCTTCCGGAGCCTTCTCCATATCAGGATCCAGGCAGACCATGTGGTAAGCTCGGGGACAGGTATCACACAGGATGATCTCACCGCCTTGCTGGCACACCTCGCAATAGTCCTGGTGGTCTGTCTCATAACCATCCATAGCAGTCACCTCCTCCTCGCCTGGGCAAGGAAGAGGGAAAGCCCAGTTATTAGAAAAAAACTACCTCCCCCCTCCCCCTCCCCTAAAAATAACCCAACCTCTATCTCCTTAGGGAGATTCTTCCCCAGTCGTTCCCACCCGATCCAATTACATACAGATTCAGAAAAGAAACACACCTTTCTTTTTCTTTTTAGTAGTTCGAAGTTTCTTTCGGCTGCGACTACTACGGCTGGTGGAACCATCAGAAACAGAATAGCTATTGATACTGGCATCATCGAAGTCAGATTCCACATCTAAGTCATCATCCTCACTCTGGAAGAATGAAAAGGAATAAGGTTAGAGGTTCAAGCCAAGGAAAAAGAGAGTGGTAGAGAAAGGAATCCCTCTCTTGCTAGGGGCACTAGAATCCTAGCAAGGATTGTTGTACATGGAACCTAGTCACCTGTTCTGTGGCCAATTCCTCATATCCTATGTGCCTACTATAAAGGCTAACTCCTGACATAAGGTAACATCCTCTCTATCAGATACGGCACCCTCACCAAAGGGATGGGCTGGGCTCTCACCGAGGATCTCTTACGCTTAGAACCAAAACCTCCCAGCTTGATTTTCAGGGGAGCCACTTTTTTGGGTTTAGGCTTCTTGGCATCAGGTATACGAGGGCTGCCCTTAGGCTTCCTCCGAGCATTGGGACCTAAAATCAGGAGAGAGCAAAGATGATCATAAAATCCAAATACACATCATAGGACCGAAGACGGGGAAAATAATAAGCTGGCTTCCCAAATTTCCCTCCTAAGTCCAAAATTCATTTCTCCCTCCTGCCTTCTATCTATGGGCTGACAGAACAGCATTTCCATACTTTGTCTATCTTCACCATCCTAAGCCTACACTAGTTGCCCTCCCACAAGTCCCACTTTACCTTTGCCCTCCTTGGTCTTGGCCTTTCGGATAGGCACCTCCACAGGGGGAGGAGGTGGTGCAACTTCTGTGGCTGTCACCATGCTCTCCACCACAGCCACTGCTGCTGCTGCTGCTGCTGCTACTGAAGCCCCAGAACTGCCTTTGAAGGGGTTGTTGGTACTGAACTCCCGCCACTTTGCACCCAAAACCATCATCATCTTGGAGACAGCAATCTTGGGGTTTTTGGCAGCAATGAGGGGTCTGGTGGAGAAATGAATGAGAAGAGCAAAAAAGAAAAAGTTGAAGAATAAGAAAGGGAAAGAGAAATGAGAAGAGATTATAGATGCCCTCTCCTCCCCTTACCCCTCCTATTTACCGGACAAACTGGCTGAAGGCCTTATAGTTGGTGAGGGTGCGATAATCCTCCTCTGAGAACACATGGTCAATGTCTTCCATGCCCCAGTCTTCCAGAAGCTGAGCAGATGATTTAGGCTCCTGCAGAGAGAGCAAGGTCAAAGACCTGACTCCTAATGCCTACACCTGCTAAGGGAATTGAGTTGAAACTAAGGCTTGCAAGATCAGAGGAAGAGAGCTAAGAGGAAATCATTAGAAACAGGTGGGAAGAAAATGTTCTAATGGGCAGTAGAGTGTCTGGGAAACAAAGGACAAACGTTAACAAACAGTACTGAGAAGAGAATAGAGATCCACATACCTTTGAATCATCATCATCGTCATCCTCCTCTTCTTCCTCCTTCCGCTTAGATTTGCTCTTCTTTTCTTTCTTAGGTCCAAGCTTCTTCTTCTTCTTCTTGCCAGGAGTATAGTCGCTGCCCTCACTGTCTGAGCGCAGAGCCACCTCTTCCTCCTCCTCCACAAACTCTGGCCCCTCCCCAGAGCTGTCCCCCAGCTGCCGGCATAAGAGCATACGCTGGAGCAGGGAAGGGGGGAGAGGGAGACAGACACACACATGCTACACACATGCTGACCTCAGGACAGCCCTAAGGCTTGTCCCCAGGACTGTGGCCTGCCACTCCAGAGGAAGAAACAGATGCCCCCAGCCCTTCAACCCTTTTCAAAGCTCCTCCCTTCTTCCCATTCCCCATAGCATCTGGTCACCCACTCACCTCCTTTTTTTGGCGCTTGCTCTTAGGGATTTTAGGGTCCCGAGGTTTCTTAGGTTTTTTCTTTTTCTTGAGCTTTGGAGTCTCTGCTTCTGACAAATCCTCTTCTGGGTCCTCTTCGTTTTCTACATATATTTGGCAGAGAGGAAAGCAAGGGAAAGATCAATAGCAAAAGGTTAGAGCCTAATCCAGAGGCTTTAGATATTATTTCTCCACCTCTTGTCCCAGATTCCACTAAAGAGACTGCTATACTCTCCACAGAAGGAAGCCGAGACTCAGGACAAAAAACAGACAAAGAGAGAGCTGTAGAGACCCGAAACAGGCCTGCCAAGCCAGACCAGACCCACCACGGGCAGCTGTCCAGACCCCTGCCTCCTCTCCCTCATTCCTAACAGGAATCTTCTATATGCTTATCTCCAACGTAGCTAAATCAAGCTGCTTAGAGTTAACCAAATAGTACAAATAGGTCTAGTCCTCCTGTAACTGGCCACCAAGTATTCTATAAAGCAGGGAATGAGAATGAAAGATCCTACCCAGATGGCAAAAACTATGGCATACACCTCACCACATTCCCAGAACAATATCAGTTCAGGGGCCCCAGAAACCACACTTTTCACCCACCCTTTTGGGTCATCCTAGCTCAAAACAACCAGAACCTCCAAGTCCCAGGTTCTGTTGCCAGCCTAATCCCAAACATAATTTCCTTTTCCCATCTCCAGCTCTACTGTTCCTCCCCAGCTTCTCCTGGGTCAGTAGCCTCTTCTCCCCAGGGGCCCAAATCAGCCCAGCTGTCACCATCTCCTCCACCACCACCCCCAATCCTCCTCCCATCTGGCTCCACCTCCAGCCCTGGCTGGGAGCACACACAAAGCCTGGGGTAATACTGAGAGCTCCTGGGCAGGGATAGGTGGGAAGGGGCACAGAGGGGGAGGAGAAGGCCAGGAGGCAGCTTCCTTTGTAACAGACATTCACACCAGCACACCAGCTCCCTCCTCCCTCCTCTTTCTCCTTCTTCCCAAGCCACCCCCGCCCAAGGAGGGGGGTAGTGGAGAAGGGAGTGGAGAGAAGGAGGGAGTGCCTCACCCACTGAGGAGAGGGAAAATGGCTCCTGACCGCAAAAGCCAGCCCAGGGCACCCAGCTGCCAACATAGGACAGACAGGAAGTGGCAGGGGAGGGGGAGGGGGTTGAGAGGTAGCTGGGGAAAAACTACCCTCACAGAAGACTTGCCAAATTATTACCTGGCCCCAGGTCCAAATGCCACCTCTCCTAACACCTCCTCTGGGATGACACAGTTCTCAAGCACCTACCCTGACATCCAAGGCAAGGAAACCCAAGACAAACATGAAGGTAATACTATGAGAGGGACTGGGTTACTCCCTCAATCATAATTATTTTTTCAATCATCAGAGCTAAGATTTAACAAAGGCTCAGTGGAACTGTGGTCAGAGCACACAATCTTCTCCTCAAATTTCTGATACCCAAATGATTTACCACGAGGAATGGGAGCCCAGAAAAAGTCTCTAAAACTCAGTTTCCTCACCACCCCCACCCAGAGTCCAGGCCACAGATCCTAGACCACTTCTTGCCACCTTATCCAACATTTGGAAGTCATCTCACCAAGAAAAAAAAGCAGTGCTTAGATAGTGGAGAACAATATACTTCCTTCAATCCTACACATGCTCTTAGCTCCTGAACCCCATAACTAGTCCTAAAATGCCTCTGGCTCCACCCTTCCTGAGCAAGGCAGATACTAGGGAACATGAGACATTAGGCTGGACAAAGCACCATCAGCCTTCCCCCAATCGGCCCAGGATCAGGCCAGGCACAAGAAAGCCCCTCCCATTCCCTTGGGAATAGAACACCAGTCTGGATCTCACTAGAAAGAATCATTTTCTTTAAGGACTTCTCAGTAATCCCTATGTCCCCACCCAACCCGGCTTCAATCAGCTACATCTCTGGGGTCTTCCTCTTCACTAACTCCATAATTGCTGGAAGTGGAGACAAGGACAAAACCATGGAGGCGGAGGAGACATCGTCCAATCCACATAAGACCCCCAAACTTCTCAGGCAGATAAGGCACTGACATGACAAGCAGTAAACTGGCTGAGACATAGAGAAGGATTTGGGAAAGGGGCAGGAATGGGGTGTGGCAAGTGGGAAAACTGGGTCATGCTACAGCTTGGGGCAGAGTTCATCTGGAGAGCTCATACAGCTCCCAACAGACATGGGGGCAACCTCAGACCAAGGGGCCAGCAGGAAGCCAAGATGTGCAATCAACATTGGCTGGATGGCACTACTTCTTCTCATGCCCCTCACATAAAAGATGGAATCACCTTATCACCACTACCACTCCACCACCACCTTGGGCAACGGCACAGAAACCTGCCACCCTGCACAGTGAACAGACTCAAGCCTAAGTTTCTTATCCCAACAGCTGAAGACTCAGTAACAAGATTGACTGCTCTCCAAAGTGGCCTCAGGTGGAAGTGAAGACTTCCAACTCAGAAAATACCAAATGTGGAAACAACTCTCTCCCAGATCACCTCAATTTGCTGCTAGAGCTGAGAAGACAGAAAGCAGAAGTGAACGATGGTCCATAGGAAACAGAAACAGGACCAGCAGGCTCCAGAATGAAAAGAAAAATATAAGTGGAGAGGATGAAGAAATGGCATATAGAAAAAAATGGAACTAGAAAAAAAGATCAAGGAAACAAGCAGGTGACTTAGCTGGGGGCTCTGAAGGAGAGAGGCAAGAGAGACATCCGCTTAGAAGCATAGCATCAATCATCATTTGGGGGTAGACAAGGGCTACTCCAATAAGGCAGGGTAGTTATAGCCATACAGGTTTGGCCAGTTAAAGGAGCCACCCCAAAATACAGATAGCACAACCCCCAACACACCTACGCGAACACTTCACACCATCAGCCCAAACCCCAGGCTACCTGCACAGAGGCAGAAATCTCTAGGGGAAAAAGCCAGGATGATGTCCATTTGCCTGAGGAGGAGGGGTGGCCAGGGTGTCATCTCCCTTCTTTTATATCTCCTAGTATCAATCAGGCTATTACATTCTACCCCTAGCCCCCATCATTCCCCCAATTCAAAACATTCCAGCGATCTGTCTGGCTAAAAGCGCTCTAGATCCCAGCTAAGCAGCGCAATTCAAACTTCAGACAGTTGAAACAGCACAGAAAACTGGTAACTGATCAGAAGCTAAAAATAATCAGATAGAGAGTAACCAGCACTCCCTCTTTCCTTTCCATAGCAGCAACCACAGGATCCTAACTAGCATAGATGCCCAGCTGGTCTCATCAAAAGGCAATCTTCAACCCCCTCCCCACCATCACCACCACCACACAGCCTCCAGGGGTCCCAGCTACCTGCACCTGCATTCCTCCAAGAACCCACACAAGGCAATGCCTGCCAGCCCAGAGAGCTCCCTCAACTGGGAACTGCATAGCATTCCTGAAGATAGTGCAGCAAGCTTGCATCTCTGTCCTCAGAGCCCAGGAGGCACATGGCTTCCACCCCTCTCCCACAAGAGCTCCGCAGAAGGGAACCACTCCCTTCGGATGCCCTCTACCTCAGACTCTGCAGAGAGCGAGAGAAACTAAGCCCGGTCTCACCGGAATCACTAGGGAGGGCCCAAATGCCTCCTTCCTGCCCTGGGCCCTTGGGGAAGATGTTACCTGGGTGGGGTGGGGGCAGGCTGTTGTTCAAAAGTGCATCCATATCCTCCTCCTCACTGCCCGCCGAGCAGGGGGACGGGGAGCCCAGGCCCGACGCCATCCCCTTCCGCTCCCGGCCAGGGAATTGGCCCAGCTGCTCGTGCCTGCGGCCTGGGGCCCTCTACACTGGCCCGAGTCACTGTGCGGGGGAGGGGGGGGAAGAGAGAACAGTCAGTGACGCGCACTGTCCCCCTCCCCCACCCCACCCGCTCTTTCCGCCCACCACCACCGGCCCCCCCACCCCAGCCACCCTAGCGGGGCACCCGAACCACTCAGGCTGAACTTAGTTCCACACTCCTCGGGGGCAGCCCGGAAGCCGGCACCCCCACTGGAGCCCCCCAGATGAGAGGCAGCGACGCCCCCGAGGGCAGACTGGTGCAGGCGTGGAGAGAGGGGAAACGGGGCTGGACCAAGCGGAGTGTGACTAGGGGAGGAGGGTCCGAGTGGCCGCGGCGCGGGGGGGCCGGGGGAGGCGGCCGGCGGCGAAGCGCTCGGGGACACAAGGTCACTTGGGGGTGGGGGGGCGCCTCCCTGCGCCTGGGGAGGGGCCAGTCCCCACACAGGGCAGCTCTCCAAAGGCTGTCCTCTGAGACAACTCAGGTTCTCCCGAGGAGCGGCGAGGACAAGGGGGCGTGGAAGCTCAGGCGCTCCGGGGGGCTGCAGGCAGGAACTTGGGGGCCAGAGGGCTCCCACCGGGCAGGGGGTCGGGCCACGTGTCCCGGGGGGCAAGTGAGCAGAGTGCCAGGGGGCGGGCGCCGGGCATTGTGGGAGACCAAGCCCGAGGTGGGAATCGCGGGGAGCCAGACTCTGGCCGGGTTGGAGCGGGGGAGGAGGGCTGGCGCCCTGCAGGGGAGGGAGAGGAAGGGTCGGCTCCTCCGGGCAGGGGGCGGTGCGCAGGTCTGGGGAAGCCTGAAGAACTAGCGAGTGAAGGGATGACCCTCGGGGCTGGTCGGGCTGAGAGGGACGTCTCTTTGGGAACCCCGCGCTCTCCTCACCCCGGAGCCGCCGCAGGTCTCGCAGGGTCCGGCCCGGTGTCACTCCCGCTCCGGCTCCTCCTCGCAGCGGCCGAAGGGGGGAAAATGGCTCCGGCTCCGGCGTCGCCTCTTAAAGGGCCCGAAACACCGGCCGGGAAATCCCACCGCACTGGCCCCGCCCCCCCACGGACAGCCCATAATAACCTCAACCAACTCCAACCCCCCCTTCCACTACCGCCACCCTCCTCCCTAGGTCTCCCGGGCAACCCCCGCCCCCTCGTCGCTCTGGCAACCATTGGCCACGCCCCCTCCGAGCGCGCGCGCGTGTCACCGGGGCAACCACCCACCTCCTGGCCATCCCATAATACACTCGGACACCACCACCACAACCCCCCCACACACACACATACTCCATACACATATGTACCAAGGCTGTTGACACCTTATGATATTGCAGATCTTTTGCAACTAACCCTTACCCCCCAGATATCCCATAATAGGCATTCTTTGCCAACTTCTTCACTGTTGGCTCTAATGCTAACATCCCATAATAATTCGTCACCTTTCCCTCCCCATGGCCATCCCATAATAAGCACCCGCCCAGCACTTCAGCCTCACAACCCATAATACTTGTCCCCAGTCCCCACAGACATCCCATAATAACCACTCTTTATCCACCCCCAGTTTGATATCCCATAATAGTCAGAAACTCACCTCCCCACACACACTACAATAAGGGACACTTAGACCTCCTCCCACGCACATCCCGTAATAATCAGTCTCCCACTTTCTATACTGACATCCCATAATAACCGACCCCCTGGAGCTGCCCTCAACCCCTGCAGGCTAGGGTCTAGAGCCTCACACTACCATCCTCAAGAGCCTTCACACACTCATTCCAGCTCCACAGCCCGCAATAGCCACTCCTATCCTACCAAAGAGATATCCCCTATTGTCACCTTACAGACTGACATCTAACCTCCTTTCCTTTAACACTGAAAAGATAGCCCATAATTTTTACTCCCCCACCCATCCCTTTGGCATCCCATAATAACTGAAAGGCACCAGTGGTCAGCCAAACATACCATAATACTCCCAGCACAACCCATAATGCATCGCATCCCATAATGCTTCATCTCCACCCCATCACCCCTATACCTTTCCAGCCAGGCATCCATAATATTCGTATTCATACCTCCCCCCATCTCCAGATGCTGTCAGTGTCTTCTAACACTTAGAGCAGCCAGGGTGAAGTAGGCTGCACAAATTGCCCTGTCCTTGCCCCAGCTTGTACACACTTCATCCCTTTCTGGGCCAGAGTATTATCCTGGCATAAATAAAGCTTCTTGATGTCTAGAACAGACCCTAACTTCCCTTATCCCATCATTTGCAGACACTCAGGAACTGAGAGTCAACCTAGAACCCCACCCAAGCCCACCAAAATCCAGGTATCTCCAGACATTTAGGTTACACCCAGGTCTTAAGTTTTGGGTAAGACCAACCAAATACCATGCTGGCCATATGAGCTATTTACATAAAGTTTAATTCACCTCAGAGCATCCCCAAATAAGTACAAACTCCCATCTAAAGACTATCTCTCAACATTCCAGCAGTGCTCTCTCCACTCCACCCCACCTCCCCAGGTCAGGTGCTCCATTCACCAACACCCCTAGGCCACTCCCATGGATGAACATCCCATCATGATGGGAACTGAGGATCCTGCTATATACACACCAAGAGCCAAGACCTATTCTGCTACTCACATTCATTCAACAGATGCTGACAGAGTACCTAGCAAGGCACAGAGCTGGGAGCCATGGGAAATGCAAGGACCATAGGTACCTCCTTCCAACACGCATAAACAACAAAATAAACTATGAGACCAGATAGAATATCTAGTGTCAAGGGAGAACAATTGAGTGCTAGTTCCCAATATACTGTTATAGAGAATAAAACACATCCCAACTGGTCTCAGGAGAGATCACATCCCAGTAGAGGTTCTTGATAGTCCTTCTAGAGCAGGAGTGGGGAAACTCTTTTCTGCTAAGGGCCATTTGGATATTTATAACATCATTCTTGGGCCATACAAAATTGTAAACTTAAAAATCAGCTATGAAAAGAGCTGCTAGATTATACTGAATTTCGAGGCAGGGCCAGACCAAATGATTTTGCGGGCCGCCTATGGCCTGTGGGCCGGATGTTCCCCACTCCTGTTCTAGATGCTAGAAGGTATTCCAAAACAGATGGATGGTCAAGATAATCTCTCTGTTCCCTACATATTAAGGGATTTTTATTGGAAAGTGATGTTCGTCCATCTAGCATTTCTAATATGAAAATTCTATAATATCATCATGTGCTTCCTTCTTGAGTGATACATCAACATAACAAAATGGTCATCCTCATTCTTGAACACCAATTTCTGCTTACCCTCAATGTCTCATGTTTTTCATTCACTTTCTCTTGTATCCTGAAGTCTCATAATACTTCCAACTTCCCCATCCTCATTTCATTGAGGCCTCATTCTCTACCCCCCAAAAAACCCCTTTGTTCTATAATATTCACCATCTTCCCCTCCACGTGTTCAAGTCAACATTCCAGGTGCCTTTATTCAACTATGCCACAAGGTAGCCTCCCAACATATCCATCCCCTTCCCTAACTGTGCCTTACTCTGCAGCCACCCTGGGGACCCAGCCTGAGAAAGCTGGAAAGCCCAATCTTAAAACCCTTTGGCCCTCAGAGAACCTGAGCCCATAAATCTGTCACTTTTCCCTTTTCCTGACCCCCATAGAACCAGGACCTGAGTGAAAACCAATGACCCACCACCACTGCCTTGCTGCCCCCTACCACCATGCTGACCCTAAGCGTGGGTCTTCCTCTGCTCTCTTGTGCCTTTTTCCCAGAAGTCCAAGACCTATGGCGGTGGGACAGGTTGAAGAGAAACGGGAACTTCCTCCTAGGAGGGGCCCTTCCTGACCAGAAGTGAGTGGGACGAGCTTCATACCATCTCTACATTGCCCTTCTGATCTCACTTCCTTAGAGAAAGGGCCTGGCCAGATGATTTGCCTCTCCTCTGGGAGCCATAGGACTGGAGAACTGGCGAGGAGAAAAGAGTTCAGGAGAGACAAAGCTTGCTTCTGGAAATCACTATCTCTTTGCTTCTAAGCAGAGTACCAGAGACGCTGATAAGTCTTTCCAGCAGCTCCTGCCCAACTTAACTCCCTGGTCCACACTTTTGCCACATCCATCATGACATGCAGGCAGTTTCCCCCATTCCACAAGGCTGCCATATCTTCCTCGTTAAGTTTTCTTAACTTCAAGATTGGGCCTCATTCATTTGTGCAGACCCTCCCCATGCTTATTCTGAGTACTAAGAAGAGCCTTTTGCTCCTCATCTCGGGGAAAGGAGGCAGCTCTTTTAAGATATCATAATGTGGGCATACCTCCTTTCAAGAAGTTTCTCCTTCCTATATAGAGCTACCAGACACCTCTTATGTCCTCGTCTCTCCCCATTTCTCCAGGGGATCTAGCCTACCTCTGGGCCTCAAATTCCCTTCTGTAAGTCTCCATCTGCCCTTTTCTTCTCATATATATAGCAGATTACTACAGCGATTCCTAATATAAACCAGGAAAAGAGTTTTATAACTGGGTAGCCACAGCCTCTTGCCTGTGATGACAAGCACTGGTGGTGCCTTTTGTGCACCACAGCCTTCTGACCCATCCCTACAGGTTCAGGTTCTATCCACTTACCCTCTTGCTCCTCTTACTCCCCACCTCTTCCTCATACCACAAGAAAAAGGTTAAAGTCCTTTCCTTTCCTCTTGAGTTCCAGAGAGGGCTAGGATGTGTGTGTTTGTGTTGCTTTTGTGGTCTTTATGCATCTATGTTCTCCCCCCCCCCCCAGTTCCAAGCTACCCTCCCAGATAAATTATAAATAAACCACTAGCATGATTGGCCCATAGGGACTAAGGGTGGGAAAATCTCCTGATTAATGTATCCAGGGGAACAGCCTCTCTAGTCAGTTACCTTAGAGTTTTGTTTCCATCCCGTGGTACAGAAGAACCTAGAATAACAGAGTGGTCCATGGAGTTTTCAGCACATGCTTTGTATGTAGTTCCTCCTTCAACGTCCCTGTTCTGTGTGAGCCCTGGAAACTCTGCTTATAAGAGATCTAAGGGACCAGAGTTCTCCTGCTCTGTCAGAAAAAGTGATTTGGGAAGAAAAGCCACAGTGACAGTGCATTCTGATGGCTAGACAGGTAGTGCAGGGTTTGGGGGGGGGGATGTATGGGCCAGGAATTTGTCCCACCCCAGCCTCTATTCCTTGGATGTAACTGCAAGGTGGCAAAGCTCTCCTGGCCCATCACCCCACTACCTCAGCTATGGTCTCAGGGGTCAAATCCAGGAAGGCAAAGAGGGAGAGGAGTACTTGGGTACTGTGGTCACCCAAGAGCACTGCTCCCTTAGGTGTGCCACACAGCTGGAACCCAGGCGTTCACACTGTCAGTCTAGTACTTGCAGGCCCTGGACTCAGCAACCCTGCAGCTCACAAACTGTGACCATAAGGACCCAGGTGTCCAGGTTTCAGAGTTGGCTAGCTCTAGTCTGCCCCAGGGGCCCCTTCAAACAGCTGTCACCCAAAAACCTCTCCAGCCAGTTCCTCTTGCCAGGCCTCAGGTCTGGCTCCAAGGCTCACCCACCCTCCCCAGCTCCTGCCCTCTTCCTTCCTTTCCTCCCGCCCCCCCCCCTTCCCAAAGCTTCACCTACCTAGGACAGCCCCACCCAGCTGTGCAGGGCACATCCCATAATAATCCTTTTTCTTGGTAGCCCCCACCCCCCCAAAAAGGAGAGGCGGCCATCCCATAATAGCCACCCACAGGAGACATTCCGCGGTGACCGCCCCCTCCCTGCAGAGCTGCCGGGAGCAGCCATCCCATAATAGCTGGCCGCCTGTTTTACTGGTTACGGCTGTGGAGGGAGCTGGAGAGGAAATAGAGGGAGGGGGAGGGGAGAAGGACCCAGGGCCCCCACTTTGAGGAAGGGAGGGAGAAGGGGAAGGAGAGTGGTCCAGGGGAATAGGGAGACACGGGGACCCCGGGGAGGTGGGAGGTGTGGTCCACTGGCCACCACAACCCTGCTTTGGGGCTTTCTCCCCATCCCTAGGGGCTGCCTTTTCCCCTCAGGGCCCTGAAGGTGACTGCTAGTTAGGGGAGATGCCTAGGGTGGGTTGAGGTGCCTAAAGTGTGTGTGTGTAGGGGCGGGGTGCTGTATTTCAGGTGTTCCCCTTGGGCCGTTTGAGAAAGAAGGCAGACCTTAGAGAAGATGGCAAGAGAGTAAGGGATGGGGGGGGATTGGAGAAGAGCTTCTCAGGCCCTCCCCATTCTGCACCACCATCCCATAATAATCCCCCCAGTCCCACTCCCCCTCCCACACACGACATCCCATAATATCTTCTGGAGAAGCAGTCCCCGCAGTAGGTACAAAGAGCTATCCCATAATATGCTCCCCCACCCCCACTCGTCACCCCCCCAACTTGGCCCCCCCTCAGTCACATGCAGCCGGTGCCATCCCCCGCTGCTCCCCCCTCTGGCCACCGAAGGCCTTGCCAGCCCATAATACTCTTGCCTCTGGTCGCAGGAGGCCTCCAGCCCATAATATTCCCTTCCACCACCACCCCCCCTTCCCGCCCCGCACCCCTTCCTCCCGCCTCCAGTTGGAGCCGGGCCTCACCAGCCCATAATATTCCCCAGTCTCCTAAGGCTGTTCCAGCCCATAATACTCTCCCTGTCTCCTAAGGCCTCTCCATCCCATAATACTGCCAGACGCCTGACCTGTGGGCCAAACCCCAGCCCGTTCCACACATCGAGGCTGTGTCAGCGCCGCCAGTCTCCCTCCCTGTCCCTCCCTCCCTCCGCCCTCTTCGGCGCTCAACCTCCCAGGCTCTCTCCCGCCCTCCTGCCCTGGGCCCCTCTCCCGGCCCCACCCTGTGGCTGCCAGGGCCCTGACTTCCCCTCCAGCCTCCTCTCTTGCCCTTTCTCCTTTGCTTGGTTCTTCATCCCATGCCCCCTATCCTCTCCCACTCAGGCACTTTCCACCCACTTCTCTGTGGGTGGACTTAGGTCCAGTGGGGAGAGAGTGCCCCCAGAGGGCAACAGGCCAGTCACTGCCCCTGAAAACTGTCTACTTAATCTAGCACCATGGAAACTCACTCAGCCTGCCTTGCTCACCCATCCCCTAGCCCTAGTTCTGATTGCTGGCAGAGCTCTATCTGGGTGAGGATTCACCTGGGGCCCTTGTTGTCTTCCAGAAACCCTCCCCTTGGGCATCACAAACAGACTTTACCAATGGCACATTCTTGTGGGAAAGAGCTCCCCTTTAGGGATGCCTCTCAGGTGCTTTTCAAAGAAGAGCTCATTGACCCTCACAACAACCTAGTGAGTAGGTATTGTGATCCCCATTTCACAGAGGAGAAAACAGAGGTTCAGAGGTTAAGTAATTGCTAAAGTCACGTTGTCAAGTATCAGAGCTGAAATGAGTACCTAGGTTTATCGTATTCCAAAGTTCAGAGCATCTTTGGGATTCTCCAAGACCCATGTGAGGAACCTCTTAGTGCTCTCAATGCTCCCCTGGAAAGGATAGAATGCTGAGAGTTACCCAGCCTCCCTTGTCTCCAGGGTCCCCTGAAAGAATGGAGAAGGAAGGCCTGATGTGAAATTAACCTCACCTCATTTCTTCCACAGGACCCCACATAGCAACCTGTGAGGATTTCCTTCAAGATGGTTCAGGGCCAAGAGAAAAAGCACCTCTACCCCTTTGGGATCCCTTACTTCTGCCCTGGTTCTCCTGAATTTATTTCAAGACCAACGATTGCTGCTTCCCAACTACTCTTGCCACGTGGTGGGACCATCCTTCAGAGGAGACAGGCTTTGTGGAGAACCCAGAAGAGGTCTTCTCTTCCACTTAGTTGGTGGACAATCAAGAGTGCTGCCTTTGAGATGTCGGACACATCCTCACTGGGGGAGGGGAGCCATGGCCAACTGCACAAAGGCTGAGTCATCCTGCTCATGTGTGCCCCAGCCACACTGTGTTCTGCACAGAGGCCTGAGGCAAGTGGAGAGGGAAGGGACAGGTGTGCAGTTAGAGCAAGGAGGAAGAACTGGGAAAGGGGGCAGAGATGGTAGAGCAGATCTAAGGTGAGAGGGGCAGCTGACTTACATGGGGACAGCAGGAGAAGAAAGGAAAGTAGGGAAGGATTGATATCACAGAGGCAAGGATGAGCTGAGAAGTACCAAGAAGGGGGGATACAGTAGGATCTTTTGGAACTACAGAGATGCTGTGCCACTTCCTGGTTTTGTGGCCTTAAGACCTCAGCTTCTCCAGGGTGTTTCATCTGTAAAATGGGGTAATAAGTATCCCTAACTCAGAGAGTTATTGTAATAAATAAGAATGCATTTTAAGCACTAAATTGAGATCCAGGCATACAGAGAGTATTTTTAAAACTTGTTAATGTTCTTCTCCGTCCATTAAAGATTTCCTCGTTTTCCTCCTTTGGATTTTCCTAAACCTCAACTGGGGTAACTTCAGGACAAGGGCTCTGGATTCCCCACATCTTGTCTCCATCATACAGCCCTGTGAAAGTGGTAATGGCTACATGTTTTCTTTTTATTTTAATCCTTACCTGATATTTTTTCCATTGCTTTTTAGAGAGAGTGGAAGAGAGAGAGAAACATCCATGTGAGAGAAACACATTGATTGGTTGCCTCCCGGACATGCCCCCACCCAGTCCGGGGATGGAGCCTGCAACCCAGGCATGTGCCCTTGGCCAGAATCAAACCCAGGACCCTTTAGTCCGCAGACCAACGTTCTAACCAGTGAGCCAAACCAGCTAGGGCTACATGTTTTCTTAAACTTCCCCAGACTGTTACTTGTCAGGTTCTGGTCATTCCTCCTCTGCCTGCCACATCTCCTTAATCTATTCTCGCCTCTCTATTCTCCTGATGGAAACCCTTGGGATACACTGAATGTGGGAAATAGTCCACCAGAGCTTAAACGCCAGAGATTTCACATTGGAGACAACTATTTCCTTTTCTTTTCTTTTTTAAATGTTTTTATTGATTTCAGAGAGAGGAAGGGAGAGGGAGAGAGAAAAATATCAATGATGAAAGAGAATCATCAATCAGCTGCCTCCTGCATGCCCCCTACTGAGGACTGAGCCCCCAACCCGGGCATGTGCTCTGACAGGGAATCGAACCGTGATCTCCAGGTTCATGGGTCAACACTCAACTGCTGAGCCACACTAGCCCGGCTGGAGACAACCCATTTCCATCCACGTCCACAGGCCACGGTCACACTTTTCTTGGACTGTTTTAATAGCTCCCTGACCAGTCTTCCTTTCTCCTTAGGCTCTCTTCACCTGATTTCCTACGGTTTATCCCACATAGTATGTCAGGGTGAGCAAAACCTTACTCAGGGACCTTCAGGGAATTCCCATTGCCCACTAAATAAACTGCCAACACCTTACTCTGCATTTTTTGTTGTTGTTAATCCTCGCTTGAGGATATTTTTTCCCCATTGATTTTTAGAGAGAGTAGAAGGGAGCGAGAGAAGGGGAGAGAGAGAGAAAACATTGATGTAAGAGAAACACATCTATTGGTTGCCTCCCACACTTGCCCCGACCAGGGCCAGGGATCGAACCCAAAACCCAGGTATGTACCCTGGACAGGGAATCAAACCCGAGACCCTTTGGTACTCAGGCCAGTGCTTCAGCCACGGAGCCACACTAGCCAGGGCTTAGCCTGCAGTCTTATATCTTCTGTCTTGAACTGGTAATCATGATTGATTTTTTTCTTTGGTCCCCACTAGATAGTAAACTACTTCACACCAAGACCCAATTGTTCATCATTCAACAAATATTTATTGAGCACTTCTTTTGTTCTAAGCACCTTTCTAGATGCTGGGGATACATCAGATAATCACCAAGCAAAAATCCCTGCCCCCAGGGAGCTTACATTCTACCTGGGAAGGGGGAGGAGACAGACAATAAGTTATAATAAATAAATACGTAAATTATATAGTATGTAGAAGATACTTGCTATGTGAGTTTTAATTACCTTTGGGATTCATTCACATACCTGCATATAAAAACAGTCAAGTAATTTGTAAAAATTGTGTTCAGTTCTGTTTGGATAGGAACATGTGCTGAGGCTTTGGACTAGGGCCAAGTTTGGTAATCCCAGGGTTGTAAGGGCGGGGGTCCTGAACCCTAAGGATGAAGCAAGATGGAGCAGGTGCTACCCACCAGGCCTCTTCTAGAACAGCAGGAGGTAAGGGCCTGGTCTAGGACTCTAACCTTCCTCCAGATGGTGGAAGGCCCAGACTTCAAGGCTATCGCTGAGGAACCTGGGTCAGTTCTCTGGTTTGGCCACCAGGGGTCATTTTATACCTGTAAATCACCATCTGGAAGAATTACATAGACACACAAAAGGCTAGTCCAAACTACACAGGGAAACTCCCACGCTGTTGTGCCGTGCGCGTCCACGCTCTCACACGTGTGTACACACACACACACACAGAAACGTACAGCATTGAGAGATAGGCACAAAAATGCATGCAAAACCTATGCATGGCAACAACTCCCTCACTAAAGCTAGAGTCTCAAGATGTCAAAGGGCCAACTAAACAACCCTTCCCAGTCTTCCATTTCTCTTGCCTCCAGCTTGCTAAGAACCGCCAGCCTATTCCTGTCCTCCCTTCCCACTCTAACTTCCCTGTAAACTCTTCTTTCCTGGCTGTGACACAGTTCCTTGTCCCTCCCTGGAGGAACTCCACCCCCTCCTCCTGAGTGTTCGTGTGACTAGTTCCACTACCACCTTCAGGCTACTGCTCCAGGAAGCCCAAAGCTGGGTTCCATTTGGTGTGCAGTTCCTACTATCCCCCACCCACCCCCAAATCCCAAGCCTTAATGACTACAATTAGCAATTGATTTGAGCATTGCTCTCTCCACAGCAATAAAAACACTGTATATAATGCCCTGGGAAGAAGTTACACAAGAACTCTTAATACTTTAGTATAGGTATGGTTCTCAAAGTGTGGTCTGGGGACCGACTCTTTGAGAAGTCCATGAGGTCAAAACTATTTTCATAATACTATTGTCATTTGTTCTTCTCACTTTCATTCTATCATAACTATACAGTGGGGTTTTCCAGAGCCTTCATGAAATTTGATATCATTGTTCTCACAGCTAATGGAATGCGTGTGCTTACGTATTTGTGTGGTTTTTTTTTGTTTGTTTTTATTGATTTTAGAGATAGAGAAAGGGAGAGGGGAGAGAGAAACATGGATGAGAAACACAAATCAGCTGCCTCCTGCATGCCCCCTACTGGGGATCAAGCAAGCAAAACTAGGGCGTGTGTCCTGACCTCCTGATGCATGGGACAACACTCAACCAACGGAGCCACACCAGCCGGGGCATGTATTTCTGTTTTTAAAACTTCGTTTTAGTGTCTAAGATGGTAAGTATCAAAAGAACAAAGTATATGCAAAAGCTCTTTGGAATCCTCAATTTTTAAGTGTGTACAGGATCTGAGACTAAAAAGTTTGAGAATTGCTACTACAGTACAAATAATTGTTTCCTTTTGCTACATGAAGCAGTGGGGAGTGGAGTGGGGGGGGTACTTAGGACCTACAATGGAGGAGGTCTTGAAAGGGGATTGGAGTGTAAGGATAAGAAAAGACCTAGAAAGGGGAACAGGGACCAAGATTTTGGAGGAAAAAAACCTTCTCGTAGTTTTGACCTGCCCCCAACCACCCCATGTTGGAGGTCAGGTCTAAATTGTTACAAGTTTTTAAACAAGAAGGAAACCAGTTTTATTGTATCCAATAAATTCTTGTATTATGCCTCTCAATGCTGGTGAGGGAAAGCCGGGGTGGAAATGAAATGTGGGTGGCATCTATGGCCCTAAAACTGCTGTGGTCAGTCTAAATCCAGGACATTCATTTTCTGCTCCATCTACCAGCTCTGGGCAGTGATTCAAGTGCCGCCCCCCCCCCCAACGGCATTGCATCCATTCTTCTGACTCTGAATTGGTAGGCTCACAGCACTTCCTACAGGCTGGGGAAGGGGTCTTTCCTATGCTCACCATCACCACCAATTTAAAGACATTTCCACCAGCACTCTTCCTTCCCTGTGCCCCTTGCTCCCACACTTTGCTCTTTCTGCATTTATGAGCTGGAGTTGCCACCCCGAAACCCAAGTGTCTAATCCACCTCCCTCAGGTACGCACCCTGTGCAACCGCGCCAGGGCCCGAGGTGCGTTCAGAGGACAGAATCCTCGGAGCGCTGGATGAAGGGCGTCAGCGTCCCGGGACTGGAATGTCTGAGCAGCCCTCGGCTGGCGGCCGCAGGCCTGGTGGTGCGGGTGGTCTCAGCCGGCACTGGGGCGAGCGTCCCTCCATCCCCATTGGTGGCCGAGGCCCTGGGCCGGAGAGGAGAGCCCAGGCCGCGCAGGGTGTTGCGGAAACCCTCGGCGCTGAAGTAGTACACCAGCGGGTCCAGCACGCAGTTGACGCCGGCCAGCAGCACCATCACCATCAGCACCCCGCGCACCTGGTCGCGGGCCGCGGGGCTCGCCGCCACCAGGTTGCCCCGCAGCAGCCCGTAGACGGCCAGCGTGGAGTTGTAGGGCACGAAGCACAGCAGGAAGATGACCAGGTTGACCAGCAGGAGGCGCACCGTCTTCCGCCGCCGCTGACTCTGCGTGGCGTCGGGCCGCGCCAAGGTCCAGAAGACCCGGCTGGACGAGTAGACCACGGCCACCAACGGCAGCAGGAAGCCCAGCGTCTCCGCCAGCAGCATCAGCGGCAGCAGCCTGCCCTTCCACAGCTTGTCGCTGAAGCTCTCGAAGCACAGGTGCACCCGGATGCCGCGGTAGCTGCAGGGCGAGGGCCTGTGCACGATCACGGTGGGCACCGCGAACACCAGGATGAGCGCCCACACGCCCAGGCAGAGCAGCCGCGCCACGCGGGGCCGCCGCAGGTGGCGCAGCCGCAGCGGGTGCACGACGGCGGCATAGCGGTCCACGTTGATGAGGGCCAGGAAGATGCAGCTGCCGTACAGGTTCATCTGGAAGATGGCGCCCGCCGTCTGGCACAGGAGCGCTGGGAAGGGCCAGTAGTGCAGCGCGTAGTAGGAGAGGCGCACGGGCAGCGACAGGGTGAAGAGCAGGTCGCTGGCCGCCAGGTTGCACATGTACACGCTCACCACCGAGTGCACGCGCAGCGCGCGCAGGAACACCCAGAGCGCCAGCGCGTTGAGCGGGAGCCCTGCGATCAGCACCAGGCTGTAGACCACCATGTGCAGGCGGTGGGTGGTCCGGTAGTCGGGGCACGGGAGGTCGGAACTGTTGGTAGAAGAGTTCGCGGAGGAGTTGGCCAACATCGTGCCCAAGTGTGCTGAGGAGCTAGGTTCGGAGCATCATGGGGCACACCAGGGTCCTGGCCTTGCGTTCATCTCCAGCACAGGGCCCGGGGGCTGCATAGAGAGGCCCCAGAGCAAGGAGAAGCAGGGCTGGAGGGTGTGGACAGTGGCTGCCGGGCAGATGGCGGCCGCGGAGTGGATGCCTTTGGTCACAGCTTCATCATCTGGAGACCTGGAACGGGAAGGCAAGCCAAAAGTCAAAATTATGCAAGGACTGGCTGGAAGACACAGATGCTTATCTAGCTAAACTGGCTGGCCTCTTGAGTCTTTTCTCAGCCTCAAGTCTTTTCCCCACCTTCTACCCTGCCAGAGTAGCTTTCTGCAGCAGTGCTGTATAGCAGTGTCAGACTGCCAGGGTTTAAGTCCTGGCTTTGCCAATTTGCCTAGCTTTTTTTTTTTAAAAACATATATTGGTTTCAGAGAGAGGAAAGGAGAAGGAGAGAGAGAGATAGAAACATCAATGATGAGTCATTGATCGAGCCTGCAACCCGGGCATGTGCCCTGACCAGGAATCGAACCCCGATCGCCTGGATCCCAGGTCAATGCTCAGCCGCTGAGCCATGCCCGGCTGGGCACCAATTTGCCTAGCTTTTGTCCTCAGAAAAGTAACACTCTCTGAACTTCATTTTCTTTTCTTTTTTAAAAAAATTTATGTATTTATTTTAATATATCTTTGATTTCAGAGAGAGGGAGGGAGAGGGAGAGGAACAGATAGAAACATCAGTGATGAGTGTCGTCATTGATCGATTGCCTCTGCACACCCCCAACCTGATTGCACACCTGCAACCCGGGCATGTGCCCTGACCGGGAATCGAACCACGATCTCCTGGATCCTTGGTCGATGCTCAACTGCTGAGCCACGCCCAGCCAGGCTGAACATTTTCTTTACCTGGTGTAGAGGGGGGTTGAGAGGAGTCCTTACTTCATGTGGTTTTATATTCAGTGAGATGATGTATGTGAAGTGTTTAGACTTTCACAGGCATGATCACAGCAGTGAACAAAACAAAGGCCTTGCCCCCATCTACTTTCATTCCACTGGAGGGAAACAGGTAATAAAGTACACGTAAACATGTGTTATGTCAGGTGGTGACAAATGCTATGGAGCACCTCCCCTGGAACAGGTGCTCTGCTGGCTCCTCATTATCTAAAGAATAAAGTTCAAGCTCCCAAGTACAGTACAAAATCCCAGCCTCACTCATCACACCCACTGTTGATCCTGCGTGGGCTGGGTTTGTGCTCAAAGCACCCTGAGTTCACCTTGGTTGTTGACCTAAGTTTTTTCATCCATCAAGTGGGGATAATAATATAACAGGGCTCTTACAGGCTGATTGCACACCAGCACAGTCCTGCCAGGCAGGGCAAGGCTCTGTGGGTTGAGCTTTTCCAGAAGCTCCCCTGGAGGATCTGACTAGGGAGCTTCCCAAATGGGGTTCTGTGATAGGGAGAGATGGTTGTTTGTTAGTAGGGGTTCCAAGGGGCCCTAAGCCCAGAGATCGGGGCAGTGAGGTGAGAGAGTGCTGATGAGGCCGTGCTGGAGAGAGCAGACTGCAGCAGCTGCAGTTCTTGGGCAACAGCTGGCAAAGGATATGGTGAAGGGGTAGAAGAGCCAGACGACAGGACATGGTCTCAGGATCCCACCTTCCTTAACCCACAAGGCCACAGAAGCTACCCAGATGCCACCTTTCTGTGTGTGTGTGTGTGTGTGTGTGTGTGTGGTGAAATATATATAACTTAAATACTCAGAAACCTAAGCATATACGTTCTTTTTTACAGGCAAAAGGAAAGAAACCATTATTTGTACAGTTGATCCTGGAAAATATATGGAGTTTGTATGATGCTGTCTTTTAAATGCCGTCTTTTAAAGGTTAATATTTACCATTGTAAAAAACATATATATATATACTTACCATTGTAACCATCTTGAAATGTACAATTCAGTGGCAATAAGTATATTCATAATGTGTTACCATCACCACTATTTCCAGAACTTTTTCCCCATCCCAAACAACTTTATATACCCATTAAACAATAACTGCCCATTCCACCACCACCTCTGCCCTCTAGCCACTAGTAACCTCTATTCTACTTTCTGTCTCCATGAATTTGCCCATTCCAGATACCTCATACGGGTGGAGTCATATAATATCTGTTCCTTTGTGTCTGGCTTATTTCACTTAGCATAAAGTTTTCAAGGTCCGTTCATGTTGTAGTGTGTATCAAATTCCATTCTTTTTTATGGCTAAATAATATATTCATATATATGTATATCACACTTTATCCATTCATCTGTCCATGGTTACTTGGGTTTTCCTACCTGTTGGCTATTGTGAATAATGCTGCAAACATGGGTGTCCACATGCCATCTTAGGGAGCAAAGTTGTCTGGAGATCCTGACAATTATCCTAAGATACTGGACTTACTCCTTTCAAAAGGAACTACTTCAGTTCTTACATGGAACCAAGTTGTAAACCTGACTGTAACAAGTTTTCTTGTGGGTTTTTTATTCCTTTTTTCTCCCTCCAACCATGAATATGAGTAGTTTAAGACTTGTAAGAGGTACAGGAGAACAGTTAAAGGGAATAAAGAAATATTTCCTCTGCAAAATACCAATTTCAACAGCGAAAGTAACACTAAGTGGGGCTGAAAAGCAAATGAAACCAGGCTCTTTTCCTGACACATGCCCCACCTCCCATGCTCCTTTGCGCCAGTTACGCCAAACTAATAATTTTGCACATACCTTCTGTTTTCAGGACTCTGCCTTTGCACATGCTGTTTCCTCAGCTTGGAATGAGCCTCCTCCCATTCTCCAACTGGCAAACTCAGTCATCTCTTAGGACTGTGAAGCCTTTTCTGACTCTCTCCCTACAAGGCAGATGTGGTCCCCTCACTGGCACTTCCATTTGGTGCCCAGGTTTATCACTGCTGTTCCCGCCCGTTCTGTAATTAGCTGTTCTTCATCTGCACCTCCCACTAGACTGTGAGCTCCTTGAGGGAGGGGTTGTGGACTGTGACTTACTCATGTTTGTATCGCCAGAACCTACGTCAATAAATGTTGAGTGAAATAGCTGTCATCTACTGATCGTCCACCATATCCCAGGGTATATTATATGCATAATCTTTAATCCTTCCAACAACCCTTTGAGGTCTGTGTTTATCCTCATTTTTACAGGAAAGGAAACAGCTCAAGAGCTCAGTCAATGAGGAGTGAAGTCAGGATTCAAACCCAGAACTTCCTGGCTCCAAACTGTCTGGTACTTCCAATAGGAGCAGATGGTTGGGGATGCTGCACAGAGCACCTAGTCTTTTACAGATGCCTGTATGAAATCTGTGCCCATAGTTAAATTGTTTTACTTCCAAATTTGTCTAATTGAAATATATACTTTTAAGTAATCCATTTCCTTCTTTCTCCACTTCAAACACTGGTAACATGGGCCCATCTCTCACACACACACAAATAAGCCCTTCCCTACAGTTTCCTCTTATCTACTTAAGCACTTAGCTTGCTGCTTTGAACTCCTCAGGTTGTTTTATGTCTATTTGTTCCATTTCCCCAACTAGATGGTAAGATCCTTGGGTGGGGACCACATCTTCCACGACTTTTCTTCCCAAGCTCACTCACACTTCAGTCTCTCTACTTAGCAGGCCCTTGTGGTGTTCATTGACCGCCTGACAGAATATCTACCCCCTCCCCCATTGTTAACCAGTTTGTAATTCTGTTATATCATCTCTTATATTAAATACAGTCAACAGCTAACCACACCTTCCTTCCTCCCTCCCTCCCTCCCTCCCTCCCTCCCTCCCTCCCTCCCTCCCTCCCTCCCTCCCTCTCTCCCTCCCTCCCTCCCTCCCTCTCTCTCTCTCTCTCTCTCTCTCTCTCTCTCTTTCTTTCTTTCTTTCTTTCTTTCTTTCTTTCTTTCTTTCTTTCTTTCTTTCTTTCTTTCTTTCTTTCTTTCACAACTAACCACTTTTTATCACATTCCTGACTATCTTGTCCACATGTATAATTCAGTAAAATATCATGTCCCTTAAAAGGCTTGTTTGGAAACAGTTTGCATTAAAATTTCAGTAACAGTTCACACTATAATTACTATAACATTTTATCATTCTTAACCATTACTTGGAAAACCAATACTCCTTACAACTAGGAGGCACATACTAGACATTGAATGAGTGAATGAATAATTATTTTCTAAGAATTCCAAGTCTTTCTGTTGACACAGTTACAGTGTTAAACAGACCAAAATGTATTACATGAGCTGCTACTTAAAAGTAAAGTTAGGAATCCTATAGTAAAGCAGATGGTAATGCTCTCATTCCAAAAGAAAAGTCAGTCTCAGTGTTGGGTTTCTTTATAGCGGAGCCTATTTGTCAAAAAGTCACCCCTTCCTGACAGACTTATACAGAATGGCCCATGCTGAACGTTGAGAACTGCCAGGCCCCTCCCCTGGTCCCCACCCCATCTGCTTACTTCCCTGAGGCTCCCATCAGTGGAGCTGAATGGGCATAATGCCAGGCCAGATGGCAAGATGGAAAACACTGCCAAAAAGCAGGCAAACAGGAAATGGAAGGAGGGTTCTAGATGTGGGGAAGGGGCAGCCCAGCCCTCTCAACCCTGCCTTGAGGAAGAGGTCAGGTTGTAGGGGAAATGTAGGAAGTAAAGAAACAGCAGCCACCCCAGAAAAGAATGGGCACTGGGGTTTCACTTCACCAGGAAGGAGGGACATGACAGGGAGGCCTGCATAGGCTCAGTCACCTCCATACACATGGATGTGGCATCCAACTAGACACATGTACCCATGCAAGGACACGCAGAGGTTTAGGTAAACTAAGAAATGTACACACAAGATTCCTAGTAACATGTCAATCAACATCGCCGCACACCCTGTAACTCACAAGTATGCATGGAGACATGGACAACCAGCCCCAGGAGGAAGCAGAGTCGGCAGCTCCAGGAGCACATACTCACACAGATGTGCACAAACAGATCCCAGCCCCAAGGCACTGAAGCGCCAAGAAAGCACCAAACACACAGAGGCACCAGGGGCTGCGCCATCCCACATCACTTGCCACCACACCACTCACACGAGAGCATGTGCAGCCACTTTCCTCCTCCCTGCGTCCCTCAGCCTCCCATGTGCACTTTCAGGCCCAGGTTCCTTCCTTATGTCCTTAGGGCTTCTCAGACCTGTCCCGTTGCCCTCTGAGCTGGGCTGGGCACTGCTCTCTGCTGAGATAAGCTGGAGGAACAGGGCTATTTTCTGCCACAGGCAGGAAGTGAGAATGAGAGAGTAAAAGTAGGCAGGAGGCTAGATCATGACCATTCCCTCTCTCTGCTCCACATAACCCGCCAGCGCTATCCACCCTTCTGGCATCTTACCAACAGTGCAGACGGGAGCTGAAGACAAATAGGTGATTTGGGACACTGATGGGGGCAGGGATGGGAAAGAAATACCTCCTCTTTGTCCGGCTTTCCTTTCTGCTACCCTCTCCAGGCACTTCTCCCCTTTCCCCTCCCACACATTCATCAAATGCCTTGCTCTCTCTTCACCTCCTCTTTTTAGCAATTCACATCTTTCAGAAGTTTGCAAAGAAGGAATCTCAGATAGTCCCATCCTCCTTGTTCCAGGAAATCAGCTCTAGAATAACCCCAACCTCATTTTAGATTCTGGAGTCCCTGCCAGTGTGTCCCACCTGCTACACAGCGTGGGCTCTGGCCTGCCTTGTCAGTTCAGCCGGCTTCCTCTGATGCTGTCCTCAGGCAGCGTTGGGAGGATACACCCCAAACACACAGACTGGCTTCATTATAAAGACCTCTCGATATCTGTATATTCAGACTCCCCAAACAGATCCAAACTGCTGAGCCTCTGGGAGAAGCTTAACACAGTTTAGAGGCTTTGTGAAAAGCTCTGTCCCAGAGCTGCTTTGGGGACACGGAAGAATCCTGCTCACCAGCTTATCCTGGGTCTGAGGGCTCTGCGGATGGCCTCATCCTGCTCCAGGGACCATGTTCTTTCCAAAGAGAGGCACCTCTCTGGCACAGACCCCAAGGAGTTGTCCTGTCCCATCTCCATCCCCCCTCTTCCCTAGTTCAGGCCTGCTGTTTGCTCCACCAAACATTCCTGCTCCAGTCCCTTCCCATCCCCACCTCTGAGCCTGTCTCCTGCTGCCTTTCCAACAACATCCCCAGCCACATCTTCTCCACCCCTGGTATTCTGATTTTATCTCTCCCATTTTCTTTGGTAAAAGGCAGAAAGCAAAGGTGGCCTACAATAATTAGTTTCCCCAATGTGGGGATGTCACCTCGCCACCTGCATATCTCCCTCCACCCTGCTTTCAAGAGCTGGAAAAGCAGGAAATAAAGTCCCAATCCAGGAAAATCACTCAGACGGAGAGCCTGAGACAGACGTCCTGGCCCTGTGCTCTTGTATGCATCTTACCTTGCTTAGCGGCCTGGCTGGGTCCTGCCTCTGAGAGTCTCCTGCAGTCTTTTGGCCTCCTTGGCCTCACCCTGAACTCCAGCAGCACTGAGTGTGTGCCAATGGCATCTGCCTCGCCCTTTCTACTGTCTCCTTCCCCATGGGCCTGGGCACACACGGCTTCTATGTTGGGGCATATACGTTGGGGTGCAGCAGGGTGGGGAGAGCTAACAGCATCAGACACAGGCAGACAGAGCTGGCTCTAGTGTCTCTGAATGGCAGGAGGTGAGGTTTACAGGTATAAGTTTCTGTCCTCCGCCCCAATCCTTGCCTCCACCTCCCCTTAGGGCTACAATTTCAGCTCACCCTAAAAGGAACTGGAGATACAATCGGGTGGGAGATCCCCTTCTTTCAGGGAGGCCCCCATAAACATAGGTAATAGGTAGGCAGCTGCCCTCATTGGGGTGATAGAAAGGTATTAGAAAGCCTTGCCCACCCTCAAATATTTCCCCCACCTGTGCTCGGGATCTGAAATTTCATTCCCTTCATGTTACCCATGAGCCACATTCTATCAGAGCTATAGGGACATTAGAGATCATTTTGCCTAATCCTCTTACATAGATAAATGCATTGGGCTAAGGCAGTGTTTCCAAAGATCCTATTAAAACACCCCTTGGAGGCCCGGGCCTGGTAGTGCAGTTGGTTGGAGCATCGTCCAGATACACCAAGGTTGCCCGTTCAACCTCTGGTCAGGGCACATACAAGAATCCACCAGTGAATGCATAAGTGGGATAACAAACGATGTCTCTCTCTCTCTCTCTCCCTTTCTCAAATCAATAAAAATCAATCAATCAATAAAACCCCTTGTTTAACATCCCTTGTTAGCTAGGAAGAATAAACACTTGAGCCGGTGAACCCATTCATGGAGTTTAATCAGATAAGCTTATTGTCATCTAGCAGAGAGCCTGGTTCAGGTAGGTAAGTGGGAATGGGGGTTAAGTGTTAACTGAGAATGGGGAAAGGTTGGAAATCATCCCAAGAGGACCCTCCTCAGTGGCCTTGGGAAGCCCAGAGTTCAACACAGTGAGGCCTAAAGGGTGAAGGGGAGACACAACCTCCCAGATGCCCCAGTGTGGGACTTTGAGCTTCAGAGGGGCACTCCAGGGTGTGTTCTCTGTCTGATGAGGTCTTTCTGCCTGAGGCAGCCCCTTTTAGCTTTTTACTCTATTCAAAAAGGTTTTCCAGAGCCCATGGCCCACCCTCACCTCCATCCACACCCATGTCCCCCATGTTTAAAAGAGGGGTGCCCCCCTTGTGCCCCCATGAGGTTCAAACCCACTTGTGACACCCCCATACCTGTGCTCCCTGTCAAGCTCTGCTGCTGCCTCAAGCTGGCTTCAGCTGCCTGCTCCGCGCTGGGCTGGGCTGGGCTGGGCTGGGCTGGGCTGGGCTGGGCTGGAAGGACCTGCTCCTGGGGCGGGTGGGGACACACCTACCAGCGCAGATCTCAACAGATTCTAGCTCCTTGTACTCACTCAACCCCACATGCGCAGGAAGAGCGAGGAGGAAGCGGTGCCTCCAGCAGTCTTCACAGGCTGGCCAGAGAAGAAATCCCAGCAGATAATGGCACTTAATCCAGCCCCAACTCTGGCCAACTAATGATCCGTCCCCCCATCACTCACATACTCCCCACAGTTTCCGGGAAGCCTGACTGACACACCCACCCACTGATGTGATGACTAACCTACCAGCCTCTCGATATTCTCACCGGTTCCCTCCCTCCGTGTGTTTCTCTTTTGGAGCCCTGCAGGTGGTTTTGCTCTGCGACTCGTGGCTTTATACCTCCCCCCCGCCTAGGGCCCCTCTGCATACCAGGGCTTCGTGCATAGCCTCTCCACCAGCCTCTCCACCACAGCCTTACCAGGCGAAGTGGTTCCTACTTGCTTCTGTCTGTTTCCTAGGCTGTGAGCTGGGGACTGGGAGGCTGCGTAGAGAGCTCAGATGGCAGCCCCTTTTCTGTACTCGGGGCCAAGCCCCTTGTTTTCTGTATCAACAGGGCTGGGCATGTTGTCCATGCTCAATACACAAAAACAACTTCAAGTTTTTGAGTGGTAAGTGAAAAAGGATATTGTGGTCAAGTGAGTTTGGAAAATGCTAGCTTAAACAGGTTTCTCTATTACAGGGCTTCTCTGAGCCTTGAGGATGCCATTAAAAGGTTGGCCATGTATTGGGAACTGAAGCTGGGCAAAGCATGGGGAGCATTATACTATTCTACAGGTGTGTGTGGGAGCTTTTCCCTAAGTGTTTTGTTTTTGTTAATCATCACCTGAGGACATTTTTTCCACAGCTTTTTAGAGAGAGTGGGAGAAAGGGAGGGAGGGGGAGGGGGGAAAGAGAGAGAGAGAAAGGTGAGACACATTGATCAGTTGCCTCTTGCACATGCTGGACCAGAGCTGGAGGAGGATTCTGCCACATGTCCCTGACCAGGAATCAAGCCTTCAACCCTTTGCTAATTGGGACAATGCTTCAACCACTGAGCAACAACAGCCAGAGCCATATATATATATATATATATTTAATGCTGTTAATCACCATGAACCTATAGAAGAGAGAGAGACTATACAGTTTCCCAAACATATGTGTCCCCAGAAAACACACTGGGAGATACCAAGTTATTAAAGGCCAACGCTGAAGTCACATCTCAATGTATGTTGTCAAGACACAACTACCTCAACATTCAGACCATCTAGCCCCTTACCGGATGTCAAATCAAAGGTTTCTTGAGCTCCAGGCCACAGCTGTTTCCATCCTCTTGATAAAGTGCAAGTCCTGCCCTCTTTCGCTATGATTGGTCTTCCTGGACATGATCTGGGTCAGGCTCTGGTCTTCATTGTCCAGATGAACAATTCTACACTCACATCTGAGCTCCTGAGACCCAGGGCTTCAGAGATGAAGACACACACATGCTCCTGGCCCACAGGATCCCAGAGCCCCAGCTGTGGTCTTCTTCAATCCAACCCCCTGATTTTTTAGGGCTTCTTCTCCCAGCAGATGGCTGCTTCCCTGAGCATCACTCCCATGAGGTTATCTCATCTGTAGATGGATCCATAAGCCCCCAGGGTAAGGGGTGGGGAGGGTTGATTCCCATGGGGCTTGTGGCAATGCTGAAGATAGGATTATAAACAAAATAAGCCACACAGGTTGAAAATAAACACTTTATGCAAAGACATCCTTTAAGGAGGGTGGAGTTCCCATCACAGACCTTTCCAGGACTGCTGCCCCGACCCAAGGAAAATGGGAGTAGGGACCAGGTAAGAGACCCAAAAGGGGCAGCCTGGAAGCAAACTGATGATAAATGGAGTCTAAAAGCAACGGAGAATGTGGACAGTTTGGGATGGGGTGGAGACAAGAAGAATCCCAGCTTATCCAATGTGGCCTAGAGTCAAGGTGCTAAACTCCTGGCTCCATCGAAGCACAAGCTCCTCACTTTTGGCTGCGGACAAGATACTGTAACTCTCATTCTTCAGACATCTCATGCGGGACACCTACATGGGGATCGGGCACACACACAGTCTGAGTTACAGAGCAAGGAGCTAGAGGCATGGAGGTGGGGGGTGCCGGAAGTCCCACACGGACCAGAGGCAGGCAGGCATGGGCACAGGGCAGTAGAGGGAAGGAGGAAACTCACACGTGGGGTTTTCAAGCTGCAAGAGACACCAAGTAGCCCAACACCCTCCTTTCAGAAATTAGGAGGCTGAGGCTGGGAGAGGAAGTGACTTATCCCAGACTTCTCAGTGAGTAATAGGGGAGGGCAAGACTACCACCTCAACACCTGATTCCCAGCCCAGCTAGGGTTCTTCCTGTGGTGCCCTCAGGGCCTTCGCCTCTCACCTGCAGCGTCCTTGCCAGACACCTCTGGCCTAGAGCGGGGGGGGGGGGGGGGGGGGGGGGGGGGGGGGGGGGGGGGCCCCCCGCTTGCTTATTCCAAGGCTGGGGGAATGGAGGAGAGCAAGAGCTCTGGTGGAGGCCTCTGCCCTGAGAGGCAAGTAGGAAACTGCTCTCCACTGTTTGGAGCCAGGGGAAGGGGGTGTGGCCCAGAAAGGACACCCAACTAAGGTGACTAATTGAAGGGCTGATGGAAGGAGGAGGGAGCATGGCGAAGGACTCACCTTCTTCTCCCGGTTTTTCAGCAGACACTGTTGGCTTTTGAAGGCACAGTAGTTCGGGTACTGCACATAATCTGTGTCACAAATCTAAGCCAGGAGCCAGGGATGTTGAGGCGGGGAGATATCAGGAGCCTTACGAGACACCAGCCCTCCAGAGTAGGCCCGAGGTGGCAGAACCAGGGGCGGGGGTGTGGCCCTTGAGAACCAGACTTTACACACTTGGGGTGACCCCTTCTCTGAGGAATAGACCTTTGTCCCCTCTGCCTTTCCTATCTCACCTTCAGTCATAGTTCAGTTACTGGGAAAAAGTCAGGAGCCAGAGAGTGGGAAATGGCTTCCCTGCTGTTTGGTTTGCTGGGAAAGTGGCTGAAGAATGAGGAATGGAGAAGGGGGGCACTAAAGGTACAGAACACTGGAAGGGGGCCCAATTAGTGGTCCAGTCTCAGGGAGCTTCTAGTAATGGTTAAGTGAGGGAGAGGGTAGAACAAATTCTAATGTGTGACCTTGGCTGAATCACTTCCCTCTGTGGACCTCGCCTCCCCACCTATAAATCCAGGGGAGCAGCAGAGATGATTTCTGAGACCCCCTTCAGAGCGAGGGGCCCAGGGATAAGATCGGGACAGGGACCCCTCAGCTCAGTGACCAGCCATCTCTTAAGCTGCCCCTACATTTCATTGTCTTAATTTCCCCTGTTAAACCACAGAAAAGAGGGGCCTGGCTCTCAGTTACAACAGGTAGTTCCACAGAGGAGGTAACTTTGGGGAGAGGGGGAACAATAATGCCATTGAGCAGGAAAAGCACCGGAAGAGCTAGGGAAGGAGGCTGTCAGACCTGGGGGTGGGGGGCTCACACATCATTTGTTGTACAGATGAGTATAACTTTGGTTTAGAGTGGGAAGTGACCTGACCAAAGCCCCTTGGCAGGCAACTGGCAGAGCTAGGACCAGAACCTCTGTCTCCTGACTCCCAGTCTTGTTCTCTCCCACCCCTCCCAATTCCTACTCCTTTGCCAGACACAATCCTTCTCTAGTGTGTGTGTGTGTGTGTGTGTGTGTGTGTGTGTGTGTGGTCTATTGAAGAGAGGCAGCAGGTTCAGTGAGGACTGGTTCTTAGAAGCCAGGGGCCCAAACCCCCTTCCACATCCTAGGGTTGCCTAAAGCAAGTAACCAGAAGGAATTGGGGTAAGTGGGGTGGGCTGAGCTCTGGGGAAAGGCTCTGACCTTGGTGGGGAAATCTCCATCCTGGAAGCTAAGGAACTCAGTCTTGAGCCAGCCAGCTACTCGACTGTCTTCGCAGCCCTTCGTGGCTAGCAGAGCACACCAGAAATCCATGCGGAGCCCGCCATAAAAATCCAGCCCGTAATAGCGGCCTGATTTTACGGTCCCCATCTGTGGCACAGGGGACAGGGGAGAGGTGCGCACCCCTGCCCCCCTGCAGGCCTCCCTTCGGATATCCAGAGCCTAAGCCCACCCCCCGCCCACTGCAGGCTGCTCAGCTAGCTAGGTACCTGCGTGCCGGTGGAAATGCTCTGAGATGAGAGCAAGGGGCTTGTGAAGGGTGTTTTGTGGGAGTCGTCACACTGCTGCCGCAACAGGCTGGCCTCCGATTGACATTGCTCCAGCTTCAGGGAGCAGAAGGCACAGAGGGGACAGACAGCTAGGTGCCGCCGCCCAAGGCTGTCACAGACCTAGGGCAGGAGTGTAGTTCAGAGGCTGAGGCTGAACCTGTCCCACACCTCAGCCCTCCAGAGCCATTCCCACAAATGTCTTTGAATTCAGGCTCTTCTGAAAGCTTCTCTGGCTTTTCTCCCTCTCCTCCTCCCCAAGGGTCACTTAGGGACCTCAGCTCAGATCTCTACTTCTTCACCCTCTTCCTGGATGATTTATCTGCTCCTAGGTAATCTTCATCTCTCTGCAAGTGACACCCAGATCTTTACCATCAGTTCTGATCTCTTTCCCAAGCCCCAAATCCTCAATTGCCAAGTGCCCGACAGATGTCCACCATCAGGTGACCTACAACCATCCCTAACTTAGACTATCTGAATAGAACAGCTAACATTCTCTTTCTCTCTTCTCTAATGATAATGCTCATAATTACAAAGAGTTGACACAGGGTTAAGCACCATGGCTATAAACACTATCGTCTCATTCAGTCTTCACCAGAGCCCTACGCTAGCATACGTCCTAATAATAGCTCCATTTGACTGCCCAGAAAATAAGCTCAGTGAGGTTAGCTTGCTCAAAACCATACGCCTTACAGATGATGGAGCTGGGACATAGATCCAGTCCTTCTAACTCCAAAACCTACACTCTACCCAAGCACTTAGGTTCTTTAGAGTGGAGCTACCCATCTCCTAGCTGGACTCTCTGCCCTGATTGCCCCCCAGCCTTCTCAAGAGGATCTGCGGTCAATCCCACCCTTCCCCTTCTCCACCCAGGGATACAGCACACCACAGTGCACAAAATCTCCTGCATCCCCTTGTCTACCCCACACAACAGCTCATAAAGGAGGCATCATCATGTACCTGACCAAAAACGGTTACTAAATTCCTTTTTCCTACCAAATTAAATGCAAATGCTTCAGACAGCCATTTGAGATTTTTCACATTATGACCCTTATTGTCTCTTTGACTCTGTCTCCTACTGCTTTGCTCCAGGCAAAATGGGCTCCTTACTGTTCCCTTAACTAAGCCCTAAAATCCGGTGGACTCTCCATGACTCCTAAACTTCCTACACTTAAAAACCTCTCTCCAATACCTATCATACTCCTTTGGTAACGCTGCTGAATCCCTTGTGGGCTCTAGGCTCTTTAAGGGCAGGAGCAATATGCTCACTCTTGGTCCCTCCTGAAATCTTTCTTGCCTCACAGATTCTGCACACACTGTTCCCTCTAGCAGGAAGCTTCTACCAAGTCCTTTCTTTGGTCTGGTTAACTTCCTTTCTCTTCAGGTTTCAGTGTAAACATCAGCTCCTCTAGGAAGCATTATCTGAGCCTCCCAAACTCAGACAGTTGTCCCCTTCCGCTCTCTCTGCACTTTGTACTTATCCATCACAGCATTTATCCTGTCACACTGTCTGCCTGTTTCCTCGTCTGTCTCTCCCACTAGGTTTCAAGAGCTCCAAGATGATTAGATCTATTGTACTGATTGCTAACACCTCAAATACCTAGTTCAGAGTTCGCGACCAATCAATATTTGTTGAATGAATGGATGGCATACCAATTCTCAATAACTGTTTGTTAACTTATATTTAAAAACCTAGGATATTTTCCTGGGAATAGGACTTGCTCGATGGTGAGTACACATTGAGACTGGACTCTCTCTGCAGATCTCTGGAATGGGTTCTGTGCCCCCCGTGGAAAGGAGAGCTGTGTCTAAGGTAAAGCCAAGTGTTGAAGATGGTGAACTGGATCAGATGACTCAAGCCTAATAACTGAAGAATGAATTCTGAATTGGCATGAATTCCAGACTAGTCTGGAGCCTTCCTCCTTTAAGGTGAGCTGGAGATGTCCTTCCAAAGAAGAAACTCCCACTTGAAGAGGACCTCATGATTTCAGTATCCCTGAGCATCCCCCCACTCCCAAGGCCTATTATAGTGCCAGGCCCAGAGGATGCCCATTAAACAGCATGGTGGGCCTACCGTCTTCCCGAAACCAAGGATCTCATCCTCCAAGTGCCGCCAGGCCCTGGCTGTGGGGGTCATGATGCAGGTGTTCTCCACAATGGAATAGCACATCACCAGTAAGGCCTCCACATGGGGCAGGTGCAAGAGGCTGCAAGGAGACAGACCTGGTTGGTGGGGATGGGCCAGAGGGCTGGGGCAGAGAGCCACATCCATTCTCTTCCCCTCCCCTCAGACTCTGTTCTTGGTCACACACATTCAGCATGCTGGATGGGGCCTTAGAGGCCTCTGTACCAACAGCCTCTTTTTAAAAATAAGGAACTGAGGTTCAAAAAGGGGAAGTAACTTCCTCAAAGTTGCAATGCTCATCAAGGCCAGAGACAAGACCGGAACTCAAGCCTGGTAGCTCCAAGGGCTCATTCCACTAGGTCACGTAGGAAACGGGCATCTAAGGCAGGACTTAAACCAATGATGGCCACAGACAGGTGAGGCAGGCAGTTGCTAGGTGCACCTGAAGCCCAAGCAGGTCTGAGTGGGTCTGGAGGCAAAGTTGGAAAGTGGGCTTCTCATTCCCAAAGAAGGCAGCAGGAAAGGTAGGGCCAGTAGGGGAGTCAGAATTTCCTGTACCCGCCAGAGATTTGACTTTTCCAAACAGAGTCTCCATTTCCCGCATCACTCATTTCTTCTATTCCGTGGGCAGATCGAATGAGCTCCTGGATGTTCTTCATCATCACAGGTGTAGACTGCACTTCCCGCACCCGGGCAGTGAAGGAGGGAGGGTTGGAAGATAAACCAGCCTGGCGCTTGGGCTCTGAGTCTGTCTGCAGCCCATTCATGGCATTCAGTCCCTCCTCTGTCCCCTGTCCTTCCTCCTGCTTCCCCTCCTCCTCCTCCTCCTCCTCCTCTTCTTCCTCCTCTTCTTCATCTTCCTCCTGTTCCTCTTGCTCCTGCTCTTCTTCCCGTTTGTGTTCTTGCTCTTGCTCCTGTTTGTGCTCCTGCCCTTGACCCTGCTTGTAGTCTGACACTCGCTCCGGCCCTCCCAGGGTCATGGAGGCCTGCAGCAGCTCCTCCACGTTGTTCTTGAGCAGTTCAGGCCAGGGCTGGAAGGCCTGCCGTTCCGTGGCTGTAGCGGGGTTTGGGAGGGACGGAGAAAGAGAAGGGAAGGAACAGTCAGCTTTCTGGCCTCTGAGTGTTTTTGTTCACAGAGGGACACACACATAAACACCAAGGCAGAAGAAAGCAGCCTAAATCATAATTATTCACACAATAATTGTATATACTTGACAAAGTATGAAAGACACAGAAAATAATACAAATATCAAAATAATATTACCATGGCGATTGTGGACTTGGTGGTATGTCACCTCTCCACATCCCTTACGAGTGCTCCACTTAACTGCAACCTCAAATACCACCTGTTCCTCCCACTTAGGAAACAGCACGGATTCTGAATCGTTAGCAACTAATCCTTTCTAAACTGAAGATGTCAGCCAAACAAAAGTCCCAGAGGACTTCCAAACACAGGAATGTTTTGGGGAGCTAGGGAAACTGGATTCAGGGCAGACTTGGAAGTAATGCACGAAGATATTCTGGGACAGGAAGTTCTAACTTGTTTTCATAAAAAGCAGTTTCTCCGTTATGTAAAGAGCTTCCTGTCCCCACCTCCTGCCCTTGCTCAACATTCTTCCCTTTCCCTACCGCTGAGGCCTTCAATCCTGGGCTCTGGGATTTGTAGGAGGAGCTGCTTGCTGATTCTGTCTCCTAGGTGCCGGAAGGGTCTCACCTGTGTTGTGGGATGACATGGCGGAGGTCATTGTGCTGGGCTGGGCCTCAGTAGAAGTGTCTATCTCCTTGATAGTGTTAGGTGAGAGAATTGGGACTGGCTGGGAGCATCGAACCCTCTGCAAGAAGAGAAGGAAAGTGGGAATGCCTTTCCCAAAGGGTGGACTTCTATTCCAACTTACTCCTCAGTCCCTTTTCCAGCATGCCTCCTCCTCTCAGAGTTCCTGGGCAGGAGGAGGGCACACGGTCCCTGGTGGAACCTGAGAAAGGGTTCCCCTGCAGGATAAAACTCCATGTCTTGGCCACAACCCTGCCTTCAGTCTTTAACGTTTGATTTGAATGAAATCACTGACTGTTAAAAGAAATGGAAGGGCTTATCTTTCTGCCTCTTCCCTCCTTTTCTTGCAGTAACAGGGGTGTTCTGACAGTCTGAATGCCCAAGGTGGGCCTCTATTCATACATAATCTGGGTAAAGGACAGGCAAAGCGGTAGGGAAGGAGGACCTAAGAATGGTGGTCTTGGAACCCTTCCTTGGCTCCTTACTGCCACTGCCTCTCCCCTTCCTCCTGCAACACCAGATCTGCCTTTGTCCTGGGACTCACCTTGGCATAGTACAGGTGGTTGGAGCAACGGTACTGGGTAAACTGGCAGAAGGATTCAAACCAGGAGGCATAAGGGAGGTCAGAGCAAACAGCACCTGGGAAGGGGCAGGGGTGGAGACGGTGAACACAGGGGGGGGCTCCCTCCCAGAGGGCGCAGTGGGCACCCTGGGTCTGGAGAGCGGAGAATGGGGGCGCAGGGTAAGAGGCCACCCATACCCTTCCCTTGTCTCCAACGAGCACAAATCTGCCCCCCTAGTCGGGCCCTCACCATCGGGCACCAAGCCGTGATTCTCATATTGGTCCAGCTGGACGAGGGTGGGGTTCCGGCAGCCGTGGGTTGCACGGAGGCGGCAGGTGGTCTCTGCCTTCCAGGTAGGGGTCAGCAGAGCGAAGAAGCGTTCATACTCGGTGGACGAGAGCGCGCTCCCGGGAATGGAGGCCGGAACTGAGTCCTGGCCCGGGGCAGCTGACGACGGCGGGAGCAGCACTGCGGGGGGAACAGGCGGGTGGGTGGACCGGACCCCGCCAGGGCCCGCTCCTGGCCCGGGTGGACCCGGCTGGCCGGCGGAGCCCCGCGTCCATTGGGATCGGGCGTGTCTGGTCGGTGGGGACGCCAGGGACAGACGCAAAGGTGAGCCTTGGGGAGACCCGGGGGCAGTTCAAGTCAGAAGCTGGGGAGCTCGTCCACCGCGCCCAAAGGAAGGGTCCCGGGGGCGGAGGACCCGGCCCGGGACGGGGGACGGAGCAGGTGGGGATCCCTCACCCCGCAGGAGTGAGAGAAGGAAGCCAGCAGCGAGCTTCCTCATGGCCCCAGACGATCCGCCCGCGGTCCCCGGACCGAAGCGGCCTCTAACGGGCCAAGCAGAGGCAGCGGCGGGCGCGGGCGAGCGGACGCGGGCGCAGGCGGCCCTGACGTCACAAATGGCCGGGGCGGGGCCTCAGAAACTGACGTCGGGTCGTCACGCGTCAGATCTGCGAGGCAAATGATAAGTTATCATTGACGCTGTACCTCTTAATGGGCACAAAACCCAAATATTTATTAGAAAGCTATTAATAACAGGAGCTAGGCATTTTCTTTTAGGTACCTGAGAATAAATATAAATGTCTCCAGGAACATTAATAAAGGATCCTATTCTCCTTTAGGTTCCTGTAGGCTTTATTTTCACTTTTATTACAGTAAGCACTTCCAACATATTATTGCAATTGTTTCTTTACGTGTCTGTCTTTCCTTCCTGGACTGCGGGCTTTGCGATGGCAGGCATGGCCTATCTTACTATTCTGTCACATGGCCAGCATTCAGTAAATGGCGGTAGAATGAACGAATGAAGCTGTACTGCTCAACAGGCTGTTGAAGTCTACTGTCTTACAGAGATTGTGCTTATCTCGGTCTTAGAGGAAAATAGGTTTTATTATTTAAAAAAAAATTTAAATATGTTTTTATTGATTTCAGAGAGAAGGGAGAGGGGGAGAGAGAGAAACGTCAATGACACAAGTTATTGATAGTATGCCTCCTGTAGCTCCCTACCGGGGATCAAACGGGAAGCCTGGGCATGTGCCTTGACTGGGAATCGAACCGTGACCCCCTGGTTCATGGGTCCACACTCAACCACTGAGCCATGCCAGCTGGGAGATTTTATTATTATTTTTCAGATATCTTTTTAAAATTTTTATTGAATTTACAGAGGTGACATTGGTTAATAAAATTATATAAGTTTCAAGTGTACAGTTCTGTAATGCATCATCTGTATGTTGTATTGTGTGTTCACCATCCAAAGTCAAGTCTCACTGCGTCACCACTTATCCACCTTTTACCCTCTCCTACTTCCCCCACCCCCCTTTCCCTCTTATAATCACCATACTGTTGTCTGTCTATGAAGGTGTGTTTTTTTTGCTTAATCCCCTCACCTTTTTCACCCAGCCCCCAACCCCCTCCCCTCTGACAGCTGTCAGTCTGTTCTCTGTATCTATGAGTATGTTTCATTTTCGTTGTGTTTTTTTTTTGTTCATTAGACTGCACATGTAAGTGAAAGCATATGGCATTTGTCTTTCTCTAACTGGTTTATTTCACTTAGCATAATACTTTCCAGGTCTATCCATACTGTCCCAAAGGATAAAAGATCCTTCTTCTTTACAGCTGCAGAGTATTCCATGGTGTAAATGTCCCACAGCTTTTTTGTCCACTCATCTACTGATGGGCACTTGGGCTGCTTCCAAATGTTAGCTATTGGAAATAATGCTGCAATGAACATAGGGGTGCATGTATTCTTTCGAATTAGTGTTTCGGGTTCCTTCAGGTATATTCCCAGAATTGGAATCACTGGGTCGTAAGGCAGTTCCATTTTATTTTTTGAGGAATCTCCATACTGCTTTCCACAGCAGCTGTACCAATCTGCATTTCCACCAACAGTGCACAAGGGTTCCCTTTTCTCCACATCCTCGACAACACTTATTGTTTGTTGATTTATTGATGACAGCCATTCTAACAGGTGTGAGTTGCTGCTCATGTATTCTTTATTTGCATTTCCCTAATTATTAGTGACATTGAGTATTTTTTCATATGTCTATTGGCCATCTGTATGTTGTCTTGGAAAAGTGTCTATTCAGATCCTTTGCCTATTTTTGAACTGGACTGTTGTATTTTTTTTAGTGTTGAGTTGTATAAGTTTTTTATAAATTTTAGATATTAACCCCTTAGCGAATGTATCATTCGCAAATATGTTCTCCCATTCAGCGGGTTTTTTCATTTTATTGATGGTTTCCTTTGCTGTGCAAAAACTTTTTAGTTTGGCCTGGCCAGCTGTGGCTCAGTGGTTGAGCATTGATCTAGGATCCAGGAGATAGAGGTTCGATTCCCAGTCAGGGCACATGTCTGGGTTGTGGGCTCAATCCCTAGTGAGGGGCGTGCAGAAGGCAGCCGATCAATGACTCTCTCATCACTGATGTTTCTCTCTCTCTCTCCCTTCCTCTCTGAAATCAATAAAGATATATTTATTTTATTTTATTTTTTTGAATTTATCTTTATTGTTGAAAGTATTACAGGTGTCCCATTTTTCCCCCCCAATTGACCCCCAACACCTCGCTCCCACCCCCTCCCCAGGCTTTTACCCCGTTACTGTCTGTGTCCATGGGTTATGCATATATGCATATAACTTCTTTGGTTAATCTCTTCCCACCCTCCATCCCCCTTCCCTCTTCCCTCTTCCCTCTTCCCTCTGAAATATGACCATCTTTTTCATCACTTTCAATATTTCTTGCCACTCCCTTCTGGCCTGCAAGGTTTCTGTTGAGAAATCAGATGACAGACATATGGGTGCTCCCTTGTAGGTAACTAACTGCTTATCTCTTGCTGTTTTTAAGATTCTCTCTTTGTCTTTAACCTTTGGCAATTTCATTATGATGTGTCTTGCTGTGGGCCTCTTTGGGCTCCTCTTGTTTGGGACCCTCTGTGCTTCCTGGACTTGTAAGTCTATTTCTTTCCCCAGGTAGGGGAAGTTTTCTGTCATTATTTTTTCAAATAAGTTTTCAATTTCTTGCTCTCTTTCTTCTCCTTCTGGCACCCCAATAATATAAATGTTGGGGCTCTTGATATTGTCCCAGAGGCTCCTTATACTATCTTCACATTTCTGGATTCTTTTTTCTTTTTGCTCTTCTGGTTGGGTGTTTTTTGTTTCCTCATGTTCCAAATTGCTGATTTGATTCTCAGCATCCTCTACTCTACTGTTGATTCCCTGTAAATTATTCTTCATTTCAGTTTGTGTAGCCTTCATTTCAAATTGGTACTTTATTATGTTATCGATTTTCTCAGTTATTTTTGTAAAACTCTTACTAATATGGTTGAGCATTCTTATAAACAAAATTCTGAACTCTGTATCTGTTAGCTTGCTTGGATCTCTTTCATTTAGTTTCTCTTCTAGAGATTTCTTCTGTTCTTTCCTTTGTGACATGTTCTTTGCCTCCACATTTTGGCTGCTTCCAGGTGTTTGTTTCTATGTATTAAGTAGAACTGCTATGTCTCCTGGAATTTGTAGAGTGGCTTTTTGTAGTAGGTGTCTTGTGGGGTCCAGTGGCTCAGCCTCCCCAGTCACCTGAGCTGGGCCTTCCAGGTGCTCCCCTGTGTGGGCTGTGTGCACTGTCCTGTTGTAGTTTAGCCTTGGTTGCTGTTGGTGTCACTGGGAGGAATTGACCCCCAGGCCAATCAGCTGTGAGGACCAGCTGCAACTATAGCCAAAAAGTTGCTGTGCTGGAGACACTCCTATGGAGCAATATTTACTTCAGTGGAGCTTCGGTGTTCACCAAGTGCGCCCCTTGAGTGTGTCACTCGTGGCTGTGGTAGGGTTGTAATAGAGTGTGGCCAAGTCTGACCACCAGGTGCACTGTCTCTGGGGCCTCCTGGGAGGTGCAAAGTCAGCCTCTGCCGGTGCCTTGCCCAGGGCCACCCAACATGAGCTACACAGCAAACCGTAGTTGGCTGCTACTTGTGCTGGGCTTGGCGTTGCCCAGGAGAGGCCAAGCTATGCACCAATGCAGGCTGCTGCTAGTGCCAGGCCTGGGGCCACTTATCAAACCATATGGGGCATGCTGCTGCTTGTTTGAGAGATTTTAGGAAAGTCCTAAGCATGAGGCTCGAGAGGCCACTTGCATGGAAAAGCCCCTGGAAATGGCCTGGATGAGCTGCAGGTGGGGAGGGGCGGGGCTTTCAGGAATCATGGGGCGGGGCCAAAGGTGTGAGTCAGGTGCTAGCAATTCAAATATGGTGCCTGCCTGCCGGCTGTCTGTGGGGGGAGGACTCACCAAAGGAGCAATGGCCTCCCCCAGCCCTTCTGCTTGGGAGGAAGCTGCCCCTCCACCTCTTGTCCCAATTTCAGGCAGGTTAGTTCCTCCCTATTGTCCCAGGTCCTTTCCAGCTGCTGCCTGGCGCTGGGCTCAGAGGGAGCGCGTCTGAGTGAGTCCATGCCGGGCCCTTTAAGAGGAGCTGCCTGGGACTCCAGCACCCTCCAGGCCCCTCAGTGACAGTCCCCACTGATTTTCACAACCCCAAGTAGTGGGGACTTCTCTTCCTGGCCCTGAATCCCTGGGCTGGGACCCCTCCCTCCTCCGGGAAACCTCTGCGCTGACAAGATTCCCTCCCGGGTTTACCCTGCAGCACCAGGTGTGGGCCCACGGCTGCGTCTCAGATTCAGCCCCTATCCGCCCACGTCCCCGCCCCTCCTCCCAGTCTCAATGCTCCTTCAGCTCCCTGGTTGTGGGGCTTCTGTGCAGCCAGATTTCAGGAGGTTCTGAGTGATGGTGGTTCTGTATTTTAGTTGTAATTTTGATGTGGTTGCGGGAGGCGGCGGGTGCAGCTGCTACCTGCGCCGCCATCTTGTTTCCTCCCAATAAAGATATATTTTTTTTAAAAATTTTAATTTGATGTAGTCCCATTTGTTTATTTTTTTTCTTTTGTTTCCCTCTCTAGAGGAGATATATGAGAAACAATATCGCTATGTGAAATGTCCGAGATTTTACTGCCTATGTTTCCTTCTAGGATTTTTATGGTTTTGAGTGTTACAATTATATCTTTAATCCCTTTTTAGTTTATTCTTGTGCATGGTGTAAGAAGGTGTTCTTTTTTTTTTTTCTTCCACCTATCTGTCCAATTTTCCCAACACCGCTTACTGACTAGACTGTCTTTACCCCATTGTATGCTTTTGCCTCCTTTGTCAAATATTAATTAACCATAAAGGTGTGGATTTATTTCTGGGCTCTCTATCCTGTTCCAGTGATCTATATGTCTGTTTTTATGCCAGTTTCACCCTTTTTTAAAAAATTTAAAACTTAGAAATTGTTTATTTCTAGAATTTTCCAAATAATATTTTTGTCCATGGTTGACCACAGTTAACAAACCACAGAAAGTAAAACCACAGATAAAGGGTACTACTGTATATACCATATGATTCAATTGTTTTTATTTTTCAAAAACTTTTAATTTGTTTTTATTTATTTCAGAGAGAGGGAGAGATAGAAACATCGATCTACTGCTCCTGCATGCCCCCTACTGGGGATTAAACCCAAAACCGGGGCATATGCCCTGACTGGGAATCAAACCACCAACCTCCTGATGCATGGGACAGTGCTCAACCAACTGTGCCACACTGGCCAGATTCAATTGTTTTTATTTTAAAAAGTAACATGTTGCCCTAGCCAGTGTGACTCAGTGGTTAGAGTGTTGGCCTGCGGAATGAAGGTTCTTGGGTTCAATTCCAGTCAAAGGCATGTACTTCAGTTGCAGGCTCAATCCCTAGCCCGTCAGGGCTTGTGCAGGAGGCGACCAATCAATATGTCTTTCACATCAGTGTCTCTTTCTCCCTTCCACTCTCTGAAAAGCAGTGGGAAAAATATCCTTAGGTGAGGATTAAAAAAAAAAAGTAACGTACTGTTTTTATCCTATGGCTTTGTAGTATACTTTGATACCAGGTAGTGTGATTCCTGCAACTTTGTTCTTTCTCAAGATTGCTGTTGCTATTTGGGGTCTTTTGTGGTTCCATATAAATTTTTGTTCTAGTTCTGTGATATACACCATTGATATCTTAATAGATATTGCGTCGAATCCATAGATTGTTTTGGGTAGTATGGACATTTTAATGATGTTAATTCTTCCTACCCATGAACATGGTATATGTTTCCACTTATTTGTATCGTCTTCAATTTCTTTATTCAGTGTCTTATAATTTTCCAAGTACAGGTCTTTTACATCCTTGGTTAAATTTATTCCTAGGTATTACACACACATATATGTGTGTGCGCGCGCGTGTGTGTGTGTATACACACACACTTTTACGTAATTGTAAATGGGATTGTTTTCTTAGTTTCCCTTTCTGATAGTTCATTATTGGCATATAAAAACTCAACTTCTGGATATTTATTTTATGTCGTGCTACTTTACTAAATTCATTTATCAGTTCTGTTTTTTGGTGGAATCTTTAGGGTTCTCTATATACAGTATCATGTCATCTGCAAATAGTGACAGTTTTACTTCTTCCTTTCCAGTTCTGATTCCTGTTTTTCCTTCTTGTCTGATGGCTGTGGCCAGGACTTCCAGTGCTATGTTGAATGAGAGTGGTAAAAGCAGACATTCTTTTCTTGTTCCTGATCTTAAGGGAAACACAATTAGTTTTTGCCCATTGAGTATGTTGGCCGTGGGTTTGTCACATATGGCCTTTATTATGTTGAGGGATGTTCCCTCTATTCTCACTTTGCTGAGAGTTTACATCATAAATGGGTGCTGGGTTTTATCAAATGCTTTTTCTCCATCTATTGATATGATCATATAATTGTCCTTCATTTTGTTTATGTGGTGTATCACATCTATTTATTTATTTATTTATTTATTTATAAAATATATCTTTATTTCAGAGAGAGGAAAAGAGAGGGAGAGAGAGAAACATCAATGATGACTGAATCATTGATCGAGCCCGCAACCCGGGCATGTGCCCCGACCAGGAATCGAACCCCAATCGCCTGGATCCTAGGTCGATGCTCAACCACTGAGCCACGCCCAGCCGGGCTCTCACATTTATTGATCTGCAGATATTGTACGAACCTGGCATCTCTGGAATAAACCCCATCACGTAAAACCATGATGTATGATCTTTCTTATTATATTGCTGGATCCAATTTGCTAATATTTTGTTGAAGATTTTATAATCTACATTCATCAGGGATATTGGCCTATAATTTTCCTTCTTTTTTTTTAATGTGTCTTTATTGATTTCAGAGAGAGGAAAGAAGAGGGAGAGAGAGAGAAACATCAATGATGAGAGAGTCATTGATCGAGCCCACAACCCAGGCATGTGCCCTGACCAGGAATCGAACCCCGATCACCTGGATCCCAGGTCGACGCTCAACCACTGAGCCACGCCTGGCAGGGCATATAATTTTCTTTCTTTGTAGTGTCTTTATCTGGTTTTGGAATTAGAATAATGCTATTCTTGTAAAATGAGCTTGGAAGTCTTCCCACCTCTTGAATTTTTTGGAATAGTTTTGAGAATTATAGGTGTTAGTTCTTTGAATGTTTGATAAAATTCACCTATGAAGCCATCTAGTCCAGGACTTTTGTTTGTTGGGAGTTTTTGATTACCTTTGATGAAGTAGATCCTATGTAGTTCTTTATATGCACCACCTTATTTTTCAAGGTAATCCCATAATGGACACTATTATTATCATCCCTATTTTACTGATGAGGAAACCTGCTTTAAGAAACAAATCGCCCAACAGGTAGTGAGGCCTAAATGTGAGTATAGGCAAGGTTCTGGGGGAGCAGAATACAAAAGTCAGGGCCTACCTGGGTAGGAAACAGAGAGGAATCCTCCAGGTAAGAAAGGGGTCAAAAGGGGAAACAAAGAGTACGGGTCAGGTGTGGGGGAGCTCAGGTATAAACATGGCTCAGTCTAGGGTAGTGGTTTCCCACTGGTCTGAGGCAACCTCCCCTTCCCCCCAGCCCTAGCCACCCAGCTTTGTCCTTCCCAAGTTGAGAAGTTGTGGATTCTGGTGGACTTCTGGTTCCATGTCTTGTCTTAACTTTTTTTTTTTTTAATATGTCTTTATTGATTTCAGAGAGAGGAAGGGAGAGGGAGAGAGATAGAAACATCAATGATGAGAGTCGTCACTGATCAGCTGCCTCCCACACGCCCCCAACTGGGGATCAAGCCCGCACCCCGGGCATGTGCCCCGACCAGGAATCGAACTGTGATCTTCCGGATCCTAGGTCGAAGCTTAACCACTGAGCCATCCCCGGCCAGGCTTGTCTTTACTTTTGGCATGTCATCCTCCCACCTCTTATCCAACCCAGAGAATGCAAAAAATAAAATAAAAAATGGTTAGCACATGTACTAAAATGGTGTCTATAAAAAACACAGCAGGCCAACAGGTATAGCTTTTATTCACCTACCTAAGTTTCTTTACATGTGGCTTATTTGCATTCCACTTTGCCCCCTCTCCCATTCACAAGGCCAAGATGAAGCCTCTTGGCACAGAGGAAGGGGTGGCCCTTCAACCAGGGCTACAGCCCAGATAAGCTGGGGGAGCCCCCAACATGGAAAATGCAGGAAGAGAACAATGGAAGTTTATTACACCATAGCCCCTCACAGGTTGGAGGGAATTAGGAGGGTGGGGGGAGTGCCCCCATGCTACTGCCCCAGTCCTTAAATACAAAGCAAGGGGAATAAAGAGGACCATCCCTTGGAAGTACAGCACCAACCTCAGCATGGAGGCAAAGGACAGTGAGCAAGACCACTTCCTTCTGAAGGGGGCCAGCTGAATGAGAGCATATACCCTTAGTTGCTGCAGCACCCCTCTCTACCAGGATTTGAATGCAGCCTCAGCACCAGTAGTGGGGACAGGGGAGGAGAAGGGATGACAATACTGCACCATCCACTTCTCCCTGAACCCCCTGACCCCAGGACAGGCATTCCTCTCCCCACTAGCCCAGATCTGGGGATGTGGAAGAAACTATGTCAGAATCCAAGGCCCTTATCTATTTCTTCTTCCGTTCTTGGGAGCAGCGTGGGCAAAACCTAAAAAATAAACAGAATGTGGCAGAGAAGGGAGGGAGAAAGGGAGTGAAAGGGAGAATGCCCTCTGCCACTCAGTGTGGGGGCAGTTCAGCTCCTACCAGAACTCTCTCACTCACCATTTCCCCCGAGGCTTGGTTGTCAGCCCCACACAGGCAAAGTGGAACCACTCGATGGAACACTAGAAAAGATGGAAGAAGTGGAAGTCAAGCCAGAGTGGGTCAGAGGAAAGAAAAGAAGCCTCTCCTTATAGATTCCTTAGGAGTATTCCTTCCATCCCTTTGGAGAATTCTTAGAGGCCCCAAGGTCAAACAATTCCAACCACCTTCCTCCTATCCTTATGTCCCACCATTCAACCATTTCCACCCCTCTTGTTTCCACTTCATGTCCCCAGAAGCCACCGTCCTGAGGCAAAATGGTTCTCACATCAGGATTGTCACAGCCAATCATCTCTCCATAGGAGACCTGGTGACAAAGGCAATAGGTGGGTTCGTTGGGATCCACAGGCATATCCAACACATCAGAGGGGTGGACACTGCCAAAGGTCACTGAGGGCATCCCATACTCAGGACTTCTGTATACCAAGAGGAAAAGAAAGTGTCATCTGCAGGAAGGGAAGCTACAACTTGAGATTCTCAGAGGTGGTCGAAGGAGATTCTGCTGGGGCAAATGATTTGGGGCTTCTTCTCTCTGTCCAGCAGATACCAAAATGGTAAGGAGAAGAAATATGGCACAGAGGACAGAGAAAGTGGCAAGGGCCAGTGCAGGGTGGGAATGAGGAGTATTGTCATCTGGCAAAGTGCTCCCTGATACACTCACGTGCGTACAAGTTTTAACTTCTTCTGGGCAGCCTTGGGGGCTTCTTCATCTGAGTTTTTCCCTTTGGAACGAGCACGAGCAGCTTTTTTCTCCTTTTGAGTCCGGCCTTCTAGGAAAGAAGGGAAAAGCCAAAAGGCAGGGAGACAGAAAGAAGAGTTAAGTCCTCCTTCTTCCCCCTTTCCAACCTGGTGCCCCTTCCTCATAGCTGAAGAGCCGGCTTCTTCTCCCTCTGAATCCTCGATCCGCTTCTCACAGCCCACCCCCCTCCTCACTCTTTTTGCCTTTGCTGGAAGAGCTGTCATAGTCACTTGACTCAATCTGTTTCTCCTTCAAATCAGCCTCAAAACGAGCCAGGTCTGTGTCCAGTCGCCGAATGTGTTTGTCCACCTGGGTGGAAAGGAAGGAGAAGGAAGAGGTACAAGGCTGGTGTTAGTAAAAGAAAATAGGCTAAGGTAGATTTTATGAATCTCCCAGACCCCAAACAGATCCCAAAACAGCTGAAGGAGAGGTCTAGGACCCTGAGGATTAGATGGGAGGTAGGTGGGGAGCCATGAACAGGGCCATACCATCTCATAGGTCTGCATGGCAAGCTGCACCTTGTCGTCACCAAATTCCTTGCACTTGCCATAGGCTTCCTGGATCTGTTTGAGAAGGGCCAATTTTTCCTCGGAGCTCAGGTTTCGGGCGCTACTCATATACTCAGTGGCCAACTTGTCAATTTCAGCCTTCAGGTCTACAACAGAGAGAGGCCTGGTCACAATGGCCTGAGTGGCTAGGTGATACACACTTCTTCCTCTTGTTCCTTGGACCTTTTCCATTGACAATGATAACCTTTGAACTAATACATATTGAGTGTGTTCATAGGTACAATTCCATGTACTCAATACAAATTGATAAAATTTGTTTTAAAGGTGCCTTCAGATGCTGCAAACATTGCTATCAGAGTTGGAAATAAAGTTATTGAAACATGATGAGAGATCCTTGGCACACTGCACCTAACATAAAGTATGTTTTTGTTTTTGTCTGAAGATGCTTCTTTGCAGGGCTTGCTTCTGCTTCTTGAATGATGAATTTCTGTCTCAAAAAGCACCTGGTTTCTCGCTGCAAAAATATGCAGAAACAACTCTGAGTGCTGTAAACAGGCTGGGTCATCTGCTGCTGCTGGCTTCCAGGTCTGTGTATTGATAGCTCATCATTTAAAATGAGACATAACAATTTTTCTACTTACTGTCCACCGTATTTTGCTCATCATTTGCAACTTGCTTACAGTTCTCATCACTTTTTTTCTGTTTGTTATCGTACATATTGCTCCAAACATTTTAATATAGATATCTACTGCCTAAAATTTGGTAGGGCTCATAAAAAATGTCGACCAAAAAGAGACAGAAGCATGACTGTAATATAGTGCAGCAACAGGTAACAGGAAGGACTGCGCACACACTATGCTTATACCCCACTTCTTCGAGGCCCCTGGAGAAAGCTGAAGAAGTATGTAATGTGATAATCTCCAACTGGCCTTTCTGTGCATAAACTCGAGAGTTGGAACTGTATTACAAAGCAAGCAAGCTGGTTCTCAGAATTCAGCAGGCAGTTCTCAAGGACCTACATCCAGGATTTTAGATGATGTTCACCTTTTCATAAGTAAACTTACCCAGAGTAACTTAAATCACAATTTTAGGTATTCTATTACCAGCTTGTTATATTCTTTTTTTTTTTAATTCTCACCCAAGGATATTTTTTCTATTGCTTTTCAGAGAGTGGAAGGGAGAGAGAGAAAAACATTGATGTGAGAGACACATCGATTGGCTGCCTCCCGCACTCGTACCGACTGCAGCCTGGGATCAAGCCTGCAACCTAGGTATGTGCCCTTGACGGGAATCAAACCCAGACCCTCAGTCTGCGGGCCAACGCTCTAACCACTGAACCAAACCGGCTAGGGCCAGCTTGTTACATTGTTGAGCATTGTTTCATAAGGATGGAAGACCTATATATCCTTCAGCAGGTATGGGGGATAGCTCCAACAGACATCTTTGACTTTGAAGAGAGCAAACTGACCACTGCAGTGTAGCCTCAGGCTCCAAGTGAATGCCTCAATGCAGCCAAATCTGTTCAACTTCCAAGGAAGGCCACAGATGGTATCTAATGCTCCTGTAAGGTTGAAGAATACAGTGTAGAGATCCTGATGTTAATTGCTGCCTTTCTTTTTTTTCCTTTCTCTTTAAGAACTCATACAGCAAAGCTTGTCTTCTAACGAGTTGCAGTCTCAAGTCACACTGAATTTTGTGGCAATTAACATTAATGGAGTAGAAAGATTCTATCCTTCCTATAAATATTTTAAACATGGGGGACATGATTCTAGAGTTGACTTTCGTTTGTTGAATTCTTCTTGAGGAAAATATAAAGAACATAGCATCTCTGAATTCTTGAGGCATTGTTGCAATGCTCCATTTGTTATGGAAAGGCTGATGTAGAAATGCAGATCATTACTCTCCTTTTAAGAAATGCAAGAGAGTAAAAAAAAAGAGAAGCCAAAGTTCTCCGGATCAGACCAGATGATACGGTAACACGGAACAGAAAAAGAAATGATCACATATATTCAATATACACATGGACTCCTTACTGTGTACCTACCCTCTGTTCTTTGGTCCAGGTCCCTCATGAGCTGAAAGTTTCTCTGGAGCTCAAAGGGGAGGTTTTCAATACCTAGGGAGACAAGAAGAAACTGAGACTCACTGGACTTCATAGGTCTTATAGTTGCTTTTAAAGTAGGTCCACAACAGGACCCAGATTTCCCTCCTTTGAACCACTAGATGTACCTGGGACAGCATTCATCATTCCTTCCTCAGAAGAGGCCGTGTCTGCCTTTCTCCACAACTAACCTCTCCATCTCTGCACAGCTTGCCCACCCTTTCCCCCTTCAGTGACTTACCTCTACAAATCAGCCTTTCTCTTTCCTTTATTTTTGATCTCTGCCTCCATGCTCCTTGCTCTCAATTTACAAATACTCTCCTGGTATCCTCCACCAGTCATCACATACTCACTTCCAATCTGCTCTCAATATAGTAGCCAGAATGTTCTTTTAAAAAATGCGAATCTTGCCTGGCCAGGCATGGCTCAGCAGTTGAGCACTGACCTAGGATTCAGGAGATCACGGTTCAATTCCCAGTCAGGGCACATGCCTGGGTTGCGTCCTCGATCCCCAGTCAGGGGTGGGCAGGAGGCAGCCGATCAATGACAACTCTCTGATCATTGATGTTTCTCTCTCTCTCTCCCTCCCTCCCTTCCTCTCTCTAAAATCAATAAAGATATATGTATTTTAAACAAAGCAATCTGACCAAGTCACTTTTCTGCTTATATCCCTACAGTAACTTCCTATAGCACTATTCCTAGTCCTGTTCTGCACTTTCTGGCCCTTGCTTACCTCACACCAGCCTTGATTCATGTCAATCCCCCTCCGTGCTCCTTCCGCTCTGATCATACTGACCTTCTTTGCATGCCTGGAACTGGCCAGCAATCTTCCTGCCACTTGGCTTTCCACATGCTGCTCTCTGTGCCTGGAATGCACCACTTGGTCTTCCTCATCCCACCTCCACCATACCTCTCAGCCTACTAAATTCCTGTTTATTTTTCAAAGTTCAGCTCAATCTTGATTTCTCCAGACTCCAATAAGTGCCCTGGATTTTGCTGTCAAGTTATTCTATCTTAACACTTCGTTGCACTTATCCAATTATAATTAAATAATTGTGTAATTAGTTACAATATTTTTGGTATCTGTCTCCCCAGCCTTCCAGAAGGACTAGGCATGCCTGTCGTCTTCTCCTATTTCTCTAATGTTTAGAACTATGATTTGCATATAAGGGTCCTCAATAAATACTTGTATAAAATGAATGAATTCTTAGGTCTCTTCCATAAAAGAATAATCTCTTTGCATGACTATACTTCAAATTTTAAAATGCCTCCACTGCTTTAACCTATATCGTCTGATCTGCTACTGCCAGTTTACTGAGATTACTTTAAGTCACCAATGACTTATAAAAGCAAATAATGTTATCAGTCCTATCCTAAAATATATGTCTGCAGCAGTTGGTGCCATCTCCTCTCCTCTGAGTAACTTTCTTCTTCTTAGGATTCTGAATCTTATACTTACTGGTAATTCTCACATTGATGTTTCCATAGCCTGTCCCTTAAATGTTATTTCTTGAGATTACTCTTTAAACCTCTCATTTCCTCACTTGTTTTCTCTGAATGATCTCAAGCTCATTCATTCTCATGAATACAATGACCATTTTTATGCTTAAGTCTAAACTGAATTAAACATATTGCAGTTACTCCTGAATTTCCTATCTTGTTGATGACATACTGTCTACATCACTTCCCAAGCAGGGAATTAAGCAGTCACTTTAGCCCAGCCGGTGTGGTTCAGTGGTTGAGTACTGACCTATGATCCAGGAGATTGAGGTTCAATTCCCCGTCAGGGCACATGCCCGAGTTGTGGGCTCAATCCCCAGTAGAGGGCATGAAGGAGGCAGCCGATCAACGACTCTCTCATCATTGATGTTTCTACCTCTCTCCCTTCCTCCCTCTGAAGTCAATCAAGATATATTTTAAAATAATAAAGACATACTATTTATTTAAAAAAAAGTCACCTTAGATCCTTCCTTCTCTCTCAACCACTTAAGTCAGTCAGTCCTGTCATATTTAACTCCTAATATTTCTGTCACTCCCTGAGATAAGGTCCTCATTTCTGAGCAGGACTGTTATCACTAATTGATCTCCCTATTACAAAGGTTATCACGCTCCAATTTATCATACATTAGTTGTTTTCCTTTATAAAAATCATTCTATTTTAAAAATCTGTTGGTTCCTCACTAAAGTGCAAGTTTCTGCCCTAGCTGGTTTTGCTCAGTGGTTAGAGCATCGGCCTGCAGACTGAAGGGTCTGAGTTCGATTCCGGTCAAGGGCATGTACCTCTCGGCTGCAGGCTAGATCCTGGCCCCTATCGGGGCACATGCGGGAGGCAACCAATCGATGTGTCTCTCTCACATCGATGTTTCTCTCTCACATCGATGTTTCTTTCCCTCTCTCTCCCTTCCACTCTTTCTGAAAAGCAATGGAAAAAATATCCTCTGGTGAGGATTCAAGTACAAGTGTCTTAGCTTGGCTTTAAAAAACCTTGCACAACCTAGCCCTGCCTCTTTCTCCAGTCTCACTTCCCATTCTTCCACCTTAGGGTCCAATATATCAAACACTCCTGACCTCACTTTTCCCGACCTGGCCACAAACCCATCATAATACCTTTGCTGATGCTTACCCTAACCGGCAATTCCCTCTCTCTTTCCACACTGGCAATTAAACACTCATCCTTGAAGACTCTAGTCAAACATCACATCTGTATAGCTTACCTGCATTCCCAGGTAAATAACTTTTCTTTCTCCAGTGTTACCAAGTGTCCTTTTAATATAGTTTTAGTATTTCACTTGTTCCACTGTTATATATTTATTAGCATAATCTGTTTCCTACTAGACTATGAGCAGTTGAGGATAAAAGATGTCTTATTCTTTTTTTTGTATGCCCAATACCTGCTATTATGTCTGGCCCATACAGCAGACCCTCAATGAATGAGTGAATGGCTCCCAACACTAAGACAAATGTAAGCGCATATGGTGACAGGCTTTGTGAAGGGGTGGGTAACATAAACGGCATAAATATAACACCAGATTTCCATTTGAAGGGAATTGGATCTTTACTCCAAGAAGAGAAGCGTTCCAGTTCGTCATCCGACAGTGGTCACTCATAACCCCCCATTCCCACAAGAAGCCGCTTCTGAGAAAAAACTAAGCGGAGGAGCTGCGAGATCTCTGTCGCTGCTCCAATTGGCAGTAAGTGATATACTAAAACGACCAGATTTATATTCTGCAAAAGGGAAGAAAGATTCGGAATGATTTTGAGAAAAAAATATAGCCTGAGGCTGGAGACCCTGGCTATGGGGGCAGCAAATATTTCCCCGGCTCAGTCCAACAGCCCTTCAAGCGACAACCCTCAGCCGTACCGCGCAGCCCCTCCCTCATCTACACCCAAAAGCGAGGGTTCGACCTTGCTGCCCCGCCCCCTCTTTCTTCACACCCTTCAATATTTCCTCTCCAGGAATGCCTTCACAATTGTGACCTTCTAACCACCGGGACTTCGGGGCCATAGATCTCCTCAGCCCCGACCCCAGCCCCACCACTCTGTGACCCCTGACCCCCTCCTCCAGCCTGCTCTTACTGTCCAGATAATGTTCCAAATACATCCCCGCAGCCATCTTGAAGCAAAACAAAGCAACTTCCGATTCGCACCGGAAGTAGCCGAATCGCGACGGACGCTGAAGCTATTATTCTTGGGTTAGAGCCTTTCCGCCCTTAAAAGAACTTCCGCCCTTAGTAAATTATCCGCCGTGATACATCCGCCCAATGTTGACACTTGTCCTTTTGCGTAAGTATCCAGCACCGCCCGTAGAGGCGTCTAGAGGCGTCTTGAAGCGACTTGAGTCCGCTTCCGCCCTTTCTAAGCCCTCGCGCGCCACCGACGGCGGCAGTCATGACGTCACTGGAGGTCGCCATTTTGCAATCTCTATCAAACTTTTACCCCCTCCAGAACAGGAATGTGCGGTGATGAGGTAAAAACAAGCCACAAAACCTGTCTCTTGGACTGTTGGGTTATATTTCATAAATATCCCTTCTCAGCATATCTCATCGCTTTTGAAGAATATAAATCTGGTGACTAGAGCTGATCCTGGCTGAATGCTTTTTTCAAGGTAGCTAGTTTCTTGAAGTTGGGGAGGCAGACCCAAAGTGTTTAGATTAGACCATCTGTATTTCTGTTCACTCACCCGAATACCAACTCCCAGGATTATTTTTTAACATGAGAAAAGTAGATTATCAACTTTGCTTATAAATATGAGTAAATCGATAATCCCGCAATAAATCTGTAATTCTCCACACCTCGTCAGGATTCTTGTCCTTTACAAATACCTTCACATAAAATGACAGTGCTTCTGGCCTTCCCTCGTTTTTGTCTCCCTTTTTATTCGAGTTTATATATTATGTAGACTAGCACCATGATTCTGAAAGGATTGGGGCATGGAGCTGTCACACCTGGGCCAGTTAGATGCCAGCTATCAACCCTACTTAGCTACAGTACAATGAAAACTATGCTTTTCATCAGGATGGAAAGCAATCAAGTGCATGACAGGCTGCCACCACACTAGTGAGACAGAACTCAAAGCCCCTAATAGTGATGTTGGTAAGACAGTGTCTTGGAGATCACTGTCACGCCTAACTCACATTCTTGATAATTATCAATGTTACATGGTAGGTTTTTAATGAAACAAGTTTTCGGCCACATAATTTAGACCAAGTATGTGAAGAAGTATTAGTTGAAACTCCACATTTATAACTGAGCAGGTGGTAAGACAATAGAACCTACACTTCACTCTTAAAACGTCATGCCCCCGGGGAATTTAAGCTCTGTGCCCATTTCCTTTCTTATGAGAATAACAGTACCTACTTCACAGAATTGTTGCTATGAGTTGAGCATATTTTTTAAAAAGTAGATTCTGGTTCTAAAACCTGTGACGAAGGGCTGTAAGGGTCTTTTCAACTGAAATATTCAAGAAGCTAACAAATATTGGCATATTTGGTCATGTGATATTCATTAGTGTCACCACAGATGGAGACAGAACCCTAAATTAGGTGGGTAATATTTCATTGACTATCGCACTCCACTGGGTAATAAGCACCATTGCCCAGCAGTCCCAAAGGATAGCCATATTATCAGATGTGGGAGCTTTGTCACAACTTTTTCAGTGCTTAAAGGTTTTTAATCCTCAAAAAGTAATCTTGGAGGTGATCTAGTCCAATCCCTTCATTTAACAGATGAAGACGCATCTTGGCCAACACTGGTTGATAGTAGAGCCAGAGTTGATGTCCAGGTTTTCTGACCATGCTCTACTTCTCTGCACAACTGTCCTGCAATGTTATTCAATCCTGGTTATGGTTTCCACCACTGGAAACCTCTGGCTTTAGGTGCCATAGTAGAATGAAGATATATATACACATGCCAACTGGAATTAGCACTGAGCCCACTGATGCTCAGGCAAGAGTATAGGTCCTTTCAAGAGGCAAAGCTTGTAATTCTTTGATAAGGAGTTTAGTGGTTTTAACACGACTGAAACTTTGCTTTCATATATTTAGGCAATGCAGTCCCCATGACAAGATTTGTATGCAGAAACCCTCATCAACCAAGATTTCACTTCAGAAATAACAAAGCTGGACCCTTCTATGGTGGGGAATACAGTCTCATCACACAGCATCCGTTCTTCACATATACAAACTCTAGTGTAAATCCTTAGTACTGGCCTTGAACATCTCCCCAAGTAGCTTTTCCCATGCTCACATCAGTAGCTCCACTGCCTCTGATCCTTTCACACAGATTTATTTCTATACAAGGTTCTAAAAACACCCCTTGGTTTGTACATAATTTTTTTCTTCATTTTAAATTGCTTCATAACAACTGGTTTCCTGATTTTTTTTTCCATTTTCTCTTTTCTCTGAAATCTGCCATGATTTAAAAGAAAAAGAAAATAAAAAATGCATTGGCCAGAAGACGGGGTGGGAGGAAAAAAGGACAAAAATAAAACATCAAATATGAAAATTCTCAGAGATAATGCATTTATAAACACAGAAATGGTTACAACAAAAAATGGCCGTGATGAGTGGGTATATATATATATTTATATATATATATTTATATATAAATCCATGTCCAGCAACTGACCGTGGCACCGAGGGAGCTAAGTCCAGTCCTTGTGTTTGCCCTGAACTCTCCCTTCTCTGCAACACCCCTTTGTTGTGGGATTTCATAAAGAACACAAAGCTCCCACAGCTCCTTAAGTATGGGGGTGGGAAGGCTGGGAGTATAGGGCCTTGGTTGGCAGAGAAGGTGAGGCTCCAAGGAAAACCATAACCCACACTTCTAAGCTACCCTTGACCATTCTGGGGATTGCCGGCCCCTTGGGGACCACATCTCAGCCCATGCCCCTTTACAAATAAAGGGAGTCTGACCCCCACACCCAGATCTCCTTCCTCCAGCATTATGTAGGAACTGAAGTGAGACCATGAGGGGAAGAAAATGGCTCCCAGGGGTCAGGGCACATGAGAAACCTCTGTTCTTGCACAGGCAAGATTAAAACAGGAGGCTGGTTGCATTTAGAATTCCCTTCTCTCTGGCATCTGGGAGGGCCAGCCTCTAGTCTTCTATTAGCCTGAACTTTGAGGATTATGAGGGTAAGGAGAGAGTTAAGTGCCCACAATGGAAAAGTTTCTATGAGGTCATAGCAAATCCCTCCCTTGAGCACCAACTCCCAATTTTTAAAAGCTATGCTTAGGAGGGAGGCTGCTGGATTACACTACCAGCTCAGTATTCCTTTGCCAATCAGGAGGGCTGATATTCCTTTTGAAGAGGAGTTGAAAATAAGGATGGTATCCTGTGAAGGAAGGCCGTGCCTGAGGCCCAAGGAGATGGGAGCCAAGGCCTGTCAAGGAAGAAGAGGACCTTTCCCACCAAGAGGAGTTGGGGAGAGAAGGGACCAGAACTTCTTCCCCCTCTTCCCAGTGGGTGGCAGCACAGGTCTCTACGAGCTGGCCAGGTGCTCCACCTGGATGGTGCTGGTGGTGACAGTGAGGCAGATGTCCTTATGATGCTCCGCCGTCTTATAGGGGGTCAGGTCAAATGAACACTGGGGTGGAGGATTGGGGTTGCTGTCCCCACCACCCCCACCCTGGGGGGCTGCCCCAGGGGACTGGAAGTGTGGTGGCTGCTGCTGCTGCTGCTGCTGCTGCTGCGATGCCTGGGAAGCCTGGGCTTGGGCTTGAGCCTGGGCTTGGGCTTGGGCTTGAGCCTGAGCCTGAGCTTGAGCTTGAGCCTGCGCCTGGGCCTGGGCCACTGCTGCTGCGGCTGCTGCTGCCTGAACTTGTTGCTGGAGATCAGGAGGGTTGTGTTTGCGCATATGTTTCATAAGGTACGTTTCCTGGGGGAGATGGTAAAAAGTTGAGGGAAGAAAGAGAAAAAAAGAGGTTACTTATAACTAGCATCCTTGGGCTCTTACTTTGCTTTAAACAGAGCAATACTTATACAGAGATATTCTGAACCATGGAAAAGTTCACCCCATAAGCCACTTTCAGGGCTCACTACTGGCTAGAAAGGAGAGGGGGACCTTTAGAGTCACCATGGGCATTCGATTGGCACAGGAAAAACTGTCATGTTCTCAGAGATCTTTGAATAGAACAACTTTACAACCTTTTTCTGGAGTCTAATGGAAAACATCTAACTCAGATCTTTCTCCTCTCAAATTCTCAAGTTGCTTTATTTTGTCTTATGTTCAAGTAAAATGAAGAATCACTGTTTAGCAATCTCTATAGGCTTAAAAGATCAGGCATCCCCTAAATTTGCCAACTATGGGTCTATTTAGTTTATGTTCTTTCTGATTCTGTAAGTTGGAGCTGGAGAGGCAGCATATTCACAACAACAGATCTTTATCTGGAAAGATGGGGTGAAGTGGATTGTAGTCTACAGGCCTATGAGGAAGGAAAGAGAAGACTGAGCACTCACCGACGTATATGCCCGACTACAGATAGTGCAGGTGTACACCTTGGCATGCTTCACCGTATGCGTAGATAGGTGCACCTCTAGTGAGGCTGCGTCTGTGTACGCCCGATGACAGTTGTGGCACTTGAAGGGTTTATCTTTGTTGTGCTGCCGTCTGTGGGACTGAGAAAATTGGTAGAGATAAGGATGAGTGTATCGGACTTTTCCCTCCTGCCTCCTTGACCTTAATGGAAAGCCCTAAGCAGGATGTCAAGCCTCCCAGGTTCTCTTTCCATCTGAAGGCAGTAGAAGTTGCTTCAAAAGAAACTTCAGAAGCCATAGGCTAAGGGAAGAAGCATAACTCATTCAGCACAGACCAGGATCCTGAAAGTTAGAATGATGGCTCTGCCTGGTCCCACTAGTCCAGTGGTTCTCAAAGTGAGGCATGGAGATCGTTAGGGAATACCAAGACCTTTTTTAGGGGGTCCATAAGGTGAAAACTACTTTCAAAATAATAAAACAATGTCTGCTTTTTTATTCTCATTCTCTCATGACTGTGCAGAGATTAAATGATGCATAATAATGCAATAGATTGAACATAGCAGACATGAGAATCTAGCCATCTTCTGGTAAGCCATAAATTAAAGGAATGCGAAAAAAATGTAAAACAGTGCCATTCTTCTCACTCAAGTTTTTGGTGTGTGTGTTTGGGAATATGTTATTTTTATTAACATACAAAGGGGTTTGTTATTTTTAAAACAAGTTACTAAATATCTTTTCCAGTTTTTCAGTTTCATAAAATCTATGTAGTTAGATAGTACCTACATCAACAAAAGCTCTTTGGGTTCCCCAATAATTATTACAACTGTGAAGGGGTCCTGAAAAAGTTTGAGAACTTCTGTAACTAGTTAAATGGCACTTTGACCCTAAGTCTTAGAGTCAAGGCCTCAAGTGAAGGGAGAAACATTTACCTGCAGATTGGAGAGCTGTGTGAAGGCTTTCTCACAGCCTGGATGTGCACATTTGTACGGTCTATCACCGGTGTGGATTCTGCACGGCATAAGAAAACAAAAAAGGGAAAGGCTGTCAGCAAGGCGACTTGGGGATTGGCTCCTTAACAAGCCTCCTCAAGGCCACTCCTGCCCTCCCACAGGAGTGGGAGTAGTATGTGATGGGCCTCCTGGACATCTCAGCTCCTGACACAGATCAGGCTGTAGTGCCTGATTTCTGCTCACTGCCTGTATCACTCAGCTTAAGATGGGCTCCCCTCTGCTGGGGGAGGGACTGGTGGCTCGGAAGCCCAGGGACAGACAGTTCACAATTTGGTATACAAGTAAGCTCCTACAGTAACTGTCCATGATGAATGCTCAGAAACATAAGGTAGACACAACAGTAGGGAAAAAGAAACACATAACACTTTTTCCTTGGCCCCCACTATGCAACCAGAAACTATCTCCTCAGCCTAAAGCACCACTCCCAGAGAAAGTTCCGGTATCAAAGAAAAACACAGAGTTATGATAAATGTGAAAAGCAGCAGTGATATGAATACTTGTAGAAACTCCTTCAGGCTTTTCCCAGTCCAACCCTCTAATGGCAGGAAATGTCTAATTTAGTACCAATTTGACCTCTTTCCAAAACTCTACAAGGGTCCTCCACTGAGATGAGCCAAGGGCTTGAGGGTAAATGGACACCTGCTTCTCATTAGGGACTTCAGAGCCATCTTTGTGACCAGGTAGTTTTCTAGACCTCAGGTATAAAATCTTGAAAACATCACAGGATATGTCTCCTTGTGAGGAAAGCCCAACTCTTCTTCACAAAGCACGATGTTTGACCACTTTAAGAAGATCACCATGTCCAGAAGCAGCCAGGTGTCTAGTAAGTCTGGACTCCAGTTCCAACTTCAGATACCACTGAAGGATATCAAGTCTTCTATTTAGCAGGGTCACTTCCTCCTAGTCACTCCAGATTCATGGGACAAACAGTCAGTATCCTTATGAAGTATGAGCTTTTTCGTTGTTTGCTGGCTCTTTAGGATTTAAGACCATGCTTGGTTTTGTTTTCTACTCCTGGCATCCCTTGGAGCTTGCTTGTTACTCTGTCACCAGGCTGGTACCCAGCTAAAGTCTCTACCTCCTGTTCATAAGTGGTGCTGTAAGGGCTAGAGGTATCATCTTCAAATGCCCTGGCTTTGGCACCAAGTAGAAAACCTTGCAAGATGTGTGCATGGCCGTTTTCAGGGAAGGAAATGAGGGAAATCAAAGTTGTCTCTGTTCCAGGTCAGTCTCTTCCTCCCATGCATCTGGGAATATCACGAAGTCATTGCATCTGTCCAATGCAGATTTTGCCCCAGAAAGGTTCTGAGCATCCAATTGTGTCTTCATGTTGTAGTTTGCTCTTTTTCCCAGATGCCAGTCGTGTTCTCCTCCAGCCAGGTCTCTCCTCCAGCCAGGTTTCTCCCCCGCCCCCCGCATGCGGGTTGTTGTGTATGTCCGGGGCGGGGGTGGGGAGGGCATGCCAGCGGGACGGGGGCAGTAGCCTGCCACTCTCCCTTACCGTGTGTGCTGCTGGAGGTGGGAGAGCTGGCGGAAGGCCTTCTGGCAGTAGGAACAGTTGTAGGGCTTGGCCCCCGAGTGGATACGGAGGTGCTGAGCCAGGTAGGAGGTGTTGGCGAAGCTCTTGGAGCAGTGCGGGCACTTGTGGGGCTTGATGGTCTCCGTGTGCATCTTGGAGTGGATCCTGCCGGAGAGGAGAGGAGGGAAGGGGGGAGGAGGAAGCAGTTCGACACCATGGGCTCAGCTCTCTGCTGGGTGAAATGATGTTGCTTGACGGATGAGAACACCCCCTCCTCCCTCCTCCCAAATACACTCCAGCCTGGAGAGGCTAATGACGAGGACACCAAATCTAGGTTGTTGCTGATCTTAAGTCGGTGGCTAGAATGGCAGTGAGATGATGAAGAGCTGCAACCCCTGGCTCCTGGTAACCTTAAAGATTTCAGTTTCGTCAACCCTCCATTTGGTTCTAAGGTTACACACTCACCACAGATACCCTGCTTCCAAATTGTAATTTGAACAAAGACCAATACCGCCTGTTCCCCATGGACCTGAAGTTGAATGCACACCTTGGCTCTGAACTGAAGCATATAGTAAAAGCAGGGCCTGCTCTGTGGAAGATTTCCAAACACAGACACAGAGAGAAACCACAAAAATCGTTCCAGACTTTGGGATTGAAGACCACAATTTTCCAGCCCCCACCCTCCCAAACTCCTAAGACATAGTTTAATTTTCACAGACAGTAATGGGAGAGAATTGAGGCTCCCAAAAGGCAAAGTTGAAAAGGGAAAAAGGAAACGTGGAGAGGACGGTAGGCACAGGCAACACGGTCTCAGGGTGAGGGGCTCACAGCCAGGTAGTGGGGTAAAACCAAGAGCAGCCTTACCGGGTGTGCTGCTGGAGGTGAGATAGCTGGCGGAAGGATTTCTCACAGAAGTTACAACTGTAGGGCTTAGCCCCTGAATGGATACGGATGTGCTGGGCCAGGTAGGAGCTGTTGGCGAAGGTCTTGGAACAATGTGGGCACTTGTGGGGCTTGGTCTCGGTGTGTGACTTGGAGTGGATCTGCATCTCCGACTTTGAGTAGAATGTCAGTGAGCACATCCGGCACCTGGGCCAAGTGAGGGCAGTGGTTAGAACCCTTCCCACCAAGAGGGCATTGCTGAACCCTCCCCTCCACTTCCAAAGAAGCCAACCTCTCTGAATTCTCTCCTATTCCAACTACATTGTAAGGCCCATGAAAGGAGGAGCTCTGTTTTATTTATTTTTATAGCCGAAGCTTCTAACATAGCCCAGTACAATATAAATACTCAATACATGTGTGCTGAATGATTGGACTCCCTAAGTGTGTAGAGAAACAAGAATTCAACCAAGTAAGACAGGAAAAATTATTATGGGTTCTGAGTTGATGTGAATTTCACTGGCTAGGATTATCAGCTAACTTCTGCTTTCCTTCTGCCTATAATTTAATTTCAAACTTTAAAAGAACTCTTTCCTCCAATTTCCCATGTATAAAGTACATCCCTCAGGTATTCCTCAAGCTCCTGAAATGATGAGGACAAACTGACTCGATTACCCAGGATTCCTCTCCTCTCTCCTCAGATAATTGCTTTCTCTGATTTTCTCCTACTTCCTTTTTCCAAGGATCCCTAGAGGGATGGGGGTGGGTAAGTATTAGAATTACAGTACTTGGAGGAGCTTTTTCCAAACCATGTATGCCTCCACCCTATATCTGATGTTCCACCAGCCAGCTAACCCCCACCCCCTAGGCAATTAAGTGAAAACCACTTTTGCAATGAGCCAAGGTATCTGTTAGGAGTGGGTTGTGTCCCTCCAATATTTAGGAGAAAAAGATTTGCAAAACACTGAGCTTCTGCGCTAAACCTTTCCTCTTTCCTCACACATGGAGCCAATATCAGCACTTTGGGTTGACATCAATAGCATCTGAACACACTTTCACTCATCCCAAGCTGGTAATCTTCCTGCTCAAACACTGCCCAACAATTCAAAGTAAGAAGGCCTCTGAGCAGGACAAACCACAACTATTCAGACTTTATTGGGTAAAAGCTATTTATATGTGAGCTAGAACCCTAACATTCCTAAACAAGTCACCAGTGCATACTGTGGACTGGTAGAAAGGGCAACAGCCTGGAAGCCAGGTAACTGCAACAAGTCCCTCTTCTCTGGGTGCTCCCAACTTATCTCTGTGAGAGGGGCTTGGGATGGTGTGAGGGATGATTTCTACTTTTTTCTGATCCCAGAAGAATTTTTAGAGAATTAACTGAGATCAAGGCTACAAAGAACTCCGAGCTGCTCAGAAAAAAAGATATTACTGTTAGCTGGGGTATGATCCCTCTATTAATGCCTCTATTAAAATTCTAATCATTAAGGCCAATTTCTATTTCTCTAGTTACTTGATAACTCTGAAGGAAACCCAATTACCAGTTTACCAATCCCTGACTCTTGTCTGGGACGCCCAACCATTGTATAGGAGGTGGGGAGGTTCTGTTTATAGGTAGCACAGTCCAAAGGACGCAGCCAATGGAAGACAGTCAGTGGGAAGTCTAGACACCTGGGATCTCTACTCAGGGTTCAGTTACAGGATTGCTCATCAATCCAGACCTTAGTTTTCTGGTCTGTAAAATGGAGAGATAAATATCTGGTAGGCCCTATAAGGTTCAGCAAACACCCAGGACAGTCAAAAGTAAGCCAGTGTTCTCTAATAATAAAACTGCATTTCGCTGGCCGGTGTGGCTTAGTTGGCTGGGTGTCATCCCGTGCACCTAAAGGTTACCAGTTTGATTCCCAGTCAGGCCACATGCCTAGGATAAGGGCTTGATCCCCAGTAGGAGGCATGAAGGAGGCAGTTGATCGATTTTCCCTCTCATACCAATGTTTTTCTCTCCCTCCCTCCCCTTTATTCTCTCTCTAAAAATCAACAGAAATGTTAAAAAAATAATAATTATAAAACTGCATTAATGTTAACAGCATCAGTGCTGATGGATGTGCTCATGCTACTATAGTTTCACTAAGACTGAGGTTAGAAACTGGACGCATTGTCACTTAGAGGGGAGCTGGACTAAAGTTACAAAATAATTTCCCTTCGTTGCTAAAATTTCTTATAGTGGAACAACACATTCATTTTAACTTAAACAAAATCTCATTTAGTTAGTGTATGAGTGCTGATTACACCCTTAGTATGAAATTAATTATAGAAGAGGAAATAACCCTCTTCATCAAAATTTTCAACTAGAGAAGAATTCGAAAAACTTAAGTTCATCTATAATGGACTGACAACATGGCTAGCAGTTTCAAAAGGTACTAGGTATAATAATGATAACAGTTTGCCATTTGTTGTTGTGCTGGATATTGCCAGGGAACTTTAAATACATTTTTTCCACCCCTCACAACAAGCTAGAAAGTACTATCCCTGTTTACAGAAAGGAACGCAAAGGCCCAGAAAGGTTAAGTAATGTGCCAAAGGACAGTTATTCACTACAAAGCTATGATCTAGCCTAATTTAAAGATTCTTCACACTAAAGGTATTCAAGGAGAGCTGGAGAATCATCTTCCAAGAATGTTTAGAGGACTAAAACTATAGAGAAAAGACAGCTTAGGTGACCATTAAAAGTATTTCCAACTCTGAAATCCTATGAAGCCAAATAAAAAGAGTACAAGTAATGCCAAGTGTTGGGTGGGTGAAAAGAAATCTGATGTAGGAGAGTTGTGACAGTGGGCAGTTAGCAGGGGAGAGGAAAGCTGGCACCCCATATCACAGTGCACAACTCCAGGAGGCACCATTCACATCCAACACAAGAATGGTGACCCTCTGGAGGCATGAAATGCAATCGCCTTGTTTATAATAACCATTCTGAATTATCATCCCATTTTTTTCCTAACCTACTCAAAAACAATTTCAAATACTCTGATTTTCCCTCAAAACATTTCCACAAGATAGATGAGGGCCACAACTGATCTTCCCATTTTATAGATGGGAACTCTTTAGTCAGAAATAAGTTGACTTGCCCAGAGCAACAGAACCCAATTCCCCCAACACACAGTCAGATGCCACTGGCCACAGGAATGGATGTGGTTGACCCACGCATGCATCGAAAGAGGGATCTTCTATGATTAAAAAGATTCCATTGGAATTTCAGAGTTCTGAGTTTCTGAAGAAATCCCATTCACCTAGATATAATTAGTTGCCTTTAAATTTTAGAGTTTTCTTTAGGTGTGGAGCCTGTCAAGAATTCCAAAAACATAGAGGGTGCAGAAAATCCCACCAGGGCATCCTTCCAATTATATATTCACATTTCTTTTCATATATACAGTTTGGGAAGTCCAGGGCTTTAATGTGGGTCCAAAAAACTAACAAACAAGAAAACCTTGGCAGAATCAGAGGCTCCTGATCCATGCGAAGGGCTTCACAGGGTGTCAGAGAAGCCCCTCACTACTCCTACCACAGCAAATTTTGTATAGGTGCATCTCCACGTCACAATGTCCTCACTTTAAGCAAATACATAAAAATCCAGATTTCTATAAAATATATTTAAGAGGGATTTTCATTTTATGAAATGATATATAAAAGAATGCCTTTAAATGAATCAAACTTGTCAGGTACCTTTATAATATGATATGATGTAAACATTTTCCAGGAACACTTTTATTGTATAAAGTGGGGTACACCTGTAATAATAAAGCTGCAATGAACTTTCGGATTATAAACTGAATTCTGTAGTGCTCAACACTTTCTGCACAGCAATACTTCCCTCATTTTCACTTACAAAGAGGAATTTAAAAGCTCTGTAGTTGTAGCTGCTCTCTACAGAAGTGTACAACACAAATAATAATAAATGTTAAATGATGACTATTTTTTATCTCTTTTGAAGTTCCCAACATTTCAAATCTTATCTGATATATACCCCCAACAAATGGGAGGCAGAAACAGAATTCTCCCCATTTTATAGATGAGGAAACTGAGGCCCAGAGAGGGGGAAAGGACTTGCCCAGGGTCACACAGCAAGTTCGTGGTGGAGCCAGGAACTGAATCCATGAGCCCAAGGCTCTGTCCATTTCCTGTGCCGCAGTTCCCTTCGCTCCTAAAATGGGAACAACATTGCCCATCTCGGTACACTAAGGACAGACCCAGTCTCCCAGCCATGCATATCTGCCCCTGTCTGTGTCAAAGCTGTGACAGTGGTTATCCCACTCTATACACTGGGACCAATCTCCCCAAACCCACTAGGGGCCTTGATAGTTGTCAAGGGAATTAAAAGATTTCCAATGTTCAAAGGGCAGGGAAATTTATTTATGTAATTATTTTTGTACAGTACCACATGCAAATATAATGCTTTCTGGCAAAGGACAACTTGAAGGCAGTAGGAGAATCAAAAGGACTTCCATGAATTAGAGAGTGAACAAATAGTCATTTTATAAGCATAAGTGAGGGAAGGGTGGTAGGGAGGAATACCTACCACCTTTTTATATAGACCCCTCCCATTATCCCAACCATGCAGGGTCAGGCAGGCTCACTGCCCAAATACGGCCCAAGAACACCAGTGGATGGCACACTGGTGAGGGGCTTACCAGAAAGGTTTCTTGGAAAAATAGGAATGGAAAATGCAGAAAGCAAAAAGGAGCTGGAGACAGTCTCAAACCCAGTCTAAAGCCTCATTACAAGAACGAACTCCATTATGTCACTCAAAAATAAGTCAATGCTGATGACCCCAAAGGGTCTGCATCCTGGGGGAAGAGGCACCAGAGAAGTGCTAGAAGCTCTACCTTCCTGCCCCATGATAAAACAACTGACATGCACATGGATCGGAGGTGGAAAGCTGGCAGAGCATACAGCCTGATAAGGGGTAAGACACAGGGTAGGGAAGCTGAGACAAGGATCCTCACCCCATCCTACCCCAGGATCATTCATACCTATAGGTTTTGCCATCTTTCTGATGGTCATCATCATCCTCAGGGGAGAGGACATAAGGGTCATTCATCTCGGGCAGCCCTGATTCCAACATCCGCTTCTTCTTTCGGCCCCGGGGGGGCTTAGGAGCCACATTACCACCTCCACCACCACCTCCACCTCCTTCCTCCGTTAGGGTTGATGACACCTTCTTGGAGAGGTCAGGGACCACCTGCAGGGCTTGTGAGCCAGGGGGAAGAGCTGAGACAATCATGGGAGCCGAAATGGGGAAGGTCTGAGCTGATGAGGCTGTGGTCACAAGGGAGCCTGAGGGGGACGTGATTACCAAACCAGGACCTAGGATTGGGAGAAAAAGGAGATGGTGTCATGTTGTCCAGTTCTGATTCTAATCCTATTTCATTTCCCCAGATCATTGTCTAATTAACCCCTTACCACCCCCCCCAGCCCAGAGTATATAGGAAACCCCAAACCCTGTAAAAAAATAATGGTCTCCTAACCCCTGTCCCCACCCCAACCCCAGTAACAGTGAGATTTACCCCTTGATTGACTCCCTTCTCTTCTCCACCTCTGAGAACAGGAGACTCCTTGATTCAGAGAAGGAAAGAATGTCACCTCCTCAAAGGCAGGGACCGCATCTTCTACTTCTTTGTATCCCCCACAATGCCTAGCGCATTGCTAGGCACACAGTAGGCACTTAATAAAAATTTGATTGAGTAATCAAACACATTTCCCACTCCCCATGTTGTTGAAGCCCTCCAGCCTGGGGTACTGATCATGGAAGATCAACACCTCAGATTGGAGAAGAGCAGAGTTGCTCACCAGCAGTCATTAGTCCTGTAGACGGCACAGGGACCACCGTGATATTCTGGGTAACGGATGCCTGGCTATGTGGGGTCAGCTGGTCTGACTTGGACTCTGTGTCCATACTGATGCCAGAGGACAGGGACACTGAGGCAGGCACTGTCAGCAAGGTGGGGTAGTGGGGTGGAGCTAGCCCACAGCCCTTCTCTGGCAACAGCTGATCCTTCATCTTGTTGATGAACATCGTGTTCTCAATCTGAAAGAAATGGAAGGGGCAGAGAACAAACAGATGGGAAGGGGTAGGGGAATGAGTAAAAAAGGTGAAGAGCACTAAGTACAAACTGCCAGTTATACAAATAGTAACAGGGATATAAAGTATAGCATAGGGAGTCAATAATATCATAACTATGCATGGTACCAGATGGGTACTAGACTTATGGGGGGGGGGGAAATCACTTCATAAATTATAGAAATGTCTAATCACTATGATGTGCACCTGAAACTAATATATGATGTCAACAGTAATTTTTAAAAAATAAATAAAGGAAAAGGAATGGGGAGGGGGTGGGTGTGGCTTCTTCAGGGAGAGTATGCTTTTGTCTGCTCCCTAAGCACTTAGCATTGCCTGTCCTCCTTGGATATCAAGGAGTGATGGTTAATACCTTTGTGCTTCCAGAGAGAAGCCAAACAGAAACCCTATACAATTCTCAGTGATGGGGACTTGGTGAAAAAGCATGTGGTTTGTCTTGTTTCAGTCTCCACAGTCATACAACTTACTACTCAGAGTTGAAAAAAGTATACCATAGGGGAGGAGCAAAAAAGCAAACCCAACCTACCTGTCCTGAGACTGTGGGGATAGAAGGCCAGAAGTACGGGTTAGAATTGAAGTGAGATTCTTCCATTCTACCTGAAGAAAGAGGGACCATATCACACACTCAGGAATAAATCTGAAGCTTAGCAGTGGAGAAGGGGAGTTGAGGAGTTCCTGATTTCTTCTTTGACCACATGGCTGGGAATTAGCAGTCAACACCTTAGGATCTAGCATATTAGTCCCATTGGTCAGAGCCACTCAGCATTATATTCCTATTCAATAGAGGCTATCCTAGTTAAGATGCTGGTGAAAGAACTTATACACATATCAGTTACCCACAGAATGTTTCCCATACTCCAAGAAAGAGAATTGGTTTTACATTCCTTTGCTGACAAAAAAAGAAACTGAAGCCATGAGAGGGGAAGGAATGTGCCCAAAGTCCCAAAAAGCAAACTACTGATTGGCTTCAAAGAGCAGGGTATCACCATTCCTCTTCTCTTTTATTCCTCAAATCCTCCTTCCTTGAAATAAAAAAGTTCAAGAGTTCCAATCAACACATCTATAGTTCTATGCAGCTTGAAAAGGTTCTAGGCCAGGACACAAAATGCCCAAGAGCATTAAAGACTGAAATGGGCAGGAATCAAAATCGAGGTATTTTTTGAGTACCATATTCTATCTGGGGACCACACCCCACTGATCCCAAGGTCTAAACATCCATGGTGCTACACTGGACACCACACATGATGGGCTGAGCAGTGAGAACCTAGGAGTTACCAATTTAAAAAAGGGTTCTAGCATCAGCAGTAGCAGCAGCATCCACCTAAAGGGATTCAAAATAGGGACAACAGTGGGCCAGAACACATACACATTACTCGACTCCTGCTTTGTAGTTGTCTAACACTAAGCTTCTAAGAGTCTGAACTTGAGAATGTGAGTTCTTCTCTGTACACAGATGACAATTAAGCTTAAAATTTTAGGAGTGAAGAAAAATCAAGAAAAGTAATCCCTCCGAATCACAATGCAAGTCACAGATGAATAAAGAGCAGAGGCATCTCACCACTCACTCATTTTCACATTCTGATCACTTCTAGAAAGGCTTAACTGGCAGTATCTTGGTCAAGAGTAGCTTCCCAAAATTCGGGACTAGGAAAGATCTAGCCCAGCAGAAAGCAGGTGAAGAGGCAGAATGAGACTGGTGGAATGAGGGAAACAAGGAACAGCAGGAAATAAACATGATCACTATGTTGTTACTCTGAGCCAAGAGCAACCAAGATTCAGGTGGGGAAGGACCTGTGACCTACAGCCACAGGTCCTGCTGAGGATATGCTGGCAGCAGAGACCAGAGATACTAAGAGCTGAAGGGTAGACTGAGCACAGAAATTTGATTTCAAGTAGTGACTAAGGAAACTAGGAAAGATCTTCAACAAAGGAGTTGAAGCATAAAGGATCTCTCTCTGAACATAACCCCGTTCCTTATCTTTCTCCAGAAGTCTCCTCACATTTTTTGCTCTATTAAACAGCACCCTCAATTTTCATAGATCCTATAAAGGGAAGCAGAAGTGAATTTCAGCCTACTTTTTCCTAAAAAGTAGCAAAGGAAAGGGGCAACACATCAAATTCGTGATTACAACAGCTTCACACAAATGAGGCTCAATATTAAATGACCAAGGATTGACTGCAGGTAAATCCTGCTTCCTGAGTTATAAAATATAGTCTCCAAAAAAGGTGATGACCTTTTCCTCCCAGCAGTAGGGGCCTCAGGTCCTCCTTAGGCAAGAGAAATCAAGAAACAATCAGATTACAGTTTACAGGGATCCAATCTTGCTAAGCTTTTCGGGAGGTAGGGATCACGTCTTGGACCTCTCCAGTTTCTAACACAGGACTCACCGCCCAGTAAGCAACCCCATATTTAATAAACTGAATGACAGCGGACTCCACACATACAGATTTTAAAAACACTGCAAGGGGTTCAAACTTTAACTCACGACTCCACTTTGTCTAACATTTTAGCTGAAATGAAACAAGAATGGTAATATATGAAAGAAATGTAATAGAGAATTAGGCTGGAGAGCAAAAGAAAGAAGGGTCTAATATACAATATCCCCCTAAAGACTCAAGGGGGAAAAAAAAGACTCAAGGAAGTAAACACATTATGGATGTGAAAATTTAGGAGGGAGGAACTGAGAGCCTGAAAATAAGAATGTCCTCAGATAGGATTCCTGTGACAAGGCCCCTCCCTCTCCAAAAAGACTGTATCTATTAATATTGTCCTACAAGTGGCTTAGGTGAAGTGGTTTCTGAGGGAAATATCACCTGTAGCTTCCTGTAAAGGGGGCATACAAAGTGACATGGTGGACAATATCACCACCACTTTCACCATTAACATCTATTAAGTGCTTAATTATGTTCAAGATGCTGTTCTAAGCACTTTACAACTATCACACCATTTAATACCTACAACAATTCTATAAACAAAATGGGGTACTGTAATCCCATTTTTCAAATGAGGAAATAGGAGGCAAACAGTAAATAGCAGAGCAAGTCAGGGAAAGGGGTTCTATAAGAGATCAAAACCATACAACTTGCCCGGTAGGTGTGGCTCAGTGGCTGAGCATCGACCTAGGATCCAGGAGATGGTGGTTCAGTTCCCAGTCAGGGCACATGCCTGGGTTGTGGGCTCGATCCCTAGTCGGGGGCGTGCAGCAAGCAGCCGATCAATGACTCTCTCATCATTGATGTTTCTATCTCTCTCAGAAATCAATAAAAAAGATATATATATATATATATATATATATAAAACACACCATACAACTGAACTGCATACTCTCTGACGTTGTGACTTGATTCACGAATTAAAATTTAAAATATTTCCAGGAATGGACTATGCATTTTTCAGGTAGTCCTAATGTTTTAAAAAATGAAATTCTGATGACAGCAGTTTAAGATGATATTCTCTGTCCACATCCTGTGAAACCTCACTTAGCCACCAAGACAACTGATTTTAGAATCATGTGGAGTCTGAGTAAAAAGTGCAGATTGTCCAGAGAGGCCCCTCCACTTCCACGGATACCCAGTCTATCACTCTGCTTTGTTTCTTAAGAGAACAAAGCTGAACATCAGAACCACAGCTGGTCCTAGGATAGAATAATAAATGTGCTTTGTGGGCTTCTGATAAATATGTCAGCCCAAAATGGAGGCTCATGCAGAGTACTGCTCAGCCAACTAGAAGCAATATTTGCCTGCAAAATGACACCTGAGAAGTGCTATACTGCTGTTCTGAAAAGGCTGATTTAAAGTTCTATATACCTGAAATGAGATCAAATGGAGAGTCAAGAAGGAATGCTCATGCCAGAAATACATGTAAATGGTGCCGCCAGAATTGTATAACAGGGTACCTCTGGGGTAAAATCCCTCAAATATCTATTTATTGTCCATTTGACCACTTAACCTCTTAATTATCATTCATGGAGGAACTTTCACCTAACTATCCTGACATCCAAGCAGGCATGTATCAACAACATTCCAAAACTTTAAGAAGCCCAATGATATTATGGGGAAATCTCATCTCTACACAGAGCGCCAGTTTTGATGACTATGCCAATATACTAAAAACGTACTGGTTTACTCTAGACTGGGAAGGATTCTATTATAGCCCCTGAAGGGCAAGAAAGAAGGAAAAACACAGTAAGTGGGAAGAAGTATATTGGAAGATTGAAAATCTGGGTTCTGCTTGGCCGGGCGTGGCTCAGCGGTTGAGCGTCTACCCAGAATCCAGGCGATCACGGATCGATTCCCGGTCAGGGCACATGCCCGGGTTGCGGGCTCGATCCCCAGTGGGGGGCGTGCAAGAGGCAGCCAATCAATGACTCTCTCATCATTGATGTTTCTATCTCTCTATCCCTCTCCTTTCCTCTCTATGAAATCAATAAAGATATACTTAAAAAAAGAAAAACAAAATCTGGGTTCTAATTTCAACTTTACCACGGCACTGTGCCTTGACTGTTAATAAGAAGGGAGGTTTTCGGCCAACCTGGCGTGACTCAGCAGTTGAGCACTGACCTAGGATCCAGGAGATCACGGTTCAATTCCTGGTGGGGGCACATGCCCAGGTTGTGGGCTCGATCCCCAGCTGGGAGCGTGCAGAAGACAGCTGACCAATGATAACTCTCTCATCACTGATGTTTCAGCTCTCTCCCTCTCCCTCCCTCTCTCTGAAATCAATAAAGATTTTAAAAAAAAGAAAAGAAAAAGAAGAGAGGTTTACTATAATTAAGTTGGACAGTACTTTTCTTTCAAGAGGTTCAAGGAAATATCCTAGCTGGTTCTGCTCAGTGGTTAGAGCATCAACCCTCTACTGAAGCCTCTCGAGTTTGATTCCAATCAAGGGCAGGTGCCTCAGTTGCAGGCTTGGTCTGGGCTGGTTGGGGCATGTGCAGGAGGCAACCAATCAATGTGTCTCTCTCACATCAATCTCTCTCTGAAAAGCAATGGAAAAAATATCCTCGGGTGAGGATTAAAAAAAAAAAGGTTCAAGGAACTACTTATTTATTTTTCAATCTCAAAAGAAATCTTGGAAGCACTGAGGAAGTGAAAAAAAAAGACAATATTACATATCATCCATGAAACACACAGTAGGACTTGAACTCTTGCACCAGAGCTCTGTCCATCCTTCCACAATGCTACCAGTCATCAAGGAATAAAGATGTTACTGCTTCCAGCATATGGTTTTTGTATATATGATGAAGACCACCAACTCTTTCCCAGTACTCACTACAATTTTGTTTTCCAAATAAAGCATGATTTTCTTTTCTCAGGAAAATAACATTCGTTTAACACAACCAACCTTTAGAAAATCATGAAATACAACAACCACCTAGGAATGGACCTAGGAATCAAGACTTCTGGAATGTAATTTTAGGACTGTCAATGGACGACTGAGTAACTTACAACTCTACTAAGTTTTTATTTGGGTAAAGGATGGAGCAGAATAAACCCCTTAAAACAAATTCACAAGGCATATGGTTTGGAATGAAGGCAACACAAAACAGAAAAAGAATAAAATGCTCAAAGTGCTCCTGAAAGGAACAAAGAGAAATATTTCCATGTGATGAGGACTATTAGAAACAATTAGTGAAAATTACATAAAGACCACATAATTACAAAGGAACTACCCAAAAGTATTAGTTCTATAGCCTCCAGCTTAGTAATCACCAACTAGAAGCACTTACGAGAAATAGAGATGCAAAGAACAATCAATTCAAATTCAACTACAGAAAGAACTTGACCCATGGATCTCAGACACCCTATTGAGCAAAACTGTTCCAAAATGCACAACTGCAGAAGGCTGCAATATTAGTTAAGGACTTGAAGTGAAGAAACACAGAGAACCATTTTTTACTCAGTAAGGAAACAAAGTCTTTTTCTCAGATCCTAAGGACATTCAAGAAGGACAGTCCCAATAGAATATGGGGCCTTCCTACTATCTGTACACTCTCCCAAATGCAAAATAACTCAGAACAGGTTATCCCAATTCTATTAGGAAAGACCATCACATCACACCTATTTGAGACCAACAGGACCACTACCACTACACAGCTGACAATCAGGGTCCTCACTGTCTACCCTGGGCACTGCGGGACCATCATACCCTGTATCCTGTGGAAAGAACACAGTGGTTCCCCTTGCCCTCCAATGGATCTACACAATGTGAGGCAGGAGGGGGAAAAAAAAGGCTGGGGATGAGAGAATATGCACCTTATATTTAATCATAACTTGGCTCAGAAACCTATGAGGAACACATTTTATAAACCAGCCTGGAACTGGTTCTTAGGAACACACCTCTAGGATTACAAGCTCTGACTGAACTCCAAACTCATGGATCAATACATGGTCGTTTTCAGGCTGCCTAAAACTCTGTTGCCATCAAGTCTCGTATTTTGAATTCTTCCACTCCATACAGTTTCATCCACTTCAAACTATCTATAAACCAGTTTTTCCCTGAAAACTTCACCCTGCCACATCAAATTCAAATAACTGTGTCATAGATTCAATCACCCAACAGATCCAGCCCAAACACTAAGCTGTGATATTAAGGATACTAACCCCACTCTAAACTCAACTCTGCTGGTTCCAGATATAGGAAAGCAATTCCATAAGCTATGCCACAAGGACTACACTAGAACTAGAGCTCATTTGTCCCCAAAGTAGAAATAAGTTTCTCCTTTGGACACAATGCAACACTACTCCACAATTTCACTTGTACATTTCATAATTCACTCCTGATGAGTACTGGTGGGAATGGAAGGTGATGGGGTCCAGAGCCAACTTTTTACACATAAACTTCCTGGGTATCCCAGGAAGATAGTAGGAAAGAGATAGTAGGAAAAGGCTGATTTTTCTCCCATAGCAAACACCAGTATTACAATTGCTATTACTTAAAAGAATTCTGTCATACTGTCTCCCAAAGAAACTATTTTATTATGACCCCTTCTTCCCCCAAACCAGAAAAAACGTTAACCCAAAATTGTCTTACCCTCTCTCTCTCTTCCTCCTGTTGTTTTATTCTTTCTCCTTTCCAGGGCTCCTGAACTTTCTGTAAACAAATTGTCTGGGTTACAGGGGCCAGTAAGGGTGCAGACACCAGAGAACTGTGGAGGAATTCTTTTGACTGTCAGCAGTCAGTCAATAGGCAGGCGGTTGGACCCCCAAACAACAATCCAAAGGTGCAAGGATATAACAACAGCAGTGCAGTGCCACCCCTATGTAGTTACAAGGGAAATAAATCTAATTCCCAGAAACTAAGATGAACTCTATCACCAGTGTTTGGGTTCCACTCCTGGTCTCAGACACTGATTCTTTCGTTCCTCAGGGCCACAGGTAACCAGGAGTCAGAGAACAGAAGAGTTGGAAGAGAAAGGTCCCTGCCCCTGAGGATTGGCTCAGAGGGCAAAACTGAGGACTGGGGGGATGCACAAGCCCTGTGTCAGGCACAGTGCCAGTTCAGGCCCAGCCACTTCCTCTGGTCTCCCCCCACCCTCACTTCTTCGAGGACTTCGCCCCTGCCTACCAAAGGCCTTGCACCAAGAAGTACCTCTCTCAGCTGCACAGTGGTCTATCTATTGGAGACCCCAGCTGTCCCCCCCCAACCTTTGCTCCCTTGAAAGAGCCGCTGGGAGCCTTCTCCTGATATCGCCCCCCCACCCCAGCCTCAAAGACCCTTCTTTGGGACGTCCCTCCTCCTCCAGGGAGCTGAACTCTACCACACACCGGACAGACACCCGCCCCCTAAGCCCCCCCATTCCTCCCCATCGCCCGCTCCTCCACAACCACTTCCGGTTCCGGGACGGACACACGTACAGTCACACCGTGAAGCCCCCCCTTCCAAGCCCCCCCCTCAGCGAAAAGGGGAGGGGGAGGAGCAGAGAGCTCGGCGCGCGCCGGCTGCAGCGGCGCGAGACTCACCCAGCGGCGACGGCTGCGGCGGCGCCAGAGCCAGAGTGCGGGAGGGGCGGCGATGGCTGGGAGAGGAGGGAGCGGATTGGGGTGGGAGGACTGAAGGGGGCGAGGGAGGGGGAGCACGCGGCGGAACGCGCGGGCACGCACTTCAGGCGCGAGACAGACCCACACACTCACACGCACGGAATGCGCGCGAGACACCCGCAGGGCGGGGGCTCCAGGCAGTGGGTGGCCCCCTTTCTACCGCCCTCCCTCCCCCTAACACTCACCCGGAAGTGGTGCTGCCGCTAGTGCTCCCGAGAACCCCAATTCCTCCACGCCCCCTCCCTCCCCCCCACACGCTCCGAGTTGAGCCACCACCGAGAGAAGGCGGGAGCGCCGGAAACGAAAAGGGGGGGAGGGAGGGAAATAGCAATGTAGCGGGGGTCGGCAATGGGGAAGGGGGGGAAATGCAAAGGTCGAGTCACTTCCGGAAGCGGTAGAGCACATCCGGCGCCGATGGCGCCGGGAATACTGCGGATAGAAGTTACGCCAAGGAGGGGCGGAAGTGGCTTCTGCCCGGGGACCCGGTAGAACCCCCTGTGGATGTGACGCCACAACGGAAGTGAAGGCGGGTTCTGCTAAGGGCAGAAGCCGAACCGTCTGAACTGCGGCCCCGGGCTTCCGGAAGGGACTTCTGGGGAAGTGGGAGGGTGGAATCGCGACAGGGTCCTGAATTATGCATCAAGGTACGATTTTTAAAAGCCTAGGGTCCCGTTTCCCTTACTTCGGTGGGGGTATAGGCTGATGTAGGAAGTTCCCGTTCTTTTTTCTTATATGGTACTCTCAAGAATTTCTTAATGCTTTGAATATGCGGCTAAGGACAGGATGTCAGTTTTCTGAGGTCACTAGTTAGGCCCAGAGAGTAATAACCTCTCCCCAGTCATCAAAATCCGACCCCTCCCTGACCACACCCTTTACTCTCCTCTTGGATCTCTATGTTCTCGTAGCCCACGTCCACAACGCTGTCTCCTCACTCTGCTTCGCTTTTAAATATGACATTCATCACTACCTGACATATTGTTTCCATCTCTTCCCACTAGAATATTGGCTTCCTGAGGGCAAGGTCTTTGAATTGTTTGCTGCTGTATCCTCAGACCCTGGCATTTAGTTTGTGGTCGGTTAACATTTGTTGCATAAATGAACACAATATGAACTCTTTCAGGAAGCCTTCCCTGATTGCTCCAACCCATAATGGTCCCTTTATCTGAATTCCCACAGCATTTAGTCGGTACCTTTTGTTGCTGTTTTAACCATTTCTTTTATTTTATATATATATATATATATATATATATATATATGTATATGTATATGTATATGTGTATATATGTATATATATGTATATATATGTATATGTATATATGTTTTTATTGATTTCAGAGAGAGGAAGGGAGGGAGAGAGAAATATCAGTGATGAGAGAGTCTTTGGTCTGCTGCTTCCTGCATGCCTCCTACTGGGGATGAGCCTGAAAACCTGGCATGTGCCCTGACCAGGAATTGAACCAGAACCTCTGGTTCATAGGTCGATGTTCAACCACTGAGCCACACCGGCTGGGCAACTATTTCATATATGTGACTCTTCAGCAAGGTTGTCAGCTCCTAGGGAAGAAATTGTCTCATACATAGTATTCTTCCCACTGCTTTGCTGAGCACATAGTAGATGCTGAATAATTACACAGCAGTCCCCCCTTATCCACAGTTTCACTTTTCACTGTTTGTTACACTTGGTCAACTGTGGTCCAAAAATATTAAATGGAAATTTCCAGAAATAAACAATTCATAACTTTTAAATTACGCGCCATTCTGAGTAGCATGATGAAATCTCCAGCCATCCGGCTGAGCCTGGGACATGACTCATCCCTTTGTCCAGGCTCTCTAAAATGTACGCTCTCCTTGCCCGTTAGTTCCATAGTAGCCATCTCAGTTATCATATTGACTCTGGAGGTACTGCAGTGCTTGTGTTCAAGTAACCCTTATTTAATAATGGCCCCAAAGCACAAGAGTGGTTATGCTGGCAATTCAGATATGGCAATTCTGAAGGCAGGAAGTGATTCCTTTAAGTGAAAAAGTATGTATGTGTAAGAATACACATAGTATATATAGGATTCAGCACCATCAGAGATTTCAGGCATCCCCTTGGGGTCTTAGAACTTATGCCCTACAGATAAGGAGGGACTACTGTATGTTATTTGAGTAAATGAATGCTGCCACTAGCCTGCACCCTGATATGGCCAGAATCCCTGTGTACTCAACTCCATTTTGGCTGAAAGAGAATTGAAGTCCCTCCTATTAACAGAAGCAGCCCCTTGGTTAGAGAGCAAAATAACCCTGATAAAAATAACTATAATGTCCATTTTACAAGTAATGAAAATAAGACTGAAGATTTAGGTGATTTTTCCCAAGATCACATAAAGGAAGTAGCAAAAAACACCTAAAAATAAACATTTAAATTAAATGTTTAAGAAGATATGTATCTTTGGCTTGTAATAATTCATATCTTTTTTAAAGTATCTACTCTTTATATCACAGTTTTGGATCTGCACTCAGTGCATGTTAACCCAGTAGCAACAGCTGGCAGGTTAAGAGTCTTAAGGGCTCAGATATGATGAGACCCAGTTGCTGACTGAATTAGAGATAAATTATTTGAGAAATCTTAACTTTGGGGGCTGAGATAGAAAAGTGGGAGCAAAATAGTAGTCATCACTATAAGTCCTGGTTCTCCTCTATTTCTTTTCCTCTTTACATTAATCGGCACTCCCTAGGCCTCAGTGCCTCCATCAGTACTGCTCCTGCCCTTGCTATAAGAAGCAAGTTTTAAGTTCTTTGAACTCCTTAGAGAAAAGCTTTAGAGAGATAAATGTGGGGTGTAGAAGGAGGAGGGCTGTTAATTTTAGCCTGGGGTTTTCCAGCTGGCACACTGTTACCATTTTGAATCACTTCCACACCCTGAGCTCTGCCTGGGAGAGCCCTCCTCCTGGGGGCTTCCCCATTCCTAGTTTGGTCTGAACCACAATGGTAAGCATTCCAGAAAAATGCTTAAGAGAAGCCTGGCTGAGTCATTTGACGCACAGCTCAGGAGGCAAAGAAAGTACAGTGATGAGAGATGCTGGTCCCAGTAGTGCCTGTGATGTGTGGCCTTCAAGAACTGAAAGGGTAGTATGGCCACTGTTTATGTTCTTCGTCTGTCACTATGCAGTGACTCTCTGCCCTACCACTTATTTGCAGCCTTCTGAGGACCTCCAAGGTCCCACAGTTCCAGTTTCAACTCCATGAAAGAAAAAGGTTATGATCTGTTTCCTGTGGCCTCAAGACTCTTCCTTGTTAGTGTGACTGTGATTTAGTTTGCAGTAATCCCTTTAGGATAACTCAGAAAGCTAGGATGTCTCCTTTGTCTCTCCCATCTGACTTTCCATGGGGAAGAGTGCATTTAGGGAGAGGGAACAGATGAGGATTTCCAGTGTTTTGCTGTGTATTTTAATATATTTAAATTCAGAGAAACAGTCTAATCAGACAATAATTAATTCCCTCTTCATCAGGGGCCTTCAGTGTGCCTTTTGCATATGGATGAGCTGCAGGGTCACACTGTCCCTCTGAAGAGACAGTTGCTGAAGGTGAAAGAGCTGGGTGTGCTCTCCAGGCACTTGAGCTCCTTCCCCTTCCGTGTTAGTGCTTCCCCCTCCCCACACCTGAGAAGAACTAAATTCCTGTTGGGAAAGAAAGGTTAATGAGGCTTCCTCTCCCATCCTCCTGGATCCCTCTCTCACTGCCCCCAATCCCTCCTATCAGCACCTCTTCTTGCACCCTCAGGTTCCATTCAGCCCTCTAGTCCACCAGCTACCCACTGGGATCTCTTCAGGCCCCACTGGGTTGCCTCTGAGCTCTCCTCAGTAGCTTGTCTGCTTTGTACCTCTGCTTTTAGTTGGTTCCTCACTCCTTGGCCCCACTCTGCTTCTTCCCTCTGTAGCAGTCTGTCTTTTTCTTAGGGAGCCTGATGTTCCGAATGCACACACTGCTCTGGTCCTGAGAAATATACTGCCTCCTCCCCACTCACCTCTGCACTGCATGGACTAAGCCATACTTCCCTGAGTACATGGTCATGCTCTCCAACACCTAAAACACACACCTACCAACCCATGTACATTCCTAATTTGAGCTGCAAAGATAAACACATGATGCATACACAGCCCAGAGCAGCCCAGACTGCCTTTTGGCATATTACAGTCTCCTTTCCTCCCTGGAGCTCCCCATTGCCAGGGAGCAAGTGGGGCACAGATGGGGGTGGGGAGAGAAGTGGGACCTGGGTGGTTACCGTAGCAACGAAGCCTAGCAACAGTTGAGATGCTGATGTGTATGTGGGCTTTTGCAGGGCTGTTACAAGAGCCAAACCTAGAATTGGGGGCTCAGAGGTGACTGATTCCAGCTGGGCAGCCTAGGTTCCCTCCCCCAAACACACCCCTTGATTCCACTTCCACACCCTATCAGAGAAGGAAGAGTGGGGAAAGCTAATGAGTTAGCTACAGGGCATCTAATGCTACTTAGCTTTGGGGGGGCAGCTGTGGGTGGGGCAGGGTAGGGAGCATGGCTGAAAATAAACCAAGCAGGGCAGCCTTTTTCCCATTGCTCCATTTTTTCTGTTCTTTCACCTTTCACCCTCCATCTGTCTTATCAGCTCTCTCTTCTGCCTTTTCTTGCTTGTTCCATTGCCTGCCCTTCTATGTAATTTGTCCTTATTTTCTGTCTCCTTTCACAGGGTCTCTCTTGACCTTCACTGTCAAGTAACAGGCAAGCTATTCTTCAAGTTTCTCTTGCTCTGGCTGCTCCTGATCAAGACTGCTCCCTTAGCTTCTCTTCATTTCACCTAGTCCCAAGTTAGAGCCCCTGAATCCCACTCCAGGTCAGGCCACACTGGGTCTGGAGGGGTCTCAGGGCTCATCCTCTTTCTCCCTGTTGGTTGCCCATCGCCTCTCCTCCCATCCACTCACTCTGCAGGGCTCATAAGGCAGAATCAGGGGACACAGGTATCTTGCAAAGACTTTATTTGAAAATTTTGAAACTTACATCCCACAAGAATTCAAGATTATCACCACAAGAAGAAAGATAATACAAAAATATATATCACAGCATAGGAGCCAGGTAAGAGAAGAAGGTGGAAAAAAATTATGAGAAGTAGGGACAAACCTGGGGTGGGGGCAAAAGGAGGGAAAGTGGAAAAACAAAGGAGAGGAAAGGAGAGATGTTAGGGAACCCAGGAAGGGGAGGGGTAAATTGGGAGGTAGAGCTCCCAATGGCCTTGAACTAGCTGGCTCCATTCCCTGGCAGCCTCAGTGAAATAGGGAGGCCCTTAGAGAGGCTGGAAAGTGGAGGACTGGCTCAGGGGGCTCTGAATTCCAGAGAGTGACATACACACACAGACAGCCAGGACAGATAAGACAAAAGGGACTTAGGAGGAAGGGAAGGGCAAATGGGAGCCCCTTTCTCAGGTAGTGCAACAGGTGACTCCCCAAAACCCATCTCCCAGACAACAGAGTTTAGCAGTGGGGCGGGGGAGAAGTGTAGGGCCTCACTACCCTCATTCTCATGGGGGAGCCCTCTGGGTAATGAGAGCACCCATGGAGTGGGATGAGGGAGACAGTGAAACACATGACATGGAACAGGATGGGCCATGACAGATGGGGGCACAAGGAGCCCCCAGTTCACCTCCCACCCACCTCTGGGGCAGCATGCAGGAGTCACAAAAACTAGATCAGTAGGTGTTCATGAGGGAGAGTGTAGGCACGACACACAACACCACAACATGAGGCCAGGAAGTGCACGTGAGAGGAATGGTAAAGCCTCCACTGACCACTGAGTGACAGAGATGAGCATGAATGTGGGAAAAAGAGAAAGTGAAAAATGTGAAACAAAAGGGAGAATGTGAGGGATCAGAAGAGGGGGGAGAGAGGGATGGGGAGAGGGTGCTGAAGACTGGCTGAACGAGAGCATGAGTGTGTGCAATGGCCTGGGAGGGTGGAGGTGAGTGTGCAAGGCTTTCATGTGAGTGTGCAAGGGTGGGGATGGGGGACCAGAAACCACAAATATGTGAGGTCCCCACTTAAAGGAGGGTGAGCAAGTAGGATTGCCTATAGGGCCAGTGAGTGTTCCAGGGTGGTGTGCCAGGGGCAGGAGCCAGGAGCACCTGCAGCCCCAGCTCCCACAGCTGCCCTACCCTTAGTGGGATGGTGGCTATGCCGGCCCCTTGGCCTCCTGCTTGGTGGCACCCCAACATTGGTGGGCATCACAGATTCACCAGGGGAATCCTGAGAGGAAGAGGGAAAGGGCATAGTCAGGAAACAAGGGGTAAGCCAGAACTGAAAGGGGAGTCCAAGACAAAGGGAATCAAGGTTAAGAGGGCAGAGTTGGAGTTAAATGGCAGCATGAGAACAGGACATGGATCCACAAAGAGCGGGAGAAGGAAGGGTCCTCCCGGAAAGGAGGGGTCCAGGCTCCTTGGGAGGGCCAGGGACCAGGCTGGGAAGGAGAGCCAGGGCTCTGGGAGGGCCAGGACTACCTCCCCCCACCCACCCAGGAGGGAGTACCCCCAACCACAGCTCCAGAAACCTAAATGTCCTCCCTTCCCCACCCTCCCATCTTTCTTCCCTGGCCCTCACCGGTTCAACTGGAAGGCTGGAGCCCCTTTGGGCTGGGGCATCCCAGGCCGGGGTCCCCCTCGGGGCTCCTCATGGTCAGGGGTGGGGGTGGGCGAGTCCCCGAAGGCCCCCAGCACAGTGACCCCAGCTGGGGACAGGTCTGTCAGCGGCTGCTGGCTCTCCTCCTGCCTCAGGGCACCTTGCTGTCCTGAGGGCCTGCGCCGCTTCTGGCTGCGGTCCCAGCTGGTGCACCAGAAGGGAAGAGGTTCTCTCACACACTTAAGAAGCCCCTATTCTGGGCCTGCAGGGCTGGTCACCCCCAGCCTCCCTCAGGCACCCCTAATATCCTGTAGCAGAGAAACTGGCCTCTAACAGTTCCCTACACCAAATCCTCTGAAACTGCATGTCCATAAAACTACTTCTCCCACCCTGCCCTCCTGGGGCTCTGGGATCTAAGCCATCTTCTCAACCTGGTCCAGATCCACAGAATTAGTACTTCTGCCCCACCAACAGATAGAGTCCCCCAGAACTGCCTCCTCCTCCATGCATACCCAGAAGAACCATTTCCTCAGCAAGCGTTTTGGCAGGTTTAGTTCTAGTTCAAAGTCAGCTAATGACCTGGACACTTTAGCCTAATGATTCCCTCAGTAAAGTGTGAAGGACTGAGTGACCCATTATTAAATACATGCAAAGAAAGCTCCAGATTTGCTCCCTTCTCCCCAGGTACCCTAAGAAGGGGCTCTGCAGACTGGGTCATTTTTCTCTGCCTTGAAGGAAATGGGGACAAGGGATACCCACCAAAGCTAGTGCACGTAAATAATCCCCCACCTCTCCCATTATCCTTGTATTTCCCTGAGAGAAGGAATGTGCCCTGGTTTCTCACTGTGTCCCTCCACCCCAAATTCTTAACTACCTTTCCCCAAAGTTTTGCCTTAATTCACCACTTCCTATCCCACCCCCAGCAAAATTGCTGCCCTTGTTCCTTCCTGCCTTCCAGCCAAACATTCAATTCCCATCTGCCAGCACCCTCCTCCCCCGAGCTTACCAGAACTTGAAGATGATGCCAGTGGCCACGAGAACAATGATGATGGAAATGGTAATTGTGACATAGAGCTGGGGGTCCACACCTGATTGGGGTGGGAAGAAAGTTTTAGGGAGGCTCATTGTGGTAGGAGCCAAGAGGGACTGAGGATGGGGCTAGGCTGCAGGTTCAGTAAGCTTGAGGAGGGCTGCAATGTGAATCTGCATTGCTCACCTCTTTTTAGAGCCCTTCCCACTCTATTCTATTCATCAGCTTTACCCAGAGTTTTCAGCTCTTTTCCTTCCAAATCCTTCTCCACTTTCCCAAACCTGTATACATGTGATGAGGGGGCTCTAAGGTCAGAGAGAATCCTTCTCTCTGTACAGAAACCAGGGAGTGGAACTGTCCATCTTTTCCCTGGCCTCACCCACAAACCACAGGCCCTGTCTCTGCACTCGAGCCCTGGGGTCTCTTTCATGGTGTTCCTCTGCATGGAATACACCCACTCTGTTTTCAAGGTTCAGTTCAAATGTCAATTCTTGGAAGATGTCCTGATCCCCAGGCAGAGGCAGTCTCTCCTTCTCTTAGAAAACATGCTGTGTGTGCCTCTAGTAGAGCACTTATTACACTGACATCCCCAAGTGTTTACACATCTGTCTTCTCCAATGGACCTGAGCTCCTCCAGGGCTCAGACGCATCTTCATCTCTGCCTCCCGTGCCAGCATGGTGCCTGACACATTTGTGGAAGGAGTTAACAGACAAGGCCTCTCTTGATGCCCTTTGAATCTTCAACCAGCCTCCCCACCCTCATATCCCTACAGGCCTCTCCCACTCCCACTCCCACTCCCACTCACCTTCCCCACGGCCCCCGAACAAGAATGGCCGCAGGGTGGCAGGTGCTTCTCTAAGGATGATCCCATCTCCATCACCCCGCATGGAGTCTGAGTTGGGGTGTGGGGTAGCCAGCCCATGGGGGGCTGCAAAACCATAGTCCAGGGGCAGAAATCCAGGATTGGCAGAATTGGGGTCCCCTCCATCCTCTCGAGACACTGTAGGGCCCCATACAATAGCCCAGGGGTACTGGGATGAGGGTGGCCCCTCTTCAAAGCCTGATGGGGTGGCAGGTGGTGCAGTGCCTGGCAGGACTTGTCGCCTGGATCTTGGGACCCTAGGGGATCGGCTTGGTGGGGGTGCCCGCTCCCACACACATACATGGCGTGGGGCCGAGGGGCCTCCCCGGGCACATGGGGGACGTGCTGGGGCTGGTGGGGTTCGAGGGGAGGAGGAGGAGCCTTGAGCAGGTGGTGGGAGGGGCAGCAACAGCAGTGGCCAGAGAGGGAGGAGGTGGGACAGCAGCAGTGCAGGCCTGCAAAAAGGGAGAAAAAGGGTGAGACAGAAGCCCATCTTGGGCCTATGTGTGGGGAGGACACGCTTATACCAGAGACCCCCAGCTGCCTCTCTCCAGGTCGCTCTGCAAAAGCAGTTGGGCTTTGGGAAGACTCAGCCTCATTTTCTATCTTCTAGGATCTGGCCCTTAGGATGGAAGGCCCTAGTGGGCCTAGGAAGTAAAGGGCCAAGACCTCAGGGAAAGTGGCCTCCAAGCTCCCTCTCCTGTGCCAAACTTACCACATCCTGGACTCCATGTTTGAGATCTTCCTCAGCCGTGACCCAGATTTTAGCCTTTACTGGGAGAGAGAAGAGACTGTCACATCCCCACCCTGCCCTGTGTACTTCTCCAGCTCATTCATCCACCAGTTCTACCCACATCTCCCCTCCCAGGCTGCTGGCTGCCAGCTAAGCTGCTGCCACCCAGGATTCACTGCTGCTGAGCATCTTTGGGGGGGAGGGGGTGGAAACTCCCAGAGTGGCTCCCTGTCTAGCTCCAGCCCCTCTCTACAACTCCCCAGGTCATTGTTACCTCCGCACCCCAGGGTCTACTTTCACTTCTCAGGCTTCCTTCTCACTTTCCCTGCCCACAGCTCCAAGTTTTTCTTGGATCTTAATTTAGAGTCAAGAACCTTGTGATTCCTTGAGCACCTACCACTAGGCAGGGAGTGTGAGAATGGGGGAGGGAAGAGGTAGTCAATCTGAGTGAGTGTGTGAATGTGTGTGTGGTGCGTGCCCAGCCTGCCCACTCCACTTGTAGCCCCAGGCATTTCTCTTATGATTGGCCCCAGGAATCTGCATCTTTAGGAGACGGGTGAGAGGAATTGGAGGGAGGGAAGGAAGGAGACAGAGAGAGGTGAGTGGGAGAAAAACTACAGAATATAATTTTTGCTCAATGTTTAATCATTCAAATGCATAGGTGCCCTCTGAAGGGAGGCAGAAATGGGAAGAGGCCACCTCCTTAAATGTAGCTCTCCTGGGTAAAGAATCCTGGGAGAATCAGGATGAATGGTTTTGAAAGAGGAAGGACATGTTTTCAGGGTTGAGGGTGCTGGATCCAGGGCGGGCAGGATCCCCAAAGTGAATGAGTATATGACACCCTATGTCCTCTGGATTCTGGGTCTAAATCTAGACATTAAGTACACTCAGGATAACAGGAATAAGATAGGAAAGTCTGGGAAGGGGACTGGGAAAGTGGGCAGCGCGGAGAGATGTGAAGGGATGAAGGGCCCAGAAAGGAAAGGTGGGTTAGGAGCAAGAAGGGAGGAGAAGGGTGAAGAGGAAGCCAGCAGAGAGCACAGGCGGAGGGACAGGAGTCAGTCCTGAAAGGAAACAGAAAGGGGGCGGCTACAGATGACTGGGAGCTTGGGGGATGCTGAAGAGGGAACAGGATGAATTAAAGGTCAGGGAGGGAAACAGAGTGAAGGGGTCACAGGAGCAGGGGAAGAAGGCAGAAGGGCAGGAGGAGATGGAAGAAAAGGTCCAGGCTGGAAGGGAAGATGAGACAGGGGAAGGGGAAGGGAGAAAGGGGTGGAGAAGAGCAGGGTTGGGGAAAAGGGAAATGGTAGAGGAGGCAACAGAATACCGAGGACGAAATGAGAAGAGGATGAGATGGGGACCGAAGACGCACAGCAAAGATGGAGGAGTTGGAAATTGCTTCTTTCGGTGTGAAAGGATGTGGAGCTCCGGGAGGAGATAGGGATAGGGGCATGGTGGGGGAAGTGGAGGAGGAATGGGAAGAGAACGGGGCTGGAGGGAGGAAGTAAGGAGTGCAGGAGGGAGCCAGTGAAGCGGAGAAGGGCTCCTAGGGACATCTGTGGCCAACTGACTCCAGGACTCACCTCTCTGCCTTGGGCATCACCCCCTCCCCTCGATGTCAACTCGGGTCCCTGGGCCCCAACCCCCTTTAGCCACCCCTTCCAGGAAGCCCGCAGTCCCCAGGCTGGAGCGCCACCCCCACCTCTCCTCGCGCCTCGCCGACCTGTTGTGCGCAGGAGACGAGATGGGGGTGGGGCGGGAGCCTTGAGGTGGGGGATCCCGGCCCCATCTCCAGCTTTGCCCCAGTCCACCCCTCTCACAGGCCCGCGCTCCCCGCACAGGGCAGGAAAGCAGCGAGAGTTGGGGCGAAAACCAGGACCAGGAGGTCGGCAAAGGGACTCCGAGGGAGGGAGCACCGCGAGCAGACGGGGAACCCGAAGCAAGAGGATGCGAGGAGCCTGAACCGAAGGCAGGATGGAGCAGCCGCGGGGACGGTGCCCGCTGCGCTGAGAGGGCAGGACGCAGCCGGGCCGGAGGAGGGATGGAGAGCACAGCGGGGAAGGCGCGCTTCGGGGCTGGGGGCTGGAGCCGGGTGAGGAAAGGCTCGGAGTTCGGAAGGACGGGGCCGGGCTCCCTCGGGTGGGGGCGTGGGGGTCCCTTTCACTCACCTGCGTGCCTGGCGCGGCGGCGCGAGAGCTGCGGGCGCTCGGGGCTGCGCGGGGCTGGGGGGACGCAGGAGCGGGTGGGGCACGGGGCATGGTCAGGGGGGGTTGGCCGGCTGCGGGGTGTTGGAGAGGGTGGGGGGCGGGCGCCCGGGGCGCGGGGCGGCGGCGGCGGCGGCGGCGACGGAGATGCTCGGCTCGGCTCGGCTCGGCTCGGCTCGGCTCGGCTCGGCTCGGCTCGGCTCGGCTCGGCTCGGCTCGGCTCGGCTCGGCTCGGCTCGGCTCGGCTCGGCTCGGCTCGGCTCGAGCTGCGCTCGGCTCGGCGGGGCTCGGCGCGGCGGCTCGGAGCGCGCGGTCCCCTCCTGCCCCCTCCCGCCCGTAGGCCGCGCACGGTTTAACCCTCCCGCTGCCGCACCGCGGGGGCGGCGCTCGCCGCGTCCCAGGTGTGAGGCTGGAGAGGGCGGCGGAAGCCGAGCGACTGCTGGGTTCCCCGCGTTGTGATGGCGGGCTTCTCCGCCCTCTTCACCCAACACCATGGAAACCCATGGTCACCTTAGTCAGTTTCTGAGAGTCTGCGTCTCCAACTCTCTTTCGCCCCTGGTGAAAAGTGCGGAGTGGGGATCAAGGTAGGGGGGTCGCCGTGAAGACCTGGCACCATCCTTGGATTATCCCAATAACTGGATTCCCCGATTCCCCTCTGGCCCTGCTACAATGCAGGGCCTCCAAAGCCACCCGGTTATCTTTAAAATAAGAAGATCAAGTCGCATTACTCAGCTTATCTAGCAATCAGAATATCCAGACTCCTTCCGGCGACTTACAAGGCCCTATATGACCTAACCCCTAGGTAGCTCTCTGATTTCTTAAGACTTTTTTTCCCCCCTAACACTTTATGCCCTAGCTACACTGGACCTGATCTGTGTTTCTAGAACTGGAGGAGCTTAACTGGCCACAGGGTCTTTGCACTTGCTATAACTCCCTGTGCCTGGAATGTTTTTCCATAGCTTTTAACAATAACTCACTTTTTGTTAATATTTCACTTAGATCCAATGTCACCTCTTCTGAGAGGCCTTCCCTAACCTCTCCATCAAAAGTAGCTTCCCCTGACCCATCCCAGCCCAGTCATCTCTATCACAACCAGGTTTTTGTTTTAATTGATTTTAGAGAGGGAGGAAGGGTGGGGGTGTGGAGAGAGAGAGAGAGAGAGAGAGAGAGAGAGAGAGAGAGAGGCATTGATGTGAGAGAGATACCTGACTGGTTGCCTCCAGAGCCCGGACCAGATCAAACCCAAAACCTAATTATGTGTCCTCATTGGAAATGCAACCCAGGACCTTCTGGTGCACAGGAGGATGCTTCAACCAACTGAGCCACACCAGTCAGGGCCACAGCCTGGTTTTATTCAGGTTGTACTTCTAGGACACCACACTCTCCTTGTTTCCCTTCAACCTTACTGGCTTTTCCTTCAGTCTTTTTCTGCTCAACCTCTAAATGTTAGAGCTTCCGAGGGCTTAGTCCTTGGCCCTCTTGTCTTTCCACGTTCTCCGTCCAGTGATGTCATCCAGTCTCAGGGCTTAAACACTATGTAAATGTCAGTGAGTCCTAAATTTATATCCAGAGCTCCAGACTCATTTATTCAACAGCTTACTTGACATCTCCACTTAGATGTCTAATAGCCATGTAAAGCTAATGCAGCCAGAATAAGTCTTGAATATTTCCTGGCCAATCCATTTCTCTCCCAGTGTTTCCCATCCACTTGTTCAGACTAAAAACCTAGGAAATGTCCTTCCTCCCTTTCCTTCTTCTTACTAATTCCTACCCTGTAGCTAATTCACCAGCAAGTCCTCTGAGCTCAGCATTCAAAATATATCCTGAATCCATCCACTTCTATCTTCGTTGCTCTTATCCTAGTCCAAGCCATCACCTCTCATCTGGAATAGTGCAGTAGCTTCCTAGCTGTTCTCTTGCTCCTGCCCTTGCTCTTTACAAACTAGTCTTCACAATATCTAGTAATATTTGAAAATCAGGATCATATCATGCTCTTCAGTGCTTAAAATATTGGAATGGCTTTTCACTGTACTTGGAATAAATCTGAACGCCTTGTTAGGAGAGGCCCTTCAACTTGTACTCCTCCTCAATGTTCAAACAATGTTCCTGCCAGATCAGACTTCTTGATGTTCTAGAACATCCAAAATCATTCTCTTAGAAGTCCTGCACTTTTGAGTCCCTCTTTCTGGAATCCTTTGTGTCCCCCTCCCTCTCATTTTTACCTGGTTGGCTCCCTCTTGTCACTCAACCACCCACTGTATTTCATCAGCATGTTTCATTGTCTTTCCAACTCATCTCACTCTCTGAAATGATCTTATATTTGTTTATTGTTTATTGTCTGCCCCACCCCACCCCACATACACTGGAAAACAAAGATCTCATTTGTTTTGTTCCCCCGTAACCTACCTCAGGGCTTGGCATATAGATGCTCAATATTTATTGCTTAGTGAACTTCACCTGGGACCCCTGCCCGCTGGAACTTTTCATTCTCTCTTTTGCCCTCCACCTGCCTTTCCTCTGTATCTTCCTGCCCTCCCTGATCTCTGCCCTGTGATCTGTGCACAATGCTTTCGACTGAGCCTCTGCTCACACCCACGCGCCTCCAATCGCCCTTCATCCTCTGCTCTATTACTATCATTAGCCTGGCTCTCCGCCTCCTAGAAGGAAACCTGCTGTTCTGACCAGCATCTGCAGCAGCTGCCCTCCTGCTTGTCTGTCCCTGACAGTCCCTCATTCCTAGGTCAGAACAGCAGGGAGTGAGCCGTCCTCCTTCTTGTGTCTCCCAGTGGGAAAGACAGTGGACATTGGATGTGAACCGGGCCGTATGAGGCAGGGTCCACAAGTCACACCATATCCTGGGCCTCAGTGAGCCCCAGTACATCCTGAGGATGTGCACTAAGGGGACTCATTATGTGATGGGTTTGGGTCAGATTTATTCACTACCAGTTACACTGAGGACTTTGGGTCATTATCAGTTATTTCTAGTATTTTAGATTCACTCGTTCATTCAACAACTCTTTGTTTGTTTATCCGCACCCGAGGATTTTTTTTTTTTAATTTATTTTAGAGAGAGAGGAAGAGAGAGAGAAAAAAAATCAATGGGAGAGAGAAACGTATCGGCTGCTTCTCATAAGCAGCTCCAACCAGGGACTGAACCCACAACCTTGGTATGTGCCCTGACTGGAAATCAAACCTGTGACCTTTTGGTGTATGGGACAATGCTCCAACCAACTAAGCCACCTGGCCAGGGCTCGACATACCTTTTTTGAACACCTGCTACATGCTGGGCACTGTACTACGGGCTGAGGATATAGTGGAAAGCAAGAACAAAACCATCACTGTCTTCCTGGAACTTAGAATTTAGTGAGGGAGACAATGAAATACAGTGATAAATGTGTCTTCAGATAATGTGAGGACCTTCCCACACTCCACAGTCTATAAATTATCTCCCTGTGTCTGGCTCTGTTAGTCTCTTTATCATTATCTCTGGGCTCACTGGGGGGTGTCGGCCTTTGTCAGGGTAAATTTCTGTCTGTTTCCTGTCCTCCAGTGTCCATCTGAATTCTTCTCTCTCAGCTAATGCTCTTGCTTTTGATTTTCTGAGAAAATAGATGCAGACAGAAGAGAACTTCCCACTTCTGCCACCACATCCCATCCCCACCTCTCCTTCTGGGGGTTATCCCAGGCCTTTTCACTCACCAAAGTCTTCACTCCAGGGACTGCCCCTACTTCTCCCCCAGCATCACTCCTCTTCTCTACTTGATTATTCCAAGCAGCTTGTAAGCACACTGTAACTTCTCACAGCTTGAAACAAACCCTTCTTCACTCCATGTCCGCCTCCAGCATCTGCCCTTCTGTTTCCCTTTACAAGAAAGCATCTCAGAAGATGGTCTCCATTTACCATCTCTTCCACTTCTCCTCCCATTCCTTCTCTTTCTCTTTTATTAACTTAAACTATTAATTAAAATTTTTTTTTCTAATTTTTTATTGATCTTAGAGAGAGGGGGGGGGAACATTGATGTGAGAGAGAAACATTGATGAGTTGCCTCTGGCATGCACACTGACCAGGGATCGAGCCCACACCTGGGTATGTGCCCTGACCGGGAATCTAACCATGATCTCCTGGATCATAGGTCGATGCTCAACTGCTGAGCCATGCAGGCTGGGCTATTCCATTGTTTTTAAATATAGTTTTCTCACAAATGGATATAAGCTTAAACAATAAATATGTTGTTTAGTCTTGCTTATTTTCAATATAATAAAATTATATTATATATTATAATATAGTATTCATATTATATCATATTGTATTACATGTAGCCCTGTAGTATATATTTGGTTTTTCTTTCTTTTTCTTTAAAATGTTTTTATTGATTTTAAAGAGAGAGGAAGGGAGAGGGAGAGAAACATTGATCTGCTGCCTCCTGCACACCCCCTACTGGGGATCGAGCCTTAAACTTGGGCACATGCCCTGACTGGATTTGAACCTGCAACCCTTTGGTGCACAGGAGGACTCTCAACCAACTGAGCCATACCAACCAGGGCTGTTTTTTCACTTAATAGGACATTGCCAAGATTTATCCATTTGTTGCAGGTAGCTGGAGGTCATACACTTTCACTGGAATATATATGCCACTGTGTGAACGTACCAAATATATCATACTTTATAAACTATTCTGTTGATGGATTTATGATTTTTTTGCTCTTATAAACATTGTTGCTATGAACATTATTTCATTTGTCTCCTGTATATGTGTGAGTCCTTCAAGAGTATATACCTAGCAGTGAGACTGCTAGATTGTGAGAATAATCATCTTTTTGTAACGTACATGATTACCTAACCACTATGCTGTATACTTGAAATGAATACAAAATAATATTGAATGAAAAGAAAAAGAATAATCATCTTTGAGAAAGAAGGCCAAGTTGTTGTTGTTTTTAATGTATACTCCTACCAGCAATATTTTAGTTATCTACATTCTCTCCAACACTTGTATTTTTAGACTTCTTAATTTTTGCCAACCCAGAAGATGTATAATAGTATCTCATTTGGTTTTATTTGGCATCTCTAATTACTAATGCAGTTGAGCATCTTTTCATATGCTTATTAGCCTTTTGAATTTTCTCTTCTGGGCAATGCCTGATCATTTGGGGTTGTTTGTGGTTTTCTTATTGATTTGTAGGCATTCTTTATATATTCTGGATACCAACCTTTTGTCAGTTCTATATGTTGCAAATATTTTCTTATTTGTGAAGGTATTTGTGACCTGTTCTTTGACCTTTTTCATGATGTACAGATGCTTCTTGACATAAACCCATCTAAAGTTGAAAATATCTGTAAGTCGAAAATGCATTTAACACACCTACCCTGCCGAACATCATAGCTTAGCCTAGCCTATCTTTAAATGTGCCCAGAACACTTATGTTAGCCTACAATTGGACAAATATCTTGAATTTCATCTCAAGAATAATTGCCTTCCTCTTCTCATCAGAAGCAGGAGACACAAGTGGGAGTTTTGTACACATGATGGGATGTGAGAACACAAAACACAATATCAAAAACATGGGCAAAACAGTACACTATAGAGCATTTGTGATTTACCCTCGTGATCGTGTGGCTGCCTGGGAGCTGCAGCTCGCTGTTTCCCAGCATCATGAGAAAGCATCATATTGCATTATTGCTGCCATGGAAAAAAATCAAAACTCAAATTACAGTTTCTAATGAATGCGTGTCACTTTCACATCATTGTAATGTTGAAAACATAAGTCAAACTATTGAAAATTGGAGACTGTATTTTGAGTATCGTAAGTTCTTAATTTTAATATAGGCATATTTATAAACCTTTCAGTTTATGATTGTGCTTTTTTTTTCCTTGTGTAAAAGAATCACTCTCTACCCTCCTGATCAGAAAAATATTTTCTTATAAATTGATCAAAAAATTTTAAACTTGTGCTCTTTATACTTAACTCCTAAGTCTACCTTGAATTGATTTTTGTGTATGGTGTGTTATAAGGATCTATTTTTCTTTCTTTTTTTTAACTGGGCAGGGAGGGAGAAATATCAATTTGTTGTTACACTTATTTAAGCATTCATTGGTTGCTTCTTGTATGTACCCTGACCAGAGATCGAACCCTCAACCTTGGGATATCCAGACTACGCTCTAACCAACTGAGCTACCTAGCCAGGACCAGGATCTATTTTTCATTTTTAATACGGTAAATTGGTTTTCTTAGCCTCATTTATTAAACAGTCCTTCCTTTCTGCCTGATCTGCTTTGCTAATTGTGTTACATATCAAAGTTCCATATATGCATGTATCTGTTTCTGTCAATTTTTAAAAACCTGCACCAGTAACAAACTTTCTTAAGTCCTATAGATTTAAAATAAATCTAGTTATCTCCTGGAGCAAACACCACCTTGCCAATACAGTCTTCTTCAGGAGTATTTTGCCACCTCTTGGCCATTGCTCTATTTGAGAATTAACTTGTCAAGTTCAATAGGATTTTGGCTGGAGCTGCATTGAATCCAAAGTGCAATTCAAAACAATTGACATTTTTTTTATATTGAAACTTCCTGTCATGGATTTGGGATATCTCTCCATTTATTTAGCTCTTTCATGTCTTTCAATGAAGTTGTATAATTTTCTGCATACAGATAATATACATCTCCTGTTTTATTTCTTCCTAAGTACTTTATTGCTTTTCTGTTATGGTAAATAATATTTTTTTAAGATTACAGTTTGAATTGTTTTTTGCAGGTATATAGAAATGCAGTTGATTTGCAATACTGATTTTAGAGCCAACCACCTTGATAAACTCTTTTGTATAATAATTTTTCTATAAACTCTTTGAATTTTTTACAAAGACAATCATATCTTTTGCAAATATGGCAGTTTGCTTTTTTCTTTCCAATATCGTGGCTTTAATATCCTTTTCTTGCACTGGTTATCACCTTTAGTACAATGCGAATACAAGCAGTGATAGTTGGTATCTGTCTTTTGTTCCTGGCTTTAAAGCAAACACTTCTAATGTTTTTCCAGTAAGAATCGTGTTTGTTTGCTGTAGTTTTTTGTTTGTTTGTTGCTGTAGTTTGAAAAAAATAACTTTTATAAAGTTAAGGAAGACCCCTTTTATTCCTAGTTTGCTAAGAGTTTTGTCATGTGTTGGTGTTGAACTAGACTTTTTAAAAGTCCATTTTTATTGTGAAATATAACACCTGAAGATAAATGCAACACAACATAAATATAAAATATAGAATACTTATAGAGGGAATACTTGTGTAACCATCCAGGCTGACTAAAAGAACCTGGCCAGCATTCAAAAACGATTTGTGTGTTTCTACTGTCATACGCCATTTCCTCCTTGCCAGAGGTAAGCAGTATTCTGACTTTTATGGAAATCACTTCCTCGCTTTTCTTAGCAGTTTACCCATATATTGAGTACATTATTTAACAATATAGTTTCTTTTGTCTGCTTCTGAAGATATATATATGTAATAATACTATGTATATATTTGTTATGTATGTAGGAGTGGAATTACTGTATTATAGGGCACCTTCCATTTTCTTAGATAATGCTAAACTCTTTTCCAAAGTGATTTAACACTTGTACTTCCATTAATTGTAAATCAGTTTCTCTTGTTCCACATTCTTGTCAACACTTAATATTTTCAGACTTTAGGCTATTCTGGGGCATCCAGTAGTATTTTATTATGGATTTAATTTGCACTTCTCTGATCACTAATGAGGTTGAGCACCTTTTCATATGTTTGTTGATCTTGTGGATTTGCTCTTGTAAAGTGCTAGTTCAGATCTTTAGTTCACTTTTATAATTTTTATTGTTAGGAGTTTTCTTTTCTTATTCATTTGAAGGAGTTCTTTATACATCCTGAACACATCCTTTGTCAGTCATATGTTACAAATGCTTCCTTCTATTCTATGGCTTGTCTTTTGATGAACAGATGTTCTTGATTTTAATGTAATCAAATTTATCAATCTTTTCCGTTATGGTTAGTGTATTTGATTGAGTCTTTAAAAAAAAAAAATCCTCCCCGGCCGGACGTGGCTCAGCGGTTAAGCGTCGACCTAGGAACCAGGCGATCAGGGTTCGATTCCCGGTCAGGGCACATGCCGGGGTTGCGGGCTGCAGCCGACCAGTGACTCTCTCATCATTGCTGTTTCTAGCTCTCTCTCCCCTCCTCCTTTCCTCTCTCTGAAATCAATAAAGATATATTTAAAAAAAAAAAAAATCCTCACCCGAGGGTATTTTTTCCATTGCTTTTCAGAGAGAGAGTGGAAGGGGGAGAGAGAAACATCAATGTGACAGAGGCACATCAATTGGTTTCCTCCGGGCCGGGATCGAGCCTGCAGCCAAGGTATGTGCCCTTGGCTGGAATTGAACCAGTGGCCCTTTAGTCCGAAGTCCGATGCTCTTATCACTGAGCCAAACTGGCTAGGGTTTGATTGAGTCTTAAGAAATATTTCCTTACCCTGAATTCATATATATTTTTTTCTATATTCTAAAAGGCTTTTAATTTGCCTTTTACATTTAATCTATCATATAATGAGAGATGATATTTGTATATGGTTTAAGATAGGAGTTTTGTTTTATTTTTTTCTTATAGATAATTGTTACAGCAACATTGAAATATTCATCCTTTCACTCTGCTCAAAAATGCAAACTCAGCCCTAGCTGGTTTGGCTCAGTGGTTAGAGCGTTGGCCTATGGACTGAAGCATCCCTGGTTTGATTCCGGCCAAGGGCACGTACCTCAGTTGCAGGCTCGATCCCGGCCCTGGTCAGGGCACGTGCAGGAGGCAACCAATCATGTATCTCTCTCACATCAATGTCTCTCTCTCTCTCTCTCTCTTTCACTTTCTCTGAAAAACAATGGAAAAAATATCCTTGAGTGAGGATTAAAAAAAAAAAAGCAAACTCGTAAGTCAAGTGTCTTTATATGTATGAATCTGTTTCTGGACTATGCATTTTGTTCCATTGGTCAATTTATCTATCTTGTGCCAGTACTATACTATCTTAATTATTACAGCTTTGTAATTATGTCCTGGTATCTGGTAAAGCAAGTCTTTCCACCTTAGTCATCTTCAAGAGGCTATTCTTGGCTTTTTACATTTCCATGTAAATTTTAGAATCAGTTTGTCAGTTCCACACACTCACCAAAAAAAGCCTATTGGTATTTTGATTAGGATTGTACTGAATCTTTAAATCACTTTAGCGAGAATTGACTTCTTCATGATATTGAGACTTTTTTTGTTTGTTTGTTTGTTTTTTGTTTTAAAGCAAGCAAGAATTTATTGACCCCAACAAAAGTATACTTAGGACAATGAAACAAGGAAGGGCATAGAAGAGGCAGCTGGAGAAGCTAGGCTGGGCTGCTTTGGCTCACTGAGAAGTCAGAGAAAAGGGGGCCTTGGAGATAGGTTCAGAGGGTTAACCCCAGGACAAGCTGCCCCTGCCCATTGACTGCTCCTCTGGTTGCAAGTCTCACAGGGTCCCTTAGAAGTAGCGGATATGTGCCTGTGGGGGAAGGAGAGGGGGAAGGGAATGGCACAGGTATGCTCCCTGGAGGGAGAGCTCCAATATTGAGACTTTTAATCTATGAACATGATAATATCTCTCCATTTGTTAGGTCTTTAGTGTCTCACAGTAAATTACAATTTGTTGCATACAGATCTTACAGATATTTTGTCATTTTTATACCTTTGTATTTGGTATTCTTCATACTATTGCAAGTAGTAACTTAAAATTATTCACGTAATTGCTCATTGCTCATATATAATTGATTTTGTATATTTTTTATCAAGCAGCCTTGTTAAACTTACTCTAATTATTTGTATATTCTTTGAATTTTTACATTTGTTATCACGTTTTCATATCTTTTGTAGATGGTAACAGCTTTGTTTTTCTTTTTATGTAATCCTTTAACGTTTCCCCCCCCTTGCCTGACTGCTCTTGTAATAGGATCCCCATTACAAGACTGAATAGAATTGGTGATATGAGGCATTCCATTATCAAATTAACAAGTTCCCTTCTAGTTTTCTAAAAGATTTTTTTATCACAAATGGATTTTGATTTCATCATGTGCTTTTCCTGTATTTATTGAGATGATTGGTAATTTATTCCTTTACTTTATTAATAGGATGAATAAAGTGAATGTATTTTGTTATATCAGTCTCCCCTTAAATTCCTTACATAAATTCAAGTTAGTCTTGGATTTTTATCTTTTTTGCACATAGCTGGATTCATTTGCTAGTGTTTTATTGAAGATTTTTGTATCTTTGTTAAGTGAGATTGGCCTGTAATTTTCCTTTCTAGTATTACCCTTTTCTGGTTGGGTTATTAAAGTAATTCTGTCCCCATAGGATGAGTTGAGAGGTATTCTTTCTTTTCCTATTTTTTGGAAAAGTTCATACAGGATTTAAATGACCTGCACTTTGAAAGTTTAATGCAACTTGCCTGTATGTCATTCTTAATGTTTTCTCTTCATCTCACACCTTACATCTATACCATTTGCAGCCCAGCCGGACGTGGCTCAATGGTTGAGTATTGACCTAGGATCCAGGAGATCGCGGTTCAATTCCCAGTCAGGGCATATGCCCAAATTGCAGGCTCAGTCCCTGGTCTGGGGCGTGTAGAAGGCAGCTGATCAATGACTCTCTCATCATTGATGTTTCTATCTCTCTCTTCCTCTACCTTTCTCTCTCTGAAATAAATAAAGATATTTTAAAAAATAAACTATTTGCAAATTCTGTTCACTCTAGTTTTAAATTAAATTCAAAACCCAAAACTACTTCTCACCTCCACAGCCACTAAGCCACCACCATCTCTCGCCTGAATAATTGCACTTGGACTTGCTGCTTCTGTTCATACATCCATCATGACATTTAAAATTTTTTTAAATTTGATTTGAGAGAAACACATCGATTTGTTGTTCCACTTTTTTTTTTTTTTAATCTTCATCCAAGGATATTTTCCCCATGGGTTTTTAGAGAGAGAGTGGAAGGGAGGAGTGGGGGGAGAGAGAAACAGAAAACATCTGATGTGAGATACATGGATTGGTTGCTTCCTGCACAGATGGGCCTGGGGATTGAGCTTGCAACCCGGGACCCTGCTCTACGCCTGAATGGAACAGCAACCCTCCAGTCCCTGACCGACACTCTACTGATCAGCTAGCTCTGATCATGATCATGACATTATAGGTATATATTTTTAAATTTCACTTATTGATTTGAGAGAAACATAGATCTGTTGTCCCACTTATTTGTGTATTTATTGGTTGTCTTGTATGTGCCCTGACCAGGGATCAAACCTGCATCCTTGGCATATGGGGCCGATCCTCAAACCAACTGAGCTACCCAGCCAGGACTTGATCATGACATTTTAAACAGAGCCACCCGGTACCTGTCTGAAACCATAAGCTCCCTCTGCTTTTACAGGCTAGCTTTGGCCAACAATAAAGTTTTATTGAAACAAAGCGGAAAAAAAGTGCCTGGCCGTATTCCCTCGCCAGCCAATCAGAGAGTAGAATACTTACGTCGCTCACTGGAGCTTCAGCAATCGGAAGACGGGGACGGGGAGATGTCCCGCCCAAAACCCGCCTAGCAAGAGCGGAAGTGTGGCCGGAAGTCAGCCACAGAGTTTAGCAGCCAGAGCGACCCTGCAGGGAGGTGGCAGGAAAGACTCGGGACAGCTGCCGGAGGTGACGGAGCGGCGGCCCCGCCCGGCGATCTGGGATACGAGGCTTCCAGGTAGCGGCCTGCGGAGCCTAATCCAGCGTTCGACGCGGCAGTCTGCGGGAGCCCACGGTCTCTGGGCGGCCTCTTTAAGGGAGGGGGCGGAGCCACGTGGAAGGAGCGTGAGGGTGAGGTCACGTGATTGGGGGCACTTGCGGGGCGCAAGTGGAGATTAGAAGGAGCGTTGTCGTTGGGGTAGACGCCATGTGACACCCCATCCCCCACTGCATCCTGTACCTTAGGGTTCAGTGCGGTGTACGTGGTGGGGCTTGGGATTAGGCCCAGGGATGGGGGGGCAACCCTGTTTTAGCCAGGCATCCTTCAGGGTGTGGCGGATTTTGGGATTCCTAGATCCAAGTTTTAGACTGCTCCATCTCTGATTCCTCGTTAGAGAGGTGACTCTCTGCCTCTGAAGTCAGCCATATTCCTTGTGCTTCTTATCCTCCCAGTGCCCAGGGACCTCCAGCTTCATATCCTCTTTCCTTGCAGCTCCAGACATCCTGAGCCCAGGTTCCCCCCAGCTCAGTGCAGCCATGAGTGCCGAGGTGAAGGTGACAGGGCAGAACCAGGAGCAATTTCTGCTTCTGGCCAAGTCGGCCAAGGGGGCAGCGCTGGCCACACTCATCCACCAGGTGCTGGAGGCTCCTGGTGTCTACGTGTTTGGGGAACTGCTGGATATGCCTAATGTTAGAGAGGTGGGTGCCTGGCCCGGATAGCCCACAGGGAAGCTCGGGGCTAACGGTTGAATTTGAGAATGGGTGGGCAGGGCTCATTTTGCAATCCCATAACCATTCAGTTGAACAAGAATAGGAAGATGATTGACATCTTGCAAGAGTAAGTACACATGTAAATCTCTTAGTCTCCCTTTGAGGATGAATGATCTGTGAAACCCAGTATTTTTCACTTTTAAGCAAAAGAGCATGTGATTCAGAATAGGAGAACTGATTCCATCCTGTTTCCACCAAGGTAATAGCTGTTAATAATCATGCCTTGATCAGGTCACTTTTATTTTAGGGTCTCAGTGTTCTCTCAAAAATATTATGCCCTGACTGGGTAGCTCAGTTGGTTAGAGCTTGTCCCAATATGCCAAGGTTGTGTGTTCAATCACTGTTCAGGGCGCATACAAGAATCAACCAGTGAATGCATAAATACGTGGAACAAACAAATCAAAATAAAATAAATAAAAATAGAGCTGATACTGCTCTTCATCGTTGCTGTAGAAACCAGGTGAGATTATGGAAAAGTAGAAAACCTGGTACAAATGGAAGGAATGAACGTGATATTTGCATGCCCTGTTCTCCTCCCTTTGCACCATATGCTAATGCACTTAAGTTAGCTCATGTAGAAGGTATCTTTTCCCCAAAGACATGTGGCAAGGTGCTAGGAACACAGCAGAGAGAACTGTTAACACAGAAGTGGTAGGGTTAAAAGTTTACAGCCCAGAGTGGGTAGGTTGCCAAGATGTATGACACCAGCCTAAGTTCTGAGATGCTATGACAGTGATATGTGGGCAAACTATGAATTAAGTTGTTGAGAGCCAGTGATTGAGTCAGTGGATTTACTGTTTTGGGATTACTCTGTGGTATAGAGAAAACTGGCTGCCTTCTTTCCCTGCTTTCCTCTGCAGTGGAACTAAAGAGATTCAATCAAGGTGAAGAAAGAATTTATTGGGTGCCTGTTTAGCACTCTGCTAGTTGTCTGGGAATGCCAGAAAAGTAAAAGACAGCAGTGCTTCTGAAGCTTACATTTCAGTTACAGAGATCAGATGAGTGGATATACATGTACAAACCGTTTATTTAGCAAGTATTTATTGACAGAGCCAACTACATGCTTAGCTTTGCTTGATCTAAGAGGGATGCCAGTCTGAGTCTGTAATCTCATTGAAAAGAAAGATATTCTTAGGTAAAACCTTAGGCAGTGTTTGGTTAAGTGCCAGAATGTGTGATCATTGATAGGAGGATAGGAGATCTGGGTGGGCTGGACTGGGTGATGAAAGCCCAGGCCTAGGCCATGCAGCTGTCAGAGATGAGTGAGGCTGAGGCAAGAGTCTGGTGAATAGGGGAGTATAGCCGACTTCCTAAAGATAATCCAATTTACAAATACTAAACACACTCTAAATTTACAAATAAAAACGCCATTTGCAATATCTGGTGTGTGTGTGTTAGATACTGAACACAATGTTTTCAACTCTGAATTTAGGGTAGGAATTGAAGGCTTATGGAGGAAGAGGGCATTGTGATTGGGGGGAGTAGTATAAACAAAGGCCTGGAGGTAGAAATGAGGCCTTCCTATGGGGAGAGGGATCAGGGAGGCAGTGTTCCTTTCATTGAGCTGTGAAAGCTAATGGAGGAGAATGATGGGGCCAGAAAGTGGGATTCAAAACAGAGTAAGTCGGGGAGGAAGGTGGATAGAGGCCCTTCCAGTCATCTCTTCCCTCATATTCTTGCAGCTGGCTGAGAGTGACTTCGCTTCCACATTCCGCCTGCTCACGGTGTTTGCATACGGGACGTATGCTGACTACTTAGGTAACTAACCAGAGGGGCTGGAGCTTCGGAGTAGTGGAGGTGGGAGAAGGGCAATTTTTGGAGGGACTTAAAAGAAATTCCTGGGATATCCGACTTAGATCCCTTAGGTTCACAGGGTCAGGTTCAAGGCCCAAATCGGCATGGAAAACTTAAAAACAAAGTGCAAGGAACAGAGGCTAGGCCTTCCCGCAAAAGGGAAATCAGGATTTCCTGCACTTTGTCCTTTTTTCTAGCTGAAGCCCGGAATCTGCCCCCACTCACAGAGGCTCAGAAGAATAAGCTTCGACACCTGTCAGTCGTCACCTTAGCTGCCAAAGTCAAGGTGAGTGACAGAACCCCATTCCTGAGCCAAAGAGCATCCTTTTGTATGTCCCTTCACAAGGGCCCTTCCGAAGGGAATTTGTACTGGGACAGCCTTGGATACATGTTGCTTCTTCCTGCCTTCCCCCGCCCCATTCCTCCAAGATCTGTACCGGAACTCCATCACCTGCAGCCTTTTAGGCTGAGTATTATCTCTTAGTTTTGTTTTGTTTTGTTTTTATTTTTCAGTCAACTTAAGTTCTAAGTAAAACATCTCTTGTGTTTGGTGTCAAAATAGCAACTGGGATGCCATTCACTGGGATACCATTTACAGCGACCACCCTCCTCTCCACTATAGAATGTCCCATGCAAACAGCTTCAGTGCTCAGAGCTGGGAACAAGGCTCTCTCTTCTGGTGAAGTACTAGGCTTCTAGTTGCTAGAACAAGAAATATATAACGCAGAAGTATTTATTTCCTGTTAGGTTGTTTTTTTTGTTAAATATCCCCTTCCTGTCCATTTGTACTCTCCCAATCATTTCTATACTCTCCCATCGTTCTAATCATTTTACCTAAATCAGGCTGTCTGTTGTGAGAAGCCTCTTTGGAAGTCCTGGAGTATAACTGGTAAACAGTAACTCTAGACCTCTCCCGCATCACATAGTCCCATTGTCAAGCTGATCTTAACCAACTACCCTGAGCTGTGGCCAGAGGATTGACACCCAGGCAGATAATCACTTTCTTCCTTTGTGGTGTGAGAGGTAAGGGTGGTAGGAGAGCATAAGTCTTATATTTTATTTAAGATTGTCCTTCTCATGCTGTTATTTTTCAGGCTGTAATATTTGTTTTGTTCTAGAACAAACCCCCTAGAGGAAATGATTTAGGAATAGGAGTGAAGGGTAGGCAGGTGAACCTAGGCGGAGGAAAGGAGGGAAGAATCTTGGAAGCCTTCTATGGCAGACTCACAAATCCCAGCCTGACCTCCCCGGGCCCCAGTGTATCCCATATGCAGTGTTGCTGGAGGCCCTTGCCCTGCGTAATGTGCGGCAGCTGGAAGACCTTGTCATTGAGGCTGTGTATGCCGATGTGCTTCGTGGCTCCCTGGACCAGCGCAATCAGCGGTTGGAAGTTGACTATAGCATTGGGCGGGACATCCAGCGCCAGGACCTCAGTGCCATTGCCCGAACCCTACAGGAGTGGTGAGACCTGTGTCCTGACACTGTCCCTTCTCTTTCACCCCAAGAAAGGGAGAGGTGCTTTGGAGGGGTGAAGTCTGCACTGCAGAGATGGAATCCAAGAGGATGAAGGGAAATGAGCTCATTCCTCCAAAGGCTTCTGAGGGAAGACAAGAGTGGAGGGGCTTGGGAGGCAAGAGTCAGGAGATGGTGTCCTTGGTATAGTAATTGGGGGAGGGAAAGGTGAGTTGTACTCTTTAGAGGATCCTCACTGGGAGGTTGTTTACCCGTCTTAGGCTGGATTCAACCCATTAGTCTGTAACCAGCACTGTTCATAGGCCCTGGGCCTCTTCCACTTCTGCTTTTCTTTTTGAGTCCTTGTCTAACTTCAGTTAATTATTACACCTTTTTTTCCTCTTTTGCATCCCCTGCCCTGCCCCATTTTGGTTTTAGTTCCTACTCCCATCTTGCGCATCACTCCAGTCCCTTCCTTATACCTCTCTTATCCTACCTGAGTGTCCTTCTGGCTCCTGGGAGTATTGTTGCAGGTGGTTTCCAGATGCCCTGGTGAGGGTTGCTAACTCAGATAGAGTTTGCATATCAGGATCTAGGGTTCTTTCTGAGTCTGTTTTTAGTGGGTCTGTAATCACGGCTCTCTTCTGCTGACACTTCCCTCCCGATTCCTGCAGGTGTGTAGGCTGTGAGGTAGTGCTGTCAGGCATTGAGGAGCAGGTGAGCCGTGCCAACCAGCACAAGGAGCAGCAGCTGGGCTTGAAGCAGCAGATTGAGAGTGAGGTGAGCTGGCAGGGGAGCAAAACAGACCCAAGCTCCTCCAGCCTGGGCCAATTGTCCAATGAAGAGGGGTTTGTTTGGGCAGCGGCTGTAGCAGACAGACAAGGTGGGCAGGACTGTCAGGTTCTGGAACCTTCCTTGTTATCCCCCATTCCTTTCATCCTGGTAGGTTGCCAACCTTAAAAAAACCATCAAAGTTACAACAGCAGCAGCAGCTGCAGCCACATCTCAGGACCCTGAGCAACACCTGACTGAACTGAGGGAACCAGCTGCTGGCACCAACCAGCGCCAGCCCAGCAAGAAGGCTTCAAAGGGCAAGGGGTGAGCCAGTGCAGTAGGAATTGCTTGCTTCCGGGGTGCCCTGCTTTTCTTTCAGAGACCTGGCTTTTCCCTCACTCCCTTTAGTCATTTGCAGGGGGTAGGGAATGGGAGGAACCTTCAGGGATTAGGGGATGCCTTGCATCTTCTCTCTCTCTCTCTTCTCCTTGCCAGGCTCCGAGGGAGCGCCAAGATTTGGTCCAAGTCAAACTGAAGGGACTGTCGTTTTTTCCCCCTGGGGATATCGGGTCCCAGTTGCCTGCCCCTTAGGAGTCCTCAAAGAGCCTTCCTGTGCCCCTGGCCAGCTGATAATCCTAGGTTCATGACCGTTCACCTCTCTTCTCTCTCCCACCCCCAAGCATAGATCACACCTTCTCCTGGGAGGAGGCAAGTACAAGTCATGTTTTGTTGGTACTTTTTGTTTTATGTGACTTCTTTATGTGTCCCACTGTCCCCCTCACCTTCCCTACAATGCTCTCCTATATTTTTAAGAGACAGCATCTGCCCTTGTTTATTATATGTCACTGAGTAGGTGGGACCACTGTGTCTCCAGTATAACCCACATGTGTTCCTTGTCCTACCTCCCCACCCCTGCATGACTAATCCCCAGCTCCTACCCCCTACCCCCAGCCTATTTGGGCAGCATCCTCAGAGCCATAGGGCTCCCACCTTTGTTCCCACCCTGAGAGTTTGGGGAGCTCGTCTGCCATTCTAGGAGTCACTGGACACTTTCTTCCTAGAATTCTGTCACTACAGTTGTTTCCCTTCCTTTCATCTCCCCTTGGGTCCTGGGAATGCTGCTGCTTCAATGACCCCAGAGCCTAAGAAGGACAGCTGTTTCTTGAGATGTTGAGAGATGGTTCTTTCTTGGCCCTGGCTATCTTAGAAAGCCTGATGGCAATCCTGGAAGGATTTATACTTCCTTTTGTAAGTTTTGTGGGGAAGGAAAGGGGATATAGATTGTATTTAAAAAAAAAAAAGTGTGTATGTGTGTGTGTGTGTGTGTATATATATACACACACACACACATATATATATATAAAACATAACACAGAAATAAATTTATGAGAAGTCTATCTATAAACATGCCCTGAACTGGGTATCTTCTGTCTTTAATATTTGTGGGTGGGAGGGTTCATTCCCAGTCCACTCTAAAGCAAGGAAAATGAAGAGAACCAGATACTATGTGCTGAGTCTTGGGTTGTATGACTTTAGATAGATTGCTCAGTATCTCAGCATTCATTCAGAAGCAGTGGATACTTTGTGAGCACCAACATGTGACAGGCACTGGAGATGCAAAGTGATGATCACTGTCCCAGCTCTCAAGGAGCTAGAGTTTAGCTTGTTTCCTTCCACCTTAAAAATTATAAGGGGAAGAGTTGACAGTACACTTCAGTTTTTGCATCAAAACCACAGAACTCTCAGATCTGCAGTAAGAAGCAGCAGTCAGGCACTTGTCCTCTGTCCAAGGCAGACCTTTCCTAGCATTGTGCTGAGAGGATTGGTCTTGACCTAGTGTACCACTGTGCTCTCCCTAGAATTGGGAAGCTCTAGTGTAAGGGATAGTTTACACCCCCCACACACACTTGCATGTGAAGCAGTTGCCTTCCGAGGGTCCCAGTGTTGACCAAGCTGCTCTCCAGAACTTGTGCTGTTCTCTAGGTGGAGATTTAGGACAGACAATTCTATTGGTCCTAAAGGTATCAGTCATAGAACTAGAAAGTGGGAGTGGGGCCCTGGGTTTTTTTAATTAAAGTGGGATGGGTAAGCATATTGTTTTGGGACAATGGAGATAATGGAACCAGTCCAGTGAGCCCTACTTCAGGAGTTGACACTCCTGGCTTCTCATTTTAGCTTTTCCCTAGACATGTTGAGCCTGTTCCATCTTGATTCTCAGTCTCTACCTCTGAAATGAACCCTTCTTCCAACACTTTCCAATGTGTAGAAGTTGCTCATTCCTGGTGCTTTAAACTTGTCTCCCCTCCCTCTGCCGATGCCCAGTTTTTCTCTTTAACCTAGTATCTTATTTTCCTGCCAGCTGGTTCTGGCTAATGGCTTCATTAACATATTGATCTCTCTAGTTCCATCCTTTAGTGGATGGCTCTAAAGTCTAATGTGGGCTGGGCTGGGACTGCCTGGTTTACTACCCAAAGAAGGAAGGGGACCCTTCACAGCCCCAGGGACATGCAAATGCAATTTGTCTTTGATTTGCACAGATGGGCTCTTGGCTACAAAGGCACGGAGAAGAGAGAGCGGAGTATTTGTGGGCTCAGTTTTTGAGAATGAAATTTGGTTCAGGATTTAGGGATTCGAATTATAACCAAGCCCAGGGCACCAGGAACATCTTCCCAACCAAGAATCTTATCACCACTTGCACACACTCCCGTGCTCATCCCTACTGTACAGCAATCTTACCTGGCCTTGGAGCTGGCCCACTGTGGTCAGAGGAGGACGACGAGAACTTGCATTCATGAGAATTCAGAGTTCACGCACATGAAACAGATGGCACTTAAAAGATTAAGTCAAAGTCTCTGAAGCTAAGCAGTTGAACTGGTGCATATTTTATGCACAAGAAAAACAGAGACAATGTCCACAGTCAGTATTTCATGAAATCCTGTTAAAGAGAGGAGAAATTCTCCACTTAGGTGCATCTTCCAACATGGATGGAAAGAAAGATGTTTCGAGAGGCAAGTCTAGGCGGTGTATTAGTTATCTATTGCTGTGTACAAATTATCCCAAAACTTAAATGGCTTAAACATGCATTTATTAACTCACTTACTTTGCTTTGGGACTCGGCACAACTGAGCTGAGTTTTCTGCTTCAGGGTCTCTCAAGGCTACAATCGGTGTTAAATAGGACCATATTATTTCAAGGTTCCAATAGAAAGGACTTGGTTCCAAGCACACTCAGTGACTGTCACCAGGACTCAGTACCTCACACATAGGTGGATGGACTGAGGACCTCATTTCCTGGCTGACTTGGTCAGAGGCCACCCAGGTAGCCATCTCCATCAGAGCAAGAGTCCACGTCAGCAAGGTGAAAAAACAATCGTTTGTAACCTAACCACAGAAGAGGTATTTTATCACTTCTACCAGTCACTAGGTCTAGCCTAGTGACTATCAGAAGGCAAGGATCGCCTTGGCCAGTGTGTCTTGGTTTGGCGTCCTGTGTACCAAAAGGTTGCTGGTTCAATTCCTAATCAAGGCCCATACCCAGGATGCAGGCTTGATCCCCTGTAGGGGGTGTGCAGGAGGCAGCTGATTGATGATTCTTTCTCATCAATGTTTCTATCTCTCTCCCTTTCTCTGAAATCAATGAAAACATTTAAAAAAAAACAATTTAAAAAGATACTTTAAAAAGATTCCTAACTTTAAAAGTTTCTACATTTAACTTGAAGTGGTGAAATACAAATTCCAAGTGGACTATGAAAAGTACGTGTTTTATAATTCCTAGGGAAGGGATTAGTAAACCATATTCCACAGGCCAAATTCAGTCCACTACCTGGCTTTGTAAATAAAATTTGATTGGAACATAATTAGACCTTATTTACATATTGTCTGTGACTGCTTTTACACTGTTTCATCAGAGTTGAGTGTTTCAAAAGACATTGTGAGCTTACAAAGCCCATCATATTTAATATCTGGCCCTTTACAGAAAAAATACTCAAAACACAGAACTTGTCAAAGCTGCCCTAGAGCAACAACTAAACGAAAGAAAGAGAAAACAATTTAATGAAAAATATCAGTAGATAACCCAGCCAGGCATAGCTCAGCAGTTGAGCATCTATCTAGGATCCAGGCGTTCGGGGTTCAATTCCCGATCAATGACTCATCACTAATGTTTCTCTCTCCCTCTCCTCTCTCTGAAATCAATAAAGATATATTTAAAAAAAAATCAGTAGATAAAGTGGAATACAAACAATATCTAAATAAACCAAAAGTAGAGCTAGTGGAACTATAAACAGAACCAAACAGAAACAATAAAATGATAGAAATAAATCCAAAATAATAATTACATTAAATGTAAATAGCATAAAGATAACACTTAAAAGATAAATTATTGAAATGAATTTTAAAAGTCAACTATATGCTGCCTTTGAAACCCCATTTTTAACTATGAAACAGGTGGATTAAAAGTAAAAGGATGGCCCGGCTGGGCATGGCTCAGCGGTTGAGCATTGACCTAGGACCCAGGCGATCGGGATTTGATTCGCGGTCAGGGCACATGCCCAGGTTGCAGGCTCGATCCCCAGTCAGGGGCGTGCAGGAGGCAGCCGATCAGTGACTCTCATTATTGATGTTTCTATCTCTCTCCCTCTCCTTTCCTCTCTCTGAAATCAATAAAGATATATTTAAAAAAAAAAAAAAAAGTAAAAGGATGGATGGCCCTTGGCCAGGTGCTCAGTTGGTTAGAGTGTTGTCCGGATGCTCCATTGTTGCGGGTTTGATCTCCAGTCAGGGCACGTACAAGAAACAACCAGTGAATACATAAGTAAGTGGAACAACAAATCTCAAATCTGTTTCTCTGTCTAAAAATCAATAAAAATAAATTTAGTAGATGTCACAGCAAAAAGTAAAAGGATGGGAAAAGATATACCATGTAAACACTATAATCAGAAGAAAGCTAAAGTGGATATAGTAATATCAAATTAACTTCAGAGCAAAGAAAATTATAAGGGGTAAAGAAGAACATTGCATAATGATTAAAAGTTCATTTTTTTATTAACCAAGCCAGGTAGCTCAGTTGGTTAGAATATTGTCCCGATACACCATGGTTGCGAGTTCCATCCCCAGTTGGCACATAACAAGAATCAATGAATGCATAAATAAGTGGAACAACAAATTCTCTCCCCTCCCCCTCAATAAAAATTTTTTAAGTTCAGTTTTCCAAGAAGACATAATTCTAAAGTCTCTACATCTAATTACAGAGCTTCAAAATACATGGAGCAACCCTGGCCAATTTTGCTCAGTGGCTAGAGTGTCGGCCTACAGACCAAAGGGTCACAGGTTCGATTCCTAGTCAAAGGCAAGTACCTCAGTTGTAGGTTCAATCCCCAGCCCCAGTCAGGGCGTGTGCGGGAGGCAACCATTCGATGTGTCTCTCTCGCATCGATGTTTCTCTCCCCCCTCCTGCCTCACTTCCATTCTCTCTAAAGATCAATGGAAAAAATATCCTTGGGTGAGGATTAACAACAACAAAAATACATAGAGCAAAAACTGATATTAGAAGAAAAATGGACAGGTTACAGTTATAGTTGAAAATTTCAAAACTAGTAATCAACAGAACAAGTAAACAAAATCAGCAAATATATAGAAGTATGTAAAACTGAATGATGCCATCAACCAACAAGATCTCATTGAAATTTACAGAAAACTCCCCCCAACACAGTAGAATACACTTTTTATTTTCAAGTGCACATGGAATATTTACTGAGATAGACTGATAGACTATGTTCTGGGTCATAAACCTCAACAAATTTAAAAGAATTGAAGTCATATGTTTTCTGATCACAATAGAATTATAACTAGAAACCAATAACAAGATAACAGGGAAACCTCCAAACACTTGGAAACTAAATGACACATTTCTAAATAACCCATGGATCAAAAATAAATTAGAAAATATTGTGAACTTAACAAAAAGAAAAATATAAAATATCAAAATATATTGGATGCAGCTAAAGCAGTGACTAGAGGAAAAACCATAGCATCAAGTGCTTATATTAGAAAAGAAGAAAGGTCTGAAGTCAACAATATACACTTGTACCTTGAGACGGTACATAAAGAAGAGCAGAAATAAAGCAAGCAGAAGGAAAACATAAGAGCAAAATTAATGAAATAAAAAACAAAAAAATCAATGAAACCAAAAGTTGATTCTTTGAAATGACCGATAAAATTAATAAATCTCTACCCATACTGATAAAAGAGAGAAGACACAAATTAATATCAGGAATAAAAGAGGAGGTACAACTACACACCCATAGACATTAAAAAAGTAAGGGCCCAGCTGGTGTGGCTTAGTGGTTGAGAGTGGACCCATGAACCGAGAGGGTTCAGTTCCTGGTTGGGGTACATGCCCAGGGTTGTGGGCTTGGTCCCCAGTGGGGAGCATGTCATGTAGGAGGCAGTCAGTTGTTTTCATCTGTATACCTCTCCCTCTCTAAAAAAAATTGATAAAAACATTAAAAAAAAAGGGGGATTATGACAAATTCAACGACTTAGATGAGATGGACCAACTCCCTGAAAGCCACAAGCTACCAGAACTCACCCAAAAAGAAAGAGATTTGTAAATATAAAATGTACAACTATAAACCTTTTAGATGATAACACAGGAGAAAATCTTAGTTTCCTGGAGTTAGCAAGGCATTCTTAGATATGACACCAAAAATAATATTCATTAAAAAAAAAAGGTGCCTGGGCAAGCATGGCTCAGCAGTTGAGCATCGACCTAGGATCCAGAAGATCAGCGTTCGATTCTCAGTCAGGGCACATGCCCGGGTTGTGGACTCGATCCCCAGTCGGGGGCGAGCAGGAGGCAGCCGATCAATGACTCTCTCATCATTGATGTTTCTATCTCCCTCTACCTTCCTCTCTCTGAAGTTAATAAAGATATATTAAAAAAAAAAAAAAATAGGACTTCATAAAAATTCAGACTTTTGCTTAGGGGGAAAAAAATCAAGAGGAGGAAAAGACAAGCTACAGAATGGGAAGAAATATTTGTAAATCCCTATCTAACAAAGAACTAACCAGAATATATAAAAAGTCCTCAAAACTCAACAGTAGGAAAACAACCCAATTTTGAAAAACTGTTGACTTACACAGACACTTTATCAACGAGGCTGTAAGGATGGCAAATAAGCACATGAAGGGATGCTCAACATTATTAGTCATCAGGGAAATACAAATTAAAATCATGATGAGATATCTATTAGAATAAATGGAATAGCTACACACCAAATTGAGTGGGTGAAATAAAGTAACTGACAATACCAACTGCTTGCAAGGATGTAAAGCAAACTGGGACTCTTGCATTACTGGTGGGAATGCAAAATGGTGCAGCCACTCTGGAAAACAGTTTGGCATTTTCTTATAAAGTAAAATATACACTTACCACATGACCTAGCAATCCCACTCCATTTCATTCTAAAGAAACTAAAACATGTTCACACAGACATGTGTACAGGGATGTTTATAGCAGCTCTGTTCATAATTGCCAAATTTGAAAAAAACTGGAATGGTCTTTGACAGGTGAATGGATAAACAGCCAATAACCAGTAGAATACTACTCAGCAATAAAAAGGATTGAACTATTACACACAATAAAGAGTGAATGTCAAAGGCTAAATAAAGCTGAGTGAAAGAGCAACTCTCAGGTTACCTACTATATGACTTCATTATATGACATTCTGGAAAGGCAATATTCCAGCAAAGGAGAACAGATCAGTGGTTGCCAAGGGTTAAGATTGGAGAAAGGGTGTGACTACAAAGAGCAGCAGGAGGGGGTTTGGGGGTGATGGAACTGTTTTGATCCTGATTGTGGTGATATTTGCACAAATCTATTATGTGTTAAAACTCATAGAAACTGTACACATAGCAATTTTACTGTATATTAAAACAAATACAAGATTTAAGAAAAAAAAACAAAACAGACACACTGGGCTACTGGCAATCCATCATTTTAAAACACTGCTATTGGGTAAATTTTAATATAAAATTTTTAAAAATTTTAAATCACTCAGGAACTTTTCATTTAAAGGACCCCCATTGTGAATCATTCTGTATCATTTGTGTTGATCAGGATTTTGAGTCCTGGCTCTTGCAGTGCAACTAGGTATCTGTATGATGTTCAACAAGTCTGTTTCTTCTGCAGTAAAATAAGAGCAGGCATTTGGACGATATCTCTGATTGTTGCTAAGCTGCCTTGGAATCCTCTCAAACCTCAAGATCTGCTTTGGTAGGTCTGGGGTGGTGATTCTGATCTGCAGCCACATTTGGGAACTTCCAGAGGTGATCTCTAACGTCTCTTTCAACTCTAAAATCCTATCATACACTTGGTTTGCTTAAATCAAGGGCTGTCTGTATTGGGAATCAGTTTCTTTCCTTCCCTGCCACATTCTCTATGAATTAGGTATCCCACCCACCTACCCAGATCCCACCAGTAGTTTTCTAAGAACCTAGCTTTGTTTACTTTCATCAAACCATTTTCCACCTCTGTGTCACTTTGACCTTTCCTAAGGTATTTCTGCTCCCTCTTTTAGAGGCTCAGTCCCAACTCTATAGCCCTTTCCCATGCCCCCTTCTCTCCCCTCCTCCAGCTTCTTGTATCCAAATGTCCTAGCCTCAGACCCCCACAGACACCTGCTGACATCCTGGCTGGAGAGCACTGGTGTCTTGTGGATAATTGTCTTGAACCTGTAAGTTGTCCAGTTGGCAAATGACGGACTGGAAGAAGAGGATGGGATGGATGCTGGGGCAGCACCCTATTCCTTTCCAAAAGATAAGGTCTTCAGGGAAGATGAATTATAAAGAGCAGAGCAAGGGCAAGGGACTCTGATGGCTAACTCAGTTCATGTCATCTCAGGGACAGTCCAGAGTGGGGAAGGGCCTGAGCCCAGAGCAGGAAGCACCACCTGCTTCTCCTTGTCCCTGGAGATACCATTTAAGGTAGACGTTGAGGCTGGGAAGGCCGAGCTATCAGTACTCTGCACAGGGGGCTTCAGGCTCACCTTCTCTAGCAGCTCTATCGCCTGCTGCATCCCAACCCCTTTAGGTGCTCTTCCCTCCTGCCATGCAGCTCCGTGCCCTCCACAGGTTCTCCTCAGGGATGGTGGCTAGTTGGGAGGCTCCTTAGGGGAATCAACTACATAGTCTTTTCTCCCAGTGCCCCAGCCCCCTTGGTTATTTCTCTTACTCTCAGCACCTCCTGTGCCTAACTCTCCCTATCTTCACCTCTCCTATAGTGCAGCTTCACCTGGCTCCCACCTCACCCATCTGAAACCCCCAATGATGTCTAAGGGAGAGAGAGATAAAGGCTACTTTTTTCTTGTTTCTAGCCCAACTGGAATGGCCTGAGAGAATTAATCCTTGACTCTTGCTGTTCCTTCAGCCCCAGGACTGGGGGCTTAAAGGCATAGGAATATGGAATTAAATGGACTGCAGTATGTGGGCTAGGAGACCAGACTACTGGGTTCTTATTGTGGATCAGCCTTTGGTTCTCTGGGTAACCTGTTTATGTAATGTGGGCATTGGGTAGAGGAAGGGGGCATTTGGTAAAAGGTGTTACTAGAACCTGAAGCCCTTTGTTACCACAGGAAGGGGAAAAAAGATCCCAAACTGCAAGGCTGGGTCAGAACAGCCCAAAACATATATTTCTACTTGTTGGCCTGTGAACTGAGGGATGAAAAGGGTGGCAGATGATAGTTGGTAGCTGGGAAAACAGAGGGCTGGAGCCTGATTCAAGGCCAGTAAAGTGATTTCCCGGTTGCGTCTGGAAGTATTTTAGAAGTCCTGTGGGTGGAATCAAGGATGAGGACCACAGAGAGCACTGAAGGAGCAAGACTGGGACAGAATAATCGGAGAGAAGAGAAATCAGTCATTTATGTCCCATGCGCTGTGTCACATGCTTTCTCTAAACTAACTCACTTAATTCTCATAATTCTGAGCTACGAATCCATATCACCACTGCCACTAGTGCCTAGAAAGGCCCATTTTAAAAAGCATGAAACTGCCCCGCTGGGCATGGCTCAGTGGTTGAGCGTCGACCTAGGATCCAGGCTATCGGGGTTCGATTCCCGGTCAGGGCACATGCCTGGGTTGCGGGCTTGATCCCCAGTTGGGGGCGTGCAGGAGGCAGCTGATCAGTGACTCTCTCATTGATGTTTCTATCTCTCTCTCTCTCCCTCTCCTTTCCTCTCTCTGTAATCAATAAAGATATATTTTAAAAAAATAAAAAGCAGGAAACTGATGTTAAGATATTTAAGAATCTTCCCCAGAGTCATAGCTAAGTGGTGGAGCCAGGTCTTACTCAGGCCAGTCTGTATTCATAATTTCACTCTATATAATCCATAGTCTCCCACCAAGTCTCAGCTTCTGCTGACCTATAATTTTCTGAGGCGGGGGAAATAACCTAAGTGGATCTGACCATGTCCTCTGCACACCTATTGGATGGAGTGCTGAGGGGGTGGCCGGTGTGAATGAGCCTAGGCCCAATTTGAGAGCTGACCAGAAATAAAATGTCAGTGTTGCTCCCAAGAGTTCCTTTCCTGTCTGTTTCCTGACCCTCACCCCACAATGGCAGGCAGGTCAGGAAGTACCAGGGGGTTGGTTCTTGAGCGCCTCACTCGGCAGCTGCTGCTGTCAACAAATTTCCCACAACATATCACTGCTGAGAACTACAGTCACAGGCCCTGGGGTAAGTGCTGGGTTCAATGGTGGTCCTCACCCAAGGGCAGGGAGCTGGGGTGAGAATTAGTTCATGTGTCTGAAAGCAAGAATCCAAATTGGAGAGCTTGTGAAACACTGGAGTGACTCACCTACATAGAAATAAGGGCAAACCTTGCCCTGCTCCAGCTCCCTCAGAACTACACCCATGTGTGGGCACTGGAACTGAAATCTAGGTTGAGAGGTTGGGCATTACTGTAGCCTAAGATTTTGTAGCTAGAAGGAACCTACATAGCTGAGGTCCAGGAAAGTGAATGACCTGCCCAAGATTATATGGCCAGGTTGGTGGCAGAGCTGAGCTGAGCTGAAGACCCGGCCTCTGGGCTCCTATAACTCCAGTGCTTTTTCATGTGCTGCTTCCTCAGACTGATGAAGGCTACTCCCACTGCTAGAGGAAGTAAATATGTGTCTATCTGGACAAAGCACAGATTATACTTGAAGCTGGTGGCTATGGACACTTTGGGTTCCATCATCCATAACTCAGCACCAAGGTAGAGATTGGATTAGCCATATACCTCTTTAACTTCTAGAATTCTTGGATTCTGGTGGGGATTTTTTATGTTTTTATTGATTTTTAGAGAGAAGGAGGGAGAGAAACATCTAGGAAGGGAGGGGGAGAGAAAAAGAGGGAGGGGAGGGGGAGACAGAAACATAGATGTGAGAAACATCGATTGGTTGCCTGCTGTACATACCCAAACTGGGACTGAAGCCGCAACCTGGGCATGTGCCCTGACTGGGAATCGAACTGGTGACCTTTCGGTGTACAGAACGATGCTCAACCAACTGAGCCACACCAGCCAGCGCATTCTTGGATTCTTATAGACACTGGTTGGTTCCCTTGGCCCTGGTCATGCATCTTCACCAGCCGTTTAATAAGGTTTAACACCTGCCTTGGACTACAAAGTCAGTGCCTGGTTGTTGAGCTCAACTTCATCTCTCTGCTTGTCGAGCAAACTGGACAAATCCTCTTGAAGCTATTTATCCATCAAAACCTCCCTTTGCTGGAGGACCCAGAGCCTTGAATTTTGGGTGGTGGTTGATGGATTTTTTTGCCTTGGATTTACCAACAGAAAAGAACTAAAGATTTTTTTATTAGAGGAAACCATCATCAGACTCACACAAGCATTTGTCATCATTAATAAGTTCCCAAGAGGCTCAGCTGGGTGTGGCTCAGTGGTTGAGTGCAGACCTTTGATCCAGGAGATTGCAGTTCGATTCCCAGTCAGGGCACATGCCGGGTTGCGGGCTCGGTCCACAGTCAGGGGCTTGCAGGAGGCGGCCGATCAATGACTCTCTCATCACTGATGTTTCAACTCCCTCTCTCCCTCTCCCTTCCTCTCTCTGCAATCAATAAAATATATTTAAAAATTAATAAATAAGTTCCCAAGAGGAAGAGAGTGACCCATTTGACTGAGCCAGGTCAAGCAGGAGTGAATGTCTTGAGAAACTTGAGCACTTCATACCCTTCCAGTACCGCTCAGGTTCCAAGTTAGCTTTCCCCTCTGGTCTCCTTCCTGGGCTCAAATTCTCAACAGCTGGCAGTAGAGGGTTTGAAGAATGTTTGGTGGAATGTTGCTGACCCCAGAGTTCCTCCCCCTTGAAGGCCTGCATAGGGTTCTCTCAACTTCACGCTCTGTACCACCCACAGTCCATGGGAGAGACTGTGCCCGAGGGACAAGGGGCAGCAAATTCCTCAGGCACCCGTGAGATATGCCCTACATTCCCCCTGACACATGAAGTTACAGCAAAAGCAAGGGAGAGAGCCAGCAAGACAGCTGCTTACACTTCACCCTCCTAGACTACCCAGCTCAGGTCCTTCGCTGCTTCTCCTCTGCCAGTGTTCTGACAGTCCCAGTGTCATTACCAGAGGCACTGGGCTTGAACTTGAGTTATGAAGACTACGCATGAAGACAGAGGGAAGGTAAGAGGTGACTAGGAGGAGACAAGAGGGTTGAAATTGAGCAGGGAGAAGATGAAAAGTAAAGCCAGAATGCCATTGGATGTGTTTTTCCATTCTCCTTTATTCCATAAACACCTAGTTACAAGTTGCACAAACAAAAAATAAAGGCAGAGGACATAGGGAAGATTTTTGTGATGTGTAGGGGGCGGGAAGGGAGAAAGGGTTGGGAGCCAGTCCTCTCTCCCCACACACAGCCCTGGATGAGGGCTATGACCCCTGCAGCAGGGGGTCTGAGGAGGAGGTGGGCAAAGATTCAAGGTAGCTGAGGGATGGAGGAGGCCCTTAAACCAGAGCTCCCCACAAAAGCCTTCAGTGTACGGCAGGGGGAGAATGGGGGAGGTGAGGAGGCTCAAAGATGGAGCAGCAAAATGAAAAATCAAGTTAGTGGATACAGGAGATGTGGAGTCACTGTGGGAAGGGGATTAAAGAAGGAACAGAGGTAAAGGGGGCAGTGAAAGGTTCTCCCTGAGACCCCCAGGGAGAGGTGGGGCGCCAGCTTGCCTGTTAATTTAATATTAAAGTGGGAGTGGGAGTTGGAGAGGAAAAAGTTACTTCAGGGGATGATTTCTCAGCCTCTCAGCCTGTACCTAGAGGGGGAAGAGAGATGAGCACAAGTCAAAAGGAAGACAAATTATAAAAGCCAGGAGTTGGGTCTAATCCCTATACCGGGGACAGCATGCTTCTCTTTCCTACCAACTAAAACTTCTATCCAAGGCAGTATTTGCTAGGCACCTGGAATGGTTTTGCCTTGGCAGAGTAATTTGCACAGGTACACTCCCCAACCCCCTCCTGTGCTTCACACCTTACAACGCCGCCCCCCCCCCCCCAAATACTTACAAGAGAGGCTGAGGGCCCAGGGCCCTCACCAGTCATAGCGGCGGGACTGTCGGGAGGGGGAGTCCTCAGGTCCCTGTATGGCCAGGCGGGGAGGCCCCTCGGTCCTTCGGCCCCCACCCCCTGAAGCCTCATGCCGTCGAAATTCCAGAGGGCGCTGCTGCCGGAATCGAGAGGTCTCCCTCCGCCATTCATCATCGAATGCTGCGGCCTCACCTAAGAGGACACAGAGACCAGACACCACCTATGGCAGCCTGGCTTCTGGAGGAAGATGCAAAGGTGAGCCACAGGCTTTTAAGACTGAAAAACTGCCATGAAGGCTGAAAGCAGGTGTGTGGGGATGTGGGGGGGAGAGCAACTTTACTTAGAAATTTTTGGTTCAATGTAGTTCTTGGAAGCCACTAGTAGGCCTAAGGCATGACCACTGGAGAAAGAAATCAGGAATGGGATAATTATTTCATTAAGGAGCATAGTCCTTAATGAAAGGACTATGTGTTTAATAAATGTTTAATAAACATTTGTTAATTTAAAAAAAAAAGAGAGAAAACGATCCAGGTGGAGAGGGTAGATTACTATCAATGTCTCACTAAGGTGACAAAGTTTGCCCCTCCCTGGTGACCTGACTCAGCCCCAAAGCTGACAAGGCTCCAAGTGAGGTAAGAATATGGGGTTCACCGTATTTTGCCAAAAAATATCTATGGATATAGGGAGAAAAAGCTGGCATCTCCTAGTTCACAGGAACTGGACTAGGGGCTACTGGACAAGGAGCTGGAAGGGAGATGGGCAGGAAGGCAGGCTCACTTTCATCCAGGTTGATGTAGTCCTGCCGCTCTTCCTGGTCCCCTGTGCGGTGGTTTCGGGAGCGCTGGAGGATGTGAGCCCGGTCTCGGATGTGATGCCCAATGGACATCTGCTCTAGTCCACTGTCCGAGTCCCGTACAGTCCTCCGAGTCTCCCGGATCTGGGACGAGGCAGAACATGGCACACTCAGCTGCCCCTTCCAAAGCCTGGGCCACACCAACTGGGACAGGCAAACCACCCACAACTCAATCTTGAGAAAAGAGGGCAGTTTCTTGTTGCTGCCATTCAAATCCCGCCTTCTCTGAGAGAGCAGCTCTCTAACTCACCCCGCCTGGTGCCGAGCGCATCTCCGATGTCTCCTGGTAGACCTTGGGGGCACCGTCACCGGTATTGGAGTAGGAGATGACCGTGGAGGATGAAAAGGTCTGGCAGTTGCCGCCAGCTGTCATGTGTTCCTGAGAAGCAAAGGATACAGTGGGCCTGAAGGGGAGGGGATCTCCTCTGGGAAAGGGTCCTACCCTTCAGCTGCCTGTTCTTGCTCATATTTTCCCTCACAAAATGTGAAAACTGAGAAAATGTCAGGACTCATCATTACCCCCAAATTCGTCTGAATCCAACAACAAACAAGAAGGACCTTAAGAGATTGAGCCTTAACTGCACACTGCATAAGAGTGCTGCTGCTTCGCACTCGGGCATGAGAGCAGACACCGGAACCCAGTGCTCTCCGGGTTCAGTTTCTTTACCCAGCTTGACCCCTTCTCTAGCACACTCCCCCACTCCCGCCTCTGAGGACTCACGGTGGTGCCAGCCATCAGTGAGGGCAGGGCAGGGGAAGGGATGGAACAAGAGTCTCACCATGTTTCCGATCATGTCGTTCATCATGCCAAACATGTCCATGAAGCCACCCGACTGCAGCAGAGAGATGGAAAGCAGAATCAGTACTCAGAGATGGCCCACTAGCTGCATGGCTACAACATCCCTTTCTCTTCTTCCTTCACACCGAGCAATTGCTCTTTGTCATTCTTCGTGAACATGTTTCTCTTCCTGTATAGTGCCGTCCTCCTCAGTCTCAAAACTGCTCTGATCCGATTTTCCTTTTCCTGACTGCCCTATTTCCTATCTTTTAGGAAGCGTGCCAAAGTTAATGGACTCTAAATTGTAAGGGGGTTGGGCATGAACCTGTACAGATAATCTTCTATAAACCATGCCCAGTTGGCCCTTCACCTGCACCTCCCTCCTGAAAAGAACAAACTTTGCTAGATAATTACACTTTCCTAATGAGTATGGCACCTAGAAAAAAAAAAATTGATATTAGCATCTTTACCTCACAGGACTCATAGGACACAGCAGGCCCAGAGCTTTGTGAACACTATAAAAAAGTTTCTAGGATTAGCCATAAGGCTATTCTAGATAGGTACATTTCGAAGTAATATCTAAACGTATGGAGTGTATCTAAAATGGAAGGACACAGGAGATGAGAACTCACCATTCCCAGCATCCCAAAGGGGGAGACAGCCCCAGTCTACAGGAACACAGAAGGAACAGGAATTAGAGACCACACCTTTTTCACTGCAACCCCCAACCAAGCCCATGGCCTCACCTTTTTTCCATGCTTCTCTCAAAAGGGGATCACTAAGCCCTTCTTCCAGATCCCTTCCCCATGTTCCTAAATGATCCCACTTTGCTAAATAGGCTGTGGTGCAAGAAAAATCAAGCGCTTTACTAACCACCCTCCAACCTTTCTTTGGGTCTCAGGTACACTGCAGAATCATTACCTGCATCCTGCGGCTGGCAGGCCTGGTCCCTGGCATGTTGCCATCTGTAATGCTGAGGAAGGGGCTATATCCAAAGCCACCTGACAACATTCGGTTCATATGCTGACGGTGAATAGCAAAGGGGTCCCTGTGGAGTGAGCATACAGTATGGATGGCAGAAGGGCCAAGAAGTCAACTGCCCCCTCCCCCCAGAAGGAACCAGTCCTAGGGAACAGTGGCACAGATGCCTATTTCCCCTCTAAGTTCGAGCGGGAGCTCAGTATCCAGCCAATTCCAATCAGTGCCCGCAATGGGAACCCAGATGTCTGTGGAACTATTCGGAGACCTGAAGTGGAGTGGGATGAGTACTCTAGAGCATGAGGGGGAGGGAATACTCACATCAGGAACATGGGATCCTCAGGCTCCCCATCCCTCATGAAGCGGAACATCCTGATTTTAGCTCCAGGGGGCTCCACGCTGTAAAGATGTGATACTTGGAGGCAGCCAGGCTTTGCACACCCGCTCAGTGTAGGGACTCTCAGAGCAGTGTCCCTTCCAAATATTGTAGCTGACCTCCCCACCCCACGCGCCAGTGAGGCCCTCTCCAGGTGTTAACACCACCCTCTGGGGAGAGAACAGCTCTTCAAACAAACCTCTTGCAAGGAGGGCCATGGAAATTTTGCCAAGCCTCTCAGTTTTCTGCCTCTTACTCATAGCCATCGTCTCCCCAAAGCCCTGGCCAGAAGCATAACCCCCTCCCCTGACGCCACTGTTCCGGATGCGAATCCCAAGTGCTGGCCCTACGCCCTATAATGACCCCAATCACCCCGCCCCCTCCTTACACTCAGACGCTGCCAGGCCTCCCCCGGAGGGCCTCGTCGTCCCCAACGCAACTGTTGGAGGGCTCCTCCGGCCCCGACCTCCCCGCCGGGCAAGCAGGAGAGGCCGGCCTGACTCCATCCTTCCCGCATCCCAGGCTCGCAGACCCCGCAGCCCCGCTCCGATCGAGCCTCACCGGTCCCCGATTCGGGCTCAGCGGCCCATCCGGCCAGTCTCGCCTCTCGGTGCGCTGCAGGTTCAGGGCTTGCGGCCCCGGACGCACGGCTGGTCCGGGCGTGAGCTCCTCGGCTTCCCACGCCGCCTCCTTCCACAGCTGCCACCTCCGTACCTCCCTCGGCCCACGGAACCCGAACCCCGGCCAGGCCTGGACGGAAGTGACGTCACGATGGGGACGCCCACCCCGGGCCGGCCGGCGGAGCTCCGCCCGCTGGCGGGCGTGGAGCGCAGGCAGGGACCAGCTCCAGGGGCAGCAGGGCGCTGGGGGCAGGCCGCGGGGTCCTCTGGGGACAAAGGGTGTGGGGTGCTGATTGGTACCTTGGATTTGGGTTCTGCTGACAGGAAGAGGCTCCCTGTAAGGGTTTGGGGGAAGCAGAGGAGCCCATTACTCGAGAGGGACGGGGCCGGCGGGGCGGCACGTTCACTCTGGGGAGGGAAGAGGACAAGGGGCAAGATTCCCATGGGGGAGGGGCGGGCTCCCGGTGGACGACCAGATGGGGAGGATCCCTGGGGCAGCAGAGCAGATTTTCTACGGGAGAAGCGTTCAGCCCGAGGGAAGAAGGGCTGCAGTTCTGCAGGGACAGCGCTAGGGGCCAGTCGGTTCAGGAGGAGGTGCTATCCAGACGGGGGCATGGTCCTCGGAGTGACGTAGAGGAGGAGGTGACAGTCCTGCCCAGGTCTAGCTGTCTCAGGCTGAGAAATCGGGCGGGGCAGAGAATCCAGGTGGGGGGGGAGGTTCGGCCGCCAGATGGCGCTCTTCGGCCAGGCTGGAACTACCTCCCCTAGGGAACTGGAGTTGGCGAGGCTCCTAAACCCCTCACTTACCTTGCTGTGAGGGTTGGACCCGGGAAAGGCTCCAGTTCTAAAATCATTTAGTTTAGTGCCAGCCTTCCCTTTATTTCCCCTAACTCCTGTGTCCTCAAGCGCTCCTAGTCCTGCACTGATCATTCTTGCCCCTAGTCAGGTAGCTAGGTCAAGGGTCTAAAGTTTGGGAGACGAAGAAAAAGGGTGGATAGCTCTATTAACCAGAATCACCCAGGGGTGGAGCTCGAAACAGATTCTGGAGACCTGACTCCAAGGCCAAAGACTGATACTTTGACATAGTAAATGTCTTGCATAAACCTGACCCAACTGGAGAGAAGAGCCCATCCCCCTGGGTGTCAGGGGATTTGGACTCTCTAGGATGGACTTTAAACCAGATTTACCCAAATTCTAGCTCTCCCTGGTTCTTTACTCTGGCTGCCAGCCATATGAGTGCTGTGTGGCGCCTGACAATCAGAAAGACTTGTTCCCAATACTTCCCTGGGGGAGAAGGAGGAGGGGGTCCCTGGTGACAGGACAAGGTACTGGGGGCAGGGCTTCTCAGGTTTCTCTGGACTTGACCATCATCATTAAAGAGGAAAAAACAATAGTGAAAACAGAGGGTACAGAGACATAATTTAGAAGCTAAAGAAAGACAAAGAATAAAAGAAAATTTGTTTTCATTGATATTTCTGGGGAAGAGACTTAGTAAAATGTTTTATATTTATCTTTCAGATGCTCTATCTCTGGACATCCCACCATGCAAGTGTCCCTTTTCCTCTTGTCCCAAACAAAAGCATTTGACATGTGATCAAGTTATTCCAGTGAGAGTTCTGCGACCCTGACTTAACTACTATGTATGGTTCTTCACCTTCCAGCTTCTGCCTTCTCATTCCATCATGTCCAGCCTTCAAGACTGGATAAGAGATACAACTTAGCTTTTAGCCCCCTCCTTTTTTCTTTTTCCAATACCTGGTGCTCTACCTATTACCTCTAGGTGCCTAGAATTCTTTCTCTTCTTTCTTCCAAAAATTAAGAATCTGATATCAGTCATTTTTACCTTTGCATGATTTTAAATGTATTCATTTCAACATATTACGGCTCCTAAGAGTACAGTTAACCCTTGAGCAAGCAGAGTTTGGGAGCGCTGACCATCTGCAGCAGAAAATCCGCATATAACTTGTTGGCTCTGTGCATAGTTGGATTCTCAACCTGGAGCAGATCCAAAATAGTGTTTACAAATTACAATTTAGTTTCTAACTATGAGACAAAGCTCCAAACCTGGGCTTTGTCTCAGGTTAAAAGAAATCCTTGAACAAATGGGGATGAAGGAGGAGATGCAAGAGCCCATTTTCAGAGTCCCCAGAGAGAAATATCATTTAGGCAGCCATCTACTTCAAGAATTGAAGGAATGTAATTTTATAAGTAACCTTTCTGTCCCCCACAACCAGAGTTTGTCTGTCTTCCTTCTCTGTCGCCTTCACTTCCCTTTCCTCCCATGGTCCTCTTTTTCTTCCTCCCTCCCTCCCTCCCTCCCTCCCTCCCTCCCTCCCTCCCTCCCTCCCTCCCTTCTTACTTTCCATCTCTGTACAGTGAACGCTGATGAAAAGAAATTCCTCAGTCACTGGAGTGTCTTGTAGATGGTAAGATGTAGGAGGGAGAGTGGACCCTGCCAGGGGTGAAGATTAACTCGAGAAGAATAAAGATGGTTGAGAAGGAAGAGAAAGTAGTTCCTATATTCACTTCTCTATCTGATAGAGGTAAAGTCAGGAAGTCCTTGAGAGAGTAGAGCTTGGCCACAAAGGGGCTTTTTTATTTTATTCTTTTATTTTTAAAAATATGTCTTTATTGATTTCAGAGAGAGGAATGGAGAGGAAGAGAAACATCAATGATGAGAGAGTCATTGATGGGCTGCCTCCTGCACGCCCCCCACTGGGCCCTGAGCCCCGAACCGGGGCATGTGCCCTGATTTGGGAATTGAACCTTGATCTCCTGGATCATAGGTCGATGCTCAACTGCTGAGCCATGCCAACGGGGCTGAAAAGGGCCTTTTTAGGTGCAAGGTCATGCACCTGGAGAAATCCCAGGGCAGTTGGATGTTGGACCAGAGTGAAGAAGGGGAATGATGTGGGAGTTAGAGGAGACTGGATTTCCTGCCTGAGCCAAAGTGAATGGTTGTGACTTGAGTGTCTGAGTGTATGTGTATGTGCATTTGCATTGGGAAAGGAATCTAAACCCTGAAAATTAGCACTAAGGTGCCCCAGGTGGAGGGAGTTGTACAGGAGACACCAGATCAGAGTAAGATTGAAAAGTGACTCAGGAGCATTTTTTAAAAATCAGCTTTCATTTGTTTTTATATCCACATTCACTCAACACATTTATTGAATGCTTATGTGTCAGGTACTGTTTCTGGCTCTGAGCTATAGTAGTTATACAGAGAAAAATAAAGCAAGGTAGAAGGGGGACAGAGGAATAGGCAAACAGCTGGGAGATAGTAGTTGCTCTTTAGAATAACTAGGGAAGGCATCACACATAAGGTGGTATTTAAGCAGAGAGCCAAACAAGATGAGGGATAGCTGGGCTGAAAGCTTTCTGGGCAGAAGAAATAGCAAGTGCAAAGGCCCCAAGGCAGAAGTATGCTTAGTGTGTTCAACAAAAAAGCCAATGTGCCTAGACTGATGTGAAATAGGGAAGAGCAATAGTAAGAGACAAGGTCACAGGGAGAGAAAGCAGCCAGATCATGTGGGAGTTTGTAAGACCTACAAAAGGATCAATGTGGCTATTGTATGGAGGATAGACTTGGGAGACAACAGCAGCAACAGAAAGACCTATTCGTATGCTGTTGCCATAATCCAGATGAGACATGATGGTGGCTTTGAATAGGTTAGAAAAAATGGAGGTAGTGAGAAGTGGGCACATTCCAGATATATTTTGAAGATGGAGTTAACAGAATTTGCTGATGGATGGATGCAGTGTGAGGCAGAAGAATCAAGAACTCCAAGATTTTTTTTATCTGGGCAACTGAATGAGAAATAAATGAGCATTCTGCTTGCTGCACTGTACTGAGTATATACAGACACTGGTTTGAGAATAGTATATTACAATTGTCTGGTTGGAAGATACTGACCATGTGGCTACACAGGATAATTGACCTAGACAGTCTCACCTTTAAAAGCTAGCCACCTAAAGCTGTGGACAACAGAAATAAGTGAATTCCATACCTAGTTTGACCATAAGATGTTAGCTGTTAGACCATCAGGGGTAGATATGCTAATGTTAATGGTATTAGCATTGGAGTTTTAAGTCTTAAGAACTTCCTCTTCTTTGATCATTTCAAGAAGACATCCTGAAGGAGGCAGTACATCTTGTGATTAACATAGGCATTAATGATTGATTTTTGTATCACCTGTTTTGTAGTTCATGTCAAAAAATATTTATTGGGCCATGGCTGGTTTGGCTCAGTGGTTAGAGCATCAGCCCTCAGACAGAAGGGTCTGGGGTTCGATTCCTGGTCAAGAGCATGTGCCTGGTCGGGCGCAGGTGGGAGGCAACCCATCGATATGTCTGTCACATGGATGTTTCTCTTCCTCTCCACTCTCTAAAAAATCAATGGGAAAAAAATATCCTCAGGTGAGGATTAAAAAAATATATATATATATATTTACTGGGCTCCGACTATGTGCTAGGCATAGTGTTAGGTGCTGGAGATGAAAAGACAAGTAATAAAAAAAAAAGAAGAAAGAAAGAAAAGACAAGTAAGACATAGTCTCTGCCCAAGAGGGTGGCTAACATGGAATTAATTATAATCCAGTGATGAAGTCTGCAGTAGAAAAATATATGTGTGTGTGTGTGTGTGTGTGTGTGTGTGTGTGTGTATAATTTATTGGGGTGACATTGGTTAATAAAATTATATAGGTTTCAAGTATACAATTCTACATCATAATCTGTATATTGCATTGTTTGTTCACCACCCAAAGTCATATCTCCTTTTGTCACCATATATTTGACTCCCTTTACCCTTGAAAGATAAAAAAGGGCAAAAGTGGTTCAAAAGAGGGAGCGAGTGACTTTTGGGGTAGGGAAGAGCCAGGAGAGCATCCCAGGCAGAAGATGTGATCAATACAAAGACACAGAGATATGCCCCATTTGGGAAGAGCTATGAGGAGTAAAAAAAAAAAAAAAAAGTGAAGCAAAACATTTGAGAGAACAATGGTGAGAGATAAGGTTACAGAGGTTAAAGGGACCAGACCTTGAAGGGCCCTGTTTGCTCCTGGAGTTTATTTGATAGGCCTGGGAGAAGCTATCAAAGGGTTTTATGTAGAGAAATTACATATAGGTAAAAAGACAGTTTATGAATTTCAGGAACTATTTTTGAGCTTCTACAATATGCCAGGTAGAAAAGTAGGTGCTGAAGATATAAAAATTCTTAAAATTGATTGAAAATCCTAACTAAGCTTAAAGTGAGTGAGTGATGTTGACCCCTGGAGCAGAGGTGGGACTGAGCTTGGAGAGAAGGTACTCAAGGAATCTTTATCAAGTGATATGTGAAGGATCTAGGAAGGGAAAGAAAAGGTGGAATCTTGGGTGACCCCTTTGCATACACAAATGAGTGGAGGACAGTCCTTTTAAGTGAGAGAGAAAATGAGGGAATTCCAGTTGGAATGTGGGGTTTGAGGAGCTGTGCAGGATTCAGAGAGAGATGAACAGAAGGGAATTGGAGTCATGACTCTGGCATTCAAGAGAGAAGCCAGCGCTAGAAACACAAGTTTAAAAGTCATCAGTTTTTGAGGTGTGTGTTGGCAATGAGACTTAAAACCATGAAGCACATGAAGGAGTCACTTAGACTGGGAAGAGTGAGAACAGGACCCCTGAGACTGGAGTCACCTGGAAGGGTTCAGTAGACACCGTCATCGCCTTCTGGTTATCAAGTCCTCCTTCGGTCTTTTACATTCTGGGCAAAATAAGTTTCTAGTGACCACTCCTGGTCCCATTTTCCCTATCCTTTTCTTTCCTTTTTTTTATTGTTGAAAGTATTACAGATGTCCCCTTTTCTCCCCCCATTGATCTCCTCCACTCAGCACCCCCCACACCCCAGGTCTTCTCCATACTATTGTCTGTGTCCATATAGTTTCCTATCCTTTTCATTCCTACTTTTCTCTGTGGGTCAGCCACAGTTTGTTTAATCTGTGAAAATGTGGAAACCCTGAACAAACATGCACTTATGGTAAAGCATATGACAACAGTGACCCAGATGACTTTCTTTTCTTTTTTAAAAATATATGTTTTTATTGATTTCAGAGAAAAGAGGGGAAAGGGAGAAATAGATAGAAACATTAATGATGAGAGAGAGTCACTGACTGGCTGCCTCCTGCACACACCCCTACTGGGGATTGAGCCCGAAACCTGGGCATGTACCCTGACTGGGAATCGAACCGGAGGTTGACGCTCAACCGCTGAGCCACACTGGTGGGGCAACCCAGGTGACTTTCAACACAGCCAGAGTTGCTCTTGACTTTCTCTGTACAGAATACTGAGGATGGAGAAGAGAAAGGAGGTGAAAAAAGAAAAGACAGCTTAGGGCCAAGGTCTAAAGTGGTGCTGTCCAATATGGTAGCCACTAGCCACATGTGGCTATTTATTTAGAAAATTTAGTTTTGTTTTTTTTTTAATCCTCAACCGAGGATATTTTTTTCCATTGCTTTTCAGAGAGAGTGGAAGGGAGAGGGAGAGATAGAAACATCAACGTGAAAGAGATGAACCGATTAGATCGAGGTACATGCCCTTGGCCAGAATCGAACCCCAGGACCCTTCAGTCTCTGGACTGATGCTCTAACCACTGAGCAAAACCGGTGAGGGCCACAGGTGGCTATTTAAATGTAATTAAAGTTAACATTAAAAATGTAGTTCCTTAGTTGCATTAGCCACATTTCAAGTGTTCAATAACCACATGTGGCTAGTGGCCACAGTATTGGAAAGTGAAGATATAAAATATTTCCATCATCACAGAAAGTTTTATTAGAGCCAGAAAGCATTTGTGTTATCTTTCTTCTGAACTTTTTTTGAAGGCCTGTGAAGGCTTTTTGAAGAGTGCACATGGGGAAGAAATGGAAAGGACAACAGTGGTAGGCTGGGCAATAGCAAACTATTCTCAATGTAAAAGTGAAGGAGGATACCAAGAAGGCATGGAGAACAAGAAAAGCCAAACAATTTGGAGGAGAGGTACAATGGTAAAACCAATTCTTTTTGCTGGGCAGAAAGTTCACGGGGAAGTAGAAAAGCCACAGATATTTTGTTTGTGATGTTGATACTATAAAAGACAGACAGTGACCACCAGGACATCAGTAGTTAATGAAAAAATCCCAAGTCAGAGCGAGGCAAGCTGATATCCTGGTAGCATGTTGCGTTTTCCCCGCCTACTCAAATAAAGAAGGTTGAGAGGGCTCTGAGATTGAGTTCAGAATGGTGTGGCAGGGCTATGAAATCAATTTATTGAGCTCTTCTTTGGTAACTAGCATATACCTCTTTGGTACCAGGTATTATGTACAATCAGTAAGAGTGGAGGAACCAAGGAAGGCTGTTTGGTGTTGGGAACAATAGATAAGGATTTGTAAAAATCAAGAGAGATCAGGGAGGCATTTCTGAATAGTACTCATGGAGACGGGACAGTGTGCTGTCTGGTAATTGGTGGAAAGAGAGAGTGTTGGATACACATCCATTTTCAAGTTATACTTTGAGCTCTCCCCATCTATTCCTTGAGGGCAAGGACTATGTCTTTTTCATTTAGCTTTGAGCCTCATCACATAGCATAGTGCCTAACACTTAGTTCAATAAAAGTTTGTTGAACTATTTTGTTTGAAAAGTGCAAAAACTTATGCTTGGTATAGAAGCCAAAAGAAAACTTGGAAATTTTTTTTATTTTTATTTTTTAAGTTTAACTCTACTTAAATATGACTAGGATGTAATGATGGACACACTTTCCTGCTAGGGTTCATGATGAATGTGCCTTAGTGTTCTTAAGTAACACTTCTGGGGGTAACATACTCAAAACAAACAGGATCAAAGCTAAGCTGGTTTAGGTCTCTCTCTCTCTAGGAATCCATCTCTTCTCAACTCTCCACTGACTTGAGCTTTTTAAAGATAAAAAAAAAAGGGGGGGGCAGCCTGGCTGGTGTGGCTCAGTGATTGAGCATCGTCCCATGGACCAAGAGATCAACGGTTGGATTCCGGATTCCATTCCCAGTCAGGGCACAAGCCCGGTTGTTGGCTCTTCTGTCCCCAGTGGGGGGTGTGCAGGAGGCAGCCCACTGATGTTTCTCTCTTATAGATGTTTCTATCTCTATCCCTTTCCCTTCTCCTCTCTCTAAAAAAACAATAAAAACATTTTTTTTTAAAGCAAAGGAAAAATGAGGAATAAAAAATGAGGTTATTAGGAATGGGGATAAAAAAGTAGTGAGCAGTGGGGAGGTCCAATTCTCAGGTTTTTGTCCTACAAGGCCTTGAATGATAACTAGGCCTTCGTTAGCACTTAACCTATCAGATAAATAGGCAAATGGCGGGGGGGGGGGGGGGGGGGGGGGGGGGGGGGGGGACCACCAACAAACAAACAGGAACTGGAGAGGGGTAAGAATTCACTTACGAAGGAGATGGAAATGGTTAGAATTTAACACCTTACACATAGTGCTGAGGTACATTTCTAGGATGTCAGGCCAGAATTCATAGGATACAGGGGGGTTATGCCTCCCTTGTTCTCACCTGGCTTCTTTTTTCACACCTCCAGAAAATGTGTAAGAAGCACAGTTTTCTCCATTCAACTAGTGGCAGAAATTCTGAATTGGACTGTGGAGTAATAGAACTCTAGGGATAGAACTCTAGCCTCCACAAGGCCTCAGAAATAGTTCTCTGGAAAGGAGCAAACACACGCTGGCATCATTTAACACTGTTTGGTCCCAGAGGCCCAAAGTCTAACCCCAAAGACTATAGGGGTTGGCTTTCAGCAACCCACCCAATCCATATTCACCCCATCTCACTTCCAGCTTCTTTCTTATGAAGCCAAGACTTCAGACTAGTCTGCTGTCCAATCAGACAGGGAAGGATAAGTGATGCTTTTCCCATGCAGGAAGGGATTTAGATCCAGGACTCCTGCTTCCTGGGTCTTTTCCCTGTGGTCCCTTGTGTCCAAACTCTTAGATTCTCAAGGCACTCCCTTGGGCCTTGGGGCAGGAATCTCATTCTCTGCCTCTCCATCTCCCTGGAATTTTCCACTGCAGCTGCCTCCGCTCCCAGACACCCCTCCCTGGGCAAAATTCCCGGCTCCCTCCGCCTCCCCTTCCTTAATCACACCTCATTCCCACCCCCGGCCCTGAGGCCCAACCCACAGTCCCGCTCACACCCCACACTAACCCCGGTGGTCCCAGTTAGAGAAATGGGAGGCCAGGCCCTTACAGAAGAGTGAGAAAGAGGGTCCCAGGCTCTTTCCAGAGCAGGCAGAAAGGGCAGTAGAGGGGCTGGTCCCCTGTGGGGCTGGAGTGGGGGGAGTGGCCCTCTTCGAATCCCCATATAAGGCAGGGCAAGCAGTTAGGCTCCTGGATTGGCTGATTCAAATGAGCATTCCACCTGGCAACAGGGTTTCTATTGGCTCTCAGGAAAAATAGGAGGAAGGTGGATGGAGGTTGTTGGTGGCGGGGATTGGAGGGGGGAGGGGAGTGGAGGTGACCGGAGTGGGGGGCGGTTACCAGGGCAACAGGGTAAGAGCCCAGCAGGGTGTCCGAGACAGAAGGCGGGGCTGGGAGGTGTCGAAGGGGTAAAGGAGGGTGGGAGGGAGTGGAAAGAGACTGTGAGGGAGGGAGACGGGGAGACTGGGGGGGGGGGGTAAAGGAGGGGGGAGAGAGAGAAAAATGAAGCTAGAGAGTACAAGAGAGTACAGAGATGGAGAGGGTCAGAGATCGCTAAAGACATCAGCAAGTGAGTCAGAGAAACAGATTGAGAGATGGAATGATCTGAGAGAAAGATGAGTTTGGCAAGGAAAAACCTGGGTGGGGCTCCAAGATTTTTGAGGAGAGGGAGACTGAGAAACAGAGGAGTCAGGTGGAGAAATTGGGAGGTGTGTACACCAAGGGACCAAAAGATGGTTTATTCAAGCACGCAAATACTAAATGATGATTGATCAGTGTATTTTTTTTATTAAGAAAATAAGAGTAATGATGATAACCAAATATGGGAATGCACATACACCAAAGATATCTTTTCCCAAACCCTAGCCTTCTACCCCATCTACATCCTGACCTTTAATACACACCCCAGCTCCTGTCCCCTCCTGAAATCCCAAGCTTCTCAAAATGACCCAAAGATACTGAAACTGAGCACCAGGAACTGAGAATGTGCGGAGGAGGGTGGGACTGGAACTCCAGACCTGGACCCTTTGCAAAGGAGGTAAACATAATTCCGAAAGGCTGGGAAAGATGGCAGCAGAGGAAAGGGAAATGGAAAGAAAGGGCAAACTTGGAAAATAAGGACATGAAGAGGAACTGAGGAAAATCAGCTAAGGATATAGGACCAGGTGACAGACTCAGATGAGACAAGAACAGTGGTCTGGGAAAGGGAAAGAGCACAGATGGAAGGGTAGAAGAGGGCAAATGAGAAGTAGAGCAGAGGTGACAGAGTAAGAGAGATGTGAGATATAAATGGTTGTGAGGGAGGGGTCTGGATACACGAATGAGGAGGAATGACGAGAAATCGAAGGAACAGAAGGAAAGTGAAATGAGATGGGCAAATAAGAAAGGTCAGAGATGGAAGAGAGGAGAGGAGACTGGAGGGCCTGTGAATCCTCTCGGAGCACAAGAAGGAGCCAGGAAGGGAAGAACCCAGGAAGGGTCACGAAAGTCAGCCTAGGGCAGGACAGAAGGTGGGCTGCCCGTTCAGCTCCCATCTCTTCTCAAAGCCTCGCAGAGAATGTAGATTGAAGCCGGATGAGAGCGGAAATCCAGCGTGATGTGGAAGTAGCTCCCCACCCTCTTCCTCTTCTTTAAGCTTTTGGTTTCTCAAATACCTGCCCAGCTTTCCCTCAGCTCCCCTCACCATCCCTTGCAAAATCTCAGGGCGTGTGTGTGTGTGTGGGGGGGGGGGTTGGGGGGTCAACAGGATTCTGGCCAGCCCTTCAGTCTGCCCCCAAAAGACAGACTCCACATTCACAGGCAGTAGGTCGGGATTCGGAGAGGTCCCTCCCCGCAGGGACCCCACCCCTTCCCACCTCCGCGCCCCACTCCTTTCTCCGCGACAGTCAGTCCCTCCATTTCCCCCTCCCGGTCCCGTCCTCCCTCCCGCCTCCCGTGCTCTCCCTCCCCTCGCTTTCATCCTCCTATCCCCACCTCTCCAACCTCCGCTTTCATCCTCCTCCCTTCTCCTCTCCTCCCCGCTCCCGCCTGCCCCACCCCTGGGAAGCCCCTCCCGTCGGGCAGCGCCGCCTTTATAAGCGGTTTCTCTGCCCGGGGGCGGCAGCGGCTGGTCGGTGGCAGCTCTGCTGGTGCGGAGGCAGCGAGCCCAGGACCTAGCGACCGCGGCCGGAGCGCGCCGGCCACCGCCCGCACCGCCCTTCCGCCCGCTCTCCGGACGGCCGCAGCCCTGCGGGTCTCCACTCCAGACCCGCCCCCGCCCCACCCCGCGCGCCTCTGCCGCCTCTTCCAGAGACCCAGCTTGCTGAGCGGCCGCCACTGCCGCTGTCGCCGTCGCCGCCGCCACCGCGCCAGGTTCCGGCCGCGGCCACCTTTCGCCGTCCAGTGCCCCTCCGTCCCGGCCCCGGGACCCCGGCTCCCCGCCAGCCCCGGCCCCGGCACCATGTCGGAGAAGAGCGTGGAGGCAGCGGCCGAGTTGAGCGCCAAGGTACGGGCGGGGACGGCCGCGGCCCGGACCCCGCGCGACCCCCGGACTCCGCGCGGTCACGCACCCCAGGCCGCCCCCGACGGCCCCACGCTGTCCAGGCGCCGGATCCCGGCAGACCCTTCTCTGCCCTCCCCCCGCTCCCCTGCCTGGCGCTGCCTACCCACCTCGGCGTGCGCCCGCCAGCGCCCTCTAGCTTCCCGAGTGACGCTCCCGGCCCCGCTCGGGCCCAGCCGCTGTCTCCACCCCTCTCCGGGCCAGGCCCGCGCGCCGTGTCCGTGGCCAGTTTCCCGTCGGAGCTCTCCGCGGCTCACTTTACCTGCCCCTTTCCTACGCCCCTCTCCCCGCGCCGCGTTTCCCCGTCCCTCCTTCCAACCTGACCTCACCTTTCCTCGGCTAAGTGGTTTGAGACCCTCCTGTGTAAACAGGACTCTCCCTGGAGGCTGCTCCTCGAGGCCGACTGCCTCTTGGACAGCTACTGCCTCTATTTTCTCATTTCCCTCCTTTCTTTCCGTCTTTCCTTTACCCATGGCCTTCAGCTATCTTTTCTCTCCGTAGCACCCCTTCACTCTCTCCCCCCACACTTAAAGAATTTTAAGTCCCTAAAAATCAGAAGCAGGTTAGGAATAGCCTTCGAAAAAACCTCTGCTCAGCATTGCATGGCCTTGCGTAGAGCCGTCCTTGCTCTCGTCAGCTCCCTTCCCTGGCCCATCCGTTTGCCCTTGCCTCTCTTTCAGCCTTTAATTTCTCTAGGGAACTTGCTGAGTATTGCTTTGGGAAATTAATTCGGCCAGAGCTTGGGGGCTGGGAGCCCGACCTTGGGAGTGGGGGGTTGCTGAGGAGGTCACAGAGGCCTCCTGGTGGCCTGGGAAGTGAAAAGGGGGTACCATTAGGATTAAAGGCACTGAAAGAGAGGGGCTATATGGGAGATCTGGAAAGGTGTGGTGGCATGTGACTTCATTGAGTAGGTGTCTTTGTATGTCTGAAATTCAGCAAGTGTGTGGGACTGCCCGTGTCAGTTACATGTGTGCATGTGGAGACCTGGAGCCATGTTGCTGCTTTGTGAGTGGCTCCACTGTGCACACAAGAGTGTGCCAGAAGGCCCAAACACCAGGCCATGTGTCTTTGGGTTGCGTGGGTGCTCCTCTGTAGCTGTGTGTGTGAATTGGTGTCAGCCTGTGTCAGTGTGTGCGCCTGTGTGAGTAAATGAGGCCAGAGGGCTTCTCTGCACAAGACCTGGGTCACATACCCTCCTGGAAAAGGGATCATGGAAGGACAGTGACCAGAAGGACAGGACAGGGAGGAGAGGACCTGGCCCCTTGGACTTTGGTCTCTGGTAGTCTCCCTCCCCCTCTTAAGCCCAGATGTGAAACTCAGGCCAGGGCTGCACAGACTTAGTGCTGCAGTCCAGATAGGAGCTGATGAGCCCCTGGCTCTCCAGGCCCAGAATGGAGGGGAAAATCAACTAGGCAGTGGAAATGCCATACTGCCCTGGCCAGGTATCTCAGTTGTTAGAGCATCGTCCTGATACGCCAAGGTATGGGTTTGATACCCGGTCAGGGCACATACAAGAATCAACCAATGAATGCATAAATAAGTAGAACAACAAATCAATATCTCTCTCTCCCTCGTCTCTCAAATCAATAAATTTAATTAAAACAGAAAGAAATGCCATACTGTCCATGTGGCAAAGAAATGAGGACAGCCAAGTGACATGAAGAAACCTAGCTGGAGTGAGAGGGTCAAGCATTCTGTGCTCCCCTGAAAGGGAGAAGGGAATTAAGTGTCTCTCCAGGCCAACCATTGACACCAACCCCCACCTCTCCTATCCTCAGTTCTGTTCCAGAAAGGACACACCCTTCCAGAGTGATCTACTCACACAGAAAACTTCCATCCACATGGAATCAGATACACAGAGTTGCACACCGATGCCAGATCTGATCACAGGGAGACACTGTCGTTCAGTGCCTGCCAAGGGTGGGGTGGGAAGAAGACTGGAATCAAAATTGGAAGGGTGGGTGTGTCTAGAGAGAGGAGACTCTCTCAGGGGCGCATCTCCTTCTGCCATATCAGAAAAGGACAGTAGGGTGTGCCTGCTAAGATCTTGGGGTGAAGAAGAGAGGGGCAGTGCAGGGGGTGGACAGGTCCTTTCCCCATCTGTATTCCTGTCCCACCCCATACACAATGTGTTTGTCTCTCTTCTTTCATCCTCCATGCTCCACATTCTCCCATGTTTCTTTTACCCTGCTTGACCTACATCCCCTGGAAGTGGTTATTTCTACCACACCATGGGCCTTAGGGGGTGGAAACTACTTGAACTTTTTTTTGGAAGGGGGAGTGGGAAAAAGTGAGGGGGTGCCAGGAATTGGGCTAGAGTGCTCTCCCTATTCCTGTGGTATTTACCCAAGTAGGAGCCTGAGGACTTTGGGGACAGACATACAGACAGGGCAACAAAGGCTTTGGTAGTTGGGGGGAAGCTGGGAGGGATGCCCAGGAAAGAGTACCAGGAAAAGGCCCAAGGGGTAGACAAAAGGCGGAGCTGGGTAGGCAGTGGAGGGGGTGGGGCATCAGGGCCATGAGCAGATGGAGGGGATTTGCTTTGCTGAGCTGAACTCTTCAACCAGTGAGGTTTGGAAGAGCTTGATGGGGATGGTGAGCAGTTACCTTGGCTGCCTAGTTCTCTTTCCTCATCACTTTTCATCTCCCCTGAGTCTTGGGGGAGGGTGTCTGGTCTCAGCCCCGATATGGCCTTAAGGACCGTGGGACCTCTTCTGACTCCAAGCTGCTGTGGCTACCTTCTCCATTTCACACTCTTCTAAGCTCACTGCGGAGGGAGAACCGGAGCTAGAGGGACTTAAAGGCTGCAAATCATTTGTGGTGAGAGAAAGGTGACCCCTTTCTCTCTTGCAGGACCTGAAGGAGAAGAAAGAGAAGGTGGAGGAGAAGGCGAGCCGGAAAGAGCGAAAGAAAGAAGTGGTGGAGGTGCTGAGGGTCAGGGTTGGGGTTGTGGCCACACCTCCCCACCATTCCCCCTCCAGTTACCTTCCTGGGAGGCTGGTCTGTCTTTGCCGTGTTTGCTCTGAACTCTCCGCTAGTCCCTGCCCCACCCCTCAGGCCCTCCCAGTGCCCCTTGCCCCTGGTGGTGATGGTGGGTGGGGCATCCAGCCTGACATGCTCTCTCTTCTGGTCCCCAAAGGAGGAGGAGAATGGAGCTGAGGAGGAGGAAGAAGAAACTGCTGAGGACGGAGAGGAGGAAGATGAAGGGGAAGAAGAAGGTGGGGAGGGGCAGGGAGGCTGGGCTCCAAGGAACAGAGTTAGGGTGGGTTTGAAGACCTGAAACAGGGCTGAGGGCAGCCACAGGGGGTCTGCTGGAGCTTCCTGCTCTTCCCCAATGACCCATTTCTGGCTCCTCAGATGAGGAAGAAGAAGAAGATGACGACGAGGGGCCCGCGCTGAAGAGAGCTGCTGAAGAGGAGGTTTGGGCTGGGTTGTGGGGCCTGAGGGGCTATCAGGGATGCAGCTGGGAGCCCTTTGGATTTGGACCCAGATCCCTGTGGTGCATGGGCGGGTGCCGGAGCAGGGCAGGGACAGGGGATGTCCCTCTCCCATTTATCAGCTCTTTCTCTCTCCACAGGATGAAGCTGATCCCAAGCGGCAGAAGACAGAAAATGGGGCGTCGGCATGAGCCCCCTGCCAGTGGGCTGGGGTGGGAGGCCCTCGGGGCCTGGAGATGGGGGCAGGAACAGACGAGTACAGCCACTCTTCACCTGACTCCTTGCTCTGGGCCCTGCATCAGAGCTGCCACCCTCTTTCTCCCCAGCCTTCTCATGTCCACCTCTCCAGACACTGCCCCTCCATCCTCACTCTGCCATTGTTCCACTTCCTGACCTGTTCCATCTGAGCTCCCCAGCTGGTCTCCAATTGCTCCCTTTCCCTCTTCTTTCTCTTTTCCTCCCCCTCTCCTCCCAGCCACTCCCCCCACCCCCTCCCAGTCTCCTTCCTAACCTCTGCATCCTAGCCTTCTGTCTTGACCATCCCTACCCTGCCTGATTCCTGGGTCTCCCTCAGATCCCCTTCTCTCAGACAGCGCCAGGCCAGGGTGGGGCCAGGGTTGGGACCAAGCCCCACAGCTGCCCCCCCCTCCCCTTTTTGTATAATTTAATAAAGAAATGGTCGCGCTTCTGTTTTTAACCTGTCTCCTGTTTTCCCGTGGCGAAGGGAAGAAGATGGCTATGTCACATTGTTAGGACCCTTCCCTTCTATAAAAAAGTACCCTCCTACCACCCACCACTCAAGAAAAGAAGGTCAGCACTTTAGGGATGGTCATAGAGTGCAACTTCTTTGAGAGCTGGCTGCTATCCTGATTTTGGATTCTTGGGGATGCGCCTCCCCAGCAATACACACTTCCCTGCTAGCCCACACCAGGTTTAGACACTGCTGAGCCCAGTGGAAAGCTACCAGCCCTGTTGTGCTGAACCAGGCGAAGAAACAGCCTCAGAAACAGGAAGTCCCACCCCTGCGGTGGGAGAGGGCTGGCGGCCTGGGTCTCAACCTCCTGGGACCTAGAGTGACAGTTGCCCAGCATCAGAACTTTCCCTCTCCCTGGCACTGAGGAAGTGAGCACCTGGTTAAGGAGAGAACTCCAGGGCCTTTTGTGGTACCCAGGCTGGCTACAAGTTCTTGGCACCCACCCTCCACCGCTCTCTCAGGCTGGGTGGGGCGGGGAGCAATGGTTTCCCTCTGGCAGTCTCAGGCTTCCTTCCCTAGTACTTCTGCCTCAGTTTTCCTAGAGTTTGATCTTTGTTGCAGGATTTCTGCATTTCTCCATATCACTCTTGCCAATCTAGAGCCTCTGGATTGGGAGCAAATGCTGAGTATATAGGGGTCTGAGCCAGGGCAGGGTGTATGTGACTCACTGACACCACCATTCTTGTTAAGACACCTATAATTCACACAGGGTCAGGACTACACAGAGCTTTTGTCTTCACACCCCGTAACGGACCTTGGCAAATTATTTAATCTCTGACCCTATTTCAGTTTCTTCATCTGTACAATGGGGATAACATTAGATTTCATGAGTTACTGTATGTAGTGTCTAATACAGTGCCTAGCACATACTGAAGGCTCAATACAACACAGCTATTCATTGGGCTTGAGGTGCTCTTACCCAGACCTACCATCTTTTAAGGTCCAGTAAAGCTTCCTGTCCCACCTTATTCCCAAGAATCATTGGATGGGTGAGAGAGGCAGGTCTACAGGGGTAATGAAGTTCTGGGAGGTTAAAGGGATGAGGGAGGGGATGAGTACCAAAGAAAGGGCTGGCCAGGAAGAAAGTGTGAATGTTGGGACTGATGGGAGACAGCTTACAGATGGGCAAACTGGTAGATTCAGACAGAAACAGTTTGGAGAAAAGAGCATAAGGTCCTGGGAAAGGGAATAGTCAGGAGGGTGGGGGAGGGCGTGGAGGGGGTGGTGGGGACACCCAAGACTGAGGAAATAAACAAGGGGAGTGCCAGCCACCACAGGGGTGGAGGGTAATGCTGCTGGGAATCAGCCCCCTCAGACTTTCCACTGCGAAGCGAAACCGTGAGCCCTGGGGTGTGGGGGGGGGCAATGCAGAGGGGAAGTGGGGAAGGTGGAGGGAAGGCAGAAGGACAGGGGCAAGGGCCCTGGGAGCAGAAGACCGACCTCCCAGCTCAAGACATCCACCTTGCCTCTGCTCTGCTCTCTGTCACTGCCCTGTCCCATTACCTGGGACCCCCGCCCCCTCACCCTCTACCCTCCTCAGCCCCCGGCTGCCTGATCTGGCCAGCCTTCCTCTGGATTCCAGCCTCTGGTCATTAGTTCTTCCCCTCTCTCTCCAGGCCTCTGTCCCGGTCCCTCTTCCTCTAGGTTCCCTTTCTCCACCTCCCACTTTGCAGAACCTCCCTTTTGTCAGGCTGTCTCTCCCTACTTTCTGACCTCTTCCCTTTGGAGGGCTCTTCGTGGCCCAGGCCTAAGGGGAGATGGGGGAGGCCCAGTTCCTGGTCCTGCTGCTTCTACAACTGCTGTGGGTGGCTCCAGGTAAGGTGGGGATGAAGCTCTTGAGAGGGTTGACCACCAGACCCACAGGAGGGGGTCAGCAGGGGTCTCCGGATGACCACGCAGAGCCAAGGTTCTTAGTTTGGGTGGATTTTCCTCATGCCTTTCTTCAGCCCCAAAGCCTCTCTTCAGGCTCCCCCTTGGAAGGAAAAGGACAGAACCCCTGGTCTTCCTCAGGCTCCTTCTCTTCAACTGTCATTTGGCTCATGGCTCCTCCCCTTGGCCTCTCTTTTCCTCCCCAGTGGAGGCACCAGGGCCTGGGGCAGAGGTCCAGGAGATGTGGGCCCAGGAAGGGGCTCCTGCCCAGCTTCCCTGCAGCCTCACAATCCCCCTCCAGGAAATCAGCCTTCGAACAGTTGGGGTCACTTGGCAGCATCTACCAGACAGGTATGCACCCCAAAATTGGGCAACAGAACTCCCAAATCCAAGGCGCAAGCCAGCCCTCATTCCCCTCCCCTGAGCTGTCAGTCCCTCTGAAGCCAGTGGCTTGCCTCCCCTGCCACTGTGCACCCCAGGCGCTTCCTTCGCAGACCGCTCCCCTCATCCTGGCATCCCACGGGTTGCCAGCAGGGGATGGCGCTGGCCCCGTGCAAGCGAGGACTGGGACGGTTAATGGTCGAGAGATCTTCCCTTTGGGTGGGCTTCCTTATACTCAAAGTGTGCGGGGCGGCATCTTCCCTTGAATGTTCCCATCTCTCTCCGGCGCCCAGCCAGCCCCCAGCCCCGGGCTCGCGCCCCGCCGCGTCCTTCTACACGGTGCTGAGGCTGGCGCCCGGGGGCCTGCGCAGCGGGCGGCCGCCCCTGCAGCCCCGGGTGCAGCTGGAAGAGCGGGGCTTCCAGCGCGGGGACTTCTCGCTTTGGCTGCGCCCGGCTCAACGCACAGACGCCGGCGAGTACCGCGCCGCCGTGAGCTTCAGGGACAGCGCCCACACCTGCCGCGTCCGTCTGCGAGTGGGCCAGGCCTCGAGTAGGTGGGGGCGGGGCGAGGGGCGCCGGGCGGGAGGAGGGCGCCCAGTTCCCGACGCCGTCCGGAGGCAGGAAGGGCTGGGCCCGGGCTGCGCTTCTAAGGATGCGCCAGAGGCCCTGCCAGCGAGCCCCCAGAAGGGTAGCGGAAGAGGGTGGGGAACCAGATTGCTAAGTGGAAGGTGCCCCCAGAAAAGCACGTGTGTCGGGGGAGGGCCCTGTGGAGAGATTGTATCACCCCTTGATCTCCCCTTCCCCTACCCACCATGGGAGTGCCTAGGTGGAGGAGGGGAGGCACCCCTTGGAGGGGGTTGGGAGGGTGCGGGGCTAGAGTGATTCATTTCAGACATCTGTGGCTCAGAAGGTGGGATTAGTGGGGATCCTCAAGCAAGGAAGTCCTGGTGAAAGGGAAGAATAGTCCAAGCCAAGTAAACTTGGAGGCAGGAGACTCTGAGCACCCATTTTAAGCACCTCCAGGTGTCAGGCACTGAGCTGGGGGGAAGGAAGGGAGAGGGGAGAAGACAAAGAAATCTAAATTGTGGTGCCTATTTCCAGGAGCTTCCAGCGGTAGTTGGCCTGCTGTGCTGGGAAAATGTTTGCAGTGGGGCTGATCAAAACTTCTTTACCCTTGCACAGTGACTGCCAGTCCCGCAGGGTCCCTCAGGACCTCCAGTTGGGTCGTTTTGAACTGCTCCTTCAGCCGCCCTGACCTCCCAGCCTCTGTGCACTGGTTCCGGGGCCCAGGCAGAATCCCTATTCAGGAGTCCTCTCATCATCACTTAGTTGGGAGCTTTCTCTTCCTGCCGCAAGTCAGCCCCGTGGACTCTGCGCCCTGGGGCTGCATCCTCACCTACAGAGATGGCTTCAAGGCCTCCAGCACCTACAACCTCACTGTTCTGGGTAACTCCTCCAGTCTGCCGTCACACTTGACCACAACACCTTCCTGCCTGCGTCTCATCTCTCCCTGACTTATGGGTCCCCAAAGCAGGTCTTCAGCAGCTAATACTTGTGATTGCTCTGGATCTCACTGTCCAATTTCTTTCTTTCTCCTGTTGCAGCCTTTCAGCTGCTTTCTCCCATGGCAGACTTTCCTTTGGCCATCCAGCCTCAATTGCCAGCTTTTGGTCTCCTGCTGGCCCAGCCCACATCCTGGGTTTCTGAGCCTCTTTGGTTCATCCACCTTATTCTGCTTCTTAGCACTCTTCAGAGCTGGACCCCTCCTTCACTCCTGCGCTTTTCTGTCTCCCTTCCATGCAGATCTAGTGCTCCAGCCCCTGTTACCTCCCATTATCAGCTTTAACTTTAGGTTCCTTTTTCTCTCCAGATCCGGAGCCTCCAGTCCCTCTGACAGTGTATGCAGGAGCAGGCTCCAGGGCGGAGCTGCCCTGCCACCTGCCTCCTGGTATAGAGACAAAGTCTTCCCTCACTGCCAAGTGGGCCCTTCCTGGGGGAAGCCCTGACCTGCTGGTGGCTGGAGACAATGGCAACTTTACCCTTCGACTAGAGGCTGTGAGCCAGGCCCAGGCTGGGACCTACACCTGCCACATCCATCTGCAGGGTCAGCAGCTCAATACCACTGTCACTTTGGCAGTCATCACAGGTCAGCCCCGTGTGGGGAAGGAGTAGCTCCCAACCCAGGGGAGCTGGATGGGGGGGACGACTGGCTGGGCAAACACGGGGCAAATCTGCCTCATGATGCCAGGGCATGAACACAAGTTACAGAGGCTGTCCCTCATGGCCTCCTCTTTTCTCGCCCCCATATGTAAAGAACTGAAACTGAAAATCTCCCCTGAGTCACTAGATGAATGTTCCACTCTTCTTTAAGGGGATCCCCTGCTCTGACCTGGGGGGGAGGGTCTGAGAAATTAGAAGACGATGAAGCAAAAGTTTGAATGGTTCGAAAGGGATGGACTATATTTCTAGAATCATTGTCCCACTTTGGGGCCAGGGCTCGGGTTAAAGTTGTAGGAAGTGGCCTGGATTTGGGAAGAGTTCATAAATCAGTCCCTTGGTCAGCAAATATTTACTGATCATGGGCTTTTCAAGACAGTGTAAAACAGACACACTTTTTTTAAAAACCTCAAATTGTGTTGATTGATAGATAATTCAATTAATTACCAATGGTGGTTGCTTGGCTGTGTCTGCAGTACTAACCCGTGGCCACTAAATAGTGGCACCACGTAGTATGTGCTTAATGAGTATGGTTGATGAATAAATAAATATGCTAACAAATGATACATCACCTGTGGGCCGCTGCTGGATTTCCACATGCTTCCTCCGTATTTCTACCTAGATATCGTAGTTGCGCCTCAGCCTCACTCTGAGCCCCATCCTTTCTTCATGCCAAATCCTCTTGCTGACTTAGCCTTTCTATCAATAACTCCACCTAGCCACCTCCTTCCCCCACATCCAGTCAGTCACCAAAGCCTACCAGTTCTTTCTGTCTGAGGTCTTCTTGAGGGTCCACTGTTTTGTGTCAGTTTCCCATGCTATCTCATGACAACTCGATGGGATGTTTTATAGAGAAGGAACTTTTCCAAAGTCACACAGCTGGAAAGTACCAGACTCAGGGTCTGTACTCAGGTGTCTGTGTCACCAAATCTCCAGGTTCCTGTACACAATTTGTGTCCTCCTACTCACCCTGTCTCTCACTGTAAGCTTTGAGATGCTCTGTCTCTAGGTTAGTTGGTCAGTTCACTGTTCTCCAAACATCCAGATAGAGGGTGAGTTCATTCAGGGGGCACCTCAGGGCAGGGGCACCGATGTAATACAAATTACGGAAGCAGGAAAAGTGCAAAGTATATTGGGGGTCAATTCACTTGACAGATATTGGGGGTTTGAGCATTTGAATAGACAATAATGTAAAAGAATCTGAAATAATATTTGTTATATGATCCTTCTGGCCCAGTTTGAATCTGAACAGTCCCCTGAAGGCAACAGGGAGCCTGGGAAGTTTTTGAGCAGCAGAATGATCTGACCAGAACTTTGTCTTCATAAGATTAATTTGGCCATGACCCCGATCTCCTCCCTTCAACCTCACCCAATCAGAGTCCAGGGGAGTGCAGTGTGATTGAGATTTGGGAGTTGATCATATGGTGTCAAGTAAAGGGGATCGGGGACTCAAAAGATCTCTTCCTTCTAATGTTTTCAGTGACTCCCAAATCCTTTGGGTTAACTGGCAACCTGAGAAAACTGCTTTGTGAGGTGACTCCAGCATCTGGACAAGAGCGCTTTGTGTGGAGCCCCCTGGACAAGCGGTCTTGGAAGAGTACCCCAGGACCCTGGCTGGAGGTGCAGCAGGCCAGCCTTCTTTCCCAGCCCTGGCAGTGCCATCTGTACCAGGGGAAGAGGCTTCTTGGAACAGCGGTATATTTCACGGAGCTGTCTGGCCCAGGTCTGAGATCCCACAACACTGGAGCCTCAACTCCAGACTAGTCATCTTGATCCCACTTGCAGACCCCCTCCAGACCCCTTCCCAGCTCTTTTGTTTCCTATTAGGGACCTGACTTCCAGCTCTTGTCTAGTCCAGGCCCTCTTCTGCCACTAATTAGTTGAATGACCCTGGACAAGTCCCTTAAAATCTCTGGGCCTTGTGGTCTGCCCCTGTAAAATATGAGGGCGTGGCAATATGTCCTTTCAGCAGTGATCCTATGCCTAATCCTATACTTTCTCCTTAGGTGCCCAGCGTGCCGGGAGGGCCCCAGGTGCCCTGAAAACAGGCCATCTCCCTGTCTTTCTCACCCTTGGTGTCCTCCTTCTGCTCCTTTTGGTGACTGGAGCCTTTGGCTTTCACCTTTGGAGAAGACCGGTGAGCCAAGGATTCCGCCCCTCCCGCCACTGCCTTTCCTTCTCCCTAGTCCTCAGAGTGCTGTCTGGCACCCCTTCCTCAGGAAAGGTGACTAAGGTGGACCCTGAACTTGCCTTTAGAACCCCTTCTTCATAAGCCTCTGCACTCCAGGGACCCCTTGTACCTGAAGAACCCAAGGGAGGCTTGAAGGGGCTGAGAAAAGGCCTGGGACCAGATGGGTTGGACAGGGGCCTGAGAAAGAATAGATGGGTCCGGCAGTGTCCTCCTTATTCCCTATTTCTTCATCTTTTCTTCCTCTCACCCTCCATGTCTTTCCACAGTGGCGACCAAGAAGATTCTCTGCTTTAGAGCATGGGATTCACCCACCTCAGGCTCAGAGCAAGATAGGGGACCTGGAGCAAGAACCAGAGCCGGAGCCGGAGCCGGAGCCGGAGCCGGAGCTGGAGCCAGAGCCGGAGCCGGAGCCAGAGCCGGAGCCACAGTAGCCCTGACCTGGAGCTTAGGCAGCCAGTGGATCACCTTAGCTCAGTACAAATAAACTCCCATCAGCAGCAAGCTTGAGTCTGGCTCCTTCTTGTCCAGTGAAGGTTCTTGTCTCTCCCAGCCTCAGGGTGCTCCCTTCTCCCATCCCAGCCTTTCTTTCGGCCTACTTTTCCCCAGCCAGTGTCTCTTATCTTCCCCTTTCTGTTCCTGGCTTCTCCATGATTCTTTTCTCCCTGGTCTCTTTCTTACTCTCTCTCTCTTCTGAGTAGTCATTTTTCTGAAGCTCCAAAACACCCGAGGAGATTAGCAGTGCAGTGGACAGGCCGGCGCGTATCCCCACATGTAGGTACCGCCTTTGTGGGGTGCCCTTGCTATGGTGCCCTTATCTCTAAAGCCCTTTCCTCCATCTTTCCCTCATCGCACTGGCTGCCCTGGTTTCCTTGATATTTTTATTCCTCTGGCCCACCCCACCCCACCCCACATTCGGCTCTACTTCAGCACTGTCCTTGACCCTCTAGCTGCAGTATGTATACACACACACACACACACACACACACACGGAACAGCCCTGCCATGTCAAGTCCTGGAGATCAAGTCTTGCAACCTTTCGGTGCCCGCTGGCTGCGGTTCCCGCCAGCCTCTGCCCCACCCCCATGTTCCTCAGCTCTTGGGGCCTCGTCTGTTCCCAGGCATGAGAACACACTGCCACCCAGTGGTCACAGTTTGTCACACACCACTGGGGGTCACTGCGTAGGCTGGGGCAGGCCGGAAGACATTAGCAGTGCATTGGACAGGTGGGCACGTATCCCCAAGTGTAGGCACCACCTTTGTGGGGTGCCCTTGCTATGGTCTGCATATGAGCATTCACCCAGCAGCTGTCGCATTCTCTATGCATCCGTCAGGAGAGGGACTGAACAGTACATGCCTGGGGGCACGTAGCCCTGGACCTGGCAAGGTTATGATCCAAGTCTGACAAAGGAGAGTGCTGTGAACAAAGGCCCCACGTGGGGACAAAGACAGCCAGCAAGACAGCTGGCTTCTGCTGCAGCTTTGGGAGTCAGGACACCTGGCTTCTGATCCCAGCTGTGCTGGTGTGACCAGAGTTAATCCTCCTAAGCCTCAGTTTCCTTACCTTCCTCACCTATTAAATGGGATAATGATAATAACCCACCAAAATGGGCTGTTGTGAATATTGGATAATGAAAGGGCTTCACTGTGACGTGCTCCATATGTGCGATGTGCTTATCTGATCATCTGTTTGTGAAGGAGGAAGCGAGCCTGCTCTGGTCGTGCCAGGAATGATAGAGAAGACCCACCAGCCTGCCTGCCCGCTCTGTCTCTCAGAGAGAACATTCATCTGGGCCATGAAGACTGTGGTCAGCAGAGCACACGCACAGCCTTGGCCCCCAGCACTCCCACAGTGACCTAGACCTCTGCCTGCAATGTGTGCCGGGCTCTGGACTTTGGCCTCAGGCAACTCTGTCAGGGAACTTTACCCTGGACAGGAGGAAAAAAAAATATTGAAAGAGAGTGGGAGCAAGTCTGCAGGAGCAGGAGCCCCCATGCTTTAGTGGGGTGGGGGTTTCCTGGAAATTTTTGTGGGTGGCATTTTCCTTTCTATTAGGTAACACCCTATGCCCTTTGGGCTTATGAAAGTAGTCATCGAGGATTCACCAGTGTCTATGTGGGGACTTCCCCATGTTCCTGCACAAAGGGGACAAGGAGGGGACAGGGGCAGAGTGAAGGGCCACCTTGTTCACCCACTAAGGAAGTGAAGAGCAAAGAACGGAAGGAAGAGAGGGCATGGGGCTTGCGCTTATTGTGATCCTTTTATCAATTTGTGCTCCCTTTCCTATGAGATCTCTCCTAAGGGGTGACACACCCTGCTCCTCCCCTTCTTCTCTCAAAGTTCTAGCAAGATAACCTCCAGCCCTTTTTGTGTTCTCTTAGTCCTTCCAGGGAGCTAGATTAATTCATCCCCCATCTCCAGGTTTATCTGTGAACCGAACCAGTGTTCCAGGCTGGGGGCTTGGAGGGGAAGGGGCATCAAGGAGGCAGGGAGCTATGTGGGGGTCCATGGAGGGTGGGGGAGGGACCATCTTAGGTTCTTATTAAAAAGGAAGAGGTGTGTTAATTATCTATTGCCACATAACAAATCACCCCAAAACTCAGTAATTTATTTTACTTTTATTTTTTTTTATTTTTAATTTTATTAAAAAAAATATGTCTTTATTGATTTAAGAGAGAGGAAGGGGGAGGGAGATAGAAACATCAATAATGAGAGAGTCATTGATTGGCTGCCTCCTGCACACCCCCGACTGGGGATGGAGCCCGCAACCCAGGCATGTGTCCTGACCAGGAATCGAACCGCAATCTGGATCCTAGGTCGATGCTCAACGGCCGAGCCACGTCTGGCTGGGCCTCAGTCATTTAAAACAGTAAACAGTATTTCACATGGTCAGGAATTCAGGAGCAGCTGAGTTGAGTATTTCTGGGGCAAGGTCTCTTGTGAGGTTGCTGCCAAGACGTGGGTCAGAGCTGGAGTCATCTGAAGGCTAGGCTGGACTGAAGGATCTGCTGCCAAGAAGGACCCTCAGGTGGCTGCTGGCCAGAAGGGTTAGTTCCTCCCCACCCGGGCCTCTTCTTAGTGCTTTCCCTCAGAGGGAGGAAGTGGCCAAGACAAAAGCTACTATGTCTTATAACCTAATCTGGAAAGTGACAGACCTTCCCTTCTACCTTATTCTATTGGTCACCCAGGCCAAGGCTGGTGCAATGTGGGAGGAGACAACATAAGGGTGTGAACTGAAGGAGACAGGAATCACTGGGAGGCCACATTGCTTCATCTTGGCTATCCTAGGGGGGAATAGCTCCTGAAAGAGAACCAGGTCACCAGAGGGGAAGAGGTATCTCTGTGTACCTCCTTCCCTTCTTTCCAGTCCTACATGGACCTGACAGTCTGCCTCATTGTCCACTGCCCAGAAGTTCTGGAGACCAAACGAGGTCCAGGGCCTTGCCAAGTCAACTGTGTCAGGCAAGAGGCCATGCTGTATTCATCCAGACCTGTGGTCACATTGACCAGCGTGTCCACCCCCACCCCCGACCTTGCTGTTCTTATCTTTATGGTGCAGGGCAGGCCTAGAAAGTTCCCTGCTATCCTTTCCACAAAGGAGGTAAGCAAGGAGCTTAAGTTTCCTTGCTTGGACCCACCGCAAGATAGAGTTCACCCTTTGAAGGGAATGAGGTTGAGGTGGGGATGGGTTCTATCTGCTTTACTGTGTGGCTGACAATTTATTCAAAGGGCTGCAGGTGCTAGCTGGCTGAGCCCAGGCTGGGCTCAGAAATTTGCCTGCTCATAATTTCCATGGGGTACAGGAGGCCCAGGAACCACTCTCTGAGAGTTGCAGAAAGTGTTCATGGAACTGGGAGAATGTGGCCAGGGTGGAGATGGGTCAGCCCTCCAAGACTTACTTCCCAGAGAACAGCCTCTGTGGCCCTTCCCCTATACCTTCAATCTCCAAACCCTGCCCCCAACCCCCTTTGCAGAGGGTGTCAGTGTAGCTGCAGATGTTTCTAGTAAGGAGGCCACCACAGGACTGCACCTGTGGCTTCCAACTTCCCTTCCACCCCTTCTCCAGTAGGCTGGCCTCCAATACTTTGTCAGCCTTGCCACTGGCTTCCACCTGCTTCCCCTTTCTTTCTCCCCATTGACCTCCTCCAGTCTAAAGACTGAATCCATACAGCAAAAATAGCTCTCTACCAGGAACAGGAGACTTCTGGAAATCTCCATGCGTCATGCTTACAGTCCTATCAAGGGGCAGATAGCTTAATCCCAATTTCTTCTTCTGTAAAATGAGGATAGTACTACCTACCAAAAAGGTTTGGCATGTGCTAATGTATGTGAAAGTGCTTTGAAAATGGAAAATCACTCTATAGACGTGAGGGATAGGGGTGGTGCTAAGCCTCAGAAGCCCTAGATGAGGATGTCAGCCTCATAGCCCTTCACTGCTATGGGAAAAGTCGACTCTTAGTCATTACCTTGCCTTCCTTAATGCAGAGGAGGGGCAGTGGGGTGAGGGGGACAATCCAGGCATTGGGGTCCAGGCAGAAATTCAAACCCCAGTTCCACCAGGTATGGTTACTAGTCCTGTGACCTTCAGCAATTTTCTTAAACTCTTTGAGCCTCAGTTTCCTCATCTGTATGGTCTGGAGAATAATACTTATGTCCTATCATTGTTGTGAGGATTAAATAAATATAGTCATATAAAACACACAGCTGTTCTAAATGTTCAACATAAACTTGCTTTCTCTTCCTTTTTTCTTTTCCTCTTTGGAAATCCCAGAGTGAGAGCCAAGTTCTTGGAGCCTGTAACCCATCTTCATAGACTTTCACAGGTCACAGACCTTGGATTTGAATGGTGTCACACAGTCCATCTGGTTCATGTGAATGTACATGTGAATGTACTTAATGCCACAGAACTGTACACTTAAAAATGGTTAGAATGATAAATTTTATAGTGGTATATGTATATTTTACCACAAAAAACTTAATATCAATAAATATCAAGCTGTGGGCCCTAAGCCAGATCCAGCCCTTGGAATGCTTTGTTTGACTTACCCAGTGTTAGAACAAAACAAAAAATTAGGTGCCAACATTAAAGTTAGGAGATGTTACATGAATGTCTGGTTTTCCATCTTTTCTCAAAATTTTGGCAGAGCTGGCAACTCTGAGTTCACACTCTGGTACAACCTCTACTAATCAACTCAGCTGGAACTGTGTGATTAGTGGCTGCCTCCATTAAATGAGGCAGGTGCTCTCTAGCTTGCCTCAGTCCCCACCCCTCCCTATCATTCACAGCCGGTCTGCTTTTCTCAGTGAGATTCCCTAGCTGGCTCCTGCAGGCATTTAAGTTTGTGATCTGATCTAGTCCCTTCCCATTTATTCATTCACAAAGTAGTCAACAATCAGGGGTTGGGGAGAGGGGGGATGGGAAGTTTGTATTTAACTGGTACAGAGTTTCAGTTGGGGAAGATGAAAAAGTTTTGGAGATGGATGGTGGTGTGATGGTTGCACAACAATGTGAATGGACTTAATGCCCCAGAGCTGTACACTTAAAAATGGTTAGAATGATACATTTTATAGTGGTATGTGTATATTTTACCACAAAAAACTTCATATCAATAAATATCAATAACATTTAATATATAAACAAAGCTTTGACAAGTATTGAGGATCTACCAGATCCAACTCTGCTGGGTGCTAAGTAAGGCAGATATGGTCACTACTCTAGTCTGAGACAGACACTAAACAATCCATAATTTCATAATCATAACACTTGGACAAGTGCTTCCAGGGCAGAAGCTGCACAGGATGCTGGGAGATCTTACTGTAAGAGAACCTGATTTCAGATGAGGAGCTAGAGTAACCATCTCAGGCTATGAGGAGGGGTGATGGGCAGAGGATGGTGGAGCCCCAATCCAGCCTCTGGGTTAAGATATAGAGCCCCTTCACCTCCCTTACCTCTGAACCACCTGCCTCCAGACTTTTTTTCAGGCGAGAAATCAGCTTCAGCCTCATGTAGGCTTCTATTATGTTGAATTTCCTTCAGTTGTAGCAGAGCCCAGTGCTTACTGATGCATACTTCCCATGGAAGCCTTTCTCAGTCTCCTCGTTGAAATGAGGTTCCCTATGTTAAGCTCTTCCAGCACCCTGTGCTTCTCCCTTTGTAGCACTTGTGTAATCATAATGAAATTAAATGTTTAGTGTCTACCTCGCAGGCTAGAGCAGTGACCATGTCTAGCTTACTAACATCCCCAGCACCCAGCAGAGTGCCTTGGGTCTGGCAGACACCTAACACTTGTTGAATACATGAGTGAACGGAGGAACCAGACTAGATCAGGAGTTATAAACTTCAGTGCCCATAGGAGCCTGCTATGTAATGTAAACGAGAGAGCAGGTGGGAGGGTATTTGCATTCCAGCCTGCAGCAAGGGGATGCAGGCCTGAGGAAGGACACGCATCCTTCCTTGAAGGACACATGTCCTCCCTTTAGGGATGCTCCTTAGAAGGTACACCTAACATTTTCTCTTATATCCATTACCTAAAATTGTCACTTAGCCACATCCAGCTGCAAAGGAGGCTGGAAAGTATAACTTAAATCTGGGCAGCCATGAGCTCGGCTAAAAATTGAGGGCATTACTAAGGAAGAAAAGAAAACAGACTTTGGGGACAATGAAGGTCTGTGCAGAGAGAGAGTTAAGATCTGAAAAATGAATAATGTTTTACTAGATCAGTGGTTCTCCAAGTGTGGCCCATGGGGGTCCCTGAGACTCTGTTAGGGAGTTCTCAAGGTCGGGCTATTTTCATAAAAATAATAAGAAATTACCTGCAAGTTGAGATTGCAGTGATGCTGCAAAAGCAGCCTGGGATAGAGGGCTTGCTGCCTTAGCACAAACCAAGGCAGTGGAGCCAAACCATACTATAGTGACTGCATTCTTCACCGCCAGGCATTTGCAGTAAAAAAAGAAAACAAAAATTAATGCCAGTTTCACTTAAGAATGCCCTTCATGAAGCAGTCAATATTAATTTTATTAAAATTCAACCCTTGAGTGCATTGTTATGGAATGAGATGTAGCACTTCTCGTTTGTTATGAAATGTGAAATGCGGAAAGCACTTCGGCTGCAGATGAAGCGCCGTGACTGTCTCAAGTGGAAACACTGGGTAAATGTTGAGGTTGCAAGCTGAACTAGCCACTTTTTTGTTTGTTTCCATAGTAGGGGAATGGCATGATGATATGTGCATATTTAAATGTAGGCTGCTCTGCAGAAGATGTCCTGGAGGAAGAAAAAGGCAGGAGACCAGTGAAGAGGCAGGTGCAGTGGTCCAGGCAAAGGATGATGATGGCACCTTGGGTGGGAACGGTGGCAATGGGGCAGAGTACTTGGATAGGTCTCAGAGCTGTTTAGAAGGTAACACCCATGGGAACTGGTAAATAAACACAGGGGAGGGGCTGGGTTAGGGAGTAAAATACTAGCCCGTTTATTTGGCTTGAGCAGCTTGGTGAATGGTGAAGCCTCACCGAGTGGGAGATTTGAAGAAGTAGGACTGCAGGTGTGAAAAAAACAACAAATGAAGCCACTTATTTATTTAGCTATTTATTAGAACAATAAACACCTTTATCACATGAGCTAAGATAGGAGGGAGAAAGATTTATTTGCTGTTCCGGGCATTGATTTTCCTCAGCTGGAACCCCAGCGCCTTGCTCTCCAGCGCAGAGCCACCTGCGTGGCCACCCGGGCCTGGTCTTGGAACGATGCAAGCAAGAAGCTGGCCCTGCTGCACTGCTCTCTAGAAGACTGCTGACTCTGGCATTCTTTTTCCTTTCATCATATTTCATCTGAATTCTCTTTGATTTTTTTTCTCTTTAAATTTTCTTCCTCCTCAGGTGTCAGTTTGGCCTCCTTGTTTTCGCCCAGGGGCTGTGCTTGTGGGACCCCTACCACTGTATGGTGCACTGTCAATGAGCATGAGGCAGCTCCTTACTAGGGTGAGTGCGGACCAGTTTGTTGTATGCATTGCAGACACATCCATAATCTTTGTTTTGTGCCTACAATACTCTGAGCCCGAGGAAAGGTTGCCCACGTCCACCCTCAAAGTGAGGGGCTTCTTGCTGCCTCCCCGCACACTGTGTATATGTGTGTGTGGGGGGGCAATCTTAGTGTTGGCAGCAGGACGTCTCAGCTCATATTTTCGCTTCTTATAGTGGGGCTTTCTCTTGTCCCTGGTCTTGCAGCACTTGTGCCAATTGTCCCTAGACATGCCCATGGCTCAGTGTGGGCTGGAAAGAACTGAATGCAGCCACTTTAAAATGGAGCCAGAGCTGCCTTGCCAGAGGAACTGTGTCCATTTTATGCCTCAAACCTTTGGAATGTTAAAACAGGGCAAAATAACCTTTGGACTAGGTGGGCCTAAAACAACATTGTGTCCCAAAGAATTGTTTGCAAGGAAAACAAGAAAGCAGATAATACAACTATGGACTGATGGCTTGGACTGAAAATAAAAAGCACTCTTTAGAATAAACATCACTATGTTATAAATGCCTTCCATCTATTGATGTAATTGTTCACCTTCCCTTTCTTATAAATACCCCTTGTTTTTGTCTAATTGAAACATTATTTGGGCTTCTGCTAGAATCAATGTTTCCCTAACAGCTATTCTTCTGATCTCAAATAAATGCTTGTTGCCTCTCACTTTGAAAAGCCTTTATTTTTAGGTGAACAGAGGTAGTACTATGCAGATGATAAGTTTGGTTTGGGGCAGCTGAGTTTGCTCTGTCTGGTGAACATCCAGGTGGAGATGTCCAACGGCAGATGGATGTACACATCTGGAGCTCATGACAGATCTAGGCTAGAGATAAATGTTTGAGGGTTGGCCAGAGACGAAGGCCCAGAGGGAAAGAGTCTGATTTCTGGTCACTCTGGGTATCTCAGATATCCTCCTTGCCACCCAGGCCCTTTCTGCCATACTGGGCCATCTGTAATGCCTCCGGTGCCCACTCCTGAACAGGTGCCCTCAGGGCGCAGGAGCGAGCAGCTCTTTCTGTCTTACCACAACTGCAGGAGCAGGAGCCCCCATGCTTTAGTGGGGTGGGGGTTTCCTGGAAATTTTTGTGGGTGGCATTTTCCTTTCTATTAGGTAACACCCTATGCCCTCTGGGCTTATGAAAGTAGTCATCGAGGATTCACCAGTGTCTATGTGGGGACTTCCCCATGTTCCTGCACAAAGGGGACAAGGAGGGGACAGGGGCAGAGTGAAGGGCCACCTTATTCACCCACTAAGGAAGTGAAGAGCAAAGAACGGAAGGAAGAGAGGGCATGGGGCTTGCGCTTATTGTGATCCTTTTATCAATTTGTGCTCCCTTTCCTATGAGATCTCTCCTAAGGGGTGACACACCCTGCTCCTCCCCTTCTTCTCTCAAAGTTCTAGCAAGATAACCTCCAGCCCTTTTTGTGTTCTCTTAGTCCTTCCAGGGAGCTAGATTAATTCATCCCCCATCTCCAGGTTTATCTGTGAACCGAACCAGTGTTCCAGGCTGGGGGCTTGGAGGGGAAGGGGCATCAAGGAGGCAGGGAGCTATGTGGGGGTCCATGGAGGGTGGGGGAGGGACCATCTTAGGTTCTTATTAAAAAGGAAGGGGTGTGTTAATTATCTATTGCCACATAACAAATCACCCCAAAACTCAGTAATTTATTTTACTTTTATTTTTTTCTATTTTTAATTTTATTAAAAAAAATATGTCTTTATTGATTTAAGAGAGAGGAAGGGGGAGGGAGATAGAAACATCAATAATGAGAGAGTCATTGATTGGCTGCCTCCTGCACACCCCCGACTGGGGATGGAGCCCGCAACCCAGGCATGTGTCCTGACCAGGAATCGAACCGCAATCTGGATCCTAGGTCGATGCTCAACGGCCGAGCCACGTCTGGCTGGGCCTCAGTCATTTAAAACAGTAAACAGTATTTCACATGGTCAGGAATTCAGGAGCAGCTGAGTTGAGTATTTCTGGGGCAAGGTCTCTTGTGAGGTTGCTGCCAAGATGTGGGTCAGAGCTGGAGTCATCTGAAGGCTAGGCTGGACTGAAGGATCTGCTGCCAAGAAGGACCCTCAGGTGGCTGCTGGCCAGAAGGGTTAGTTCCTCCCCACCCGGGCCTCTTCTTAGTGCTTTCCCTCAGAGGGAGGAAGTGGCCAAGACAAAAGCTACTATGTCTTATAACCTAATCTGGAAAGTGACAGACCTTCCCTTCTACCTTATTCTATTGGTCACCCAGGCCAAGGCTGGTGCAATGTGGGAGGAGACAACATAAGGGTGTGAACTGAAGGAGACAGGAATCACTGGGAGGCCACATTGCTTCATCTTGGCTATCCTAGCGGGGAATAGCTCCTGAAAGAGAACCAGGTCACCAGAGGGGAAGAGGTATCTCTGTGTACCTCCTTCCCTTCTTTCCAGTCCTACATGGACCTGACAGTCTGCCTCATTGTCCACTGCCCAGAAGTTCTGGAGACCAAACGAGGTCCAGAGCCTTGCCAAGTCAACTGTGTCAGGCAAGAGGCCATGCTGTATTCATCCAGACCTGTGGTCACATTGACCAGCGTGTCCACCCCCACCCCCGACCTTGCTGTTCTTATCTTTATGGTGCAGGGCAGGCCTAGAAAGTTCCCTGCTATCCTTTCCACAAAGGAGGTAAGCAAGGAGCTTAAGTTTCCTTGCTTGGACCCACCCCAAGATAGAGTTCACCCTTTGAAGGGAATGAGGTTGAGGTGGGGATGGGTTCTATCTGCTTTACTCTGTGGCTGACAGTTTATCCAAAGGGCTGCAGGTGCTAGCTGGCTGAGCCCAGGCTGGGCTCAGAAATTTGCCTGCTCATAATTTCCATGGGGTACAGGAGGCCCAGGAACCACCTTCTGAGAGTTGCAGAAAGTGGTCATGGAACTGGGAGAATGTGGCCAGGGTGGAGATGGGTCAGCCCTCCAAGACTTACTTCCCAGAGAACAGCCTCTGTGGCCCTTCCCCCATACCTTCAATCTCCAAACCCTGCCCCCAACCCCCTTTGCAGAGGGTGTCAGTGTAGCTGCAGATGTTTCTAGTAAGGAGGCCACCACAGGACTGCACCTGTGGCTTCCAACTTCCCTTCCACCCCTTCTCCAATAGCCTGGCCTCCAATACTTTGTCAGCCTTACCACTGGCTTCCACCTGCTTCCCCTTTCTTTCTCCCCATTGACCTCCTCCAGTCTAAAGACCGAATCCATACAGCAAAAATAGCTCTCTACCAGGAACAGGAGACTTCTGGAAATCTCCATGCGTCATGCTTACAGTCCTATCAAGGGGCAGATAGCTTAATCCCAGTTTCTTCTTCTGTAAAATGAGGATAGTACTACCTACCAAAAAGGTTTGGCATGTGCTAATGTATGTGAAAGTGCTTTGAAAATGGAAAATCACTCTATAGACGTGAGGGATAGGGGTGGTGCTAAGCCTCAGAAGCCCTAGATGAGGATGTCAGCCTCATAGCCCTTCACTGCTATGGGAAAAGTCGACTCTTAGTCATTACCTTGCCTTCCTTAATGCAGAGGAGGGGCAGTGGGGTGAGGGGGACAATCCAGGCAGAAATTCAAACCCCAGTTCCATCAGGTATGGTTACTAGTCCTGTGACCTTCAGCAATTTTCTTAAACTCTTTGAGCCTCAGTTTCCTCATCTGTATGGTCTGGAGAATAATACTTATGTCCTATCATTGTTGTGAGGATTAAATAAATATAGTCATATAAAACACACAGCTGTTCTAAATGTTCAACATAAACTTGCTTTCTCTTCCTTTTTCTTTTCCTCTTTGGAAATCCCAGAGTGAGAGCCAAGTTCTTGGAGCCTGTTGACTCTTGGTAACCCATCTTCATAGACTTTCACAGGTTACAGACCTTGGATTTGAATGGTGTCACACAGTCCATCTGGTTCATCATGTACAAGCTGTGGGCCCTAAGCCAGATCCAGCCCTTGGAATGCTTTGTTTGACTTACCCAGTGTTAGAACAAAACAAAAAATTAGGTGCCAACATTAAAGTTAGGAGATGTTACATGAATGTCTGGTTTTCCATCTTTTCTCAAAATTTTGGCAGAGCTGGCAACTCTGAGTTCACACTCTGGTACAACCTCTACTAATCAACTCAGCTGGAACTGTGTGATTAGTGGCTGCCTCCATTAAATGAGGCAGGTGCTCTCTAGCTTGCCTCAGTCCCCACCCCTCCCTATCATTCACAGCCGGTCTGCTTTTCTCAGTGAGATTCCCTAGCTGGCTCCTGCAGGCATTTAAGTTTGTGATCTGATCTAGTCCCTTCCCATTTATTCATTCACAAAGTAGTCAACAATCAGGGGTTGGGGAGAGGGGGGATGGGAAGTTTGTATTTAACTGGTACAGAGTTTCAGTTGGGGAAGATGAAAAAGTTTTGGAGATGGATGGTGGTGTGATGGTTGCACAACAATGTGAATGGACTTAATGCCCCAGAGCTGTACACTTAAAAATGGTTAGAATGATACATTTTATAGTGGTATGTGTATATTTTACCACAAAAAACTTCATATCAATAAATATCAATAACATTTAATATATAAACAAAGCTTTGACAAGTATTGAGGATCTACCAGATCCAACTCTGCTGGGTGCTAAGTAAGGCAGATATGGTCACTACTCTAGTCTGAGACAGACACTAAACAATCCATAATTTCATAATCATAACACTTGGACAAGTGCTTCCAGGGCAGAAGCTGCACAGGATGCTGGGAGATCTTACTGTAAGAGAACCTGATTTCAGATGAGGAGCTAGAGTAACCATCTCAGGCTATGAGGAGGGGTGATGGGCGGAGGATGGTGGAGCCCCAATCCAGCCTCTGGGTTAAGATATAGAGCCCCTTCACCTCCCTTACCTCTGAACCACCTGCCTCCAGACTTTTTTTCAGGCGAGAAATCAGCTTCAGCCTCATGTAGGCTTCTATTATGTTGAATTTCCTTCAGTTGTAGCAGAGCCCAGTGCTTACTGATGCATACTTCCCATGGAAGCCTTTCTCAGTCTCCTCGTTGAAATGAGGTTCCCTATGTTAAGCTCTTCCAGCACCCTGTGCTTCTCCCTTTGTAGCACTTGTGTAATCATAATGAAATTAAATGTTTAGTGTCTACCTCGCAGGCTAGAGCAGTGACCATGTCTAGCTTACTAACATCCCCAGCACCCAGCAGAGTGCCTTGGGTCTGGCAGACACCTAACACTTGTTGAATACATGAGTGAACGGAGGAACCAGACTAGATCAGGAGTTATAAACTTCAGTGCCCATAGGAGCCTGCTATGTAATGTAAACGAGAGAGCAGGTGGGAGGGTATTTGCATTCCAGCCTGCAGCAAGGGGATGCAGGCCTGAGGAAGGACACGCATCCTTCCTTGAAGGACACATGTCCTCCCTTTAGGGATGCTCCTTAGAAGGTACACCTAACATTTTCTCTTATATCCATTACCTAAAATTGTCACTTAGCCACATCCAGCTGCAAAGGAGGCTGGAAAGTATAACTTAAATCTGGGCAGCCATGAGCTCGGCTAAAAATTGAGGGCATTACTAAGGAAGAAAAGAAAACAGACTTTGGGGACAATGAAGGTCTGTGCAGAGAGAGAGTTAAGATCTGAAAAATGAATAATGTTTTACTAGATCAGTGGTTCTCCAAGTGTGGCCCATGGGGGTCCCTGAGACTCTGTTAGGGAGTTCTCAAGGTCGGGCTATTTTCATAAAAATAATAAGAAATTACCTGCAAGTTGAGATTGCAGTGATGCTGCAAAAGCAGCCTGGGATAGAGGGCTTGCTGCCTTAGCACAAACCAAGGCAGTGGAGCCAAACCATACTATAGTGACTGCATTCTTCACCGCCAGGCATTTGCAGTAAAAAAGAAAACAAAAATTAATGCCAGTTTCACTTAAGAATGCCCAGGAGCGAGCAGCTGTTTCTGTCTTACCACAACTGCTCTCATGTGCCCTCCACTTGCCTCTCACTGCTTTCCCTGAAGCCCAGGCCAGACTAGGTTCACTGACACAGTCTTTTCTTGTCACCTAACAAAAAAGTGCAGTGACACTTTTTCTTGTTACCTGAGAAGTCTGTGATGCCCTGGGCTCCAGCCTGGAACTGCTTTTTCCCTTGATTCTTATATTTTCATTTTGATATCTTCCCCTACAGGCAGAGGGTGGGGACCTCAGCTCCAGATGGTGACGTTGGAGGCCCATACTGGGGTGTGGAGGAGCCTCACTACCAGGCTTCCTGTCTCTTCATATAAGTGTGTCTCTGTAGGAGTAACGAGCACTCTCCCCAGTGGTGTCCTGGTGGCAGGGCTCCCAGCCCTCACATAGGCACCCCTGTGTGAGAAGCAGAAGCAGCAGGGACGAAAGACACAGGCCCAGAGGTAAGATGGACAGATTCAGCTTCATTCCTTTCTGCAGGTCTGGGAAGGGGAGTAGATGCGTTGGAATGTGCTGGACGCTCAGTTCTCCGACCACAGCTCTGGCCACCTTCTCTTGCATTTCATGAGCGGCCACCTCCCACTGGATCTATGAGCTTCAAGAGGCCAGGGACCATGCCAGACTCCTCTCTGCATCCCCACTGTGTGCAGTTAGTTCAGTGCCCAGACCAGAAGGTGCTCCTCAGAGGGGTGTTGACTCGGATTGCAAAATCAGAGAAGAAAGTGGGACTCGAGGCCACAGCAGGCTGAGAACGGCAGAGGAAGGCAACTAACTATGGAGAGTAGAGAAGATGAAAATAGGGAGAGGGGGGAAAGAGAGGAAAAAGAGGAAAGGAGTGGGAAAGAAATAGAATATGAAGGAGGGAGGAGGCCTATAAAAAAATAAACGAAAAGGAGAACCAAAAAGAAGAGCAAGAAAAAGGAGTAAGAGAATCTAGTAAAAGAGTAAAAGAATCTAGTCTAGAGTCAATTCTCCCAGTATCAATTTTCCCAATGACACAGTCACCAAAAAGTCACACCAGAAGTCATACTTGTGGCATTTTGTCAGCTACATGATTGATGCGGCCTGTCAATTGTCGTTTCCGTTGACATGTATTTTTACATTTTTGTCTACCTTTGTGCATTTTTAAGATTTCTTGAATAATATGTCTAAAGGCACTTCCCCTTTGGTTTTAAAATGATTAAAAAAGTGGAAAAGCTAAAATTCTCAAAAAGGATTGAAATTGAGACTTACGTATGAAATGCTGTAAAAGTGAGATATTTTTACGTAAATACGTCATTGGAAAAATTGGCTCTAAGAGGACTGGTTTTAGGTGTCTTGGGGGGGGTTAGTTGTGTAGGGGGTTAGAAAAGGGCACAGAGACCCTCTCCCTGCCCCAGACTAGGTCGGGTGTGGGGGGCACTCGGGTGGGGGGAGCGATACCCCTGGAGATGGGACGATTGTACAGCTCCTCAGGTCTTTCCTCTCCTAAGACCTCTGTGGCCTTCCAGCCCTGCTCCCAAGGCATCCTCTTCCCCCCTGTGCAGACGGATTCTGGGAGCGGGGCCTCCTGGTACGATCAGACTCTTCAAAACAGAAAAGCTCATTCTCGCTCATTCAGAGATTTTGCTCTGGGTGGAATGTCTGCTCCTGCATGTCCTTTTCTTGTGGGGCAAATATTTGAGAGTACAGAGTACAAGGCTGAGAGAAGAACCTGATGGAGATCGCCGCTTTTTCATGTTTTGACAAATAATTTCCTGGGCTGTGTTGCATTCTGTAGGTTTATACAAAATGGCTGCCCTCAACCTCAGATGAGAGGTTTCGGAGAGGACGGGGCCCGTGATAGCTTGTCAGATGCTTTCCCTCTCTGGCTGTGAGGGCACTTATGTGGAAGAGGCCCACCTCGAAATACAAACCACCCCCCCGGACTGGCTGTAGGCAGGAGCCTCTCGGGACCTTAGGCCTTGGTCCTGGCCATGGTGGTGAGGTGGCAGCCAGGGAGTTGGGTAGACCAAGGGCCTTGCACATTTTAGACACTGAATAAATGTTTGTTGAATGAAACAACTTTGATGAGGGTGGGTGCTGGGAGGAGGCAGGTGGGGGGCCTGGGTTTGTAAGGCTCTAAGGTTGAGCTCTGTTCTTCACCTTTCGGGGGATAGGGGAAGGAGGGAGGGCACAGCTCCCCCATTGTGGGCGTCTGAGGCAAAGGAGAGGATGGCGGAGGTTGCAGCCACCGAACCACAAGGGTCCCTTAGAGGGGTCATGGTATCTAGGAAGCTTATGTGAAGCCAGTAAACAGTAGAGAAGGTGTGTGTGGTGGAGGGCACATCTGTGGCTGGGCTTGAGGGGGCTGACTGGGGGCCTTGGGGAGAAGATAAAAGTGCCTGTGGGACCACAGACTGTCGCTGTGGTGGGGCTGTGCCCTCTTCCTCTCCCTAGCCTCACTCCTCATCCCATCTCAGGGGGCCAGGGCGAGGGCAAGCAGGAACCTCAGGGCTCTGAGCCTGCGGTGCATGTTGCCATTTTGGTCTCATGGCTCCTGTGTTCTCCGTCTCTCTTTTGGTCGACTGCGTTACGCATGAGTCTTGCCTCTCAGAATTTCTTCATCTCTTTCCCTCTGCCTCCACCTTGTTTGTACTCCCCTGGGCTTTGTGTGTGATCATGGACTGTGCGGAGTGTAGCTGCTGCTTTAATGAGCTGCTCTGGGTCTCTCCCTACCTTCAGCTTTCCCTCCCATCTTCCCGTCGTCAGCCCTTGGGGCCTCTGTGCGATTCTCTGAATCTGCGCTTTTCCCTTTGTCCACCCTGTAGCCATCCCCCTTGTATCCACCCCTCAGCTCCAGGCTGTGCCCTGCAGGCTCCCTTCAGATCAAAGCTTGTTGAAAGCATGCATTCCTGCCAAAGGCCTGGATGCCTGCTTACTGGCAAGAAAAGGAATTAGAGCTTGGTGGCAGCTGGAATGGGGAGAGATGAAAAAGGAGAAGAGGCAAGGGGCACTCCAAGCAAAACCAGGAGAGCCAGAATTGCCTCTTGGTGTATGAGGCATAGAGGAAGAGAGACACAGATGCAGGGAGTTGAAGACGGATGCACGAATGTGGGGAGGCACAGATACAGAAATGCACACAGATTCAAGCAGAGAAACAAGGGGGGGGGGCGCCAGGATCTTGGGGACCAGCGAACCCTCCCAGCCTCTCTCAGGGGGCGGTGGTGTACAGGATGCTGCTGTACTGGGGCAGAGTGCCTCTGGGGAGGCTGAGGATGTGGGAATCAAAGGCCAGATCTCTGGGGTGGCAGCGGAAGCCCAAAGCATGAAAGCAAGCAGCAGCTGGAACCCCAGAGCCTCCTGCGTGGAGCTGAGCCCTGTGCGTGGGTTGGGGCAGTGTGGGGAGCTGGAGGCAGGAGGTGGCCCTCTGCACTGACCACAGGATCATGGAGTAGGGAAGAAAAAATGACCACCCTTAGGGGGAAAGGTCAAGAATGTCCCAGCTTCCTCAAGCATCTAAGCTGAATTTGATCCCTGGGAAGGGATATCCCATAGGAGACCCCTTCACTCTCTGCTCACCAGTCATAGTGAGTCTGGGATGGGGGGACAGTGAGAACCACTTCAGATGTAAGAGTGCCCCTGCCCCACTCTCTCACCCCAGCCTTACCCTCAACACCTCCCTGTCTGCCCCAAGCTAACTTGTAAACAACTGCACCCCATCACCAGCCTCCTTCCTTCCCTAAACCCTCCTTTTCTTGACATCTCTTCCTATTTCCCTGGTTTAAAAAAAAATTTTATGAAGCCCCTACCACGTGTTAGGCCCTGGATAATTGTTCTTTCAGGCAGGTAGAGTGACTGGAGAGGGCTTTTTAAAAAATCTTCCCAGCCCCCAGCACCCCTCTCTTGCCTCCCAACTCTCCTTGAACAGCCGTAGGACCTCTGCACACCTTGGGGTGGGAGCCTCCTCCCCTTTTCTTTCATCTAATTCATGGTTTTCAAATTCAAGCGTGCATCAGTCACCTGGAGGTTTGTGAAAACACAGACTGCTAGACTCACCCCCAGTTTCTGATTCAGCAGGTCTTGGGTGGGGCCTGAGACTTTGCATTTCTAACAAGTTCCTAGTGACGCTGCTGCTGCAGATCTGGACTCACACTGAGAATCACTGCTCTAACCTATGCTGCCCCTTCCTCAAGGTCAATTCAGAACTTTTCTGCAGCCCCCTCCCCCCAACCAGCGACAGTCCTCCTAGCTTACAGAACCAGCTCCTGTTCTGTCTTCTACTCTGAAACAGCATCTCCTGCTTGTCCCCCAGGAGGCATTATAGGGTCGATCTGCTGGAGAGCAGGGCCTTACCCCTGTCTTTCTCTCCCTGGCCCCTCCCATTCTATCAGGCCCCAAGTCTTGGGAATCTCACCTCAAGTCAATCTCAAATCCCACATTCTCACAGCCCCTGTCTGAATTCAGGCCTCATCTTCTCTGTTAGGATTGTTACAGTCCTGACTCCTGTGCTTGGCCCCCTCCCACTCATCTTTCACACAGCAGCTCGAGGGAGCCATTTTGCAAATCTAATAATGTCCTTCTCCACATAAAGTCCTTCGCTGGATCCTCATGGCCCAGGGTCAGGTCCCAGCATCCCAGCATAGCATTCAAACACCTTCATGACCTGGTTTGGTTCTCTGGTCTCAGTCCCCACCAATTTGCTACTTTCTCTGTCAATCTTTTTCTGATGTCAGCTGGCAGAGACCCCACCCCTGGCCTGTACACAGCATCCTGTGGCACATACTGGTGGGGCTCTGCACATCCAGGTCCCTGGTTTGGTTGTAGGTTTCTGAGGGAGGGATCGCCTATCATCGCGGTATGCCCCAGACCCAATAATGCCTGCTGCTTAAGGATTAGTATTTCTCTCAGGCCCTGCCCCTTCTACAAGGGAAGGCCCAGGTCCCTACCTGCCTCAGCAAGGCCATAATGAACCAGGGAACTTCTTTCAGGCACCTGCTCCTGCTGCTGCAACTGGGTGAGTACTCAGATTTGGGGTGTGGTTGCAGATGGCCTGGGAGGAGGGGCAGATTGAGACATGCAAAAGTGGGGGATGGGGCAGAGGTGGGGCAATGACTGGCTCCAGGCCTGACTTTCTTCTTTCTCACCAAGGGCTGCTCCTAGGAGCCACTCAGGGGAGAGAAGTGGTGCTGGGTAAGGAAGGAGAAAATGCAGAGCTGCCCTGCAAAGCTTCCCAGGAGAAGAACATGCAATTCAACTGGAAAGATTCTCGGAGAATGAAGGTTCTGGCAAGCCATGGTTCCCTCTGGACTTTAGGTAGGGTGGACTGTTCCCCATTCAGGGAGAAAAACATTATGAATTGAACATCTCTGAGCAGAGTGTCAGAGCTCTGCTCCTAGGAAACTCTGGGATCCCAGAGGGTTCAGGGTGGTGACAGAGACTCAGGTATATATGTGTTAGTTTTAAATGATAATTATAACGTTGTTTTTAGTTTTGTGTGTGTGTGTTTTTATCCTCACCTGAGAATATGTTTTTTATTGATTTTAGAGAGAGAGGAAAGGAGAGAGAGAGAGAGAAATCAATGTGAGAGAAACATCAATTGGTTGCCTAGGTATGTGTCCTCACTGGGAATCGAACCTGCAACCTTTTGGTGTATGGGACAATGCCTTAACTAACTGAGCCACCTGACTGGGGCTAGTTTTTTGGGGTGTTTTTTTACAGTTGCCTTCTGTTTATGTCAAGTGACATTGGTTTCCTGTTTATTATAGTGATATAAAAAGTTTCCTTTTAAATGAATTTATTTAATTTAATTTTTAAAAGTTAATCCATTTAAAAATGTTACAAAAATAGGATAGGTAGATTTGGCCAAAATCATGTATTAGGTTTGTGAATGGTTGAAGTCTGGGAAATATGGCTGCAGTTCAAGACTCTGATTTTACTAGTGAGGAAACTGCAGCCCTAGAGAGGAAGCCCCTGCCCTGAGCTTTTGTACCCAGTTAGAGGCACAGCTGAGTTGGAGCTTTGGTTCTTTGGTTGGAGCTTTGGTCTTTCAACTTTCATGTCTAGGCTCTCCTGTGGAAAGCTATCCTCAGTGCAATCAAACCTGAATTGACCACAGTGCATAGGAAACCATATTTGTTGAAAAGGGACATCTCGTGCCCTGGCAGGTGTGCTAAGTGGTTAGAGCATAGGCCTGCGCACGGAAGAGTCTCAGGTTCATTCTACCCAGGTTGGGGAACATGTGGGAGGCTACCAATCAATGTGCCTCTCTCACATCGATGTCTCTCTCTCTCTCTGTCTACCTGTCTGTCTTTCTCTCTCCCTCTCTCTCTCCCTCCCTCCCTCCCACTCTATCTGAAATCAATGGAAAAATATTCTCAGTTGAGGATTAAAATAAGAAAAAAAACCCAAAATGAACATCTCCCCTTCCAGTGGGGAGGTTCTTGCTGGGCTCTGAGAGACACCATTCAGACACCCATGTCCACTCTTCAAGTCTGAACATGAAGAAAAAGCCATTCCCTAAAATTAACAAAACCCCCAAGTCCTGATCTCTTCATGATAAAAACACAAAGCAGAGATTAGCAGGTTAACTAAATTAACTGCCCTTGCTTGCCATGTCCTCTCCCCCTTCAAACAGCTGCTCCAGGAGGCCCCTACGATCAAACCAACCTTTGCCCTCCCTGGGCCATGGGCTCCTGGTGCCCACTAGGTAATTCATACCCTGGGGCAGAGCCCAGGGCCACAGCTTCCAAGACTCTGCAAGCAACGTTTCCATCCTTGCGTTTTATTCTGCCAAGTTGCTTGAAATAAACTGACTTTCTGCTGGAACTTTATTTTTATTAATTTTAAAGCTAAAATACTAACTTAAAAAAATAATACAGGTACATGGTAAAATTTTAAAACCATGCAAAAGTGACAATAAATATTCCTCCTACTCATGATCCCCAGTTCCTTAGTTCCTTAGCTGTCCTCCCTAGGGGCAACTGTTTTAATCACCTTTTATGTTTCCTTCAAGAGATGAACTCTGCATGTAGAAGCCCATATGTATATAGTCCCCTCTTCTCTTAAGTAATCAATTCATCTTCCCCCATCCCCCCCCCCCCCCCCCCCCCGCCAACAATTGGTACGTAATGTTCTAGACGCTGGGAATATAATATAGTGAAAAACAAAAGAGACATTCAACTGGTGAGATTACCATAATCACACACCTAGTTCTAACTTGTGTGTTTTTAAAACTAGACTGATATTTTAAAGATTACTCTATATTCATATGTATGTGCTTCTATATCTATCTATCTATCTATCTATCTATCTATCTATCTATCTATCTAATCTATCATCATCTATCCATATTTCTACTTCACTTCTTTTCAGCAATGTATAGTTCTTTTGTGTAATTATACCACAATTTGTTTGACTAATCCCATATTGTTGGAAATTTAGGCTGTTTTCAGTTTATTGCTGCTGAACAATTTGCAATAAATCAAACCTTGTATCTTTGGACACATGTGCAAATGTCTTTGTAGCATAAATTCCTAGAAGTGAAATTGGTGGGCCAGCTCAGATTGATCTTTAGATATCTTTTTCTTACACATACTTTGCTGAAACTGCATCACTATAATAAGGTTTACTGTATATTAATTTGCACCTTCCAATATATTACTCCCTTTATACAAATTTGATTGATGTTACTGTTTTTTCTTTAGATTTTAGGAGTATTACATACTTATTACAAATTATTTGGCAAATGCAGAAAAGAATAGGGGAGAAAATCAAATACCTGCATATTTCCAGCACTTGGATACCCTCTGCTAACATTTGATTTATTTCCTTCCAATCTTTGTTTAGTGTGGCAAATATAGTACATATTATTTACATAGACATTATATTGTATATACCTTTATTCTACTCCCTAATAGCATTATATCATGATGGGATGACCAATTATTAGACTAAATTTTAAAAGTAATCTAGTAATGTTTAATAAGTACAAAATACTAAAACCCTTTCACCTAGTGTCTATTCTGGAAAATCTATTTGATAGAAATAAAACTGTGAGTATTTTGTGATATCTATGCAAGGATGTTGTTATAAGCATTGTTTATAATATGAAAGAGTAGAATTCAACCTAAACACTAATTAGTGAGGAAAGAGTTGAACTACATTACGACTGTGGGAAATTATGCAGGTAATAAAAAGAATGAGGGCTTTCATGTATATATGTAAATATAATAGAATATTGTTATAAAATGACTCATTTCTACAAAGCTTGATAAATGTTATAAATCACATCCTCCTTCCTAAAACATAACTGCAGGCTTAAAAGACATTTGGGGGCATATTTGTTTATGAGGCAGTTGTTCTGACCTCTGTGACCAGAATTAACCCAAGTATGCTCATTTACATATTTTAAAGGGGGGAAGCTCTTCAGCACAGTGTGTGTACATACGAATTCCATTGTGTTTGTACAATAAAATGATACAATTTTTAAAAAATGAGGGCTTTCAGGAAAATGAAGTAGGTGTATGCATTAGTCTGCTTGGGCTGCTATAACAAAGTGCCATAGACAGGGTGAGTCAAAAAACAGAAATTTATTTTCTCACAGATCTGGAGGCTGGAAGTCTGAGATTAAGGTGCTGGCCAGTATGGTTGGGTTCTGAAAAGGACTCTCTTTCTGGCCTGTAGATGGCACCTTCTTGCTGTGTTCTCATGTGGTGGAGAGAGAGAAAGCAAGCTTTCTGGTGTCTATTTTTTATAAGGGCACTAATCACATCATGAGGGCCCCATCCTACAACCTCATCTAAACCTAATTACCTTCCAAAGGCCCTATCTCCAAATACCATCACATTGAGTGTTAAAACTTCAACATATGAATTTTGGAGGGACATAATTCAGTCCATAGTAATATACTTTTCACTATTCCTCTCACTAAGTACAACAGAAAACCCTGGACATTATATATAGAACAAACATAAGAAGATTTTGAAAGGTAGAGAGAAAAGGGCAGACTGGTAGGGACCGCAGGACCTGAGGAACAACAAGTAGTGAGATTTCTTGCCACCTTATACATTCCAGTCTTGGAGCTGAAGAAGCTGGCAATCTGGAAACACCAGTGGGCACAGGCAAAAATAAGCCTCAACAAAAGCCCATTTTTTCTAGCCAAAGGACCAGGAAAGGAGCAACTCAGAAAGATAAAAGACCTTTAGGTAATAACTGCTGTACTTCAAACACTAGAGAAAAACACTGTGGAACACAAAAAGAATGAGAAGTTCCACATGTATATTCTCAGAAGCATGTCAAGCATATTTTGTTAATTGGAAAGAATAAGCTATATATGTAATATTACTCTCATTTTAATTTAAAAATATAATGTGTGTGAATATATGTTTGCATGAGCTAAGAAAAAATCATGGAGGAATCCACACCAAACTGTTTATAGTAGTATTAGAAGGGTGGGCCAGGAAAAGGGAAGTGTTGAGTCTATATACTTTTTCTAATTAAAATAACTAACCTAAAAAGTAAAGATTAGCTTAACGCAACTCTAACAATGTATATTATGAATAGTTTCTATTTCATTAAAAATTATTTATAAATATTTTTGGTGCCACCCTAATATTCCCTCAAATTCATGTATTCTAATATGCAGCCATTACCCTCTTGTCTAACATTGTACTTTATTAACAAACACTATAGTTATTTTTGTACCGACATTTTGGTTTGCATTTTTAAATTATTGTTTATTTTATTTTTTATTTATTGATTTTAGAGAGAGACAGGAAGGGGGAGTGAGACACACACACACATTAATGTGTTGGTCCACTTATTTATGCATTCATTGGTTGCTTCTTGTATGTGCCCTGACAGGGAATCGAATCTGCAACCTGGGTGTATAGGGAGGACACTCTAACCAATGACCTACCTGGCCAGGGCTTAAATTATTGTTTTAAGGATAAAGTTTTAGAAATAAATTAAGGATATGAACTCTTAAAAACACTTGGTTTACACTGCACAATTGCTTCCAGAAAGGTTCTGTTCATTTGCAGTAAGTCTAGTGAATGTCACAGTATGCCTCTCTCACTAGCACCCTTGCCAGCACTGAGTACTATTATTTAAATTTTTTCTTTTTGCTAATTTGACAGGTGAAAGTATATGTCATTGTTATTTTAATTTGCATTTCTTTGATCACCTGTGAGATTGAAACAATGTGCTTTTTTCTAAAAATTCTTAAATCATTTATGTCAATGCTTTTGTTCTCTTTCTGTGATTTGAGTTTTCTGTAGAGCAGCTCCCTTTCCCAACTTCCTGATCTCTGACAAAGGTAGTGTCATTCTCCTAATTCCCTCAGTTTCTGAACCATAGAGCTGAATGTTTTTCTACTTCAATCCCTGGTTTCCTATCCATCACCAACTATCAGCCATTCCCTCCTTTGGAAGTGTTTTTCTGTTTCATCTTCTTTGTTCCCATGGGAATGCCACCATCATTGGCCAAGGCCACATACCTCTCTGCTACTACAATTCTCTTTGCTACTAACTAGTCTCTTCTACTTTGATTTCTTTTCCACCTGTTGCAGCACTAACTTCCTAAGCAATGCTCTGCACATATCACTCCCTAGTCCACTAGACTAAGCCTAGAAGCTTCTGCCTGACATTCACCGCTAGCATCACTTCCCACAGATTCCCAGCCAGAAACCGCCACGCCCACGTGGCTTCCTCACTGCTTTGAGGTGGTTGCCCACTGGAGCTTTTCTCCTTCCTGGATGACCTCCCTGCTTCCCTTCCCTCTACTCCAATGCCTATACTTCTTTTAAGTCTTGGTTCAACACTGGCCTCCTCCATGAATTTAACCCAGACCCAAACACATCCTTAAGACATTTCACACCATCCTACAATCGCTTTTGCAAAGTATGGGACAGCCTGGACAAGTGGGCCATGATGGGCCCAGAAGTGGAAAAGGAAGGCAAGGAAGAAGAGTTATTTTAGGGAAGGGGTGATACATTTCATTTTGAACCAACTGAGTTTTGGGTAATGCCAGGCTAATCTGGTTAAAATTATCCCTTGGGCCACTGGAAATATGGGCCCAGAATTGAGGAGAAAGGTTGGGAATATCAATTGGGGAGTCATCTGCAGAGCTGGCAGGGGATGCAGTGGACTTTAAAATAGCTACAGAAATGGGGAGGAGGATCTAAGACATTCTGGGGTAACACCCAAATGTCAATGTCAGAACAGGAGTTCAAAGCGAAGGCAAGGGAATGGGGCTTAGATACGGAGGCGAGAATCAAAAGAGGTGAAAAGTGGGGTGGAACTAGAGAAGGCTACTCTTTCAAGAGGTTTGGTAAATTGTGAAAGGAATACAGTAAGATTTCAAAAAAACTGGGGACCTAAATCATGTGTAAATCCAAAGGAAAAGAGCAAGTAGAGTAGGGACAACTGAAGGGACAAATGAAAGGGGTGTTGGGTGAGGGTTGGGGAAGCTGGGGTTGGGTCGTGCCCAGGGCTATAGGTTCTCTGGAAAGGTCGTCTGGAGAGGATGAGCCTGAGCAGGGGAAGGGGACTATGAGGTCTGGAGGAGGAGAGAAGGGAGAATGCATAGCCAACATTGGCATCCAGGCTCCCGCACCAAGGTCAATATAGGGAGAGGGCTGACGACTGCTCGGGGAGGCATGGTGTGGAGAGCACTGAGGGTGGGGCTTTATCTCCGTCATCTTCTTCCCATCCCTGCAAATATGCATTCTAAGTAAAACACTGTGTGTTTGCTATGTATGCCTCCTCACAGGAATTCTGGAATTACCACCGCACCAGGGATAATGGTTAGCTAACAAGAACCTCCTCTTGGTGATGGTTGTTAGATACTCAAAGAGGAGCCTGGAGGAGAACTTTCCAGAAACAGTAGTGCATAGTGTACCTAATAGGCCTGAATTTTAATCCTACTCCACCACTTATTGGAGTCAAAATTCAAAAAGTAGAAGAGGGGCCTAGTCAGAGTGGCTCAATTGGTTGAGGGTTGTCCTGTACACCAAAAGTTCGCCTGTTCGATTTCCAGTCAGCGCACATACCTGGGTTGTGTGTTCGATCCCCAGTTAGGTCCAGTATGGAAGGCAACTGATCAATGTTTCTCTCTAACTCCCTCTCTCCCTCTCTCTCTCTCTCTCCCCTTTCCTCTCTCTAAGCATGTTCTTGGGTGAGGATTAATAAAAATTTTTTAAAAGTACAAAAGGGTATATAGTGAAAAACCCCTCTCCCACACCTGCCTCAAGGTATGCACTTCCTATCCCATAGGGGCAACCAAGATTACCATTTTCTTATGCTTGCTTCTAAAAATATTTGTTTATATGCAAGGCAGAAAGATAGATAAATTTCCCACTCCTTTTTAAAGAAATGGTGGCCTGTTTAATATCTTGCTTTACTCAGTTAATGATGTTTCTTAGATATTATTCTTAAAGAGCTTCTTCTATAGCATTCCACTGGATGGTTGAACCATAATTTGTTTAACCCATCCTTCCTTGTAGATATTACAAATTACATCCCAAAGAAATTGTACTGCTTTATGTTCCTGCCGACATTTTGTGTAAATAAGAGTTCGGGCAACCAGTTAATCTCTCTGCCTCAATTTCCTTATCTGCGAAATAAGCAAACCAGTACCTATTTCTTGGAATCGTCGTGCAGATTATCTGAGATGGTGCATGTAAAGTATTTGGCATGTAGGAACTGGTGTTCTCTAAATACGGTTACTTTATTTTGGGTTAGTGAGACATTGTCCTGGCCAGGTAAGTGAATGTAACGGGACCTCCTCACCAGTCTGGGATTCTCTTACTAAGATGAGGGCAGATTCTGCAGGAAATCTGCAACTCAGATCAGAAAAGTTGTGAGCCCTGCCTTCACCAGGGGTGCCATGTCTCCAGGATACCCAACCTCCTCTCTATGACTTCTACTCCCAGGTCCCTCCACACTGAAAAGTCGCGTCGAATCAAAAAAACTCCTGTGGGACCAAGGATCCTTTCCTCTGGTCATCAAGAATCTTGAGATGTCAGACTCAGGGATTTATACCTGTGAAGTGGAGAACAAGGAAATACAAGTGGAATTGCTGGTGTTCAGATGTGAGTAGGGCAGGCCTGGGGTGCAGACACTTCAGTCAATCGCCCTCCCCCCTCTCCCGTCCCTGCACCTGAACCAGTGCCTGAGCTGACGGTATTTCAGTAGTCCAGGGCCAGATGAGACTGGCCACCACATCTCAAACCATCCTCAAGCCTTGGGTCAGACAGGGGCAGAGGAAAATACCTAAAGAGTGGGAAGGAGAAGGGCAGGAACTAGAAGAAGGAAGGAGAGAGACAAAGAAAGAGAAGAGGGGGATTGGAGAGAGGAAAAGGAGGGGAGAGGGAAGCCCTGCCTAGGGCTGGGGGTGGGCAGCTGGGCTATGGCTGGAAGAGATGTGGGGATAAGGGTAATGGAGAGACAGTCTTGGTTTTCTGGCTTCTTCCCTTCTCCTTGGGGATAAAGTGTGTGTGACACAGGTGGCTTGCTCCCTCCACAGTGAAGGTCAATTCCGGCACCCACAGCAGCATCCGCCTGATGCGAGGGAAGAGCCTGACCCTGACTTTGGAGAGCCCCTCTGGTAGTAACCCTTCAGTAAAATGTAAAGGTCCAGGGAATAAAGAGTGGAATGTGGACAAGAGCCGCTCACTGCCCCAGCTGGAGTTGCAGGACAGTGGTATGTGGACATGCACGGTCTCCCAGAACGCAAAGAAACTAGAGTTCAAGATAAACATCTTGGTGCTGGGTAAGAGCTGCTCCTCTCCCCTGCAAACTCCCCCCTGCTTCAGAGGCTGCAGACCCTCCCTTTGCTCTCACTGCTCTGCTCTTGGGTCTGGTACTAGAGGGCAGAGGGAGACCAGGGCCAGGCTCTCCTAAAGCTGAAGTCTATCCTAAGGGATACACTGGACCCTCTCTTTCTCAGGGTGGGGGGCATGGAGGAAGGAAGGGACATGGGATGTAAGGATGTGAGGGGTCCCTCAGGCCCCTGGAGGAGGCCCCAAAGGAGGAGTGTCAAGGACATCTATTTTCTTTGTTGCCTCAGCTTCCCACTCTCACCAAATTGGCAAATCCACTTACTTGGGGTCACAAGCGAGCCCTGAGGACCTTCTACAGTGCGCCTTTAGAATCCTGAGCTAGACACTGTGGGAGAAAGTGAGAGCCCAGAATGCCAGGTCTTACCCCAGATCCTGTCCTTGATCTCGGGGTGCTTGTGTGGACTCGGATTCAAATCCTGGATCTGACAATCTTGGGCAAGTTACTGAACCTCTCCGTGCCTTGGTTTCTGTAAAATGGGGGTGATGCTCACTATGCTAGTACCTACTTGTGGTGGAACGGTGAGCATTAATGTAGTATGTAAGGCCCTTAGAACAGTGCCTGGCGCATAGTAAGCCTCTGTAAGTGTTTGCTCTTGTCTTGTGAAGGGTACTAACTTAAGCACCTAAGAAATGCAGGGCAAGTGCTCTCTGTGCTCCAGGGATCCTGAAGAGGGAGAAGCTCCCCTCTGCCTGGGCTGTTCCATGAGGGCTTCCAGGGGGAAGAGGCACTGCTGTGGCAACAGGCTGGGGTGGAGAGATGAGAGAGAATGTTGGAGAGGTAGATGGTAATTTAAGGGCCTGAAATGGCAACCTGGGTGTTTGGATGCCCCCGGTCCCTTTCCATCTTTTTGCTGCCCCCACCGCATGCCTGCCCCACCTCGCACACCCTCATCGTCCTATTACCTTCTAACCCAGGTTCTCTTCCTTCCCACCTCCAGCTTTCAGGAAGATCTCTAACACATTCTATACAAAAGTAGGGGAGCCCGTAGAGTTCTCCTTCCCACTTACTTTTGAAGATGAAAACCTGAGCGGGGAGCTGAAGTGGCAGAAGGAGGGGGCTTCCTCCCTTCAGTCCTGGATCACCTTCTCCTTGGAGAACAAGAAGGTGTCTGTGGTGAATGCTCACCAAGACAGGAAGATCCAGCTGAAGGAGACACTCCCGCTCCGCTTCAGCCTGCCCCAGGCCTTGCCTCAGGATGCTGGTTCTGGAAACCTGACCCTGTCTCTCAGCCAGGGGCAGCTGCATCAGGAAGTGAACCTCGTGGTGATGAGAAGTGAGTAGCTGGACTGAAAAGGGGAAGGTGGGAGGGGTCTGACCCAGGGCTCCTTCTAAGGCAGGACAGGCCCCCAAACAGATGCCTAAGTGCTGTTGTCTGATGGAGTTGATGGAGGGCCCACTGGTTTGGAGGCTGGTTTAGAACTAAAACTGGAATCCATATGTCCTTCCCTGACATCTGTGAGCCAGCCTATGGCACATTCCACTGAGAATCCCCAATGGGCATGTGCTGACAACCAGGGTTCTAGTTCTGTCTCTACTCCCCCCCCCCCCCCCCGCTATGCCCCCTACCTGTGTGTGCCTGCTTTCTACTAATGAGGATAACAGAATCTGCCCTGAGTGTGCTAGTGATGATGACAGCGTCAGGCTCCACACTGGGTTCTTCACTTCTCTATTTCCTTAATCATCATAACAACTCCACAAGCAACAGTGGCTAATACTTGATTCTCCCTACATGCTAGGCTCCATTTAAAAGCTTACAAGTACTTGCGCATTTAATAACTCTCTGGGGCTTAGGTTGCTAAGTAAGTTGCTCAGGGACACACAGATAGCAGGCAGTGGGGCTGGGATTTGAATCCAAGACTGTTGGACCCCAAAGGCTGTGTTTTCTCTGTTAGAACTGCATCAAAATGTGCCTTGAAATGCTAAAAGAGTATCGCCCACATAAAGTGTCATTTAGATTGTTCTACTGATTTCCCTTTGAGCATGGAGGTGCCAGGAACCCGGAGGTCTAGGCTCCTAACCTCAGGCTCTTGTCCCTCTCCAGTGACTAATTCAGAGAACAAATTGACCTGTGAGGTGCTGGGGCCCAGCTCCCCCAAACTGATGCTGAGCTTGAAGCTGAACAACCAGACTGCAAAGGTCTCAAATCAAGAGAAGCTGGTGACGGTGTTGGACCCTGAGGTGGGGGTGTGGCATTGTCTACTTACTGACAAGCACAAAGTCCTGCTGGAATCCAAAGTCGAGGGTGAGTAAGGCCTAACCCAAACCCCTGCCTCCTCAGCTGTGGGACCTTCCCAGGGTTGGCAAAGACCACCCAGAGTCCCAGCCTCCCAACTCTCCTGAGATAGGTGGGTTATGTATATGGTGCCTGGATACAGGGGTGATAAGATGAAGTGGGGTGTGGTCCTGGGTTCTAGGTACCCACCTGTAGTTCTTCAAGTTCCTATCTCCCTAAGTCTGCAGCCCAGGTCTGTTGAAGAGCCCCCATCCTGGTTCCTTTCCTAACCCTGCCACAAGCATGTGCATGCGCATGTATGTGTGTGTGTGTGTGTGTATGTAAGGCACACAGACTGCTTCTAGCTCCCCAGAGTGCCCTGTAGTCTCTAAACCTTAAAACCTCTTCCAGAGCCTTTCCCCTCCAGCCTGGTGGCCTGTGAGAGCACAGTGTACCCTGCCCTGCTCTCCCAGCCCAAGGATCAGACCCAAGAGTGGCTGGGCAGCCAGGCCTTCCTCAGGCCCTGTGCCCTGTGGAAGGTAATGAGCTGAACACGCCTCTCTCTCTTGCAGTTTTGCAAGCAGGGTTAACCCAGGACTTGCCAACATTTCTGGCCATTGTTCTGGGGCCAATAGGAGGCTTTCTGATTTTCACCGGACTCTGCATCTTCTGCTGTGTCAAATACCGGCACCGAAGGGTGAGTGAGCCTCCCCAGACCACCTGCCCGCCCCCCCCCACACACACAGCAACAAGGGTGTCCTGTCTATGTGACCTGCTTCTGCTCTGTTTCTCTCTGCCCACCACTGAGTTTCCTTATTGCAGACTGGGCTCTGTCCCAGATCCCAGGGAGGGAGAAGCAGGAAGGAGCAGAGAGTTAACTCTGGGACAGATGGCCTCAGCCACAGTATCTGCTTCTCCTCTCCCAGCTTTCCCCACTGCCTCCTCCAAGGGGCACCTCCCTTTTGGAGGCCTGGGACCCTCACAACTTCCCTCCTTCTTCCTGGACAGCGCCAGGCAGAGCGGATGTCTCAGATCAAGAGACTCCTCAGTGAGAAGAAGACCTGCCATTGCCCCCAGTAAGGAACTGGGGGGAGATGGAAGGGGTGGTGAGAATGGGAGGGCTAGGGGAAGGACAGGAGGGGGAAAGAAGAGAGGAAAGGGAGGTGATGAGGAGGGAGGAGGGGTGCAGGCCAGAAGATGGGGGCTAAGGGAGGTGGTGGAGGGGAGAGAAGGGTACAGAGGGATGGTTCAGGAGATAGGAAGTAGGCCGAAGGTGGAGAGAGGATGCAGCAGGCAGCTGTGGCCCAGAGGCCATCACCATACTGGAAGAGAAGAGGGATCTGGGAGCCATGGAGGTCCTAGAACTCAAAGGAATTGGGAAGGACTAACCTTGCTCCTCTTATTTTCCTCCAGCCGATTCCAGAAGACATGTAATCTCATTTGAGGCGCTGGGCCAGGGGGAGCTTCCCACTTGCAGCCTCCCCAGCTGTCTACCCTGCGTTTCCTGTTGGGCTCCTGGGCCTGTGGACCAGATGAATGTAGCAGATCCCAGCGCCTCTGGCATCTCCTGCTCTCCTTGTCCTCAGTTGGCCATTGGGTCTCCTCTTCCAGAGGCTTACTCACAATACCGTTCCCCCATTCACTTTTCAGTCAAACCCTAGCCCTTCTTTGATTATTTCTTCTCAACTCTCTCCCTCATTGTCCACTTGGATCCCAGGGGAGCACACAGTACCAGCCCTGCCTGGCCTGGAGTGTGAGGCTGGGTATCTGAAGCATGAAGCACAGGACTGTCATTTTACAAGAAAGAACTTTGGGATCAGAGAGGGCAGGGACTAGTCCAAGATCACATATCCAGTCAAGGACAGATCCAGATCTAAAGGCTCCTGACAGCTCCACTGTTCCATTCTGACACATACCCATGTCCAGAGCTCACACCTGTGCCCAGAAACAGTTCCTTATCACCCAAGCAGCACATTCAGTTTATAAACCAGTTTCACATCCTTTGTTTACTTAAACCTTATGAAAATCCTACAAGGCTGGTAGTGAGAGGACCAAGATTAGCATCTCCAGTTTGTAGATCAGAAATGGAATTCACAGAGGTCATAGGATTGCCCAAGGTCACAAAGCTAGTAAGTGCTGGAGTCTGGACTGGCCCAGACTGCTTGATTCCTAGTTCTGCTGTTTCTTGAACATAGGAACAAATACCACACAGATCTCTGCAGCTGGCTAGTCACAGATGCTCAGTGTGTACCTTAGGATTCTCGGGAGCATACCGCCTGCCTCAGAGAGGTCAGGGGCATGGAGGAGGGCCTTCCTGCCTAAAATCCTTCAGCACCTGCTGGAGGCAGAATCCTGTTGCCAGAGGACAAAGCCTTCAGCTCTCATAATCAGAACACAGGCTGGGAGCAGAGTACCCAGTGCAGAACTCACTCACTCTGTGCAGAACCTTCTGGAAGGTGAGCTTTGCCAGGTGGAGGGGATGGGGCACTGGCCTTAGAGTGAACCCACTGGGAGGACATCCTATGAAAGGTGATAGTGCTGGGCCTCAGTCCCCCTGCCCTGTATGCTCGTTCATTCCCTCCCCAAACTGTTCAGGATACAAGAGAATTGAGGTTACAAGTATTCTTCCTCTTCTTGATTCAGTTCTCTCAGGGTCCCTAGCCTGCTCTCCCTCTCCCACTTTTCTCACTATTTCCCTCCATCCCTATGCCCTTTCCCTTCCCCTTTCCTTCCAGCCTGCCTCTTCCAAAAACACCCAATTGCTGCCAGCGTTCCCATTGCTTGCTTTGTATGCCTGCCCACTCCCCATCCCTATCTCCCTGTGCTGACAGAAAAAACAGTAAACCTACTATAAAGAAGATGCTCTTCTTCATTTGTGTGCATATGTGTGTGTGTGTGTGTGTGTGTGAGCGCGAGAGCGAGCGTGAGAGAGACAGAGACAGAAAGAGAGAGAGGTGTGTGTGTGTGTGTGTGTGTGTGTGTGGACTCTTCTCTGGGGACCCAGAATCTTCTGATCTATGGGTCAGACTCAGAGCAGAGGTTGCCAGGCTTGCCCCAGGTAGAAGATGAGGTTTCTCCCCAGAGGGAAAAATTCTTTGGAGACTGATTACCCACCTACCCACCCCCAAAGGTCCCTGCATGTGTGTGTGAGGCTAAGACTTTGTAGTCACGAGTGCGCACTGAAGGGGAGAATCTGTAGGGGTGTGTGTGTTCCTTCCACACGTGTATGTGTGTGGTGGAGAGCAAGGACCATGAGAAACTGTAATGTGTGGGTGCAAACTGTATCCCAAAAGGAGTGTGAGTTTGTGCTCCAGGAGGGGTGTGTGTGTGTGTGTCCCTGCATCCTTTTAGACCCGTGTACCCCCACCCCACCAGCAGCCCAGCTTCAGCACCAGCCCCCCTCACTGCCCACAGCCTCCAGCACATGCCCCTCGGAGCTACAGCCCTCACGCAGATACACACGGTGACACACGCTTCCTCCTCCTGGAACAGCTAGCTCCTGGTCCCCGAACACCACCAGCTGCCTCTCGGAGCTTGTGTTCGCGTTGAAAACGGGATGGGGTGGGGGAAGGACACGAACCATTTCACCAATGAAGTCGGCTTCCCTCCGTCCTCCTCGCCCCCTCCTTCCCGGCGCCTTCCTTGCCCCTCCTCCTGCAAGTCACCACCGTCCAGTTCCCCGCCCTACACTTGTTCCCCTTCCCCCCCCCCGCCCCCCCCCCCCGGAAAGCTTTCCTTCGGTCCTCAGCGCAGGGCTCACGGGCTGGGGGACTCAGGCAGACAGGGGCTGGGGAGCCCCCGGGGGCAGAGACGAGGCGCGCGGCCCGCAGAGCCGAGGAGCTGGGACCGAGGGGAGGGAGGGAGGCCAGGAGTGGGGGAGGGGGAGGGAGGGAGAGGGAGAGAGGAGGGCGGGCGAGCCGCTGGAGCCCGGCAGCCGCGCGGGAGTGAGGTCTCCGTGGCAGTGCTGGGCGCAGCCGGAGGTAAGCCGACCCCTGCCCCGTCCCCCACCGTCTCCTCCCCACTCTCCCCCGCCCCCAGCTGCCTCCTCTCCCCTCCAGCCGGCCCCTCCTCCCCAGCCACCTGCTGTTTCTGCCCTGGAGAGCCCGGTGGGCGGTAGGAGGGAGGAGCCGCTGACCTTACTCCTTCACCCCAAAGAGCGAGGGACCCCGTATGCGCCCCGAAGTCCCCCAGGTTACCCCGTCCCATCTTCCTCTGATTTTTCTCTGCCCTTCACCTCCTCCTCTCTGTCCTTCAGATCCTTCCTGTCTTCCTCCCTCTCTGACTTCCCATCTCTTTCTTCCTGGGCCCACCGGCTGGGCCTGGTGGGGGCGGGTGAGAAGGGGTCCGAGGTAGTCAGGGAGGAAAGTGGGGGAGGCTCTCCTAACCAATTCTTTCCACCTCCCTCTGGCTGGCCATTGCCATGGCAACTAGGGTGTACTGGGCTCCAGAGAGGAGACAAAGGTTGGGGTGGACTAGGACCTCTTGAGGAGGGCAAGGGTCTGAGGTTCTTCCACAGGAAATAGACCCTCCCACTGCTGTGCCCCATTTTCCTCCCATTTACCCCAAAGCCATTATGCCCACCCTTCCTGCCTCCACTATGTTTAGGCTTGCACCTGATTTCCTCTTAACCCCCCTCCCCAGGGCTTACTGAAGCTCAGGGCTCAGCGTCATGAAATTTAGAACTATCCTCCCTTCCACCAGAAGGAAACTGAGGTTGGGGCAGGGGAGGAAAGACTCAGGGTCTGCTGGTGGGAATCGGCACCTTATCACTGAGCCATTCTCCTTGCTGCCACTCTCCCTCCCTCCAAACCTCCTCCCTCCAAAGCCTCCTCTCCAAGGGTCTCTGAGCTTTTCCTTCTATTTTCAGATACTATCACTTTACCCCCTTTCTTTCTCTTCTGCTAAAACTCTCCTCCTTCCCTCTAGTTCCCCCTCTTTCCTTTTCTGGATGCTTCTGATGTCAGTGGTTTCGCCGCCTTCGGGTTCCCTAGTCCCCACTCTGTCCCAGCCTCTTTTCTCCCATCTTCCCAGATTCCTGGTGAGCTGGAGGGTGATCATGCAGACGTGGGGAGATGGGGCTGAGCACCAGGACCATGGGCCCAGGAGCTTGGAAGGTTGGGGAGGGGCTGTAATAACATATCCCAGTTTACCGTGAACCCTCAGGAAGGAACAAGTCATGCATCTGCCATCAGTAGCTCTGAAGAGAGATTCTGGGGCATGAAGATAGTGGTAGAGTAATACTGAGCAGGGTATATGAGAAGGAGCCCGAGAGTGCCAGAGTGAGGAAAAAGGGCTGAAAAGGGATGGGAGACAAGAGGTTAGAATGTCTTCTTTTCTGGAGGTCTGGAAACAGGGCTCTTATCTGTGTGGGGTGTTTGAGCAGCCATCTGATTTAAGGCAGGAGAGTGTTCTGAATGACCCCATGACCCCTAGTAATCAGTAATTTCTACAGTTTCAAGAGAAGGGGAGCACAAGAAGCCAGTTGGAGACCAGCCTAGACCCTACCTTCGCTTTCCCCCTTCCACATCTCATCTCTCTCTTGCAGTTTGTGCAGGTGACTGAGCCTCACCCCCACACCCCTTGGGGCATCCAGAAGATCCTTGACTGGTCAAGAACCAGAGGAAGAAGAGAACTGCAAGTTCTAGCATGGGGGCCAGAGCTCCCCAGCCAGCCTCATAGTTGGCCAAGCAGCCAGCTTGCCTCTCCAGTCAACTACAGGGATACTTCAGGAAGGGTCCCACTCAGTATGGAGGCTGAGGACCACCTCTGCTGAGCCCCAGTCTTCTCCCCTGCCCTCCACACCTGACCTTAGCTGGGTCAGTTATGCAATGCTGAGCATTAGAGTGGGCCTAGGGGCTGCCGGCCTCACTACAGGGCAAGGACTGTGGGCATCATGGGGGTGTGTGTGAGTGGGGCTCCTGGGTGAGACCTAGCCCCCACCCCCAGGAGTTCAAAGGGGGTGGGGGGGCCGAGGACAGGATGGCTCGGGGAGGGGCAGGGGCAGAAGAGGCCTCCCTGCGCTCAAACGCGTTGTCCTGGCTGGCCTGTGGGCTCCTGGCCCTGCTGGCCAATGCCTGGATAATCCTCAGCATCTCTGCCAAGCAGCAGAAGCACAAGCCACTAGAGTTGCTGCTCTGCTTCCTGGCTGGCACACACATACTCATGGCGGCTGTGCCCCTTACCACCTTCGCTGTGGTGCAGCTCCGGCGCCAGGCTTCCTCTGACTATGACTGGAATGAGAGCATCTGCAAGGTCTTTGTGTCCACCTACTACACACTGGCCCTGGCCACCTGCTTCACAGTCGCCTCACTCTCCTACCATCGCATGTGGATGGTGCGTTGGCCGGTCAACTACCGCCTCAGCAATGCCAAGAAGCAGGCACTGCATGCTGTCATGGGCATCTGGATGGTCAGCTTCATCCTCTCCACACTGCCCTCCATTGGCTGGCACAACAACGGTGAGCGCTACTACGCCCGAGGCTGCCAGTTCATAGTCTCCAAGATTGGCCTCGGCTTTGGCGTCTGCTTCAGCCTCTTGCTACTTGGGGGCATTGTCATGGGGTTGGTCTGTGTGGCCATTACCTTCTACCAGACGCTGTGGGCCAGGCCCCGGAGGGCTCGGCAGGCCCGGAGAGCAGGGGGTGGGGGTGGGGTCAAGGGGAATGGGCCAGGGGGCTTGGGTACACGGCCAGCCTTTGAGGTGCCAGCCATTGTGGTAGAAGATGCCCGAGGGAAGCGGCGGTCCTCGCTGGATGGTTCCGAGTCGGCCAAGACATCCCTGCAGGTCACCAACTTGGTCAGCGCCATCGTCTTTCTCTATGACTCACTCACAGGGGTGCCCATCTTGGTGAGATTGGGGTCCCCCTCGTCTTCTCCCCAAACCAGTCCCAGCACGATCACCTGACCTCCAACTCCATCATCCATCTTCCTGTCCTCTACCCATTCCTGCTCCATTTGTGAGCCCCCACCTCTATCATCCATCTTCCAGTTCCCATTATCCCCAGCTCCATCATGTTTTCCAGTTCCCAGTACTCAACATCATCTGTTCGTCCTTCAGCCCCACTACCTATCCTCCAGCTCCATCATCTCTCCTGAGGCCTCACTATTCAGCCCCCCAGACCTATTATCCAGCAGCTGAGCTCCACTTTTCCATTCCCTAATTCCCTCTGGATATCACAGGGTCTCTGTGCACTCCTAGGGAGCTCACTCCAGAGAGCTTACTCCACCACCCAGCTTTTTGCATCCCCATCTGGTCCCTATTCCCGAAATTTTCTCTGTCTTCAGGTTTACTGTACCACCTCTGCTCCTCTCCCTCTGGACCCAGGGCTTTGCTCTAGTACTCTCCCCTGACCTTCCTCTGAGTCATTCCCTTCCCCTCTAATTCATTCTGTCCCCACCTCCAACTTTCCTTCTGTCATGATCTGGTGTGATCCGGGCCATCCCTTCCTAACTTCTTGCCCACCAGCTGCACTAGGATATCAGACCTGGGGTGAAGTGGGCCCCCTGGGCTCTGGGCCCTGACTCGCGCCATTCCCCACCCTCCCTCCAGGTGGTGAGCTTCTTCTCCCTGAAGTCGGACTCGGCTCCCCCGTGGATGGTGCTGGCTGTGCTGTGGTGCTCCATGGCACAGACGCTGCTGCTGCCCTCCTTCATCTGGTCCTGCGAGCGCTACCGCGCTGACGTGCGCACGGTGTGGGAGCAGTGCGTGGCTATCATGTCCGAGGAGGATGGCGAGGACGGTCAGAAGAGGGACAGTGCTTTTTTCCTGGGCGTAGGCTCCCTTTTCTGCCCCTTTCTACCAGCTGCTCTCTGCGCGGGGACGGGCTGCCCTGGAGTGCCCCCTGCTGGACAGAACCTGCCCGCCCGTGGCCTGACCCCAGGCTGCCCGTTCCCTAATCACACGCCAGGACGCACACCCACCGCTTCCTTCTTCATTAAGGGCTCCCTCCAGGGGTCGTCGGTTCCCCGCTGGAAGTCTACACTATGCAGCTCTGCCTCCCCCGGCAGAGTGCCTGAGAAACAGTCCAGACTCTCTAACAACCCTAAAGGAAGGGTGTGGAACTAAGGGGAAGCTAAGGGACCCCAGCTATAGGGACAGCTTTTTTGGGGGGAAGGGGCCACAATTGTTTCAATAAGTATGTCTATATGTATGACACACTAGGGATTCAGCACTGAATGCAGCAAACCGCTCTCACTTTCCTCTTGGAGCTTACAGAGTAGTGGGAACTGAAAGATTCTCTGGGGAACTTATAAAGGGAATAGGAGACTTTAACGGGGGGCGGAGAGTAGTGGGTGTTCTGTACTGGTAACCACTCTGCCCCTTTTCTCTACTAGATGGGGGCTGTGATGACTATGCAGATGGCCGAGTGTGCAAAGTTCGATTTGATGCTAATGGGGCCACAGGACCAGTGGACCCCACCCAGGTGAAGCTGCTGCCTGGGAGGCACATGCTCTTTCCCCCTCTTGAGAGGGTCCACTACTTACAGGTATGGGACTAGGGAATATGCCTCCTATTCTGGGTGTCACCTCACTACTTTTCTCCAGTCTCTGTTATCCATCCCACCCCCCTCATTCCCTAGCCCTGGCCTACAGGGCACATAAAGGGTAAGGGAAAGAAAGGCATGGCAAGAGAAGCTCCCCTTCGGTCCTCTCAGAACCAGGTCTGCCTATCAGAGGATGTTTTGCAGTTTAAGGGGGGTGGAGCCATCTTGCCAAGTCCCCACTTTGGTCCCTTCAGCACCTCTGGGTCTACTTGCTCCTCTCCCCAGGTCCCTCTATCCCGCCGTCTGTCCCACGATGAGACCAATATCTTCTCTACTCCTCGGGTACCGGGCTCCTTCCTGCACAAGTGGTCATCCTCCGATGACATCCGGATCCTCCCAGCCCACAGCCAGGCCCTGGGAGGCCCTCCTGCGTACCTGGGACCAAGACAAAGGCTAGAGGATGAGGAGAATGAGGAGGAGGCTGAAGGTGGAGGGCTAGCCAGCCTTCGACAATTCCTGGAAGGCGGCATTCTGGGGTCAGGTGGGGGGCCTCCACGGGGTCCTGGCTTCTTCCGGGAGGAGATCACCACCTTTATTGATGAGACGCCTTTGCCTTCTCCGACTGCCTCTCCTCCCCGGCCCAGGCCGCTGGGCCTCTCATCATCCCGCCGACTCTCCCTTGGGTCCCCTGATAGCAGAGCCATTGGACTTCCTTTGGGGCTGAGTGCAGGGAGACGCTGCTCCCTGACGGGAGGTGAGGAGAGTGCAAGAGCTTGGGGAGGATCCTGGGGCCCAAGTAGCCCCATCTTCTCCCAGCTGACCCTGTGAGCCTGAGTGGGCCTGCTGGACTAAGAGGAGGGGGCCTGGGTAGGTAACACCTCTTCCTGGCCCTGAGCCTAAGGCAGCTGTCTCCAGACTCCAGGGAGATGGGCACTGGATCTGGGGCCCTGGAGTCCCTGCTATCTCCCATCCAAGTGACCAGATGCCCTACTCACCACCTATCACCCCTAGTAAAATGTATTAAAGTCTGAAGTGTTACCACGGAAACCTGTGTGCAGTGTACTATGGTGGCAAAGGGTATGACCAAAGGCTTGGGGGATGGAGTGGTTTATAGAGGACAAGATGGAACAGGTACGGTGGACAGAGGCACAGAAATACCCATGGAGAAAGATAAACAGCCTGGCCGGCGTGGCTCAGTGGTTGAGTGTTGACCTGTGATCCTGGAGATCTTGGTTCGATTCCCGGTTAGGACACATGCCTGGGTTTTGAGCTAGATCCATGGGGCGGGGAGTGCAGAAAGTTGATCAATGACTCTCTCATCATTGATGTTTCTATCTCTCTCCCTCTCCCTTCCTCTCTCTGAAATCAATAAAGATGTATTAAAAAAAGACAAATTTAAACATGCAGACATACACAGAGAAGGGCTTATAAGAGCATCTCATGCTGGGGGCATGGGGAGTCACTGGCTTGGGGTGTGAAGGATCTTGGTTTGGATCTGTGGAGGTGATTTTAGAGTGTGACCCTGTCCCCCATGCCTCCTTTCCCAAAATCCAAGTAGGGACCCAGTTACTGGGCAGGGAAGGGTTTGGGCCTGACTTGTTTCACAGGCCTTAAGTTTAACCATCTTCAATGATGCACTCTGAAGCTGTTTTTCCAGGAGTTGTGTGTGTGTGAGGCATCCACACTCCTTTTCCCGGCCCCAAGAATGGAGAGGAACACAGCTGCAGCAGTGACACCCACCCATGGGCCTCAGGGTCTGGTGTCAATGGTCCTGTTTCTGGCCCTTGCCCTCCCCCGTCTATGATTTGTTTCTTGGTCTGTTTCTCATCCCACACTACCCAACTCTTCTTAAAGACTGCTTTCTCCACTTTCTAAAAAAAATGATATATATATATATATATGTATATTGATTTTACATAGAGAGAGGAAGGTTGAGAGAGAGAGAGCGCGAGCGAGAAACATCCATCTGTTGTTCCACCTATTCATGCACTCAGGAACAGCCATCCGCTATTCATTGCTGTTTCTTGTATGTGCCCTGACTGGGGATCTAACCCCCAATCTTGGGAGTATCAGGACGATGCTCTAACCAATTGAGCTGCCCGGCCAGGGTTTCCTCCACTTTCTGCCAAGCTCCCTCTGACTTTCTTTCTTTCTTTCTTTCTCTCTCTCTCTCTCTCTCTCTCTCTCTCTCTCTCTCTCTCTCACTTTGGCCTCTCCCAGGGTTGGGTCTCCCCTCATCAGCTCACTTTGGCTCCACTCATTCATTCCTTCTCCCTGCCTCTCCTCCTCCCCTCTATCTCTCCTTCCTTTCCCCTCCCTCTTCCTGCCCCTTTCCTCTCCCCCTCCGCTCCTGCATTTTCCTTCGGCAGCCGCCGGAGGCTCGGGCACCATGCTCAGGCTTCTCCGGTTGCTGCTGCTCCTGCTCCTGCTGCCTCCCCCGGGATCCCCCGAGCCCCCCGGCCTGGCCACGTTGTCCCCCGGGGCGCCCCCCCAGGCCCCCGACTTGCTCTACGCCGACGGGCTGCGCGCCTACTCGGCTGGGGCCTGGGCACCGGCGGTGGCGCTGCTGCGGGAGGCGCTGCGGAGCTTTGCGGAGCTGGGCCGGACGCGGCAGGACTGCGGAGCGCGTTGTGCGGCCCAGCCGGGGGCTGCGCTCCCCGAGGCCCCCGGGCCTGACTCCGGGCCCGGCCGGGCGCCCGGGGCTTGGGAGCGGCTGCTGCTCCGCGCCGCGCTGCGCCGCGCCGAGTGCCTGAGCCAGTGCGCGGCGCGAAGGCTGGGTCCCGAGGGGGCGGCGCGGTTCCGCGTGGGGAGCGCCCTGCGAGACTCCTTCCGCCGCCGGGAGCCCTACAACTACCTGCAGAGGGCCTACTACCAGGTGCGCCAGCCTTCAGGGCGGATTTCGGGGTCCTGCCCCCACCCCACGTCGCTGTCTTACTTGCACTCGCCAGAAGAGGGCAGGATGCCAGCGCCAGGACTCGGGTGGGGCTGTAGGGGGCGTTCAACAGACCTCTCTGTTTTGGGTAGTTCCTTACAAAATCCCATCCAGTACCCACTGAAGTCTCAGAGTGCGAGCAAAGTTGGAATGGGACAGGGGACGTGAAGCGGGGTGGCAGGAGATCGAAGGTGGAGGGAAGGGGCCTGAAATCTTATTCGGTCTTTCCGCGACCTGCGTGGGGGCGGGCGCTGCCTCTTCCTAGCGATGCAGCGGATGGGGTAGGGGTGGAACTCGCCGCCGGACGGGAGGTGCGGGGAGGAGGGTGAGCGGGAGCCTTTCCTTGGGGCAGGAGGGAGCTTCGGGAAGGTAAGAGGAGGGGGACCAGGCTGAGGGCCCGTGGGGACCGTGTGTCTGGGGATGCGGTGCCGGGACAGTGGACACTGCGCGGCTACTGGGACTGTAGCTGTTGTCTACGTGGCTGGGGGGGGGGGGGGCTGGTCACACACCTCACCTCAGGGTCCTAGAGTCCTACGGGTTTTGCTGGTCACTCAGGTGTCTCCCACCTACCACCTTACTTAGCCATCACTTCCACCTTATCTCCCAAACTGAAGCCCCTCTGCCCATATCTCGCTGACTCCAAAGTCTTTAGATCCCCTTTCCTTAGCTGCCAGACTCCTGAGAGTGCCAACATACTGGTGTCCAGGGGCCTGGAGCTTGAGAGGTGGGCAGTTCTGACTGGCAAGTCTTATAGAAGGCTCTGGGGCAGGCCCAGGTGTGTGTCTGGGATGGGGAGGCTGATGAGAGGCAGAGGTCTGACACCCACACCTCGGGTCACTGACTCCCTCTTCCATCCTGATTCAGCTGAAGAAGTTGGACCTGGCAGCAGCTGCAGCTCACACCTTCTTTGTAGCAAACCCCACACACTTGCAGATGCGGGAGGACATGGCTAAGTACAGACGTATGTCTGGGGTTCGACCGCAAAGCTTCCGGGACCTGGAGACACCCCCACACTGGGTGAGACCCTCAGCAGGACCCCTGTCCCTCACCCTAGCCCTTGACTAACAGGATACACCAGCCTCCCTGGACTGTGGCCCTGTGTGTCTTGGGCATCAGGAGATCTGGGTGTGGTTCTCAGTGACCCTGGATGGGGAGTCCCTATCTGGGACTTGGTTTTCTTCCTGAGGATCACTAAAGTCCCACGTTCAAACATTCCAATCCTGAGGCCAAGGTGAAGTGGGACCTGGAGTCCATGCCACAAATGAGACCAACACCCCTCGCCTTCTTTCTACTTCTCAGTCTTGTTTGGTACCCCCCTCCTCCAGGATCTCAGATGACTGGCACTCCCCTCTCCAACAGGCAGCCTATGACTCAGGCCTAGAGCTACTGGGGCGCCAGGAAGCAGGATTGGCACTGCCCAGGCTCGAGGAGGCCCTGCAGGAGAGCCTGGCTCAGATGGAGAGCTGCCGGGCTGGCTGTGAGGGGCCCGAGGAACACCAAAGGGACGATGAAGAGGAGGAAGGAACTGGGAGCCAGGGGGGCCTCTATGAGGCTATTGCAGGTAAGGAGCTGGGAGAGTGGTGGGTTCACAGTGCCAGGAGGAGAAGTATGACAAGCTGAATAGCTTCTGTGTGTCCTCCGCAGGGCACTGGATTCGGGTTCTGCAGTGCCGGCAGCGCTGTGTGGGGGACACAGCCACACGGCCTGGTCGCAGCTTCCCTGTCCCCGACTTCCTTCCCAGCCTGCTGAGACGGCTGCATGAGGCCCATGCTCAGGGTCAGTGGGGAAGGGAGCCCTCGGGGTGATGGATTGGAAACAGGGACAGTGAAGTTTTGTCTTTGATGGTATTCTGAGCCTTGTCTCTCCATCCCTCCCACCTGTCTCTGGCTCTGTAGTTGGTCAGGGCTCCATGGGGACCATCACTTCTGGAAGACTCTAACTTGCTTTCCTTTGGCGCCACTGTGGAAAGCTCAGGAGATGGGTCACAGGGCTCCTTCTGCCCTTGCTGCTTCTCACCTTCCTTATTCTCTCCTCTCTCCCTCTCCTCTGAATTCTGCCCATTCAGCTCAGGTATGTTTGAGTGAGCTTTGACAAGAAGCAGTGGAGGAGCATGTCTGCCGGGGGAAGGAGGCAGGGAGGGCTACAGAGTTGGTTGGCTGGGAGATCACCTTTCCTGGCTCTGCCTCTGTCCACCTGTCATCGCTACCTCTGCCCAGGGATCATGGCTCCATGTGTGTGCCCCACCCCATCCTATTGCTCTGTCTCCAGTGGGGAATCTGTCCCAGGCTATGGAAAATGTCCTGAGTGTCCTGCTCTTTTATCCGGAGGATGAGGCTGCCAAGGAAGCTCTGAACCAGTATCAGGCCCAGCTGGGAGAGCCGAGACCCGGCCTTGGGCCAAGAGAGGTACCTACTCCTCACGCACTTACTCTGTGACGTAGCCCGAAATCAAGCAAACATACCTGAGCAGTAACCCGGACTCCACCCTCCCTATTCTGGCCAAGTACTCTAGTCACCAGAGGCAACCCCAGGTCCAGCACTGACTTGTCTCCACACCCTGGTCCCCACTTCAGACTCCTCCTGAGCCCAAGTGCCAGCCCATCTCTCTTCCCTTAACCTCACCCCTGCCAGCCCCCACCCTGTACACAGACTTCTGCCCCAGTTTGAGCCTAGATGTCCTGAGCTGCTGAGGGAAGAAAGTTGAACAGAGAGGCACATGATGTGTTTATGGAGCATGCAGGCTGTCCCCTGGAACCTGGGGCTGCCCTGCTCTCCTCCAGCCTTAACTTCCCTGATCCACTTAACTTCTCCTTGTCTCACCCCCTATCCCCTTGCTCCCTGCTGTCCACTCCACCTCAGGACATCCAGCGCTTTGTTCTTCGATCCCTGGGGGAGAAGAGACAGCTCTACTATGCCATGGAGCACCTGGGGACCAGCTTCAAGGATCCTGTGAGTAACTCCACTTCTGTCCATCCCACTTCCATGTATAAGGCTCTTAGAATAGCCCCTGGCAAATAGTGCTACATAAGTTATTGTTACAGAGTTTGGCCCAGGGCCCATGCCCAGGGCTTTTCCCACCTCCACCTTGCCCTCGGGAAGCAGAACATTATTATGGTGGTTCAGAGTCTAATATCAGGGATTGGGGCTGGACTTGGTGGGTGATGGCGCTTTTCTTGACTGTTCCAGGATCCCTGGACTCCAGCAGCTTTGATCCCTGAGACACTTAGAGAAAAGCTCAGGTAGGAGATGTCAGTGGTGGGAGGGGCCTGCCCTGAGCTGGAAGGTGACAAAAGGGTTCCTGGGAGACTGGGCCTGGGGAACATGGATCTGGACTGGTCTGTGCATCCACTGAGCATGTCTCTCACCCCTGAGAGAGGATCAAGAGCAGCGGCCTTGGGACCATGAGCCTCCACAGCCGAAACCCTTGACTGACTGGAAGGGTAAGTTCCTGGAAGAGCAGGAGGCAGCTGCCTGGAGGGTCTGTGGGCTGCCAGCTGGGGCCTGCCAGCTGGGGCTACTGCTGGGCCTGCCTTAAGGAGGCCCTCAATCCCCTCTGCCTTGTCCCTTCCCCTGCAGATGTCCTCCTCCTGGAAGGAGTAACCCTGACCCAGGATGCAAGACAGTTGAATGGGTCAGAGCGAGCAGTGCTGGACGGTCTGCTCACCCCAGCTGAGTGTGGGGTGCTGCTGCAGCTGGCCAAGGTAAGAAGACCTATGGGTAGGTGGCACAGTTGCTAGTAAGAGACCCCAGGCACAGCTGCCTTCCCCCTGTTCTGCCTTCTCTGATTCTCCAGCAGAGATTGGACTTGCCACTGCCTCACTGCTGTGGACAAGTTCCTTTTCCTCTCAACTTAGAGGGCATGGGGTGGACATTCTTTACAAAGGGATTTTGCTAGAAGTTGATAGGAGAAACAAAAGGAAATAAAAAACATAAAGTCATAAAAGAGTGTGAGTATGTGGGTGATGATTCTTTGGAGTTTCATTACTGGCTTGGCCGATGGCTCAGTGGACACATGCTTCTTTTCCTATCCATTGAATTCCCTCCTAGTTTGGGTTGAATGATCCATTCACCAGGTTGAGTCTGCCATTTTATGAAGCATCAGTCCTCCTTCTAGGCTAGTGTTCCTTCAACACATACTCTTTGAGTACCTACTGTGTTCTAGAAGCTTCTA